>NC_056681.1:73362806-74576139 GCF_018350215.1 Panthera leo
GTTTTAGGTGTACAACATAATGATTTGACATTTATATACATTATGAAATGCTTACCATGATAAGGGTAGTTATCTGTCACCATACAAAATTTTTAAAATGTTACTTTGTTTCTTGCTGTACTTTGCATCGGTGACTTAGTTATTTTGTAACTTTAAGATTGTACTTCTTAGTCCCTTTCAGCTATTTTGCTCATTCCCCGCCAGTTTGTTTTCTGTATTTATGAATCTTTCTATTTTGTTTGATTTGTTCATTTGCTTTGGTTTTTAGGTTCCACATGTGAGTGAAATCATATGGCATTTATCACTGTCTGACTTTTTTCACTTAGCGCAATACCCTTTATGTCCATCTATGTTGCCACAATGACAAGATTTCATTCTTTTTAATAGCTGAGTAGTATTCCAGTGTGTGTGTGTGTGTGTGTGTGTGTGTGTGTGTGTGTGTACACACCACATCTTCTTAATCCATTCATGTATGGATGAACACTTGGGTTGCCTCCATAGCTTGTTTATTCTAAATAAAGCTGCAGTAAACATAGGGGCACATATATCTTTCAGAATTAGTGTTTTCATTTTCTTTGGGTAAATACCCAGTAGTGAAATTACTGCATCCTATAATATTTCTGTTTTTAATTTATTGAGGAACCTCCATACTATTTTGTGAACAGTGGCTGCACCAATTTACATTCCTACCAGTGGTGCATAGGTTTCCCTTTTCTCCGTATCCTCACCAGCACTTGTTATTTCTTGTCTTTTTGATAGTAGTCATTCTGATGCGTGTGGGGTAATACCTCATTGTGGTTTTGATTTGCATTTTTCTGATAATGAGTGATATAGAACATCTTTTCATGTGTCTGTTGGCCACCTGTATGTCTTCTTTTGAAAAATATCTATTCAGGTCTTCTGCCCATTTTTTTTTTAAACTTATTTATTTTGAGAGACACAAAAAGTATGAGAGCGGGGAATGAGCAGAGAGAGGGGAAAAGAGAATCCCGAGCAGGTTCCATGAGGTCAGCACTCAGAGCCCAATGCGAAGCTTGAACTCAACAAAACTGCAAGATTATGACCTGAGCCGAAACCAAGAGTTAGATGCTCAACCACCTGAGCCACCCATTCACGCCTGTCCATTTTTTAATGGGATTTTTCTATGGTGTTGAGTTGTATAAGTTCTTTATTCTGGATATTAACCTCTTATTGGATATGTCATTCACAAATGTCTTCTCCCATTCACTAGGTTGCCTGTTTGTTTTGTTGACAGTTTCCTTTGCTGTGCAAAAGCTTTTTATTTTGGTGTCTTGATAATTTATTTTTGCTTTTGTTTCCCTTGCCTGAGGACACCTATCTAGACATACGTTATTGAGGTCAGTGTCCAAGACATTACTGCCCATGTTTTATTTTTGGACTTTGATGGTTTCAGGTCTCACATTTCGGTCTTTAATCTATTTGTGTTTACTTTTGTATAAGATACAAGAAATTCCTTTTCGTGTACCTTTCCAATTTCCCCAGCACCTTTCATTGAAAGGCTGTCTTTTATCCATTATAAATTCTTGCCTCCTTTTTCATAAATTAATTGACCTTATAGGCGTGGATTTGTTTCTAGGCTCCTTATACTGTTCCATTGATTCATGTGTTTGTTTTTGTGCCAGTACCATACTGTTTCGATCACTATAACTTTGTAGTGTATCTTAAAATCTGGGATTTTGATAACCTCCTGCGTTGTTCTTTCCCAATATTTCTTTGGCTATTCAAGGTCTTTGTGGTTCCATACAAACTTTAGGATTATTTGTTGTAGTTCTTTGAAAAGTGCTATTGTTATTTTGATAGGGATTGCACTGAATCTTTAAAGTGCTTTGGGTATTATGGGCATTTTAACAATATTAATTCTTCCAATCCATGAGCATCATGTGTTTTTCCTTTAGTTTGTGTTGTCTTCAGTTTCTTTCATCAATATCTTAAAATTTTCAGAGTGTAGTTCTTCAACCTCTGTGGTTAAATTTATTTGTAGATATTTTATGCTTTTTGGTGCAATTATAAATGGGATCTTTTTAAATTTCTCTTGCTGCTGTTTTGTTATTGGTGTATAGAAATGCAACCGATTTCTGTGTATTAATTTTGTATTCTGCAACTTTATTAAGCTCATTTATTAGTTCCAATAGTAAGACCATATATGAAACACCCACAGCTAACATCATACTGAATGGTGAAAAACTGAAAGCTTTTCCTCTAAGATCAGGAACAAGACAAGGATGTACACTCTTACCACTTTTATTCAACATAGTACTGGAAATATTAACTGCAGAAATCAGGCAAGAAAAAGAAATAAAAGGCATCCAAATTGGTAAGGCAAAAGTAAAACTGTCACTATTTGCATATGTCATGATTGTATATAGAGAAAACCCTAAAAGACTCCACCAAAGGTTCCTCCATGTCTTCTCTTTGCCAATTAAAGCTGCTGTAAACATCCATACAGGTTTTTGTGTGGATATAAGTTTTCAAGTCCTTTAAGTAAATACTGAGGAACACAATTGCAGGGTATCGTGGTAAGAATATATTTAGTTTTGAGGGGTTTTTGTGTGTGTGTGTGCGTGTGTGCACACGTGCGAGGTCGGGGGGGGGGGTTTCATTGCTTTTTTTAATTTAAATTTTAGTTAGCTAACGTATGGTGCAATATTGGTTTCCAGAGTGGAATTCAATGATTCATCACTTACCTTCAACACCTAGTGCTCATCCCGTCAAGTGCCCTCCTTAGTACCCATCACTCATCTAATCCATCTCTCACCCACCACTCTCCATCAACCCTCAGTTTGTTCTCTATTATTAAGAATTGGTTGTGGTTTGTTTCCCTCTGTCTTCTCCCCCGCCCTTCCCATATGCTCATCTGTTTTGCTTCCTAAATTCCACATATGAATGAAATCATATGGTATTTGTCTTTCTCTGATTGACTTATTTGGCTTAGCATAATACATTCTAGCTCCATCCACTCATTTCAAATGGCAAGATTTCATTTTTTGGTGGCTGAGTAATATTCCATTGTATATATGTACCATATCTTGTTTATCCATTTAACAGTCAATGGACATTTGAGCTTTCTTCATAGTTTGGCTATTGTTGATAATGCTGCTATAAAAATTGGGGTGCATGTACCCCCTTTGAATCTGTATTTTTGTATCTTTTGGGTAAATACCTGGTAGTGCAATTGCTGGATTGTAGGGTGGTTCTATTTTTAACTTTCTGAGGAGCCTCCATACTGTTCCCCAGAGTGATGGTACTAGTTTCCACTTCTACCAACAGTGCAAGAGGTTCCCCTTTGTCTGCATTCTTGCCAACACCTGTTGTTTCTTGTAGTGCTAATTTTAGCCATTCTGACACATGCGAGGTGGTATCTCATCATGGTTTTGATTTGTATTTCCCCGATTATGAACGATGTGGAGCATCTTTTCTTGCATTTGTTAGCCATCTAGATGTCTTCTTTGGAAAAGTGTCTATCCATGTCTTCTGCCCGCTTCTTTACTAGGTTGGTTGTTTTTTGGGTGTTGAGTTTGATAAGTTCTTTATAGATTTTGGATACTAACCCTTTATCAGATATGTGGTTGTAAATATCGTCTCTCATTTCATAGGCTGCCTTTTAGTTTTGTTGAGAATATGTTTAGTTTTGTAAGAAACAGCCTGTCTTCCAAGGTACCTGTACCATTCTGCATTACCATCAGCAATGTACGAGAGCTCCTATTGCCCCACATCCTCCAGCATTTGGTGACATACACCAATTACTTTAAAAGTTCATCTTTTCCCCCTTGATTTGAGATCCTATCTTTGTTATATACTACATTTTCATATTCATTTGGGTCTCTTTATACATGTTCTATTTTGCCACTAGTTTATCAATTTGTGCACCAATACCCCACTGTTTTAATTATGGAGGCTTTATAAATTATATTAATATCTAGGAGAGCTACTCTTCCCACTTTTCCTTTTTAGAGTTTTCCTGATGATTGCTGCTGGTTTATTCTTCCATGAGAACTTTAAAATCAAGGAGTCTAACCCCAGATTAAAAAGCAAATAAACACCAAAAGCTCTTTTTTTATTGCAATCAAGTTGAAAAAAATTTTTTAAGTTAGGGAGTATTGACACTTTTATGATTGAATTTTCCAACCAAGAACATGGAATGTATTACCATTTTTTAAATCTTTTTTTCCATCTTACAGATGTGGAGTTTTGTTTCACTCACTTATGTTTGATACAAATTTCTTGTAAATTTATGCCTTGATTTTTTTTGCTGTTTATAGAGTCACTTGTTATACTTTTTGGTTGTTGTTGTTTTTTTTTTTTTTATATATTAAGGTTATTGATTGTTTAATTTTATACACTGCAGCTTGACTAAATTATCTTGTTTGTCATTGTTTTTACATTACTTCTTTTGAATTTCCTAGGTAAATAATCATATCATCTGCAAATAGAAATAGTATTACCTCTTCCATTCCAGCTCTTAAGCCTTTAATTTTAAAATCTTACCTAATTGCATTTGTTAATATGTTCAATACAAGGTTAAATGGCAGTGGTAATAATCTTGTTCCTGATTTTATTGGGAATGACATTAAGTAAGAATCTGACTTTGAGTTCACACACACAAAAACACATCTTGAATAAGCTACTGTTTCAGCACTTTATGCTTCTAAAGGATAATGGCACATAACATATGGAGAGTCAGCCTGTGTATAGTTATTCTTGAATGAATCTGGGTTTTTCAATGAGAGCCAAGGACTTGAGGGAAATATAAATGTCTAAGAGATAAGTCTCCATTAATTCCTACTTTACTGAGTGTGAATTGACTGTTTTTTAATCACACATGAGCGTTAGATTTTTGTAAAATAACTTTTCAGTATCTGTGAAATGACATAATTTTTCTTAGGCATGTTAATATGATGAATTGTACTATTCGAGTCCTTCATAATAAACTACCCTTGCATTCAGTCATAAAGTCTGATTGTTTGATGTTCTAGTGAATTTTCTTGGCTAGAATTTTATTCAGGGTATTACTATTTATATTCATTAGAGATATTGGTCAGCTGTGCTCTTTTTGTTAACTGTTTTAATTTACATAATGAAGGTTTTCTCATAATATACCAAAGAAGACCATCAAATAGTCCATTAAATCCATTAAAATCTATGAAGTCCAGTAAATCCTTAAATTCTAACGTGATTATAGTCTATAGCAAAATTTCCCTGGCGCTATGGAACACCAGGTCTAAAGCTCCAGGTCTACAATCAGTCTTCATTTTTATATTTGTCCTTCTGTATCTTTGGTTATCAACTCGTATTTCTGAATGCAGAGCATCCTAAAGTACCTTGAATCAACATACAACATCCTTTCTCTCCCCATGGGTATGAGCCAAGGGCTTCCATTCCTAGTGAATAATTTCTAGCTGAACTTTCATATAACCTAAAGTTATGCTGCCCACAGCAAAGAATATTATATTTGAAGCTTCTCATTAATATGATTCCATATCTTCCCCTTTTTCCTATACAAGACCTCTATATCCTGAGAAGTACAATCTTATGCTGGTGGCATGAATTTTATCTTGTGGAGACATTGTGATCCATTATAAATACTTTGTTAATTTGTTTAAAACATAACTGAATACACTTTGGTAGCAACATTAGAGTAAGAAGAGAGGGCTCAAACGTGCAAAGAAAAGCAAAGCTTGTGATTTTAATATAGACCTCATGTGTATTTTAAACTATTTTCTAATTTACTTGTCCTGTTACATGTGTTTGATGAAAGTTAAACCAAATGTATACTTTTAATAAAACTCTGTATCAGTGCTTCCATGAAAACTGGATTTTTTTTTCTTGTCGGTCTCTTGCAGAGGACATAAGGATAAGATATTTGTGGTAAAGTGTAACCCACACCATGTTGACAAACTGGTTACAGTTGGGATGAAGCACATCAAATTCTGGCAGCAAGCAGGTACTGTTCTTTGGGCTTATCGTTTATGTGGTTGAAGAGCTTTAAAAAAAAAAAACAAAAAACAAAAAACAAACCAAAATCCAACTGAAAAAAAGGCCAACACCACTACCGAGCAATTTAAAATTAAAATGTGTCAGGAAGACATGCTATCCCATATTCACTCGGCTACTTGATGTCTAAGTTTTAAAACACTTTATATGATGCTAAGCATGTTTATCAATAACTAGAAAGCTTTGGGAAATGTTCCACTGTGAAAATAATTATTTTCATAGTCATCTGTTCTGAAAGCAGTCATTGTGTTAGACTACTGAGCAGGAAATAAAATAATCACTTTGATTGGGTGGATAAATTTTTCACTACTTTGAAGGTTCTTTTATTTATCACTGAATTTAACACATGAATTAATCCCTGACACTATACACAGTAGGTGATCCGAATAAATTTTTATGCATCATAATGTTGATAAGGATGAGTAAGTAAGCATGTCAGAACAGGCACATTTTATTTTTCTCACTAATAAACCAGACCTGTTATTGGGATTGTGAATTCTTAGTATTGGCTTTGATACCAGGCTTAATCTTACACTGAACAAAACATAAGCAACTGTTCCAGTGCTTTCTACTTTTAAAGAAGAGACAATGGCATCCAACATGTCTGGAGAACCAGCCTGTGCATAGTTTTCTGGAATGGGTATGGGCTTCTCAATGCTAGTTGGGAAGTGCAGGGAAATGTGAACATTGCAAGGACAAATCTGAAGTATGTACCTTTTCCTACACAGTGATTCATTTTCTTACCCTAAAGGTCTTATGATAATAATTGAGGTAAGACATACATAACATGTTTACATTTTACATTCCTGCCAGTGCTGTTTTCATTCTCCTTGGTCAGCATGCATGTAGACTTTCCTAGTTACCCCTGGCACTTAGTCACTCCTTCCTCTGTCTGGCACAGAACTGGCACTGAACCTTGGTTAGCCACATATCTTGTTGGACCGAGATGACGTCCTCTCTCCAACCAGAACCTAAATCCATCGAATGAAGAAACTTCTTCTTCTCATCTTTATACCCCATCATCAACCACTGTATCTGCTGCAAAGGAGGGATTCAGTAAACATTGAATTAATGAATGTGTAAATGAGAAACCCTCTTAAAATATTTTTATGATTTTTCTGCCATATTTATACATCTGTACATATATATGTAATGTAGATACCCTGGGTTTTCATTGAAGACAGTCATTCCAAATGCTCATAGAAGGTGTCAGCTTTTCAAAAAATAATACATATTCTTGGTCCACTTCAGGTGGGGGCTTCACTTCTAAAAGAGGAATTTTTGGAAGTGTTGGAAAATTGGAAACAATGATGTGTGTTTCTTATGGGCGAATGGAAGATCTAGTGTTCTCAGGAGCAGCTACTGGAGATATTTTTATTTGGAAAGATATCCTCCTACTGAAGACAGTGAAAGCTCATGATGGGCCTGTGTTTGCTATGTATGCATTGGATAAGGTATGACATATTTTCATCATTAGCTTTCAAAAATTATAAATTAGTCTTTGGAAGGCCCACGTCAACAGGATGCTTGTTTCTAAAACCAGTCCTATCTGAATTGGGAAGTAGTTGTCATGAATGGAAATGAGTACAAATATTTTTAAAATTTCACTCATTTATAATTATTTCTTTACATGCAGTTTCTCTCCACTTTATTCACACTCCTTCTTCGTGGCTCTCACCTCTCAAAATCCCTTAAGAAGTGTTGGGATAATGTACACACCCAGTAGCAGATGAGTCCTGAGGAATATTTCAGCACTCTCTTCCCCCTTTGTACACAATAAGGAAAGACCTCAAAGTACCAACCGGTTCAATTATTATCCTGCTCAGCAATCTGACCAAAAGTCAAGTTGATAACCAGTTTGTTCCTGTGTGGACAGGTTCAGCTTTCACAAGAGTGTTGGAGTGAAAGCTTTTCACTGGCTGTATAAGGGTTTTCCAGAGAAACAGAACCAGTGGGATTACAGATTACACATACACAGAAACCAGATGTACTGTAAGGAGCTGGTCCGTGCAGTTATGGAGACTAAGAAGTCCCACTCTGCCCTCGGCAAGCTGTAGACCCTGGAAAGCTGGTGGTATGATTCACAGCAAGTCCAAAGGCCAGACAACGAGGGATGCCAGTAGTGTAAATCTGTCTGAGGGTGGGAAAAGATGAGATGATTCAGCTCAATCAGTGAGACAGGAAAAACAGGGATGAATTCTTCCTCCTCTGCCTTTTTTATTTGGGCTCTCAAAGAATTATCCAATTCTCACCCACATTGCTCACCCACCTTGGGGAAGGCCATTTGCTTTATTGAGTCCACCAATTCATCGCTTCTCGGCCTTTTGGCTAAGGTCAAGTGTGTTGAGTCCACCAATTCAAAGACTGCTCTCATCTGGAAATACCCTCACAGATAAATAGAGAAATAATATTTGATCAGAGCACCCTCTGAACAATCAAGATGACACAAAATTAATCATCACATCTGCTATATCTCCACTTAAGTTCACCTTTGTCCTGATCTGTCCAGCTACCTTCCTGCCTTGCAGCGATTTTATTTGTTTTTAAGAAAGATCACACTGTCAGTACTGCTAAAATACTTTGTTCAACCCATTTGCCAGAAAAACCTGTTTTTTAATCACCGCCAGCTTGCTGGTGGTACCAATTTATCTGTATTCTCTGACCTCCAAACAGTGGAGGCCAACAAACCTAACTAAGCCAATCCTCATTTTGCATTTACCTGTTCCCAGGAGGGAATTTCTGATCCAGGTACAGAAGTAGGTCCTCATTAGATGTGCAGTTATAATGGTTGTTTTAGTGGTTAAGCTGTTGCATATTGGCAAATTTGTTTTGGGTGAAAGTGCACATTGGATAAGATTAAGGTAGAATGCAAAATTTGAGCAGGTCTAGAAGTTCATGTGCAATAACTTGTTTAAACTCTTTTATTGCTTGGTAAGTTAACCTGAAACATCCTGGAAAAGATGAGGATGACACAGCATAATAAACCGGATTTAAATTTAATTTGGGAATTAAATCTTCCCTACAAACCTGTAATAAGAATACAGAATTTAAGGTAAAAAACTTTAAAATATTATTTCCACGTGAACTTCGCTGAAGTAAAGTAAACTAAGTCTCCGAGAAAACAATGAATTACTGAATATTTTTCATCCAAAAAAAGGATTTTCCTAAGAGCAGTTTGGTATACGTATTTGCCGGAAAGGAAAACTAGTAAAGCCAAGAAATCATAAGCCTAGAACGAGAATAAAAACCACTGTTCAGTAAAACAAACAAACAAACACTGTTCAGTAAAACAATATGTTAGGCATTTTACTTTCCAGGTTTTATAAAAATTAACCTGGAAATTGATGTTCACCGAACAAAATAGGATAGTTTTGTTACATGAGCTGCCTAAGTTACTCTTAGTAAATAATGGTGTTCTCTCCTGGAAGTAAGTGTTTAATTTTAAAGTATTTAATAATCATTTTTAATTGTAACATTAATTCCAGTTCATTCACTAGGAAGAGATGAGGTGCCAGAAACTCTGCCAGGCTTTCAGGCTGGTCCTATTCCCCAGGTACCCACACTGAAGGAGGGGGCTAGGCACAGAAACGGCCATCCATGACCCGGGGTGCCAAGTGCCAACCAAAGGTCTGAGGAAAATGTAAAGAACACACAGTGAGAACATGCTATCCGCTGCAGAAGTAGGGGAGCGTGCTTCCAGCCAATATTATATTAATATTCTATGTTACCAGGTTTTTCAGTCTCCTATACTTAGGAAGAAAACACAGACAAAGCTGCTTTTCCCAAGGGGGACCCCTTTTGAGGCCGGGTGGGTAACTTGTCATTTTGATGTATATTTAATTCTTCCCACGTGTGTCTTTGCAGGGTTTTGTAACGGGTGGAAAGGACGGAATTGTGGAGCTCTGGGATGACATGTTTGAAAGATGCTTGAAGACTTACGCCATTAAAAGAGCAGCATTGTCAACCAGCTCAAAAGGTGCCACTCCCAAATACGTAATAGGAATCTTTCTTTTCATAGGAATGGAAAAGATGGTGCCAACGTTCTTAGACGACCATTACCAAATCACTTCTCCTTCTTCTGCATTTAGAGCTCTTAGCCCCTGGTAGAGATATCGAGGGGGATTGCCTAGTATCTGCTTTTGAACTACAAAGACAGAATGTTTATAATAATCAGGCTTCTTGTTGTTGTTCTACTAAATATAATATTTGCAATATTAAGTACTGTATTTCCCCCCTCAGGCTTGCTTTTGGAAGATAACCCTTCAATTCGTGCCATTACTTTGGGACATGGGCATATCCTGGTGGGAACAAAAAATGGGGAGATCCTGGAAATTGACAAAAGTGGCCCAATGACACTGCTCGTTCAGGTACAGTTTACAGATTCTAAAGCACAGTTCCCATCAGAGCTGGGACTAGGGTGACGCAAGGAGGCCACTTAGGGTTCAGTGTGTAAGTAGGTACTCAGTCTCAGGGTTATGCAACTGCTGTGTTAATTACCTATTGCTGTATAATGAATTGCCACAAATTTAGCAACTTAAAACAATACATGTTTATTTGAAGGTTTTTGTGGGTCAGGAGTCCAAGTGTGGCTTAACTGGGTCCTCTGCTTAAAGTTTCACAAGGTTACAGTAAACGGCTGCAGTGTCTCATCAGAGGTCCACCTGAGGAAGGATCTGCCTCCAGGATCACTCATGTTGTTGGCAAAATTCACTTCCTTGTTGTAGGACTCAGGGCTCCATTTCTTAAAAAAAAAAAAATTAATGTTTATTTATTTTTGAGATAGAGTGCGAGTGGAGGAGGGCAGAGAGAGACAGAATCCAAAGCAGGCTCCAGGCTCTGAGCTGTTAGCACAGAGCCCAAAGCAGGGCTCAAACTCATGAACCATGAGATCATGACATGAGCCGGGGTCAGACGCTTAACCAACTGAGCCAGCCAGCGGCCCCAAGAGTACTCCATTTCTTGTTGGCTGTTGGCCAGAGGCCACCTTCAGCTCCTAGAGTCTGCGCACAGTTCCTTGCCACATGGGATTCCCCAACATGGCTGCTTGCTTCCTTGAGGCCACCAAAAGAAAGAGAAAAAAAAAAAAGGCAATATGGTCTTATATGACATAATCATATCATCAAATACATGTAATCTTGAACATCCATATCCTTTGCCATATTTTATTGGCTGGCAAATAGCCACAGGTCATGCTACAGTCAAAAGGAGGGCTTACGCAGGAGTGAAAACCAGGAGAATCATGAGGGTCACCTCGTGAATGTGTCCATTGCATTCTTTTCTCTGGTCACTGATTATTACTATCCCTACCACATGTAGAGTACATTCCTCTCCCCTAGAGTCCCCAAGAGTGTTATCCCATTACAGTATCTCTTCAAAGTCCGTAACCTCATTGTCTAAATCAAGTCCAGCTATGGACGAGGCTTTTTAGGTATATTTCTTCTCAATCTCTCAATCTAGAAAACTGTCAGAAAAAATTATTTTCTCGACCCACGCCAAATCTGCAAGTGTCTCCTTAGATTTTATGCCTCAGTCTAGTCTCAGTCTTGAGGCATATAAATGTATGACCTACTTCTTACCCTCCCTCTCCCCTCAAGAATTATATTCAGGTAAAATCACATTAAAATAAACATCAACAGAGTCTTCAAAGATCAGTGAAGTGGCAAAATCTCACTTGAGGGGGTGGGAGTGTGTGGAGATGACAGATAGTCCTGCCCAATTTGGTGATGGATGGACCTTATTTATGGGTGGAAGAGGCTTGTGGAAGAGGGTGGGGGTACATTCAGAAGGTGGAGTGAAAAAAAATATGCACTGATTATATAAGTTTCAGGACTTCTGTGGGTCCAGTGGAGGAGCTCCATCTCTGTCTCCTGCAAGCTTGCTATGTTAGAGATGAACCCCCAAATCCCACTGAGAGCGGCCCTCTGATTTGCTGCACCTTGGGGACAGGTGTGCACACATACCATGGTTTAGAACATTGTGAGGTTTTAAAAATGCATGTACCCAAGCCCCACTCAGTACATCCCGAATAAGAATGTGTTTAAAAAAGAATTCCGTGTTAAAAACAAACCTCCAAAGCTCTGTCGCTGATTGTGCCTCGCAGACAGGATTGAGAATGTGCTGGAGGTACATCCAGGAGGTGTCACTTCTCTGTTCTCCAGCTGATCTTGATTTTGTTTCCTTCCCAATGAATCTCTTTTTCTTTCTGGCCATGACTTCTTACTGAATTTTATTGAAAAGTGACTATTTCTTTCTAATGCCCGAGTGTTTGAACTTTAATTTGTTTGCACGCATACTATATTGCTAAATATTTGTTCACATCCTTACTATATTATGACTTAAACAATACTGTAAGATTTAAATTCTGTTTTCTAATTTAAAAAATATTACAGTTGAGCTTAATTTCATTTAAATATCTTTTAAACTTGAAAATAAAAGCTTTTAGCCTTTCATTCTCTATAATTCTGTTCTTTCCCCTATTTGTTTCTGTTGCTCTAATAATAAAAGCAGCCACGAGTACCACTTATTGAGTGCCTACTATGTGTCAGGCAATACTGTTGCACAGAATTTATTTCTCCACAACAGATTTGCTCAGTTGAAATTGTTTAAAAGATGAGGGACCCACTGCCCAGTAAATTGTCCACATCCATGTGCTAAGAACTATAGAGCTGGATTTCAAACCAAGGTTTGTCAGATACCAGAGCCTTTCCTTTTGCACTACACCGGGCTGTTCTCCAAATGTCTCAGCATGGAGACTGCCAGAGAGCCATGCAGAAGGCGTGGCCTCCTGATCCATGGGCAGGCAGTAATGCTGGTGGAACCTTCAGAAAAATGTTGGTTACCACCATCTTGTCTCCTTACGCTTGTACCATTCTTTTCCTTTTCTGTCAGCATCTCTCTTTCCTCTTCTTGTCTGTCACTCCTTTGCCATTTCCTCCTAAGCAGAACTAAGTAGTTCAATTCAATCAGTGTTTGTTGGGCTCGTGCTGAGATCAGCCTTGTGCTACATACTGTACACAGTGGAATCGGGCTTCCTATCCTCTTGGGGCTCACAGGCCTGCTCTGAGAGAGGTTGGACACTGAGGGAAAGTTAAGGAACAGGAAGCATGATTAAGACCATCAACTACCCTGCTGTGGGAAGATGTCAGAACCACTTTGCCAGTTTCAATAACATGGCAACTCAATGTCACTTGAAATAGATTCCTTATTTTTTTAAGAGAAGGCAGTCTGGGTTGGGGGAGAGAAGTGATAGGAGATGAGTTCTGAAAATTCCCATTGTGTATTCTTTGGATATAATCAACTCTGAATTATGCACCTATTTACTACCAGCTTTATGGGTGATCAGTAGGAAGGTAAGATTCCAAGCTCATTCCTCTGCCACTTGAGATACTTCCAGCCTATCTTGCTCACTGTCCATTCTTATGTTACACAGAAATTTAGTCCTGTCACGTTAGGGAAATATGATGTCTAAGTAAATATATGAGGCAGTTGTTGAAAAGGATCTCAGAGGTGTGTCCTGTCCTCAAGCCAAATGTAAAAGGAACTTGGTCTGTGAAATGGCTCCAGGCAGATCCATTCTGGAGGAAAACTGGGGTTGACACCTGACCTGTCCTCTGACCATGACCTTTGTGGTAGAAGGCTTCAGATGGGAAGACAACTAGAAAATTAATGAGGTGCTCCAGATGCAATATATTCACTCTTTGGCCCTTGTCAGCTAGTTGAATGTCAGCTCTATTTGGAACTTTGTATCTTCTGCCAAATTACTCTTTTGCTCAAACAATTTCCCTGTTAAACCAGAATCATCCAGTTTGTCTCTGGAAAGCCACCTGTTCCCTGAAGCATTCCAAGTACAAACACCTTTCACTTGCCTGTATGGTCTTCCTTTTTGCTATACTAAGCAAAGCCTTTTTGTAATTAGCCACTAAAAGCAGAAATTCAGTGAACAGTCTGGTCTCTTTTTTTTTTTTTTTTTTAATTTTTTAACGTGTATTTTTTTTTTTTGAGACAGAGAGAGACAGAGCATGAACGGGGGAGGGTCAGAGAGAGGGAGACACAGAATCGGAAACAGGCTCCAGGCTCAGAGCTGTCAGCACAGAGCCCGACGCGGGGCTCGAACTCGCAGACCCCGAGATCATGACCTGAGCTGAAGTCGGCCGCTTAACTGACTGAGCCACCCAGGTGCCCCCAGTCTGGTCTCTTTTATTGTTCTGTGCACTAATCTATTCTCTACACTGCTTTATCAAGTAATAAATTGTAGGAATCAGAGTCATTTTCTTCCTAATTGTTCATTTTTAAAATTGTTTTATCTCAATATTTCTAATCCAGTTAGGTGTGTTTGTGATACAATATAGGTATATGGAATTGGTTCAATGTCAATTAAGCACCTTTCAGTTTTCTGATATACACTGGGTAGGATAATTTCTGAACCAACACTGAACTTGAGTTATTCCCAGGACGCTTGATTTGAACTGAGCTCTCTTTACTTTTGTTTTGCCAAATACTATGCATTCACAGGACTAAAATGGAATTAAATGAACAAGAATATTGCTCTGATAGAGATAGGTGGTACCTATATCTTTTAGAAATGAGTTTATTGAAAAAGGTGTTTTATGTCATGATCAAGCTGTTTTCCAAATATATTTGTATCTATATATACTGGGTTAACTCAATATCAAGCAAGAGGATAAAATGATGGCATTTCCTTATTCATCCAGATGTTTCTAAAAGGAAAGATGTTTGGCATCATATGAACAAAGCTTATGAGCAATGAGTCCACGTTTTGCTTTACAGTGAATGCTTCAGCATCATGTAGGACCAGCTTTAGAGTCAAGTTCAGATGAAAAAAAAATTAGTGCCTTCATCTTGGCTCAAGGAAGCTCAAACTGTGAGCTGTTTAAGATCCTCTTCGGCTAGGTATGCAGCGCAGTGCCACCAAAGGGCTAGCCAGGAAGCATGAGCCGCGTTTGTCTTGCCCTGTTTCCTCTCCCACAGGGGCACATGGAAGGAGAAGTGTGGGGGCTGGCAGCTCACCCTCTCCTGCCCATCTGTGCAACCGTGAGCGACGATAAAACTCTCCGGATATGGGAATTATCCTCCCAGCACCGCATGCTGGCAGTGCGCAAGCTCAAAAAAGGTACATGCAATCACCTTACACATCTGTAAAAGTATTTACAAACAACAGAATGTGGTGTGTTCATTCATTCGCTCAAGTAATATTTCCCGAGTGTGCCTGTCACATGCCCCCAGATCTGCAAGGGAATGGGAATTCAATGTTCTTCGCTACAGACGTAAATTCCAGAAGGCTGGCCTCATCTACTATTTCCTTCATTTCCCTTGCATTGCACAGACGTTTGCCACCTGGGGGCAATATGTCCTTCTTCTTCTCATGGAGAGCTATGGGAATCTGTTGAAACACATCAGATTTCCAGAATGCTGTTTATCTTTATGTCTAACAGCCTCTAACAACTGATTTTGTTACTGAAAAACAAGTCAGTTTTATTAAAAAAAAAATAGTTAATATCAAAAAAATGAGTAAACCTGTATTTAACCCCTATGTGCACCAGAACAGAGAGGTATACCAGGAAGTACAAGTTAGTGAGTAGCTGCTATGTGTCAGGTACTGGGGATCCCACAGTGAGTGGTCCCATCTCTAGTGTCAGAGGTGGACAAGAGTTGAACAGAGCCCAGCAACAGACGGTCCATTCAAATACAGCAATCGGAGGAGAGTCTCAAAAGGAGACCATTTGTTAGAGGAGTGGGCAGAGTGGCGAGAAGTGACCAGGGATAGTGCAGCACCAGTAACAGCCTGGTGCCTTTACCAGCCCTGGGCCTGAGGGGCAAGAGGAGAGAGAGAGAACAGTGCCGGAACCTTGAAAGTTAGAGCTGTATGAGATGATGGGGCTGGCAGGAACTAGGACCATCCGTCAGGCTGGGGATGCAGCCAGCATGCAGTGGGCCCACGGGAAGCTGCTGGGGGGGGAGGGGGTACATACCCCAGACTCTCTGTTCTCCCTTCTTTCCTCGTTCCCTCCCACGAGCCTCCTGTCCACGCTCCCCCTTGGCCAAAGGCAATCAAAGCCAGAAGGCAAGGGAGCCTGTCGATGCCATCTACATAGGCCTGCAGAAGACACAGAGTGGGGTGGAGAGTGCTGTGGAGAGACCGGTGAGACTCAGAGGAAGGCATGCTGCCAGGGACAACTTCATCAAGGAGGAAACATGAGAGCTGAGGCTCAGAGAATTTGTAATAGTTCTCAGGAAAGGATGAGATTGGGGTCTGGCCCTAAAATACTTGTACCTGGTAGCTTTAGAAGTGAGAGAGATGTGGAGAATGTACTCTAGGGGGATAAAACGAGAAACGATGTCAAGACGATAGTAACAATGGTGGCTAATATTGTTGAGCCAGTGACTACTAACAATTTGCATTTGGTCTTGCACCGCTAGTAGGTGACGGAACTGAATTCAAACCCAGGCAGCATGGCTTCAGAGAGCACACCTGTGGCTACTGCTTGAGGCTGTTTTTTTCTGCCATACTATAGCCTCTCTTTACAGTGGACTTGTGGACCCTTAGTAAGTGGTGAGGCCGGGATTCAGACCCATGTCTGAGTCCAAAGCCTGTGCTCTTAAACCACTACCTGATTGAATCATTTGACCACTAATTTATACTGGGAAAATGATACACCAAGACCTCCTTGTGAGTGACTTCAATGTCAGACAGTGGGCTTTATTCACTAGGTTAAGTCTTAGTTCAAAAGAACATCTACTAATGTATCTTAGATGGGCTGACCTTTCCACCCAGTTTAGAAAGCTTGTCCCTGTGTAATTATTAATAGCTTTTCCTTTCACTCTCAGAAGTGTCATGGTTTGTTCACTAAAATATATGGCTAACCTAATCTTGATGACTCTCCTCAAGGACAGGTTTGTCTTTTGTCCTCTTGGCCCTAGCACCGTGCATGACTCATAGCAGTACATAAATAACTTATTACTGAGTGAATGAATGAAGATACAATTTAGATAAGTCAGTTTGAAGTTACTGGTATAACATGGCTTTCAGCATACCATGAACTGTGATGGAGGGGATTGTGTGGAAGCTGACTTTGGAATGCCTTAGCACAATGCTGTGTGACTTTTCCATGCCCGGAGCTCTGCTTACCAAAGCCTTGACAGTAAGGTGGGGGGGGGGGGGTGCTATTCTTAAACATATATCCTATTAAATACCGCTCCCCCAACAGAGTCCATACTCATTCAGAAATGTCTCCCTGTGACCCTGCAGAGAGCAGTACAAAACATTGCTCATGGAGCCCTGTCAGCCCATACTGTTTAGTTTTGTAGACACCTCTTGAGAGAGTGTTATCCAGTACAGAAGAGGCAAGATAAAATCTTTCACCTGTAGAATCACACATTATGATGCGTGGATCAGACTTGGAGTGACTACAAGATCCACAAGGTCTCTGAAGCAAGTTTTGGGTGTAGGTCATGATAACCAAAAAACGGTTTCTAGAAATTGAATTCCAGAATTCCCATTTGCAAGTATCATCTCTTTTCTTCGGGACAAAGATACTGGTTTTCTTAATCTTTCGCTCCTTTCATCCGTTGACTCCATGTGTCTTTTGAAAATCCCAGTATTCAAGTAGTAAGAAATGAATGGATAAACCTCAAAGTGAAAATGTTTTGTTTTGTTTTTTAGCATTCTGATCTTTGTCCTTGGGTTTGAAGGGAAGATATGTTTTTTAAATTGTTTTTAATGTTTATTTTTGAGAGACAGAGACAGACCCTGAGTGGGGAGGGGCAGAGAGAGGGATACACAGAATCCGAAGCAGGCTCCTGGCTCTGAGCTGTCAGCACAGAGCCTGACACGGGGCTCGAACCCACGAACAGTGAGATAATGACCTGAGCTGAAGTCAGACGCTCAATGGTCCAACCCACCCAGGCACCCCAGGAAGATATATTTTAAATGACCAAGTTTTAGTTTTCCTCACAAGTAGTGTTAAAGACACAGTAACATGTCTATGCATAATGCACATACGCACATTTCTCCATCTCTTCATTGAATATGTTTGATAGTAGAATCCAACATATTTTCTTTGTGGGTTCTTTTGTAGGTGGAAGATGCTGTGCCTTCTCCCCTGACGGGAAAGCCTTAGCAGTTGGCTTGAATGATGGGAGTTTCCTGGTCGTAAATGCTGACACTGTTGAAGACATGGTCTCCTTCCATCACAGAAAAGAAATGATCTCTGATATTAAATTTTCAAAAGGTGAAGATTAAAGCAGAAGCTTTCTAATATGTGTTTGGGGCAAAAATTTATGAGAGTGGACTCTTTAAATACTTCCTTGACATTTTCCCCATTTGAAATAAGTTCCTGGAAGTAAATTCTCGTCTAAAATGTTTGGGTGTTAAGCATAAGAGACTGTTAAAAACTGAGAACAAACTGAGGGTTGATGGGGGGTGGGAGGGAGGGGAGGGTGGGTGATGGGTATTGAGGAGGGCACCTTTTGGGATGAGCACTGGGTGTTGTATGGAAACCAATTTGACAATAAATTTCATATATTGGAAAATAAATAAATAAATAAAATAAAATGTTTGGGTGTTAACTGCACGTTTTTCTTTACAGATACAGGAAAATACCTTGCCGTGGCATCCCATGATAACTTTGTGGATATTTACAACGTACTGACAAGCAAACGGGTGGGCATCTGTAAAGGTGCTTCTAGTTATATTACCCATATTGACTGGGACTCTAGAGGTAAAGTATGTTGTGGCTTTCACGACAAAATTTTTGTTTCAAAAAAGTCAATATCCATTCATACATGTTTCCAGAGAGAAGAACAGTGGAGCTTTAGAGAAAGACAGAGTGGAGAACCCACAGCAAATATAAGCAACTGTAATTTTACAACGCAGGGGCACCTGCTGTTAACATTTTGCGTAGTTTTTCTGTCTTATTACCACCGCCACTACTCCTACTATTATTATTGTTAATTCAAGCCATTGAGTTTTAAGACCATTGAAGATACACGATGCCTTCTGTTACCCTGGCAAGCCACCACTTCACCTTTGGATTCGGCGTTCCTTGTCCTTGCCTTGTATCTCCTCCTTACTGTTTTCCTTTTTCTACCAATGCTCCACCTCTCCAAGAACTGCCCAAGAAGTCTCTAGCAATTTTCATCTTCTGACAGAGGTAGAACTCTGCACGCAGCTCACCTGAAGTTACCCTGCTCTCCAAAACTCCCAGCCGACCCCCTACCTCCTGCAAGTCATGCCCACAGATGCCATGGGAATTTGCCTGTTTATTTAACAAATCTAGTTTCTACATGTGCAAAGTCTTAAAGCAGGAAATGTGGATGATTCAGAAGTGAGACACAGTTCCTGTAGTAGTCCACAAGAGTTTATAATTTAGTGGGGGAGACATACTTGTGCTTGAAAAAAATAGACGCCCAAATGTTAAGGCATGGGGACAAGAACTGGAGAGTCACAGGGAGGTGTTATGCAGGGCCTCTGAGTGGGCCATGTCAGCATTCAGCACCCAAGATGGAGCATCATTGCCCCAGGGGGGGTCACTTTTAAATCTCATCCCAGGGACTTAGCTGTTGTTAGAGTTTGGAGTAGGCATTTAGGAATGGGCAGGGTCCCAGTTTTGAAAGGAGTTTTAGTTGACTATGGTAGAAAGCACCAAGCCCAGTGGTGTCTCTAAGGAAGGAGCTCACAACAGGGAGTCCATGGAGCCTCACAGAAGCAGTGTCCTTTAAGGTAGGTCTTGAAAGATGACCAGAAGTTCACCAGATGGTGAAGCATTCCAGGCTCAGAAGGAACATGGCGTGTCAAGATGAGGAGGTGGGAGAAACAGGGGAAATTAAGAAATAATAATATTGAGTGACTGAGGGCGAGAAGAGAGATGAATGTGGAGGGAACGACCAGGACAGGATGCAAAAGAACCTTTACCTCCTACTAGGAAGCTGAGCACTGAACTTTATCCTGGAGGTAATTAAGTAATTCTAAAAGATTTAGAGGTGGGGCAGGAGGGGGGTGTTCTCTGCCATCTTTGGAAGGATGAGTAAGCCTGGAGTGGAAAAGCAACTAAAATCAGCCAGGAGAAAAGGTGCTGAGATCTTCCACCAAATAGAGATTATTTCAGAGTTGCCAGAATATTTTATTTCAAGTATTTTTTTTTGAAGTACTGGCCATAGACTGATCCTTCTGCCAAGCAGGTATTCATGTGTAACTGTACTTGATGCATTGGAATTTGGACTTTATTTGAGCCTTACAACTTTCAGGCACTTTATATAGTGCAATAGATGGAAGAAAGCATGCTCTTTACTGCGAGAGGTGCAAGTCCCAACAAGGGCAAAGGGAGATCAGATAAGTCTCTCTCACTTTCATGTCAGAGCCCTGCCAGACACAGCGCTGAGGGCTTAGGCTGGCATTTGTGATCAGAGGTGACACTGGTGGCCTGACAGTCCTCTAGGAACCATTGAGGCCAAACAGATAGAGGGAGACAGCTACTTCTCAGCCACCCTTCTTGGATGTTCTCTGCTTTATTGTTAAAAAAAAAAAAAAAAAAAAAGACAGTGATTTCCCCTGTAAATTCTCCTGCTAATGTCCCAATTTATGTCATGTTGGGAGGAGAATTTAGAACAGTCAGGGGCAGCCTTATGCATCTGTAAAATAGAGTACGGTGTGTTTTGTTGGGAATCCAACACCCACAAAATACATAGCACAATATGTGAAATCCCACCATGACAGTGGTCACTGGAGACTACACTTGGTTCTTATTTACATGTTACATATTATTTATAAGAGAAAATGGGACATAGGAAGAATCAATTTCAATGGGGAAGACTCTTTTACATTTGTTTTAATTTTGGTAAAATACACATAAATTTACCATCCTAACCATTTTTAAATGTACGGTTCAGTGCCATTAACTGCATTCATACTGTTGTGCAACCTTCACCACTGTCCATTTCTATAAACCGAACCTCTATACCCATCAGTCAAGAACTCCCCTTTTCCCCTTCTCCCGGACCCTGCTAACCACCATTCTACTTTATGTCGCTATGAATTTGACTCCTCGAGGTATTTCATGTAAGTGGAATCATATGGTATTTGTCTTTTTGTAACTGATTTATTTCACCTAACATGATGTCCTCAAGATTAATCCATATTATAGCATGTGTCAGAATTTCCTTCCTTTTTAAAATTTTTAAAATTTATTCATTTATTCTGAGAGAGACAGAGACAGTGCAAGTAGGCAAGGGGCAGAGTGAGAGGGAGACAGAGAACCCCAAGCAGTTTCCTGTGCTGCCAGCACAGAGTCTAACGCAGGGCTCGAACTCACAAAAATGCAAGATCATGACCTGAGCGGAAACCAAGAGTCAGACTCTTAACTGACTGAGCCACCCTGGCAACCCCTCCCCTTTTTTAGTATTAAAAAAAAAATTCTTGTTTATTTTCCGTCCTTTTTAAAGCTGAATAATACTCCAAAGTGTGTATATGCCACATTTTGTTTATCTACAGACAGACACGTGTGTTGTTTCCACCTTTTAGCTATTGTGCATAATGCTGCCATGAACGTGAGTGTACTAGACCCTGCTTTTAATTCTTTTGGGGCATCTACCCAGAAGGGGAATTGCTGAATCAAATGGTAATTCTATTTTTAACTTCTTGAGGAGCCACCATACTATTTTGCACAGCTGTTGTATCACTTGACATTCCTACCAACAGGGCACAAGTGTTCCAGTTTCTCTACGTCCTCACCAACACCTGCCATTTTCTGGTTTGGGAGGAGGTCTTTTTTATAATAACCATCCTGATAGGTATGAAATGGTATCTTATTTTGTATTTTATTTGCATTTGGGGATTTTTTTTTAATCTGCAAATGTGTAGGCCCTGTGTTGGATGCTAGGGCTATAAAGAAGAGAAAGTCCTAGGTGGAAAGAACAAGATCTTGGCCAGGATCAGTGGGTTGCAATCATGGAGGTGATAGTCTTTATATATAAAGGCCCCCAATGTAGAGCCATCACTTTGCAGGCAAAGGAGCAAACCTCACTATTTCCACAATTTTGCCCTAAGCCAGCTTCTGTGGTCCAACCAGAGCTCAGGGTGATAGAAAAGGCACTGGGAGTAAGGAGGCCGAGGTCTTTGAAAACCTACCTCATCTCCTGTCCTATGTGGCCCCTTTGGTCAAATGAGAGCATCAGACCAAATGTGTTCTATGGACGGAGAGGAAAATAGAATACTTTTGATTTTCAGGGAGGAGTTATATTACCTGGAGAATCAGAGCAAGTATGCCCATGGACCTTCTCTGGTTTAACTCCAATTTGATTGCCATGAGGCATGTGTCATGTTGGTATTGTGCTCCTGATATCCCAGTTCCCAAAGTGGCTGACCTCAGGAATGTGCCATACTGCCTCAAGACCAGCCTAGTTTTTCACAGCAGGGCCTTGAGGGTCCGGCAAGGGCAGAGAGCAGAATTTAGGAGCAGGATTCTATTTCATGCCTTTGATCTTGTCAAAAATAGTGAACACATTTGCTAGAGCCAGCTGGCTCATCAGGGGTGGGGGGTGGCACAGCCTTTCGTGTCCATGGCAACCATGGGTCCTAAGGAACCAAAAAGCCCATCAGCCTTTTGCAGGAATGTCAGCTGCCCCTGAATGAAAGCTGCTGAGAAGGGGGAAAATGTGGAGAGAGATAAAATTTGGAAGAATATTTCCTAGTTGATATTAGTTCATTTCTAGAAATATCAGGACTATAAGTCCAGTCAACAGTTTGGGCCATAATAGAACTCTCATTCCCATTTTCATTGCAAATGATCTGATATATTTGGTACATTTAGTATGAATTTTGGAATTGTTCTAACTTAAAAATTATATAACAACTAGGATGATGGGTGTGAATCATTTCGTGGATTATATAGCTCTATCCACCTGCAGGGTGTGTGGTTTCCTATACCTGCTTAGTAATGAGGACATCTGGCTCTTCTGATTCTCTTCCACCTTGTGAGTAGACATTTCTAGTGAATAAAAATGTGACACTTCTGAAAGAATAGAGTTATTGTTACTAAGTGGCAATTATACATGGATTATACAGATTTTTTGCTCTTTGCTTCTGTTCTCAGAATATTTCAGTGCCTTTATGACAGAGCAGAGGCAGCAGAAAAAAAGAGTGGTGACCCAAATATTTTCTGTGTGCTTGAAAAAAAAAGTAGTAACTGCAGTAAAGAATATGGTAGGGGGTTGGGGTTGGGGGTGGGAATCATACCCATAATTCCTCTTTCCTAATGTAAGAATAGCTGCAGTTTTAAAAATTTCTTCACATCCTTGGTTGCAAGGAACTCAAACCCACTCAGCTTAAATTTTCTAAATAATAGTAAAGAATGAGGTTATTTGGAAGATATAGGGATAGCTCATAGAATCTAAGAGCAGGAAGCAACATCTCCTGAGGAACTGGCTTTAGGATTGAACCAGAAAAGCAAGCAGGCACTTCGCTCCTCTCTCTTCTCCTGCTGTGAGGCAGCTCATTTCAGAGTCTACTGCTCTCCTGGGTTTTCGGCCCCTGTCTCTGCAGGACAACTTTCCTTAATTCATTTGCACATGGTCTGTTCTGTTGCTCCCCAAAGTCACCCTAAGTTCCAAAGTCCATCTTATCCCAGCTAGGCACTCACCGATTGAGTTTCCCAGATCCTAAGTTTCCAGGAAAGAGAATTTGAGTGCCCACTCCCATCTGCAGCCTGACTGGGTCAGGCTCTGGGAGCGTCTGGGGCAGCGTCTTCTACCAGAGGACAAACGCAACCACAGGGGTCCAGGCAAGGTGGGAAGGAAGTTCTCAGGGGTGGGACATGAGCCAGGTTGGTACCCCACAGGTGTCTGTGGTGCTACACAGCATTCTGATGCCTGTGTCTTGTGTTTAGATCCTCTAATAATCTTGCAGTCTTAAAGTATTTCACTTAACTATTATGATAATTTTGGAGTTTTCTTTAAAATACTAAAAAATACTTTGTAGGTCTATTTAGTTCATTGGAGAAATATTATTCATTTTCTTACAATACTAAATAGCCAAAGCTAATTTAACTACCTACTTTGTTTGTATATGTTCAGCCATAAATTCAGGGAAATGTGCCCATTTCAAAAGAAACTTTTTCAAATTCACTTGCTTCTCACAGTCGAGGCCCCTCATCACCATATTATAACCCAGCAAATTAGAAACAATTAAGGTTTTCAGTTACAAAATTAGAGAGCCTTATTTTTAATTATTCACTGAGAAATAGACCTGTAACTTCTGAAGGTTAGCCAAACTAGATTTCAGACCCAGGTGGCACCCACTTAAACGTTAAAGACCATGACAAGTTATTTTGATATTACTTTTGCAAGAAAGACATTTCAAGACTACTAGATGTACAGAGTTATGGGGGAAAAGAGAGCAGGGGAAGAAATAGTATGATGTAAATGTACACTGAATTTTTTACCAATGAAGTATTGGGACATCTGCTTCAGAATCATCTGGGGTGAAAGCCTTGAGCGGAGGCTCATGAAACAGGGCTGGCCATGTGCTAATAACTGTTGAAACTGAACATTAACTGGGCGGTAGGAGTTTTTTATATTCTTCTTACTTCTATATGTGTTTGAAATGTCCCATGATTTAAAAATGCTGAAAAAAATACTAGAGTGTGTGTCTTTTGAGTCATTTAAATTTCAAGCCATAAAGGATCAATGAGGTATAAAGAGGAGAATCAGGGTGTCTATTCTTCTTCAACATTAATCATAGTGATTACTAGATTTTAATTTTACATCAGACTGAAAGACTGTTTTTGCTCAACGTGTTGTTTTGGGAAAATCTTGGATTTCTTTACAATTTTTCAAGTAAGATAGGGGGAGAGGGCAAGCATTTTTATGTTGTTTTATGTGTCACTATATTCTAGTTTCTAGGCTTTAAAGTACAAATTTAGAATTTAGACCTGGGTAAATGTGAGTGCTTACCACAAGGTTCTCATTTGTGATGCCACAATTCTTGCCAAAGCAGTTTCCTTTTACTACACATTTGTGCAACCAGGAAAATGAGCAAAAAGCCTAGATTTAGTCAAGCTTTTGAAAAACAGATATTCCTTTTATAACAGAGTAAAACCTAGCAGGCTTGATTCTATGAGGGATGTGCAAGGTCAGATTTTATGACGCCCACATTAAAAAATTCATAGCTTTGGGGTTTCTGCCCTGCCATATAATTGACTTTACGTGCACTTCTGGATAATCCAGCATTCTTTTGCTCAATTTATGAGCCTGATTAAAATGAATCAAAATAGTTGCAACCGTGCTTGTATCTTTACAACAGAAAGATAAATGCAGATGTTAATTGTCTTTTTGCTTCATTCTATCATACTAGGAAAATTATTGCAAGTTAATTCGGGTGCCAAAGAACAACTCTTTTTTGAAGCTCCGAGAGGCAAGCGGCATATAATAAGACCTTCCGAGGTAACAGTCATACACAGAGCTTTTTAAAAGTGTTTCGTGAAAATTTAATATGTGCATTTTTAATAAAGCCTGTCCATTATTATCCATTAGTATGGGTTATATTTAGTGTACCTTTAAGCTTGATTGTTTCTTAAATCTGAGTGCTTAATCTGGTTCCCTACATTCTGAGAACCTATGAATTCACTGGTCTGCTGATGGAGCATTGGACAGTCAGCCTTGTGCTTAATCTTCCTCTGCTGCAAGACAATGACTAAGCTTATAATTTGAATGCTACATATTACTTCTTCCATTGGACATGCCCTGTCCTTTGGTGCAAAGCTTTCTGTGAACATAAACTTTTGAAACTTACTTTCTCAGTAAGTATTTGTAACAACACTATCTTCTGCGGTAAGAAAAATTACTTTTTAAAACAAAAACTATGTACAACCTGACCATCCATTTGTATCAAACTGTTTCCCTTTTCCCTGTTTTCCTCATGTCTTTGGCCACATACATAATTTCTTAGTTGTTGAAATCAAAGCCTCTATACAACTTTTGAATCCATGAACTAATGCCTTTCTAAAGGCTAAGGTGCTTTTGCGGCCAAGTGCTTCTTCCAGGGTCTGTATGGAGGTTCCACAGAGTGAACATGGATGGCTGAAAGGTGGTTGCCTGGTTGAGCATTAAGGACCTCTTCTTAGCCCCAGGAGACAACCTGAGTCATTTATTTGCTATATAACCTTTGATGAACGAAAAGGAAATAATTGCTTCCTTAGAGGGAAAGGTGTCAGAGGGTACACCACGGAGGGATAGGCATCTGCCTCTAACTTCAGTCTGTCATTAAGAGAAACCGTCCCATCATTGCAAAGTACTCCCAGAAACATTGGGATATGTGCCCATTCATAATGTTTTCATGGTTTCTAAAAGAAGTCTATGTGCGGTACTTAAGAAGTATAAGTTGTTAGAGATGCTGGCATTATATTAATGGAAATTGTTTGCTGATCAATCGATCTCACTCCCAGATTCCAATGTATTTATCTCTGATCAGTTGTCATTCTAACTTTTTTAAAGAAACTTCTGTAGCCTTGAGTAAGAGATATTTTAAATTAAGTCCTTTATTCACTGGACACTTCGTACGCCTGTGTTATTGTCTTGTGAACATTCTTGTGTGATGGCTGTCAGTCTCATTTTACAGACAGGGAGATTAAGCCTCCAGGAGAGTAAGAGGACCATGGAGCTGTGGTCCCAGTCTCGAGGGGTCCATGTGTGACTACTTGGCAGCCTAGACCATGGGGCCTTTTGGATTTTTCCTGTGTATTTAAGCATCATTTTACATCACTTCATCTGTGTTTTCCCTTCATGTTCTGGTGCCCCAAAATAAGTGCACTAAAATAAAATTCAGTCGAACCAAATGGTGGAGGGGGAAGGATACCAACTTGGGACCGATGAGCAATTACTGTGTTTAAGAATCTGCACAAGAGGAAAATTTGTGTTATAAGAAGGCTTCTTCACATACCAGACTCTGGCTCTGAAGAGTTCATCTGTCACTCTGAGGTACACAGTTGGTATTCCAGAGGCTGATCTCTGGTGCTGCTGTTTGCGGAGGCCATCCAGCTGATGTTTTCACGCCTGGGATTCTCTGGTATTGCCACCTAAGGGCAGTGGAGACGCAGCTCAGCATTTCTTCCACCAGTAGTGTCAGGCCCTTCAGCTACCTATGAAGGATGACGAAATCCTCTTAAAAAAAAAAGTTTATTTATCTTGGGGGAGTGGGAGGAGAGAGAGAGAGAGAGAGAGAGAGAGAGAATGAATGAATCCCAAGCAGGCTCCACACTGTCAGAGAACAAAAATGTTCTTGCTATAATAAAGCCAGTGAGGCAGAATTGAGTATTGTTTTCTTTTTTCTTTTTTAAGTTTATTTATTTATTTTGAGAGAGAGAGACAGAGAAAATGAATCTGAAACAGGCTCCTCACTGCTGTGCAGAGCCCAACACTGGGCTCGAACTCAAGAACCACGAGATCATGACCTGAACCAAAATCAAGAGTCAGACGCTTAACCAACTGAGCCACCCAGGCACTACAGAAACCCTCTTTTCAAAAAAGGTTTTTTTTTTTTTTGTTTTTTTTTTTAACAGCCATGGTGAAACTAACACAAACCTTACTCGACAAATTGTTAAGTATGACGAATACTAAAATGCCCATTTAAATCCATCTGGTACAGCACAGCACAGTCAAAGCAGCACTAAACTAGGAGGCCGGCTCTCTTGAGCCCACTTCCCTCTGCCTCCTAAACCAGCTGTGATTTAAGTGACTCACCTCTCTGGATCTTCCTTCCCCTGGAAAATGATGATGGTAATGACACATCTGCCCAAGGCAAGGTGCTATGGAAGAGACCCTTTGAGGACCCCTCTTCCATCTAAGGTTCAGGATTTTTAACGAGTTTGCCTCTTTTGGGTTTTGTGGGTTAGAGGGATCATTTTTTAATGCTCCCTTTTAAATGCAATTTCTGTAGCTTCCAACAAATTGGGTATTTGCTTGGGGACCTCAGTGTCCAGATCTGGCCAAGGATGATCTGCTGGGGTGATCTCAGGGTGAGCAATAACAGCTCGCCCCCGCCCCAACTGCCCGCTTTTGTGCCTAGATAACGAGGTCAGGGAAACTGCCACATAGGGCGCTGGCACTGGAGATGGACAGGAAAGTCTCAGAAACAGAATCTGGAACGTGGAAGGGAGTCAGTGGCCAGAAAGCCTGCTTGCAGAACCAGCAGGACCGTTTGCCTTCTCTTCCTGAGAAGGCCAGTTTAGTGGATAAGAACCCCAGAAAATGGAGATGATTGCTGAGGAGGCACCTCAAGTCAACTCAGTCTGTGGTCCTGCCTGAGGCACCCCAAATCACCAGGGCGAGTGCTGCTTTTTGGTTCCAGTTCGGCATGGTTCCAGGAGGAGCACAGAATGTTAAATGAGGAGAAATTTGAGTGACTAAAATACATTTAATACCTCCCCACGTTGTGACTAAAACCCAACTGCATCTTTATCTTGCCATTTCTCTGTAATGCGTAGGTGCGTTAACAGATCAAATCCCCCAGGAAAGTCTAATACACAGTGTTGTTACTATTGTTTATTTTAAAAAGGAAAGCCTAGATTATATCAGGATTTCACCTATATGAATTTCAAATCTTTTGTCCATGAATTTCAGAGAAAACAGTTTTAAAGGATAGAATATAGTCATAGTAATGCAATATGAACAGCTCTTCAAGTTCGTAAGGTGGTCTCTCTCTAGCATACAGGATATTAGGCTAGCTGCAGAATCTTATTACTCATTCCTTCTAGAAGCACTCCTTCAAAAAAAGTTACATCTTGTGACTTTTTAAAATAATTTGCTAAATAATCAGCCCCATTGATTAATGCAGCTCAGTAGTTCTTATTTGGGAGCAATATTGCCTCTTCCCGCAGGGACATTTGTCAATGTCTAGGGACAGCTTGGGAAGGAGGGCTGCTGGCCTCCAGTGGGTAAAGGACAGGAATGCTGCTAAAATACTACCATGCACAGGACAGCCCTTGACAACAAAGAATCAACTGTCCTAAAACATTAATAGTGCTGACACTGAGAAACCCTGATCTAGCTTATGGCTTAAATGATGCTAAAACCTACAAGAACTAAAAAACTTTTTAGATTTTCTTTTCTTTTCTTTTCTATTCTATTCTATTCTATTCTATTCTATTCTATTCTATTCTATTTATTTTTTGAGAGCCAGAGAATGAGAGAATCTTTTTTTTTTTTAATTTTTTTTTTAACGTTTATTTTTGAGACAGAGAGAGACAGAGCATGAACGGGGGAGGGTCAGAGAGAGAGGGAGACACAGAATCTGAAACAGGCTCCAGGCTCTGAGCTGTCAGCACAGACCCCGACACGGGGCTCGAACTCACGGACCGCGAGATCGTGACCTGAGCCGAAGTCGGACACCCAACCGACTGAGCCACCCAGGCGCCCCAAGAGAATGAGAGAATCTTAAACAGGCTCCACAGTCAACTCAGAGCCTGATGATAAGGGGTTCGATCTCACAACCATGCAATCATGATCTGAGACGAAATCAAGAGTCAGATACTTAACTGACTGAGCCACCCAGGCGCCCCCTAAAAAACTTTCTTATTGTCAGATTTCCACAATTCCAAAATAATGATTTTATACATAGAAAAATAAATGGTTATCTGATTGTAGTGTTTACTTAGATAATCCATATGCCACTTAAAAACTGCATCTTAGAACTTATGCACCTCAGATCACAACACAATTGCCTAGTGCTGGCAAAGTCATCAGTAAGGACTATTCAGCTACATTTTTTATTGCTGTTTATTTATTTATTTTTTTAAATAGTACGGCATAAGGAATATAGTCAGTCGTTGGTAGTGTAACAGAGTCACGTGGTGACAGGTGGTAGCTACACTTTTGTTGAGCATACCTTAATGAACACGTAGAGTTGTCAAATCACCATGACGTACACCTGAAATTAATGTAACATTGCATGTCAACTACAATAAAGAAAAAGATCTCTAGGTTGTGCAAAAATATATTGATTTCTTTCCTTCTTTTTAAGATTGAGAAAATAGAGTGGGACACGTGGACCTGCGTGCTGGGGCCTACGTGTGAGGGAATCTGGCCTGCACACAGCGATGTGACTGATGTAAATGCTGCCAGTCTTACCAAAGACTGTTCCCTCTTAGCCACTGGAGATGATTTCGGTTTTGTTAAGCTTTTTTCATATCCTGTCAAGGTAATACTGCATGTTTATTATATTTACTTGCTCAGTCTCATTAATAACCTAAAATCTGTGCATAGTATCTAAATGGATATTTATTTTTATTTTTTAAAGACTTTTTTTAAGTTTATTTATTTATTTTGAGAGAGAGTGTGTGAGTGGGGGAGGGCAGAGAGAGAGAGAGAGAGAGAGAGAGAGAGAGAGAATCCCAAGCAGGCTCTGCGCTGTCAGCATGGAGCCCAACACAGGGTTCGAACTCACGAACCATGAGATCATGACCTAAAATGAAACCAAGAGTCAGAAGCTTAACCTACTGAGGCAGTTAAGGTGCCCCTCCAAGTGGATTTTTAAATATAAGCAATCAATAATGTTATCTACATCACCATTGTTATTTATGCTATCTAAAAACCTTTATGACACTGTTTACTACTAGGTGTCAGAGTCTCATGGTATAGAATTCCTCCTTGAAAGGCCTTCACTGGTCATCAAATCCAACATCTCACAAACTGCAGAGGAAGAATTTCTTTACAACATCTTGGGCCAGTGCCTTCCAATAGGTACTTCCTTGGAGAGGAAGTGTGTACTACCTCACAAAGCAGCCCAATTCATTTTTAAATAGTTCAGTTATTAAAACGTTTAGCTCTATATACAGCTGAACAGCCTTCATATGGAGCAAGATAGTCCTCGACTCCCTGAAATCTCAGTTTCTCCAGCCTAAACATGTCCAGTTCTTCAGCCATTTCCCACAGGACATGGTTTCCTGCTGCCCCTCCCTCTAGGCGCACTCCATGTTATCAATTCCATTCTAAACTGTCTCCTCTGAGATGGAATTCACCATCTCAGATGTAATCTGACGAGTTCAGGGTCAGGGGGAATTTTACCTTCTTGTTTTGTATTTGTATTAAATCAAACTAAAATAGCACCAACTCTTTGGGCTGCCACACTATGCAACTGAATCCTAGATTTCATTCCAAAGAAATGTTCAGCTTATCCCTCATCTTGTCCTTACACAATTGATACTCTAAATTTGAGCACAGAACTTTGTATTTGTACCAAATAAGATTTATCTTACTTCACCTCCTTGTTCTAACCTGTCAACACGTTTTAAGTACCTTTTCAAAATGTTTACTTTCCCTTCCAGCATCATGTCATCTTCTCATTTCACAAGTGTAAGTTTTAAATCACGGGAAATAAAAAAAGACAAGGACAACCAAACATCACCGTCAGGAGCTCTTTTCAGTTATTCTGTTTATTAATGTACACATTGAGTTCTAGTTCTTCAGTCAGGATCAGACATTTACATTTACCCGACTGTGCTATCTTGGAGCTCACGTTTCTATCCTACTCCGGATAACACATCATTAATGATTTGGCAGATATCTTGCTGAAAGCAAGCAAGCAAATCTCCCCTTTTAATAAACCAATCGGTAAAAGACACGTATTTCACACTGAACCCTTGTTGCTGTCTAGTGATCATTACTTCCTTTTCCAAGTGCTTATTGACCTTTTGTGTAATAATTCACCCTAGAATTTTCCAGGGATTGCATCAACTCATGAATCAATATTTGCCAGAGTCTGCTTGTTTTCCCTTTTGAATACAGGAACCTTTTTGTGTTTGAGGCCACCTCTCCTGGCTTCTAAACTCCTCAGCTGTTCCTGACTTTACTTGTGTGGTCATGTTAAAAGAACCTGCACTCAAGCACATAGTTCTTTTTTGCCCTTTCTGGTTTGAAGAGCATTCTCTTTACAGAGGAGATAAGTAAATCTCCTTTCCGTTTGTATTAAATCATGTGATCTAAGATGTGTTCTAACTTTTGCCTATTTTTTTTCTAGTCCTCCCTGTATCTTTGAATTCCTTTACGGTTATCTTAGTTTTTGACTTTAGCATTCCTGAAACTATTAAAATTTTCTGTGTAAGACTTCTGCGTTCATCCTTGGTTATCCGCTCCTCCATCATTTGTGCGCTTAAGACGTTGAACACACCAGTTCCCTCGGCAGCAACTTTAGTTTCCTTAAATGCCTTCCTCTTTAATTCTTCATTTGCAAACATCCTGTCAGGGTATGATTTTGGTAGTTTTTCTAAGATACGCTTCTGAGTATATCCAGTGTTCCCTTCATTGTCCTTCCCATCAATTCACCATCACTTATCAGCACCCCCTTCCTGTGTGGTCACAGTTCAGTTCTCTGTAGCACTTTTCCTTCCTACTTTTACATTTTTTGGAAAGAGATTGCTCGTAGGACAAGTCAAAAAGTTAGTGATACCCTGGCTTTAGTAGATGGGTTGTGGCAGATCTTTAAGTAGCTAAAATCCCCATGGTACAACTCCATCGTGCTCCTGAGCTACATTTGTTGTTGGTCCTGGCAATTCATCATCTGCATCCCCAGCCTGCCCAGGTAGGCTGTCTATAGCAGAAATTTCAAGCTGTGTTCCTCCAACTCCCAGAGTTCCAAGGAGGCTCCTCAAGGACAACCTCAACAAACAAAGTAGGGGCCAACTGAAGGGGCTCTGGGACCCCACCCCTACTACCCCAGAGCCATTCTGCATTTTATATTTTATACATTGAGTTTCCGTATAAGATTTATTTTCCCAACATTTTGTTATGAAAATTTTCAAGCATACAGATTAGGCAAAAAATGATACAGTGAACTCCTGGAGTTCTATAAAGAATTCATAGATTCTATACATATTCAAACTTAAAATTTTTTTTAAATGTTTATTTATTTTTGAGAGAGGGAGATAGAGCACAAGCAGGGGAGGGGCATAAGGAGAGGGAGACACAGAATCTGAAGCAGGCTTCAGGCTCTGAGCTGTCAGCACAGAGCCCATTGTGGGGCTTGAACCCACAAACCACGAAATCATGACCTGAGCTGAAGTCGGAAGCTTAACTGACTGAGCCACCCAGGCGCCCTGATTCTATATATAATTCAAAGTAAATTGTAGGGGTGCCTGGGTGGCTCGGTTAAGCATCCAACTTTGATTCAGGTCGTGATCTCAAGTTGACCAGTTAAAGCCCCACATCGAGCTCTGTACTGACAGCTCAGAGCCTGGAGACTGCTTTGGATTCATTGTTCCCCTCCCGCTGCCCCTCCGTCACTCACACTCTGTCTCTGTCTCTCAAATAAATAAACATTTTTAAAAAAATGTTTTTTAGGGGCACCTGGGTGGCTCAGTCAGTTAAGTGGCCAACTTCAACTCAGGTCTTGATCTTGTAGTTCATAAGTTTGAGTCCTGCATCAGGCCCTGTGCTGACAGCCCAGAGCCTGGAGCCTGCTTCTGGTTCTGTGACTCCCTCTCTCTCTGACCCTCCCCAGCTGGCACTCTGTCTCTCTCTAAAATAAACATTAAAATTTAAAAAAAAATTTTTTTAAACAAAGTAAATTGTTGATATAAGGATACTTACCCCTAAATGTTTCAGCATGCCTATCATTACCTGTAGTTCAACATTTGCTTATGGTGTTTTTAAGTTTATTTATTTTGAGAGAGAGAGAGAGCAGGGGAGGGGCAGAGAGAGAAGGAGAAAGAATCCTAAGGAGGCTCCACACCATTAACGCAATGTGCTTATGGTGATTTTTAAGTAAAATTTACATACAGTTGAATTACACAGTTTTTTTTTAAGGTTCCTTTTGATGAACGTTGACAAACACATACACCTACATAATCCAAACACCTGTCAAGATACAGATTCAAGATATAGATCACTATCATCACCCCAGGAAGTTTCCTCATGCTAACTTCTGGGTCAATGCCCCCACCCCCCATCATTCTCACATGAAAAGACTATTCCATTGTTTTCCATAATAGATAAGTTTTACCTGTTCTAGAACTTCATATAAATGATCAAGTAGGTACTGTTTTGTGTCTGGCTTCTTTTCACGCAGATAATGTTTCTGAGATTCCTCCTAATAATAGTCTGTTCCTTTTTATAGCTGAGCAGAAGTCCATTGTATGGATAGAACAGAGTTTGTGTACCCGCATGGCTGTCAAAGGGATATGCTTTTCCAGTGTTTCGTTGTAAGAAAGCTGCTATCAACATTTTTTGGACAAATCTTGTAGACATGTTTTCTCCTTCTTATGTAAATACATAAGAGTGGAATTTCTGGGTCGTAGGGGAAAATGCATGTTTAACTTTTTAAGAAACCACCAGACCTCTTTCCAAAGTGGTTGTATCATTTTATATTCTCATAATGAATGTAAGAGAGTTCCAGGTGCCAACATTCAGTATTGTCACACTTGCAAAATTTAGCTGTCCCAGGGATCTCACTGTGTTTGTAATTTATGTTTCCCTGATGACTAATGACACTAAGCATTTCTTTGTTTCCTTACTGGGCATTTGTGAAGTGTTCATACAAATCCTTTATCCACTATAATAAGTTGGATTGTTTCTTGTTATTCTTGAGTTCTATGTAAGATTTGATGCAAGAAAGAGTTTCATAATTTAAAAGCATTTGAAAACCACTGGTCAATGTAAACAACTTTGACAGTGTCACTTCTCTTTCTCCTCTTAACCTGATTTTTCTGGCACACTTTTGCTCCCAAATACATGGACCCAGGCTGATGAATAGTTCTAGCTTTGTAGTCCTCCTCCTCCAATGCTTTGAATCTGTTGGACAGAGCTCACCGTCTGTTATAGACCGAATGTTTCCCCACCAAAATTCATGTATCGAAGCCCTATCATCCAATGTGACTGTATATGTAGAGAGGGCATTTATGGAAATAATTAAGGTTAAATGAGGTCACAGGGTGGGACTCTGATCTGATAGAATTAGTGTCCTTCTAAGAAGAGACACCAAAGAGGGGCGCCTGGATGGCTCAGTCAGTTGAGCATCTGACTTTGGCTCAGGTCATGACCTCACGGTTTGTGAGTTCAAGCCCTGCATCAGGTTCTGTGCTGACAGAGCCTGGAGCCTCTTCAGATTCTGTGTCTCCCTCTCTCTCTCTCTCTCTCTCTCTCTGCCCCTCCCCTGCTTGTACTCTGTCTCTCTCTCTCAAAAATAAATAAACATTAAAAAAAGAAGAAGAAGAAGCAGAGACACCAAAAAGCTCATATTCTGTCTCCATGCACACTGAGGAAAGGCCATAAGCACACTTTCTATGTGCTCATGCATGGTATGTCTAGGCCAGGAAGAGAGCTCTCACCAGGAGCCAAATTGGTCTTATACTTTCCAGCCTCTTCCCAGAACTGTGAGAAATGAGTTTCTGTTGTTTAAGCCTCCCAGAATGTGATATTTTGTTAGGACAGACTTACCACTTTAAGACACCATCCCACTGTAGTGTTCTAACATTGAGTTCTATGTCATCAAGTCTTAATGATACTTATGAGATCTCAACACCACACAGCAACCTCTTTGCCCAAAATTCAGGTTGCATTTGTTAGACTCTAATGTCATATCTTCTTCTTGACCCTTTTCCCTGTTCTCCTTTGCTAGGAGTTACTCTGTCTCTCTTCCAGGCAGTATTCTCTCAATGACAAAAAGGTGTTCTTTTCAGTTTAAAATCTTCTCAATGAGGTCATTAGTCCCTTGATAATCACATTATTGCCAGCCTCCATAAAATAGACTCTCCTTCCCAGAGCCCGCCCATTTTTCTAGTACCTTAAATCATGTATCACAAGACCCAGTTCCATCCTTGGACACCTGGCCCATTACTCCCATAGCCTCCCTTCCCTTGCAAAGCTGTGACTCTCCACTATACCAGAGAGGTTAAAATACGACCATGCCATTTACATTTCTAAAACCCACCCTCAAGTTCTCACGTCTCCTCCCCAGAAAGTCAAAGACTCTGGAGAATGGTTCTTCAGAGAGGAACCTTCTCTCTGTTAAATGTTACAGACAGAGAAACTATGCAAAACGTTGTGAATGTGGGAGAGGATACATAGGTTTCCATCAAACTCTCAGGAATTTCTCACCTAACAGCAGTTAACACCCAGCCTTGTGGAGACATTCTCTGTTCTTTCATGACTCAGTGGAAGAGGAAAGTTGTGGTAGTGAATCTCTATGAGTATTACAGAAATGCATGGTTTGACATGATGACCCAGAAGGACAGCTCATCTGACCATCTGTGTCACGTGTTCACGAGACTCCTTCCACAGGTCCTAAGGGAGCCACCAAACATCCCTGCTGGCCTTTTTCTCATGGCGGAGCAGCTGGTTTCCTAGAAACTTCTAGTAACTGCAAATTCCCTTTATTGTTCTACCCAGCAGTTATCTTGTTCCTATTCTGAGAATCTTGAATCCCCCTCTGCTGCAAGAATCCCAGCTTTGTTAAATAGCTTCAGTGACTCAGAATTTTTTCCTCTTTCTCCTCTGTTCCTTTCTTTTCCTTCACAACTTGATTATGATCAACTTAGAGTAATTTTTCTCTGAACTTTTGTTTTTGGATTTCTTCTTCCACCCTGTCTAGAAATCCTGTAGTGCTTTAAATAAGTCAGGGCATGGAGAGGCATTTTTCAGGCTCTTTTACTTTCTCCTCCTCAAGAAACCAGCTTGTGTTTGTAGTACATATAATGGGTAGGTTCCTGCTTCCAGCTGGAAGACCAGCAGGACACATGGCTGCAGCCACTATGACTGTCCTCTTTGTTTCCATGCCTTCTGGATCTCACATAGTCACATAGTGGTTTCCCTTGGAAATCCTTATTTTGCTCTGCCTATTTTCTAGCAAACTAGTGGCTCTGGAGGGCTTCCTGAAAATATGGCCTGCCTATTTGCTTCCCTAACCTTTCTACACTCACTACTCTGCGACAGAGTGGGCATTTCCACTTTGCTGTCAGGTAAATGTCTGCTAAATACAGAGAGATCTTGAGTAAGAGAATTTCAAAGTCATGCACTCTGCTGCACCTGTCTCCTGCCATGTATCTGTGCTGGTTTCGGGTTCCCTAGCATGCCAGTCCAAAACCCTCTGGAAGTCTCTTCCGTTATTGGGTCAAGTTTTCAGCGGGGACACTGATGGCCCTCTCACAACCTCAGAAAGAACATGTGGCTACCCACATTGCTTAAGGTATTCTCCAAGAGTCGCTGAGAGGATGGAAAAAAAACTCCCTCTTTAAATGGCTCTCACTGGAGCTGTTTTTGCCAGGCTATGGCTCATGAGCCAGAAATGGAAGCTGGTTTCTGGTGGCAGCTTCGGCTTCCCACCACTTATCAGGATTGCACAGTGTGAGCAGCCAACTGCTATTCCACCTCATCCTTCCCCACCTGGAATGAATGTTGTATGGCCCTGTGTGCAGTGCTAAAGAGCTTTCCATAATGACTAATAAACCGGACCTTTTATTTGGTTTGTTGAAAAGAAGCTTACTAGGGCACCTGGATGGCTCAGTCAGTTAAGCGTCTGACGTCAGCTCAGGTCATGATCTCTTGGTCTGTGAGTTCAAGCCCCATATTGGGCTCTGTGCTGACAGCTCAGAGCCTAGAGCCTGCTTGGATTCTGTGTCTCCTTCCTTCTCTCTCTGCCTCTCCCCTGCTCACGTGCGCGTGCACTTGCTCTCTCTCAAAAATAAACATTAAAAATTTTTTAAAAAGAAAAGTAGCTCACTTTGTTTTAAAACCAATTATTTGTGTTTCCAGTGTCCAAATTTGTTTCAAACATCTGTGGCAGCAACTGTTGTGTTTGTTTTAAATCTTACTTGAGGCCCCAGAATTAGAAGAAGTCCCTTGCTCTTCTGTCTTAGTCTGGGCTGTGGTACAACTGTGGGGCTGTGGGGATTACTGGGAAGACACTTGTGATGTCAAATGTCAGCCAGACTCACCATCAGGAGTTTACACAGGAGACCTATGGAGAATGTACATTTCATATTTGAGAGAAACAGAATCAAGCTGCTTCTATTTCGTTAGGTTCCCAGAAATAGGTTCTGTAATCTAACATTTCATTTGTTTCCTCACAAACCACCTACTGAGGACCCATGATGAGCCAGGTAATGTTTTATAAAAAAAAAAAAAAAAAAGGGACCTAGTTCCTGCCCTCATGGAGCTTACCCTCTAAAGAACGGGAGGAAAACTGCTGCTTGGATGAACTGCTTAATTGGTATCCACTAGAAGCCGCTCTGGAAAATAATATGGATGAAATAGTCTGGAGACAGGAGTCATGAGACTGGTTGGGGTAGTCACCAGTTCCTGGGCTTTACAGGGCCAGCATGCAAGATTCAAGAAGTATGTGGGGCACAGCGCACACGTCACCAACGTGAGGTGGCTGCACAACGACTCTGTGCTGCTCACAGTTGGTGGTGCCGACACAGCCTTGATGATCTGGACGAGGGAGTTTTTGGGGACCCAGGAGAGCAAGCTGGTGGACAGCGAGGAGTCGGACACCGATGCCGAAGAGGACGGAGGTGAGTGAGCCCCATGTGCCGCCTGCCTCTTCCACACATCCCACCCCACCCCCAACCCCGTGCCACTGCCGACCAACCCCATGCCCATCTCTTTCCGTTGTTTGAGGCTATGACAGTGACGTTGCCAGAGAGAAGGCCATTGATTACACCACCAAGATCTATGCTGTGAGCATCAGGGAGATGGAAGGCACCAAACCTCACCAGCAGCTGAAAGAAGTTTCAGTGGAAGAAAGGTATGGTGTCACCAGGTTTGCATTTACTATACCTGATTTCAACAAGAGTTCATTTTCTTTGCCCTCAGAGTTGTTACTTAAGCTAGTCTTTTGTGTCTATGTGCAGAGTGTTAACCTGCATACAGAGTTAAGCTGCTGAAAATCATCCATGGCCCTCGATAAGTGGCAAAGGGTGGGTTACACTTTGCAGAAGTTGGTTGTGGAAAATGACTTGAATAGACATGAGGTTTGATTGGACCAGGCTTATCCTTACCCAGAGAGGATGTCAGGGTAGCCTATACACTGTCTGAAATGTGATGGCCAACAGGAGACGTGCTGATCAGAGAGGGAGGGTGGGCTTCTAAGGTCCAGAAGGAATGTCTGTGGGTCCTGAGAAATAACCCTCTGTTCGAACCAGAGTCTGTGCATTACACGGGGTCACTTGGTGGTACCATCTCATACTGTGTTTTCACCTGCCCCAATTTGTTCAGGTGGGTTTGGTGACTCCAGACCTAACCAATTTGATTTGGCTGCCTTGGGATTCTTATACAGAAAGAAGGTTTCAGATGTTATTTTAGGCCTTTTTGATATGTTATTGTAAGTATCAATAAGAGAAATAGCCAAATATTCAGGCTTTTTTTGGAAAAAAGCTCATCGTTTCTACAGTTATTTAATTTACCATATTCATACTAGAAAGGATAAATACTCAGTAAAAACTCTCACATCTGAAGAGAATTTCATGGATCCCAAAGATGTTTTGCCATGGATTGGTTGTTCACAGGTACCCTGGATCCACTATAAGAAATGAGATTCAGGTTGTTTTTTGTTGTTGTTGTTTTGTTTTGTTGTGTTTTTTTTTTGTTTGTTTTTGTTTTTGTTTTTGTTTTTTTTGCATTCAGCATGGCTTTCTTCCTAATAGTAATTATTTCAAAAATTTATTCTATCACTTTTTACTAGTATGTAGGAATATAAATATAAAGAAGTAAAATATTTCTTCCTCTTGCCTCAGTTCAGTGCCACATGTTAAAATAAGCTTGATAGGGGCACCTGGGTGGCTTGGTCAGTTAAGCATCTGACTTTGGCTCAGGTCAGGATCTCGTGGCTGAGTTCCATCTTCACATCGGGCTCTGTGCTGACTGCTCAGAGCCTGGAGACTGCTTCAGATTCTGTGTCTCCCTCTCTCTCTCTCTGCCCCTTCCCCACTCATCTCTCTCTCTCTCGCTCTCTCGCTTTCAAAAGTACATAAATAAACAAATAAATAAATCAGCTAGATAAAAAGTGGGTGTGCTACAGGCACAAAGAGGGACTCTGATGCAAAATTCCCTAACTCGTCCCTAGCATCTTTGTTAGATGTCACTACGAAGGTTCAGAATTCTCTTTTGATGAAAAAAAATTATTGAAAAATTTTTTTGCAGTAGTCTATAAATTACAGTTTATCTTGCTTGCAACATAGTTTTTTAGTGGTCACAAAGATGAAATAATTTTAAAGGACCTAATTTTAAGAGTAAAGAAAAAAACCCATATACATGTTAGTGCCTAAATAAGCCTCCCCCTTAAATAATGAACTCTTAAAAACATTTGCCCTAAATTAAACATTCTTTTGAAAAAAAATTACCCAACCTCTCCAGTGTCACATAACATTATGAAATGAGTTGACTTGGCTATTATTCCAAGGTTGTTTCTGGCTGATTTGCACAAGCCAGTGCTTCGTCATGCTGAGACTTAGGCCAGCCACTAAGATTTAGAAATCTAAGCAAAGTCCCTGGCTGCCAGAGGGCATTGATGGGGAGTGACAGCTAATGGGTACCAAGTTTCTTTTTGGGGTGATGGGAATATTCTAAAATTATAGTCATGATTGTACAACCTTTTACATACTAAAAAAAAAAAATCAAAACTGAATTATATACTTATAGTGGGTGGTTTTCATGGCATGTAAATTATATCTCAATAAAAGTTGTTTAAAATGCAAATAAATCTATCTATCTATCTAAGCAAATTCACAATTCCAAACGCTGCAGCTGGTTTCTGACCTAAACTGAGGGTCATCTTAACCTTTCTGTGTTGTGATGTCTCTTTGGGTAGGTCTGTAAAGATCTCAAACCTGTTGAGCTTAGGAAAAGTTATGAGAGGTGAAGGTACAGAGGACCCTAAGAATTTTCAGTCTTAAACTCCAGAATTCTGAAGCGACCTCATCACATCAGTTGGGGAACTTGCTGTACATATATTAGCATCCACAGGATTGACTTTCTTATATATACAAAAGAAAACTAAATGCTGCATGGTATTAAGAGATACGGGGGTAGGCCTTTCAGTACTCTGTTGGCATTTTAAAAAATAATTCACACTAGGGTGTAGTGAAGAAAACATGTAGCGAACAAAACATTTTTTGAGATAAATATAGGGTCTGGAGGAATAATCAAGCCTTCTTTACAGAAAGCAACATCTTTGATAACTTAAAGGCCTTGATAGCTTCAGTTCCTAGAGTGGGCTGTAACCAGAGAGCAGGGTGCCAGCTGCACAGCATGCTGGGAGCAAAGCTCGACCACAGCAGGAAGGGGTGAGCGGGGAAGGAGCAGCAACTGGTGTCTGAATCCACAGCCTCCTTGGAGGCAAATCCTAATCAGAACCAAGAATCGTCAGTCTCCACCAGTCCTCCTCAGTAATTTTAGGGGAACTTGAACCTCAGAGATAGGATGGTAGACAGCATCTGAACTGCAGAAGAGGGAAGGGGGTACAGACAAGGTGGGTGTTCAGAGACTTTGTGAGAAAGCAGGATGAGAGAAGGAAGGTAGGGTAGGCAGGGCTCTTGGCAGTAAGCTGGGAAGACACCTCACCTGAGTCCTCACCTGGGAAAAGAAATGGGATCTGTGGATTCCAGCATCCCAGGCCGAAGAGAGAGGCAGGGACAGAAATGCTGGGGTCTTTCAGACCACAGGAGTATGGGGTCAGGCAGCACCTGGCTTTTCCCTGATAGTATTCAGGACTGTCAACCCTGACACTCTAACCTTTGACTACTTGACGCCCTCCTGCGTGGAGAGACAGAGGCTTTTCTTGACCTGTCCTTCATTGTTCCCTCCTGTGTGTACCTGACGATACCTACGTATACCTGTGTGCCTTTTCTAAACACCTGGGCCAAGACGAGTCCCAGTAAGACTAACAGGAGACAAACACTTGAGGATTGCAAGAGAAGTGAGCTTGGAACAACCACTCAACGCACGGACTTACTTTGCCTCGTACCAGTGTTTCAGAAAGTTCTACTCCCGGTTTAAATCCTTTTCCTCTTTAGAACCATGCGACGAGCACAGGATCCCTCATATTGAAAACAGTGCCTTGCAGACAGCTGTACATTATGCATCGGTTATTTTTTAAGCAAATGCGTTTCTAATTCCTAACATTTCAGATAGTCCTAAATTGTTTCTAATTAGACTCAGTTATTTGATTTTAAAATAGCTGTGAGGCTTTGGATTGTTCTTCTTTATACAATGTCTACACACACACGAGTTGTTATTTTTCAGAAGTCATAAGATCTTTAGTTCAATTCTTCTGAGAAGTGGGAAAGTGGAGAGAAGTGTGTAATTGCTCTCAAAAGAATACTGAGTTTTACCTACCAAGTATGTAATCCCTTGTGGGTGTGTACCCTGGTCACCCACTTCAACTTTGCTCTAGCACCCTTGCCTCTTTCCCCTAGCCACACTTGGCTAGCCAGTGCCCAACTTGGCTGAACCCTTGGGTAATCCTGCTGGTCAGCTGCCCATGTGTGGCATGTGGCTGAGGAAAGCCGTGGAATCTTTTCCAGTGCGGGGAACCAATGCTTTAGGCCTTATCTGGACGCTCAGGCCTGCCCCATAGTGCTTTCCTTCTTCCCCTGCTGTTTCCAATTCTGGTCTAGAGCAACCTTTCCAAACCTCTCATGTCTCTCAAGTTCCCACCTCTACCCTGACACAGCTTTCAACTTTTGACCTCATTCCTACTTGGCCATGTTTTCTCAACATTACAGCTGTCGCGTCAATCCGCAAACTTAAATTATTACTTAATAAGTACTTAAAATGCCAGTTCTTTTTCAGAAAAGGAAAAACAGGAGGGGGGAAACGTAGTTTTTTAGAGCAATTTAGCATATAAAATGCCTACCACTGTCACAGCACAAGGGATAGTACCCAAACACTGGGTTCTTACTTCAGTAAAAAAGACTTCTTCTGAACTCATCAGGCGACACATCCCTGAAATTTCCTCAGCATCAGGTTACTAGAGTTGCCTATAAAATTAAGAAGTTTCTTTCACCACTTTACCAAGGACACACCAAGTTTATATGTCATTTTTTTTTTAATTTATAAGGTAGGACTTTTAGTTTCAGGGAGCTCCCAACACAAACTGGCCTCAGCAAAAGGAACCTATTGGCTGAGACACCTGAAATCCATGGATAGAGTAACTTTAGGTGTCACTTGATATAGAAACTCATCTTGCTATTCTCTCTGTTCTCTCTCCATATTTCAGTTCTGCTTCCTCTAGGTTATTGCAATTCAGGCAGCAAAATGACTACAGTGCCTGGACCTTACAAGTGTCTGCGGCTCAAAAGAACTGCATCTGATAAGTCCTCACAAATGTTTTATGATGTGCTGCTGGCTCTGGTGGGTCACGTGACCACCCTTGAAGCAGTCACCGGTGACCTATAAAATATGAGCCTTTTATTGACTGTTCGTAATTAGTCACATGCCACCTGTAGAGTAGCGGTGTAATCACCTCCACCAGAAGTAAAAGTCCAAGGTGGCTAACAAAATTTGATTTCTGGATAGACCCAAAAGAACACACGTCTACTCCGCTCCACCTTTTTTTTTTTCATATGCACACTCTTGAAATGCTCTAATTTAGGGGTGCCTGAGTGGTTCAGTCTGTTAAGAGTTTGGATTCTTGATTTCAGCTCAGGTCATAATCTCACAGTTTGTAGGATCAAGCTCCTCATAGGGCTCTGTGTTAACAGTGCAGAGCCTGCTTGAGATTCTCTCTCTCCCTCTTTCTCTGCCTGTCTCCTGGAGTACGTGTACTCTATCAAAATAAATAAAAATAAACTTTAAAAAAAGTTCCAGTTTAAACTATCTACATGAATGATTGAAAATGCAGTTAGCCCCTCCACAAAGAGTCTTGGTCAGTTACTGTATCCAGCCTCACGTCCAGAATCTTAGGGAGTTGTGAAGTCTTCTCATCCAGGTTGGGATAAAGCTCTTCATAGTCCTGTGACTAATGATAGTGTTGACCACCATCACATACCAAATAGACAGTGGTGAAGAGAGGACAGAACGAGGATAGTTTGTTGGTTTGTTTAATTGCCATTTGGAAAGAGAGAGAGTGAGACACAATATGTAGTAGTCACTGGTCCATGTCCATATAATCCTTTGCTGGCTGAGATGGTCACAGACTCCTGCCCTTGCCATGCGCGTGTTCTTGCACAGCTCGACAGCAATACAAATGTTGGAAGATGTCAACAATCGGAGGATGTAAAGCTTGTGTTGGTGATGACAAAAGATACACCAAGTGAAAACATAAAGTAGGAAGTGACACAATGTCCTCTAAGAGAACCAGCTTCCCCAAGCCTCTCAAATGCCTCCTGGAATGTAAATGATGCCCCTATGGGGTAAGAATTCTCCCAGGCCAGAAACTCCTTAGTCATTCCCATGGGAGAATTGAATCCTCCCACCCTCCCCTGAATTCCCTCCCTACCCACCCCAACTCTTGCAAAAACTCTTGCTCTGTGCTTGGCACTCCCCAGATGACCATGACCCGTGCACACAGTCAGACAGGGTAGGGGATGGCCAGTTTTTAGAGACATCTCTCAGATGGCCCAAGCTTCAGGTCCATCTAATTCCATTTTTACCATTTACCTTCTGGCCTAAGATTTGGCATTTCATAGCACACCTTAGCAAGAAAAATACTTTGGACATCTCAGAATGGTAACTACTTGAGTTCTCAAAGTATCAAGTAGTTAAACTTCATAATTAATTATCATATCAATTAAAGAAAATAACTGTTTTCTTTTTAAAAATCATTTAATTATTTTTCATTCTTTCCTCATTTTTTTGATGATAAACTGAGCACCAGCTAATTGTTCACTGTTGGTATGTATTCCCTTTTAAAAGCATACTTATTATTTGTCTCTTGAAGCAATAGTATACCCTTTTTAGGTTCAGCTGATTCTGATGGTCTGTTATTGTTGCCATTGTTTAATGTTTAAATTGTGACTGTGTGGTCTTTAGCAGACCTTTCTTTGGGTTGGTGTATGTGGCCTTTCCACAACACTATCATGTACTTCTGAAATCGTCAAGAGGTCCCATGATTATCATTGATTTTCAAGCAACCTCCAGTAGTTATGGGGAATCTGGTTTCTGTGAGGGCGCATTAGTTCCCCATAACTACTGGAGGTTGCTTAAATTATTGCAGACCTAAAACAGAAAAAGAAAACACTTTTTTAAAGGTCATCAGGTATACTGATATTTTATTTTATTTTATTTTATTTTATTTTATTTTATTTTATTTTATTTTATTTTATTTTATTTTATTTATGTTATGTTATTTAAAAAATTTTTTAATGTTGGGACGCCCGGGTGGCTCAGTCGGTTAAGCTTCTGACTTCAACCTGGTTCATGATCTTGCAGTTTGTGGGTTCAAGCCCTGTGTTGGGCTCTGTGCTGACAGCTCGGAAACTGGAGCCTGCTTCTTTTTCTGTGTCTCCCTCTCTCTCTGTCCCTCCCCCATTTGCCCTCTGTCTCTCTCAAAAATAAAAATAAACATTAAAAAATTTGTTAAAAATTTTTTTAATGTTTATCTTTATTTTTGAGAGAGAGAGAGAGAGACTCTCTTTTTGCCTTGTTTTAATAGGAGCTTTGTCATGCTATCTTTTCCTCATATTATATACTGTATTTCTAAACATTATATTGGGTAGCATGTTGTCTAAAAGATGAGAAAGCTTCTTTTCCTTTTCTGGTTTTGATTCTTGGTTCTAGCTCTCTAGCTTCAAAGAATGTAAAAATGCAGGGCAGCTGGTATCTTAGAATTTCTTAGAATTAGTGGACAGTGAGAGGTAGAACCTAAGTCTTTTAGGTTTGACCCAAGCCCTCTGTTGGTTGTGTCCCCAGCAGGAGATAAAGCACTCTGAAAAGGAAGTAATGTGGGGAGAGTTTAGTGAAAGGACTAGTAACAAAGGTGTGGGCAGGATTAAGATACAACAGGGATGGAGTAGCACCTCAGAAATAGCAATGGCTGGAAGCCATCACCACCCTTGGGTCTGAAGGGGCCAGGGGGGAAGCTGTTGCCAAATGTGGGGAACATTAGCTGTAGGAACAGACTACTTACAGGAGCTGAGACCTGAAGGGAAAGGTTGAAGGTAACCAGTCTGAGTCCCAGCAAGGAGGTCTCTGGGGGGGGGGATAAATTCCCCAACTGCATTCTCCTCTGACCCTCTCATCTTCCACTGATGCCTGTCTTCAGCTGAAGCCTATCAGAGGCTGAAGGGCAAAAGAGTCTATTGATGTCGTCCCTGAAGGCCAGCTGTAGAGGGCACAGCACAGGAGGAGAGAAGGGTGGAGAGTAGACATGGAGGGGTGCATGGAAAATATCCAGCTCATGCTCCTTACTTTTTTTTTTTTTAATGGAAACTGGTATCATTATCACAGAAAAGAACCTCTTGCCATTTTAACGTTGAACAGTAATTCCTATCATTTATAAATGCCTTTGAATATATACTATCAATTAAAGATAGGACTAGATATAACCAAATCGATATCAAGAATCATTAGAGACATTTAAAACTCTACCCAATTTAAATGGATCAGTTTTGATGAGCCATAGTTTTACACCACTGTCTAGGGGTGCCAGAGAATTAACTTAGAGAAAACATGAAGTACACTGAGAATGGTAACTTTTTTAAACTGATATTTTATATTAACATTACATTTTTGTATTCTCACATATCTTCAAAAATAATGTGTAAACATCTTTGGCCTATGTCCAGAGGTCTTTATTTTCACATTAAGGGAAAAAGCAAATTAGAAACTTACAACTGTGCACATGTCTAGTGCAAATACCCATTTTTTGTAAGGGTCAAATTATCGTACAACCCAATTTTGGATGTGTGATCACCACAGAGGTGGATCACAAAAGCATCTTTTTCATGATGTACAGATAGGATCTAATAATGTCTCCATGTGGCATGTGGTCTGGTAGTAAAATCCAGATGAAGTGACCAGCCACTGGTCTTCCAAGTTTCACCTGGTTGAGCCATGGTTCATAATTTATTTTTAAATATGTACTGTTTGACACACTTAGCCCATCTCCTCCTCCCCCAACTGCTTAGGTTAACCATCTGAGTAGGGAACAGAAATGATGGAGATTTTTATTTGATATATTTAGTTGTAACATGCATTCAGACAAAAACCTAACTCTGTGATGAAAGAGACAAAATAAACACCAATTGAACTATTTTAATGGAAACTGGCATATAAATATTCACCAACTTATGTTTTTCTAAGTGGATGTGATCATTAGCTCACGGGTTGCTTTCTCACTGCACCTCAGTCAGCAGTCTATATGTTTTCAAGGTTCTTCAGTAATAAGTGCTGAGGCTTGCAGCTTTTGGCTGTTTGTCCAGGGGTAAAGAGAAGAATGTGGGATTAACCCTTCCAGGTTCTATCTTTATAACATTATGTTTTCCACCTTTTCCTTAAAGAAGGAGAGGTTCAAAACCTTCCCCCTGACTTCTCACCTCAGAACCTGCTTAAGTTATGGTCACAAATCTGAATCCCAAACCGACCTAAACCATGTTTTCCCTTCCACAGCAGAGCCCTAGGCTTGCTCTCCCCTTTCCTGCCTGTCTCATACTGGGAAAATCATCTCTCCCTTTAAAAAAATGTCCAGGGATGCCTGGGTGCCTCAGTCAGTTAAGCGTCCAACTCTTGATTACAGCTCAGGTCATGATTTCACAGTTTGCAAGATCAAGCACCATATTGGGCTCTGCAGTGACTGCTAAATAAATAAGTAAATAAATAAATAGATGTCTGAGGTAGAAAAGTTCACTTTTAATACTGATATTATATTGTCTTAGCACCAGTTTAGTGTAGCTTTCTTAGGAATTATGGATAACTAGAAATTGGGACATTTCTAGTTGTGGTCATCATTTTATTAAATGTATTTAGTCTAGATGTTGAGCTGTTTTACCTGGGACTAGGTAACAAGCACACAATCATGTTGTAAAAAGAAGTTTCAAGAAACAGTGCTTTCATACACTTGTATCAAGCAAGCTTTGTGTCTTAATTAAATACTATTTGTTTTCCAAAGAAGGCGTATGGAATATAATTTAAAAACTGTTTTTAAATTTGAATATCACCTTTAGTGGGATGTTTCTAAATAATATAGAATTATAAGGTCCAGCTGCTGCCAAGGGAAATATTTAGTACACACACATATATATATATTTCTTCATTTCCCTGTCATCCAGTATTGGGTAAATATCAACATACCTCTTTTTTGTTTTGTTTTTTTCCTCCAGTTTTATTAAGAAATAATTGACATTACTGTATAAATTTAAGACCTGCAGCACAATGGCCGATTTACATATATTTTGAAATGATTACCGCAGTAGGTTCAGCTAGCCTCCATCCTCTCATAGAAATACAGCAAAAATGAAAGAAGAAAAGGGAGGAGAAAAACCTACTCCTTGTGATGAGAACTCTTAGGATTTCTTCTCTTTCCCATTTTTCATACAGCGGTATTCACTGTATAGTTCCACATGCTCCACGTGATATCCCTAAGACTTACTTATAACTGCAAGTTTATACTTTTGATCACCTTCTTCCAGGTTCCCTTCATCTCCCCCTCCACCTTTAGTAACCAAAAGTTTGTCTCTTTTTCTGTGGGTTTGGTTTGTTTTAGATTCCATGTAAAAGTGACAGCACCTAGCAAATGCCAGGATTCCCTCGGTTTTTAATGGCTGAATAATATGGTGTGTGTATACCACATTTTCTTTATCTTTATCCCTTGAGGGACACTTAAGTTGTTTCTGTGTCTTGGCTATTGTAGGTAATGCTGCTGCGCACGTGGGGGTGCACATATCTTTTTGAGTTAGGGGTTTTGGCTCCTTTGGATGTAATTCCCAGATATAGAACTGCTCAATCATATTGTAGTTCTATTTTTAATTTTTTTTGAGGAACCTCCCTACTGTTTTCCATAGGGCTGCACCAGTTTGCATTCCCCACAACAGTGCACAAGGATTCTCCTTGCTCCCCTTCCATGCCAGTATTTATCTCTTGACTTCCTGATGATGGCCTAACAGGTGCGAGATGACATCTCATGGCAGTTTTAATTTGCATTTCCCTCATGCTAGTGATGTTCACCATCTTTTCACATACCTGTTGACCTTTCATATATCTTTTCTGGAGATATGTCTCTTTAGGTCTTTAGCCCATTTTTTTTTAAGGTTTTTGTTTTTTGCCACTGGACTGTATGAGTTTTTTAAAATATATTTTGTATATTAACCCCTTATCAGATACATGGTTCGCAATTATTTTTTCCCATTCCGTAGGTTGTCTTTTCATTTTTTGATGGTTTGTTTTGCTGTGCATTAGCTTTTCAATTTGATGTAGTCCCACTTGTTTATTTTTTAGTTTGTTGTGCTTGTGTTCTATCCAAAAACTCATCACCAAGACCCATGTCAAGGAACTTTGTTGTTCTGTTTTTTTCTAGGAGTTTCAAGGTGTCATGTCTCCCTTTTCAGTCTTTAATCCATTTGAGTTAATTTTAGAGAGTGGTATAGGATATGGGTCCAGTTTCATTCTTTTACATATGAATATCCAATGATCCCAGAACTATTTATTGAAGAGACTGTCTTTTCTTCATTGAATATTCTTAGCTCCTTTGTCAAATGTTAGGTTGACTACGTATGGTTGGGTTTATTTCTGGGCTCTTGATTCAGTTCCATTGGTCTGTTTATCTGTTGTTAAACTGGTACCATTCTGCTTTAATGACTGTAGCTTTACAGGATAGCCTGAAATAAGGAAGTGTGATGCCTCCTGCTTTGTTCTTTTTTTCCTCAGGATTTCTTTGGCTACTAGGGCTCTTTCGTGGTTCCATATAAATTTTAGGAGGGTTTTTTTCTACCTCTGACCATTGGAAAAATGCCATTGGAATCTTAAATAGGGATTGTTGCATTGAATCTATAGATGGATTTTGGTGGTATTGACATTTTAACAATATACTTCTAATCTGTGAACATGGGATACCTTCCCATTTATGTGTATCTTCTTCAACTTCTTTCATCAAGGTCCTAGACTTTACAGCATAGAGATTTTCGCCTTGTTAGTTAAATTAATTCCTGAAGTATTTTATTGTTTTGATGCTAGTGTAAATGGGATCAATTTCTTTATGTCTTTTTCAGAAAATTTGTTGTTAGCACATAGAAATGCCACTGATATTTTGTATGTTAATTTTGTATCCTGCAACTTTGCTGAATTCATTGATTGGCTCTAACAGGTTTTTGGTGGAGTCTTTAGTATTTTCTATATATAAAATCACATCATCTGCAAATAAAAACAATTTTACTTCTTCCTTTCCAATTCTCATACATACATACATACATACATTTATTTATTTATTTAGCTAATTGTTTGTGGCTAGGACTCTCAGTACTGTGTTGAACGGCAGTAGTGAAAATGGGCATCCTTGTCTTCATCCTGAACTCAGAGGAAAAGCTTTCAACATTTCACCATTGAATATAATGTTATCTGTGAGCTTGTTCTGTATGACCTTTATCATGTTCAGATTTGTTCCTTCTGTGACTAGTTTGTTAAGAGTTATTATCATGATTGGATATTGAATTTTGTCAAATGCCTTTTCTGCATCTATTGAGATGATCATATGATTCTCTTCTTTCATCCTGTTGTGATGTATCACACTGATGATTTGCATATTTTGAACCATCCTTGCATCCCCATAATAAATCCCACTTGCTCATGGTGAATGATCTTTTCAGTGTGCTGCTAAATTCAGTTTGCTGGTATTTTATTGATAATTTTGGCATCTGTATTCATCAGAGATAATGACCTGTTATTTTTCTTTTCTAGTGGTGTCCTTTTCTGGTTTTGGTATCCAGATAATACTGGCCTTGTAAAAAGAGTTTGGGAATGGTCCTTCCTCTTTGTTTTTTTGGAAGAGTTAGAGAAGAATTAGTGTTAATTCTTCTTTAAATGCTTGGTAGATTTCACTAGTAAAGCCACCTCATTCTGGGCTTTCCTTCATTGGGATAATTCACATATTTTTCAGTAGAAATTTTCAGTTACAATTTTTAATTTGAAATTATTCTCCACTTTGGCCATTTTTAAAAGTAAATGTTAATTGGTAACAGAGTTTTATATCAACTCTGTCATTACTTCCATTACCTCAAACATTTGAAACCCTTGGCATCTTTGAATTCCTCTTGTTTTTTGATTCTGGAGTCTCTAACTTTTACAGAAAGAGTTGGCTCAGTGAAAGTCAAAGCAACACTCCACTCCCTTGGGGTTTCCTTTTATATCTAAAATCTCAGTAGATGTCATGTTTATCTAGAAAGTGGCTGGCTACATTGTGACAAGGGCATGAGAGAGTCCTTGGCATTAATCCCACTTGTGACAGGAATCTGCTTGGTCATCACAATAGGACAGTCATGCCAATGATGGAAAGATGACAATACAAAAGTTAGAGATGTACAGTTTCTTTAATTTTGAAGTACTGGAAAGCTTTAGGCATGGTTACATAAGGCAGGAACTAACAGCATTTCCTAAGCCAGCGTTAAGGCTTCCCAAGTTCCCAGAGTGCCCCAGTGAGACAGACAGCCATGCTTATGAGGATTTTTTTCCAAGTAGAAGAGGCTTCTCTTAATGTTCTCCTGAGGTTTTATCTTATACCTTTTTATATTCTCTCTCTGCCGTAAACACATACCCAAATGTTGAGGATAGTCTGAATCCATGCCTACAAGCTCGGGAGGTATAACCACTATAAAACAATTCTCACACACTGCAACATGTTTACATGAGATCAAGGAAACTGACTTTGGCTTTACCAGAATCTTGCCTCAGCATGCTCTGGTTTCAGGTTGTGTGAGGTTATCTCCAGCACAGTGAGATAGGGTCCTTGGTCATCCTTCTGGTCTACGTGTTGTACTTGCCAAGATCTTTGTTTGTCCTTGTTCTTTTTTGCCAAGTCGAGATTGGCTTTGTGGGGGATGACCTTTTTGGGTTTCACTTTATTATTCTCCTCCTATTGGTTGGAGGCCTTAAGAGTTGGGAAATCACAAGCCTTTGTTGTTTGCCAGATTTGGGGCATAAAGCTCCTCTCCTGCAGCTAGGATGTCAACTCCATGAAAGCAAAATTTCTGATACACTGCCTTTTCTCCAAATTTGATAACACTGCTAGCGTTCAGTAAATGATTGTTGATTGAGTGAATAAACTCCTTAACAATTTAACAAGATTTAGGTTCATTTCTAGTCACTGATACCCACTGGTTAGGTATCAGAATCTGAGATTTTGTTGGCATCTTGCTTGTATACCCATAATCCAGCTTGGAAATTTCTGCCTCTTAAGCATTTGGCACCCCTGGCTATCCTTCCAGCTCTCAGGTTAGTCACCATCTGGCTCCTGCCTTTAGGCAATTCCAAACAATGGCGTAAAATGGAGAGGTCCTTACTCCTAGTATCTGCAGCTTTGAGGGTAACTGTCCCCTTTTTCTGGCAGGGAGTGTGTGACATAGGTGATTAGAAGGGATCCAGGGGACCAGGCACCTCCCGTCCTCATTTATATGTGCCGTGAGCTTCCTTCCATGTGGGTGGATGAGTGGTGCCTCCAGTAGTCCCCCCACACAGGGACTTGTCCCCAGGCACCAGGGGGCCCCTGCACTACTCACCCCCATTTGACTAACCTCAGCTGTCAGCATCTCAGTATCTTTCAGTCACCCCCACTTGTGGACCTATAGGCAAACCAGGATCCTGAAGGGCGATCTTCTCCTCCCCATCTCAGTAGCCCCCCACTATGAAGAGATGGTTTGGGTACCCCCAAGCATGTATGAGGGGATGTTTGGTTCTCAGCAGAATCCCTCTCCCAGTCCTTCCTGATGCACAAAATAATGTCACCCTCCATCCATCTCAGCCACCCAGTATGAGGAGACGCTGGGATGGCATTGCCAGAATTATTCTTAGCCGAGAATTATAACGAAGGAATCTGTGAATGCTTCTACATTAATATTTTAGTTCCCCTGATACATTTTTAACTTTCAATCTTATGCCATATGTTCCTTAGGAAACCAAGAAGCTTTTACCAATCCACAGTTAGAAGCAGGTTCTGAGCCTTTTATAAATGTTGGTTTCCTCATCTCTGAACTGATGGATCCCACCACCAAATGACCTCAAGGCTGTACTCCAGCACTCGGGGTTTACAGACCTTTTCCTAAATTGTGCTTAGGGCTGAACGGGGAAGGCCCTAAAATCTATCTTCTCCTACTTTATCATATCCCCTCTGAATCCACTTGTATAGATTTATGAACTTAAGCAAAAAGAAGATCCTATAAAGAAAACCATACATTACGGGTTTATAAAGAAACATAAAGGAAATTTTATTTTTGTTTCATTGTTTTAGCCCCAAATCCTTGGATTCTTAATATTTTGGTCCTTGGTATCAAGATATTTAAAGTTCTGCTGGATTGTAAACTATGCGTATGGGTGTCTTAGTTCCTTAAGGGTCAGCACTGTGACTGTCATAGTTCTCACCATGTGCCTAACACAGTGTCTTGCTCATAGCACATAGTCAACAAATATTTTTTGAATGAGTAGATGAATGAATGAATTTACTTAGCCTGCTTCTCTTAATATATACATGAATTAATCTGTTCTCAAAATGCTCTACAAATCCCTTCTTGGTCAACAACCACATTTACCTTCATTTGGTTAGCACCGATGGGTGATCTCATCTTTGTGGGGAATGGTGTGACCCATGTAGAATCTGGCCATGAGACTGCTCTTGGTTAAATAATTTTATCTTCGTACCATCTGTCTGTTAGGAATTAAATGTCTGTTTGGTTTAAATCTAATAACCCAAGGCAAAAAGAACTGAAAGCCATCCCACCTATTTTACATGCAAGGCCTTCTTTGTCAGCGGATTTACAGTGAAACAAAGATCATGCTCACAAGTGGCGAAGTGTAAAAATATTGCAAAGATTTGATAGAGTTCCCTGAATTGGAAGAAACCACCATCTCTAGATAATCCCAATTTTTCTTCTAACCTTTTATGCTATATCTAGGGAGAGAAACCTGCCCCCAGTTTTTAAGAGATGCTGTATGTAATCAGTCACTGCCCATTTCACGTCTGCCTGAAGCATGATGAGCTTGACAAATCAGGACAGTTCTCCCCTCCATGGAGAAATACACGACTAAACAGCCTGGCACTTCCCTTTTCCTCGCTCCACTGGCCTCACATAGGCCCTTTGTCATCATTGATCAGTAGCTGCTTTGTGAGCTCGGATTGTAAGAGCTGCTAAGAACTGACAATCTTGCTAACAGGTGCTTCTAAATTTACTCTAAAATTTACTATTTTGAGATCTGTCAAAACCACTACATCCTATCCTAAACTTGGTCTGATAAATGGGGAGGACCCTCTGATTCTACATTTCATTCCAATCTGTGATGATGGAGTGATCTTAACAAGCCTCAGAGTTCATACAGAGACCCGCCATTGCCTGTCTGTTGTGTGTAAGCTAGGCTCAAACTTTCCTCTAGGACAGCAAGTGCACACCGTGACCTCGGCAAAGTGTGACCTCATTCACCCAGAGCTTTTCTCTCTAGGCAGAGTTTTTCTTTACTCTGCCCCTTAATTCTGTAGAGTTCTGCACTCACAGCTGCTACAAAAGGTAGCAAGTTTCCTGTTCTCTAATAGGGTGGAAGGAAGTGAAGTTACAATATCTATTAAACCCCCCACATGCTGAAATTAACCATTTCAAAGGCCTATTGTTTGGCTATGTAACTCTGCCGAAAGCCGAATAGTTGGTTCTTTAAAGGGAATTTAAAGCTACCTTCATAAATGACTTTCCTTATTCTCTTGATTTTACATATTGTTTGAAGCAAAATAATGACTTCCGTATAACTGATAATTTTAGGAGTTAAACCTGCCATTCATGAAAGAGTAGTTTGTTCACTTTTTATCATAAAAAGAAAATGTGCCAGGGCTTGAAAATGCAGAGGTAAAGTGACTTTTTTGAAAGATTAATAGACCCAGGAAATCATCTTCTTACAGTGTAATCAGTTGACTCAAACCCACTTGCTCCTGGGGATAAAGAATGCATCACACACAGGTGAGGGATTTTCTGATGAAAGGGAACTTCTCTTACATGACAGTGGCAGGATTGGAAACAGTTATTTTTATCAAGTGTCTGAACATCTCTCAGATCTCCATTTGGAGGGAGTGGGCGCTACCGGGGTGGTTACTCTCCCTTTTTCTACTGTTGTATGGTCACGAGGTGGTAACTGGGGAAGTGTTTGCAGAAGCAATTGTTGGGGTGCATGATATGCCCCCCTTGAAACAGTGTCCTTGACTGTAAGGTTTGGAGTATCTGGGTGTTTTTGTGGGTGTGTGTAAAGCATATTGGCTCTCTCTTTAAGCAGCCCCACCCCAATCCTTTGAAGTTTCCATCATGCTCCATCTTCTCCCCCTCCCTGTCCCTGTCACTTATCAACTTCCTGTCTGAGGAGTTCAGCTAATGGTCAACTTGGCTGAGCTGGCTCCTGCCAGCCATGAGTTACATCACCATCAGTAGCTCTCCTCTCCCTCAGTGACTTAAACTTCTCTCCTCTAGATTTCTCATCCCCGGTAATCCTAATCTTGATCCTCATTAAAGCATCCTATATGCCTTGATACCTTCATTTTTTCTCTGCCTGAATGCCACTTTTCCAGTCTTCTTGGCCCTTCATCCCTGTATTTCTCCTACAGCACATACTTCCATTCTTCTGACTAGAAGGTCACACTGGTGCAGATTGCCCTCACCAGACTCCATGTTGCCACCTACACTGAGGTGCTCTCCACTGTTCCTTTGTTTTCTTTCTTGTCTTTGATTGGCTCCCTCTGCCAGCCACTCATCAGTCAAACACAATTTTGCCCCTTCCTTACCTTTCTGCCCAAACCCTACCCCTCCACTCTTGGTAGATGGCTTTCCTCCCCTACTTGATCAAGAAAACAGAAGCTATTGGGCATGAAACTCCATCTTGGCACTTCTTTATCTCTCCTCCATCTTGTTTCCCATCTTCCAACCCATGTAAACCATTCACATCCTTTCCTCTCAGAGAGATGAAGTCCCTCCTCCTATTCAAGGTGGGTTCCTCAGCGGTTGCTTGGACCTTAGCCTCCCAGCCATCGGTGCTCCCTGACCATTGCTCTCCTCTCCTATATCTCCTGTGCTGCTCCCTCAGGATTCATGTCCTCAGCCAAGAAATGCATTTCAGTCTTTGCCGTCCTTACCAAACTCTGTTCAGGAAATAAGTAAATCCTTTGATCCAAACATTTACACACATATTCCAACCCTTACCTTCCTTCCCCTTTCCCCTTCTCATCCAGGCTTTACCAAATCTCTCCTTCACTCTCTAGTCCATTCCATCTGTCTTCTGTCCCTGCCATTCTGCTGGCATGGTGACTTTCTGATTCCCAAATCTTCTCTTTGTCTTGTTAAAAAGGAAGAACTTGTTTCTTCTGGAGTAGCATTGTGCGATAGAAATACAATGCAAGCCACATAGGTAATTTTTCTAGTAATCACATTTAAAACACTTAAAAAGTTAAAAGAGATGGTGAAGTTGATTTTAACAATGTGTTTTATTTACCCAATATGTTAAAAATATTATTTTGACATGTCATCGTGAAAATTATTGAGTCATTTTATATTTTTTAAAAATTATTTTTACTGGGTCTTCAAAATCTGGTATATATTTTACAGTTACAGCACACCTTAATTTGGACGAGCCACATGTAGCCAGTGGATACCATATTGGATAGTGAAGTTATATCTTTTTAGAAACCATCTTTCCTGGCCCTCGTCCTACCTCTTCCATCATTTCTTCTCAGTGTCCCTTGTCTGCCTCCTCTTCTAGCCATTCACATGTTGTTGGGCCTCAGGCTTGCAACTCTCTTCCTGATTAATCTCCTGTATTTCACCCATTGGCTGATGATTCTCTGAGTCCCACCTCTGACTTGCACTTCTAGTGAGTAAAGCCAGACCATAGACGTCTGAAGTTTGACGTGGCACCATCTTACAACCTCACTCTTCTCCTGCCAGGTGCCCAGGCAGAAAACTGGTATTCCACTTGCATTCTCTTCCTCCTTCAACCCCTAGATCTAATCAATTCAAGAGTTTTTGAAGTCTACTTCACCACTATTTCTTTAAATATTCACTTGTTTCCTTTTCTACAACCATTGCTTTAGTCAAGATCCTCATCATCCCTCCCTTGGATTATTAGAATAGCCTCTTCAGTAGCCTGCCCACCTTACTCATAGTTCCCTCCTTTCCATCCTTTATGACCTCAGTTTTTCACCCTCTCCCCCAATAAATTGATACTCATTTAAAATGTCCAAGTCTGGGACTGTGTCCCCATTTTTTCAAAAGCGTGGGGAGATGAGACTGTGTTATAGGCTTCAGTCCAAAGCATTTTCAAGATGGCAGGCTTCCCTGAGGGCATCCCATAATTCTCCTGTCTGACTCTTTTCCTTCCACTCCACTTTACTACTGAGCAGCTCTACAGGAGGTTCTGGAAGACATAGGAATACATTTAACAGAATCCAGTTCCTTTTGTTTTGATAATAGAGATCTCCCATGGCTTTGTAGCATTTTCCTCAACATGGATTTATCCTAAAGCAATGATTCTTAATCTCTTTCTCTCTCTCTCAAATCATGTACATCTTTGAAAATTTGTTTAAAACAGCCTTGTTTCCTCCAGAAAAATGCACAGGTGCAAACACAACTAGGCCTGAGTACCTGAAGCCCACCTGGGCTGATAGGTCTTGCTGGAAGACAATGTTGAAATAGTGCTCAGGTCGTCTGCTGGCTCCCACCAAAAGGGATCAAAAGTTTAGTTTCCCAAGATACTTTGAAAACCTTTGGAGCATTTTATGGCCCATTTTGGAATCTGAAGAAAGCTATGTTTCGTACTCCGAGGACACTTTGAACATTGTCTGACTAACAACACTGAAAACAAATCTAAACTTGCATTTCTTGGCTAAATATAGCTGATTTTCTCCACACCAACACCCCTCTTTATAGAAGCTGTTTGCAACAACTTTGTTTCTTACTAGCTTTCTGAACCTCACTCTCCAGTTGGCTTTCGTGTTGTGCTCATCTGGGGTTGTGACTGATTTTCATTACATCTTCAGTCGTTTCAGAAGCTTCTCTAAAAACCTTGGCTCCGAACCCTCTCCTGTGCATCTCAGGTAATCATGTGCTCTGCTCTACCCTTCATTCTGTCATCCCAGCACCCTGGGGAGGGGACAAAGAGGGGCAAACACTGGGCACTGGCTACCTCTGGTGGCCTCTGTGAGGTGCAAGCCCATGTTTTAAGACCCCACTCATCTTTAAGTGAGCCTAAGCTTTCTCTTAAGCAGCCCAGCTGCTGAACAACAGGATTGCAGCATGGACTGACCTCCTCATGGTCCTTCCCTGCCCAAGAGTGTGCTGTTTCCACAGAGGACATGGGGACATGAGGTAGGGACTGTGTCCACGGGTAGGGGTGCATCTTTGGCAGCCTGCACCCCTGGCACTGGACAAGAACAGTGCTGCCTCATTACTTAACACCAAGTCACGTGCTTGAGTCTGCAGGCCTCCCCTTGGCTTCTTGCCTCTACTCTCTTCCTTGGCAAACTGCTCTTGTGCTCTCTTGGAGCTCAAGCCAGTCCATAGTCCTGTCTCCTGATTATCCAATTTGTTTGCTCTCTTGCCAGGTTCCCTTCTTAAGTTTCTTGCCCAGTGGAAACTCTATTTCTTCTTTGTTTCCCTGAGTGACTTCAAAGTTCCACTTGCCCCCAGAGGTCCCTTTGTGTCTCTGCCCCTCCCCCAACCGGGGCTCCCCACCACCTTACCTACCAGGCTCTTAACCTTCCTGAGTTCCCCCCGCCCCCCACCCCACCCCCCCGCCCCCCAGCACTAATCCTCACTGCTCTCACTCCCTTCCTGGCTCTCCCGTCCTGAGTGCCAGCTGGGGCAACCAGCTATAAAGAGTTTATTGGACTGAAAAGTGAGTGAATGTTCTCACACACCCTGCTCTTTCCCACCTCAGCAAAGCTTTTCAGAGTCACATTTCCAATGGAATCTGAATCTGGAAGGATTTAGATCTGCTGAAAAATGCCAAACCTCCAGCATTTGGCTGCGTTTGAGATTTTTGGCAGTTCCTCCCACGTCTGATGTTACGAACACTGTTTACAGATGCCTGGAAAGAAGCCTTTAATGCTTGTATTGTGTTTTAACTTGCTTTCCTTTGGAGGCAGGGAATTGTCAAGTAAGTATTCACAGCACTCTGGAAAAGCCCAGGTGTTCGATGAGCATCCAGTACTAAGCGTTCATGCAGAATCCACAACCGCGAAGGGTCTATACTTAACAATCCGCTGAATTTGCCACCATGCAGGTTTCTTCCTTTTGCCCCTCTCATCTTCAGTTTTGAAGCAATACAGCCATAAACATATGCTTGTGAAATAAGAAAGAAACATTCTGAGATTGCTTTACTTTTCAGTTCTTAACTGAAAATCAAGGTGAAAAAAAGCATCGGATTGCCTTTATGTGTATATATATACAATCTCCTGTATATATAAATACGCAGTGTTTGTGCTTGTATGCATACCTCGTATACACTGTATAATATGTGACATATTATACAACCTGTGTGTACCCTGGGAACAAGCCCTGCGTTTAATCTCCAGTTCTGCCTTTGAACCACGCTGTAGCCCCAGTGTACTGCTCCCATCTCAGACCTCGGCTTGCTTTTGTCACACACTCAAACATTCTAAGGTGAAAGAAGAAACCCACGGATTTCATTTGAAAGTCCCACTAAAACAGAAGAAAGAGCAGATGTCCTGGGAAGTGATAATTAATGTGAAGGAAGTGTCTAATTGCGAGAACTGGCATGCCCCCAGCCTCCCGGTTTTGCTCAATTTGGCAGCGGTGACATCAGCCGGGGGTGTCGTTTTGCAGAGATGTGCTCACTCCCTATTCTTCAGTGCAGATAATAATACCATTTGGTCCAATTATCACTTATGATTACATAACATGTTTTGATTGAAGACTTTCTCAGAAAATAAAGGTAACTTGTTTTTCCCCAGCCTGAAAATGCAAGCCTTTCCAGCGGGCAAGCTGCCCTACCAAGAAACACTGGGAATTAGTAGGCTAAATTATGAGTCGAACTGGATTCGGAAACAAAGCATCCATTGTGCATAACTCCCAACGACATCCAGGAGGATGTTATTGTTTTTCTGACAACAAGTTTTCCCCCAGCACACTCTCAAATAAGCAGAGTCCCCAGGCGCATCCGCAAAGGCGCGGAGAGCGTGCGGGAAGCATTGACAAGGCTTCCTTTTTTCTCCCTATTCTGTAGGCGCTTTAGTGCAGAGTTTGCCCAGAGACGCCAGGGTATGAGCTTTCTGAATTTGTAGACTGGTGCACTCTTTCATTTCTGTTTTAGTTCTTTGCTGGCATGCTCGGGAAGCATGGTTTGTGCCACACAGGAATGTCTGTTCACTTGGATAATGCTTGTGCATGAATGAGGTGATTGCTAATGCGGCTCTAAACTGTACTAAGTTTCTCACTTGGCTTTGTTTGCTGCTTACAAGGGGATCAAGGTAATCCTTTCTCTTTGCATAGCCCAAGAGCAATAACTAATGGATTTGCAACATGCAGCGGGACCTGCTACAGGTCTCCCTTACCCATCTCCTAAACTCCGAGAAGTCTGATTTAAGGGAGCCCCGTGTTACAAAACCTTGGCCTGCTCATGTAAGAGTAGAGAGCTTACCCGTTATAAAAACTCTTTCCTAAGTTTGGAGGCCCAGATCCAAGACTGAGAAGGGAAAGGCAAACTTTGGGATGATGATAGCAGTTTAATGTAGACCATAACCCTAAGGTATAGGGCAGAGTGGGCGCTCTTTCTGTCTTTTATTCCCATACTTCCTACTTGCCCTTTTGTGTAGCATAAATGACCTGGGCACTTGGCCAGCCGAGCCTTTTCCCAAACCTGCTTGTAAGGCCCACTTCACACCGCGGCATGATCTCTGACCACCTAATTCTGAACAACTTAAGCATATCCCTGTGTGAAAAATGGCCAGTAGACTCGGGAAGCACAGCCCCTTCCTTCTCATTGTTAGGCTCCTCTTTAGTTTTAAAACCAGCCTCTCTGGCCCAGGTGTTCTTCCTGGCTCCCAGGAGGTAGAGGGACTGATCCCTGACTATGATGCCTTAGGTGTATGAGGAAGCCCACCCCAACGCCAATAAATCCAGGCCCCATCACATGGGACCCTGAATGTCAGAATCTACTTTTTCTGGAGGAGCAAGGGAGGGAGCAGGACCAAACAAACCCAGTGGAAGGTCCTCAGAGTGGGGGACAAGAGAGCGGGGAGCCTGGCTCTGGCCTTAGCTGAGCACACTGGACAAGCAACTTTGCTGCCTTTTGTTCAACACTGTGTTTTTGTTTTTGTTTTGTTTTGTTCTGTTTTTGTCACTCTCTGTTCCAGACCGCCTGTTAGCAGAGCAGCCCCCCAGCCTGAGAAACTCCAGAAGAACAACATCACCAAAAAAAAGAAACTGGTTGAGGTGAGAAAGTTAAGCTGTTTTGGTCTTCGTCTAAGATCAGTGTTCTAAGACCTGCCCAGTGGACACTACCATCTGCTTATGGCGAGATACCTTCAAGTAAACTTGAGTGCAGTTGATGGGTCTCTCTTGTCTCCTCTCTCTTCTATAGAGTGTTGTGTCCCCCATCCCAGAATCACACCCACCGGCTCATATTCCTTCAGCCCTGCCACCAGGTCCTGACTTGCAAATGTCCCATGTCCTTCAAACCTGTCTCCTTTCCCCTAGACCAGTCCCACTCAGGGGCAGGGAAGACACAGGGAGAATGAAAGCTTGTTCTTTGTCTCTAACGTTGTCTGAGCACCCACCATGAGCCAGGTACTACGTATGTACTTTCCATGAAGTATTTCATATAATCTGTCAAACCCATGAGGAAGGCACTGTTATTTCCATTTTACAGATAAGGACAGTAGCTCAGAAAAGCTAAGCGACTAATTAGGTCCTGTGCCCAAGATCTCCAAGCCAGGAAATGCAGAGAGATTTAAATTCAGTTGTTCATACTTGAGGATTGCAGCTTTGTGGACCTGCTCTTTTCTAAGAGAGGCCTCTTAACTGTTGTATCTGCCTCCAGAGTCCCCTCCCTCTCTGACACATGTCTTGCTTCCCACAGAATTAGCTCTCTCAAATAGAATACTTCACACTTCACCTCAGCTTTAAGACCCAGGAGATTCCCACATTGCCTGTGGGATTCAAGTGCATGGTTTCAAAACCTGACCCAGGAGCCACCTTTGCAGCCTCAGCACCTGTGATTTGCCACTGCAACTCAAATCTCCAGCCTCCAAGCCCTATACCTAATGTTTTCTGAAGCTACTATGGGCTTTCAGTCTCCTCCTCTTCTATGCCCACACCCTGGTCTTTCCAAGCTCTTCTCTGGCATCTTCTCAGTGTAGTCTTCCTTGATTCTCCTCATCCTGAACATTCCTACACTCCCTCACACACACCCCTCACTCACAGCCCTTGTCACACACACTACTGCCATTATTTCTTACTCATCTGTCTCTCCTACCACACTTTGAACTCACTAAAGACAGAAGAATCCATCTTAAAACTTTTTATTGGAAAAGGGGGACTAATTGGGGAATTTATCATGAAACAGAGCACAAGCCAGAAGATGCAGGATCCGGAAGGTGAAAAGCCATCATAAACCAAGATGGCACCACTTTCTGCCCACTGCGGTTGTCTGTCTGATGCATTCTTCTCTTTTTCTGCACACTTCCTGAACTATTTTGGTAGACAAATGGGTATGACCCAGCACCTGAGTTTATATCTCCTCACTTAGTTAAACAGCCCAGCCTACCAGTGTCCTCAATTCTAAATTCCTGGGAGAAACCACGTGACTGGCCCAGCTTGAGTCAGTTGTCCACTGGGATGAGGGGTCACATTTTACATAGACAGTTTCTGGGAAACACGTGGGGGTAGGGGAAGGCTGAGATGAAAGGAGGAGAAATGCTCTTCAGGCAAGGGCTATTTTACAAAGCAGAATTCTAAAGGTAGGAAAGCTCATGATGTATGGGCTAAATAGACAATGCAGCTTCACGGAGGGTACAGGAGATGTGTGAGTAGAAGTAATTGTGCCACCTTAGTAGTTTGGGCTTTATCCCGAAGGCAGTGAAAGTCAGTGAATGTTCTGGAGTAAGGAGGGGTTGTGGTATTTTAGGAGCTTTGGGGAAAGAAATCAGGGAACCTAGAATCAGGGACCCACGTCTTCTTAACCTTGTATCCCACCAACCAACACAGTGCCTGGCACAGAAGTGCTGGCAACAGGAAGTGTGCATCAAATCGCATTAATAGCTGATCCTGAGCTTAATCATGGAAGATAAGACAGGAAGAAGAAAAAGACTATAAACCCAGAACAGCATCTAGTTGTTGGGGGAAAAAAATGCAAATTATGTTGAAACTCTGTAGGGCAAGCACCAAGCAACAGAATGAACGTGGCATTTGCCTCAGTATCCGGCCCCTGCCAGGCCCAGTGGCATTTGCGGGAATCAAAGCAAACCTCCAGGCCACCATTCAGCTCCCCTGAAGAGTGCCTGCCAAGGGACAGACATACAACTTCTAGGTGACCTTTATAGGGCTTCTAATCAGTAGACCTTGACTCCCCTGCAGTGCCTGGAAACCTATCTAGCCTATTTAGAAAGCTCCCTGTAATTCTGTGTGTTGGCCTGTCCCCCTAGCTTTTCAGGGAACTAAAGAAAGGGCTGCGTTGTAGCCTCAGCTAGTCAAGAAGCAAAATGCTTTTTGTGGGGTATTGGCTGTCTAACCAGCCATGCGGTTCCCATGAGGTAAGTGGCTGCTCCCAGAGTGTGGGTTTGTGCCTCTGCACTTACTTCCTCTGAGAGCCGCTTTTATCTGTGTGTGGGAACGTAGGAGCTGGCTCTCGATCACGTGTTTGGCTACAGGGGATTCGACTGTCGCAACAACCTGCATTACCTGAACGACGGTGCGGACATCATCTTCCACACCGCGGCGGCTGGCGTGCTCCAGAGCCTCTCCACGGGTAACTCAGCCCGAGAACCCCCCTCTGAGGACAGGACCCCACTCTTTAGTCCCTTTGTGTGTGCTCCCCCACTCTGGAGATGCCCCCCAAACTGATGCATTCTTATCCTGATAGAGCCCTTTCACTCGATTCCAGACTGGTATCATTTGGTCCTAGAAAGTGTGGAGGCCTCGTTCAAAGGTCACAGCCGTCTTTCTTTCGAACAACACCCTGCTGTCAGCCCTCTGAGGGAGGTGTCCCTGTTTCCCATCAGCTGCTCAGATGCTGGGAGGGATGGACAGAAGCCAGAAAGAGGGTGTAGGGAGTGGAGAAATGCCTTGTGGCAGGTTACCAAGAACAGAGCACAGGGGAGATTTTCTTGCTAATTTGTTAGGGGCGACCAATTTTTAGTAGCTCAAATTTTCAAGTTTTGCTTGTTTTGAGTAGTTAACCAGATTTACCATAAGGATGAGAACACTTAAACTGTAAGCACCCCAAAGTGTCCCTTAACTGGTAGGGTGAGTCACATGAAACAAATAGTTTGAAAAGAAACACTGCAAGGCAAAGGGAGCATGTAGAAATGAATTTGACACGTACATTTGCCACCAGATTTAAATATGTTAACTTCTTGCCTTATTTGCTTTATATCTTAAAACAGACCCCCTTTCTTTTTTTCAAAATTTTATGCTCCTTCCTAATTCCACACACTTATTTAATGCATACATTTTTAGACAGGGAAGTCACTGAGCACATAACGATCTCTTTTTGGGGAGGAGGACCTTGAAATTTTCTATACATTTTCTCCTTTTTTTTTTTTTTTAGACATACTATCATTTTAGCAGCAATGTGCTGTTTCCTTGTCTATCAGTGCCATCACTTACCTCCTAGTAGTGTTGGCTACTTGGATGGGTTTACAGTGGCCACTTTGGAAGTCAACAAACCCATTTTCCATAGTAGATAATAAATACTTCCTGTGATTTCTTCTATTTTCTGTGTTACATGTCGAGTTAGGGCATTTAGGGGGTGAATACATCACCTGTGCCATCCAGTAGGCTCCCAAGTGGATTGGCACTTTGAGAAATAACAATGGTTTAAAAGAGATACCCGAAGTATTTTCTTATTCCACAGACTTCCCTTTCAGATGAGTAAGTGGTGCCATTTTGTTCAGTTAAGTATTATCTCCATTATCACTTTGGACCCTGGAAGCCTTGCACTTGGACTGTGTTCTGGACCCACACAGGCTGCGGGAGGGATGGCAGGGGAGCTGGTGTGTGCTAGAGAATAGATACCAGCTCTTCCGCCAGGCCTGGAAGAGAATGTGTAAATGTAAAAAAATGATCTCCCATCTCCCCAAGGATGATTCTAAAATTGCGAGCTTGTGGCCTTGATCTCTCACTTTGACAAGGCATTTCCAGACCCTATATAATCCTTCAAGGTTGTCCTGAGAGGTCTCGAAGGCTCCCCTGCTCACCATCCCGTGTCTTCCCCCTAGGGAGCCAAAGCTTCTACCTGGAGCACACGGATGACATCCTTTGCCTCACGGTGAACCAGCACCCCAAGTACAGGAACGTGGTGGCCACCAGCCAGATAGGTAGGAGGGTCGTGCCCTAGCTGAGCTTTTTCCCAGCTGAGCATGGACATTGACTTAATAGCAAATATCTGGAAAGGGGGTTGGTGGGTTGTGGACATCTACCCATTCTGGACATTGCTGTTCTTTTTTGAGCACTCAGTATATCTGTGTCATCTCAGTTGAAATAGCCAGTGATTGTTGATTCTTAGGGATCATAAAGTCAGACCAGAGCCCGATAATCCAAATAAATGGATGCCCCTATCCCTGTGGACTTGTGGAGAATAATTTTTCACCGGCCAGGTGTCAGTTAAAGAGCCCTGTGTCCGAAGCCTGGTGATTGTCCTTGGCAAGGGTAGCTTGTCTGTGTGCCCAGCTCTTCTGCACCCTAGCAAACTGCCAATGACAAATGTGAACTGATTGACACTTCACATTTGTGAAAAGTTGTGTGTGTTTTTTTTGAACTTTGTCGTTTCAAAGGCAGTTTTTTATGAACACGCCCTTCTGCTTGTTTTCATTGAACCCATGTCCATTTTTAAATTTAATTTGGAACTTCCTGATGCTGGTGTTAAGTGCTTCACTATCAGAAACATGACTTATTTTAGCTATTGTTTTCCCTTGACGCTTCCTCATTGCCATTGCCCACCCAATGCAGTTGATATTACGGAGACCCAAGGTAAGGCTGTTCCATCCGTGAGTAGTTTGAATCCTCACAGCAAAATTGTGTCGCTGTATCGTGTTTGCTGCTTGTATCTGGCCAAACTGCAGATACAAATCACTGATCTCAGCAGTTGCCTCTGTGTAAACTCCTCCACAAGTGTGTGTGGACATAAACGCTCTTAGGCCTCTGGCTCTAAAAGCACAACAGATGTTTCTCGTTGCTTCATCTCCGGCCAGGTCAGGCTATAGGTCTCTTAGGCCCAGTAACTGTAACACCCCCAAGTATTTGTCTTAAAAAGTCTTCTGGGTGAACGTAAGCTTTGCCTTGGCCCCGCCATTCTTCAGCCTTAGTTGTGTGTCATGCCTCCCACATTCAGGAACAACACCCTCAATCCACATCTGGGACGCCATGACCAAACACACTCTGTCTATGCTGCGGTGCTTCCACTCGAAGGGGGTGAATTACATCAACTTCAGCGCCACTGGGAAGCTCCTTGTATCGGTGGGAGTGGACCCTGAGCACACCATCACTGTCTGGCGTTGGCAGGAAGGTAAAAGGAGCCGGGCTGTCTGTCCATCTGGGAGGCTTGCTTGTGTTGCGTGCTGGGCTCAGACCTAGATGGGCCTCACCCCGAAAACCATCAAGGGCACTGCTGCTGGGTCAGCCGAAATCGGCCATCTCCGGTTCCTGGAGAAGCTGCCTATCAGATCCCTGGACTCCATGGCCGGGGGAGTGCTGGGCTAGCTAGTGGAGGGTCTGTGCACTCTGGAAAAGTGACCCAGTGCAGGCAGCCTTCCTCCTCACAAAGAAGACCTCAGCCTCCCCCTTTTCCGTCTTAACTCCCTTTCTACCCAAGTTTCCTTGTCCTTGGTATTCCTTCTGTGACCTCCAGATCCTGCCACAGCCTTATCACCCTGGTTCCCTTATTCCAGGAACTGGGACAGGATCTCACCACCGTAGTCTCAAAAAAACACTTTATATTTCGCTTTTGTAAAATGGGGATTCACCTTATAATCAAGGTTTACATTTCCCATAACAGGATTTCTCTCTTGTCTTCGCCCAACACACACACACACACACACACACACGCTGCTGTTAAATTTATGTTCATGTTAGAACCAAAGATGTGTAATCTTTCAAGTGTATTCTCAGGTTGGCAGAACAGATCCAATTAGTTAGGACGTTAATGAGGTCTGTCTCCGGCAGGGCAGCCTGTATCTAGGGCGCTCAGAGCCAGGCGCGCACAGAGGTGGCTCTTCTCCAATTCAGGGCTTCTAGAGACCCATTATCTCAGCACCTCCCCATGGAGGGAGCTGTAAAGAGATGGCAGCTAAGTTCCAATCCCTCCTGAGCCCCCATGTGAGAAAAAGAGGTTGGGGACCTGCAGACTTTTTTAATGAGATTCCTTTATCATATTCAGTCCCTTTCTCATTTTCTTGTTCATCAGTGCATTGTGTCCAGAGGGCCCCACAATCTATGTTTTGGGGATGCAGCTTCATTTCTTGTCCTGTCGAGTTGGCCTGAAATAGACTCAGCCCCGGATGAGACGCTGAGTGTCTTAAACAACAGACTCATAGCCTCGTGGTGTTGAAAGGACTGGAGAAGTCTTCCTGCCTGGTCCCGACCGTCCCATGGGGCAGTTCCTACAAGTGCATTCCTGACAGGCTGACTCCCCTCCTCCACCAAACTCTTGCAGGGCTGTGGCCTGCATCACTTCCCAAGGCAGCCACCCCCTGCTGGAAATGTCTCATAAAGCCCTTCCTTATAAGAGAGCCTAACTTGCTTCCTTATGCCTTTCTTGTACTGCACTAACTCCACTTCTGCAGTGGCCAAGACCAGGTCTGTGCCTAGTTCCTCAGAAGAGGGTTAATCCTGTTGGGCCCTGTGCACAGGCTAGTCTTTCCAGGCTCGCTGTCCTCACTTCTGCCATTCGCTCCTCTGGGCAGTTCCTGCTCTGGACCTGCCCCAGCACAGACCCCTTCTCACCCTGGGCCCCTTTTGACCGCTGCAGGGCAGACTGGTGGAGCCAGGACTTTTAAACCAGCTTCTAAACATGGTCAACAGATGCCTTCTCTTTGGTAACTTTCTCCCCTTGTCTTTGCTGGAATCGGCCCGTGGCTGTCTGCAGAAGGGTTCTGAGCCATTGATATCTAATGGTATGTCACCAACCACCACCTCTCCTGAGATGGTTATGTGAGGGCCTCCCTTAGCTTCAAGTTCTGCTTATAAATGAGACAGTTTTGAGAGAGGTTTATATGCGTGTTTCTCTTCTTTTGTTAAAGGACTGTTTTGTCGAACTCCAGGTATGTATGTGTGTGTGTAGTTCAGAAACAAAGTTGAGTAAGAAATGAGCTTATTATGTGTAAAATGAATGTTGTCAGGTCCTGGATAATTGTATGAAACTTGTTCTGAGCAACGTAGAAGCCAACGTAAGGCAGGATACAGGCATTTCCACGGTCAGAAGTGTCCATAGATTAAGACCAGGAAAAAACAAACACTTGCTTAGAAGAAAGTGCAGGGGCGCCTGGGTGGCTCAGTTGGTTAAGCATCAGGCTTTAGCTCAGGTCGTGATCTCAGGGTTCGTGACTTGGAGCCCCACCTTGGGCTCTGTACTGATGGCTCAGAGCCTGGAGACTGCTTCGGATTCTGTGTCTCCCTCTCTCTCTGCCCCTCCCCTGCTCGCCCTCTGTCTCTCTCTGTCTCTCAAAAGTAAATAAACATTAAAAAATTTAAAGACAAAGAAGAAAGCGCAAAATAAAACGGCATACCCCCCTTGACTCCCAAGAATGATCCTCTATGTCTTTAGTGGCCACTTGGGCCACTTCTTCTGTAATCCAATCATTGGAATCCTTTTTCTGCTGGGGAAGGGAGAGTTGTTTGTGTTTTCCTTACGATGTGTAGTTTTTACTGATCTGGTTACTTCTTCATCTCCTGTAAGTGTTGTAATTGTTTTCCCCCAGTGTGGTATTTGTCTCTTAACTTAGTTTACGGTATCCTTGAAGAGCATGGGTTTTTAAACCTCTGAGCTCTCAGTATGGAGGTATTTTCTGGTAAGTCGAACTTTCCATATGTGGAGAGGGAATGACTGTTGTGAGAGGTGACGTGCAGCTGGTCCTAGGAAGGGCCTCCAGGAGGATGAGTCTGAGATGCCAGGCCAGCTATGCCAGAACCCACCACCACTCCACTGGGGAGCCACTTAAAAACAAACACATAGGGAAACAGAAAAAGGGGATTAAGAATACACTGACCATGATGAGCACGGAGAAATGTTTAGACACCATATGAATCACCATATTGTACACCTGAAACTAACATAACACTGTACGTTAACTATACCGGAATTTTTTAAAAAGGTAAATGATGAGGAGGGGCAGGAAAAAGTACACATGAGGTAATAGGGGAGATAATTAAGAGGAAATGGGAACTAAAACATTAAGACTAAATTAGAAGAAAATGGAAAGAAAAGTTTAAAATAAAAATTAAAAACTCGAAGCCAGAAAAATAATGATGAGGTAAAAACAGATGGGTTTACAATATAGGCTGGAAGACAACAAGGCAGGAGGTATAGAGGGTGGTGACACTACTAAGTGGATATTTGTGGAGAAGTCGTGGCACCAGGCTCAGCTCCTGGGGGCTTTGCTTGCACCAGATCGCTTAATCCTCACAACACCTTATAAAATGGGAACTGTTATTATCCCCAAATTACAGATGAGCAAACTGAGGCACCGAGAGATGACAATAATTTTCCCAAAGTTGCTCTACAGATAAATGGTGGAGCTGGGATTTGGTGGGGACAAAAGTTAAAAAGCAAATGAATCCAAAAACATAAATGAATGGGCTTGAGGAAAAAAAAAACTGGTAATTAAATATTAAAGGTAGAATTTTTAAACCTAAAAGCCATGAAAGACAAAGGAATATGAAGGATTTTTTTTTCTTAGGAAAGTAAAAGCAGAGAATCTTGGAAAGAAATTAAGAACAGTCTAAAGGAATGTGAGTCTCTAATTACACTCGAGGGGAAGGTTCAACTTCTGGTAGGCAGGAATCCTGTGATGAGGTCAGAGACTGGAGATAGGAAGATGAAGGGTGTCCTTTGTCCTTTTCTGATATCTGGAAGCTTATATCTTCAGGGCCATCCCTTCCTGCACATTCATGGGTGCCTGGATGTGGCTTTGTGGGGGTGGGTCGGGATTGGGGTTATGTTAGCAGCACCTGCTGTTCTGGAAATTTCCCAACCTCTCTCTTCCCCACCTTGGGGGTCATGCCTGAGGCAGGGAGGGTACCGTGGAGGAAGAAGGAACACCTGAAGTGTACCCTGGGCTTTGCTGGATGGAGAGCCATCCTGAGCTCAGAGTGTGGGAGGACCCACCTCACCAGACTCTCTCACCCATACAGGCGCCAAGGTTGCCAGCCGAGGGGGTCACCTGGAGCGCATATTTGTAGTGGAATTTCGCCCTGACTCGGACACGCAATTTGTGTCTGTCGGGGTCAAACATATGAAGTTCTGGACCCTGGCAGGCAGTGCCCTGCTTTACAAGAAAGGGGTCATTGGATCCATGGAGGCTGCCAAGATGCAGACGATGCTTTCCGTGGCCTTCGGTGCTGTGAGTTCCAGCAGAAGCTTCCTGAGAGGGGACCCTGAACCCCGGGCATGGGCATGGGGAGCACAGATAGCCACAAAGCTACAAACAGCAAGAAAGCTGTTTCCACATTTTCACCTTTATTGGCTTACTTGCAACCTTTATTCCTTTATCCCTTTCCTTAGCACAGAAGGTCGATTTGAGTGTGTTTCTCTTTCTCTAGTTCTAGTTCCCTAACCAAGGAGCAGGTGGCTGGGAGGGGACCCTCTTGAGAGGTGCTGTGAGTGTCCTAGTGTGGAAGGTGTCCCTTTGTTTACAGAACAACCTCACTTTCACGGGTGCCATCAACGGAGACGTCTACGTGTGGAAGGACCACTTCCTCGTCCGACTGGTGGCCAAGGCTCACACGGGCCCTGTCTTCACCATGTACACGACCCTCCGGGATGGACTCATAGTGACCGGTGGCAAAGAGCGGCCGTAAGGCGAAACTCCTCTGGGAACAACCGATCTTTTCTTATTGTGCTGGGAGAAACTGACAGAAGCATCTCCCACTGGGAGAAAAAGCAGATTTTCTTTCCCCCATCTTGCCTGCATCAGGGAGATGAGTCTGCCATCTCTCCAAGAGGGCCCTGGGCAAAAACCTTCAGAGTACAAGTCAGAGAAGGAGAGAGGTGGTTTAATGGTAGTGGCAAATCCAGAGAGGTATTCTTGAATAGACTCGAGTGACTATGCTCTTCATCGAGTGTTACTTCCCGTAGGTCTCGGGGACGGGAGGACGGAGAGGCGGGGAGAGAAGTTCCCCTGGGGACAGAGATGTAAGAAGGAAGCAGAGCAGCAGAGAAACGTTTCTCTTCGTGTTTGATCTAATCAAGACACGGTTTGGTATTTTAGATCGCAGTCCTCTTTCCTTCTGCCATAGTGGCCTTTGAAAGTATTCTAGTGAAAGGGTTGTCACTACCCGTCGGCAGGGCCAAAAAAGAAGCCACCCTGGAGGGTCTGTCCTGCTGGGACCCGGTGGCCTTGTTGATAGGGACAGGGGACATGGAGCATCAAGGGCAAGTCTTAGGACAAGGCCCAACTTGCCAAGATCCTCTCACTCCTTTTTAGGACCAAAGAAGGAGGTGCTGTGAAATTGTGGGACCAGGAGATGAAGCGCTGCCGGGCCTTCCAGCTGGAGACGGGGCAGCCGGTGGAGTGTGTGCGCTCTGTGTGCCGTGGCAAAGTGAGTGGGTGGGCCGGTCTTCCCCCAGCTGTCCCTAGGGTGCTGGGCCCGGAAGGGGCCCAAGAGAGAGAGGGAGTTCAGCCATACTCTTTCCCTGTGCCCGGGTGCTAAATCCTTAAAACAGGCTTCCAAGGTGCTACTTGCACTGCGGTGGGAGTCAGCTTAGCAGGGTCCCACAGACCCAGGCGCAGACTCTTCCGAGTTAGCACTGGCTATATGACCTTGGGTGTGTTACGTACCCTTTCTGTGTCCAGGCGGGTGGTTGTGAGGGTCGCGTGCGTTATAATGCGCGATGCCTTCCATTATGCCTGGCTCAGAGCCACATTCTGTGGATGTCAGCTGCTACTGTTATAGATGTGATTATTACTGTAGGCACAGAGATAGTAAATAATTTGCCATGCGCACGGTTACATGGTCCGTAAGGGGGGACAGTAAAGGGCCATCAAACTGTCTGACTCAAAGCCATAGGTTGTCAAGTCCTACCTGGGCTGAATATCAGAAACAACTGTGGAGTTGTTTCTTATTGTTGTTGTTTTTAATATATGGCTGTCCACGTACTTACCCAGAGCTGCCAAATCAGAGTCTTAGCCATGACTTGTGTGTTCCTTTTCTTCTTTTCTTTTTTTAATTCCCCAAGAAATTCTGAGGTCCTTAAAAAAATAAATCTTAACCTCTGGTTCATACCCTGTGTCTATACTTTGGAATTGTTAGCAGTCTAAGAATGTGCCTTCTGGATGTTCCCCATTGAAAAAGGCAGACCTGACTTAGAGTCTCCATAATTAGAAATCGAGAGCTTTGTTTTTAGATAGATAAATACCAGTCATCTGGTAGGTAGGCAGACATCTGGGAGATGAAGGCAGAGGTAGGCCCGGAATGTGGAAGTCCTCGAGAGATGGCTCGTTGTTCAGTGCGAGGAAGAATTTGGGAAGACATTGAACGGTCCAACAACAGAAACGGACTACCCCGCTCTGTAATGAGCTTGCCATCAGTGGAATGTTCTGGCAGAGACCAGATGATGGCAATCTCTGTGCTGACGCTCTCATCCATGGCTGAGGGAGAAAAGGAAAAGTGAGGAGGTCACGGAAGGGCGGGCGATTTTGTTGTTAACAACACAACCTGTTCCGGCTCTTCCGGCGTTAATACCATTGCCAGCAGGGGCCACTTTCCCACGTTGCTCTAATAGTGTTTGCCTTTAAGTTATTATTTAAAATACAAATCTTATTTTTTACCTATTTTCATCTATTTGCCTACCAATCTCTCACCTACTAGATTCCTAATAGATCATAAAAATGTTTCATTTTAAATTGTAGCAAGATATAAGTAACATAAAATTTACCATTTTAGCCATTTTTAGGTGTACAGTTTAGCGGTATAAAGTACATTCCCACTGTCGTGCAGGCATCGCCACCATCCACCCACAGAACATTTTGCGTCTTGTAGAACTGAAACTCTGTAGCTATGAAGTCCTCACTCCCCTTGCCCCTCCCCCTCCCCAACACTCAGCAACCACCGTTGGACTTCTACATGTTGGACCAGGTACACCATTGGAGTACTATCATACAGCGTCTGTCTTTTTCCTAATAATGTTTTTATGACAACAGGGGAAAATTTTAGTAGGAACCAAAGACGGAGAAATAATTGAAGTTGGTGAGAAAAATGCTGCTTCTAACATCCTGATTGATGGGCACATGGAAGGGGAGATCTGGGGTCTGGCCACACACCCCTCCAAGGACATCTTCATCTCTGCCAGCAACGATGGCACAGCCCGCATCTGGGACCTGGCCGACAAGGTGAGGGGTCCGCTGTGCTCTGATGCCCACAGGTGGGGCCTGGCCAGAGCCCAGAGTGAGGAGGGTTGGATCCAGAGTTGGGGGATGCGGTGGGTCTGCAATTAAGTTAGAAAGCCTGGTGATGAAAGTCCCACTCACACACGCCCAATCTGTCTGTCTGTTAGCTGCATATACCCACATGTAACTACAGGACAGGAATAATCTGGAAATGAAGTTTCTTTGTTGTAAAAAAAATCCACAAAACCTAAAAAATAAAGAGATATGTCTTCCCTGTATGGGAAGACTAAAAATGACTTAAAATTTCAAATGTTCCCAAATAGGACATTTCAGTCAAAACCCCAACAAAGTTCATGGGGCACCCGGGTGGCTCAGGCGGTTGAGCATCCTACTTCAGCTCAGGTCATGATCTCAGAGTTCCTGAATTCGAGCCCCGCATTGGGCTGTGCTGACAGCTCAGAGCCTGGAGCCTGCTTCGGATTCTGTGTGGCCCTTTCTGTCTGCCCCCTGCCCCACTTGTGTGTGCTCTCTCTCTTTCTCTCTACTCTCTCAAATATAAATAAACATAAACAAACAAGCAAAAAAATAAATCCCCAGTAAAGTTCCTCTTGGAGTTTGGAAAAAAAATAATTTAAAAAATTCATCTTGAGTAAAAAAAATAGCAGGAAATAGTCGGGGTTGGGGCCGGGGCGGTAATTATTGTTACCATGTCGTATCTGATATTTAAAAAAAGTAAGTTCTAATCATTAAAATAGTTGGGTTCATTACAAAATAGCCAGTAAATATTTCAATCATATTTTTAGTGTGAGGATCAAAGAACAGACTCACGGTATGGTTGTTTTACTCAAGTTACTTTTCAAAATTGTTTGTGTATTATGAATACTGGCTATCATTTATTGAATACCTGCTATACACCAGATGCTTCATATACACGATCATCAATCCTTACAATAACCTTGCAAAACTGGTATTGATATCACTTCTTTTCAAGTGGGAAAATGGGGGGGGGCTGGTGCCTGGGTTGCTCAGCTGGTTGGGGTCTGACTTCAGCTCAGCTCACGATCTCACGGTTCGTGGGTTCAGTCTGCATACCGGGCTCCACACTGATGGTGCGGAGCCTGCTTGGGATTCCCTCTCTCTCCCCACTCTCTCCCTCTCTCTCTCCCTCTCCCCCTTTCATGCTCTCAAAAATAAATAATAATAATAAAAAGTTCAAATGGGAAAATGGGGAAGTAACTGACACAAACACACCCAGCCAGTAGTGACAGACAGGATTCAGGATTTGAACCAAGAGGTGCCAAAGCTAAAACTCTTTTCTCTGAGTAAGAGGTCAGCAGTCTAAGACTGGGAGGATCCAGTCTGGCCTGCCGCCTGTTTCTACAAAGTAAAAGCATGCTCATTGTTTACATAGTGTCTAGGTTGTGAGAGATCATATGGACCACAGAGCCTACAATGTTTACTACCAAACCATTTACAGAAAAAGTTGACCAACCTCTGCCCAAGCTGTTCTGATGAAAACATACTGCCCGTCTTGGTTCCTCAGGGACAGTTACTCTAAGAAGCAAGATGTTTGGAGGCCCAAAGTGGCAGCAGAGATGGCCTGACTGCTCTGGCCTGGGTGCATGATTTCCCTTGGAGACCAGCCAAGAAGGCCTAGGGCTTAGGTCATGCTACTTTGTATCTATGTAGAAACTGCTTAACAAGGTGAACCTGGGCCACGCAGCCAGATGTGCAGCCTACAGCCCTGATGGGGAGATGGTGGCCATTGGCATGAAGAATGGAGAGTTTGTCATCTTGTTGGTGAACAGCCTGAAAGTCTGGGGGAAGAAACGAGACCGGAAGTCTGCTATCCAAGATATCAGGTACATAGCAGGTCATCTGGGCAGGGAAAAGAAGGGCACCCATTCTCCTTCTCTGTGGTTACCTTTCTGGAAGGGTCATGACTGGAATGAAGAATTCAGTTGTGGGAGGGTCCCTTTCAACGAGCCAGCCGTGGAAGGAGACTCCCTCACACATTAATTCCCAGACATGTCTTTGCTAAGTTCCACGAAGAGTGTGGTAAAAACTGCGTGTACGACGCCATTCTGCATAAAGCTGCGTGCATCCACTCCCGTACTTCCATGGGATTGGATACAGAGAAATTGCTGAACTCCCTAGAATGCTAACCACGTGTGAGTCATGAAGTGAGATCTCATTGCCTTTGAGCTTGGGAGGCCCATTCCAGAGCAGACCTGACTAGCCCTTCTCACAGACCATGCTCTTGGATTGCTTTTTCTAGAATCAGCCCAGACAGCAGATTCTTAGCCGTTGGTTCTTCTGAACACACAGTTGACTTCTATGACCTCACTCAGGGCACAAGCCTGAACCGCATTGGCTACTGCAAAGATATTCCAAGCTTTGTCATTCAGATGGATTTTTCTGCGGATGGCAGATACATCCAGGTATGTCTCAGCTTTGCTAATATCTGGGGCAACCAAGAATCATCACCATTATCGTAACAGCAACAGTGGTGGCTTATATTAATTGAGGGCTTGCTTTGCGCCAGGCTGTGCACCCATCTCCTCTTTATAGGAATGTTTTCAGTATTGCAACTTTTCCCCTACCTTATAAATGAAGAAGCAGGGGCCTAGAGAACTTAAAAATGTTGAAGAAATAGAATTTTTAAAGTAGAGTTGTCCTTCAGTAAGAGACGCAGGCAGCTCAAGCCCTAATAACTTTAACCCTCCTTTTACTTCCTCCCTTTGAAAGCTTCCTAACCTCTGGTTCTCCAGGGCTACACCTAAGCCCACGTGGCTTCTCATATTTAGTCATTTCACTTGCAAGTCTGGCGGGGGGGGGCGGGTGTGGCCCGTCCACACTTGGGGTCTGGATGCCAGACACCAAGCCTGGAGTGGGGGCTCCTCACTGGGTCCCTCACTGGGTCCCAACTGACAGGTTGGAAGGGGTAGAGAGGGGTCCCACCATTGGGACTTACAGCTGAAAAGAGAACAATGTCTTGTCCAGCACTCTGAACAAATATTGTGCATTAGTGAGCTGGCCTGGAGTGGATAACCCATTGTGAAATGAGAGGGGACCCATTCATTGATTATTTACTGAACCAGGTGCTGTGCTAGGCTTTTGGATGGACAGGATGGGCCTGGTCACTGCTCTCCTGTAGCTTCCCTATAAGGGAGAAGACAAGCATCGAACAGATAACCACAAAATATACCTATAATTACAAATTGTGATTATGTGCTGCAAAGGAAAAGTACAGGGTGCTGCGGGAGCATATAACAGTCGCTGAATTTAGATTCACTTCCTCTCCACACAAGTGATATTTAAGTTGAGGCCGGTAGGATATGTAGGAGTTAGCCAACAAAGAGAGGCGGGAACATTGTTCCGGGCCATCTGTATGAAGGCCCTGAGGTGGGAAAGATCTCAGCGCATTCCATGAAAAGCAGGAAAACCTAGGGTGGCCAGGCTAGAGACACCCACAGTAGATGGGGCTGGAGATTTTCTAGAAAATGCTTATCTCCCCCTAGAACATTCCCAAAGAAGCAAAGGTCAGGTCCTAGATGGTTCAAAACTCAGGTACATCGGTTGCCGTCTGTGAGAAAATTCACCTACATCTGAACCAAAGGATCTGTTTGTCCCAGAACAGGGACTCCCAAACTTAAGTGAGGATCACAGATCACCCGGCGGCTTTGTTAAAACACAGATTGCTGAGTCCCACCCTCAGAGTGTCTGATCTGGTAGGTCTGGGGTGGGGCCCAGGAATATGCATTTCTAACAACTTTGCAGATGATGCTGAAGCTGCTGGTCAGGAACCACATTTGGGGAACCGCTGCCTTAGGATTTTGGAAAAGAGCCAGAAAATGAATGGAAAACCGTCCTGCTCATGTGAATTTCGCTATAGGCTGACCACAGGTTTTGCAGCCTCAAGCTGAACTTGGGTTTGTTGAAGAGTCCCAGGGATCCAGAGGCTTGGCCAGTGTTCTGGGAAAATAGTACACCCAAAGGGGGGCCCTTTGGCCTGGAGAGAAAGCTGATGGACATGGTTGCCTCTTTCTCCTTGCAGGTGTCAACAGGAGCCTACAAGCGCCAGGTGCATGAGGTACCCCTGGGGAAGCGGGTCACTGAAGCTGTGGCCATTGAGAAGATCACCTGGGCCTCCTGGACAAGGTGACTGGAGGAAAACACTTTTTTTTTGTAATGTTTATTTATTTTTGACAGAGAGCACGAGTAGGGGAGGGCAGAGAGACAGACACAGAATGTGAAGCAGGTTCCAGGCTTTGAGCTGTCAGTACAGGAGCCCCACACGGGGTTTAAACTCACGAACTGTGAGATCATGACCTGAACCAAAGTCGGACGCTTAACCGACGGAGCCACCCAGGTGCTCCTGGAGGAAGACACTTCTTAAGGAAAAGATCACAAGGAAGTTTCTTATGCCAGACTCAGCCTCCAAGTTTGTATGTGGCCCAGATGTAAAAAAAAGCTCAGAGATAGAGCTGTCTGGTCTTTGGGGACTGGGGGCTGGGGGCAGGAGGCTTCTTGGACCCGGGCTTTTGAAATGCAAAGCCCTCCCTTTTGTGTGATCCCTTGGTCCTACATCCGCAAACTCACCCAGCATGTTCAAAGGGAAACTACCTCCCAGCTTTTGGCTCAGCCCCAGTGCACTGCAGTGGAGGCCTCCAGTCGCCAGGAGGGACGGGAGGGTGGGAGGGCCGGCATTGCCACTTAGCAGGATAAGGAGCAATGCGTTGCCAGTTCAAGGGAAAGGACACCACCAAGCTGTGAGCTTGAAGGTGCCCAAGCATATACACATCCAAAAGGACTAGAGGGCGGAGGGAGTGAATCAAAAATGGAGGGAAATTTTCTCTTGGGGTGCAAAGGAGGGGGGCAGAGCAGAGCAGTAAGAGCTAGGTCAGTGCACAGGGGGGCAGGGGACAGAAGAGACACATGATCATAGCCAATGATGCAAAATAGCCCTCTCTTCTTCTTATCCCTGGGAGGGGACACCTGACTACAGGAAGCCTTCTCATGCACCTCCTTCTGACACCTCTTCTTACTCAAAACAGCATTCTGGGGGATGAAGTCATTGGCATCTGGCCACGAAATGCGGACAAGGCTGATGTCAACTGCGCGTGTGTGACCCATGCTGGCCTCAACATTGTCACAGGAGATGACTTTGGGCTGGTGAAGCTCTTTGATTTTCCATGCACAGAAAAATTTGTGAGTCTTCCTCAGAGGAACTCCCTACACGGCCTCCAGGCTCTTTCCTGTAGTCTGCAGGAGGCAGTGGCCATATCTAGACGGCCATCGAGAATCTAGAGCAAGAGGAATCTTGTTCCAGTCCTGTGGAGATTTGGGGACCCGTAACTTTTGCATCTCCCTTTGGAGGGGAAGTTCTGGAAGCCGGGAGAAGGGAGGTTGGGAGGGGTACAAATTGGCCATCCCAGGCAAGAATGGGACAGGAAAACCCATCAGTGAAAGGCTGGCTAAAAGAAATGTGCAGACGAAATGGGAATCCCAGGAGTGGAGGATTCTGGGACAGGGAGATTAGAGTCCTGGAAGTAGTCTGTGGTTTCCAGGAGGAGCAGGGTCTCAGTGGTCTCCATTCACTTTTGCTCACAGGCCAAACATAGGCGTTACTTTGGCCACTCAGCTCACGTGACGAACATCCGTTTCTCTCACGATGACAAGTATGTGGTCAGCACTGGAGGAGACGACTGCAGGTATGAACCTGACTCACCTGCTCTGGTTCCCCGGGCCTGGTTGTTACTCCCTCTTCCGGTCCCCACATCAGGTGTCCCATGGGACACAGGGAGGGGCTGACATCATAGTGACAACAAGGACTTGTCATGTATGGTCTGGTGACTCCGAACCCAGGTCTTGAAGGGCCCGTGTCCCCACTAGAGCTGTCCTGGGATTGGTGAGAAGGGGAGGACAGGATTCCTCCTCTGAACATTGCTGGGTGGAGGGACAGGTGAGTAAGGGACTCCAGGTGGCTGATTTCAGTAGGACAACCCAAGGCATCATTGCATATAATCAGGTTAAAATGGCCTTGATCCATAGGTCTTTTAACTCATAACTTCCAGCTGATCACCAGGATTCTTAAGATGGGTGATTAGGGGGGCCTGGGTGACTCAGTCAGTTAAGCATTGGTTATGTGTCCAACTACTGATTCTACCTCAGGTCATGATCTCACAAGTTGTGAGATCAAGCCCCATGTTGGGCTCCATGCTGAGCATGGGGCCTGCTTGATTCTCTCTCTCCCTTCATTCCGCCCCTGATCAGGAGCACTTGCAGGTGCTCTCAAAATTATAAAAAAAAAAAAAAAAAAAAAGCCTCAGTCACTGTGAGAAACAATAAGGGTGTCACCCAGTTTTACATGAGATCTGGTGAGAAGTGAAGCCATTAGGCCCAGTGCTAGTTAGTAGCAGGAGATCCTCAACCAGCTATCTGGACTGGGCTGCTTTTAACCTTAACTGCTGCTGAGTGTTAAACAGGCACATGTTCTGTGCGAGGTGTGACTGGCCTCCAAGTGATTTGGAAGGACCCTTACCAGCCTGCTCCAGAGATGACATCAGCCTCTTCAGCCTTTCCAAGAAGGCCACTTTCTCTTGTCCCTCCAAGTGTATTCCTTATTTGGATTGTGGAGGAACAGGACAAAGTCATTCCTGAATCTCTCATTCTCCACCTCTAATGTAGTTGAAGGGCTTTACTGCAACATGAATATAGGTTTCTGTTCAGCCCAAGCAAAACTCTTGGGGGGGGATAAAGAAGTGTAGCAATCCCGATATATATGTATTTTTAGAGTTTATTTATTTATTTAGAAAGAGAGCCTGGGAAGGGCAGAGAGAGAAGAGAATCCCAAGTGGACTCCGTCCACACTGTCAGTACAGAGCAGAGCCCGAGGTGGAGCTCAAACCCATGAGTTGGAAGATCATGACCTGAGCCAAAATCAAGAGTCGGACACTTAACTAACTGAGCTGCCCAGGTTCCCCCAGATATTTTTAGTGGTCTGAGAGAGGTTGTGGAAAAGGCACCTGTAGAGAATGTCAACCCACTTCCTATCCAAAAGCATGGTGTAGAAAATGGCCCCCAAGGACGATGATAGCCCGTGGGAGAGCACCATCTCCAGGTCCGCTGTGCCAACAGCGGCTGGCGCTTAGAGCCCTTGAGATAATACTGCCAGCAGCGCCCTGTGGAGTGGAAACACCCATTGAAAGCAGCACCCGCCAGACTGTGAACAAGCCAGCAATAAGTGAATTGAGATCCGAGGTGACTTTTGATTACGATGAAAGGCTTAGAAGTAACCTTTAAAATGCAGGACCCCTAGGCCTTTGTAGTCCTGGGAGCCTATTCTGATCCCTGGCTCTATGTTGAACACTAGACAGGGTTCTCCTACTCAAGTGGAGTTGATAAAACCTTTTCAATAGTAACAAGAGAGATAGTGTGAAGTCAAATTGCCAAAAGTCCTTACATTCAGCACATTCAGGCTGCTGAGAACCAAACAAAACAGAAAACAAGACCTTTTTAAAAAAGCAATAGATCTTTATTATTTTTTTTTAATGTTTATTTATTTGTGAGCGAGAAAGAAAGAGCGCACACGAGTGGGGAAGGGACAGGGAGAGAGGGAGACACAGAATCTGAAGCAGGCTCCAGGCTCTGAGCTGTCAGCACATAGCTCCACACCTGACGTGGGGCTCAAACCCACGAACCGTGAGATCATGACCTGAGCCGAAGTCAGATGTTTAACCGACTGAGCCAGCTAGGCGCCCCCAAAAAGCAAGCAATAAATCTTTAATCGGTGACAAGATCCCCGATTTGCCTTTAGAAGTTGAAATGTCCAACACATATCAGCTGAGCTGGACTCGAGAGCACTTGGTAAGATTGTTTTTTGTCACTTGACAAAATTATGATGCCCAGCCACGCAAGATGATGGTCTGATCTGCCTTTTCAGTGTGTTTGTGTGGCGATGTCTGTAAATGCCGGAACCCTCTTTATTGCTGCTGCTGCTACCACCCAGCAACTGCAGGGGCAGTGACGAGGCCCCTCGTTGCCACCAGCTGCTGGGAAAGGCCTACGCTGCGGGCCGCACAAGTTCCAAGTGCTAGTGAAGTGGGGTGACTGCTCCCAGACTCTGGAATCTCCAAAACTGTGATGCCAAGAAGGTCAGTTCTAAAATGTTAAGAGTGCTTTCCTCTGTTCCTGAGACTATACTGACCACAATGACAAAAAAATCCTGCTAATGTAGCCCACCAACGAAATTTAAAGCCTCAGTTACCCTGACCAATATGTAGCTTTTAATTTGCATCAAAACTTTTACAAAAGATGTTTTGCTATTATGTTTCTATATACTTTAAAAATGTTCATTTTTACAAATGAGTTGAACAAGACAGCTTAATTTAGATGCGCCTAAAGCACTAGAAATATTGATAGCCTCAGTTCTCCACATTTAGCTTTCAAAACCAAATGAGCCATGTACAAACAATTTGAGAAACTTAATTTTTTAACGTTTCATTTGCAGAGTTTTATATCCATTAAGTGCCTTTGAAAGTTTCCAGTTGTGTGGGCTGCTGTCTCCCCTCCCACAAATTATCTCCTTTCTACATATGGTGCTAAAACTTCAAAACTGAGGAGGGCTACAGGACCCTTAACAGATTCCTGGTCTGTCACCCATGTCATGTGTTTATGTCGAGGCTTCCTAAATGAAAGACATCAGTTACCTGCTTGAGAAGTAGTGGCAGGTGAGCAGCAAAGAAACTTAAATTCAGGAGGGAGGGGGTAAAAATGGGTTTTCACTGTTTAGTGCCAAACCTACAAAATCCAAAATAGAAGTAAAATTAATCTCTACTACAAAACAGTAGGAAAAAAAAGAAAAGAAAAAAAAAGCTCAAGTGGGTCTAGGATTAACGAACTCTTAATCCTAAGATAATAAATGTGGGGACCCAAGGCTGCACTGGGTCTACCACCCAGTGGGGCTGACTTGACACCACGGATTTGTTCAGGTGAACTGATCTAGGTCAAGTCCAGATAAAAAGAAAAAAATCTCAGCAGAACAAATTCCTAAGCCCAAGCAATATTTGAAAGATTATTCAACAAAAACAGGCTAGCTTGGCGTTTCGTCAGAGCTGGCTAGATGACACAATGTGACCTGGACAGTATTAACCAGATGACATTCCTGACCTGCCTCACTCCTACTTCACACTTGGCTCACCACTGACTCCAGGAGGGGCTGACAGCACACACCGCGAGGAAGGCTGGTGAGGGCCTGGGGACTCTGAGCACACATGCACCCATCAGTCCTTCCCATCAGTGAACCAAAATTCTGGGTCTTGAGTTTCTGGCTATTTGCAGTTGTCAGTTTAGCAACAGTGAAATGAAGCATTTTCAATTAAACAGATTACTAACATTTACCCCAGAAGTGCTTCAGCATTCTAAATGGATTAGATCACCCATGAAGCTATTTTTATATGCCAAGTTATGAATGCCTTACATTAATCCCCTGATAGGCTGTTGGGTCCCCAGTTAAGAGTCCCTGTGTAGTCCTGATTCTGTTTTCTGTAACCATGTAACTGGCGATGCTGAGTGATGACCATGTCTGCCTATACTGTACCACCGACCTTTCATAATAATCAGATCTTGTATTGAAATAACCACGTGGAAATAAATTGATCAATGAGGATATGTACAACTATATTTAAAGAGCAATAGTGTCTGTGTCAAGAAAACTTCTTAAATCTTATTTGTAAACATTTATATGGTATGATTTTATGTATGTTTATCCTGCACTGTGTTCTATATGTTAAAATATTGGTGCATGAATTTATTTTCAATTAGCAAAGTATAAAAAATACATAATTTGAAAACATTTTGTATGTGTCAAATAAATTTGATTATGTAAACACAGCTGCACTACGCACTGGAAAGCTTTCTAAGAGTACAAGCCACAGCTCACTAGTTGAAGCAAAGTCTACTGTGTGTATACTTTTAATCTGGTGCAGTTTCATGGAGCCAAAATACCAAACATATTTTGTCTATAAGCTTTATTGATACTTTGCTTTTACAGTTCACAATGCATTCCACAGATTCAGTACAGCTTAAACCACAAATGTATAAATCTTCATTTTATAATTTTTTGCATAACAAGGTTTGATATTTGCAAACAACGTTTTTGGAAGCATTAGATTCAGTCCATAGATTCAGAGTCTGTGACAAAATGAACTACAGTAAGTCTGTGCAATGAAGTTTATGCTGAGGAGTTCTATGTGCATGGCATCGTTTCATGTTGAAAACAGATGGTAGTGCTCCTAGAAATAGATTTTCTTTTTCTAGCTTATGTGCTTTGGAACTACACACGTATAACCAATGACTCTCTGAAATATCAAGCACTGTGGTGGGGTAGCCGGAAGGTAAAGGTCTAAGCTTTGTGAAACACTATATATAGATATATATATAATCTATATTTACTTATATTGGCAATTAATATAACAGTAAGATTCACAATACACCTAGAACATACCAGAAAGGCAAGCTTTTTCACTCTTGCTTTAGTGGTATGATCTCGTCTAAACATTTCATTTCAGAAAATCTGCATCAATCTACACAGACCATACACAGTGCACAAACTGTGAAAAGGATTATTTTTTTCAGCTTCACTTTCTCTGCAATTCCCAAAAAACAGCAAGACTACCTGCAACAAAGTGTAATATACAGCTTACTCAGATCTTTTTCTATTCACCAGTGCCTCATATCGGAAAAACAAGTATGATTACGGTTTAAATCCATACATAGCAGCTTACAATACTTAAGATGATGAACACATGGCAGTCAAGACAGGTAATTTTCCTCAGACACCGCATTGCTAAAAATAAAGATCTGTGAAACTGCAATGTCAAGGTTTCCTTCTTCCCTGACCCTCCCCCATGTAATCAAATGAATATCCCCTTTTAAAGATAAACTATTGTTAATGATTCCTGGCTTTTTCATTCAGCTTTGCGCTTCAATCCAGGGATTTTCGCTTGGATTCTACAAATGGAAAGGTTGGAACAAAAGGTCAATATAAATATTTTTAAATTTTAAGTATTTTAAAACACTATCCTTCAAGAACTACTTGTATATTGCTCAGCTTGTACAAGAAATGAAATCTTAAGGCTGTCAAACTACAAGCTGTAATTATGCCACCTTGCCTGATGAATTGGATTTAAACAAAGCCTTAAATACAACAAAAAGCAAACAGAAATCAATGATTCCAAATGTAGAGAAAAATCGTGTGGCAATACTGTCGCACTTTTTAAGTGTGATTAAGATTTGCTACCCATTATGCCTAGAAGATGAAAATACTACATTTTGTTCTCAAAGTCCAGTACACCTTGTCCTTAGTAAAAAAGAAAACAAGAGTTGCAGATTTTAAGTACTTACTTAGCCATAGCATCTTTAACATTCTTGTTTGCAAGTCCTAGATAATGATCTATCTGCGCCTGAAAGAGAGGTATAAAGGAGTTACTAGAAAATTAACGTTGGTAGAGTCTTATTAACCGTTACTCTGTTCCGGCAAATTAAGGGCTTAATAAAGGCTTAAGAAACCACATTTTTCATATTTATAAGGCTATGGAAACTGGCAATAATACATCTGTTTGAAGTAATAAAGTGAGACTTGTATCCTGAAATCTATACTTAAGAAATTACCTGATGCCGTTCATAAATAACAGGAACGCTGAAGAGTGAAATCAGAGCTGAAAAAGGAAATACACAGCCTTTAAAATCGACTGGGAGGGTTTAGGGAACAAACACGGACAATGGTAAACTCTTAAGATAGCTAGGCAGTGTTCCTAACGAATGAATAAATACACAAGGATCTCCTGGAGGCACCTGCTGGTGGGGAACCACTGCAGAGCAGTGAGTGAATTAACCAAGGGATGCTGCAGGAACCATTCCTAGCTTAAAATCACGTCACACAGACCTTATAAAATGCAGGCATCCCAGGTTAGTGTGATTTATGCCTGCACCATCAGATGAGGCCAGCCCCCATCTGGTTTATCACTATTAACTGGAGCATTCTTCAGGAACTAAAGTAGCAATTCAATACACAGTATCAGTATCAGCAATTTAGCTGAAGAGATCACAACCTCAAATATACGTCCTGTCTTCCCCACAACATAAGAATTCTCTCCACTACAGTGTCTCTTGGGGTGCCGGGATGGCTCAGTCCGTTGAGTGTCCGACTTTGGCTCAGGTCATGATCTCACAGCTTGTTGAGTTTGAGCCCCTCATTAAGTTCTGTGCTGATAGCTCAGAGCCTGGAGCCTGCTTCAGATTCTGTCTTCCTTTCTCTGCTCCTCCCCCACTCTCACTCTCTCTCTCCCCAAAATAAACATTACAAAAAAATCCTTTAAAATGTTTTTAAGCTCCTACACACAATCATCTTTTATTGTACAGTTTTTCATTCAAATAGTTTTATAGACTTACCCAAAATCAGTAGTGTCAGACCATTGAACAAGGCACCAACATAGGTAAATACCCACATCAACACTGCAAACTGTAAGAAAATAACATTAGCCTATTAAAACCACAATTCACATGAAGTTGAAGCTTTCAAATAAAAGCATCCCATCTAACGGCCAACCTACTGGAGGCCTAATCGTTGGAGATTTGGTACATATGGATATTTCATCTTGAAGTCACCAGTCTCAATTCAAAATTTCAGAATCCTAATTAAAATAGATTTGATTCATTTTGTCTGGACTACACTACCAAGTAGTTGATTCAATTTTCTCTGAGATCAGAAAACATGCCAAAGGTATACCTTCCTCCTTCAACTTTAATACAGCATTTAGCTTTTACATGGGAAGACTGAAAAGGGATGAGAATTTGCTATTAAACCTGATTTTAAAGCACTAACAAGTACTTCAGATCCACATGAGCTGAATAATTCAGACATTAAAATCTCAGACATCTGAATAAGTAACAGGCAGGAGTACTTATGATCAGCGAGAATGGGTTTCAGGTACCAAAATTACCAGCTCTGGCATTTTACAAAGGAACAGAAGCACTGGCTGCCGAGTGATACATGTTTTAATAGCCACAGTTAACCCTGGGAATGAGGATGTCTCAAACTTGTATATGTATTAATAAAACCATTATTATTCTTTTGGTCACTGCTTTCTTTATTTAACAAACACCAATATAGTTCTTACTATATTAGTGCCAGGCACAGTTTTAAATGCTTTACAAATATTAACTCAATTATTCCTCTTAACTTGATGAGGTGGGTGCTATTATTACCACAGCAGATACAGACAACTAAAGAATAAAGAGTTTTAATACCTTGCTAGCAGTCAGATTTCACTGTCCTCTTTACGGGTAGGGGACTGCAGTGAATTAACTAAACTCTCCTACTTCAGTAATCATGGTCTTAAAATCTAGGGGGGTGTGTGTGTGTGTGTGTGTGTGTGTGTGTGTGTTTAAATCATCAAATAAAGCAGTTTGGGAAAGGCTCTTCTAAAAAGAGATTTCATTTTGAGAAGTCCTTTGCTTCTCTTCATACTTTATTCATGAAAGGCTGGACAAGAGGATTGCAGAGTTTTCTTTCCATTCTAAAATTTGGTGACATCATATAGTACAGACTCAATGACATGATAGAAACAGTTCTTGGAAGACTTAAAACACAAAGTCAGTCTGGATTTTATTATTCTTAATCAGTAATACCTTTGCTTTCTATTAAAAGCCTTCATGTGTCTGGCATTAGCTCTGCCCTAGTCAGCAGGTAACACAATATGATGCCACCGTCTACAGTGATTAGTCAGGGACAGACAACAGCCCTCCATCTCCTAGAGGAGGGATCAGCACACCTTTCCTTTCAAGTAAGATAATAAGATAATAACCATGTTTCCTTTTACGGGCCATAGTGGGGGGGGGGGCCTTTCATATATTCTTGGAATGTTGTCTCTGAATAGTTTTTGAATATTATCCTTTAAAAAACATAAAAACCATTCTTCGCTCTCAGGCTGTATCAAAACCCGCCATGGGTCAGACAGTAGTTTGCAGACCCTTGAACTGTCTTCCTCCAGATACTCATTCATTCAACAAAATTTGATCACCTACTAAGAGCTGAGTACCACGCAGTAATTAAGGTGTTGAAGCTCACATTTACTACAGGTTAGGAATACAATCTGGATTCCTCCACCAACTTCAGTTCTACAAATAGCAACACTCTGGTTACCTCTACAACTGAATTTAATGTTCAAGTGACCAAATGCCAAGCATTCTTAATACCTGCCAACTGAAAATCAAAAATCCCCACCCCACCTCAGTCTTAGCAAGTGCCAAGGTAAGAAAGGTCTGCAGCATGACTCCAGTTAGCAAGGCTTTTCCGTCTCGGAGTTTTACAGACTCCTATTGCAGAAGCTAATTTTAACTTCTGCATTTAAGCAAGTTTGCTAAGGAACATTTTCATGTTTTCATCCATCACTATCAACGAGTCTAAAAGGGAAAAGCATCAACCTTCCACATTTTAGAATAAACTGCTTTAGCAGTAAAGACACCTTTGTCATGACAGAATTCAGATACTAACACACACACAGGCTAAAAATAAGTCCTAATTTGGTCATTAAGTCACCCACAAGGCTCCACTCCCAGGTCAGCAAGGAGAGAAGCCCAAGACTTCACACCTAGGCTATCTAAGGGACTCAAATGTCATTGGACTTGCTTCTTGCAGGACACTCTTCCTAAAAGCCACGTTACCCAAAGGCAAAGAAAAGAACAGAGGGAAGACTAAATGTGGAACAAGTGACCGACAGGCACGAAGAAGCATGACTAAGGACGGAGGCAGACAGACATACACATTCTCCCTCTAGGGGAGGCATGTACACCCCGGCTCCACAGAATATTGCCGTGCAAGTATGTCAGGCCAATGTTGCCGAAATTTCCCATTTTGAGAGAGAAACCAGAAATTCACATTTTTATGTATCACAGAATTTTTAAATATTGCAAAAAATTTTACATTTCAGGGGCTCCAAACAAAAATGTTAAGTAAGGTTTTCCAGAGAATATACCATCAGAGAGAAAGGAATGGTAGTTAAGGACATGCATCTAGCAATTGCACAATTACTGGAACTGTTACATAATGAAAGCAACTAACTTTTTTTTTCCTTTGGCAAATATATTAGGTCAGTTAATCTCATCACAATGCCAAAAGTTAAGTGCTATTATTATCCCCAAAGAGCAAACCGAGACAAAGAACAATTAAGCAAGTTGCCAGACCAGAGGTCACAGTGATCTAAAGTTTATCTGACTCCAGAATCTATCTGCTGTGCCATACAGTAAAACCACCTACAGAGTAACCATTATTAATGGAAATTTGTCACGAATGTGCATGCTGTCATTTTTAAACTCAAAATTATTTGACCTTTTTTTGACATCTACAGCCTTATTCATTGGTATCACTTTGCCTACATTTTCCCTAGCCCATTTCCCTTCTAATTTTTCTGTGAGCCAGAGAAAGCAGAAACTGTCAAAATGTGTATGTTAATAACTATATAAGAGCCCAAGAACTGAATTTCAAAGTTCTTCTGGGTCAGCTATTTCTGGAGTGCAGACCTTTTTTGGCTCACTTTCAGATTTAAGAACTGTATTCTGGAACATTATGAATGCCTGATGTTCAGACAACTATAGCTAGAAATTTTCTTACAATTTTAACATATTTTCACTGAAAGTCACGGAACTGTCATACTGAATCCAGGCTTTATCACCCAAAGCTGTGTTACAGAAAAATAAGAACCTTTGCCTAAAACACATGGCATCTGGTAAATAAAATTATTAGATTTTTTTCTTGAGATTTGAGGTTTCAAAAGCCAGGATCCCACTAATGAAACTTGGAGCCTTACTCATGAAGCTCCAAAGCTGAGCCCAGTGGGGACTGTCAAATATCCTCCTTTTACAACAGGCCTGGTGGTAGTGGGAGGAAGGAGTAGGGGGAAAACAATAGCCTGGGGCTTAGAGTTTAATGCCACAGCTTTCAAAAACTGTGATTCTCCAGGCAATATCCACAGATATTCCAATATTCCTTCCTTTCCCCAACCCCCCTTCCTAGTAGCAAGTAAATTTTATAGCTCCCAGGTGGTTCCAATCTGCAGCCCAGACTGAGAACCACTGTTTTAAAATGAACCCAATCAAAGATCCCTCACACATAAGAGCAATCACAGGATTAAACCTTAACTAGGTGGTCTAAATATGTTCAACTACCTTAAACTTGTTTTCTGGTAGTCATGGATCTTATTTAGAAGTTAACAAATATCACTGGGTTAATAAAATTATCCTGCCTCTTTCTGACTTCTCAGAGACTAATAAAGTACACCAGGCTAAGAAAAGGCTACATACACAGCTTTTGCTACTTAATTTTACTACAGAACATTCCTCCTTTGCTTTCCTTTCATTCATTCTCCTTTCCCCACCTGATGTCTGGCACTCAATGGAACAAACCCCTTTAAGAAATATAACCTTTAAAACAAATCCTGAACGCTGGACAAAATATTTGGCTGCAGTGAAAAACTAATGTTTGAAATAAGTTCTACTGAATGGAATTAGATATATTTTGTTAGTAATTCTGCCATATTTGACTAAAATTAATCCTTTGGGAAATATATTGTTGCTACATCTGTGGACATGTGAGATCTTCTCTAGGACTTAGAAGCTTGTAATTCCCTGCAAAGGAGCAAAACAAATTGAACTACTGCACGGGAATTTAAAAAGGAGAAATTGCAAAAACATGTCTTATTTGTATCTGTCCAAGTCAACTGCCAAAAGGAGTCTTAGGCCAGGCACAAAGATAACCACCATCTCACATCAGGTCTTTTTCAATAGGCCTGACTGCTCATGAACCTTGAGAGTTTTGTTTTGTTTTTAATCACATTTGAAAGAATAGGCTCCTCTCTCTCACTGTCAAGGAAAAAAAAAAAGTAATGAGCAAAGGGATGAAAAAGTTTCACATGCTAAGAATAGTGGCTCTAAAATTTTCTAAGGAAGAAGGTTTCAAATAAAAGTAATGGTAACTGTGACCCAGAATCTAGAAATGTAGATTATATAAATTTGAGGGCACCAAATTTATGAAGGCAGTGAGTTATAGAGAAACCTCTTTCAAATTTTTGTTTGAAAGCTATTATTTTAAATATGCCACAGAGCGTGATACCGTGTGTATTTAAGAACTACATTTAAGAACTTGTAAATGAGACTCCCACTCATTTTCTTGAATTTAGGGTGGTATCCGTTTTCCTAATGATGAATCATACAAAATCAAAGTAATTCCAATTAGAAGCTGGTGCTTATTTTGGGATGAGCACTGGGTGTTGTACGGAAACCAATTTGACAATAAATTTCATATTAAAAAAAAAAGCTGGTTCCTCTAAGTTTTTTGTTTGTTTGTTTAATTTTGAGAAAGAGTGTGTGCACACAAGCAGGGCAGAAGCAGAGACAGAGGATCCAAAGCGGACTCTGTGCTGACACCCAACGTGGAGCTCAAACTCAAGAACCATGAGATCATGACCTGAGATGAAGTCAGATGTCCAAATGACTGAGCCACCCGGGTGCCTGTGGTACTTGTAAGTTTTTGAAAATTCAGTGTTATTTAACAAATTCATCTGGAAACTGGAGAGACCAGGACTATTTATTAGCAAACTTTCAAAACACTGAAAATCTAAATATAGGAAATACAATGAATCAGTCTAATAGGGCCAACATTTCTCTTTTATACTGAAAAAGTAAAAAAAAAAAAAAAAAAAAAGAGAACTGCTTGCTTTAGGGAGAGAGGATAGGGCTCCCTATTAGCTGCTGCGGCTAAAAGGCAAAAAGTAATAGAAGGAAAATCATTTTCTTTAAAAAGAAAACGCTCTCTATATAAACAAAAACTGTGGAGGACTAAGAGTGGTAAATGCTCAAGAATCTATCTATAGAAAAGGAATACTATTAAGTATTTTTTATAAAGAGCCAAGAGTGTCAAAATTTTTGTCAGCTTTTTTCAATAAGAGACATTTTAGGCAAGTATCCTGTGTTTCTACATACAGTACCCTTATTCAGTGGAAACAAACAAATGGAATGTGTACCACTCACATACAATGACATTAAGATTTTATTTTAATTAAAGGGGGTCAATTTTTAATTTTTAATTTTAAAGGGGGTCAAAGGGTAAAAAGAAAAAGTTTATTGGCTTTGGAGTTACCCTACATACCCCAGGACAGGAAACAAAAAAGAAAGAAAAGGTTTAACTGAAGTCCCCCAAATAATAGAACCACCAGGCTTATCAAGGAAGACCCTTTGTGTGTATTATCAGAATTTACAACTGAATTACCAAGTGCTTCATACCCATCACCTTCGCAAAGGTAGGGAGAAAAAGACACACCCTGCCTTTTATTCTTTTGCCTCAACAGGTTTTGAGACCTAAATGCAAACAAAGTTCATTCTATATGTTAGTATATGAAGCACCAGTTACTTGTTTGGAGCCCAGGAAGAATCACCACCTGGGAAGTCATCAAGCAGCTTTCCTTGAGCTCTGGGATTGCCAAAAAACACTACTAAATGAAACCATTCAAGTAACTTTTCTTTTTCTCTTTTCAGAAGTACTGCTAATCTGTAAGGAGAAAAAGTAGTAAACTATAATTCTAACACATGTCCTTTTTTCCCCCCAACATTAAGAAACAATGTTTGTTTTAAAAAAATAAAAAACCCTCATAAAAATAAAGTGTTTCACAAACTAAATCTGCCTCATTATGTGCCATTTTCTGCTACAAAGTCACACATATAAAAGTCACTGAAGGCAAAAATTTATCAAGTTCAGTTTCTCTCACTTATGCTAGCTCCATCGTGAATAACATACCTGCTTAAAACAAACAAACAAACAAAAAACAACAAAAAACCAAAGACCTGAGGTAATTTTCAAAGGAAATTAAAAATTGAGCTTTAACAGCAAAATGAAATAATTCATCTTCTAGAAGTAACTTATTCATATAATTTCCTCATCCTATTTTCACGTATCTGTAATTTAAAAGGTGTTTAGAGTATTTCATCAAGCCTCCTCTAACATTTTCATGCTCTTCTAGCCTTTGCCAAGTATTTCCATACATAACTGTCTACGCCTAGAAATGTATATAGATGACAATAAAATCTGAAAGAACAGAATTTTCTTTTGACTAAAGACATGTGGAAACTTTCAATTAAAATTTGTAAAAACTGGAACATAACACATCATTCCCAGATCAATTTGTTTTATTTTTAAACAGATTTCTTTAAGAACATCTTTTAGACATACAGAGCGCTGCCTTCATGGCTAAACTGTGTAAACATGAAGGATGACTTTTGGTTTCTATGTGTTGCAATTTTTATTAAGTCTATAAAAACAATGACTCTCCTCTATCAAGCTTCATAATGCTTTTGTTTGAAGTCACCCCCCACCACCAATTTTTGACTGCTAACTTCAGAGATGGTCCTTTGCTGTTTGAAACTTTTATCACTACGTATAGTGTGTTTTCTCAACCAGTTCCCACCCACAACCACTTCCTCTTAAACCACACTAGTACCTTTCTCCTCAATGGTTTACACGTTCTATCTACCCCAGCTATAAGCTATAATATAGCATATATCACTTCAATGAATAGGAACTGGCTTTTTGTGGCACTCATATGTACAAGGTTCTATTCCACTTACTCCAAAGGATTTTGTTATTTTTTCCCTTTGAAAGTAATTAATCAAACATCCCAAATAACACAGCCATCATAGTTTCATTTACAGACTGACATCAGATAATATCAAAGCACTACTGCAGAATGTCACTAAAAGCAAGCACTCTATAAATACAAAAGAAATATTAATAAAAGGAAACTAAATGATTTTCCATTAATGCCATTAGTAAGTAACTGAGATTCCCAGTCCGACGCTGAAAGGACACAGCTGAAAATAATGTCCATCTACTGGCTTATTAAAGCTAAGATGTTTGTCAAAAGCACTGAGCATTTAAACCTATTGTAACCTGTTCAGAAATTGCTTCACTGAGTCAAAAGGCCCAATCACGGTATTGCTATGATATCCTTGGTCTGCATGATAAATTGCTATCTCGTACATATCTCTCACCAAATAAAAATTATAAATACCACCGTAGTACATTTCTACCCAGGCTTAGACTGGAAATGAGTCTATCTTAAGCATGATCACAGACAGTAACACACAAAACACAAATGGTAAGTTCTATGTAAAGAACTCAAGTCTCAGTGCTTAGAACTCATGTTACAAGGTGATTTAGTGCTTGCTTTGAGTCAGTGAACTCCAGGAAAGTTTATTTGCAAGGTGAGACTCTAACAGTCACTCTAGCAAAATCCAAAAACTGAAGACTTCCAGTAATTACTAACTGAAGATTAGTTGAGGTGTTCCAAGTATCAGAACTTTTCCAGAATAAACATTTCGGGAAAGAGTCCAAGATATAAAATAGCTTATGTGTGTATATAAATCACACATAAGCTAAGAAATTAAGTGCTAGACTCTAAAAGAAAGGCAAAGAGATTAATTCACATTCTGGTATCAAATCTAACCTTCATTCCTACAGTGAAAATTCCCTTTAATGTTCTCACTTTTTTTGTTGTTGCATTTTTTAAATTTAATTTTTTATTTTAATTCCAGTACAGTTAACATACACTGTTATATTAGTTTCAGGTGGACAGTATAGTGTTTCAACAACTGTATACATTACTCAGTGCTCATCATAAATGTATAATTTTCCCACTTCTCATCTTTATCATCTCCAAAAGTATGAATTTCTAAATTATTTTCCTTTAAAAAAGAATAGTACTTTCTTCCATCTCAAATAGTTGATTGGATTCTAATTTTTGACACTTAAGTTGACAGTACATCTTTGTCATTTGATTTCACTACATACTTGTCATTTAAATATGGAAAAGTAGAATTTTACACTCCAGTCTTTTGATATTGAATTCTATGTCAAAAATGAAGAGCAAATAAACTTACCTTCAGAGAATCAACTAAATCATCAACTAAAAAGAGGCGTCTCAGTTCTTTTATCGTGCAGTTCACATGACCAAGAGCAGAATTACTGTATTTCTGAACCAACTCCTCAGATATAGCAACTTCAGATTCCAAATATGCCCTGGAAAACAAAACACATCCTGTCACTGATCAGAGTGATTTTTCCTGGATGTCTGTCAATCAGCAATTACATATCTGTAAAAAAAGACATTAACAAAATACTTTACCATAAAAAACCTACTCTTTCTAAATGAAGCACAATGTAAAAATTCACCAAGCAATGGGCGATTTCATTGATATGCACACTGTCAGCTGAGGAGCACAGAAAAAAGCATTTGCTTTCAAGTCAGACTGACCTGGGCTTGAATCTTAAACTCTGCCACTTACTTGTCTTGTGTCACTTTGGAAAGTTACTATCATGAGGAGTCACTGAATAAAGTGCTTATTAACACAAGCAGGCACAAAGAAGCACTCAAAAAATGGTAGTTATTATTAAGGACTTGGTTTTTTTCTTCAAGCCGACATTAGGCTGTCACTGGGTTTTCCTAACAAAGATTCTATCTGTTCCCAAATACTACACACTCGCAGCCTAACTTTCAGGGGAAACTACCCAATATCTCAAGGCCCAGGCTGTGAAATGGCTGCCAGAAGTATAGTGCTAATGCTAGTAAAACATAATAGTTACTGCCCTTTTTGATGCCCTAATCTATACTAAGATAGCTGGAATTGTTTTATTTAAGAAGAGAACTGTAATGAAGAAGAAAAGTCATCTGCAGGAATGCAAGAACTGTTTTATCAGTTATTGTTTCAAAGCAGCCATTTTATCTTGGCAGAGTATAACCAACTCAGAAATGCTAAGAACTTTTCTATCTGTCAGAAATAGCTACTTATAACCCCAGTCTCCTCATCACTCCCCCATGTCTATGGATACTAGCTACTCATACTGGAAACAACAGTCCTCTGACAACTCCTTATCCTATAGTTTCCTTCTGTAGTATGTCCCAACTATGTCCCTTCATTTTTACTCACGATGCTAGCACTCTAGTTCAAGTGTTCATTTATTTACAACTCGGGTATTCTTATCTGTCTCCAAACCAATCTCTAATCTGTCTGCATCCTAATCCATTCCTTCAGCCAATGCCAGATCAGTTTTATTTGAGCTATCCTAAACAGTGCTATTTAGATTGACCTCAGGTAGGAGTTAAGACACTTGCTACCATCTAGATAAGGTAACTTTGTGGTCATTTGACTTCTCAGGGTCATGATTCCCACTTGAAAATTAAAGAAACAGACCTTCTTAAATCTCTTCAGGCTCCAACGTTTTGTGATTCTATGGTTCCAAATTTTCAACCAGAGCTCTCCTCAGCCTTTCCAACCTGATTTCTCACTACTCACTATGATGCAGCCAAATATGAGCCATTCATCAAACATTTTTTAATCTTACTGCCTTTGTTCACCATACTGTTTTCCCAATCCACACTGCTCTCCTCTCACCTCTAGTAATAGCATATCTAGTCAGTTAGCCTGTCTCAAATCTCACCCATACATGAAGCCTCTGTGGCTCCTTCTTCTCTAAGGCACTATTATGCAATTCTAATGCACTCTTTTGTAGCTTTCTTTTGTAGCAGTATTATAGTATTGGCCATATCCAGCCCTGGAAATGTGTATACTTGTACATTTTCCCTACTAAAGTATAAACTATTAAGAACCAGGAATAGATCTTTATTACAATGGCATAGCACTCAGCCAACTTTTATTGATTAACCAGCAAATATCAAATTGTTATTATCAAGTTAAAAATTATCAAAGACTCACATCTACCCTTAAATCAGCAATAATTTATTTGTATAGCTTTAAGAAACACAGAACAGAAGCAGATAGAGCTTGAAGTTGGTATTCTGTTCCTTTGTACCACTGCTCTTATCCTTGCTGAAGACAAGACGCCTGGCAGGCAGGCACACATGTGGCCCTCTCAACCAATGAAGTCCCATGGATACTTCCATTCATTCAACCGGCACGGACATGATAGTATAACCCCACGCCAGCACCGCCAGCATCTTGTCCAGTGACCATAGGTATCAAATACAAACTGAAGGGTGCCACTGCTAGCAGTGTGACTGGGAGGACTTACAAAAACTGTCCAACAGGATTAAACTGGCATGTTGGCTGAATTTATAATGACTATAAAAAAGGCTTCTGAATGAAAAATAAAGTGTTTCTAAGGAAATAAAGAATAAGGAAATCACTAGGTTTTTCCCCAAAAGTCTTCTTTAAAATCAAACAACGTCTGAAATTTATATCGTAGATAATTTAGAAGTTTTGGCTTGATAATGTTTTTATATATTTCAGTATAACTAACTAAAAACCATATTCCTCGGGGCGCCTGGGTGGCTCAGTCGGTTAAGCGTCCGACTTCAGCTCAGGTCACGATCTCGCGGTCTGCGAGTTCAAGCCCCGCGTCGGGCTCTGGGCTGATGGCTCAGAGCCTGGAGCCTGCTTCCGATTCTGTGTTTCCCTCTCTCTCTGCCCCTCCCCCGTTCATGCTGTGTCTCTCTCTGTCTCAAAAATAAATAAACGTTAAAAAAAAAAAATATTAAAAAAAAAAACACCATATTCCTCTATGATTTATGGCATGATATGGCTCTGCCATTTATTTTGAAGCTGCAATTTCAAGTTACTGAACTTCAAGTATGTTTCCCTCTCTGTGAAGTGAATAATACCATCGGTCTCATTGAGTTTTCAGTACAGAAAATTCAGTCTGTACATAAATGGCTAGGGACATAAGAACCATTCATCAATGTTGGTCTCTCCCTAAAACTTATGTAGCATCATTACTTAATACGAAGAGAGCTAGAGAGAAACAAATAACCAGTCTTTACAATAAGCAAAATGATGGAGCTCTCTTCTGTGAAGTGTGAAAATCAGTTTACATTTACATATTAATACCAACTAGATAACGTTCTAGGTAGTTACATACTCATTCATGCCCACATAGATACTTGCCTTACCAAATAGTTTTTTAAATATTCAGGATCCATTTGAGTAAAAAAAATTCCATATACAAAACAATCAGAGACCATTTCAAAGCCATATTTAGTGAGATAGGAAATCAATCCTCAGATCATTTGGACCTAGTTTTAGAGAAGCCTTCTTCAAAAAGCTCCATCTTGAAATCAAACACAGAACCAAATAAAAAAACGTAATATATAGGGTCATCTGAGAAGCTAAAAAGGCAGCATCAATGGGCACAAAACCCTAGAAAGGGCACATGAGAGAGAAGATAAAGATATGTGGACTTCATCCTGTAGTGAACAGGGAGCCCATATGCCTAAAAATACAATAAAAGTGGTATTTGAGAAAAATTAATCTGACAACATCCATAAAAGTCAAAGTAAACCAAAGTAACCAGAACCCAATTTGGTAACAAGTGAAGTCCAGCCAGAGTAGGCAAACTTTTTTGTAAATATTTCAGGCTTTGAAGTCTATATGGTCTCTGTCACAAGTATTTAACCCTGCTATTAGAGCATGATGAAAACAGCTAAGTGACGGAATATGGCTATGTTCTAATAAAACTTTATTTACAAAAGCAGGCAGCAGACTGGATTTGGATACAGCTTATGGACTTGTGGTCTACACTGAGGAAGCAGGGGGAAACAACACAACATAGTTATCTTCTTTATGTGAGATGCTAACAAAGATAACATCAAAATTGGGAGACTGACATGAGGATAATAGTGGTGTACTGATAGAAATTGACAAGTCTGAGAAAAAAAGGTTCATTTAAAGACATAAGGAGTTAGTGGTTGTCAGGAGCTGGGTAGGAAGTGACTACCAATGGGTACAAAATATCTTTTTGGTGTGATGAGAATATCTGGAATTGGATGGTGATAGTTGTACAATTCTGAGACCATACTAAAAACCACTGAATTTTATAGTATGTGAATTAAATCTCATTTTTTTTTAAGTGAGGGAAAAACATGGTAAATCTGAAGTGAGGGCAGAAGACCCAAACTGAGGTTTGTCCCATTACCAGTTAGATATGATGCTAGAGTGTACTTGTAAAAAATAAGGGCAGAAGATGATAGTTTAGAGACAAGAAGCTAATACAGATGCTCACCAAAGGGTAATACAAAAGTATGCCTTAGGGAACAAGAAGAGGAAACTAGATAGAGAAGGGATGGTAAGACAGCATTATATAAAAACATACACTGTTGGAAAGAAAGGTATTTCTAATATCAACATGAAAAGTATGCAGTAAAGAAAATATAACTTTCACCAATCCTTACCATGTTAAAAAGATAGCTTCCAAAGTAAAATTAGGGAACCAATACCTAGTTCTAATAAATATATATTACTAACACACAGCAGAGTTAAGCGAGTAACACACAATCCCAGTTTTCTCCATCATGAGCCCATGAAATGACCTTTAATCTCAAAAATCTCAAAAGCAGATGCTTTTGGAATAGGTTTTGAGCAAAAATCTACAATTATCTTTAAACAGTAAAAAATGCATGCCTGTAATTCTACAAATAGAATGAAGTCTCAAAATTAATCCTGTTTACAGCGTTGCCAACGTGTGCCTTGTTTTCCAGACATCTCACCTGAATGGGTGGCCTTCATCTGATTTCTGGATAGCTTGGATCACACCCTTATATATCCTAAAGCTGATAGTCACAGAGAGCAGGGCCAAGACAATGTAGGCCGTTACACTCACAATGCTGAATACTGTCAATGAAAGCAGCAGGAACAGGCTGGCACCAAACACTACTCCAGTCTTCTTAATGTCTCTCCAGTAGAGGAGGTCAACAACTAAAAATTAAAAAAGAAGAAATCTGAAATTAGAACATTATTTTATCCATTTGGATTTGGCACACTTATATTTGCTCCACCTATAAAAATAAAAAGGTCTCTAAAGTACAATCAAAACCTAAATTGTTAAAGAAAAATGAACTTTGTAAGCTGCATTTTAAACCCATCTAAGTTGTAAATTAGAATCATACCTACATCGATTTCTATTTACCATCAATTTTTCTCGTGCAAATCTATTTCCCTCGTGTCCAAATCAGTCTGGCTAGACAAGATTGTTCCATTCTCAAGCCCAGTACAGCAGACTTCTAATCCAAAACAAGGTTTCTTAAAAACCATCTTGAAGGCTTTCAAACTTTGTTCAATGCAGGATATAAATACAACTAATTGAAAAAAATCTTAACACACACTCACTAAAAGAATAGCTACTTCAGTGATGTAAAAATGTATTTATCTGCAGAAAAACCACTAACTCAAAAAATATTAAGAAATTAAAACTACAAAAAACTACGCAAAGGTGTTCTACAGTTCTTCTTTTTTTTTTTTTTTTTTTTTTTTAGAAAGTTATTCTGAAGTCTGAAAGCTGGTAAGAGAGAGACTTATTTAACTTTTATTTATTTATTTATTTTTTAATTTTTTTTTCAACGTTTTTTATTTATTTTTGGGACAGAGAGAGACAGAGCATGAACGGGGGAGGGGCAGAGAGAGAGGGAGACACAGAATCAGAAACAGGCTCCAGGCTCCGAGCCATCAGCCCAGAGCCTGACGCGGGGCTCGAACTCACAGACCGCGAGATGGTGACCTGGCTGAAGTCGGACGCTTAACCGACTGCGCCACCCAGGCGCCCCTACAGTTCTTCTTTTAAGAAATCTCTCTTTGAGGGGCACCTGGGTGGCTCCGTTGGTTAAGTGTCCGACTTCAGTTCAGGTCATGTTCCTGTGGTTTGTGAGTTCGAGCCCTATGTCACAGCTCTGAGGTGTCAGCACAGCTACTTGGGAGCCTACTTGGGATTCTCTGTGTCTCCCTCTATCTCTGGCCCTCCCCTGCTCATTCTATGTCTCTCTCTCTCTCTCTCTCAAAAATAAACATTAAAAAAAATCTGTCTTTGGGAAACATAATAAAATTGTAACCTAACCTGGCTATCATTAAAACAAAAATTTCCTATAAAACACTAAAGACAAAGGGAAACAGCTTTTGGATTACCTGAAAAGCTACTTCTCTGTGAGTGTAGATAAATATAATGCCATAAAAATTTAGGTGTAAAGAAAAAGAGAAAAACTAAATGTGCTACACTGTTATATAATGTTTATTAATAGTAAGGAGTCAGACAAAGCCAAACTTAGCAAGTTTGCTCTTGGCCTATGGTCAGAGAGCCACTGGGGATCAAATAAGCATAGGCCCACGTTCTTAAGCTTAGGTTATGTACAACCCACAGAGAATTCTGCAGTGTGCCCAAGAGCTCTTGAATTCACAGGCAAAACATAATTTGTCTATGGATTGTGAACAACAGGGGGAGGGGTGATAATCTTACAGTAAAATAAATATGGATATATTCTTGAGTAGAATTTTTTTTTTAATTTTTTAACATTTATTTATTTTTGAGAGAAAGAGGCAAAGCATGAATAGGGGAGGGGCAGAGAGAAAGGGAGACATAGAATCTGAAGCAGGCTCCAGGCTCTGAGCTGCCAGCACAGAGCCCAACGTGGAGCTCGAACTCACAGCCCGTGAGATCATGACCTGAGCCAAAGTCGGAGGCTTAACCGACTGAGCCACCCAGGTGCCCCTTCTTGAGTACAATATTAAATATCCATTAGTTAGTTAGTTAGTTAGTTAGTTGTTAGTTTTTAAGTGTATTCATTTATTTTAAGGGGAGAGGCAGAGAGAGAACCACAGGCAGGCCCCCTGCTATCAACATAGAGCCCTAGGCAGGGCTCAAACTCACAAACTGTGAGATCATAACCTGAGCTGAAATCAAGAGTTGGACACTTAACTGACTGAACCTCCCAGGAGCCCCTTAAATATCCGTTAATGTTTAATGTAAAGAAGGTAACAAAGAAAAACCACATTTCCAGGAGCTGCTTTGGTCTTGAGGCTCTCTTAAGTATGTAACTGTCCTTTACTGTTAGCAGTACTTCTGTGGGGAAAATTATGCATGTGAAATGTGAAATGTAAAATGTTAAGATCATCTTGAAGCCCTGAATTCCTGTTAGTATATATATACCATGAGTACTGATGAACAGATTTTAAATGCCCATCACAGTCTCTGACACACAGTGGGAGCTCAACATTCATTATGGTTGGGAAGCATTTATTCTACTCTCCTAACCATGATTTGATTCAAATGCTATTAATTTAATATTCTATATATGATTTATAGCTTTGTTTTCAGACTTTGATTTCATTTATTCATTTTCCCCATCTCAAGTTCATTCCAACCCTGCCTAAAACATCTGCATCAGTTTTGTTCTATTCAACTTGTTTCTACTATTGTACCAATACATTAGCACAACTGAGAAATAACCAGAACTTGAAGCAGTGTACCTATGCTATCAAAATGATGTCATGAATAATATCATACTGAATAAAGAGATAGCAAGTGATGCTAGGAGTTTTATGACATTCAGCAAACATTTATTGAGCTGATACTGTTCAAGAAATTCAACCTAGTAGAATGAAATAAAAACCTAAAAATGGGGATGTGGACTTTTCTTTAAGGCCCTGTCTAACTCTACAACACTACAATTCTAGGAAGATCAGACATATAAAACAATGACAAAAATAATAAAATAACTATTGCACCACTATGAGAATTCATCAGTAAAAAAAAAAAAACAAAAAAAAAAACAAAAAAAAAAAACTGGAGGAAACTTTAAAAGACTGTGAAAAAGAAGCTGAGCTGGGTCCTAAAGAATGGGGAGATATAGAACATATAAACATGCAGGCCTCACTGTAAGTCTCTGCTAGGAATGGTTCTCATAATTAATGCAGTTTTTTAAAACAGGGTACAGTGAAAGAGTAGAGGAAGCAAATGATAAAGACTGCCCTTGGTAATGTAATTCTTTCCTGTGAGGCTCCCCTGTGCCCCAAGCCAAGCAATTAGACTCTAGTGTTGTTATCACCTACACTCCGTACATTAGCTATATGACCTCAGGCAAGTCACTAAAATCCCTCTGTACCTCGTTTCTCCATCTATAGAATGTATATACAAATAGGAAGGATCTTATTGAGATATTGTGAGGATTAGGTGAGAAAATGAACTAACAAAATTTTTCATTAATAAGATAACAAATACAATGGACATAATATAGTGCACAGCATATGATAAATTCTTAGTAAATGTAGGGCTGTTATCTGCTGTTATTATTATGAACACCATCACAGTCACTATCACCAATCTTATCCAGGTGTTAAATATGAACAAAAAGAAAAGAAAATTTCAACCTTATGGTTAACTTGTAAGTTAATGAATTGTATTGCTGTTATAAACATGTTACTTTATAACCCACATGGAAAAGGATTTTCAAACTTATCTAAGATTTCACTATTACTGAACAAATAAAAAGCATCCTAGAAGAATCAGCAAGTAAAGTACTTTATTTTTCTACTAAAGCACTCAAATTTTTAGATGAACAAATACTGCTTTATAAAAATGTAGGATTCTCAATGTGCTCCAACATTTATTAACCTTCAAAATCACCACTGGTGATAAGCTAAAATAAATGCAGATATCTTCACTATTCCTTACTATCATTAGAAACTATTCAGTAAGACCTGATTTTATTAAAAGGAATGATTTCAGATTTGAGATGTACAATATCAATGACTAACCAAATTACCTAATATAAGAGTTACTGTCTGAACAGTTTCAATGACTAGATAAGAATGATTTCTAATTGGTCTATAATTTCTATATAGATATGGCGGGAAACTGCCCATGGCTGGGATTCAAGAGAACCACAATCTAGTACTGGCTCTGCAACCGTACAACTTTGGATGAGACTTCCAAGTTCTCTGGAGCTCAGTTTTATCATTAGTAAACAGGGCATTAGATAAAAGATTTTTCTTTTCCCTTCAGAAACTAATAAACAGTTAGTACAAAGATATACATCAGTCCTACATTCAAATTCCCAATCAGTGGGTCTGAATTAATGAGATTTTATTCATGTATTATCTGTGCCAAATATAAATTTTAAAATATATTGTTTTTTAGATCTAGATTTTCAGGAGGGGCTTAAATATGTTTATTCATACCAGTCTTTTAAAATGAATCTTAACAAAGACACTTTGCTTTTATAACTGTCAAACAACATTAAAACTTTAGGAAAACAATAAATTCTTATTTCTACAATTTTTCAAGCAATTATAAACCGTATCATTAAGGTCACAGTATGAGAAAGGCTAAAAAAAGAAAAAAAAAAAAAAAGAATGGAAAGCTACAAACCTTTTAAGGCTGACAGACTGAAAGATGTTTCAGAAATCTCTTCCAAGTTGCTGATCTACATTCTCCACACCTCCCTTTATTTCCGGAGTCAGTATGTACCAGGCACTTACATTGTGCTAAATACTACCTATAGACTATATAACATTATCTCTTTCAATTCTTAAAACCCTAAAAGGCAGGCTTTCAGACAAGAAAGTGAGAGCCAAGCTCTTATATATGACTGGACAGATATCACTTAATTAGTAAATGGTAAGAACACCGATTTCAACACAAACTTCCTATTGATAAAACTCATATGCCCCATGTATAATGCCAAAATGAAGGTTCAGCGCATTAATGTCCTTCAAAATGTCATGCATTTGCACACATAATGAATAAGCAGTGTTGGCAGATAATCACATGTGAGATGAATAACAAAGGCCAGGAAAGTCAAGGTAAGACTAACAAGAGATGTTGTTAATCAATGAGACAAAAATTTTAATGTGAATACTTAACCAATGGTTAAATCCAAAAGGGAGGAAAGAGCTCTATTCCAACATACCTGAAGGTACCTTCCCATAGTAGAAAACTATAATTAATCAAGTTGTGAAAAACAGCTTTTAAAAGCCATGTGAATCTAATTAAGTAAAATTAGAAAATGCATCAATGCAAAAGAACATTATGTAGTCCTTAAGTACAGTGATGCAGAACTATATCACCAAAGAAACATGTCCATATTGATAAGTAGAAACAAAATGTTAAAAAAGATTCATCAAGTAAAATTTTAAAAACTTAGGGTAACCATGAAGTCTGAATGGATATCTAGCAAACACAGTTTTTACCCCCGGGTCTAGACTTGCTGCTTTATTCCTTTCTATACCATTTGAAATTGTCTCCCTTCAATGGCAAACATGAATTACTATTATACTTAAAACTTTAGCAGTATATAGCTAAGCTGTTAACATGGGGCTTTGGGTTGAACCTAGTCAATTTCCCCCAAAGTTCATCATCTTGAAATAGTCATGTATAAGGTGTAGTAGTATTCAGTGATTACAGCCTAAAATAAATTTAACTGCATGAAGGTACAGTAAACCCTAAACTATTAGTTTCCTTCTGCCTATCATGATTCCTAGAAATAAGGTCTTTTCAAAAACTGGAAAAGCTTTGAAAATCACACATGCAAGCCTCCACAGATTACATGAACATATGCAAATAGCTATACAAGAATACTCAAAAGTAGATATTTTGAAAGCTTTGTTGAAATAAGCCCTAGGGATGTGGTGGTGGAGCTGCAGACCCTCAAGGCACTGAGGAGGAAAAAAGGGAAGAAAAGCCAAGAGAGTCAAGACAACTAGGTACTGAAAGTCACACAGAAGACAAAAATTAATATAACCTACACTAGGAAGGGCTGAGAGGCAGTCTACACTGTTACCAAAGTCATTGTGCAAAATAAATTTTGTGCAAAGAAATAAATTTTGTGTAAAGAAACTTTAAAGATTGTTAATGAAATTAAAGGATGAAAAAATATTAGATTATAAAAATATTAGCAAACAGGGCTGCCACCTTAAGTGACATTCTTCAGTATTTCTAGTCTCTTGGATTTCCTTAAATTGGTTTTAATGAAAAAACTTTGGAAGATTAAGTTTATCCAGGATTGTTTATTTTCAATTATAAGGGAGTAGTCACAAAGTTTTAACAAAATTCTGAGAAATATATTCAAATGCTATTGCGTCTAATATTCATCAAAAGACTTATATCCATTAATTAATTTAGACTATAGACCAATATCCCTTATGAATACAGACACAATAACCCTCAGCAAAATACAGCAAACTGGATCCAGCAACAAATAAAAAGCTTTATATACACCATGGCCAAGTGGTATTTATCTCAGAAATGTAAAGCTGGTTCAACATATGGAAACCAAGCACTTTAACACACCATATTAATAAACAGAATTAAGGTTAAAAAACTGCATGATCATCACAACAGCCAAAGAAAAAGCATCTGACAAAATCCAACATCCTTTCATTATAAAAACACTCAACAAACTAGGAATCGAAGGAACGTCCTCAGGCTGATAAAGAATATCTACAAAAACCCCACAACTTACATCATATTTACTAATGAAAGACTGAAAGCTTTCCCCCTAAGACCAGGAACAAGACAAGGACACTCATTCTTTCCATTAGTCAACACTGTCCTGGAGGTATGAGGTACAGCAATCAGCCCCCCACCCCCAAGAAAAAAATAAATAAAAGACATCCTGATTATAAAGGAGAAATTAAACAGGAAAAATTAAACTTTCTATTTTTATGTATATAGATAATATGATCTTGTATACATAAAATCGTAAGGAATCCACAGAACAGCTACTAGAATAAACAAGTCCAGAAAGGTTGCCGAATGTAAGATTAGTATCAAAAAAATCAAGCATACGTCTATAAAAGCAATGAACAACCTAAAAAAGAATTAAGAAAATAATTCCAGGGGCACTTGGATGGCTCAGTCAGTTAACCATCCGACTCTTGATTTTGGCTGAGGTCATGATCTCACAGTTTATGAGACTGACCAGTGAGTCAGGCTCTGCGCTGACAGCACGGAGGCTACTTTATTATCTCTCTACCTCTCTCTCTCTCTCTGCCCCCTGCCTCTTTCTCAAAATAAATAAATAAGCATTAAAAAAAAAAAAAAAGAAGAATTCCATTTACACTAACATCAAAAAGAATAAAATACTTAGGAACAAAATGAAAAATGAAAAAAAAAACCCAAGACTTAGAAACCTAAAACTACAAAATATTGTTGAAAGAAATTAAAGATTTAAGTAAATGGAAAAGACATGCTATGTTTATGGATTAGAGGGATTATTAAAATGGTAATACTCCTCAAACTGAACTACTACATACAGCGCAATCTCTATCAACACCCTAAATGCCTTTAGCAGAAATTGGGAGACATCGTATGGAAAAATGCAAGGTATCCAGAATCGCCAAAACAATCTTGAAAAAGGACCGCAAAGTTGAAGAACTCATACTTCCTTTTTCCAAAACTTCCTACAAAGCTAAAGTAATCAAGTCAGTGTGGTAGCGGCACAAGGGTGAAGGACAGATCAACAGAATAAAATTAAGAGTCCAGAAATAAACTCTTAATATTCATGGTCAGTTGAATGACAAGGGTATCAAGACAATTCAGTGGAGAGGAGACTTTTCAAGAAATGGTGCCGGGACAACTGGATAACCAACTGCCAAAAAAAAAAAAACCCCAAAAAACCACTATTTCAAAAGAGTAAGAAGACAGCCCACTGAATGGGAGAAAATATTCACAAACTGAACATCTGATAAGGGGCTTGTGTTCATAGTATATAAAAAACTCTTACAACAATAAAAGACAAATAAGGCAATTAAAAATGGGCAAAGGATTTGAATAGACATTTCTCCAAAGAATGTATACAAATGGCCAATAAAGCAATGAGAATATGCTCATTACAAAACAACATCATTAGTTATTAGAGAAATGTAAACCAAAAGCATAATCAGATACCACTTCAGACCCACCAGGATGGCTAATATTAAAAAGATGGACAGTAACAAGTGTTGACAAGAAGGTCCCAAAGACTGGGACCCTCTTAAATTGCTGATGGAAATGTAAAATTTAGCCATTGTGAAAAAGGTTGGCAATTCCTCAAAAAGTTAGTTACCATACTACCCAGCAATTCTACTCCTAGAAATTTCCACCCAGAAGACTAGAAAACATGTGTCCATACAAAAACTTATGTTCAGAGTAGCATTATTCATAACCAAAAAGAAGGAAACAACCCAAATGCTGAAAAACTGATGAGTGGATAAACAAAATATGGTAGATCCAATCAATGGAGTATTACTGGTCCATAAAAAGGAATGAAGCACTGATATATGCTACAACATGGATGAACCTTGAAAACATCATGCTAAGTGAAAGAAGCCAAACACAAAAGGTCACACATTATATGTTTCTCTTTATATGTAATGTCTATATGTAATATAGACTAGGTGATGCTATTGAGACAGAAAGTAGTGGTCACCAGGGGCTGGGAGAAGTAGATGGGGGAGTGACTCTAATGGGTATGGGGTTTTGGGGGGTATGGATAAAAATATCATGGAATTAAGATAATGATGATGATTACATAATTTTGTGAATATACTAAGTATCAATGAATTTTATACCTAAAAGAATTTAGAAGTAAATTTAAAAAATTCTTGTTTTAACATCTGTTTCTCTATTAGGTTATAAACCCCACAAGACAGCATGTTGCCTTTATTTACCATATCCCCAGAGCTCAGCACAAAGCCTCAATCAACTAAACTTTCAATAGATATTGCTGATTGATTAGAATGAATGCATACTTTATGCCAGTTTAAAACAAACTGGCGTAAATTAACTTATTCAATTTTTGGGGGGGCTTTGGATTTCACATTTGTTTTATTTAAACTACTTTCAGATATCTATACTTATTCAGTAACAAATAGCATTGCTGTCTGGTAACTTATAAAACAGCAAATACTGTTTTACAGGCTTGTCTCTTCTTACTAGACCCTGAAGGATTGATGAATACCTCTCATCTTTAAATTCCCATTACCTGCTTCATTAATATTTGCTGCATTGTCTGAATAAAGGCCAGATTATTCTTAGGAACAGAAACATTTAAAGACTATACTATTTTCAAATTAAAATAAAGGACATCTTTAAATAAGAACTCTAAGTTCACTATAATGCTGATTTGGGGTTCTTCTGTACTTATTAGTTCTGTTTATGAATAAAGAATTTAATGGTCTCTTTATTCTTGAGATACCAAAATTAAGACAAAGGGCTTGTGCAAGAAAAACTTAATCTTTCATGGATCCTGAGGTCTCCTTCTACACTGCAAAATAAAATGTTAATCATGCAAGGTAACCTACTGTAGCCTTAACTTTACTCTTTTATAAAATATTCATGAGGGGCGCCTGGGTGGCTCAGTTGGTTGGGCGTCCGACTTTGGCTCAGGTCTCATGATCTCGTGGTCCTGAGTTCAAGCTCCGCATCGGGCTCTGTGCTGACAGCTCAGAGCCTGGAGCTGCTTTGGATTCTGTGTCTCCCTCTCTCTCTGCCCCTCCCCTGCTCATGCTGTCTCAAAAATAAATAAAAATATTTTTTAAAAATTAAATATTCATGAAATATCCTTTTAAAGATCTGAGATTAACAGAGCCTTTCCTCTTATAACTGTGGGAAATGCTTATGCATTGCTGTACTAAAATAATGCTGATTAACTTCAATACATTCTGGTTGTTTAGGAAAAAAGTGATTTACTCCCTGCAGTGCCTACCCACTTTTATTTTCAAAATAAAAATGTGAAAACTTTTTAGTGTTTTGTGCAGTGGGCAGAGCAGCAGCATCCTTATCAAACTAATATTTTTATTTAAAAACAACTCTCTACACTACAATCTTTTCTTCAAAATAAAGACCTCTGGCCCAATCTAGAGTAAGAAGAGTTGCTTGCCTACACTGGGTAATCATAAAGTGTCATCTGTCAGAGCTAAAAATAGTGCTACCGTCCATGCCTTACATGCAAGTCATCCAATTACATTTTGCCTCAAATCAAATTCTTACTAGCTCTTCCTTGAATAGCCTGAAGCCAGGTTTCAATTTTAAAATCTTTTGTCTAGGGGGGAAAAGCTGAACTATTTGGTCCTAAAAATACTGTTAAGTACAGGGAATGGCTGGGCAGGACAATGCCTCTTCCTAAGCAAAAGCAAATATTAAGTTTTCTTTAATAAAGTCAGGCAGTTAAATAAGAAACTAATAAACATATATTAAAGTTATAATAAAAATTGTTATTTTTCACAACCATAAGCTTTATATAAATCATTATGTATTTATTAGGAACCACAACTTTAAATCAATTTCTTCCCAATTGCCAGGAAAAGCTGACTCAAACTCAGAGTTGATCATTTAGCCCCGTGTAATAAGCTTTTACCACCACCAAGTGAGCACTCACCAAGCTAATAAATGACAGGTGGAGGTCCAGAAAAAGATCTGTGCAGAGCGGGAACTTAACTCTTTAAGCAAAGACAGTTAAGATGGGCTTGCGTCCTGTTTCTTCCTTCGATTTACAATCAGTATGACCTAGACTAGATCACTTAACCTAGTTTCCCCATATATAAAATTAGAAAACAGACATCAAACTAAGTAGTTAGTTGAAGCTGAAAAGAGATTTCACAGATGAACTAACTAGTTCATTAGCCAACAGTGGGGCAAAATGATCCAACACAAAGCCTCTTTTACAATAAAGTGTTGAATATCTCATGTAATTTATTGAATACTGTACTGAAAGTGAAAAACAGATTGCTTGTGTAAGTTGCTTGATGAACTAACTAGTATCTTATGAGACAAAGTCAAGCTGGGCAATCAAATATTACATGCAATGCTTATTAACTAAGCCCAGATTTTTTTTAAGGGTGATTCAACTTTCTCTGAAAGCACTGCTAATTTAGTTTCAGTGAGCAGTTCAGATTGATGGATCCCTACTATTGCTACCAAGTATTTCAACCAAATAGTTGACAAAAATACTAGCATCTCTCTTGGTCATCTGCTCTTCCCTATAACTAGAGTTTCTGAGAAGATCTCACACAATTTCAGGTCCTTGTCTCTTTTATCATTAAATCTTTCCCTGCTTTACTTCCAACAACATTACAGTATACTGACCAATTTCAACCACCACACACCTGCAGAAAAAGCATTTCAAATAAAATCAGCATAAACTCTATGCCTGCTTTTTCTATAATTTAGTAATCCCCTATTCTGAGCAAGGAACTGTTCTGAGTAATTTGCATACATTATCACTATCTCATTCCTCTACTAAGTATTTACACATGAGGCAGGTGAGGCTTAGAGGTATTAAATTATTATGTAAGGTCATAGATTGAAATTCAGCTCTGACCATGAAAGTCTCACTTTTTTCCACCATACCACATTTTGTGTTTAAAGGAATATATCAGTACTCGTACAGGCCTCATTTGTAAGTTAAATTCATCAATTTACTTAAGTAGTTCATGTATCTTTCAATACTTCCTTTAACCCCACATTCTGGGGCACCTGGGTGGCTCAGTCGGTTAAGCGGCCGACTTCGGCTCAGGTCATGATCTCGCGGTCTGTGAGTTAGAGCCCCGCATCAGGCTCTGTGCTGACAGCTCAGAGCCTGGAGCCTGTTTCGGATTCTGTGTCTCCCTCTCTCTGACCCTCCCCCGTTCATGCTCTGTCTCTGTCTCAAAAATAAATAAACGTTAAAAAAAAAACAAAAAACCCACATTCTATTTCTAGCTTTATTAAAAGGCAAAAAATACAGCAGAAGATAGATTCTAATTTCCCACTTCCAATTTCTCTAAACCATGATAATTTTCCCTCCACAGGAAAATTTATATAGCTAATTCCATTTTCTCTAAGGTAAAACTAAATAAATATCTTCTCCCTGAGCATGTTAAATTTACATAGTCCTAACCAATGATTCTCCCTGCCTGCACAAACTTAAACAATTCCCAGTTGTAAAGTATGTAAAAATAAGGACTCTTCCTATAAAACACCTGAGTTCTGGTAACTTTGGTTAAGTATGGAGTCATTATTTTAAATTACTAGAATTGATCCAGACGTACACAAATGTAAACCTAAAATTAGAACAGACATTGGTTCAATGTTTAAATTTTATTTCTTGTTGGCATCTGAGCATTACAACATTACAAGAAATAGGAACCAAACCTTAGGAGTAGAAAATCACTGCTCAAAATTCTATTTTCTACTAATAAACTAAATGGAAAACACACTATTCCCTAACTCTAGAAACTTGAAAATCTTAACAGACTGGAATGGCGGAGGGCACTCAAAGCAAATTATTAGTACAAGGAAAGAAAATGAACTTCAGTAGTAGGTAAACCAGTGATATTTAAATAGTCCCTGACTTAGATGGTTCTACGCTGGATGGTGCGAAAGCAACGCATATTCAGTAGACACCATACTTTGAATTTTGATCTTTTCCTGGGCTAACGATATGTGGTATGATATTCTCACTTGATGCTGGGCAGCAGCAGTGAGCTGCAACTCCCAGTCAACCATGGGATCACGAGGGTAAGCAACTTACACAAGCAATCTGTTTTTCACTTCAGCTACAGTATTCAATAAATTACATGAGATATTCAACACTTTATTGTAAAAGAGGCTTTGTGTTGGATCATTTTGCCCCACTGTTGGCTAATGTATATATTCTGAGCATGTTTAAAGTAGGCTAGGCATTCTGGAAAACAGTATGGAGGTTCCTCAAAAAACTAAAAATAGAACTACTCTACGACCCAGCAATTGCACTACTAGGTATTTATCCAAGGGATACAGATGTGCTGTTTCGAAGGGACACATGCACCCCAGTGTTTATAGCAGCACTATCGACAACAGCCAAAGTACAGAAAGAGCCCAAATGTCCATCAATGGATGAATGGATAAAGAAGATGTGGTATACACATACAATGGAGTATTACTCGGCAATCAAAAAGAATGAAATCTTGCCATTTGCAACTACGTGGATGGAACTGTAGGGTATTATGCTAAGCGAAATTAGTCAGAGAAAGACAAATAACATATGTTTTCACTCATATGAGGACTTTAAGATACAAAACAGATGAACATAAGGGAAGAGAAGCAAAAATAATATAAAAACAGGGAGGGGGACAAAACATAAAAGACTCTTAAATATAGAAAACAAACAGAGGGTTGCTGGAAGAGTTGTGGGACGAGGGATGGTCTAAATGGGTAAGGGGCATTAAGGAATCTACTCCTGAAATCATTGTTGCACCATATGCTAACTAACTTGAATGTAAATTAAACAATAACTTTAAAAATTTTAAATCAATTTTTAACCAGTAAAAAAAAATAATAAAGTAGGCTAAGCTATGATGGTTAGTAGGTTAAGTGTATTAAATGTATTTTCAACTTACAGTATTTTCAATTTATGATGTGTTTATCAGATGTAACCCCATCATAAGTCAAGTAAGATCTGTACTTCTATAACCATTTATACCTATCATCCACACTGAATATAAATGCTCAATGAATAAATAGCTGATAGTACAGACGATTAAAGGAGGTAGTATTCATATCAGAATACTAAATAACATATTTTACATTATTTTAGTTTATATGAGAAAAATACACAATGGGAGCATACAACAAAGAACAGCTATAATTCCTGTTATTCTTATGAAAATCATAATTTTAACAAGTCTGTAGTTTAAGAGTAGAAATTACTGAATCTATGTCAATGCCTAGTTTTTAACAATGGACCTGCAGAGATACCATTATCATTTGCTAATTTTTAATCTTTAAGTTGCTTTGAGCTCCTTAAGTAAATGCTATATAGAATAAATATAAGATGGTGGTGATACAGTATTTTAGGAGAGACAACAGTATTTTAGTGTCTATCAATACCTAACATAAGTGTCTGATGGTGATTGGACTGAAACGTGAAAGCCAGTTTACACACACACACACACACACACACACACACACACACACACACACCAGGAACAAAAGTCAGCATTATCCATGATGAAGTACAGAAACAAAAAATTTGGTCTCAGAATACTACTTCAAAGATGCAAAGAGAAACACTGGTTAAATTAAATTTAATAACATAATTTAGCCTAAATTCTAGCATGAGATGAGTTAAACTGAATAAATAACAAGGGAACCTAGAGATCAGAATAAGAATTTTATTCAATGCTTAAGTATTTTTCCTATATTCAAGCATGTAATCCAATCTCTAAGGACAAAGAGAAACTATACTCCTGGCTCACAGAATCCTCACTAGGCTTAACATTTTGACAATACTCAACAACTAACCACACCTACCCTCTTTCACTGCTAATGTGAAAGATTACTGCCTATTTTATTGCAGAGTAAACACCATACAAAAAAGAAATATACACCATGTTCAATAAGATGATACAGCCTATTAAATGAGCAAAAATCAAAACATGGGTCAATTTACATTTTTCAATCTTCAGTTGTTCAAGTACAAATAGAAATTGTAAAATAAAAACAAAAGCCCCATGCCATAAGCTATGTGGTCCTGAATAATTTAATCTCTTTACTCTTCTTGGTTTTCTTACCTATAAAATGAGGAAGTGAGAATAAAACACTAGTAAGATGCCTTGTCTGCATTTTTCAAGAATATATGTATAGGGTTCCAGGCCAGGAATAAACCCAGCTGAACATCACAGCTCTCAGCCAGCCTCTTACATCACTGAGGTGTACAGAATCAACGAAGAAACCCAACGATGAAGCCACCACTGTCTCTGCCTTCACGGAGTTCACAGGCTAGATATACATGTAAATCTAGAGACATATCTGTATACATCTATACACCTACCTATAGATATAGATCTCTTGACTTTTTCTAGCTTCTAAATTCCACAAAGGCAGAAACAGAGGTGGCTTCATTGATCAGTCTCCTTGTTGACTCTGCACAGCTTGCAGGAACACTGGAGAACCTCCACATGGGAGGATAAGTAAAGACCACAAGGAAGACTGGGCTTTGGTAAGTAATACTTGGGCAAAATGAAATGGGAGAAGGGGCATTCTAGACAGAAAAAAGACAAGCAAGTTCAAAGAACTAGCATATTTAGGGAACACGTCCTTCAATATGTCTATAGACAGAGCAATGAGAGACAGGTTATAATAGTTAGGACTAAACCACAGAATGCCTTTTGAAAGTCCAGGATAGACAGTATGAACTTAATTTGAAAAGTAAAGAAAAACTCCTTAAGTGCTATGATTATAGCGACACTTTAGGAAGATTAACTTGGCTGCAATACATAGGATTTTCTGGGAAAACCAGTTAAGAGTCTTAGTAAGGAATTAGGAATACCCAAACTTGGATAAATAAATAGAAGAGAGAGGGTATTTCCACCAACGCTCCCACATAGAAGACTTTAAACCACAGATAGAGGAAAGCATTCGCAAATTTATTTTTTAATATAAACCTGGTTCTCATCAAGTGATTTAACTACTTAAAACTGACTATCTTAGAGTTAAAACCATCAGAAATGCATATGGCCGAAGCTTCAGGACAGACACTTCCATACATTTGTATAATACTTTGTACCATCTTAAAATAATAATAATTATTATTATTTGTATCATCTTTCTGGAGGGCAATTTTGCACCATGAACCAAAAGCCAAAATACTATAAACCAGCAATTTGGAAATACTCATGGATAAAAACAAAGATTTATATTCACTTTAGCATTGTTTATACTCGCAAAATCATGAGGAACTTGAATACTTAACTAGGGGAGATTAATTGTACATACTTAGAATACTATAGCCATTAAAACAATATAGAACATTTTTTAAATGAAAGATATTTCCCCATTTAGTGAAAGATTACAGAACAAAATGTACCATATGTCCCCCAACACATACACACACACACCACTAAAAACACCAAAACAAAACCACTCCATGTGAAACAACAGTTTTACTCTTTAAGACACCTAATACAACAAATATGTATATACCTATGTATTTCTCTATATATATCTGTATCTGTGTATATACAAATATAGTGTTGTGCTAAACCAAGATGTGAAAGAAATATCCAATGACTGCCTAAACATTGGGTTTCAACTAAATTTAGAATGGAAAGCAAGGACCTTCCTCCCAAAAACAGGTCTCAAAATTGATTAACTCCACAGTTCCCTTCTGAGGTACTTTTTGGCTTTCACAGGAGTTAAGGGAGGCATTTATTTCACACAGCAAGATTCTTGCTCCTCTCTACCTGAATGTCAGTATGCACATATAACTGTACCCACATATCGGGTCACGTGGGTGGCTCAGTTGGTCAAGCGTCCGACTCCTAATCTTGGCTCAGGTCATAATCTCAGAGTTTGTTGAGTTTGAGCCCCACGTTAGGCTCTGTGCTGACAGTGCAGCTTGGGATTCTCCCTCTCAAAAATAAATAAACATAAAAAAAACCTTAAAAACAAACAAACAAACATACCCACATACTTAGTTAACATTAAGCCTCCAAAGAAACTGAAAGTGGTTTATCAGAAGTAAAGACCAGGGGGCCAACAAGGACCTCTGCAAAGAAATATGTTCCACAAGTGGGCCAAAAGCAGTTCGTCTTAAGATCTAATCAAATTGGATTTTAATGCTAGGGACACTTCTGTCCCCACACTACAGAAACTTCTCTCAAAGATCGCCTACAGCGTGTTAACTGCCAAATTCAAAAAGCATTAGTAACCAAGGACAGTGTTGCACATGTTCCTAAAATTCATTCAACAGGGTCTGCAACCATATCTCAATCTTCATAGTAAACAGCTTTTCTGTAGTATTTAGCCATTCCAATTTCCAATTCTTTATTATTAAACCGAACGTTTCTCTGAGCTTCAGAGAAATTCTATAGTCGTTTCAAATTTCAAGCTTCTAAAACTGAACTTGGCATCATTTGTGCCTATTTCCATGGACACTAAAAAGCACTGGCACTGCCAGTCTCAACGCGACTGAATCTCATGTTGTCCTTTGAAAACCTCCCTCATTCTAGTCCTACAAATCTATGTCAGATGTCAAGTATTACTCGCTTGAGTTTCTCAAATCTGTCACTTCCTTTTCATTCCTATTTCAGGCCAAGTTCGGGCACTATTTGCTTTAAATCTGGGCACAAATACAGTCATCCTAACTTCTGCCTCTAAGTACTTGAATTTATCTTTTACAGCACCCCAAACCAGTCTTTCAAACCGGATAATCATTTTATCATTCTTAACTTTAAAACTTCCAAAAGCTCTTTATTTCCTTTATGATAAAATCCAAAAGCCAATGTCCTCTGCAATCTGGTCCAGGGTATCTTTTCATAAAGACAGAGAACTTCAAAACTGGAAGCCTAGAAATCATGCAAATGAGGAAACTGAATCAAGACCAAAAAGGCTAAGTGCCTTACTCTGGCCAAAATTAAATTACCAGACCAGAAACTTAAAAACCAAGATCAGTATTTCCTAAATTTGCCTGATTATAACATTACTTACACCAAGATGTTTAATATACAGATTGCCAGACCCTTCCCCTGTCAATTCTGATTCAGTAGGTCTGAGTACAATCACAGGACTCTGAATATTTAAGAAGCACTAGGTGATTCTCTCTCATCTTCAGGGAAGTTTGAGGAAACCTGACCTAAATCTTGCAAATCTTCTACATTCTTTGATTGTATCAATCTTACCTTTCAACTACTGTCTTATAAATACTGTTCTATCCAAAAAGCTCTACTCACTTTCACTTATACCTTGTTTAGAGGTTATATCACATTTTTCCACCCTACCCAACCCTCAAAACCTACTCATTCCTTCCTATTCTAACCTCTTCAAAATCTTAATCAATGCTTTCCATATAACCCCAATAATCAAGTACCCATATGGATCTCAGGTATTATGTAAGTATGGTGCTAAGAATAGAAAACTGAAGATTAAAAAACATATAGAAGAATATAAATTATTACTATTGGTCTTGGCCTGAAAGATAAAATGCCTTACTTTGCCTAATCAGCAAAAACAACCAAACAACTTTTTAAAACACTGAAATCAAAGTATCTCTCATTTTTGTCACACTATTCTACTTCATCATCGTTATGAGGCCTGACTTGTATTTCAACCCTGGCACTGGAGGCAGGGAGGGGAACAGCAGAAAAAAATATGGACCCAAGTATTTTTTTTAAATGTACCTAGAGTCTAGATTTGAGCCCAGATCATAAAATGAAAAACACTCATTTCCTCACATATGAGGAAAACTCATTCTATGGCAGATTCACCTCTCAGTGATTTCCATTTAAGTTGTAACCTATAATCTACAACATTAAAATTAGCTGCTGATAAATAATAAAATAGAACTTGACCAGTAAATCAGAAAGACAGGTACCAAGCAAAAAAACAAAACAAAACAAAAACCAAACAAAAAAAACCAAAGACAAGCACTAAAATATTAAGCCATTCCATTTAACATACAGGCTCCCGGAGAGCTCTAAGAGTAAATATAATTTTATACTGAGTGTCTAAAAATAATCAAAATAAATCTCTGGCATAATATGGGCTATACTGGATCTTAATTTCTCCTGTGTCAAAATATCCCTAAATTCAGCAAGTAAATAACTTAAGATGTTATTAAATGGTCTAAGATGGAAATTATTAATACAGAACCTTCATATCTGCAGAGTAGGCCCTGATACAACTTTTTCCCTATTTTTAAGGCTTGTTTTATTGTACTGTTATCACTACTAACAATTTAATTATCAAAAACTAGTGTATCGATTCACCTTTCTTTTGTAATGCTAATGGTCAGAAAGATGAAATAAAAATCGTTCTTTTCCTTAAATTCCCATATAAAGAAACCATAAAGGTAAAATTTCAAAGCTGTATAGTTTTCTATTCTTTAAATTATAACTAATAAAAATCTTTCTAATATCTGAGTGTGAACTCAATCTCAAACTCACCTTTTCCCCACCTTTCTTTATTGAACCAATTTTTAAAAGGATGTTATGAACATTACTGTAATTAGCCCCACATATTGCTTTTAGAAACATTATTACCAATCCTGCTAATAATTCTGCCATAAAAGGAAATAACATTTTTTAGAAACTATAAAACTTGAATATGGCCAGAAAAAAAATTGTGTTTAGTAAGGTCTACATGGACTACTTAAAAATAGTTCTAATAATTGTTAACAATTTATTATGAGTGGTCAGATATATAGCCTACCACCTTCTCTTTTTTAAAAAAATGGGACACAACCCATTTTTAAATATTTTTAATATATTAAATATTTTTATTTTTAAAAATATTTTTTAATAAAGTATTTTTAAAATATTCATTACTGTCAACATTTTATCACTTATGGGCTTAAATTCTTACACAATGACCCACTGAGACTTGAAAGGATCTGCTGGGCTTTCAAGGGGGAGGAAAGGGGATCAAGATCACTGATTGGTTACTACAAGGACAAAGGTTAACAACTTAAATATAGACATGCATTTAAAACTACTGTGCATACATTTTAATGATTTCAAGATACATAAAAATATAATCTACTTAAAAAGTGAATGGTAATGACTTTAAAGGTTTAAACAGATTTCCAAAGAAGAAACAAGCTTATTGCAAACGCAGTATTCTGCTACCTACAAATCTTGGATAGAATTTCAGCTACACCAAATCAGCTTTAAAAAAAAAAAAAAAAAACGTAGTCACAGAAAATGTCATTATGTAATGCAAAGATAGCTATGTACATTTATCACACCAAAGTGACCAACAAGTGAAATATGTTAAAATTATATTGTTTACAATGTGCAAGATTAAAGAATAGAACCTAATCAACTACAGGACTGTGAAGCCTAAATCAAATGCCAGTGAAACAGAACAGCATGACATTTCCTCATACACAACCAAATATAAAAACACATACCAAATAGCTGTTTTAATCCTTTACTCCTAAACCTTTCATAGGTTTCATTTTCAATCCAAAATGTGTCTAAAGTTGCAAAGTTTATTCATAGAAACATATTACCGGTCACACGAAAAAAACTGAAAAGAAGATTAAAAAGCAGATATACCCTTATCCTTCCAATTTTTCTTCTGACAGTCCATCTCTTGTCACGATCTGCCCCCTCCAGATGCAATTATCAATTATGCATACCAACAGAAAAGCTGCAACTGCACAAATCTACCCTGTGAGACATGAAATATCCGTTTCCTCAACCGAAGTCTGCAGTCTCTGCTGCACAACTGCAGCAGGACTGAAGTCACCTGACGTCTTCTGGGTGTGGAACAGTCTGACGCAGTGCAATCTGTAACTAGGCTACTAATACTCAGGCACTACCGCCTTCTTCCTATGTGTTTATTGTTCTAGTCTTTTGCTTGTTGCTCATACCAAAGGGAGCTACTTTTGCAGGGGGAGGGGAGTGCTACCAAACAAAGGAAAGGAAGGTTGTTCTTGTGACACAGTTAACCATTGATTATATGCGAAATGTACTTACAGCCATATGCAAGTTTTTTCTTTTCGTACATGGGTGAATTATGCTGCTGGTTTTGTCTCATTTAAAACTCTAAAATCAATAGTTATCTAATAAGATAAAAATGGACTGATCCAAAGAAAAGTAATAGCTTAAATTTCAACCCTGGGAAATGCTGAATCTCTTCTTACTTTCTCCCGTTTATTAAGGCTTAGAGCATTCAGCATTTTGTATCCTTATGAGGGTATAAGTAGAGAATCACAAAGTCAAATTATTAATGTTTACTCAGTGTATGCTACTTCAAAAGAAAAAAGGTTTTATTTTATCTCGGGAGTCTCATCTTTCTAATGTAATGTTCTCTAGTTTTTCTTCTTTTACAATTATGGAAATCCAGACTTAAGAATATACATTTATTCCTAATCATCACCTGCTATAACTCAATCTTTCAATAAATATCTATCAAACATTACTGCAGGTACTATTAATAGACCCAGCTTGAAGAGAAATATTCATGTGCTAATTATATCATTTGCCTTGGGAAAATGACCTAAGACCAAACCAGAATTGAACTGAAAAATACAAAAACAAATCTATACATAGAATTTCTGAAATTTTTGCTCAACTATATAAAACTGACATTCATTCCAGTGCAGAAAATTATGTCTTTACAAATGTTCCACAACTGGCTGAACTGATTCAGTGTTTAACCAAGCAAAGGGCAACATAAAATGAGAAATCAGCTAAAACATTTTAAAATGTGTAATATAATGAAGTATTATAAGATATATAGTCTATGTACTATACTTCTTAAGACTACATAGCTACACTGAAATTGGTATAATATTTTCTGGAACTTCCTGTAAAAAACTCTGCAAAATCCTTAGTATCAGAAGTGGCCTGGTCAAGGACTCAGTTCTTTCACTATCTGAATTTCTAACTCCATACATAAAAAAAGCAAAGTAATTTTTAAAGAGTCTACTATTCTAAGCTTAAAAGTTAATACCTAACTTTAAATTTTATTCAATGGACCTATGCATAATGGAGTATTTGACAACTCTGTTGCTAAGTTATACTATGGCTAAAAAAGTCTGGCTTCTCCAAACAATAGTTTGAAATCTCAAACTACTCAGTAAGTATAAAATATTTCCATAATACTTATTTTCTAACAATGAATCCTTTGAAACTGAAGACATGTAAATACTTTTGTATTAGAATAAAGCACTCAAAAATAGTACCCAAACTGTTTTCAAGTCAGAGATTACTACACAAATAGGAGAGAGGGGGGAAAAAAGATTTCTTGAGACAAAGGTATTTACCATTTATACTTTTCACCTGCGCTGGTACTTGATTTGACTCAAAATATTTAATAACAGCCTCAGAGAGCAAGAATGTGTAATAATAACCATTTACCTACATATTAAATACACTTGGGGCACCTGGGTGGCTCAGTCAGTTAAGCATCTGACTTAGGCTCAGGCTGTGATCTCACGATTCCTGAGTGAATTCAAGCCCCACATCGGACTCTGCTGACAGCTAGCTCAGAGACTGGAGCCTGTCTTCGGATTCTGTCTCCTCTCTCTGTCCCTCCCCTGCCCGCACTATGTCTCTCTCACAAAAATAAATAAAACATTACAAACAAACAAACAAACAAAAAACATTAAATACACTTAAAAGCTCCCCTGGTAGATTAAAAGTCAAAACAGGAGCCTTAAAGTTTGATCTTATATAATGACATCTAATTCTTTAATTATTAAGATCTTTGCAATTGAAACTACTAAGTTTACAGGAAAAACTAACTCATGTAAATCATGTGACATTTGCCCATTTCTTTCTTAAAAAGTTTTAAAAGGGTTCAGTTTGGTTAGTTAAGCAAAAAAGTAATTAAATATAAATACACAATAAATAATACAAATCTGTTAAAAATATAAAACCATATGGGCTATGCTTATAGTGAGGATCAAATGAGTTAGTGTAAGCAAAAGGCCTTAGGACAGTGGCCTGACAAAAAGTAGGCCCTATATAAGCCTTAGACATTATTGTTATGCTACAAATAATAGTCAAACTAGTAGGGACGAGGTACATAAGCCACATCTAAAAAAGCATATATATTAAGCCATTCTAGGGACTAACCCAAAACCTTTCTAAACAAGCGCAAGCACATGCGCACACACATGCACACACATACTTTGCTACACAGTTCTATTATACTCCAGCTCAGAAAAATTTTTATAGGGAGAGTTTATAGGTCCAACATTAAATCCCAACATAACAGACAAATAAAGGACATAAATCTGTTAGAAACTTACCTTCATATTTTGTTTTCCTTCAAATATTTAATATTTCGTTTTTAAAAAATGAATACTTTCAAGGACAATTTTCAAACATAAGAGATACATCCCAACTTGTAAAACAGCACTTTGATTATTTGGGACAGAAACCTATTTTACCTTAAAAGTAAAGGCTTTCAAAGGAGGGGGCCACAGAAGATTCCTTTATTTACAATGCAAGTAAAATAAAAGTGCAGTCTAATTTTAAGTCTTACAGCATATGCAGAGGAGTGGAAGGCATTTTCCTCTTTAAAACTCAAAATCAGCCTTACACAGAACTTTTGAAATAAATTGTTCAAAGTTCATATTTGGCAACTTCCCACTCCTCAATATCCACATCCCCAGTACTTCTTCCAAGCATGAGAAAAATAAATGAAAACCTGCCCAAGCATAATCCTAACTCCTTCCCAAAGGATATCATGCTCTAAAATTACCTAGATTTCTCTTTTCCTCATACCTTGAATAAAAACTCTCATTTTCTTAGTGTAATTAACCTCACCAGTAGAATCATATGATTAAATCATTTCCTGCTAAAGAATAAAAATTCCTTTCTCTGTAACCTTTTAATGAAGTGTGTGTGTGTGTGTGTGTGTGTGTGTGTGTGTGTGTGTGCGCGTGGCTTGCATCTGTAAGTGGCAAGATTTCAGACTCAAGACTGTATTTTGGAATAGGCAGCAATACCTAAGCAGTAAGTCCACTCCAGCCAGCTTTCCCAAGATATTCCTCCTTTTCCATTTCTTTCCTTCCTCTACTTCTCAATCCCAGAAAAAAATCAAGTTTTTATTTGTTTTTTTTCCCCACAATATTTAGAAATCAAGGGAAATAAATGAAAAAGAGGTAGTCATTTAGATTTAAAGTGTTACTAAGTTGGGGATTGCTAGTATACCATTCTTAATAGCTAAAATAAGTATTTCTACTTTCTGTAAACAGAGAACAAGATTCTTTTTTTTTTTTAATAAAGAAACAATTATGGTTACACAGGAGTTTCAAACTTATTTAAATATTTAATTATTCTGAGCTATACAAAAATATGAAACTAAACATATGTCCCATTACTGAAAGGTATTAACCAATGTTGCTTAATACCATACGCAGTATCATAATGCCCTCTATGGACTAAATTATAGCACTTCAACATTAACTACTAAATTGAATCTTAAGACATGGCAAAATACTTTAGTCTAGAAAAATGAATGACAATACAACCTCAAATGGGAAAAAAAAGAGCATTTGAAAGTCTACAATTTCATGTAATTTGCTAAAAATGAATATGAAAGTCCACAGAGAAAGAAATTTAAAGTGATACTACCCAGAACTAAATAAATGCTGGCTTCATGTATTATAATCTAAAATAAATATACAAATTCCAAAAGATCCAAAGCATTTCTAAATTTGGAATTAAAAAATTAATAGTCACTAGGCTCTGGACAGATGTTTTAAAACTTTTCAGTTTTCACTAAAGTAAACAGGTTTAGGGGAATCTTAAAGGTCATTCCATAATGTTTAAAATAACATGATTCAAGCATTGTCTGATTCAACACAATGTGTCAAAATCCTTTTATAAAGTCATTTGTTAATATAAGCCAAATATCCACAACTCACTAAATTTCTCTGATCATCTGAATTTATTCCATATGGTCAATTACAGAACATTCCATAGACCTCACTTTCTATATACAACACTAGATGGCACCAACACCCATAGTACAGTAGACTGTCTAATTTTCTAGGCATGCAATCCAACAAAAACTATGTTCTTAATTTTCTGGCTCTTTCTGCCTGACAATAGGGAACTAGAGATCAGAATATAACAGCAATAGAAAACAACTCCACCACCAAGAACACATGTGGGATAAAGGGATCTCTGAGCAGTATTCAAAATAAATTTTAAATAGGTAAGAATCAAGTATAAAAATAAAACCATACATACATACATACATAATTTTCCTATGTGAAAACTGAAAATGTCCACTAAAATATAAAATAAAATAAAAATTGTTTGGAAAACTGTAACATAACAGGAGTTTGCATCCATTGTACAAAGAGCTCTCATAAAATCAGAAAAAAGATGAACATCTAAATTTAAAAATGGGCAAAGGGTATGAACAGGCAATTCAAAAAGACATAAAAATAGCCAATAAACACATGAAACATGTTTACTTTTACTAACAATCAAAGATCAAAACTTCAAGATACCACTTCAACCTATTAAACTGGTAAAGGTTTTTCCTTTTTTAAGTGCCAAATTCAGAATGTCTGGAAGGATATCTAAGAAGTAAGTCCTAGCACAGGACTCTGAAGGAGTACAAGGTAGCTTGTTGAGACAGGAAGAAGACTTCGTGTCATAGGGCTCTTTGAATTTTGTATAATATGGAAGTATTACCTATCCAAAAATAAATAAATAGTATCAACTGTAGGTGGTAATGGAGAAATGGATGTTTTCTTACTCTTTTGGGGGGGAAAATTAGTACCATTTTTCTGACAGCCAAGTTTTGTCAAAACTCTTAAAAATGGTCATACCCATTTACCTAGGGTTTATTTCTAGTAATTTATGAAAAATAGTAATTCAGATATGTAAAATATTTAAATATAGGTTAACAGCAGCCTTATTTATAAGCTAAAAAGTGGGAAACCACCTAAGAATCCAACAATAGCAAACTAGTTAAATTATATACATATTTTATATACATACTTATATTTATGTATATATATGTATACATATATATACAAATTATATACATATTTATATACATACACATGAAATGTAAGCATTAAAAAATCATGCAGCAGCAGAATAAGGACATGGAAATGTCAGCATTATATAAGATACTGATTTTTTTAAAGCTATAAACAATATGTAGACTATGATCCCTATTTGTTAAAACACATTTTTTTTACTCCATTCATAAAGTATCTATATGCATTGAAAATAGACAAGAAGAATATATTCTAAAATACTAACAATTACTATATCTGGGCAATGTGATTACAAATTTTTTTCATCTCAATAGTTTACTTCTCAAATTTGTACAATAAGCATGCATTACTACAGAATGTTTCATGTATCATTGATCTGACTTTACTGATAGCAGGTCCTTCAGACAAATTCTAACTACTAAGCTCAAACAGATTAAAACATTTGCTTAAGGTCATACAGCTATAATCCATAATAAAGCCACGATTAGAACTTAGGTCTGTTAAGATGCCCAAAATGAAGTCTTTCAACCACACTACTGTCACCTAACTTTTATAGTACATATTTCATAATTATTTTCAATCTGTACTGAGCTCATAGTGAGCACTAAATAAATCCTCATTAATTTGATATTTGTTTAAGTCACATTTGTTGAAGTAAATATAATTGATTCTTTTATTAACAACAGTGCATTTCTAATTTAGCTATATTTACTAACAGATTCCCACCTAAAGGTATTCTACTCAATTTGTTAGATTAAGCGTGTTAATTTTTCAGGGTACTTAAATTTCTTCCTTCTTAAAAAAATTTTTTTTAATGTTTATTTATTTTTGAGAGAGAGGCAGACTGCAAGCAGGGGAGGGGCAGAGAGAGAGGGAGACACAGAATCCAAAGCAGGCTCCAGGCCCTGAGCTGTCAGCACAGAGCCCGATGCGGGGCTCGAGCCCACAAACTGTGAGATCGCGACCTGAGTCGTTGGAAGTCGGATGCTTAACAAACTGAGCCACCCTGGTGCCCCTAAATTTCTGACTTTTATCAGATTAACTGCTCAGTGTCAGAATCAAAGTCCAACTAATAATTATCAAAGTATCCTAAATATGCTTACTAAAAATATATTTAAACCAAAATACCAAACCTTAATATCTGTAAAACTTTACTGAGAAATTGCAAAGGCTATAAATTCCTAAATTAATAATAAAAATGTTAAGTTATAAACACTATCTAAAGAAAGCTCTTATTCATGAACACTTTAAGAAGCATATATAAATCTGCAAACGATAATTTTTAATTCTTTACCTAGATAAAAGGGCCCCTTTTAAATGAGTCCTTTATTATGGCAATACTACGTAGATATCACATACTTTAAATAAAATGAAAAAACAATCACGTTGTTGGTGGTTTACACTTCACTCACCGAAAGTTCTAGCAGGTCAGCAAAACAATCCATACTCTAATTATGAACTAAAAATACTCTGTGCATCATTGGCAAACCAACAAACCAACAAACATAGTAAACAATCAATGTCTTTGAAGTGAAGATGTCAGTGGTTTGGATGAGAGACATTAGCACCTTTCCTTACCAACAGCCTACCAACAATAAAGATAGGAGCTGTTCACAAGAGGGTTATTCAGTCTCTACATGGAAGCAAAACTGTTACCTTCATTTTGATATCCCTACATATGGAAAATCATGTGAGAAAAATATACATGGTAACCCAACTTTCTTGACTTTTAAAACCTGTCTTAACATTGGTTACAACACAACATGTATGTAATAAAAGCACAGCACCTCAATTGCTGCAAAATTTAGCATAATAAATGCTCATTCCAAAATGGAAAACGACTGAGAAGGGGAGAAATCCCTTCTAGGTTGGAATCCGTTATTCACCTGTTGGGAAAAAGATTTTCCTTGTGGAATGATCTTCCTTTTGGAATTAAGTTAAGATTACTTAAGAAAGTTATAGCCCAATGTCTGGAATACAGAGGTTCAAAAGTATTGTGCTTACTATATAATTTGCTATGTAACTTCGAGAAATAAGACTAAGTCCCACACAGTGGTGCTGTCATTCATAAAATGGTTCCTTCTTTCTCATCATAGAGACTATGTCAAAGTGCTTGATGTTTAGAAGATTTCCTATAAATGGCAGCTCCCTTTTCCAGATAAAATGAGAAAAATTCAGCTTTTCTCAGTCTTTGAAAATTCTCAAGTTAAAAACCTCCTAAATAGAAAGAAAACTTAAAACTGAAAGAAAACTGAAACAAATTGATCTAACTATATTTCAAATGAGAATTATAACCACACTGAAGGCTTGGGAAGAGAGAAGGAAGGGGGAGAAAGGAGAGGGGTAACTAATCCAAGTAACTTGTACTTGACTATATACATTCAATCTTGGGCAGGATTGGGGTGTAGATTTGCAAAATAACTTTGAATTATTTTATTGTGTTTACTATAACGATATTAGAAAACATTCTAAAACTATCTTAGAAATATTAAACGATCAAGTAAATGAGTAAATGTGTTAGCTGCCAGGGTTCTCACTACAGAAGGAACATACAAATATGAAAGGAGAGAAGAAAGAAACAATCTTCTGGAAATAGACTCTCAACTAAAAAGAATCAGGGATCCTTCAAGAAATGATTGATTTCAGGGCTGCGGTAGAACAGACATAGATGAGCCTATATTTTGTTAGGCTAGAAAGTCGGAAGAGCTTCTCTCTCCATCCCAAAAAGAAGGATAGCTGCACATCCTTGGGCCAACCTGAACAGGGCCCTTCTAATCTGGGACAATTTATAAACAAAACAATTAATGAATTATAATTCAGTAATGAATTATAAACCATTAGGGGGAAAAGAGAAACTTATAAATCCATATTTGTAATTAACTAATCAAATCACAGAAAAGCAGAATGCTAACAGTGGCAGAATGCCATGGAATGACTGATAAATGTGAAGGGAGTGTTAGAATTGAAAAATTATCATTTTGCAACCTTAATGGTAAACAGTGACACTAAATCTAGGAGGGAATTTTGATGGGGAGCAGGGTATCTGTAGTCTTGAAATGTCACCCCTCAGACTGCTTATTAGTTCCAAGGGAAGAAGAAAGCAATTATACAGTAAGGAAATGAGGGCCACCTTAACCAGATGATAGAAATTAACCTCATCAATGAGGGACTTAATGAATAGTGGGTACCTTCAGATATGATACTATGAGAAGGGTAAGGGGTACTACACATCTTCATTTTGGCCATGAATCCAAAACCCCAATCGAATCTCTGACAAACAGCAGACAAATGTAAAATAAGAACATTCTATTAAAAAGGGAGATGGGGGCGGGGGGCACCTGGGTGGCTCAGTCAGTTGAGCATCGACTTCGGCTCAGGTCATGATCTCACTGTGAGTTCGAGCCCCGCGTCAAGTTCTGTGCTGCCAGAGAGCTCTATGCAGCCTGGATCCTGTTCAGATTCTGTGTCTCCCTCTCTCTCTGCCCCTCCTCTGCTCATGCCCTGTCTCTCTCTGTCTCTCAATAATAAATAAACGTTAAAAAAAAAAAAAAAAAATGGGAGATGGGGAAGAGCCTACACTTAAAAAATGTTAATGTAAGGGATAAACACTGGAAATGTAACAGACAAAAGCAGCCAAAAGCAACATGACAACTAAAAGCACAATTTGGCCCTAGACTGGATCTTGTAGTAGATGACACTTGTACAGGACACATTAGGTCACAACAGACACACTGGAATACAGATAGATTAGAAAAAGTACTTTATCAATGTAAATTTATGAAGTTAATAGATGTAGTGAGGTTATAGAAGAACATGCCCTTTTTGAAGAACTTAAGGATAAAACAATGTATATAACTTACTGTCAAATGGTTCAGGAAAAACACCTATCAACTCCCTCTGCTCTCTTCTTTACATTCTTCAACTTAGATGCCACAGTCCATCACATCAAACTACTCTCTTACTATTTATTAATCCTCAATTCCTTTGATTCACTCTCCTTCCACTGGGCCCTCTAGCAAAACAGAAGCTTGAATCAATATAAGCATTTGCCTTCCCTGAACCTATACCCAGGATGTTGGGCAAAGTTAGAGAAAAGTCACTCTACCATACAGACTTGTATGGACTCAACCTCCAACCCTGAGTGGACTCTTAATACAATGCCTCTCTCTCTCCCTAGTCAGACCTCCTCCACCCAAGCATGTTCTAGTTCATTCTCAGCAAATGACCTAACATACTGCTTTAAATAAACATAAACCACCATACACTCCCTCAACTTCCAGCCACAAAACGAGCAGTATCAACACCCACAGTTTCCCTTCCATTCACTACAATATCTTCCAAAATTGTTCCTCTTCTATATGCCAATTCCTCCACCTGAATTCTGGATCTCATCCTACCCCATCCCCTCCTGACTTTCTACTACCACCTTTAGACTTTCATTCCCATCTTTAAAAAAACAAAAAGGTTCTTCCTCAAGTCTATCCTCTACCTCATTCATGCTATCACTTTCTCCATGATCTCAAATTTCTCAAAAATTAGCATTCAGCATCCATTTGCTCAAGTGTCATTCCCTCAGCACCCCTAGCCCTGCCCATTTACTCTACCTGCCATTGTCATGCCAACACCTTCCCTACTTTTTAACAAGTTCTCAATCCTTATCTTAACCAAGCTCTATTGCATTTGATAATGCTGTCCAATCCTTCCACCTTTAAAACTTCTCTTTTTCTTGGCTCTCCCTAGTCAATGTCTGTGGTTTTAATTACTATCTCTGAGCCCATGATAAACAAACACATATAGCCAAGGTCTCTCAAAAGCTTTATATGTACAACATCCATCACTTCTTGGATACCTCATAGGCACTTTAACACCAAAATATTCAAAGCTGAATTTTTCATCTTCTCTCCTTAAACCCACTTTATTCTCTCATGTTCTCTAACTCAGTTTCTCATACCGCCATATGTGTACTTGAAAACACATGGAACCCAGGGTTAGAGTCATCTCTAACTTCTCCCCTTATCCTTCATGTCCATATCCAATCAAACATCAGGTCCTATGTCTCCATGCTCATCCCACTGCCTTAATATTTATCATCTCCTCTTTCTTAAATTATAGCAACAATCTCTAACCTCGTCTCTCTGCCACTAGTACTGCCCATCTCCAACGTATAAATATACTCAGGAAATAGGGAGTAATCACTACACATTTTCATAGAAAACACAATTAAATTAGAATGCTAAATAAAAAACACAGGTGCAAATCACTTTACACAAGTGTGTAAGAATATAGCATCAAAAGAAAAAAAATGACAATCCCTACTTTTCAGAAGAATTCATAACAGCATACCTCAATTTACACTTTTCAACAAAATACTACTCAATATGCATGACTTTATACCTATTACTGGAAAATACACCAGTATATTGAAATATTGGAGACTTGTTACAGAAATGTTCTTTCATAAAAATTTAAAATCAAGTAATTTCTGGGAAAACAACAGTAAATGCATCTGAAAATATTATGTTTTAGTATCTCCTAATCTCCATGCTATGAGGAAATACTGAAGGAAAAGAAAAGAAAGACATGAAGCCAATTCTAATAAAATTTTCTAGTTCCATGGTGCAATATAAAAAGGAGCAATAAATAATTGTGTGGAAAAAGTTATGAGCAAGGACGAACAGTGAGTGCAAAAAAAAAAAAAAAAAACAAAAAAACACTGAACTTCTGAGACAGTAGTAAAGAATTCTTATCAATGTGATATATTAGATACTATGAATGTAATATACCACACAAAATGTAGTGGAATATTCTGTAAGTCAAAAGCTAGCAAGAAAGTACAAAACAACATATGGACTGATTACCTGAAGTTTTACTCAGCTCTGCTGAAAATAAAGCAGATGGTGATCTGTTCTCTTGTTCTGTATCAGAAGGGGTTTTTTTCTCAGCTTCTTTCACAAGAACTTTGGGTTTCACTATACTGCCTATTTCGGTTTGAGTGGCCAAAGCAGAAACATCTGGAGGCAGTAAGGGCACCTTCAAAATATCAGACCTATCTTTGGAGAGTTCATCTGGGACATGGACTTTATCTTCATCTTTAGGTTGTACATTCTTGAAAGAAAGGTCATGGGGTAACTCTGAGCAAGGTAATGACCCAGCTTCATCCTGGACATTAGCGATCTCACTTTTGTGGGATACTTCTAGGTCAGTGGTTAATTTAGGAGGAGAATCAGTTTTAGAACTGACAAATGTAGGGAACTCATCTATAATCTCAATTGGAGATGAATCTGAGAATGTTTCACTCTCTCTTATTTTTGCTTCCTTAGCAATAAATAAGCCATCATCTGAATAAACTGCAGCACTGAGCTCCTTCATCTGCAAAGGAATTTTCTCCTTTTGGGTCAGTGTTGAAACTTCATTGGGTAAGAAGGTACCTTCTGTAGTGTCTAAACTGGGCTGAAAAGATTCCAAATAGGGCTTTCCCCCCTCAGGTGGTAGTGAAGCACTGAGTTTTTCCTTATGTTCAGGTTCTATCACTGACTGGGATGAAGTCTCAATCAGATTTTCTCTCACAAGTATCACAGCTTCATCCTGTTTTTGTGGAACTTCAGGTATTGAATCATCACTAAATAAGTCAACTGGTTCAGAATCAGGTGAGGAATCTTCAACTAACTCAGAATGATCAGGCACTGGCTGTGCAACTTTTGCTATTTCTGAGTAATCAGAGAAATCTGAAGTTGGTTCAGTAGGGAGCTTTGTTTCTTTAATTAAATCACATGCAATAGATATATAAGGAGCTTCTGTTTCTTGAACAGCTACCTTAATACTTTCAGGCTCTTTAATTTCTTCCTTTATTCCTGATACATTTTTCAGTGATACATTCATGGCCTCTTCATACGGTGGGGGATTTTCAAGCTCAGGTTTTATGCTTTCGTAATTAACTAAAGAAGGAGCTTCTGATTGTGAAGAAGAGGGCTGCACTGCAGGAGCACCAGCACTAGGAATTACAGAATTTAATGGTGCTTCCATAACAATATCAGGCAAAACTGGTGACGGAGTAGCTTCGGATTCTTCAAAGGATGGGCAAAGCTGTGCCACAGGGTAGAGGGACTCCTGCATAGCTTCTGATGTTTGAACCAAGTCCATTTTTGTTTCAAAAGCGATCTTCGTGCCTGTAGCTTCATTCAATTCACTTTCACATGCTTCCTGTACTAAATCTGGGGTTAGACCTTCAGCCATGTTTGCCACTGCTTCCTCAGTCACCTTTGACAAATTATCTGTTGTGACATAATCGGTCTCAGAATCCTGTGTTGCTACAAGGAAAGGATTTGATGCTTTGGTACTAACATTCTTCTCTGTTACAATTTGGGCCTTTTTTTCTTCTATCTTTTTTTCATCTGTCTTATTTTCTGAAGTATGATCTGCCAACAAAGGAAAAATGTTTGTTGAAAGGTTTTCAGCTGCTGTCGGGTTAAAGGGAGCGCATGTGATATATGCTCCTGAACCATCTTTTACAGCTTCTGGTGTACTGGGAAAAGAAATATCATCATTACTGCTTTCACTATCTTTTTCATGATTTGTTGGTTCAGGGCTATCGGCAAAACACTTCTTATCCGCTTTACTCTCCAACTTGCTCTCTATATTAACTTCAGCAGCCAACACATCACTATCTTGCTTGCTTGTATCTCTCACGTCCCATACTCGTTCAAATGGCTTGAAGTCTGCGTATTCTTCCCTCATAGGAGCTTCTGCTGCAATTCCCTTTTCATTAAAACTATCCTTTGTTTTTTCTGGAAGCATAACTTTGTCCTCTTCTTTAACTGATTCAGTAAGGGCTGCAGGTAACTCTTGTTGATTTCGAAGGATATTATCACTAACTAAATCCTCTTTTTCATCCTTATTCTCTTCCCTAGGATTTGCTATTATGGCAGACTCTGCTTTTGGAGAGCCACCGAATGATACTCTCATTTCTGAGTATTCCAATTGTGAAAACTCTGTTAAATCTCTGTCTATAAATGGATTTTTTGCCTCCTCTGTGAACTCTTTAGAAGCTTCTGCTGATGTTTCTTGAAGCGTTCCTTCAGTGGGTAATACTGCTGATAAATTACCAAGATATTCATGTTCTTTAAAAGAAGCAGCTGAGAGGGGAGACAGAGAAGGAAGAGAAGCAGCAGTTTCAAGCAGGACAGATGGAAAATCCTCTTGACCAGTGGAAACAGTGTTACCTGGCTGCTCCTTCAAGTCCATAATTTTTTCTGTGACCATGGACAGAAAGGAAAGTTAGAGAATGCCAGCGTTCTCAGAGTTAATGCAAGTTTTATGACAGATTCAAAATACTATTAGTAAAGAGTTACTGTTAACTAAACTTAAATGTAAATAACAATAAATAATAATCAAGTAGTCTTGAATCATTACGGAAAGAATTAAAGCTATTGTCAAAACGTGCATGGCTACAGAGGCAATTGCATGCTATGAAAAGACATAAATCAAGTCTAAGAAAAAAAACCTCAAGTATAATCAATTGAGAAAAGCTACTTCTAACTAGAAGAGGACAAGAGAATTGAGAAGAGGGTGTGGCAGTATAGAAAAGGCACTGAATAATTAAATGCGATAGAGTGGCATTCATTTCTATGAAAGCCTTTCAGCCATAAGCAAGTAAACTGTATTTGGAGAAAAGGACTAATCAATATACAAATGTAAATCAAGGGTCCAAGAATTCCTTACATATAATCAATTATTAATCATGTTCTGCCCATTTGTCTCTTGGACATAGCATATAAAATGCAAATTTCAACTTTTTCAATAGACAAACATTCTTGGAACCATGCTAAATTTTAGTAACTGAATCCACTCTGTACAGAGTTAATAAAACTAAAGAGTCAAAGTTAGAATACACAGAAGATAAAAGGCTAGCAGAAAGAACTTGCCTGCAGAGGAGTGTATCACAGGCTCAGATGCAGCAGGAAGAGCAAAAAGTGTCTCATCTGAAAAACAAATAGAATATAACCTCAGCAGAAATAAAGACAGAGTTTGAAGGAGACTAAAGATAAGAGGAGCAAGCAAGGGTTCAGTTTGTAATAAGTTAACACAAAACTTTTATAAAGAAAAAGCCAAGATGGAAAGGAAAAAGTAGTACCATTAATTTGGATTAAATTATCATTATATATTTATATTATAAAGATGATTAAATCATATCCACAGAACCTATCGTTTTTCAAGAGGCAATAACATGTTTATGTTAAAGAATTTCATAAACCAAAGTAACCTTAAGATATTATTATTCTCAGTTAACATGACATCCAAAGGTTTTATTCACATTTTCAGATAGGTAACTTATTTGCCCTAGTCAAGCCTAAAATTAAAAAGATGCATGAGTAAAATTAATAATTACTTTTGCTTAATCCTTTTTTATTGGCATATGTTCAGTTCAGAAGAACACTTTCAGAGAATCATGCATATTTTCTTATAATCCAGGTTGTCTACCTTTAAAGAAAAACATTCTAATAGTCACTGTGCACTATTCCTTGAGGATATTAGTCCTATGTGCCACTGTCCAAATTGCAAAGAAAATATTAATTATCATTAGGAAGATAATTATTATCATCAGTCTTGTTTTGTTTAAAATTAACACTGAAGGATACTTGTTATACTAAGTTCTTTGCATGCAGGAATTCATTTTACTCCTTATAACTCTTTGTTATAAGTGGGGTTAAGATCCCCCATTTAACAGATAAAAAAAACAAAATGAAACAAAAAACACAACTGACTGACAGAGGAGTAACTCACTCCATCTACAACTAAGTAAGACTCAGGGCAATGCAACTCCAGAGCTCATTTTCTTAGCCACTATATGCTATATGTTACGGACTTAATTTTTTTTGTGTCCTCCTCCCCAAAGTTCGTATGTTGAAGCCTTAACCTCCAGTGTGATAGCATTTGGAAATGCGGCCATGCAGAGAGGTCATTAGGATTACATGAGGTCATGTGGGGCCATGACTGATACAGTTAGTGACCTTATAAGAGACACCAGAGCTTGTTCATGCCTGTGTGACAACAGCTCCTCCACTTCCCCCTTCCTCCTCTTCTTCTCTGAGCAACATAAAGAAGCCATGTGAGCACACAGTGAGATGACAGCCACCTATAAGCCAAGAAAAGAGGCCTCAGAATGAAACCTACATTGCCCATATCTTGATCTTAGACTTTCCAACCGCCAGAGCTGTGAGGAATTAATTTCTGTTGTTTAAGCCACACAGTCTGTGGGTACTCTGATGTGGCAGCCTGAGACGACTAATGCAGTACCTACTGGTATATTAAGCTTGCACAGCATCACTTTATACCTGCAGCTGGGAGATCTTGAGCTAAAGGTCTTCTGTGGTTTATACTAGAGAAAGGCCTCTAGCAAAAAACAATTTGAGATAGCCTGAAGAATGGCAGGAAGGTATTCCTTTAGTGGAGAGAACCTAAAAAATTTGGATATTTGTATCTGGAAGGACAAACTAGGCAAGGTTGATCAAAACGAAACAGAGATGTGACTATCATTAACGTGGACATACCTTCTAAGGATATTCCCCTTGAAGAATAAGAGAGTTAAATTCACAATGCTGTATAAATTTTAGATAAATCCATAGTGGACATGATGTCATATCTAAAGGATTCTTAGATGGGGTGACGAAGGGAAAATTCATTATACGTGTTTTAAAAAGTCTCCTATAACCTAGAACAATAGGTTAGATGGGCAACTCATCCAAACCAGTAAGACATACCACCTTTTGAGATTTTATAAAACATACACATATAGACAAACTTTTTTTTTCTTTATGTTTATTTATTTTTGAGAGAGAACACGAATGGGGGAGGGGCAGAGAGCGAGGGAAACACAGAAGCCAAAGCAGGCTCCAGTTTCTGAGCTGTCAGCACAGAGCCCAAAGTGGGGCTCAACCCCACAAGCAGTGAGATCGTGACCTGAGCCAAAGTCGGACGCTCAACCGACTGAGCCACCCAGGCGCCCCTGTGTGCACCCTTCTTAAAGATGACTTGCTATGTGATCTTATTTGTTACATAGTTTCTCATTTGTAAAATAAAGGAATTTGAAAATTCCTTTCAGCTAAAATAATGAATTATAATCTTGTATAAAACAGACTTGGGGATCAAAGAGCAAAACCAAATAATTACATAGCTACTACATCTAAATAAAAGGTAGCAAATCCTTAACAAAATGGCACTCTTCTTCACTGAGTTAATGTAACTGAAAGCCACAAATGCAGGTCAGTCTTCTTGGAAAGTGAATTCAAAACATGTTACTGATTACTGTTAAAATTAGAGGGAAAACAAACTACAACTAAAATTTTGTGCCAAAAACTTAAAGTATTTTTTAAATGTATCCTTATTCCTATCTAATACCAGAACCTCTCTTATAGTAAAAACTATATTCCTGGCCCTTGACCAATTGAGAAAGTTTATAAACTGGTATTTCAAATATTCACTAAATTTTGAAAAAAAGAAAAACTGTACATTGAGATTCAATCCAAAATTAATCATGAAACAAGAACTGCATTTCTAAAAGCAGTTAGCAAAAAAAAAATTTTTCAGAAAAGATCACTATCATTTGGCCCTCAAGAAGGACAGTTGTTCTGACTTCTCCTGAAACAATCATGGATCATGGGATCAAACTGCCTGGGTTCAAATCCCAGATTCATCACTTACAACTGTGCGACCCTGAGAAAAGTTATTACTTATCCCCTCTGTGCCTCCCTTCCTCATTGGTAAAATAAGAATAATAGTACCTCCCTCAAAATGTTGTGCGGGAGGAAGAGGAGAAGAATAAGAAACAGCTTGCCCTAAGTCTCAGGGCTAGGAGGCCAGAAAGCCAGTATGTAAACATGTCTAACTCTTAAGTTATGTGCTTTATCTTTGGAGGGATGAGTTTATAATATAAGTGCAACTGGTGTGAAGTCTTCTTTCTTAATCAGCCCCTCAAGTTTGATCTCCTGAAATATGATAAATTGTCATCCAGGAAATACCCTATAGTTATCTGAAATATTTGGTTATTTTCTTCTACTTCACAATACAATAACATTTAGAGAGACGGTAATGCCGGCCAGGCATTTTTTTCAGATGCTCTTTCAATACTCAAAACCACCCTATGAAGTAGGTACTACTATTATCCTCATTTCAGAGATGAGGAAACAGGCCTAAGAGTTTAGAGAACTTCCCCAGAGTTACAAAACTGAAAAATGATGGATCTGAGACCTGAATCCAGAGTATACAGGTCCATGCTCTTTTCTTTAACTACCCTGCAGTACTTTCTTCCTGGACTTAAGTTTAAAAATTTTTATAAACTAAATTAAGGATGTTAAAGAAAAATTTTGATTGACAACACTTACATATCATAAGCTACCAAATTTCTAAGACTAAAATGCCTACTAATTACTTTCTTCTTTTGAAAAAAATTACTAATTTTAGGTTAGTCTTCCTTTTTCTATAAAAGACCCTAACTTTCACAAGTGAATGAACTACTTTATAATATGGGACACTGTATTAAAAGTATAATATTCTGAATTACTGAGACATGTTATGTACATACTTATATTACTGGTCTTACAAAAACGGTCAACAAGTCCCCCTCTTTCTATGATCTTTGTCTATGACTATGTCAAATTCTAACTGTTGGATGAAATTGAAACTTTATTCATCAACCTCATTTGTGCTATTTTGAAGAAACAGAAAAAATAACACTAAGTACTTAATTATACATACACTAAGTAAAAACACAGTGGCATATTTAAATAAACAAAAACAAGTTTTCACTAAATAATACACAAAAGGGAAGCCAGAACTTTTCTATTAAGTCTCTCTACTCTACTGCCATCAAATTAATACTTCTAACAAGACAGTTCTATTTATTCTCTTGCTCAAAACATTTAAAAGCTCCCAGTTATCTGCTGAATTATACCTGAAACTCTCAGATAAGGTCCTGTACCTTATGGTCCTCACATAACTGTCTAAACTTATTTCAACAATTTCTCACATGCCATCTATGTTAATCAAACATAAATAATTCTTCCCAACCAAACCCACGCCTCCACCTCCTGCATATCTGAATGCTGACATCCACTAAAACACAAATTTACCATATTCAGCTTTACTTTCTTTTTAAAACTTATCCTTATTTCTGCTCATTTTCTATAACATTTCCAGTTATCTAAGCTCAGAGAATTAAGTAACTTATTCAGTCACATAGCTAGTTAATGACAAAGCTAGAAAACTATAATTAAACTGTGACTACAAACAGATATACATTTATTTCCTTATTACCCTCAGTAAAAAGAACAGAATCACTATACTTACGACAGTATGAAAGATGAATACCATTCATAAAACTTTTTCCAAATGAGCTATTCCTCTTTGTTAGCCCTGATGCTAGGTTCATTTCCTTACCCAAGCTTAAATCTAGAGTGTAAATTTAGACTAAAGCTTCAGGGCTATATGCTTTGAATACTAATTATTTCCATCACACAAGGATCAGTTTCAAAATTAAAGTTCACGAAAGAGATTTATTTTTTAAGTCACTTTTTTAAAAAGTAAAAGGTGGGTGCCTGGGTTCAGTTGGTTGAGCATCCAACTCTTGATTTTCAGCTCAAGTCATGATCCCAGGGTCATGGGATAGAGTCCAATGGCTCTGTGCTGAGTATGGGGCCTACTTAAGATTCTCTCTCCCTCTGCCCCTCTCTGCCACTCACACTCTCTCTCTAAAATAAAAATTTTTTAATTTAAAAACTTTTTTTTGAATATTAAAAAGTAAAAGTGGTATGCCAGTTTTGAATTTATTACTGGTCAATTCAAAATATGCTATCACGATCTCACCAATGTTCACATACTCTCATACTAAATATTTTCTTTGACATGTTCATTTCAAAACCAGTTTTTCAGCCAAAAGTATAACTGGTCAGTCAATAAAAATCATAAGTAATTTATAAAGCACAGGAAATAAACTTCATTTTAAAGTCACAGAAAAAAACTTTTGCTAGGAGAATAATTATATCAGACTAACTTCTCTCATATAAACAACTGTAAAACTGGGCAAAATATATGAAGCAACTGTCATGAGACACTGGATAACATGAAGTACATGAACATGAAGGGTATAATTCCTGAGAAGAGGAAAGCATGCCAGATGATGCCCTGGCTTTCTACTTGAAGGCACTCTGTCTACAGCACATGGAAAGGAGCCCAAGAATACTAACTCTGGCCAAGTTGAGTTAACAGCTAAGCTGTCTGGAATTTGTGGGGCAAGGTAACATACAAAGGAAAACTTCATAGAAAAGGAGCTCCAGAAATCTGGATAGAGATTCCTTCTAAATCTCTGGTTGAACTATGCAACACATATACAGCACAAGACCTACCAAGACCAAGCAGAGAATCTATGAAAGAGTTGTGAACTAAACATATATTCTGGATGTCAGACTCTGTACTGGAAGACATGATCGAAAGTTTTTGATAAGCCAGAGTGGGGAGATCTTGCTGAACACCCCAAGTATAAAAATGTGACCCGAGGAAAGGCACATCTTAAGAGGAGGATTACTTTAACCCTAAACTAAAGGTTACTTGGTCTAGACTTAGACCACGAGTTAGCAAAATATGGCTCGTGGGCCAAAGTTATATTGGAAGACAGCCATGTCCATTTGTGTGATGTATCCTCTATGGCTACTTTGGCATTACAAGGGCAAACTTATGTATTTAGGAAAGAACCTACATGATGCACAAGCTTAAAATATTTACTGCTTTACCCTTAAAAAAAAAAAAAAAAAAAGCCAAGCCCTGCTCTAAACCCTAACTTTAAAATCAAAGTTTGAAAAGGTCAAGATGATTTGCCAGCAAACTGACTTCCAGAACAACACTAACACCAAATCCATGGCAACCAGTGTAGAATAAAATATTACTGGACATGAAAAGAAAATATGAGAATAAGAAAGAGAAACATCCAATATAAACAAAGAAATAATGTAAACATTGTATTCATAAGCACTAAAATGAAAATTACAAAAGCTATTAAAATATTCCTACGTAGATACAGTAAAAGATGGACATAACAAGTGAATGGAGAGAGACTCCTGGAAGAGAAATACAGAAGAGAGAACCAAATGAAAATCCTAGGATTGAAAATTATATTAAGTGAAAGAAAAACCCACTAGATGGACTTAAAGCAGACTGGGCAGTGGAGAAGAAAAGATCAATAAGCTTAAAGAAAGAGCAACAGAACTATCCCAACTAAAGCACAGCATGGAAAAAAGAGAAAGGAAGAGTCTCAGTGACCTGCAAGACAATCAAGCAGTTAAAGTATATGTAATTGGAGTCCCTAAAGAAGGCAAAAGTGACTGAAGCAGAGGAAGGGAGGGAGGGAGGAACAAAGGGAAAGATATAAATGGCCTAAAATTTGACAACTGTGATGGAAAATACCAAATCCACAGATCCAAGAGGCTCAGTGAACCCTGGGTAGAATAAACCAGAAAGAAATACATTGTAGAGATCAAACTGTTGAAAACTAAAGATATAGAAAATCTTAAAAACAAAGGAAATAGGCAGAGAAACAGCCATAAGAATGACCTCAGCTGCCACTGGAAACAATGGAATACGGAAGATAATATCTTTATATGATGACACATCTACCAACCTAGAATTACATACAATCATTATTCACTGACTGCTATTTGTCAGATTGTGTACTAAATTGATATTCCCCAGATCAATACTTAGCAGTGGTCATGTGCAGAGCAGCACAACATTCCAGTCATCTAAAACACGTTCCCAGGTAACGTCAAACAAGGCAACCGTATGCCTTCCTGTTTCAGCTCTCATACTACAAATACGTGTGCTTTCTGCAGTTTATTTAGTGTCATACACTAAATTTTTGTGATTTGTTTAAAATGGCCACTAAGAATAGTGCTTAAGTGCTAGCTAGTATTCTTAACCACAAGAAGGCCATGATGTACCTTACAGAGAAAACACGTGTGTTAGATGAGCTTCATTCAGGCATAAGTTATAGTTCTGTTGGCCTTGAGTTTAATGTTGATAAATCAACACTATATATTAAGTAACATGTCTTTAAATAGAAACACACATGAAACAAAGATATATTCATCAGGTAACAATACTGTGACTAGAGGTTCACAGGAATCTAACCCTGTATTTTCCCTTGAGGCAATGATTCAGGATTCGCTAATTAAGTGTTTTCCTTGACTTTAGAGAACAGAACTACCATGAACAGTAAGACTGACTGTATTCATCAAAAATATCCTTCAAAAATACAGATGAATAAAAGTATTATCAGATAAACAAAAGATGAAAACAAAAACTGAAAGAAATTATCATCAAGAGACCTGTACTACAATCAATGTTAAATGCAGTTCTTCACACTGAAGAAAAATGATACTAGATAGTAACCTGGATATTCAGGAACAAATGAAGAAAAACAAAATTGGTAAATACCTGAGTAAACACAAAATATTCTCGTTCCATAATTTCTTCAAAGAAATGATGAATATAATAAAATGATAAATATATATTGTTATTCTCATTTCTTAATTTCTTTAAAGAATAATTGATTTCTGAAGCTCTAATTACTGTATGCAATATATGTGGAAGCAAAATATAGGACAATAAAAGGACAAAGAATGGAAGGAATATAGAAAAGTATAAAAGAACAAAAGCAGAAGAGACAAAGAGAAAATGAACATGTTTTTTTAATTTTTAAATGTTTATTTATTTTTTGATAGAGACAGAGCGCAAGCAGGGGAGGGGCAGAGAGAGAGGGAGACACAGAATGCCAAGCAGGCTCCAGGCTCTAAGCTGTTAGCATAGAGCTTGACGCAGGGCTGGAACTCACAAACTGCTAGATCATGGCCTGGGCTCAACCAGGTGGCTCAACCAACTGAGTCACCGAAGCGCCCCAAGAAAATGAAGATTTAAATGAGCCATATGAATAATCACACTGAATGTAAATGGATCCAATTAGGAGGCAGAGGTTTTTAGACTAGATAAAAACCATACTTTGGCCCTTTATGGGACACACTTTAAATATAAAAACATAGGTAATTAAAAGTAAAAGAATGTAAAAGGATATATATATCATCCAAACATATACCCTACAAAATCTGAAGTGCCTAATGTTAATGTTGAGCAAAGCAGATTCTAAGACAGAGTATTACCTTGAGATTACCAGAGATAAAGAGGGGCATCAGTTAATGATAAACAAGTAAACAGACATAACACTAAATAGATACACCAACACTAAAGTGTATGGGAAATATATGAAGCAAAAACTAAAGAAAGACATAGACAAATCCACAAATTTTATTTTAAAATTTTAACATTCAAGTCTCACCTGACAGACTAGTCACGCATGCACATACACACACCAATCCAAGAATACAGATGATTTAGACAATACTATCAACAAACTAAACCTGACTTTTATAGAGCACTATAACCAACAACAGAATTCACAACCTTCTCAAGTACACATGGTACATTCACCAATTTAACCATTTCTGGGTCTATAAAACAAGTCTCAGTAAATTTCAAAGGACTGAAGTCATGAAGTATATGTTCTCTGACCACATGAATTAAACTGAAATTACAATAAGACAAAAATATCTGGAAAATCCCCAAATGTATGAAAAGTAAACAACACAATTCTAAATAACACAGAAGAAATTAAAGATTTAATTTTAAATTGAATGATAATGGAAATCTGTGGGATATAGCTAAAGTAATGCTCAGAAATTCACAGCTCTAAACACTTTGAGAAAAAAGAGTTATATTCAAACTTTAAAGTTTCCACCTTAAGAAACTAGAGAAAGAAAACCAAGTTAAACCCAAATAAGTAGAAGAAAATAAATAATAAAAATAAGAGCAGAATCCTATGATACAGAAAACAACCAAATAGAGAAAAATCGGTGAAACTAAAAGCTGGTTCCTTGAAAAGATGAAGATAATTGACAACCCCTAAAATGATCAAGAAAAAGAAAAGAAAAGCAAGTACTAAAAATAAAAGAATTATCACCAACGATCATAAAACCATAAACGATTATGAACAAGTTTATGCCAACAAATAAGACAACTTAAATGGGTGGACAAATTCCTTGATGTCCACTCATCAAGAGGAAAGAACAAATTCCTTGAAGGGCGTACACTTCCAAAAGTGACACAAGCAGAAATAGAAAATCTGAATATCCCTATATCACTTAAATAGAGTATATTTACAATTTAAAACCTTCTCCATAAAGAAAACTCTAAGCCCAAATGGCTTCACTGCTAAACTGCTAAACTCTGTAAATATCTAAAGATGTTTATACAAATTCTTTCAATGCATAAAGAGCAAACACTTCCCAAAACATCTTCTATAATTATGCATTAGTACCAAAACTAAACAAGGATATTACAAGAAAATTAATTTACAAAAATTATTCGTATAAAACCTCTAAACAAAATTACAAAACACTGCTGAGAAATTATAAAGACCTTAACGGAGAGAAAGAGACATCATGTTCATGGATTGAAAGATTTAATGGTAAGTGTTAGGAAAGAGTACTCTATGCTTCTTGTGTTTTTGCACATTTTATAAGCAGAAGGACTGGGTACTGAACACCTTTGTTCCTGACTATCTTTTCAAAGATGTTTATATACGGAACAATCCTGGAGACAGAGATATGTGTCTTCCTTTTGAGCACCAGGCATACTTACTACATCGTACAATTCAGTTTCCCTAAGTTCCTTTCCTTATTCAGCCCATGGCAAGAATAAGTGTCACTTGGCACTCTCCAGTGTTGCTCTATAGGAAATGGGGAGTAGGGAACGTGCACAAGAAAATGCTGATATTCCAGCTATTTACATTGCTGAGTAATAAAGTCTTCTATCTCTGACCCAGGTATCTGTGTCTTCTGCCAGCATTCAAGAAACTACGGCAGACTATCCTGTTAGCTTGTTATAATGCTTCAAACCCTCAAATGTCAACTTTCCCCATATTGCTCTTTAGACTCAACGCAATACCAATCAAATTCCAAGCAGACATTTTGTAGACATGATCAAGCTGATTCTAAAATGTATATGCACATACAATAGACGTAGAAAGGGCAAAACTATTTTGAAAATAAAAAGTAACACTTGGAGTAGGCACACTACTTGATTCTAAGACTACTTAAAGCTTGTAAAACTATACCAATCAAAAGAGTCTAATACTGGCAAAAGGATAGGAAAAAACAAATCAACAGAACAAAACAGATGTATGTCTGGTCACTGATTTTCAACAAAGGTGCCAAAGCAATGAGAAAAGATAAATTCTTTCCAAAAGATAATCTGCCGGGGTAACTGGATATCTTTATGGAAAAGTGAATGTGGATCTGTAACACTTCCACGGACAAACATTAATTCAAAATGTGTGTTAGATTTAAACATAAAAGCTACTTGGGGCACTTGGGTAGCTCAGCTGGTTAAGTGTCCGACTTCCCCTCAGGTCATGATCTTACAATTCATCGGTTCTACACTGATGGCTGGAAGCCTGCTTGGGATTTTGTCTCTCCTTCTCTCTGCCCCTCCCCTGCTTGTTGTACTTGTGCGCGCTCTCTCTCTCTCTCTCCCCAAATAAATAAACTTAAAAAAATAAAAAAAAATTTTTTTAATAAACATAAAAGCTAAAAGAAAGCTTCTAGAAAAAAACAGAATATTCACAACCTTGAAGTAGGCAAAGATGTTTTGGACAGCACACAGAAAGCACTAACCAGATAAAAACAGAGAGGGAGGCAGGCAAAACATAAGAGACTCTTAAATATAGAGAACAAACTGAGGGTTGTTGGAGGAGTGTTGCGTGGGAGGGATGGGCTAAATGGGTGATGGGCATTAAGGAAGGCACTTGTTGGTATGAGCATTGTGTGTTATATGTAAGTGATGAATCACTAAATTTTACTCCTGAAACTAATATTATTCTATATGTTAACTAACTTGAATTTAAGTAAAATCTTGGAAGGGAAAAAAAAATTAAATGTATCTGTAATCTGCCAAAAAAAAAAAAAAGCACTGGTTTAACCATAAAAGAAAAAAACTGATAAATTAAAAGACTTCTTCAAAATTAGAAAATTACAAAAAAAAAAAAAAAAAAAATTAGAAAATTACACTCATCAAAAGAAACTATCAATAAAAATAACAGGAAACCATAAATAAAATTAACAAGCAAGCTACAGATTAGGAGAATATATTCACAATGCATACATCTGACAAAAGACTTATCCAGAGTATATAAAGAACTCCCTACAATAAATCAGAAAAAGACATTACAACGCTATGTAACAGCAAGCAAAAGACACATCACAAAAGAAAATATACAGGTAGCCAACAGACATGTAAAAGTCCTCTCATTCATTAGTGATTTAGGAGATCTAAATTACCACTACAATGAGAAATCATTACATACCCACTAAAATGGCTAAAGTTAAAAAGACTGATATCAAATGTTGTTGAGAATGTGAAGCCACCAGAACTCTCGTATATTGCTGATGGAAGTGGAACCACTTTGGAGAACTGTTTGGCAATTTCTTATAAATATATACTTAGCCCATAACTTAGCTGGTTACTCAGTTGGTTACTCAATTCTACTCTCTTTACCCAAGAGAAATGAAAACATATGTTCACAGAAAGGCCTGTATAAGAATGTTCATGGCATTCTTTTGTTCATAATAGCCAGAAGCTATAAATAAATCCATATGTCCATCAACAAGTGAATGAAAAATTAAACTGTGGTATACTCTTATCATGGAATACTACTTAGTGGTAAAAAGGAAATTACTGAGACCTGCAACATCAATGGTAAATCTTAAACACATACTTAATGCAAGTAATCATAGGAGAGTACATGCTGTATGATTCCATTCACATGATGCATTTTGCCTGTTACATAGCATCATGTGAATAGGAACAAACAGGCAAAATTGATCTGTGGTGAAAGAAATCAGAACAGTGTTGTTGGGATTGGGGAGTTGGAAGAAGGACAGAACAAGAATTCAACTGAACTGACTACTAAGGGCCCAAGGGATCTTCTGGGGATGATATAAATGTTCTACATCTTGACAGCAGTGAGTCAATGAGTGGACGCACCTGTCAGAACACAAAACTGTTAAAACTTAAGATCTATGCATTTTATTGCATGTAAATTATATCTTAATAAAAAAACACAAAGGGGTGCCTGGGTGGCTCAGTTAGCTAGGCCTCTGACTCTTGATTTCTGCTCAGGTCATGATCTCCTGGTTTGTGGGACCAAACCATGTGTCAGGCTCTGTGCTGACACTGTGGAGCCTACTTCAGATTCTCTCTCCCTCCTCTGCCCCTCTCCCGCTTACACATGCATGTTCTCTCTCAAAATAAATAAATAAGCATTTAAAAATAAAAAAATAAAATAACATTAAAATGAAAAAAAGTATATGAGCATTCTTCAACAAATAAATTTTGGAGAGACAGTGCACACAAACAAGGGACAGTCAATAAGACTTATAAAACAAATCAATCCATTTTATTGTTTTTTTAATGTTTATTTTTGAGAGACAGAGAGAGAGAGAGAGAGAGAGAGAGAGAGAGAGAGAGAGAGAGAGCACGCGCACGCACGCATAAGCAGGGGAGGGGCAGAGAGAGAGACACACAGAATCTGAAGGAGACTCCAGGCTCTGAGCTGTCAGCACATGGGGCTTGAACTCATGAGCCATGAAATCATGACCTGAGCCAAAGTCAGAAGCCTAATCGACTGAGCCACCTAGGCGCCTGAAATCAAACCATTTTAATATGCAGACCTTCTTCAGATTCTGATTTTTTTAAGTTTATTTATTTATTTTGAGGGACAGAGAGAGCAAGCAAGGCAGAGAGAGAGTATCCCAAGCAGGCTCCCTGCTGCCAGTGAAGAGCCCAATGTGAAGTTTGAACCCATGAAACCATGAACCCATGAGAGATTATGCATGACCTGAGCTGAAATCAAGAGTCAGAGGCTTAAGCAGCTGAGCCACCCAGGTGCCCTTGGATTCTGATTTCTTAAAACACCGTGATAAAAACAAACAAACAAACAAACAAAAAGACCATTTATGACATATAAACACTAGCTGGATATTTGAGGACATTAATTTTTGTTAAATATGTTGGGGAAACATTTGATTATTTAGTGTTGCGGTTATGTTTTGCAAAGTAGTTACAGTTTGCAAAATACATAATGAAATATTTATGAGGGTGTGGGATTGGTAGGATTGACCATGGGTCGATGGCTACTGGGGCTCAGTGACAGCTAATCAAGTTTCTTTCATTATTCTGTCTCTATGTTTGGAATTTTCCATACGAGAAGTATAATTTTTAAAATCCCTTCAAAAAAGAGATATGGCAATGTAAGCACACTAAAATTCTATATACTGAAGCAATTTTAACCAGTTTTATCCACAACTCTTATAGCAATTAAAATATGTATATTTGATTCTATCAATGCTAACTATAGCTCATGCTGAACATGTTTCACTAACAAAATTTTAGTAAGGTCAAAAGAAAGCTTGGTGGGATAAGAATGAGTAAATGAGAAAGTATGTTGGTAAAAGGTAGTTTTTCAGTCCTTGTTCAAGTGATATCTTAAAGCCCAAATCCTTATAGCATATCTCTATTATGTAGTGTAGAACGGCCTATAAAACATTACATAATGAAATATATGATGTCCTAAGTTCTGATTTTCATAATTCACCTTATATAAGCAAAAGTACCTAAGTTTTCATCAAATTGTTTTGTATAAAAATTAAAATACCAGAATATCAGAACTTGATAGAATAGTAAACCTTTCTATAATTTAAAAATGATGATTAGTTGAGACTGAGAAGTTTAATTTTTTTTATTTTAATCTTTATTCCTTAGAGAGAAAGAGGCAGAGCATGAGTTGGGGAGGGGCAGAGAGTGAGGGAGACAGACTCCGAAGCAGGCTCCAGGCTCCGCGTTGTCAGCGCAGAGCCCAACGCGGGGCTCAAACTCACAAACTGTGAGATCATGACCTGAGCCGAAGCCAGAGGCTCAACCAAGTGAGCCACCCAGGTGCCGCGAGACTGAGAAGTTTTAAAGGCATGGTTTAAGCATGTTTAACAACTTTCTTAGAACAAAGAAAAAGAAAATTTTTCAAAAGGAAATTCCCTTCTTTTCTGAGATCAAAGACACCAGTAACTTAAAAAAATGTTTTTAATGCTTTAGGTTGCTTTACCTAGCACTGTCAAAACACTAATATAAGTAAATTTAATAATGGCACCTTCCAACTACTCAAGGTTACAAGTCAATCTGTAAAACTGAAGAAAAAATATGCAGACTGACCTAGAACTCAATTAAGGTTTTTTCTCTTTTCACAAAAGCTGTTGACAAGTAGGTAAGTTTATGACTATCCCTACAGTACAATCACAAGGCTCCTCCAGTTTTAAGACAGCAGAAAATTCTTTACAACTAGGAACTTGTGTTTTTCCCTTAATCTGCTACCTATGCCTCTCTTAAGTACAACCTCTACTCATCTTTTTGTCCCCATATTTAGCCCTAAGCATTGCTTAAAAAAAAAAAAAAAAAGGAAAAGGAAAAGGGGTATACTAATTTTTTAACTAACGTTGAACTTCAAGGGAATACTAACATAACCAAACAACCGCTAAATTTGTTTGAATAACAAAACTTTATAAGCCTTCTTCACCTATGGTAACAATTCCATCAATGGGAAGAACAAACTATTAAAGAAATCATGTTTTTCCTTAAAACTAGAGGACCACTTAAGGCCCTCTCTAAATTTAAGAATTTAGAGACTGCTAAAACAATAGTCCAATATTTAGTAGCCATAGCTCTATACTACGAGAGTATAGAAAATGTTTCTCCCCTTCTCAAAACAAGTTTTTTGTTTTTGTTTTTTTTTTAGAAATAAAAAAGCAAGATTTCTTTCTTTACCTGTCTATGTATAATTAACTGAAAAGAGGGGTCCAAATATCTATATAACCCAGTATATCAAGTGTCTTATACTAAGCAGGCTAGAGTATTTAATAATTACTTTTTAAAGCCTGTATTTCACATAATTACAAACTAATTTTTAAAAATACAGGTTAAAAAAAATACAGGTTAATAAAAACCGTGTTTGTAGAAAAATACATAATACTGGTCCAAAAAAATATCAATTTTCCCCTAAATTAATGATTAAATGTAATGTAGCCCCACTGTAATTTCAACAGAGGAGAGGGAATTAAATAAACAAATTTTAAAGATCAGGTAAAAAGCAGATGACCAGAAAAAGTCATTCTGGAAAAGCCCTATCAGCTATCATTTCATTGGAAAGTTATAGCAATTAAAACAGTCTGATACCTATACATGAAAAGACAAAGAAATGGAAAAGAGGACATATTTCACCGATAATACAAGTATATGACAAAAGTGGCATATCTAAATAGTAAAGATGGATGATTCAACAAATGGTGTTGGGACAAATGAGATATCATATTGAAAAATAAAATTATATCACTACTTCACTTTCTACAACAAAATAAGCTACAGATAATGAAAGGATCAAATATTAAAATGAAATCATAAAAATCATGGAAGTACTAAGAAAAAACATGGGAGAAATTTTTACAATCTTAGAGAAGGCCTTTCTAAGAATTACATTAAACTCAATGACTCGTATGATTCAAAGGCATAAAAGAAAACGATACTTAAATGTGATTACTTAAAATTTCTGCAAAAAATATACTGAAGGTCAAAATACAAACAACAAATCATGAAAAAAAGTTTTCAGGACACAACAAAATGCTAATTTCCTTACAATACATCAAGTGTTCCTACATCTGTAAGAACAAAAACCCAAAAGAATAAGCAAAAGCTGTGATCAGAAAAAAAGTTACTGGCACCTATGCCAAAAAATACTCTGAAATGTAAATTAAAAAAAAGAAATTTTGCTAAACCATTCACTAGATTACCAATACACTGTGTTTATAAAGGCATAAGGAAAAAGGCACTTTAAACACATTATTGGTGGAATAGAGGTTGCAGTAACTTTGCAATACAATTCAGCATTACTTATCAACATTTTAAATGCACATACCCTTTGAACCAGTAATTCTACTTGCATGAATTTATCCCACAATATATATATAACAGCATGTATTCCCAAAGAAATATATATAAGTAAGTGCATAGCAACATTATCTGTAACAAAGTTGAGAAACAACCTAATTAACTATCCATAAGAGACTGATTGAATAAAATATGGAACATCCATATACCTTGTATATGTAAATAAATGCTTTCATTCATATGATTTTTATTGAGAATGTATTGTACTTCTAGGACTATACATCCATAATATCAGTTTACATCCATAATATCAGATCCATTCAACAAATCTCTGAGTGCCAACACCACATCTAATGCACTGTGATCAACAGTAAAGATATGTCACATAGTCTTTTTCCTCAAGAGAAAAATGTTCAGGGGCACCTGGGTGGCTCAGTCAGTTAAGTATCCGACTTTGGCTGAAGTCATGATCTCACAGTTCCGGAGTTCAAGCCCCGTATCTGGCTCTCTGCAGTCAGCACAGAGCCTGCTTGGAATCCTGTCTCCTTTTCCCTATGCCCCTCCCGTGCTCACTCTCTCTCAATCTCTCTCTCAAAACTAAACAAACATTAAAAAAAAATATTTTAAAAAAAGTTATATAGCCCCTTTCCTCAAGGAGCATATAGTCTGGCAAAGAATAGAAATAAGTAAACATACTATTACCATATACAGTATGATACATATATAGAATGTTATTAGAATACTTAAAAATAATCACCATTTAGAGGTGTCTGGGTGACTCAGTTAGGCCTTGGACTCTTGATTCAGCTCAGGTCATCATCTCACAGTTGGTAAGACTGAGCCCCACACAGGACTCTGCACTGACAGCACAGAGCCTTCTTGGGATTCTCTCTCCCTCTCGCTCTGCCTCTCCTCGGCTCACATGCACAAGGGTGCACTCTTCTCTCTCTCAAAATAAATAAATAAACTTTCGATCTACTTCCAAAAAAATAATAATAATCACCATTCCAAAAATCAAAAAACCAACCACTTAAATGTAAAATTATTAACTCCTCCTTTAGAGTTTAAAAGAATGATGAAGCCATCAGTGTGAGAAGACCTCAGCATCAGTAAAGCTGCGTCCCACCATTTTGCATGCCTATGTCCTATACTAGCTAACCACAAAAGTCACATTTACCCATATAAACACTGATGAATTATGGTCTGCCCTTACAGTTCTCATTACTGGTGCTGCCACACCCAGAGGGACCTTCTAGGGTCTATATTTAGAAAAGGAACAAAAAGTATCAAAGAATATAGTATAAGAGTGATGTGTCTACAACACTGACTTCTACTTAATCAGAAGTTTCAGTAAAGGATCAAGAAATATCATCCACTTGGTACCTTTTCCTGGGCTAGCAAAGTACCTTTAAAATGTGCCATTTAATTTGGGGCCTTGTATCAGCAGTGTTTCAAATAAACTGCTTTTAGGGAGATTATGAAATAACTACATATAAAACAGAGCCAATTATTAGACAATAGATAATATACTTGCTCCTTTTTAGAAATATTTCATATAAGATAGCAAATCTTCTAAGTTTAGAGGGATATAGTGCTAAAATATCATGTTTTTAAATACTACTACTCATACTGAGGTTATTTATCAAAGGCACAAAATATATTTATTCATCATTTCATTTTAAAATGGTTTGAGGGAGTCTGCCAGGTACTAAACACCATTTGACATTTGACGTGGAGCTTCCTATGAGCCAACCCAAAACGTAACTTAACTTATCCATAAGGAGCATACCACCGTTACCAACTTTTATTCCTAGTCCAAAATTAGAAACGGCTTAACAAGAGTAACTATTCCGAATCTGCAAATTCATCAGTTCTTTACCTTGATTGCAATTTCAAAGTAAGATGGGGAATGGATAGGGCATGAGAGTTCCTTCTTTAGAGGCACCTGCTTCCTAGAAATGTATATCACTGTTCAATTAGCCTTTGTATTAAGAACTAGTACTTAAGATTTAAACTATACATCACTCAAAATCTTTTAGCATTTCTACTATGTGCTCCTATGCCAATACACATGATCATATAATAAATGACTTCATAAAAGACTAGTAATTTTTAGTCCCAAGCCATAAACTATACTTACGAGCAATATTCAATTCTATACAAATGTCCATTGCAATTAACAGATTTGGACAGTCTCTGAAATTGATTTAGTAAGCCCAACACTTTCTTTGTATTTACATCCCCTGCCTCCAAGCTCTATCAATTCTTCTTTCATAAAACCTTTTTTTAACCTAACTATAAAAATTGAGATTTGCAGCCAAAAAAATCCTACTTCTTAGAGTTTCTTATATTCTTCCCTTCTATTCCATTTTCACTGACTGAAGGTAGTAGTAAACTAGTTCAGGCTCTACTCACCTCTTTCAAAACACCTGCAAAAGCATTCTAAATAGTTCTGTTTTTCTTTCCAACCTAACTTGAGTACTGTCGTTAATTCATTTTTCTAACACTGCTTTAACAATGGCATGCCTCAGTTCAATAATCTCCAATGGCCTCACAATGCGTAAAGCAGTAATTCAGGACAAAAGAGAAAAATAATGAAAGAACTTTTACATTTTGGAAACAATAACAAAAACATTTTTTGTTTCATAATATAAATTACCAAAGCCAAGAGCAACTGTGGATGGCAGAGCATGGATAAAAACAGGATAATAAAACCCTAATACCTTAATTCAGTTATTCAATACCCCTCAGAATCCAGATCTACCGCGAGTTTTCAATCTTAATTAACACTGGTTTAGAACATGCCCAAAGGCCAGTGCAATGTCATTGTTAATGATGTTTACATTTCTCTCAATGCAATTTTTATGCAGCATTTCCCTGGAGTACCTTCAAAGCCCATTAACCAAGCACCTTTTCAACTTGAAGCCAAATGTTTCTCCATGGAAAATGGTCAAGTGAGAGGCTTCCATCTCATTTCATTACTGTACAATGGGGATGTTCCAAGAACAGTAAACAACAAAATTCAAAATTATTCAAAAATAATGTAAACAATGTTAAATGCACAAGTGTCAGGAGTCTGCCTAACTCAGTAAATATAACCCTCTTCCCATAGGGCTGGTCTGTTTTGAACCATGCTCTGCACATCTCTCACCTTGTCTTTACTCACATCAGTCCTCTTGGTTCCTCTAAATCTTCAAACTGTATTTTTGTTTCAAATCACAATATAATTATTAAAGAGTATATTTCTAAAATAATTAAAAAAAAAAAAAACTTTTTACAATGGCCTATTAGAGACCCCAAATGAGCTAAGTGTAGCCCACCTCCCCACCCTCACGTTACACCACTCTGTCTCCAGCTTTTTTCATTAGTCTTACTAGACTTTCAAACACCCAAAGCTAATTCCTGCCTCAAGGCTTTTGCCTCCTTGAGGGTTGCTTGGAAATTTTTATCTGCAGCTTAAAATCTCACCTCCTCAGAAAGGCCTTTCTCAGTGCCACACTACTTAAAAGGCACTCCCCCCCACCACACCTCAGTAATTTTCCATGCCATCATCCAATTTATTTTCCTCGTAACACTTACCACTATTCTGAGTTTCTTATTTATGTGCTTATTATCTATACTCCCTGCATAGGGAGCATATGTGTCTTGTTTATTGCTATACCCTCATAGCCCAGAACAGAACCTGTCTCAGTTGAATGAATGAATAAACTGTTAAGAACCTAAGACTCACTAAAATGGTTTAACTATCCATGACTATAATCGTGATGTTCAGCGGTTCACTAAGGCAACTAAAGTTTCTAAATAGGTATCATAAATACAGAATTAGGGAACCATATAAAGGTAAGAGTCCCTGAGTAGGCAATATTCTTTCTCCTTTGTCTTCCAAACTTAGTATTCCAAAAGTCAAAATTCCGAGAATGCTGTCACCTCCTGAATCCCGAATGTTCAAAGATCAGAACCCTTCTCCTGTTTCCATATTGGAATACAAGATGACAAATTGGTATGCTTTTGTTAATCCTTAAACTGCCCATTTGCAAATTTACTACTTTATATTATTCTACCTCACTTTAGTTCTCTTAAATGTGTTTTTGACTCAGGAAAAGAAAAAAATCGTGTTACTCCTCATCTTCTAATATCTTCAGTGTAATGATTATTGTTTTGATTAATGCTTTGGGATGTGTCATTAAAATGTTATTCAGAAACATCACAAATGGCTTATTTTACTGCTGTGGAGAAACGAACTGAAAAATATATGTATTTTCTGTGATCTCAGATTGATTCTCTTCTTCTAGAAAACGAACTATTTCTAAAATCCAATAAAGCTATGAAGATTTCTCAGCAGGCAGTTAAACTACCTGATTCTTGCCCTTTTACTTGCCCTTTTATGCATTAAGAAAGATCCTACTGCTGGTGGGACACTTTGTCCCCAAAGTAACAAGCTACATGTTAATAAACTAGTAACTTGTCTAATAAGATTTAACATCTCTAACAAACTTGATTTTTTTTCTCTTCCAAAATAAAAAATTTCCCAAAATGAAAAGGGTAATAAAACAATGTTCCTTTAAAAAAAAAATACAATCAGGTACTAAAGTGAATGAAAATATTTGGAAACTATTTATAAACTATGCAGATTTGTCTCTGTCGACCTAAAACATAGAACTTCTAAGAAATAGTATTTCTAACCACTACAAGAAAACATCTGTCTCAAAACATTGTATTAAAGGCTCCTGACAAATCTGCCACAAATTCAATTGGCCTATTCGCGGCAAAAAATCCACAGGTTTCCTCTTCTTTAAGAACGTCAACCATTTTGCCTTTTTCCTCTACGATTCATTATAATGCATCAAGAGCCTAAACCACAGCAACAGCAATCCGTCTCATTCTGCAGCTAAGACCCTGGCAGAACTGCTCCCCTCGGGCCACAAATGCCCAGATCCCACTTCCCAGGCTCGGTTTAGCTAGGGAGTCGCCACATCACAACCCGGATAAACTGGGCGGTGCCAGGACTTTGCCAGAACTCTGGCCTTCCCAATTCTCCACGCGCCACACCACTGGAGGCGCTCTCCCGTCACTGCGGTTGGGTCAGTGTGGATGTTTTCCACTGGGCCAGCTCCCCACCAGCGCCAAGAATCGAGAGGGAGGGGGATGAGGTGCTAGGGGGCCACCCAAGCCAGGGAGGTGAGGAGGGGGCCCAGGGCTCAACGCTGGCAAACAGACTAGCAGCGAAACTGCGCCTTTTCCCTAGGAATGACCCAGCCTGGGAGACAAAAGATTAAGGGCGCCAAGGCCTTTCCATCCTCACCCGGGAACTTAGCCAGCCCAACGCTCAACCCTAGTTCCTCGATACAAACCCAGCTCCTATTAGGGGTGGATGCCTAACTTCCGGGACGCAGAGGGATAGGGACTATAGGGAAGAAGCCGGGAGCCGACGGGGTGCACGTGTTCCCCGATACCGAGACAGACAATAAAGAACAAGCCCGGGTTTCCTCGGCCGCCCCACCCTGCTCCTGGCGGCTCCCACCAGCGGGGGCGCCTTCGCCCCAAGGTCCACGGACAAAGCCCCTCGGGGCCGGAGAGGAGGGCTCCGCCCGAGGCATCTGGGGGTGCACACAAAAGACAGAGGGCGCGAGGGACTGCGCGAGGAGTAAGGGCACGGCACTCACCCACTGAGCCTGAGGAGCCCCTGCGCTTGGGCGCGGCCGGGGTGGAGGGGGGCGCGGCGGGGGCCGGGGCGGGTGGGGTCCACACGGGCTCGGCCTGGGGGCTCACGCTGGCCGGGGGAGGAGGAGGAGGCCGGGCCGGAGGCTCATCGTCCTCGGGGAGCTTGGAGGGCGAGGCTGCGGCAGCGGAGGGCAGGGATGGCGCGGGCACCGAGGGCGACACAGGGCTCGGGTCCCAAGACGGCGGCCGCTCCGGGGCTGCGGGGGGCGCGGCCGGCAGTGGCCCCCGGGGCGCCGGAGGCACGAAGTCACTGCCGAAGTCCAGCAGGGGCGCGCCAGCGGCGGGGGCGGTGGGCACTGGGGCTGCCGACAGCCCAGCGGCGGGCTTCCTCTCCAGTACCTCCAGCTCTTCTAAGTCCTCGTCCTCGTCCTCCTCGTCTTCCTCCTCGTCTTCCTCCTCGTCCTCGGGCTCCCTCACGAACTGGTACTTGAACGGGGGCTGAGGCCGGGGTGGACTGTCCGACGAAGAGGAGACCAGAGGCGACTGGTCCATGTCTTCCATGGCTTGCGGGTCGGAGATGATGCTGCAGCTGCTGGCTCCACGGGACGCTTCTCTTCAGAGCCGCGGGCGGTTGTGGGGGTTGGGGAGGACTGAGAGGGGCAGGGCCGAACAAGCCCAGGGACCTGCAGTGGCGACAGCTCCCGGAACAATGAGACTGCTCCTCCTGCCTCCGCGCCCGTGATGCGCCACCCGCCCAGTCCCCAGTTGCCGCCACCGCCCAGACGAGCGAAGGAGACAGGCCAGCAGATTCTCCGCCCAGTTTGGCGTGACTTACCCTCCCTGGCGGGGAGAGGCAGGGTCTGGCGCGGGAGGGAGAGAGCCAATCGGCTACGGGATAGAGACGACGGGCAACCAGCTGGCCCAATGGAAAGAGAAAGAGAGAAAAGTGGGTGGGGCTTTTTGCACTTCCTCTCTCCTACCGGCTGGGGTGGTTTCGATGGGTGGGGCTTGGAGCTGGGAGACCCACCCTTCACCTTGGGTACTTGCGGGTTGGGCCGGGGTCTCTACTTGTCTCGGAGCTAGAGGTCTGCCTGCGGCCCTAGGGCTCCATAAGCGTGCGGTAGGGCTGGCGGTCTGCCCTGAAGGGTCCGAGAGGTTCTTGGCTCCGCACCCCCGGAAGGGCGTTATCCTGGGGGACTGGGGGTGGTAACTTTCCTCCCAGGAAAGGAAAAACCCAGGGTTGAGAAATGTACTATGAAGTAGGCCCTAAAGATTTATGTATACAGTAAGAATTAAAAGATTTTGAAATAAAAAGATTACATTTTTTCAAACTTAAATTACCAGACCAACTCATCACTACTACCTGCAACCTCCTTAAAAGAAAAGAAATTTTTTTGACAGCTTTAATGTTGTTCTCTATTCAAACTGCAGGCCCTGGATGAAGTAGGCAAAACAGAGCTGGGCTTGGACAGTCTGGAGGACTAAAATCATTTCAAACTCGTCTCATCTCCTTCCAGGACGGTTTTGGGATCTGCCTGCTGCTGGAACTCACATGGTAGAAAGATGAGTCACCCAAAGAGAGAGAGAGAGAAAGTGGAAACAAAACGATGCCTTGGAAGGCAAATTTGATTCACATTACATTTCAGTCACCTTAGGCTCATGAGTCAACATTTCAGATGATTCAGGCCTTCTGGGAGTCAGGAAGCCCAGTATTGGTTTGTTTGATATGCTGGAATGAGCATGATCCCCATTCTACTTTTTCCAAAATGGGAGAGGGAGTTTAAAGGAAAGTGGTCACAGAACATACAAGTATCAGCATGCAAAGGGGTTAGAGTCCCTTTTATGGTTCTGGTATATCTTACAGAAATATTCACTGCATTCCTACTGTGGAGGCCCTGGAGACAGGATGACCTGCTTGCAGATTGCTCACAGTCTAGGCCTGCCCTGTCCAATATCTTAGTCACTGGCCACTTGTGGCTAATGAGCACTTGAAGTATGACTACATGAAATGAGATGTGCCGTAAGTTTAAAATGCACAGATTTTGAGTATCAGTATAAAAAAAATTAAAACATCTCAATTTCTATATGGTTACATTTTGTAATTCATGCTGTTGATGTGTTGGAAGAAGTATATTAAATTGTTTTCACTTTTTTTTCTTACTTTTTAAATGTAGCTTCTAAAATATTTTAAATATATGTAAGATTACGTATTTCTTTTGGGCAGTGCTAGTCTAAATAATTAAGAAATTTTGATTGCCATGGGGAATCATTAGGGTTATTTAAGTAAATTCTTAGCTCAAACTAATTAATATTACTCCAGGCTTAATTTAGGTATTAAAAAGGAAAGGCAGTGGTTAGGGAAGAAGGAAGGAGAAATGAATAGGTGGAACACAGGAGATTTTTAGGGCAACAGAATTATTCTGTATGATACTGTAATGGTGGACACATGACATCATACTTTTGGCAAAACCCATCAACTGTCCATCACAAAGAGTGAACCCTAATGTAATGGAGGTTAGTTAATAATAATATCAATACTGGTTCATCACTTGTACCATACCAAGATGTTAGTAATAGGGGATGGTTGGAGAGTGGGCATGGTACTCCCTGTACTTTCTGTTCAATTTTTCTGTAAATCTAAAATTGCTCTAAGAAACAAAATGTGTTAATTCTTTAAGAAGGGAAGGGTAGAACGAGATTTCCTGGGAACATTACCTGATCCGGTTAGCACCACGACATTCAGGACCTGGCATATCCATTCCACAAAGACCAACTGGTTTTATTTCTACAAAATGGCTGAGGTACTTTGAGTTTATTTGTTTTTTATTTTGTGTCATTTTTGAAGAGTAGGAAGAGAGAAACATTAGTGTAGAATTTGGGGGTGGAAAGTTTAATGCCAAACTAAAAATTTTAAACAAAACAGATACCTACAATGATTATTAAAAGTCATGTTTCAAGTATTCGTCAAAAATTATCAGAAATGTATATGATCTTCAACCGCATACACATACAAAAATATACTAGCAAAATTTTATGGTATGAACTTTTTCTGTTATGTAGCAACTTAGCTATCAGTAGTTCAGTCTTCACTGTACTGTTTTCCCCACTATAATTGTTCTGAAACTCCTTAATAGAAAAATTTTACAGTTTTCATATATTATTTGTAAGTTGCTTGCTTATATGATATCTCCACATTCATATATATGTGTGCCTGCTATTACTAAAATAGTCTCAACGGAATATCTTTAATTTATTAAAAGTGTCGTAAAAGGATAATTATGGAAAAGTGGTAGATTTACAACTTTTATAATAAATGGTAAATATTGAGGCAATAATATAAGCACTCTCCTCTGAAGAAGAAAAATAACAATCTTATTGTGCTCAGGGACTTCTAAAATGTAAGTATTTGATGGATGAATTAAGAGTAAAGAGTTTACCCAGTGTTCGTAGAATGATCAACAAAGGATAAGGAAAGGAGACTGTTGCTGACATACCAGAATCAAAAGTAGAGTTAGTTACACATTAGGATAACTACATATAAATATCACTCTCGCTAACAAGAAAATTCTGATGGGCATTTGAAATGCTTAAAGGAAGAATGTAAATTCTTGATCATAATAATAGTTAGAAAAAGAATTATTCAATGAATTACTTTTGAAATTATCTTACCAGAAGTAGAAGATTAAAGTTTTCAGATACCACAAGTTAGTAACTGTTCTGTTAGAACACTACAAGAAATCCATTCATCCTGATGGAATTATAGAATCTCAGAGTTGGAAGGAATCTGGGAGATCAGTTTGACCAATTTCCTTACCATTACAAGAATTCACTACAGAAGGTTTTTTCAAGTTGACCATCGGTGCTAGGTTAAAAACAGCCACAAACTCTTTGCAACAACTCCCATTCAGAGGTAAAGTCAGTTTCCCCACCCCTTCTGAGCTGGCCTTGTGACTTTCTTGACCAATAGAATGCTCTGGAAGTGAGTTCCAAGCCTAACTAGCAAAGGCACTGCAGCTTCTATTCTCACTGTCTTGGAACACTGAGGCTAAAGATGAGATACACATGGGGAAAGAGACCTAGCTGACTCTCTGGGAGCTGAGGTCCCAGAAATGTGAGACCATTTCAGATTCTGCAGCCAACCCACAGAATCATAAAAAGTAATAAATCATTGTTTTAAACTACTACCTTTTGGGATGGTTCATTACAGAACAAAAGCTAGTTTAAACATCATCTGTTTTGTGCTTTACTCATTCGTATATGAAATATTTATTGGGTATTTACTCTTCATCATGCACATGGAATGCAGCACTGAACAACTCAGCACAAATGTGCCTGGACATTTTCAGGGAGATTCACCACTTAAGGAAATATCCCGTCCTGTTTCTATTATATTATACCTTATTGCAGAAAGCTCAATTGATACCTAATCCATGTACACAGAACAGGTTATTTGTCCTTCTATCATGTATGCCCCATGAAAGAGTTAAAAGGCATAGGATAGCTATATTCTTGTCTACATATGTAGAGTGGGTTCAGCAACCACAGGAGAAAGATGAGAGGTTAATTCCTGACAAACTTATATCAAGAGCTGTGCACAACTTTTTTGTCTACTGGAAATGACTTGCCAATATTCAAGATCACCACTGAATTACATTCAGCCTTTGTCTTTAAAAAACAAAACAAAACAAAACAAAACAAAACAAAACCTGAAACATCATGTTGGCAGTCCTAAGGGGAAAACTAAAAACTTGCTGTGTCATTGTCCCTACCATTTTTCATGAAATGCAGTTCATGGTTCTGGTTAACATCTTGACTTATACTAAGTTCATTCTATAATGAGAATAGAAATAGAAGTATTATAAGATCAACATCTTCAGCCATGCTAGTTAAGCGTTGAAAATTATTGGGACACCTGGGTGGCTCAGTTGGTTAAGCGTCCAATTTCAACTGAGGTCAGAATCTCGCAGTTCGTGGGTTAGAGGCCTGTGTGGAGCTCTGTGCTGACAGCTCAGAACCTGGAGCCTGCTTCGGATTCTGTGTCTCCCTCCCTCTCTGCCCCTCCCCCATTCATGCTCTGTCTTTCTCACTCTTTCTCTCAAAAATAAATAAACATTAAAAAAGAAAGAAAGAAAGAAAATTACTGTTGGACCTAAAATCAAGTTTTTAAGTTCCAAGAAGAAATCACATAAAAGCCAAATGAAAGTCATAATTAAAATTGAACCTACTCTTTCTCCTTTAACCTTCTTTGGTCCTCCACATTAATACTGCATTCCATTAGGCTAAATTCAATATGCACCATTTCTCTGGTGAAATTTATTGTGATCTAATATAAAAACTATTTTTGATTCAGAAGAAAATTAATTTTGATCTAGCAGCACAAATCCAAGCAGAGAAATTCTTAAACCATCTTAGACAAATAAAAATCTATCCTCATGAGAAAAAAGAACTACAGAAAAGAGTTCACAAAATGATCTGAGTTATAAATAACTCATTCCAGCATCTCACCTATTCTTCCTAATACCTAAAAACTGAAGTATAATTTCTGCTGTTTTATTTTCAGTGGAAATAGAAACCAGGTATTCACTATCTTTACAATAAACATGACTCATTTACTCAACTAAAATCTATTGAGCTTCTAGGTTCTGGTGATAAAGGGTAAATAAAACACACTTCTTACCATCAAGGAACATATAATCTAGTTTACAGAAAAATATATAGGTATGTATACACATATATGTGTAAACATATTCATATATATGTGTATATATGTATGTGAATATATAGAATATACATATATTAATATAATTCATACTCTAAGTATATAATATGTATATTATATACTTACATAATTAATACAATATAATTCATGCTATATATATGTATATATTAGAGAAAGAGTGAAACAGACATATTCCAGCAGAGTTTGGGAAGGCTTCATAAAAGGTGCTACTCTTTTAAGGTAAAGAAAGAAGGGAAGGCATCTAATGAAGGAAAAATAGCACCTATAGAGGAAGAGGAGTTAAACTCCAATATAGATTCAAGGCATAGAGAGACATCAGGTATGGTTAGAGAGGTAGAAAATGACTGAAGATAAAACCAAATAAAGAAATCAAATACAGACTATGAAGGGTCTCAAATGCCATGCTAAAGAGTGAAGCTATTATTCTCTACGTAAAGAGTTACTAAAAGTCTTTAAGCAAAATGGGGACACCTGGGTGGCTGATTGGATTAAGCATCCAACTCTTCATCTAGGTTCAGGTCATGATCTCACAGTTCCTGGGATCAAGCCCCTCACTGGGCTCTGCTCTAACAGTGCAGAGCCTGCTTGGGATTTTCTCTCTCTTCCTCTCTCTCTCTGCCCCTTCCCCATGCTCTCTGTCTCTCTCTGTCTCTCTTACTCTCAAAATAAATAAATAAACTTAAAAAAAAAAAGGCTTTAAGTAAAATGGTGAGATGACCTGATTGCTAATTTACAAAAATAGTAGTGATAGTGTTATAAACATAGATGAGTATGGATGCTAGAATAAGGAAATAACATTTAGGATGCAATTATATAATATTACAGGTAATCTTTGCCCAGTAACTTGATTATAGCTACTATAGTTTAAGTGAAACATAATTACTGCTTAGAGTTTGGGCAAAAAATTGATGAAAGCCTGAACCAATAGTTCAGGAAATAGGAGAAGATAAAATTGAAAAACACTGAAGAAGCTGAATTCATAGAATTTGGTGACTAATAGGATGGAGGGGCTGATGGAAAAGAAGAAGAGCTGAAATAAGCTTTATGCTTAGGCGGCAAGGTATATTGGTGCTACCATGGTGAAAGCAAAGAAATCAGGAGAGGAAGCACAGAACTGGTGAGTAATGCTGGGGAGAATATAATGACCTTAATTTTTAGATACATTGACCTTGAGTTGCCTTTGGAATATTGAGTAGAAACAATCAGGAAGCAGCTGCAAAGCCAGGGCTGAGACTTAGGATGACATTGTAGTCTGGACAGCAGGTACCTAAGTGTTAGTTAAGTTTCATGGGTAAAGTCTTGGGGGGAAAGTGTGGGGTGGGGGCAGTGGAGCAGGTTGATGCATATTGTTTGCTATTCTCAGAGAACAGGGCCTAGAAAGGAGCCATGGGAAACACCAACATGAAATATCTCTGGATGTACTAGAACAATGCTATTTCCACATAATCTTTACTTTTCCTGGGCAAAACAAAAAACCTCCCTTTTGCTTTTCTTCATAGGTCTAGTTGTTCAGTTTCATTTTATCTTCTCCATCCTCTTTAAATATTAAACTCAGAACTCCAAGTAGTATTCCAGTAAGTACTCAATATAATTACATTTAGCACTAAGTAATCTATAGCAGTAGGGACAATACCAATAATTTAAACCACAGATAATCCTTAAACCCTCATTAAGCTGGTAGCGCCAGCCTCTTAGCCAAAAACAAGTAGTAGAATTGCCTGGTGGTCTTTAACCTCTACGTGTAACTGACCACCCTCTAATGAAGGTGCTGAAGAGAAGGAAATGGTTGAAAGAAAAGCAATAAGAGATTAAGCAAGCTCCATTAAATTAAAAAATTAACTAGACAATAAATGGTTCTTTTGTATACTACTTGTATTTATGAGGTATGGGATTTTTTTTTTAATCAACAGATCTACATTGCTCATACTCAACTTGTTTTCTGCTTTCCAGAGAACTCAGAAATACATTCATCACTGGAAATGCCATAATATATTGCCTTGCCTGTGTCTTTTTTGAAACTCTCTTTCCTTTTATTGCTACAGACTCACTGTGATCTACATTTCCATCTTATCTTAGTATTATTTATTGTCCTAGGTGGAAATTTATCCTGTCAGGTGGTAAAAGAAAGGTAAGTCATTTGTGAATAAGGACCTAGCATAGTCAAATACATAGAGGCAGGGAGTAGAACAGTGGGTCTCAGGGGCTAGAGGGAGGGGCAAGCAATGGGGAGTTAGTGTTTAATGAGTAGACAGCTTCAGGATGGAATGATGCAAAATTTCTGGAGATAGATGGTCATGATGGTTGTACAACAATATGAATGTACTTAATGCCACTGAACTGTGTATTTAAAAGTGGTTAAAATGGTAAATTTTATGCCATGCATATTTGACCACACTAAAAAATTTTTATTGCAATTATAAAAAAATTAACATAAGTTAGAAGATAAACTTGAAAAATCTCCCAGAAAACAGAAAAAAGAACAAAAAGATACATCAACAACAAACAAGTAGAAATTAAAGGTTTCTTTTTTTAAATCAATATCATTTACAATAGCATCAGAAAACATGAAATATTTAAGGATGGATTAAACAAAATATGCCCACTACCATTACACTACAAATATTGCTGAGAGAAATTTGAAAAACTAAAAGGACTTCAACTTTGATTTCAACATTTATGAGAAAGCTACATTTATGATGAAGACAGTGTGGTATTGGCATAAAGATAGACAAAGAGATGAGTGGGACAGAATAAAGAGTCCAAAAAATAGACTCAGAGACACACACATATATAGCCAATTAATTTTTGACAAGAGTACCAAGGTATTTCAGTGGGATAAAAATTGTCTTTTCAAATAAATGGTGCTAGAACAAATGGATATCCATATACAAAAAAAAAAGAAATCAATAAATAAAAAAACTTAGATTCTAATCTCACATGCAAAAAAATTAACCCAAATGAATCATGGGCCTAAATAGAACGGCTATAAACTATAAAACAATAAAATTTCTTGAAGCAAACATAGAATAAAATCTTGGCAAGGATTTATAATAAACGCTTTTGCAAGTATAAAATGGCACAATAACTGTAGAAAATCATCTGGCAATTTCCTATGAAGTTAAACATACCTAATCACATGACCCAGAAATTCCATACTCGGGTATTTATCCAGAAGAAATGAAAACCAGAAATGACCTATATGTCCACCAACTAGTTAATAGACCAACAACACATGACTTTGGAAATCCACTCAGCAATAATAAGGAACAAACTATTGATGTATATAGCATAAAAGAAACTCCAAAGAAATTATATTAAATGAAAGAAGCAAGACACAAAAGCCTACATTCTATATGATTCTGTTTATGTGACATTTTAAAACAGGCAAAACTCCCAGGGGGTAGGGAAGGGAAGGAGGGTGACTGCAGAGAGGATGAGGGAATTTTGGGGGTTTGTTTGGTTTTTTTAAGTTTATTTATATTGAGAGAAGGGGAGGGGAGGGGCAGAGAGAGAGAAGAGAGCAAGAATCCCAAGCAGGCTCCACACCATCAGCACAGAGCCCAGTGCAGGGCTCAAATCCATGAACCATGAGATCATGACCTGAGTCAAAGTCAGAGATGAGGGAACTTTTTGGAGTAATAGTGGTGAAGGCTATACAACTATATACATTGTCAAAACTCATTGAACTGTACAATTAAAATGAGTGACATTTATTGAGTAAAAATTTTATCTCAATACAGATGTTTTTTTAAAAAAAGACAAAGATATAATACAGAGGACAAAAGATAGGAAAGTTAGAAGATCTCAAGGATGGAACTAGAGGGTATTATGCTAAGCAAAATTAGTCAGAAAAAGACAAATATCATATGACTTCACTCATATGAGGACTTGAAGACAAAAAACAGATGAATATAAGAGAAGGTAAGCAAAAATAATATAAAAACAGGGAGGGGGACAAAACATAAGAGACTCTTAAATATGGAGAACAAACGGAGGGTTACTGGAAGGGTGATGGGAGGGGGGATGGGCTAAATGGGTAAGGGGCATTAAGGAATCTACTCCTGAAATCATTGTTGCATTATATGCTAACTAATTTGGATGTAAATGAAAAAAATAAAATTAAAAAAAAAAAGAAAGAAAGTTAGAAGATCAGTTTGGAAGGCCTATGAATCACTAACAAGAGATCCACAAAGAAAGACCAGAAAAAACACTAAGTTTTCTATTAATCTAACTTGCCCTCTAGAAAGGTGAACTTGCAGTACAGTACTACATGCTCCATGACAGAGCATTATTTAAGAGTTTACATTTTAACTCAACCTTATAATTGTGTGCAGATTGTTTGAATGTCAAGAAATGTTTTAAGACTATTTCTTAAACAGTTTTCCTTCTCTAAATCAATCACCCTTTATCTCTATGAAATTGATAGTGCTGTAAATACAATCTAAGTCTACCTTAAGTTCTTATTTAGATCTTAGAGTTGGGTTTGGTTGCTATTTTCAGATGATTATGTAAGGTGCAATTTTTTTTTGAGTTCTATTTTTCTCCTGCCGCCCCCCACAAAATTGAATTTATTTAAACTAAAAAACAAACAAACAAAAAAATACACAGTTCACCCATTTCTCCCACCCCTCACCCCCACCTCTGGCAGCTGCTCGTCTGTTCCCTGTATCTATGAGCTTGGGTTTTGTTTTGTTTTTTAGATCCACATAGCAGTGAAATCATATGGGATCTATGTGTCTCCCTCTGAATCATTTCACTTAGCGTAATACCTTGTAGGTCCATCCATGTTCTTCAAATGGCAAGATCTCATTCTTTTTTGTGGCTGAGTAACATATATATACACATACAGACCACATCTTCTTTATCTATTCATCTATTCTATCTAATCCTCGGCTTATTTCTATATCTTGGCTATTGTAAATAATGCTGCAGTAAACATAGGGGTGCATATATCTTTCTAATTAGTGTTTGTGTTTTCTTTGGGTGAATATCCTGTAGTGGAATTACTGGATCATATGGTATTTCTATTTTTAATTTTTTGAGGAACCTCCATAGTGTTTTCCACAATGGTTGCACCAATTTGCATTCCCACCAATAGTGCATGAGGCTCCTTTTTCTCCACATCCTGCTAATATTTATTTCTTGTCTTTTTGATACTAGCCATTCTTATTGGTTTAAGGTGATATTTCATTGTGGTTTTGACTTGCATCTCCCTGATGATTAATGATGTTGAACATCTTTTCATGTGCCTGTTGGTTTTTTGCATGTCTTCTTTAGAAAATTACCTATTCAGATCTTCTGCCCATTTTTAATTCAGATTGTTTTTTGCTATTGAGTTATAGCAGTTTGTTTCTATATTTTGGATATTAGCTCCTTATCAGATATGTGATTTGAAAATATTTTTTCCCATCTGGTAAATTGTCTTTTCATTTTCTTGATGGCATCCTTTGCTATAAAGAGCTTTATAGTTTAATGTAGTTTGCACTTGTTTACTTTGCTTCTATTTCTTTTGCTTTTGGTGTCAGTTTCAAAAAAAAAATCATCACTAATACCTAAGTTGAGGAGTTCACCGCCTATGTTTCTGCTAGGAGTTTTATGGTAAGTCTTACATGCAAGTCTTTAATCCATTTTGAGTTAAGTTTTATGTATGGTATAAAATTGTAGTCCAATTTCATTCTTTTGCATGTGGCTGTCCAGTTTTCCTAACATCATTTACTAAAGAGACTGTCCTTTCTATGTATATTCTTGTCTCCTTTGACATAAATTAATTGACCATATATAGTGTGGGTTCAATTCTGGGGTCTCTATTCTGTTCTCTTTATCTATGTGTCTGTTTTTATGCCAATACCATACTGTTTTAATTACTATTGTTTTGTAATATAATCTAAAAATCAGGGATTGTGATGCTCAAAGAGATCCACAACAAAACATGATTAAAATGTCCAAAGTTAAGAACAAGAAGAGAAGGCTTCTGATTCTGTGTCTCCCTCTCTCTCTGCCCCTCCACCGTTCATGCTGTGTCTCTCTCTGTCTCAAAAATAAATAAACGTTAAAAAAAAAATAAAAAAAAAAAAAGAACAAGAAGAGAATATTAAAAGCAGCAAGAGAAGAACAACTTCTAACATACAAGAGAACCTTCATACAATGAATCAGATTTTTCAGCAGAAATTTTGTAGACCAGAAGAGAAGGGCAAAATATATTTAAAGTGCTAAAAGAAAAAACTTCCAGTCAAGAATATAAACCATCACTGGAAAGGTAAATATATACTAAAGGTAGTGGATTGATCACTTGTAAAGCTAGTATGAAGACTAAAAGACAAAATTATAAAAATGACTATGATTACTATAATTCTTCAAGAGATATACAATAGAAAAAGGCGTAGAATGTGACATCAAAGCAAAACCTGTGGGGAGGGGTGAGAGTAAAATTGTTGAGTTTTAGAATGGGATCAAACCTAAGTTGCTATCAACTTAAAATAGACAGTTATAGATACAAGTTTTATAGGTAAGCCTCATGATAAACACAAAGCAAAAATGTATAGCAAATACACAAACAATAAAGAGAAAGGAATATAAGCACACCAGTAAAGAAAGTCACCAAACCACACACACACACACACACACACACACAAAGAGGGAGAGAGAGAGAGATAGAGAGAGATTGAGAGAGCAAGGGAAAAAGAAAGGAACAGAGAGGAACTACAAAACAGCCATAAAACAACAGAATGGCAATAAGCACATAGCTACTAGTAATTACTTTAAATGTAAATGGACTAAATTCTCCAATTGATAGAGTAGTTGAATGGATAAAAAGACAAGTTCCATCTATATGCTCCCTACAAGAGACTTACTTTAGACATAAGAACACATACAAAGACTGAAAGTGACAGGATGGAAAAAAAAATCCTATATAAATGGAAACCAAAAGAAAGCTGGAATAACTATACTTACATCAGACAAAATAGACTTTATTTTTTTATACATCAGATAAAATAGACTTTAAAAGAAAGACTGTAATGAGACAATGAAGGGTACATAATGATTAAGGGGTCAATCCGACAAGAGGGTACAACAATTGTAAATTGTAAAAGAGGGTATTAACAGATAAAAACAAACAAACTATTAATAGACCTTGAGGGAGAAATAGCTACACAATAATAGTAGGGAACTTGAGTACACCACTTACATCAATGGATAAATCCCCCAGATGGAATCAATAAAGAATCATCAGCCTCAAATGACATATTAGATGAGATGGACGTCAATATTTACAGAACATTCCATCCCAAAGCAGCAGAATACACATTCTTCTCAAGTGCACAAAGAACATTTTCCAAGATAGATCATATGTTAGTCCACAAAACAAGTCTTAATAAATTTGAGAGAATTGAAATTGTATCAAGTATCTTTTCTGAACCAGTGGTATGTACTAGAAATTAATTATACAAAGAAAACCAGAAAATTCACAAATATGTGAAGATTAAACTTGCTATGGAACAACCAATGAATTAAAGAAGAAATTTTAAAAGTAAATAAAAAATACCTTGAGATAGATGAAAACAGAAATATGATGTCACAAAACTTACAGGATGCAGCAAAGCAGTTCTAAAAGTAAAGTTAATAGTGATGAATGTCTACCTCAAGAAAAAAGAAAAGTCTTAAACCACCCATCTTTGCACCTCAATGAACTAGAAAAAGAAAAACAAATGAAGCTGAAGTTAGTAGGAGAAAATAACAAAGATTATAGCAGACATTAGTGAAATAGAGACTAAAAAGACAGTAGAAAAGATCAATGAAATGAAGAGGTAGTTATTTTAAGAGATAAACAAAATCGACAGAGCTCTAGCTAGACTCACCCAAAAAAGGACTCAAATAAATAGAATCAGAGATGAAAGAGATGTTACAACTGACACCACAGAACTACAAAGGATCATAAGAGTCTACTATGAACAATTACATATCAACAAATTGGACCACCTAGAAGAAATAGATAAATTTCTAAAAACATACAACTTATCAAGACTAAAGCATGACGAAATAGAAAATCTGAACAGGGGGCACCTGGTGGCTCAGTCAGTTAAGCAGCTGACTCTTGGTTTCAACTCAGGTCATGATCTCACAGTTTATGTGCTTGAGCCTCACATGGGGTTCTGCCCTGATGTGCAGAGCCTGCTTGGGATTCTCTCTCTCTCTCTCTCTCTCTCTCTCTCTCTCTCTCTCTCTCCCTGCCCCTGCCCTACTTGCTCGCTCTCTCTCTCTCTCTCTCTCTCAAGATAAATAAACTTTAAAAAAGAAAGAAAGAAAGAAAGAAAGAAAGAAAGAAAGAAAGAAAGAAAGAAAATCTAACAGAATAATTACTAGTAAGGAGTTTGCATCAGTAATCAAAAAATATCCAACAAACAAAAATCCAGAACCAGGTGGCTTCACTGGTAAATACTATCAAACATTTAAAGAAGTACTAATAGTAATCCTTCACAAACTCTACCAAAAATAGAAGAGGAGGGAACTCTTCCAAACTCATTTTATTAGACCAGCATTACTTGGATACCAAAGCAAACAAAGATTCCATAAGAAAAGAAAATTATAGGCCAATATTCCTGATGAACATAGTCACAAAATCCTCAACAAAATATTAGCAAATTGAAGTCAGCAAAACATTACAAGGATCATATACCATAATCAAGTGAGATTTATTCCAGGGATGCAAGGATGGTTTAACACAGCAAATCAGTCAATGTGATATGCCACATTAACAAAATACAGGATAAAAGTCATATTATCATCGCAATAGACATAGAAAAAGCATATGACAAAATTCAACATCCACTTATGATAAAAATTCAACAAAGTAGATATAAAGGGAACATACCTCAACACGATAAAGGACATATATAACAAGCTTACAGCTAATATAGTCAACAGTGAAAAGCTGAAAGCTTTTCCTCTAAGAGCAGAAGCACGACAAGGATGCCCATTCTTGCCACTTTTATTTAACATAGTATTGAAAGTCCTAGCCATAGCAATTAGGCAAGAAAAAAATAAAATGCATCCAAATTGGAAAGAAGTAAAAAACTGTCACTGTTATAGATGACCTAACATTTTATACACAAAACCTTAAAGATTCCATCAAAAAACTGTTAAAGCTAATAAATAAATTCAGTAAAGTTACAGGGTACAAAATCAATACACAAAAATCTGTTGTGTTTTTAGACACTAATGATGAACTATCAGAAAGAAATTAAGAAAGCAATCCTATTTACAATTACATCAAAAAACAACCTAGGAATAAACTTACCCAAGGAGGTGAAAGATCTATATGTTAAAAACTGTAAGACATAAATGAGAGAAATTGAAGATGACACAAAGATATTCCAGGCTCATGGACTAGAACAATTATTGTTGTTAAATGCCAAAGCAATCTACAGATACAATGCAGTCCCTATTAAAATTTCAATGACCTTTTTCACAGAAACAGAACTAACAATCCTTAAATTTGTGTCAAAGCACTAAATACCCTGAATAGCCAAAGCAATCTTGAGAAAGAGGAACAAACCTGTGCAATTTTTTTTAGAAGAAATCATTTATTATTTAAAATAAATGTTTCTCAAGCATACTGTACTTTCATTGCTATTGCCCTGAAAGCCAGCCATTCATCTTTTTTTAAAAACAATTTTATTGAGATATAATTCTCATACCATAAGATTTATGCAGTTAAAGTATGCAATTCAGGGGCACCTGGGTGGCTCAGTTAAGTGTCTGACTTCACTCAGGTCATGATCCCGCAGTCCGTGAGTTAAAGCCCTGTGCCAGGCTCTGTGCTGACAGCTCAGAGCCTGGAGACTGCCTCAAATTCTGTGTCTCCCTCTTTCTCTTCCCCTCCTCTGCTCACACTCTGTCTCTCTCTCTCTCAAAAATAAATAAACATAAAAAATATAAAGTATGCAATTCATCAGACATACAGATTGCCAATAGACACATGAAAAGATGCTCAACATCATCCATCATCAGGGAAATGCAAATCAAAACCACAATGAGATAGTATCTCACACTAGTCAGAATGGTTAGCATCAAAAAGAGAAGAAATAACAAGCATTGGCAAGGATGTAAAGAAAACAGAACCCTCCTGCACTGTTGGTGAGAATGCAAATTGGTGCAACCATTGTGGAAAACAATACAGAGGTTCCTCAAAAAGTTAAAAATAGAAATACCATATGATCCAATAATTTCACTACTGGGTAATTTCCCAAAGAAAACAAAAAATATTACCTGGAAAAGATATATGTTTACTGCAGCATTATTTACAATACCCAAGATATGGAAGCAGTCCAAGTGTCCATTAATAGGTGAATGGATAAAGACGATACACACACACATACACACACGTACAATAGAGTATTACTCAGCCCTAAAAAAATAAATAATAAGATCTTACCTTTTGCAACAATACAGTTGGACCTAGAGGTTATGCTAAGTGAAATAAGTCAGATGAAGAAAGACAAGTACCATATGATTTCACTTATAAGTGGGATCTAGAAAACAAAACAAATGAACAAACAAAAGCAGAAACAGACCCAGGGGCACCTGTGTAGCTCAGGCGGTTGGGCATCCAACTTTGGCTCAGGTCATGATTTCTTGGTTTGTGGGTTCAAGCCCCATGTCAGGCTCTGTGCTGACAGCTTAAAGCTTGGAGCCTGCTTTGGGTTCTGTGTCTCCCTCTCTCTCTGCCCCTCTCCCCACTCATTCTCTCTCTCTCTCCGTCTCTCTCTCAAAAATAAAGATTTAAAAAATTTTTTTTAAAGAAATAGACTGATAAATACAGAACACAAATTAATGGTTGCCACAGGGAAGAGGAAGGGGGAATGGGCAAAATGAATGAAAGAGAGTGGGAAGTACCATCTTCCAGTTATGGAATGAATAAATCATGGGGATGAAAAGTCCAGCATAGGGAATGTAGACAATGGTACTGTAGCATTGCATGGTGACATATGGTAGCTACACTTGTGGTGAGCATAGCATACAGAGAAGTTGAATAACTATGTGGTACACCTGAAACTAATATAACATTGTGTGTCAACTATACTTCAACAAAAAAGTGTACAATTCAGTGCCAGCCATTGTTCACCTTTGTACAAGGTCTCAATATGATATGAAAGAAAAGACAATGTGATTCTGTAGAGCAAGATTTTAGAGTCAGTTCTGCCATGCTTCAGCAAAGTGACCTTCAGGAACCTTTGGGCCTTGATATCTCCACTGTAAATCAGGGAGTTGAACTAGATGACTGCCCTAGCTCTGATCTACCTTCAAGATTTTTTTTTTTACTGTTGTTTATTTTTAACCTTAATTTCTCTTTCGAGCCAACACCAAATATTGGGATGACCAGCTCAGAAAGATCTATTTTACAAAAGGACATTTGCAACAATGCTCTAAACTAAAGATGGTGCTGGCAGACTTATTACAGCATTCAGAAGGCTTTATAAATGTAACAAGATCTTTTAGAGACTTTTTTGAAAGAAGGCAATTTCCTTTTACACATTTCAATGTGTGTTTAACTTAGATGAGCTTCTTTCCTCAAACTTTATCTTTCTCATTTCTAGAAGCAAATATGAAACTATGTAGAAAGCTGAATAGACTTGGAAATACACTCAAGTAAACCATAGTAGAGTCAGTGACTCAGCCAAATTCCTTAAGCAAATATACTGCCTGCAGAATTTTTATTGAAGTAAAAAATGGAGAGTCACCATAAAGACCTAGTTGATGTACAATATTTCATTCCTGAAGATTTTAACAGTATATTATTTCATTTATCTCTTTATTTCAAATAGAGTTCAGGTTACATTTTTATTTATTTTTATTTTTTATTTTTTCAAAGTTGCACTTTTATTTATTTTTTTGGAAACTACACTTTTAAATGAATTTGCACATATTCCTAAAAAAGTAACATGGGATCTCTTAGTAAGTAATTAGGTGTTGTTTTGAGTTGAATTGTATCTCCCTCCAAATAAGTATTTTGAAGTTCTAATCCTCAGTACTTCAGAATGACCTTATTTGGAAATAGGGTCGTCACAGATGTATTTGGTTAAGATGAGGTCCTACTGGAGCAGAGTGGGCTCTTAATCCAATCTAACTGGTGTCCTTCTAAGAAGAAGAGAAGACAAAAACACATAGAGAAGTTGGCCATGTGAAGACAGAGGCAGAAATTACAGTGTTGGAACCACAGCCAAGGAATACATGTGGCTTCCAAAAGCTGGAAAGGGAAGAGTGGATCCTAGAAGATTCAGAGGGAGCACAGCTCTGTCAACACCTTGATTTCCTACGTTTAGTCTCCAGAAGTGTGACAGAGCAAATTTCTACTGTTTTAAACCATCCAGTTTGTGGTACCTTGCTATGGTAACCATAGGAAACTAATCCAAATATACAGCCAAATGTTACACATGTATGCGCGTGCACACACACACACACACACACACACACAAAGAGAACCCTCATTTTAACCAAATTACTGGATTTCTAAAAATCTAAAATAATGATGATTTGGGGATGTGAACTTGAGTTATTAATTATAGTAATGTATGATGCCTTATAACATTTACACAATTTCTTTAAGGTACTACATTTCCAAATATTTTGAACTGTAAGGGTACTAAGTAAAAAAAAAAAAGCAAATATTTACAACGGAGAAATAACACAGTACCTTTGAGAGAAGCAAGGCAGCCTACTCAAAAGATGAAAACTCAAAGAAAAACAGCTACTAGAGAATTATTTCTTTTTTCTTTCTCTCTTTTTTCAAGAGAACTATTACAAAATGGGCAGCTGAGTTACAACACTTGATATTACTAAACCATTCAAGTCTCAAAATAAGAATTTGACAGCAATAATAATTTCATAATTTTATGATGAAACTTAGATGGAAAATTTTCACAAGACAACTTTAGATATGAAAACAATGAGCAAGAATGTGATAAACAATTTCTTTCATGTCTACTGATACTAAATTTAGTATCTGTGATTAAATTTTTTTGGAGAAAAATTGAAAACTTTACATTAAAAGAGATTATAGGGAGGGGTGCCTGGGTGGCTCAGTCAGTTGAGCGTCCAACTTTGTCTCAGGTCATGATCTCACAGTATGTGGGTTCGAGCCCCGTGTCGGGCTCTGTGCTGACAGCTCAGAGCCTGGAGCCTGCTTTGGATTCTGTGTCTCCCTCTCTCTCTCCCTCTCCTTCTCCATCTCTCTCTCAATCTCTCTCTCTCTCTCTCTCTCTCTGTTTTCCCCTCCCCACTAGTGCTCTGTCTCTCAAAAATAAATGTAAAAAAAAAAATTTTTTTTTAAGATATTATAGGAACTTATAAAGAGAAGACTCAATATCATAAAGGAGGTGATTAGTCCCAAATTGATTAGTATGCTCAAGAGAGTTCAAATAAATTCCCAAGACTTTCACATGAAGGGTGATGGGATGTTTACAAAATTTACACTTAATGAGTAGTTGAGAATAGCAAAGACTCCCTCAACTCCCTTCCCTTATCTGGCTCTGGGAAACCACAACCCCAGTTAAATCCAACTCTGCCTTCTCTAATTTTGCACCATCAAAGCTGAACGTGGCTTGAGAAAAACACACCACGACGCTGACCAGTCTGAATTCACATTCATTATCACTAATCTCACTAGGCTGTCAATCACACTATGTGTCTGACTTCATTGGAAATGTTCTTGAGAGTCATGAGCACTGCAGAGTCTTAATTTGCAGATTAAGATTCAAGCATGGCATTCCTGCCTGTTATCTTTACAGGGTCATACTGATTCTTCTAAGCCTTACAGACAGTTTATAATCACTCTCCATATTTTTTTTTTAATTTTTTTTTTTTTTTTTACCGTTTATTTATTTTTGAGACAGAGAGAGACAGAGCATGAACGGGGGAGGGTAAGAGAGAGACGGAGACACAGCATGTGAAACAGGCTCCAGGCTCTGAGCAGTCAGCACAGAGCCCCACGCGGGACTCGAACTCACGGACCGCGAGATCGTGACCTGAGCCGAAGCTGGACACTCAACCGACTGAGCCACCCAGGCGCCCCAATCACTCTCCATATTTAGATCAAAACCTCTCCAAAGCAATAACCCATTTGTCCTATTGCATTCTCAAGCTTCATCCAAGCTTAGTTGTTAACTTTACTTTCATCTCTTTCGCCACTTCCAACAGAGCTCTGCCATAATAGCCCACGTGGATGACCACCACCTAGGAAGACAGCATTCAAAGGAGCAATACAATTACCAATAATAAAAAATTGGAAGAGAACATGTTGGCTTAATTTGAAGCCACAATCCTTTTAAAGAATCTTGTATTCATAGGTAACTTCCAAACCTAAAACTTGTGAGAAAGGTGGCATTTACCAAAGGTAAGTCCTCAAAATAATGGCTGCAAAAATAAATGACAACCAGGCCCACCAGCCCAGTTCAGATCCACTTAGTTCTGCAGCCTCACAAATGAGCTGCACCAGCACATTTGTTAATCCTGTTAAGTATGCCAGCAGCATATATTCGAAAACATGTTAAACAGGGGTGCTTGGGTGGTTCTGTCACTTAAGCATCTGACTCTTGATCTCAGCGTATGGTTTGTGGGATCAGGCCCCGCACTGGGCTCTGCCCTGCCAGCAAGGAGTCTGCTTGGGATTCTCTCTGCCCCTCCCCTGCTCACTCTCTGTCTCAAAATAAATAAATAAACATTTTTTAAAAAATAAATAAAAAGAACATGTTAAACATTTTGGTAATCACTGTTTTGAATATAGCCTTCACTATGACATAGTGAAGATAGGAGTAAAAAGCATAGATTCTAAAGTCAAACTTACTTAGGTTTACATCCCTACACTACCACTTACTGGGTTTGTGATTTTCAGCAATTATCTTCTCTGTGCTTCATTCCTCATCTGTAAATGGGGATAATAATTGTGGTCAAACTCATAGGATGGTTTCAAGAATAAGTTGAACTTTAAGAGTATCTGGCACACAAAAGTACACTATACAGGTTAGTTTTTTTCATAAACATTCTTGAGGATTTTCATGCAGAGAAATAAGAATTTAAGACAGTACAAGTTCTGGGGAGTTCTGAGAAGCTACTGCTAGACTTAGATGGATGGGAAGATGGATGGATGGATGGATGGATGGGAAGGAAGGGAGCTAGGACTGTTCTGTTTTTATCTTTTCTTCCCTTCCCATATGTTCATCAGTTGTGTTTCTTAAATTCCACATATGAGTGAAATCATACAATATTTCTCTTTCTCTGACTGACTTATTTCACTTAGTGCGATACATTCAAGTTTCATCCACACTGTTGGAAATAGCAAGATTTCATTCTTCTTCATCACCAAGTCATAGTCCATTGTATATGTATGCCACATCTTCTTTATCCACTCATTAGGATATTTGGACTCTTTCCATAATTTGGTTATTGTTGACAGTGCTACTATAAACATTGGGGTGCATGTGCCCTTTTGAATCAGCATTTTCGTATCCTTTGGATAAATACCTAGTAGTGCAATTGCTGGGTCATAGGATAGCTCTATTTTTAATTTTTTGAGAAACCTCTGTACTGTTCTCCAGGGTGGCTACACCAGTTTGCATTCCCACCAATGATGCAAAAGTATTCCCCCTTTCTCTGCATCCTCACCAACATCTGTTGTTTCCTGGGTTGTTAATTTTAGCCATTCTGACAAGTGTGAGGTAATATCTCTTTGTGGTTTTGATTTTCATTTCCCTGATGATGAGTAATATTGAACATGTTTTCATGTGTCTATTAGCCATCTGGATGTCTTCTTTGGAAAAGTGTCTGTTCATGTCCTCTGCCCATTTCTTCACTAGATTATTTGGGTTTGGGGTGTTGAGTTTGATAAGTTACTTATAGATTTTGGATACTAACCTTTATCAGATTTGTCATTTGCAAATATCTTCTCCCATCCTGTTGGTTGCCTTTTAGTTTGTTGATTATTTCCTTCATTAGGCAGAAGATTTTTATCTTGATCAGGTCCCAATAGTTCATTTTTGCTTTCATTTCCCTTGCCTCTGGAGACATGCTTAGTAAGAAATGGCTGCAGCAGAGGTCAAAGAGGTTGCAGCCTGCTTTCTCCTCTAGGATTTTGATGGTTTCCTACCTTACATTTAGGTCTTTTATCTGTTTTGAATTTATTTTTGTGTATGGTATAAGAAAGTGGTCCAGTTTCATTCTGCACATTGCTGTCCAGTTTTCCCAGCACCATTTGCTGAAAAGACTGTCTTTTTTCTGTTGGATATTCTTTCCTGCTTTGTTGAAGATTAATTGGCCATACATTTGTGGGTCCATTTCTTGGCTCTCTATTCTGTTCCATTAATCTATGTGTCTGTGTTTGTGCTAGTACCACACTGTCTTGATGATTACAGCTTTATAATACAGGCTAAAGTTTGGGATTGTGATGCCTCCTACTTTGGTTTTCTTTTTCAACATTACTTTGGCTATTTGGGGTCTTTTCTGGTTCCATACAAATTTTAAAAGTGTTTGTTCTAACTTTGTGAAGAAGACTGGTGTTATTTTGATTGGGATTGCATTGAATGTGTAGATGAACATGGATGCAAAAATTCTCAACAAGATACTAGTATATTGAATCCAACAATACATTAAAAGAATTATTCATCATGATCAAGTGGGATTTACTCCTGGGCTGCAGTGTTGGGTCAATATCCACAAATCACTCAGCGTGATATATCACATTAATAAAAGAAAGGTTAAGAACCAAACGATCCTCTCAGTACAGGCAGAGAAAGCATTTGACAAAAGATAGCATCCTTTCCTGAAGAAAGCCTTCAAGAAAGTAGAGATAGAAGGAAAATACCTCAACATCATAAAGGCCATATATGAAAGACCCACACCAATATTATCCTCAATGGGGGGAAAACTGAGAGCCTTCCCCCTAAGGTCAGGAACAAAGATGTCCACTTTCACTACTGTTGTTCGACATAGTACTAGAAGTCCTAGCCTCAGCAATTAGACAACACAAAGAAATAAAAGACATACAGTTTGGCAAGGAAGAAGTCAAAATTTTGCTCTTCACAGATGACATGGTACTCTTTGTGGAAAACCCAAAAGACTGCACCAAAAAAAATACTAGAACTAATGCATGAATTCAGCAAAGTTGCAGGATATAAAATCAACATACAGAAATCAGTTGCATTTCTATATACAAATAATGAAGCAGCAGAAAGAGAAATAAAGGAATCGATTGCATTTACAATTGCACCAAAAACCATAAGATACCTAGGAATAAATCTAACCAAATAAATAGTCTTGAAGAAGACACAAAGAAATGGAAGAACATTCTACGCTCATGGATTGGAAGAACGAATGTTGTTAAAATGTCTATACTACCCAAAGCAATATACACATTCAGTGTAATCCCTATCAAAATAATACTAGCATTCATCACAGCTCTAGAACAATTTATTATTATTATTATTATTATTATTATTATTATTATTATTATTATTTAGAGAAAGAATCTTAAGCAGGCCCCATGCTCACTGTGGAGCCCAACGTGGGACTCAACCCCATGACCCTGGGATCATGACCTGAGCTGAAATCAAGAGTTGAACACTCAACCAACTGAGCCACCCATGCGCCCCTGGGATACTCTATTCTTAAATAAATTTACTTTTTGTTTATACTGGTTTGAAATAAATTTCTGTTGCTTGCAACCAAAAAAGCCTTGGCTAATGAAGCTACAGATATTATATTATCTGACTGTATTCCTTATTCAAAAAATATTTAATTTAAAAATTATTGTTGAAATAAGTTCTGCATATAATGATTTATGTTTTTCACATCAAAATTCAAGACACCTCATATTTAATGCAGAGTAAAACAACAGTTCACAATTTTAACACTCAGTCCCATGCCCCTTAGAATTTTTATAATGGAGGATCAGAGGACATGCAATAAGACATAGATTTCTTATGTTTACTTAAGAGACTTGAACTAAAAGTATGACTTGGTATCCAGACAGTAACTCAACCTTTTCCACAGGCCTCTCCACAATGCCATAAAAACTCCTGACCTAGAAAAAATGCACAAATGTAAAGCATGCGGTTCCAAACAGTTCATGCATACTTTGAAGGCCATCCATGGATACCAATATATGACAACTTAATGGGTAATGAATTTGCATACCTGAAAGGACTAAACAATCATACAGTGGTTCTAAATATCATAGTGTGTGGCATAGAAAAAAGTGTTAAAAATTTAGATATCAGAGCACCATGGAGGCTCAGTTGCTTAAGCATCCAACTTCAGTTCAGGTCATGGTCTCACAGTTTGTGAGTTCTAGCCCCCTGTTGGGTTCTGTGCTGATAGCTCAGAGCCTGGAGCCTGTTTACGATTCTGTGTGGTGTGTGTGTGTGTCTCTCTCTGCCCCTCCCCCACTTGCACGTGCTCTCTCAAAAATAAACAAACGTTAAAAAAACTCAGATATAGAAGAGATAAATGAGTCTGAATAATTTAAGGAGAATTTTGGAGGAGCTGAGAAATTAATTCACTCTCAAAATACTACTAGGATTTGGAGGGCGCCTGGGTGGCTCAGTTGATTGAACGTCTGACTTAGGCTCAGGTCGTGATCTCACGGTTCGTGAGTTAGAGCCCCACATCAGGCTCTGTGCTGACAGCTCAGAGCCTGGAGCCCGCTTCAGATTCTATGTCTCCCTCTCTCTCTGCCCCTCCCCGCTCGCACTGTCTCTCTCCCTCTAAAACATAAATAAACATTAAAAAATATATATTAGTAGGATTTGGGGACAAAAGGGACCTAAAAAATAGAGCGTGGACATAGTGTTGAGAAGAGCAAGGCATATTGGGGAACCAGGTCTAGTTGGAGCAGGAGTTTGTGTTAAATATGGACAGCACCTAGCACAGAGTTTGGGACTTGGGTACTCAACTAGTAATAATAATTATTGTTGTTATGACAATTAGAAGAGCAAGATAAGGTTATATGGTACATGAAGACCATATTCTTTTTTTTTCTTCCAAGATTTTATTTAAATTCAAGTTAGTTAACATATAGTGTAGTATTGGTTTCAGGAGTAGAATGTAGTGATTCGTCACTTATATATAACACCTAGTGCTCAGCACAAGTGCCCTCCTTAATGCCCACCATCATTTAGCCCATTCCCCCACCCAACACCCCCCCAGCAACCCTCAGTTTCTTCTCTATAGTTAAGAGTCTCTAGTGAAGACCATATTCTAAAGGATTTGGACTGTCAGAGAAGTTAAGACTTTTCAAGTCATTGTGTGTTTTTAAACAGAAAACAATTTAATTCAGTCAAACTGTTTGGAACACATAAAGAATGACTTGGAGAAAGTAAAGAGAGAATGGGTAGTAAGGGTATTCATTGGACTTTATAGTACTAAAGGCAACTAGTATTTTAACAAGGGTGGTAGAGTAGAAATAAAAGATATATTGAAGGGACTTTAAAAATATGGAAAGGCTGGGGTGCCTGGGTGTCTCATTCGCTTAAGTGTCTGACTTCAGCTCAGGTCATGATCTCACAGTCTGTGAGTTCGAGCCCCACGCCAGGCCCTGTGCTGACAGCTTGGAGCCTCGAGCCTGCTTCAGACTCTGTGTCTCCTTCTCTCTCTGCCCCTCCCCTACTTGCACTCTGTCTCTCTCTCTCTCAAAAATAAATAAAACATTAAAAAAAATTTTTTTTAAATATGGGAAGACCTCAAAGACTGATTAGTGAAATATAGGGGATAAAAGAGAGGGAATAGCCAGAAAAATATTTTTAAATATACTGTATTATTATTTACTTATGAAATATTACTAAGTAAATCTATTTTATAGATTCTCCAAGTGTTGCCCTACTGGAATGTTTGTTCTGGGTAAAGGGTACAAACATTCTCAAGGAAGCCACCCATAGCTCACAGCAAAAAGAGGCAGAGAGGTGACGTAGGAGGGAATCAGGTTTCTCTTCAGCCATGAACAGCTTTTTAACTGAATGTGTAGGTGGTGATAATGCTAAATGTACCACACAAAATCACAGATTCTTTTCTCCTCATAAGGAATGCCTATGATATACGTGCCAGCTACCAGCCATTTTCAGCCTTGTCTATGCTTTTCACAGCTTCTGCTATGTAGATGAAATTTTAAATGAACTTGTAGTAGGATCCAAAACATTCTCGTACTGTGTTACGCACGATTCATGGTAGTTGGAGGTTTTCCTTCTCTCTTGCTGATCACAGTGGGTCTGTTGCTGCTGGAACTCAGCAGAAAGAGAGAAGATAATACAGTACTTCTTGGTTGCTAAGAAAAATAGGGGGGAGGGGCGGAAAATTCCAGAAATGAAAGTCATAGAAATCATTCCCGCAGTCAAGGTGTACTTTAGTCCATCACAGGGTAGCACAGTTAATCGTCCTTGGCACACTGTAGCATCAAAAAGGCAACACTGGCTTATGTTTTGGTTTTCAGAAGGTAGTGTAATCTGTAAAGAATGTGGCACAAGAAGTCAGACAACATGGGTTCTGATACCAGATTTATCTTTCATTATGGAGATGACCTTGAGCAAGACAAATAATCTTTTTTTTCAAACCCAGCCTACAGCAAGGTATCATTTGGGGAATAAATGAAATTTTGTTGTCAGACCTGTTTGTAAATGTAAACCAGCACAGAAAAATAAAGTATCGCTGGGATTTTTTAGTTTTGTTTTATCTGTGTTGATCCTGACTCCCAAGAACAAGATCTATGATTTAGACTGAATTGGTTTTCTTTTTTTTTTTTTTTTTAAATAATACATATGGTAAAAACTTAATTATTTCTTTTTTAAAAATTTTTAAAAATGTTTATTTTTGAGAGAGAGAGAGAGACAGAACATGAGTGGGGGAGGGGCAGAGAGAGAGGGAGACACAGAATCTGACACAGAGCCTGAAGCCTCTGAGCTGTCAGCACAGAGTCCGACTCGGGGCTGGAACTCAGGAACAGTGAGATCATGACCTGAACTGAAGTTGGATGCTTAACTGACTGAACCACCAGGCGCCCCCCCCCCCTTTTTTTTCTCATAATTATTGTTTTTCAACTAAAGATGCAGGGAAGGGGGAAATTCTCTTGTAATGTAGTTGGCTAATAGGAAGGAGCTGTAGTCGGCAAATGAGTGTCTTGCTATCTCATCAGGGCAGTAGTAGGAGAAAGAAAGAACGTAGGAATGAAGAAGAGAAAAAAATAGTTACTTGAATTTCTAACAATATCCTGAAAAACACATAGAATTTAGTTTCTTCTTCTTTTTTAATGTTTATTTATTTATGAGAGAGAGAGAGAGAGAGAGAGAGAGAGGGCACAAGTAGGAGAGGGGCAGAAAGAAAGGGAGACACAATCCAAAGGAGGCTCCAGGCTCTGAGCTGTCAGCACAGAGCCCGACACTGGGCTGGAACTCACCACCATGAGATCATGACCTGAGCCAAAATCAAGAGTTGGACACTTAACCAACTGAGCCACCCAGGCACCCCAAGTATACATCTTTTAAACATAAGAACATTTTCCTACATAACCAAAATAACAGAATCACAGCTGACATTAATAATTCCTTAATAATTCCTTTTTAAATTGAAGTATAATTAACATAGTGTTATATCAGTTTTAGGCGCACAATATAATGATTCAACAGTTCTATACATTGAATAGTTTATCATATCATATCATATTTGGACATTTTTCCAGTTGTCTGCACAATGTCCTTTATAGCTGGTTAGCCCAAACCAGGATCCAGTTGAGGATCTCACATCACATCTGGTTGTCATGTACCCTCAGTCTCCTTAAAATAAATCAGTCCTTACATTCATGAAACTGAAATGTTAAAGAAACAGAGAGAGACAACTGTCTTACAGAATGTCCCAATTTCTCAATCTGTGTGATTGCTTCCTCAGGGTATCATTTACTTTCTCTTTTCCTTGTAATTCCTGTAAACCTGGAAATTATGACAAAAGGCCCAATTAAACTCAAGCATTTTTGGCAAGATTACATCATACGCTGTATCATGTACTTCATGTTGCATCACATCAGGAAACACAGCATAGCTGACTACTGGATTAAGATGATGACAGCTCGACTCCTCTCCTATGAAGCTACTTTTTTTTTTTCTCCAGTGGAAAAAAAGTAACCTGTGTGGAAACGGGGGGGGAGGGGGGGGGCGGCACATGGGTGGGGTACTTTAGGAAGGTTCTTTTCTTATTAGCCATTCTCCTAATAGTTTTAACACAAACTGGTAATCCTTGCTCAAGCAATAATTTCATTAAGGAACTAACCATTTTTAACTGTGTATATAACCTCCTTCACCTTGAATAAAGACCACATTTACCTTCCTGATTCCTGTTGGATGGAAGAAAAGCATGATGGCTGGAGCTCAATCAACCATTTTGGACCATGAGGTGGAAGCCACGTGCCAAATTTGGTGGAACACTTAGAGAGAATGAACTTAGGTCTCTTATGATCGTGGAGCTATCAAACTAATCTTGATCTACGTACCTCTAAACTGTGTTTATATGGGCGAAAAATGTACTATCTTTTCCAGCCACTGTATTTTTGGTTTTCAGCAGTTGAACCAAATTCTAACTGATGCAACAAAGAAGAAAATAAACAAGAAAACAAATATATATTTACAATTTTGGTAAATGTTATTTAAAAAATAGAATGGGGGCTAGAAAATAGTGGGGTACTTAGATCGGGTGATGCAGAAAGGCCACTTCAAAGAGGTTACATTTAAGTTGAGAGTGCAATGCTGAGAAAGAACAAACCGTGTGAAAGCGAGGGAAGTATCCTAAACAGAGGAAACCATGTGTGGAAAGTGATGAGGTGAGAAAGGGCTTGTTTGACGTGTTCAAGGAATTAAAAGGAGGCAATATGGCTAGAGCTTAATGGCACCAGACATAGTAGGACAGGTTAGCAGGTGCCTCATCATTCTGGATTAGTAAGTCGTGTTAAGAGTGGGTCACAGTTGGAATTTTTTTCAAGTGTAATGTTGAGGAGAACATTGATTTATGTTGTTAGAAATGACTGGGGCGCCTAGGTGGCTCAGTCCGTTGAGCGACTAACTCTTGATTTCGGCTCAGGTTACAATCTCACAGTTTGTGAGTTTGAGCCGCACATCCAGCTCTGCACTGACAGCAGGGGCCTGCTTGGGATTCTCTCTCTCCCCCTCTCTCTCTGCCCCTCCCCTGCGTTCTCTCTCTCTCTCTCTCTCTCTCTCTCTCTCAAAAATAAATAAATAAACTTTTTAAAAAAGTGAAAGCCTCATTCTTATAAAAAAAATTATTCTGACTGCTGCGTGGAGAACAAATGGAGGGCATCAAAATTGGAAGCACTGCCACCAGAAAGGAGGCTGTGGTAGAGGTCTGGGCAGGAGAAGATGGGCTACTGTGGCAGCACTGGGGAGGGGGAGGAAGACAAATGAGAGACGGATGTGAGGGAGGAAGGGCAGAACTTGCTGCTGGGTGGGATGTAGGAAGAGGGAAGAATCAGAGATAAAACTCCAAAATTCTGGCTTAAACAACTGGATAGGTGGGTGTGCCTTTCTCTGAAGTGAGGAAGACTGGGGAAGAAGCGGTGTGAAGCAGGGAGAGGAAAATAGCACAGCAGAGACGTGGGGAGTCAGGATTCCATTCCGGGCACATGCAGTTCACAATGTTGAGGCAGAGGTGTCCAGCCAGCAATTTGATATAAACATCCAGAGCAAGAGAGCACTTCCAGTGTTTTCTAAAGCTCTACATTAACAAATTACCACCATCGATACTTTTTAAAATATATATATACCTTGGTCACTCAGTACTTAATCAAAAGAAAGAAACCACACTAATGAATCTCTTTCCAGTAACATTAACTTAATAATGGTTTCAGGCAATGAATAAACAGACCCATGTTTATTATCTGGAAACATTCTAAATATTAACATGTCAATTAAACCAAAAACTACTTTGCTAATTACTATTGGGTGTCATTTTGGTAAAATGATATGATAGATTACCTTCAAGCTTTATCTGTTTTACTTATGACATACTACATGAAATATTAATGCTTGATTTAAAAGATCTGAATTAGGTAAAATATTAATTAATGATAAACCATTAATTAGAACTTTGAAATAGTAAAGTGTTTTTTTTTTTAAGTTTATTTATTTTGAGTTAGCACCTGCATGTGCGTGAGTGGGAAAGGGGCAGAGAGAGGGAGAGAGAGAATCCCAAGCAGGCTTTACGCTGTCAGACCAGAGCCAGATGCCAGACTCAACCCCATGAATGGTGAGTTCATGACCTGAGCCAAAATCAAGAGTTGGACGTTTAACCAACTGAGCCACCCAGGCACCCCACAAAATGTATTTTTAAAAGAAACTTGTAGAGTCATCTCAGGTATAGACCATCTATAGCACTTTTGCAACAATCATTAATATTTAAAACAATAACACAGGAGTTTTTAAATCATCAAAGAATGAATTGGATATTTATACCAAAATACCAAGACTGGGAAAGTATGATTATTTACTTAAGAAATGCTCATCAGTGAGAAATAAAAAGAGTTTTCTAGTTGGTCCTTAGTTAACAAGAAACAAAATTAATTATAACATAAAGTTCCAATTAATTGAGGTTTTTCTCATTTTATTTTTTTTTAATTAAAAAAAATTTTTTTTTATTAACGTTTATTTATTTTTGAGACAGAGAGAGACAGAGCATGGACGGGGGAGGGTCAGAGAGAGAGGGAGACACAGAATCCGAAACAGGCTCCAGGCTCTGGGCTGTCAGCACGGAGCCCGATGCAGGGCTCGAACCCACAGACTGTGAGATCATGACCTGAGCCGAAGTCAGACGCCCAACCGACTGAGCCACCCAGGCGCCCCTAGGTTTTTCTCATTTTAAATTATATGTTTAACCGAACATATAAATTACGTCCTAATAAAAATTTCCTCTTTAGGAAGAATCATTTATCTGAAAGTGATTTGATACCAGATTAGATTATTACAGATAAACAACTTTAGTTTTTCCATTTAGAGTGCATGTATTATATTCTATGGATTTTTAAATAGTGCACTCAAAATAAGCCAGTAAGCATCTGACGGAAAGAATGCAAATGAAATCATAGAGATAAGTTTAGCTAGTATATTACTGATTGATATCTTTAGCCTGAAAAAGCCAGTGGTTCTGCTCTTACAGAATATCCTCTTTATCTAGCATTCTATTGGCAGAGTTTCTTCATACCAGAATCCACCATCATACATCCAATTCATATAGATTTTACTAAAACATCTATTTTTATTTATACCACATTTTCTGCAACTGAAAGGTTTTTTCAAATCTCACTCATAATTTCTGTATTTCATCCATTTGCCTTCTACCACTATTTGTTAGCATGATGGGTGTGTTGTACCTCCTCTATAAAGTACTGCCTTTACAGGCATATTCAGACATTTAAACCAAAATGAAATCAGGTAAGACTACCTCGAGGAAAATTAATGAAAATGTCCACCAGAAGACATGTAAAGAATGTTCATTAAAGCTTTATTCATATCTAACACTTTAAATATAAAAAACCTAATGTCCATCAACAGTTGAAATGGACAAATTCATAGAATGGAATACTATACAGCAATTTAAAAGAACAAACTACAGCTACACACAATATAGGTCAATCCCAGAGAACTGTTATTGAGCAGAAGAAACCAGACACACACACACACACACACACACACACCAAAATACAGTAACATAGTATAATTCCACTTATATGAAGTTTAAGAAAAGACAAAACTGATCTATGTATTAAAATTCAGAACAATGGTTGCAGGTTTGAGGAGGTGTTATTGGCTAGGAAGCAACTCAATGTGGCCTTCTTGGATGCTGGAAACATTCCATACTTTGATCTAGGTGGTGCTTATACAGTTAGACATACACATATACACACATGCATGTAGAAAACTTTAAGATTAGTGCATTTTAGGGGAGCCTGGGTGGCTCAGTTGGTTGAGTGTCTGACTCTTGGTTTCAGCGCAGGTCATAATCTCACAGTTTGTGAGTTCAAACACTGTGTTGGGCTTTGTGCTGACAGCACATAGACTGCTTGGGATTCTCTCTCCCTCTCTCTCTGCCCCTCCCATGTGCGCTCTCTCTCTCTCTCTCTCTCTCTCCCTCTCTCTCTAAAAAATTAATAAATAACTTTTCAAAAAGATTAGTGCACTTTACTAAATGGATATGTACCTCAATACTTTTTTAAATTCAGCAGTAAATTATGGTACATCTTCCAATAGACTCATAGAACTTTAAATTTTAAAGGAATAGAACTACATGAATTGAATGGAATGACACCCAAACATATTTAGCAAAAAAGGCATAATAGTTTGTTAAGCATGATCCCACGTGTGTGTGTTTGTGAGTGTGTCTGTGTTTTAATAGATATATGTATGATTGTATTTGCATAGACAATTTCTGGAAAGATATATAGAAAATTGTTGATAGCAGTTACCTTAGACTATTAGCATATGGGACTAATGGTTAGATTGTGTACATAGACTATTTTTTTTGTTTATACTTTTTCATGCTTTTGATATAATTTCCAACCTAATTTAAAAGCCTTCTTTATATTTTCCTTGTTTTTAAAATTGCATAGTTCAAGCCATATGAAAATTGTCATGTTTTTAAGTCAAAAAATGAGAGAATATTGAGTTTTATAGTTCAAAGTAATACAATTAACACAAAGAAATATATATGAATGATATAAAGAAACTATATAAAAACATTCATTTAGATATTACTAATGTGGAATTTGTAATACAACTCAAAACCAATACAATTTGATTATATACTTGAGTTTAATATTTGCTCAAAAGTAACTTTTCAAATTGATTATAATTTGTGATTATATTGGTCACATACCAATAATTTCTAATAGTTTCTGAACCTATATAGTAGTATTACAGAAATATGATGAAAATGCTATGACAATGGAAAATCTGGGGGCAGATTCCAGTTCTTTCACTGGCTATCTGATCTAAGATAAGCTGCTTGATTGCTCCGAACTTTAATTTTCTTTAGTATAACATGGAGAAAATAATGCCTGACTTATAAGATTACACAAAGGATTAACTTACTGATGCATGTAAAAGCTGTTTGCAAAGTATAAAGCACTACCCAAATGTAATCACTATTGTTTTAAATGAAGAAAAGAAATAGCCCATATTTGCTTTGAAGAGATCAAGTTTGTACTGCCCGTATTGCAATTTATGTTCTTCTAGACCAGCCGTTCTCCTTGATCTCAGAATCTTTTCACACCCTCTCTGATGTGGATTTTGGTTATAAATACTTACTACAATATAAATGTAAACTAAAAATTGTTTAATATTTATTTAAAAATAATATTAATATACCCATTCATGTTAACATAAATAACTTTAATGAGAAATAGCTATTTTTTATAAAATAAAAATTAGTGAGAAGAGAGACATCATTTTTGTTAATGTTTATTTATTTATTTTTGAGGGGGGGGGCAAGAAAGAGAGAAAGCGAGAGCAAGCAGGAAAGGGACAGAAAGAGAGAAAGTCAGAGAAAGTCAGGCTCCACAATGCCAGAGCTGGGCCCAACGGCAGGGCTTGAACTCATGAACCATGAAATCATGACCTAAGCCAAAATCAAGAGTCAAATACTTAACCAACTGAGCCATCCAGGCATGCCAAAAGACATCATTTTACATTTTTGCAAAGGTTTTAAAGTCTATCTTAATACAAGACAGTTGGATTCTCAATTCTACTGCATTCTATCTGTTACAACATACTGTTTTGGTTGAAGAAAATTTGGCCTCACACAGTAAGTAGCTGGAAAAGAAGGAGTATTTTAATAGCCTTTTCAGGTAATTATTGATTTATCTATTTGATACTATATCAAATAGTAATAGTGGTTCCGTAAAGGTTATTTACAAAGACAGAAACCAATGAACTTGGTTCATTGCTTTTTTGTGAAAAGTTATTATCAATGAACTGCTCCTCTGCTATATTAAAATCCACTGGTCTATCTTATACTTCTAATGCTCTTTCACCCATCCGTAATTGGGTAGCAATATTCATTGGTCCTACTGAATATATCAGTACATAGACTTCAGGTCTTTCTGACACACTTCCTTATATAATACTAAAATATCACGTGAATTGATATCACTACTCATCTCGCCAAAAATGTCTTTTAGTAGTGGGAACTGTCAAACTCACAGTGGTAGATACAAGTTTACCAAAATTCTTATTTTTGCTTAAAAACCCAGAGTTCAACTTTAGAAAATACTGTAGTGTTTTCTCCCCCTTAAAATGACAGGCTCACTTCACCTGCTTTTCTGAAAACTTCTATCAAACGCCTAAGTTTAAGTAATCATAGTTTGTATTTCAGTGATTCTTTCAAGTAAACGTGATGTTTCATGGAAACAAAGTAACTAGTTCAGTTTGCACTCAACTAAACTGCACTCATGCTTTTCCTTCGGACAGTCGTTGCATTCTGTACTTCGCATACAGCCACAGCGCTTTACACGCACTTCCTGTTTGGCCAGTTTATTAAAAAATACAAATTTTCAGGGCACCTTGGTGGCTCAGTTGGGTAAGCATCTTGACTTCAGCTCAGGTCATAATCTCACGGTCACTGAGTTAGAGCCCCTCGACAGACTCTGTGCTGATGGCTAGAGTCTGGAGCCTGCTTTGGGTTCTGTGTCTCCTTCTCTCTCTGCCACTCCCCTGCTTGTGCTCTGTCTCTCTCTCTCTCTCTTAAAAATAAACATTAAAAAGAATTTAAAAATACAAATTCTCAGGGGTCAGGATTTAACAAAACATAGTAATTTTTACTGCTTCAACGAGGACCTTCCTAAGTGAAACTTTTTTTTTTTTTTTTTTTTTTTTTTTTTTACTGTGAGTACAGAAGCAAAGAATACAATGACAGCTAGCACCCCTTAGAGCCACGGCTTAAGTTTCGCCAAGACAACCACACTCCTCTTTGCCATTATGTGTGCATCACCGGTACACAGCCAGGGAGGAGAATGGCACAGACAAAAGGCAAATAACATGTTAATAGCATTATTTGGCAAATTTGGACCTTTCAGACTCTCTGAAAGAGTCTCAGGAGCATGCAGGGTCTGGGAGGCCAGACTCTGAGAACTGCTGAGCTAAGATGATAGTTGAGCTGAAGATGATGGATTCATTTCACCTAGCTCAGAGCCAACCCTAAGGAGGCTGATGAGAATAGTTAGGATATATAGTCCCAATCTTTATTACTGAGATGCAAACAGTGCTTCCCATCCCTGTTAGCACCCTTCTGGAAAGTTAAAATTAATGTTACTTGGCCCTCTGCACCTCTTTCCTCACAAAAAAATCAGCAAGTCCCTGTAATAGCGTAAGTGATCCTCTTAATTAGTACGTTCAATCTACCCGTTGTCTAAGAGCTTGCTGAAAATGTCCGCATGGCCTGAGACTACCTATGCATAGTTCATTACTATTAGGCAAATAGAGTTACAACGCATAGGGGAATGTGGGGTCTACTTTCTACCTTCCTTCTAGGACAAGAGTAGTTTACTCTCCCTCTAGAAAAATTAGCCTGTGGGTTTTATTTAAGACACTCAGGACAGACTTCTGCTTCCCCCACCCAACCGTTCTTCCAAAAATAATAGTTGAAGTTCTGAGATAAGCAGTCCCCAAGAGAGGCCCAACTGGCGTTCCTGGTGGCCTCCAGGGCCTGCAGCCCCACCCATCAGCCGGTGTTTGCCCAGACTCAGTGCTCACTTACAGAGCACAAGAAAAAGGGGCCCAGCCCAGAGCAGAGAGGAGTCACGTCAGATTGCTGTCAAAGAGGATGAGGTTGGAGAAAGGCACAGGAATATAAATTTAGCCAAGGAGTTAGGGAGGGTGACAACGAGGGACCAAGAACTAGGAGAAGGGAGGAAGAACAAAGAGGAAACACTACATATGGGGTAGAAGGAACACAAGAGCAAACTCTTTAATTTAAAAGTTTTGTCCATTTGTTTATATAGGGGTGCCTGGGTGGCTCAGTCGGTTAAGGGTCTGACTCTCGGTTTTGGCTCAGGTCATGATCTCACAGTTCATGGGTTAGAGCCCCACATTGGGCTCTCAGCTGACAGTGCACAGCCTGCTTGGGATTGTCTCTATCTCTCCCTCCCTCTGCCCCTTCTCCCCCTCCCTTTCTCTCAAAATAAATAAACTTAAAAAAATAAAAATAAAAGTTTTGTCCATTCATTTATATAATTCCGATGATGGAGACGGTATGTGTGACAAACTGAGAGCTTGGCAATCACCATTAACCAAGGCAGAGAGACATGGAGAGCAGGGATCCTCAAGCCTTGGCACTAGTGACCTTATGAACAGGGTAATTCTTTGTTACAGGGGCTATGCTGTGCACTGTACGATATTTAGCAGGATCCCTAGCTGCTACCCACAACATGCCAGTACTACTCTCTCCCAGTGGGGACAACCAAAAATTTCTCTGGAGATTGCCAGATGTCTATGGGGAGAACAGTGAAGTGAGTGGGCAAAGTTGCCCCTCCCTAAAATCCACTGGTCTGGATGTATTATTATCTCAACCTATAAAACTCTCCATCCTTTTCAGGGCACCTGCATAGCTCACTTGGTTGAGCGTCTGACTTCGGCTCAGGCCATGATTCCATGGTTGCTGGGTTCAAGCCCTGCTTCAGGCTCTCTGCTGACAGCTCAGAGCCTGGAGCCTGCTTTAGAGTGTGTCTCCCTCTCTCTCTGCCCCTTCCCCTGCTCATACTCTGTCTCTGTCTCTACCTCAAAAATAAATAAACACTAAAAAAAAAAACAACAAAAAAAAACCCAAAAGAACAAACCCTCTCCATTCCTTTCACAGACAAACAGTATTCTGATTTTTTTTTTTTTTTTAGTGTTTATTTTTATTTTTGAAGGTGGGGGAGAGAGAGAGGGAGAGAGAGATAGTGTGAGTGGCTGAGGGGCAGAGAGAGAGGGAGACACAGAATCTCAACCAGGCTCCTGGCTCTGAGCTGTCAGCACAGAGCCCGACGCAGGGCTCGAACTCACGGACTGTGTGTGAGATCATGACCTGAGCTGAAGTCAGACACTTAACCAACTGAGCCACCCAGGAGCCCCTTCTGATTTTTTTTTTTTTTTTTTTTTTTTAATGGGACTTTAAAACTTTAAGCTCAGGTTGAGTTCCTGGGAATAGTTCCAAATGCTGCCTAGTTTCTACAGTAACAACTAATCAGCTACCAAGGGACTCCCACTGGTGATCTACAAGATAGAGTGTCTAGGCTGGAGTCAGCTATCCTGTGTCCTATTGCTGCTCTGCAATTAACTCCTTGCACCTCAGTTTCATCATTTCCCGAGTGGGTGCAAGAGCATCTCACCTACTTTCTGGTTATAAGGATACAATAAAAGGGGATGTAAAAGTGCTTTGAAAAGTTAGGAGAAACTATAATCAGACATAATTAACTCCTCATGACCTTTGCAAAAAACGGAAGCCCATTAACAAATGACTTTAAAGTGTTTGATGCCTTTTCCCACTTTTAACTCCTTATGGTTTGCCTTGATGGTATAGGAGTAGGACCATTTGCCACTAAAATACCAGTCACTTAATTGCTACTGCTAGTGCAGAGAATGAGTGCGATCTGATTCTATGAAAAATACTGCAGGCAATCATTGACTCCAGACACTTCATTTGTAGATTAGCTCTTCCTTGCAAACACTAGTCCAAACCTTTCACCATAGTCCCTGCACGGCTGCCATGGCTGTACTTGTAACAACAACAACAAAAAAAACCCAAAAAACAAAAACCCCACCCTGGCATCTTTTGAGAGATTCTGTGGATTTATTAACGAAGGCAGGGAAGCAATTGGAAAAGTCATAAACAGTTCAGGAGAGATGAGTTCAAATAATTTTGTGACAGAGAGGTGTTGTAGTGACTAAGTTAGCTTGAGAATTTTAGGATCCTAAAGAAGAGAGAAGAGCAGAAAGGCAAGTTGGAAGATTGCTAAGATAAACTCCATTTACTTGAGAACTTTCCAGAATAGAATTTTCCAGAGTAAAAGAAAGGAGAAATGTTCATCTTCCTCCCCCTGCTTCCTGCACTAAATGGTTCCCGTCAATACCCCATGTCATTAAAATATTCTTCCTTTGTATGGACGTGTACAACTTATGTAAACAATTCCTTATTGGAAATGTGCTGTTTCTAGCTTTTCTCTTTCTTTCTTTCTTTCTTTCTTTCTTTCTTTCTTTCTTTCTTTCTTTCCTTTTCATCTTTTTCTCTTTCATTCTAATTATAAATAAAACTGAGTAAATATCATCAAAAAACTGTTATACAGGGCATCTGGGTAGCTCAGTCAGTTGAACATCTGACTTCAGCACAGGTCATGGTCTCACATTTTGTAAGTTTGAGCCCCACATCAGGCTCAATGCTGTCAGCACAGAGCCTGCTTCAGATCTTCTGTCCCCCTTTCTGCCCCTTCCCTACCTGCACTCTCCCAAAAATAAATAAATATTTTAAAAATGTTATATATTATATATATTATATATATATATGTATATATATATATATATATACATATATATATATATATTTCCTTAGATGCTGTGGAGTTTCTGGGTGAGGGGCACATTTTTAAAGATTTCAACTTTGATAAGTTTTTGAGGATTCCTTCTCTTTAAGTATCATGGTGCCATCTCTCTGTTCTAGATATATCTGTACCATTTAGCCCTTGAGCACATGCCTAATGATACTTGATATACATTCTAATTTTGAAATTATCTGAAAGAATGCCTATGTGATCTTCAAATTTGGAAAGTCCCTAAATATAAAGATCATGATAATAATCATTTTCTTTTTCAGGATCACCATTTGTGCTTTAGATATGTTTATTTCAAATAATCAAAAGAGAAATTTTAGTGTTCTTTCTGTAACTCTACCCATGAAAAGCTTCACCAGTTGCTGGGCTTCCTTAATGTGTCCTCTTCAGTTGCCTCCTCTAATTTCCACCCCTTCCCCATACAATTATTTATTTCTGCAATTATATTAGGCAGTTCTATCAAGAGGCTAAGGCTGGTTTTTACATATTTTAAAATTAATTACAAGCCAGAGCTTTACTGTATATACCATGCAACAAAACAAGACCATTCTAACTAGCCATCTTTTCTACAGAAACCATTTTTATTCAAATGTTTGTTTGAGAGAGAGAGTGCATACGCTAATGTGCATGTGGCAGGAGAGGTGCATAGGGAGAGAGAGAGAGAGAGAGAGAGAGACAGACAGAGAAAGAGAGAATATCCCAAGCAGGCTCCGCACTCTCAGCACAGAGCTCAATGCAAGACTCAATCTCACAAACTGTGAGATGATGATCTGAGCCAAAGTCAAGAGTTGGATGCTTAACCAACCGAGCTACCCAGACACCCCTAGAAACCATTTTTAAAATAGAGTTTCTTGCCACATGTAAACTTAGATGATCTTTTTCTTTCCTGCCAGAGGTAACCTTTAGATCAATCTCATTCTTTCTTTCTTTCCATAAATTATCAAACAGCCAAGAGTATTCATTCCATATCCCAGTGAGCATCTTGTCATATGAAGCCATTTATAATGTCTACAAATAACTCTATAGGAAACATAAATATGCAACAGCATAGCATTTGGTTGTGACTTTTACAAGCAACAGTAGCAGTAGCTCAGTTTTCATGCACTGTCCAAACAGATGAGAGCAAAAGGCAAAAGGGGACTTTGGCAGCAAGTTGGTACACCTAAGGGAATGGCTGAAGACTTCCCCAGTATTTTCTGGGAAGAATTCTGGGAATTACAACACATTGCTAATACGTGCCATTTGCATGAAGCTACATTGTTATGTCAATGTGCAAAAATACCAGGCATCAATTAGGTGCAACTTGAAAATACAGTTTCCAGAATTCCCATTTGTCTTCCAGCTGCTCACATCGATGGCTTTCTGGAAACATTTGCTGTTTCAATTTATTGAAAATCATCAGCTCACAGCCTGACGCACAGGTGTTGGGAACGAAAAAGAACATTAGAAATAAGGAGCGATTTTCTTCCCTTACAAGCAGAGACTGATAGATTTGTCCAGGTCATTCACTGGTAAGTGGCAGCACCAGGACCTGAGCCTCCATCTCTGACGTGAAATGTGGTGCACCACCCACATGTCCACGCTCCCTAGGGCCACCTGCCCCAGCCACATCACAGGGTTACATGAAACCTAAGGTTAGGCCAAAGCCACAGCATGTCCCCAAAGCAACTCACATACTTACACAATCAAAGAACTTATGTGGCAACTAGTAAGCACAACCTAGCCTTCTGGTCAATTTTAAGTCCTTTCTCTCCAATGCACACATTCTTGTATGTGATATGTGTCAGGAATTCACCTGTCTTCCAGGCTGTTGTGGCAGTTAGTGATTCTAAAGCTAGCTCATAGATGACTATCATAAAATAAGGAAACATCAGTGTAGAAATATTTTTGCCCTATTTTTCTCAGACGGAATGATGTAGATTTAGAAATGATATTCCAGTTCTTCTACTGGAATGATAGAGGTGAGGCTGCAATAACCAAAAAAATAATTAATTTCCTGTTACTAAATACATTTTTGCTCTGTAGGAGATTTTAGCCTGTCTTCCTTTAACAAATATTGAAAACCTGCTAAAAAATACTCACTAGAGTGGTGCCTGGGTGGCTCAGTCGGTTAAGCATCCAACTTCAGCTCAGGTCACAATCTCACGGTCCGTGAGTTCGAGCCCCTCGTAGGGCTCTGTGCTGACAGCTCAGAGCCTGGAGCCTGTTTCAGATTCTGTGTCTCCCTCTCTCTGACCCTCCCCCGTTCGTGCTCTGTCTCTCTCGGTCTCAAAAATAAATAAAAAACATTAAAAAAAATTTTTTAAAAATACTCACTAGAGGGGCGCCTGGGTGGCTCAGTCAGCTAAGCGTGCAACTTCAGCTCAGGTCACGATCTCACGGTCCGTGAGTTCGAGCCCCACGTCGGGCTCTGTGCTGACAGCTCGGAGCCTGGAGCCTATTTCAGATTCTGTGTCTCCCTCTCTCTGACCCTCCCCCGTTCGTGCTCTGTTTCTCTCGGTCTCAAAAATAAATAAAAAACGTTAAAAAAAATTAAAAAAAAAACTCACTAGAAGGGGCACCTGGGTGGTTCAGTCAGTTGAGCGACCAACTCTTGATACCAGCTTGGGTTGTGATCTTGCGGTCATGAGATTGAGCCCTGTGTCAGGCTCTGCACTGAGCATTGGGATTCTCTCTCTCTCTCTCTCTCTGCCCTTCCCCCTCTAAATAAGTAAACAGTTTTTAATACCTGCAATATACCATTTTTGGACATATAAAATCATTAAAAAAAAATGAGCTCGACTGTGAAAAGATTTGCTGTCAAGTAGGGACACTATTTGTAAACAGAGTGGTGGTGATAAGTGATGAGGGAGCACCAGGCAGGCTGAGAGCAAAATACAGGGTGGCATACCTCCCCCACTCCCAGGTTGAATATGTGTGATATTCCTCTGACACTCCCAGCTACCCAAGAACAAAGGAAAGGGGTTTAAGTGCTCACCATGGTGATGTGGGAAACTAAGGCAAATGAAAAATTTAATTCCCTTCTGCCTACAGCCCATGGACAAGTCCTTGAAACCAGCAGAATGACTTTCCTCAAGGAGTTCAGCTTCCCAGCCTCCAGGATCCTGTAAATCTACTCTCTTTATCTCAACTGCCCCAGGACATATGCTGGCAATCATGCTCCAAGCTTAGGCCCCCTGATATGCATCATGACTGGGGTTTTATTAAATGGTAATAAATGGAATCCCCTAGCAACAGCTAGCCCCTCAAGGTCCTGGAAACCTTGCTTCCAAAATTCCTTAGAGACTTACTCTATTCCTGACCCTCTCCCAACCTGAGAGCATATAATGAGTTACCTGTCAGAACCCCTGTGCAGCTTTACCTGCCCAAGGGTCCTGTCCCCATGGTTTAATAAAATCACCTCTTTGTACCAAAGATGACTTCAAGAATTCTTTCTTGAACCCACCATCACCCCCAAACTTCATCAGTAAATGCTTAAAGAATGTACATGAAAAATGCTGTGGGAACTTAGAGGGGGTAATTATTTCCATTGAGAAAGATTCTGGAATAAAGTGAAACTTAAGGCCAATGAAAGAGAGGTAAAGTTTGAATAAGTGGGAAGACAGGAAGGGAATTTTAGATTGAAAGAGTGGAATGATGATAGAAGTAGAAAAGGCCAGCGCAGGTACTGATGAGGGAGCATAAGGCAGGCTGAGGGACAAGCACAAGCTAGCACAAACCCCCTTCCCCCAGGTGAGATATGTGTGATATTCCTCCTCAAGTAGGCCTGGCTGCCTAAGAACAAAGGAAAGGACAGAAAACAAATGAGTTAAACTGATAGAGTCTCCATCAGCTTACAAATATCTTAGTAATATTACAAGAAAAAGGCAATCTTATCAATAGCCTAATCTCCAGGAACTCTTTACTGTCTTAAAGATAATGCTTTGCTAGAGGGAAAGACAACTTTACCTTGACAACAGCTAGGTCTCCAGTAATCTGTAAGTCTTCTTTAGCACATGGAGGGATGCCTGGGTGGCTCAGTCAGTTGAGTGACTTTGGCTCCCAGCATGATCTTGTGGGTCATGGGTTCGAGCCCATGTTGGGTCCTGTGCTGACAGCTCAGAGCCTGGAGCCTGCTTCAGATTCTGTGTCTCCCTCTCCTTCTGCCTCTCCCCCACTTGTGCACTCTCTCTCTCTCTCTCTCTCTCAAAATTAAATAAACATTAAAAAAAAAAAAAGTCTTCTTTAGCACACGGAAATCCCTTTAAGAAGCTTCCTCTTGACTTTATCTCCCTCAACTCCACAGTCACTCTTCACAACCCCAGGGCAGCTCTTTCTGCCCACAGGTCCTGAGATTTAATAAAATCACCTTTTTTTGCACCAAAGACATCTTCAAGAATTCTTTCTTGGCTGTCTGCTCTGAACCCCCAACACCACTCCAAAACCCCATCAGGTACTGGGAAAAAGAGAGGTTGAGCTCCACCTGAGCAATGGGGATAAGGATGGGACACATAAAGTGTAAAATAAAGTAAAAATATCAACTGGAGCCAGTAGATCTGGTAAGAAGTCACAGATCAGGATGGTCCAGGCAAGAGGTGAGGAGAGTCTGTGTTAAAGTGTTGGAGAAGTGGATAAAGTACACCAAAGATGGCTGATGGGGCTAAAACAAACTCTGGTCTCTAGCTCAGGGACCCCTCCTCCAGGTTCTTCTTCCTTTGTTTGCTGTGCTCGCAACCCCCCCCCCCCACAAATATGGAGGCTTATAACTATAAATTACCCTTCCTGCTCGCATTCAAGGCTCAGATCTTTGGAGAAAAGGTCTCCTCTGAGCCCGCCGGTGTAAAATAAATCTCCGATGCACCAAGATCTCCGAGTGGCGCTTGGTTTTTCCGTCAGCGTTCCATCCTGGTTCCGTAACAAATTTGATCCCCTGACCGGGAAACCCAACCTCACTGGCCCATTGTTACCACCAGTTTGGGAGAATGGTGAGGCGGTGACGGAATGAGGAATCACAAGGGAGAGTGCGTGCCCTGCCTGAATTTTGGCAGTCTCCTGCTTTGTCACCTCGGGCCAGCCCCGCTCTGCCATTCCCATTGGACTTGAGGAGACTTGGCAGGTGAGGACCTGGACCCGACATCGGAACTCGTAAGGTTGGGGCCCAATCTAGTCAGGCCCACTTGCAAGAGTGGAAGGGGAACCTGATCACTCCCCGAGATTTCAGAAGTCTCACAGGTAGGAATTCTGTGGGAGGGAATGTAATAACCTCTGGTGTGTATGTGAATGTGAATGTGCAACTCGGTCTAGCTTGCCTACTGAGTTCAATTCCGTGGCTCCACCGGCGGGAGCCCTTGGGGTTCTCAGGGGCCCACGGAGTCTGATTGGGCCCGTCTGCAATTCCATGATGGATGGTGCTCATCTGTGGCAATATCAGAGTGGTTTCTGATCGTGGGTCACAGGGCTGGGACCTGTGGGGCTGAGCGTCACCTGGGTCCCTTCAGACACGGGCAGACGGGCAACTGGCTGGTCTCCTCATTGGAGGGGGCGCCCCTGTCCCTCTGTCTGTCTTTGTGACTCCACCTCATGGGAACATTGTGGGGTCGGGGCAGAGCAAGGAGACCCAAGCAAAGGTTTTAGCCACTTTATCCGGAGACTCACCCAGGGAGCCAAAGAAGCGACCCACCGCTCCCCTAGTGTTCTGCCTCCTCATGACTCATTAGGCTCCCTCCCCCTTTCCTGAGCTCGAAACTCCCCCATCTGTCTTGCCACTGCCGCTGCCACGGAGCTGCCGCGGCAGCCTCCCATCTCTCCTCCCCTTCTGGGCCAGAGAACCCTCCACCGCAAGGACCACCGGCCAGACTGCACCCTCAGCCAGGCTCAGGCACTCTCCAGATGCCAGTCCACGTCTGCTGGTATCAGGAGGCTCTCTGGGGGATCAGAGCAGGGGGCTGAGAAGGCCATAAATATGAACCTACTGCAAGGAGAAAGGACATTAAAAAGAATAAGTGTCCCAACAAGGCAAAGTCCCAAAACTCCAACCAAAATCAGGAGGAACCTCCAGAAGGAGACCTTACTGGTCTAGCCGAGATAGAACCAGACTAAAAGGGGACACTGACTCTCTCTCCCTGTTCCTCTGCTTAATAAATGTGAGGGATTATCCCTCATTTCCCAGGTGAACAGCTATAATTAGAACCAACTGTGGTTAGTCTACCTCAGGACAGGGACTTTAAGGAATATTCCCAAGCAGGTGCTGCTTCTGCCTTCCCCTCCCCCTCATGTTTCTGCACCACCTTGGGTGTGGTCCTACACCATCCTCAGTGTCTCAGGCACCATTGGCTCCTCCTCCCACCCTCCAAGTCAAGGAGCAAAGTGCACCCCCCTTGGACCACCCATTTCAGATATCTCCCCTGGTGCCCCAAATGAAAATTGACAATGGGGAAAATTGATTGACTTTTAGGTGGAGGCAGGTGACATATATTTGATGTTTAAACTAATTTAAGTTTATTGGACCTGTCTTTAAAGGTATCGGCAAAGGTCAAATAAGTTCATGTTAGCTCTGTTGCAATTTGTTAATGATAGTTAACTTTGCCTGTCTCAAAGTTTTCACGGGTAATTGTTAACTTTCAAGGTCCTTGGTAACCTGAAACTTTCCAAATAGGATGGAATGCTAAAGCTTTGATTATTGAACATACGTTTGTGTTTTTAACTTATTGCTGAGAAATAAAGGCTATTCGGACCTATTGGAAAACATGCTTTGTACTTAATTGGTTCATGAATTCACTATCTAAAAAATTATGATGTAAACACCTCTCAATTGGTTACTAAGTCCTCAACTGGAGACTAAGGTTTCCTAAGAGTTAAAATTCTGCTAAATTACTTAAGACTGATGAAAATAAAGAAAGCAACCCTGTATATAGGAAAATAGGAGATATATAAGAAAGATATAAGGAATGGAAATACAGTTTCGTTGAGGGTAGAAGAAAGTAATTTTGTCGTAAATGAGACTGGTTATTTGGAAAGAAATGGCTTTGGGACAAAATTTGGAAGCAAAAGAAAGTTGTAGAAGGTTGAGATAAATGGAGTTTTAAAAGTACACTGGTATAAGGTTGAAATTCTGCTTTTCTCTCTGCTCAAATGACAACGTTTTCTTGAACTGTGGATCTGCTCTTGATAAGACAATGCAAACAAAGGTTTATCCTCTGGGAAAATCAGAGTTTTAGGTCTCATCTCTATTAGGTCTTTGATTACTTAGTTAAAACTTCTCAATGTTAAAGGAGCTAGGTTTTGATAACAACTGTGTAATGCTATACATTCACCTTTGGGATCTTTTATTGCCACTTTGGTGGAATAAATAAAATTATAAGATTTGTAATGATCTGTAATCCTATTTAGGACGCACTTATGACTTCTGGGGTTTTAACAAACTTCTCAGGATTTAAATGGTAAATGAAGTCTTCTTGACCAATTAGGCCCTTTTATTTGGGATGCTGTTACTTGGAAAAGCACTGTCATACGATGGTAAACCTTAAGTTGTATTGCACAGGTAAATGCTGTAACTGCCCTAATATATGCAATTCCTAAAGTTTTAATGTTTTGATATAAGGTCATAACTTAATATTCTGATTACTTGAGATGTTATGTGTCACAGAAATAACCGAATTTTTTTGTCAATTGCATCATAATGAACTTTCATCAGATCTTTAACGATGTCTATTTCTGAGATTTTGTCATTTATAATTGTTCTTATTCTCTCACAAAATGTGTTTCTTGTTCAAGGAGATTTATAAAAAGGACTTTGGGCATAAATACAGGTATTCAACATCTTTAAGATTAATACTAAAATGGGTAAGAGTTTCCAGAACTAAAAAGCTGCATTCAAATTGAACAAGAATTAGGAACATGGGATTAAATGAACTGAGGTAGATGATAGTTTTGTGATTCTTGTTGAAAATATTGCTGGTTCTCTAATGTTTCCTCTTCCAGATTAAGGAAACTTTCTCTTAAGATATCTATGATATACAAAAATGTCATAAAGTATGCATTTGTATACTGAAGCATTTATCTTTTCTCTCTACATAACTCCCCTCAAATTCAAAACTCTCAATGAGTATTATTTCATGGCAATTACAATTGTTTGCATAAGTTCATTAAGAATCTGTTCATCTTGTAAAAGGTCACCATTGGAAATACTGGTTATTTTACCAAGGCTTTGACTGGAATGTCATATTTGAGGATGACATTCATAGACTCAGATATAACCAGACAGACTTAAGGAAATTAAGGTTCCTTAAGCCACTTAGGGTTAGCTTTATAAAACATGGAGCCATAATGTTGGCTTGGTGCCTTGCTTACAGAGTTCCAGCAGCCTCACCAGGTAAGTAAAGAAGGTCACTTCCTGGCAGGTGCAGGAACCTCAGGATATCTTGGGCACCTCATGAAGAGGAATTCACCCAATTCTACAGGTATTGCAGACCTGTCTGATGGCAAGTATTTGGCTTGGCTTCTGGCCTGGAGAGGCTACTAAAATTTCAACCCAGAGATCCTTATAAAAGGTTCCAACAAAGCAAACTTTAAAAGATCCTCATGATCAATCATTATTCTTGCTGAACTTATATAAATAATTAGGCCAGATTTGTTAAGACTGGATTTATTCTACAAATGCACTGGTTTCAATTTGGCTATCTCTGGAAAGGAGAGGAGTGGAGGGGGGCTTAGAGAGAACAACTATATTTCAACAATACACCATTATGGATGTTAAATTCTAGTTATGATTGCCTTTAAATGTTTGTTGTTTGCCTAAACTAGACAACTTGAAGTAAACTTCAGAAAATTGTCACAGTATTTCATGTATAGGCAATCTTATATGCTTGTTATTCTGTGAGGATAATAATAAGACCCAATGGGCATACGGTTATTTAAACAACTGGAAAACAGGATGGATCTCTAAATATGCAAACCATATCTTCCCTAAACCTGATCTGACAGTTACCAGACACCCACCTCTTTCGAAGATTTGGAGATGGACTTTACAGATATACAACCAAATAGAGGACTCAGTTTTAGATATCACCCCATGGGTCCATTACTCCAGAGTTAAGAAGGCCAACAGAGGAACCCTCAACCTGGTGAAGTGATCCAGATCCAGTCAACCCACTTAAACGGACCCTCAAAAAGACACTGGCCCCTGAGATCTCCAGCCCTGCTCCAGCCACACCCTGGAAGCTGGCTGGCCTGCACATGGCAGAAGCTTGAGGAATCAACATGTGGACTGAGCCCAGGGGTTTGGATACAACTCTGCCAGCCCTTGCCCCTTATTGGTATCATAGTCCTGATCTTAATTCTTACTGTTGGGCTGAGAGAGACTGCACCAACAACCTGGACATGGGACAAAAGATGCATGCTGGGTCTCACATACTTCCTCTGGATGGGAGGATTATAAAGTATTGCCTGTATATTATAACTTCTCTCACCCTCACAATTGCCACTTACACACTTTGCCCCCAGGATTGTTATACGACAATAAGGGGGGTCAAGGGCGTCCAGCGCCTTCATCTCCCTCCACAAAGATTGCTACAAGGGAGAAACACCCACTCTCTGTCAGTCATCCAGTGCCCCAAGGACTAAGTATTGGACCACAGAGATAACCCAAAATATCAGGAACACATGTCACAACAAAGGCCTCCAGAAAGGGAAATGAGCTTGCTACACTTACCTTCCTCAATGGGGGATCTTGGACGGGGGAGGGATGCAAGACAGGGCCCTCCAAAACATTATAAAGGATACCCAGGACAGGGTAATACAAGCCATAAAGGCGACCACTCCCCCAGCAGCCTACCAGGGTTTGAAACTTTCAGCCCTCAATCAGATGCTTACCAATTCCCCACTCCAGCGTTGGGCCAACACTACTCTACAAGTCCTCATAAAATAGATAATCACACCCAAACCTGCTGGATGTGCTTGCCCCTTAGCTGGAGGGCTTACTTAGCCACTCCTATCCCTTTGACCTGGGAAGCTCCTGAAAATCTCAAAACCAACACCTCTGTCTTAATTGGACTCCTGGCCACTGGGATCCGTCTCACAAATGCTGACAATCTAATCTGTACAGTCCCTGAAGGTATGAATAGTACCTCTATACGGAAGAAATATAACCTTAAAGAGAAATACAACCCTATGTTCAACCCCTGGTGTGTTCTGTGTTCTAATTTGGCCTACCGATGCTTAGAGGCCAACTGGACTCAGATATGTTATCCTGTTTTCCTAACCCCAGAGATATCCGTGTACAATGAAGATCAGCTCCTAACAGCCTCTAGCCACAAGTCCCAGGCTAAACGGGCAATCCTGCTATCCATTCTGATAGGAGCAGGAATTGCGACAGGAATAGGAACTGGAATAGGGGGCATAGGTTCATCCATAGGACTATGCCACAGACTATCTCAAGAGCTAAATGAAGACATGGAACAAGGGGCAGATTCTCTGGTAACCTTACAAAGCCAAATAAACTCTCTGGTGGCAGTGACCCTCCAAAATAGGCGAGCCCTTGACCTCCTCACTTCAGAAAAAGAGGGACTTCATCTTTCTGGGGGAGGAATGTTGCTATTTCGTAAACCTGTCAGGAATAGTTACAACTAAGGTTAAGGAACTCAAGGAAAGAATTCAACATAGACAACAGGAAAGTATCAATCAATGGAAAGGATGGGATCTCACAGATTGGGCATCCTGGCTTCCTGCCCTGGTGGGGCCCCTCCTCTCCATAATTTTACTTGTATCCATTGGCCCCTGTATACTGAATGCCGTGGTACATTTTACTGAAAACACTGTTGCTTGCCAAACTACTGCACATATCTTAGCCTTTCGAGTGTACTAACCTGTAAAACTGAAAGGTGATGCCTACTCAAAGTTTTTTTTAAAAGGCATCAAAGGGGCGGCGCCTGGGTGGCTCAGTCGGTTAAGCATCCGACTTCAGCTCAGGTCATGATCTTGTGGTCTGCGAGTTCGAGCCCCGCGTCAGGCTCTGTGCTGACAGCTCAGAGCCTGGAGCCTGTTTCAGATTCTGTGTCTCCCTCTCTCTCTGACCCTCCCCTGTTCATGCTGTCTCTCCCTGTCTCAAAAATAAAATAAACATTAAAAAAAAAATTAAAAATAAATAAATAAATAAATAAAAGGCATCAAAGGGGGGACTGTTGGAGAAGTGGATAAAGTACACCAAAGATGGCTGATGGGGCTAAAACAAACTCTGGTCTCTAGCTTAGAGACCCCTCCTCTGGGTTCTTCTTTGTTTGCTGCATGTGTGAACCACCCCCCCCCCCACACACACACACACAAATATGGAGGCTGATAACTATAAATTACCTTTCCCGCTCGCATTCAGGGCTCAGATCTTTGGAGAAATGGTCTCCTCTGAGCCCGCCAGTGTTAAATAAACCTCGGATCCACCAAGATCTCTGAGTGCCACTTGGTTTTTCCATCAGCATTCCAGCCTGGTTCCATAACAAAAGTAGCATCTTGGAGGTGGGTGTGGGGGATACAGATAAGGTTGTGGGCACAAGAGCTCTGGTGGAAGAATCTAGGTTTGGCAGCTGATAGAACTATTTGGCAAACACAAGGGAAGAGCCACAAAGACTGCCAAGGCTTCAAATCTCAGTGCCTAGGGAGATGATGGGGAAACTCAAACCGATCTTGTTATTTATGGAGGCAGAAATTTATACCAATGCCAGTGAGAAATTAACTGTGTCTAGGGGGTTGACTCATCATGAAGGAACAAGTAGTATTTCTTCTTCCACCTCTTGGGACGGCAAACAGGGCTTTGTTTCCTGGAAGGCTAGGCTTCCTTGCCCCAGGGGAGGGGGAAGTGACCTTTGTTTTTTCAAGTCTGATCTACTGAGTCTGTCAGGTGACCTAGATGAGTAAAGAGCCCAAGTATAAAAACAGTTTGTGGTTCAGTGGGAACCTTGGGGGCATGGCCAGATTTTCTGATCTTTCAGTGAAATCTTTTGGTCTTAAAAAGGAAAAAGAGAGGAAATCAATTTCTTTTGGAAGAAAGGGATGTTATACTTCTTTTTCTATATTTGGAGTTCTCAAAAGGGTACATTGTCTCCATCTTCTTTTAAGCTACAGCACACAAGAAAAGGAACCGCAAATTTACTTTGCCTAAATTAAATGGCATATATGCAACACAGAATTATATGTGTGAATACACAGACATTTTGAATATTAAACATTTCTGATTATTGTATTGTGAACCCAGAGAGTTTATGTATTTCACCTAGGTGATAGAAAAAAATGTATGGAATGCCCCTCATCTTTGTGCTAATCAAGAATGCTAATTGAATTTATCAGGTATGGGGAAAAGGAGACCTGAACACACTTAAATTCTTCCTTTTTCTTCATGCTGATTTTAAATATGACAGCCATCTTATTATCCATAGATGGGTAGTTTACTTGGTCGAAGGCTTAAATTGAATTTCAATCTTTGACATAATCATATGACATAAGCATAAATGTGCAAAAATTTGTATCTATTATGATTCCATCTGTAATCTCAGAAACTATGAAGATTATTTCTCATTGGCTCTACCGTTTCCTGGTTTGGAGTACAAATATAGGAACCAAGATGTATTTGTCTGATGCCTTGATCTCCTTTGATTTCCATAAAAGCAACAGTAAATGAACACTTCTGTAAGTGTTTTTTACACACTCAGAAGTTACAACCCAACTGTTATTGGTGATACATTTATCCCCCAAAAGTCAAGGACTCAAGAAAAGCCAAATCAGGAGCAACCACCAAAAACTAAACTACCACACTCCCAAATAAGCTCCTTCAATGGGCAATCCCCTGGCAGGCTGCCTTATTAGCAAGCCCAGTCTTGTGATTAGCCCCACTTCACCCACTCCTGGCCAGGATTTTTTTTTTCCCCTTCCCTATGGGACAGGACTGCTTTGGTGCCAGCAGTACTCAAGGTCACACCCACTGGTTATGACAATAGTCATGACTTAAGGCAGATGAGGTCTGCTGCTTTCATGCATAAATGTACTCCCTGTTGGCATAACAACCACTTAAATTGATACAATGCTTCTAGGAGACCAATCTGTAACATGTTTCAAGAGCCTTGCTTGTCTCTATCCTTTGATCCAGTAATTCCACTTAAGAAAATAATCCTAAATTTTGGCAAAGCTCACTAAAGCAGTCAACAGCTCCGCAAATACGTCCTGTACTGAGTACTATACATCATAAACCAGGATAGGCGTTGGAAATAATAAAATCATGCCTTGACCTTGGGGATTTAAGAGTTGACTTGAAATGTATTTTTATCATTTACTGAATGCCTACCATGTGCCAGGGACTCTACTGGCATTTTTATGTTTTCTCAATCATTAAAACATGTAAAGTAAAGTAATACCACCCACATCTCACATTTTGTGATTAAGTAACTTCCCTAAGTCATGCAGCTAAATATCTTTTCTGAAATTCAAACCTACATCTAGAGATCTCCAAACTTTGTGCTTTACCCACCACACCTTGCTGCATTATAATTTAAAATGACAGTAACAACAATCAACATATCAATAACTACCAAAGGTAAACAATCAAGAGATAAGTAAATAAATTAGTATCAATAGATTGGATGTGCAGCCACTAAAAGTGATGCCTATGACAGTTTGTCACAACACAGAAAAATGCTTGCATGTAAACATAAGAATAAAAGCAGGATGTGGGGCGCCTGGGTGGCGCAGTCGGTTAAGCGTCCGACTTCAGCCAGGTCACGATCTCGCGGCCCGTGAGTTCGAGCCCCGCGTCAGGCTCTGGGCTGATGGCTCGGAGCCTGGAGCCTGTTTCCGATTCTGTGTCTCCCTCTCTCTCTGCCCCTCCCCCGTTCATGCTCTGTCTCTCTCTGTCCCAAAAATAAATAAAAAAAAAAAAAAAAAACGTTGAGAAAAAAAAAAAAAAGAATAAAAGCAGGATGTGAATTTCTACATGCAGAATGATCTAAAGTATGCTTAAAATAGATGCACACACACGTGTTCGCTCTCTCTCTCTCTCTCTCTCACACACACACACACACACACAGAGGAAGGAAACACACCAGTTTTTTCTTTTAATAGGCAAACTATACCTTCACTTCAATAGTACCGAATTAAGAGGAATTATAAGGGGAAAAGCTGTGCTTCCATGTGTAATCCAGATAAAGCAGCCCACCCAAGCCTACAGAATTCACTTTTTAAACAGGGCACTGGATTCGGGGCGCCTGGGTGGCTCAGTTGGTTGAGCGACCGACTTCGACTCAGGTCATGATCTCACAGCTTGTGAGTTCGAGCCCCACATCAGGCTCTGTGCTGACAGCTCAGAGCCCGGACCCTGTTTTGGATTCTGTGCCTTCCTCTCTCTCTCTGCCCTAACCCACTTGCATTCTGTCTCTCTCTTCAAAAATAAATAAATATTAAAAAAAAAAATTTAAACAGGGCACTAGATCCTCTCTTTTCTAACGGCCATGCAAAATTTCCTCACCCTCCTCTCCTCTTCCCTTTACCTGACCTGATAGGGTTCTTCATAGAAATAGAATCAATAGATGTATAGAGAGATATATAGATTTATTTTAAGGAAATGGGTCATGCAGTTGTGGGGGCTGGCAAGTCTGGATCCTGCAGAGCCAGCTGCAGGCTTGAGACCCAGGAAAGAGATGATGTTTGCAGTCTTGAGTGAAAGGCAGTCAGGAAGCAGCAATTCTTTCTCTTGTGGGATCTCATTTCCTTTTCAGGCCTTCAACGGATTAGATAATGTCCACTCCCATTATGAAGGGCAATCTGCTCTACTCAAAGTCTACTGACTTAAATGTTAATCACATCTAAAAGATATTCACAGCAACATCTAAACATATTTGACTAGAGGACTAGACTCCAGTCAACCAAGCTGACACATAAAGCTAACCATCATATAATCCTTCCCCAATCTACACAGAAAAAAAAAAGAGAGAGGAGAGAGAATTTGTATTTCAGAGCCTGTAATGCATATTAGTAAAGGCCCCAGCCCCTAGCAATAGACATTATGAGATGTGAATATCATCTTGCTATACATTTATTGGATCATAACAAATTGAATTTGTAGCTCCTCAAGATTTACAAAATATGTTCATGGATACATCTTGTGTGATCTTCACAACAATCCATTACCGTAGTCCTCATATGGCCAGAATTAAGGCCAGAGAATTATTTTCACATGTCCAAGACTGTAGAGTTAATAGATAACAGAGCCAAGAAGTCGGGTCTTCTGAAATCAAGTTCCTTGCATCAAATATATACCACAGACAGAAGTCCCACAGGTCCTCAAGGATAGCAGCTCTTTAACTTAATTCAATTTCCCAATTAATCTACATTGAAAACACATAAAGATTAAGTTACCTGGTTTATTGCCCAAGATGGAGATATAAAGCTATGTGACAAACAATTTTACGAGAGGGAACAGGAAGACTTGCATGTTTACAGATGATGAAGCAGGAAGTAGAGTTCCCACCTATTCTCACAGCAGCATCCTTGCTCTATCACAGGAGCCCTAGTTCATGACTATGATCAAGATCTTCTAACCCCAGGGGCGCCAGTCGGTTAAGCGTCAGACTTCAGTTCAGGTCATGATTTCACAGTTCGTGGGTTCAAGCCCCATGTCAGGCTCTGTGCTGACAGCTCAGAGCCTGGGACCTGCTTCCGATTCTGTGTCTCCCTCTCTCTCTGCCCCTCCCCCACTTGCACTCTGTCTCTGTCTCTCAAAAATAAATAAACGTTAAAAAAAATTTTTTTTTTTAAAGAAATAGCTTCTAACCCCTCTCCTTACTTCCTTCAACCACTGTGTAGCCCCTCGGGGTAGGGTCCTTAACATGGGTCCATTTTAGTAGCATGATCCATGTATGCTCCTGTATATATACTTTTCTTGGGTGAGGGTCCATAGTTTTCCTCACAGTGTTTGGGAAGCAAAGCAGGTAAGTAATGACTACTTGGATTTGGTGAAAGTGAGAAAGAAAAGAATCTTCTGAAAGCAGAGGAACAGAGACAGAGGGAGGAACTGGGAAGAGGAGAGACAGCTAAAAAGGTGGAGTTATGCAACATTGGCACCACCTATCAGGAAGGGATCCTCATTAGGCAATATTGTTTTAAGGAGAAGCTTATCTGGTTGCCCATCCTCTGGCCAGAGGACAGCATAAGAATAAGGTTATCTTTGGGGTTCTTTTATCTCAGGATACCTCAAAGAGAACAAACAGGTTCAGAAGAACTGAATTCATAGCACATTACTTATCACTAATTTAAGCAGCAGTATGAATACTAAAACCCAGCACTACAATAGCCCATCTAGCATTAAAATACCCACCCCATCCGGGACGGCACTGTTAAACCCTACACTCTGGGCAGGAAATTCTCTGCTTTGGTACTGAAATCACAGAACCCGGAATGTGTCTTTTCTGCTTTTCCAGTTCTTTCTGGTCACGTAACATTTTTATAAACCCAGCCACTTTCTCACATTATCTGCATTAAGGGACCTATCAATTGCATATCTTTCTCTTTGTCTGGATTGCTTAAAATTCAGTGTTTCAACAACAGAGATGTTCTACAGTATCAAGGGCATGTTAGTGCTTTAGCTATTTCTGGTTTGAGTTGTCATTTCCTAAATCTGTGAAATGCAGAAGCACTTGAGGTACAAGTCTCCCCCAGGGCAAAGTGCCTTCTGCTGGCCCCTGCTCCTCCGCCAAGTCCTGTGGTCCTGCTGCCAATGGGTCTTATTCCAGGTATGTGGTAAAAAGATGCCTCCTGGGACACCAGAGCTTGGACTATTTTCCCCTACCGTCATCAGTGACTGGGGAGGGGCAACTGCCTGAACCCTCTCCCTCTTCCCTGCCCTGAGAAGCTGTCTGGATGCTTCAGGGATTGTCAAAGTTGAGAAAGGCTGACTTTTTACGAACAGCAAATGTTTTCTAAAGAGAGATTTTTCTCAGTTCTTGGTGGATTTGAATATATAAATATGGATCTGGAGCTGCCTTGTGGGGAGAGTGGGGCATGGGTGGAGAGAGTTTAGTTCCTCTGCCAGGAAAAGTCTAGGTGCTAAGAATGAGAGATGCAAAAGGGCCACAGAGATACCCTTAAAAAAGAAAAAAAGAAGAGCAAATGGGGCACCTGTGTGGCTCAGTTGGTTGAGTGTCCAACTCTTGATTTCAGCTCAGGTCCTGATCTCTCAGTCCCTGAGATTAGGCCCCGAGCCAGGCTTAGTGCTGACCACACGGAGACTGCTTGGGATTCTATCTCTCCTCCTGCCCTTGTGCGCGCTTTCGCTCTCTCTCTCTCTCTCTCTCTCAAAATAAATAAATAAACTTAAGAATAAATAAACTTAAAAAAAAAAAAAAGAAATACCCTGAAATGTCCCTCACATACAGCGATCTAAGACATTTTAAGAACACGGAAGACTAGTATTCCATTTAATAGTATTTGTGTTATTAAAAAATAGTATTCGTAGGCTTGCTTGGGTGGCTCAGTTGGTTAAGTGACTCTTGATTTCTGCTCAGGTCATGAGCTCACAAGCTGAACATCGAGCCTGCTTAAGATTGTCTCTCTCTCGGGGTGCCTGGATGGCTCAGTCGATTGAGCGTCTGAGTTCGGCTCAGATCATGATCTCACGGTTTGTGGGTTTGAGCCCCGCATCGGGTTCTGTGCGAACAGCTCAGAGCCTGATGCCTGTTTCAGATTCTGTGTCTCCCTCTCTTGTGCTCTGTCTCTCTTTGTCTCAAAAATAAACAAAAAAAAATTTTAAGGTTGTCTCTCTCTCTCCCTCTGCTCCTTCCCCAGCTCAAACTCTCTCTCTCTCTAAATAAAAAAAATTTAAAAAAATGAGTTTGTGTTAGTATAGTACGACCCCACCTTCTCTCCCCAAACATGCACACTCACCTCTGTTTCCAGCAAACACTTGACAGCCTGACTGAATATGGAAATCAAGGAAGTGGCTGATTTCCTTCTCTGAGGGAAGGGTGTTGCAGAGGAAGAAGATATTGTCCATAAACTGCACTGATTCAAAAGAAGCAGAAGCTGGAGCTAAAAGTGACAAGGAATGAAGCCATCTTTCCCTCCCTGTCCACCTGGAAATTCCCCCAAATCATCTTGACCGCTGTTGAGTTCCGTGAAATGTGGGAAAGGCATTTGAGCCTATTCTACGCGGCAAGGAGACTGCAGCCAATGGTTCCAAAAAAACCTTCTCCAGGCCTGACCTTGAAGCCAATTGCCTACTCAATCTGTCCTCTTAGATGTCTAACAGATAACTCCAGCTTAAAATGACCTAAAACCAAACCTGACTCCATCTCCAAGTGCATTCTTCCCTTAATCTTCCTTATCTCGGTTATCAGCCCCATATCCACTCAGTAGCTCAGGCCCCAAACTGCAAGTCAGCTTTGGATTCTCTACCTCGTCCCCCACAGCTAAGCCACCAGCAGGCCCCGTCAGCCCCACCTCCAAGACATATCCTAAGTCTGAACATTTGGAAAGAAGACTTCCACTTCCTCCTTTTGATCTGAAACTTTCTAATTGATGAAGTTCTTCTTTCCACTTATCTCTTAACTCGGTAAAAGATCCTAGGGGCAAAGCATCCCCTCAAGCACTGACTGCCCTGAGCCAGCAAGACCCCACCTGTGATTGACTCCAAGACAAAGATCCTCCTGACCTTTACTGCCCTCCTGCACACACCCACTGACCTTTGTCCCACATTTTCCTTCCAGAAACCTGGAAGTATTTTCAGGACTTTGGAGACAGTCTTCAAGATGCTAGCTCCCACTGTCTTCCTGGTGTTGGCTACTGTTTCCACTGATCCCACCTAAGTATCAGCCACCGTTTCCCAACTGAATTAACACAATCCTGCCTCTAATCTGGTGCCAGTGCCCTTTTTACTACATAGCAATAGCAGCCAGATAAGACTGCGTTTGTCCAAGTCAGAACCTATGACCCTACCCTTTAAAATCATCCGTAGCTTCCCAGTGCAATTCAGACTCCTCCCCATGGCCTAAGGGGCCCCACGTGACCTAGCCCTGCTCACCTCCCTGACCTCATTTCCTTCTCTTTCTGAACTCTTGGGATGTCATGTACACTGGCCCCTTTTTACACACACACATGACACACGCACACACACATGATGTTCCTTCTCGCTTCAGAGCCTTTGTACTTGCTACTCTACTTTTTTCTTTTTCTTTAATGCTTATTTTTTGAGAGAGAGAGAGCACACTAGGGAGGGGCAGAGAGAGAGAGAGAAATCCCAAGCAGGATCCACCCCGCTGTCTGCACAGAGCCCAATGCAGGGCTCAAACTCACAAACTGTGAGATCATGACCCAAGCTGAAATCAAGAGTCGGGAACCTGACCCACTGAGCAGCCCAGGCACCCCTGTACTTGCTACTCTTCTGCCTAGAGTGTGTTCCCCTAAATTTCTGCCAAGCTGCTGCCATCTCCAAACTTCTGCCCCCAGTCACTCTCTACCTTTACTTTGTTTTATTCCTAACAACTCTTATTGTTTGATTACACAGTTTTCATCTTTCTCTCCACATTAGAATATGAGCTCCATGAAGGGAGAAACTCTCACCTTCTGCTCCTACAACACTACCTGGCACAGAATAGTACTCAGTAAAGCCTGTGGAATGAATGCATCTGAGTCTCCCTTGTTTCCTGCTTTCTCTCTGCCCCAGACCAGCCTGAACTACAGCATCTGGTTAAAGTTTTGTCATTTGGCGGTTCCTCTAAGTTGGGTAAAATGGGCACAGTTTCATGTGGATGCCCTGCAGGCTCCTGGAGGCAAAGCAAGGTCCTCACTAGGGCTGGCCAAAGCCCTGGGGAAATTCACACAAGAGGGAAGTTTCATTCTTTCCAAGTATCCAGTTTTGAACCTTTTCAAAACCTCACAGAAAATTCCTGCTCCTGCCATTTTCTTTTCTCTTCAGACCTTTTCCCAAAGGGTAAAACATTTTTGTTTGACCCTTAGTCACTAATCACTATTAATGACTACAAAGTTTATTTTTTCAGTTATCAATGCAATGTTGCTTACTGAGTCTGAGAACTGACATAAATAAATGAGTGTGTGTGTGTGTTGAACAGCAGATGATGAGGGCCTTGCCTTATTCTGACTGATCTAATAGCTTGTGATGCATTTCAAGAGCCTGCTAATTGCCATAATAACTCTTATAGTAAAAGAATGTTGCACATGTTTTTTACATGACACAGAATTCACATGTGTTCTTAGTAAATACCTGTAAATGCTTATTCAATAGATTCTGCAGTTGAAGTGCTCACAAGTACAAGTGAAACGCCATTGAACTCAAAATGGCAAAAAGCATGTGTCCGTGTTTGTTGTTTTATTTATACATACACACAAACCTTGAATAAATGAACCAGTAACATCCTTGGGCCCCAAGAGACTGTTCTTCATTCTCCTGATATGCCAGGAAGGTGTTTATTATAGTTGAGGGAAGTCCTGGCTCTCATAACCCCAAAGTTATGTCCCTGCTCAGCTTAGAGGTGCCGTTTCTCCTGGAGCAAGCCCCAACTCATTTCCCACATCTCCCCTGAGATCTGGGGCGTGCCAGAACACCCACAGCTCTCCCCCACCCAGACCAGGGGAATTAGGAGAGAGTCAAAGATGAAGAAGGGAAGGAAAGAAAGATAAATTGGTAAGAAGAAAAAGATAAAAGTTGAGCACCTGGGTGGCTCAGTCGGTTAAGCATGTGATTTCAGCTCAGGTCATGATCTTGTGGTTTGTGAGTTTGAGCCTCACCTCCGGCTCTGCACTGACAGCTCAGAGCCTGGAGCCTGCTTCAGATTCTGTGTCTCCCTCTCTCTCTGCCCCTATGCCCTGCTTGCTCTCGCGCGCTCTCTCTCTCTCTCAAAAATAAATAAATAAATAAATAAATAAATAAATAAATAAATAAATAAAACATTTGAAAATTAAAAAAAAAAAAAAGGAAGAAGAAAAGGGTAAATGTGGCCAATTCTTCCTTTTCCTGATTCCAGCCAGAGAAAGACAATCTGAGGGCTCTTCAACCTAAATCTCCTTTAAGATCTGACAAGGAAAAAATGTATTTCATTTAGATATGTGTCTGTGGTCTGCATGGTTTGTTTTGTCTAAGGAGAAAAAGAATTGGGGTAGCAATCATAAAGGAAAAAAATTCTTGCTTTTAATTTTTTTTTAAGGAATATAAGAGGGAAATGGAAATACCATAAAAGAGTCCATTCTCCTGCAATCACTAAAATCCTACACGCATGTGTCTGGGTAGCAGAGGAGATGGAGTCACAATGGATGGAGTTATAATCTCTCTGTCTGTCTGTCTGTCTGTCTCTCTCATTCTCTCTCTCTCTCTCCTTGCTGTGTAAGGACACAGCCAGAAGAAAGGCATCTGCAACCCGGAAAGAGCGCTTTCACGAGGAACCAAATCAACAGCACCTTGATCTTGGACCTCCCAGCTTTCAGAATGGTAAGAAAAAAGGTCTGTTGTTTAAGCCATCCAGTTTATGGTATTTTGTTATGGCAACCTGAGCTAACAAAGACAGTGTTTTATGTGAATTCATTCAGCAGAGATTTACTGAGCATGTGCAGGTACTGCTCCAGGGCTGTGGAAGAAAGCATGGGTAAAGTGGATGAGTGAGATTCTACCTTCATGGTGGGACTTTGACTCTAACAGGAAGATTAGCCACAGACAATAAGCAAGTAAACAAACAAGTGCATTTTAATTTTTTTTAATGTTTATTATTGAGAAACAGAGAGAGACAGAGCATGAGCATGGGAGAGCCAGAGAGAAGGGGAGACACAGAATCCGAAGCAGGCTCCAGGCTGTCAGCACAGAGCCTGACACAGGGCTCGAACTCACAAACTGCGAGATCATGACCTGAGCCGAAGTCGGACGCTTAACCGACTGAGCCATCTAGGTGCCCCACAAACACATACATTTTAGATTAGAAGAGCCATGAGGAAACACAACAGGGAATGCAATGCAGAGTGATAGGAAGGGCCACTTTAGATCTGGTGGTCAGAGAAGCCTTTCTGGGGAGGGAACATTTGAGCCAAAGGATAAAGAAGAGCCAACTAAGAGAAAACTTGGTGGAATAACATCCCAAGTACAGGATCATGGTGTTAGTTTGTGCCTGTGTAAGACCTGACAGTTACCTGTGAGTTAGTGCAGGCAGGGAATGAATAGACTTAAGACAGACTTCAGTATTAATACCCAGAAATTGAAGTAAGAGATACATGGCAAGAAAATTCAGGGGTGCCTAGGTGGCTCAGACAGGTAAGCTTCCAAATCTTGATCTGAACTCAGGTCTTAATCTCTGGGTTGTGAGTCCAAGCCCCACATTCCCCACATTGGTCTCCACACTGGGTGTATAGCTTACTTTAAAAAAATGGTTTCATGGGGCACCTGGATGGCCCAGTAGGTTGAGTATCCAACTCTTGATTTTGGCTCAGGGCATGATCCCAGGGTCGTGGGATGAAGCCGCAGGTCAGACTCCACACTGAGTGTGTAGCCTGCTTGGGATTCTCTTTTTCTCTCTCTCCCTTTGCCCCTCTCCCCTGCTCATACTTTCTCGAAAAGAAAAGAAAAGAAAAGAAAAGAAAAGAAAAGAAAAGAAAAGAAAAGGAAAGGAAAGAAAAAGAAAAAGAAAAAGAAAAAGAAAAAGAAAAAAAGAAAAAGAAAAGCATCAGATTTTAAATACCAATGAACAATGGTCTCAGAATGACCCTCTACTCCACACAAGACATCCTCTGAATTTTCTTTTTTTCTTTTTTTAAACATTTTTTTAAGTTTATTTATTTATTTTGAGAGAGAGAGAGAGAGAGAGAGAGAGCATGCAAGAGAGAGTAGAGGAGGGGCAGAAAGACAGGGAGGCATTACATTTAAGCCCTTTTCTTAACCTGACCACAGGCTCCTGTCTGAGCTCCACACTAGCGCTCCTAGGATCAACCACACCCCTGCTCATTCCTTCATGCAGGCCACTGGGTTATGGTTTCTCATGCTTCCATTCTGTGACAGTCATGTTTCTAAGCCCTGCAATACAGAAACTGCTAAGAAAAGGCTCCCTACAGTCAAGGAGTGTGGTGACATTACAGTGACAAGCACTGTAAACAGATAACTGCAGAGGAGGGAAGTGGATGCTAGATGCTAACTTGGGCATGGGCAAATTGCAAAGGGGGAGTCTGGACCAAAGCCCTGCATGGTGGCTGTGGTACTTAAGGGAAATTACACAAGGGACATGGTATCTTACCATGTCTTAAAGATAGAAAAAAGTTTGCCAAGCAGACAAGGGGCCGAGGAAAGGCCTAGACAGAGGGCACTTCATGCACAGAGTAAGTCAAGGCCACTGAGAAATATAATATGGAAGTATTTGCAAAACATGAATATGAACTAGAATGCGACCAAACAAGGATAGGGGCACCTGGGTGGCTCGGTTGGTTAAGCGTTGACTCTTAAGATCCGCTCAGGTCATGAGATCAAGCCCCAAGCTGACTCTGTGCTGATAGCGCAGAACCTGCTTAGGATTCTCTCTCTTCTCCCTCCTCTCTCTCTGCCTCTCCCCATGCGTGTGTTCTCTCTCTCTCTCTCTCTCTCTCTCAAAATAAATAGACATTAAAAAAAAAAAACAACTACAGGACAGTGTTTTTAAACTGTTGGTCTGAAATCAACTTAGTGAGTCCCTGACTATCGTTACTTTAAAGTGAAATAGAACATGTGAGAAAACTTGGCTGTGGACATTTTGTCTGTTACTGCATATATAAATATTTGCATGTCCTGGTTTGCAATGTAAACTATTTCTTGCTGGAAATCACCTTTAAATAAGCATTTTAAAACACTGCTCTGTCAGGTTTTACAAGGATATGTAGCAGGGATATGTATTCAAACAGTATTTCTCAAATTTCCCTGAGGATAATACCAGTTCAGAGTCCTTGTTGGAAAAACAGGTTCCTGGGCCCCAACCTAGACTCATAGAATCAGAATGTCCAGGGGAAGCCTGGTAGTCTGTATTTTAATGGGCATCCCATATATTTATTATGAGGGAAACTTAGGAACACTGATACTCTGACAGCAGACTAGAAAATAGGTTGGAACGAGAAGACCCCGGAGGTGGAAGACAGCTACTGGTATCTGAGAGATGGTAAGGCAAGGGAAAAGGAGGAGGTGGTGACTGCTGAGACCTCTAGAAGGTGGGCTGTCAGATGTGGAGGTGTGGGTCTCCAAGGTCTGTCTCTTGGATGCCTGCATAGATAGTCACAATAGGAGAAAAAAGTAGGTTTCAGGGAAAAATAATGAGTAGAGTTTTGGGACATGGTGAATTTGCAGTGAAATCCGTAATGAAGTGTAGGCATTAGGACATACAGCACTGGAGCTCAGGGTAGGGGTCGAGGGTGAAGATAAGAATTTCTGAGTCACTACCACGTGGGTTAAAACATGAAAAATAAAATTCCCAGGGAAGCAGGTGGGGTCTGCCCGGCCAAAGATGACAGGTGGAGGGCTTGCGGCACTCCCTACTCTTGCTCATTGCTTCCGTCTCGCATCATTGCCCTCCATGAGAGAGCCCTTCACTCAGTCCCCTTCTCTGCCTAACACAACCTCACAAGCTATCTGTCCAACTCTCACCCCCAGATGGAACTAACCCCAGCACTGAGCTACAGTATCTCGTTTGCTGACAGCACAGAGTCTGATGCAGGGCTTGAACCCACGAACCATGAGATGGTGACCTGAGCTGAGGTTGGACGCTTAACTGACTGAGCCACCCGGGTGCCCCATTTATGATTAGGGTTAGTGGTGTCCCATTTTCTTTTTTCTCCTGTTAGAGGTAGAAACATTTCTGGATTTCCAGCACCTAGCACAGAGTAGATGCCTAAAAAATGTTTGTGACATCGTGGTGAAGATTTAGCGGTAATTCATCAACTTGAACTTAAAATTCTAGCATTTAAATGGTAAATGAATCTATTCAAACAAGAGCTACCAAGCTATTATAAATTATTGCTGATGATATTTTTTTTGACACAGTACCATCTGGTTTTTATCTTCCTATTTCTAGCTCAAGGTTCTCACATCTTATTTTAACAATAGCTATTCAAATGTATCTCTTTATACCATTGCATAGCACAGGAAAGTCATACATTAAAGTCATGGGTGTGAGGTTCATTTCGTCTTCACACCTAAACTATTTTGGGCTAAATCACTCATGTATTCTTTGATCAGAAATGGTGTGTACCTTGTGCAACCCCAAAATTAGTTATTTCATTTAAAAACAACATTTTAGGGGGCGCCTGGGTGGCTCAGTGGGTTGAGTGTCCAGCTTTGGCTCAGGTCACGATCTCACGGTTTGTGGGTTAGAGCCCCGCTTCTGGCTCTGTGCTGACAGCTCAGAGCCTGGAGCCTGCTTCTGATTCTGTGTCTCCCTCTCTCTCTGCCCCTCCCCCATTCATGCTCTGTCTCTCTGTCTTAGAAATAAATAAACATTAAAAAAAAATTAAAAGAAAAAGAGGAGCTTCACTTCATGCCTTATTCGGTTACCAGTCACATCAAAAGTTCAGAAAAAATAATATAATTTCTTTACCAGTTTTCAAACCAATAATGAGTTGTTTCCCCATCATCTTCTAAATGTGACCAGTTTTTTGAGCATCATTATCAACTCATAGACTTCAACATATTTGATGTTTCCACCTATTACCACTATTATCCCCCCTAATGCTCAAGTAGTCACACCTTTGGTCAATGGGAACCTCTCTAGATTGGTTCTTGGGTTCTTTTGGAGCAAGCCTAGTAGTCTTTGGTAACTTCCTCAACTATGTGACAGGATGCTTCAAGTCTCTCTTGTTCACTTCCTGCCCCAGACCTGAATCAGCCTGGCTCCTTTTAATGGGAGAGGTATTACAAGACCTTTATCAGGGCTCTGGGGATGTTCACGGCCCCTTGGTTGACCTGACCTTGACTCTGAAGTTTTAAATTTCTCAGACATACTAGTTGCTAACAGTGCAGACTCCAGGGGTAGACTGACTGCCTGGGTTTGAATCACAACTCTACCACTTATTAGGTATTCACTGGCCAGTTTATCAACTTCTCCATGCTTCAGCTCCTTCAATTATAAAAGGAGAATAATAATGCTACCTCAAGTCATAAGATCCTGGTGAGATTGAAATGAAGAAATGTATGTAAAATGCCTCGAATAGAGCCTGGCACAGAGGGCTGTGTAAAAGTTGGCCACCAACATTCTTACTACTGGGGGGCTCAGTCAGTTAAGCATCTGACTCTCAATTTCAGTTCAGGTCATGATCTCATGGTTCACAGGTTCAAGCCCCGTGATGATCCCCATGTTGGACTCCACACTGGCAGCACAGAGCCTGCCTGAGATTCTTCCTCTCCCTCTCTCTGCCTCTACCCTGCTTGTGCTTGTGCTCTTTCTCTCTCTCAAAATAAATGAATAAACTTAAAAAAAAATTCTTATTACTCATTTCTTTGTAGCCTTGTCATTTTGCCTGCTCACACCGTAGGTCATCTGGGATGTAACACAGACTTACGTTTTATTCATATCTAGTGACACAGTGATTTATTAAAGAAAATTATTCTAACATTCCATCTGCAGCATTGGTCCCACTAATGTGTAGCTCTAAGTGATGCAACACTCGCACATATTAGAACATTTCCTATAAAGGAATCCAAACTCAACAAAGCTAATGGCATTCATAAAGTTCCCAAGCACCCGTGTACTTCCTGCTTTTTATGCTCGTTTGGAAAGGGGCAAATTGGCAGAATCCTGGCTGGGAGTGGCCCAACCGTGGAGTTAAGTTCTTATTTTGCACTGGGGGCCTTGCCAAGTCACATTTGTCTGGTCTTTCTTAGTTGAGCACAGGGAGCTATCAGAGATGGCATTCCCCAAAGTCCTCCAGCTCCCTTTTTAATCAAACTGGTAGAGCTTCAAGACGTATTGCAGATCACATAAATCTTAACACCGGTCCTGCTCTGGAAGCTCATCCTTATTAAAATCTTGATCCATTTAGCCATTTGCAATACAACTCTTTCTTCAGGTTTGAGAGGTTAAAGGCTTCAGGGCTGCTACCACTGACTGGTCAAATAAAGACAGCGAAAGGGAAACAGAAGCCCAGGGGGCTGGTTCCTTAGATCTCAACAAAGCCTCCTGGGACCTCTCTGAACCTGAAGACGCTACAGAGCCCTAATGTGAACAGTCTCTCAAGTGGTGATGCCTTGAGTTCTTTAAGACAAAGACATTTGTTTGCAATTTTACACACTTGCATCACTGACATATAATTGCACTGTGACTGCATCAGCCCTGGCCAGAAATTCCCAGGATGCCCCAAGATCTATCACTGCTTAAACAAAAATTTACTCACTTGCTTTAATTTTTTTTCCCTCTTTTTGTGTCTTATTGCACTGTCAGCATTTTTCAAGTAGCTGCTTGTCAATAAGATGGCATGCCATTCAGATGACATTTGAAGCACTTTAAAAATAATGATTGTAACACAAATGTTTGTCAACAGGGAAGTTGTAGACAAAAAATGGTGACTGACATAACGGAAACTATTTGGTCACTAAAAATAATAAAGTGGATCTTTAGGTATTGATACATAAAGATATCTTTAGGGGTGCCTGGGTGGCTCAGTCGGTTAAGCATCCAACTTCAGCTCAGGTCATGATCTCACAGTTTGTGGGTTCAAGCCCCGCATCGGGCTCTGTGCTGACAGCTCAGAGCCTGGAGCCTGCTTTGGATTCTGTGTCTCCCTCTCTCTCTGTTCCTCCCCCGCTCATGCTCTGTCTCTCTCTCTCCTTCAAAAATAAATAAAAACATTAAAAAAATTTTAACAAAAAAAGATATCTTTAGGTATTAAGAGAACCAAAAGGAGTTTCAAAACAGTATGTATAATAGGATCATATTTTAGTAAGATAATAATTCTTATACATCTTGGTATAAAAATCTGAAGAAAGATAGCTCAGGCTGACAATAGGGGCTATTTTCAGGGATGAAATTATAATAGATTTTTCTTATATATTTCTATACTCTTTAGAATTTCTTATGAATAAGTATTACTTTTTCAATCAGAAAAAAATATTTTTAAAAAACCAGTGTTATTATAATATGTGCAAAAGAGCAAAAGAATATATCATTAATTTTATTAATTATATATTAATTTTAATATTATTAGTGAGATTTTTCATGGCAGTTTCTCAGTTGAGTAAGTTTCTGTGAAAATAGCAGTTATTATTACTATAATAACTGGTGTAAAAAATAAACTCAAAATGGATGAGAGACCTAAATGTGAGACAGGAAACCATCAAAACCCTAGAGAAGAAAGCAAGCAACAACCTCTTTGACCTTAGTCACAGCAAGTTCTTGCTCAACACATCTCCGAAGGCAAGGGAATTAAAAGCAAAAATGAACTATTGGGACCTCATCAAGATAAAAAGCCTCTGCACTGCAAAGGAAACAATCAACAAAACTAACAGGCAACTGACAGAATGGGACAAGATATTTGAGAATGACATATTGGATAAAGGGTTAGTATACAAAATCTATAAAGAACTTACCTAACTCAATACCCAAAAAACAAATAATCCAGTGAAGAAATGGGAAGAAAACATGGAAAGACACTTTTCCAAAGAAAACATCCAGATACCCAAAAGACACATGAAAAGATGCTCAACATCACTCATCCTCAGGGAAATACAAATCAAAACCATACTGAGATATCACCTCACACCAGTCAGAGTGGCTAAAAGTAACAACAGATGCTGGCGAGGATGTGGAGAAACAGGAACCCTCTTGCACTGCTGGTGGGAATGCAAACTGGTGCAGCTGCTCTGGAAAACAGTATGGAGGTTCCTCAAAAAATTAAAAATAGAGCTACTCTATGACCCATCAATAGCACTACTAGGAATTTATCCAAAGGACACAGGAGTGCTGATGCATAGGAGTACATGTTCCCCAATGTTTATAGCATTGCTTTCAACAATAGCCAAATTATGGATCAACTGATGAATGGATAAAGAAGATGTAGTTTGTATATACAATGGAATACTACTTGGCAGTGAGGAAGAATAAAATCATGCCATTTGCTGCAATGTGGATGGAACTGGAAGGTATTAGACTGACTGAAATAAGACAGTCAGAGAAAGACAAATATCATATGTTTTCATTCATATGTGGATCTTGAGAAACTTGACAGAAGACCATGGGGGAAGGGAAGGGGGGAAAATAGTTACAAACAGAAAGGGAGGGAGGCAAACCATAAGAGACTCTTAAACACAGAGAACAATCTGAAGGTTGATAGGGAGGTGGGGGAGAGGGGAAAATGGGTGATGGGCATTGAGGAGGGCATTTGTTGGGATGAGCACTGGGTATTGTATGTAAGCAACAAACCGTGGAAATCAACCGCATAAACCAAGAGCACACTTTACACACTGTATGTTAGCCAATTTGACAATAAATTATATTTCAAAAGATTACTATAATAACTGGTATAGGAAAAAAAACAGTGTAACTAACCCTCACTGAATCCAAAACAATTTAGTATAGGGTTTTTTGGATTGTTTTGGGTTTTTTTTATGTTTACCAGCTTATGAAAGGAGTGATAACTACGAATCAACAGCAAGATGAAGAGATACATAGGGTGAGGACCAAGGAAAAGAGTACACTGCCCTCCCCATACCTCTAAACCACAGTACTGCAACCAGGTACTCTGATGCCTAACTCAGCTGAGCCCCCAACAAGGAGCATCTCAGAATGGCTCAGTGCTCAGAATGGCCATAAAGAATAGAGGCTGACAGGGGTGCCTGGGTGACTCAGTTGGTTAAGCAATGGACTCTTAATTTAGCTCAGGTCATTATCTCACAGTAGTGAGCTCAAGCCCCATGTCCCTCTCTGGGATGAGTGTGGAGCCTGCTTGAGATTCTCTCTCTCCCTCTCTCTCTGCCCCTCCCCCACTTGCACTCTCTCTTTCTCTAAATAAATAAATAAACGTTAAAAAAAGAATGAGAATAGAGACTGACACCATTTGTCAAGCAAACACTCTATTTTATTGGAAGTCCACATATACACATACATTTCACTTTACAAAAAAAGCATCTATCTGGATCTCTTGCTTCCCTCTAATTCAATATAGGAGGGTTCTAAGGGAAATAAGAGGACAAGGTCCCCCTTCCAAATGCTGGGGCTGCCCTGTGCATCCCCAGGCCCCTGGCCCCATCCACAAGAGGTGGGGTTAGTGGAAACCCCGCTGGCAGCCAGCATGGGACACCCAGAGCCTATCCAGAGCCCTCATCACCAGCCAGGACCATGAACACACTGAGCCCTAGATGGACACAGAGACAGGCACCTGACTCAGGAGGAGGAGACAGGGTACCCGGGTGGTTGTGGTCAGCCTCACTCAGGGTCAGGGTCAGGGTCAGGGTCAGGGTCAGTGACAGTCTGGGCTTCAATCCCAGCTCCTCCTCCTCCAGGTAGCGCTATGGAGGCCAGGCCTTGAAGAAGTTAGAAATGTAGCTAACGGTGAGGCCAGCCACCAGCATCCCCTGCAGGAGGCCAACAAGGACATAACTCGATTGGTGCTTATGGTCAGACACATGGCTGTAGTCAACATAGGGTGCAAAGGCCATGAGGAAGAACTGCACTGTGGGCCCCAGAAGCTGTGCTCACTTAGGGCAGAGCCATGCCTGCCTGTGCATAGAGCACCACAAACATCCCAAAGGAGGAGTGTCCGGAGTAGAAAGACATTCTGGACTCGGTGATGTTACTAGGCTTTCCCTACACATCTTCTCCACATGCAGGTAGACAGAGCAGTTGAAGTGGCTCAAGTCAGGGTCACACTTAGCCAGGAAGTTGGGCCACAGATGGCCTATCATGACCTTGGCCAGGTCTGCCAGTGACTGACTCATTGCAGCCCTAAACAGGAATTTTCTCAACACCTTATAGAAGTCAGCCACTCTGTTGTTGAAGTTGGAGTGGGAATAGAGGCAGTCTGTGTGCACCAGGCAGGCCTCCTTGGTTGAGACAAGGATGATGGTGGCTGTGATGGTGACCTCTGGCCATGAACTCGTGGGTGTCTGGACAGTAGGCATACCGGATGGAGTCTTCTCTGCAGTAGAGGCCATGCTTATATGGAGCGTTCACAAGAGTCACGATGGCAAAAGGCAAAGAGGCCCCATTCCATGCCACCTCCGTGACCCCCGATGCCAGTCCCAGTGCATCCCATAGCACCCTGACCGGCCACAGGGTCACATGGCTGCTGAGCCAGTAGTATATGCTTTATACATATTTAAAACCAAATGGAATTTAAAACTCTGGTATCTGTAGAACAATGAACAAACCATACTTATTCATTAAACATGTATTTCCATTAGAAGTATGTGCCAGGCAGGGGCGCCTGGGTGGCGCAGTCGGTTGGGCGTCCGACTTCAGCCAGGTCACAATCTCGCGGTCCATGAGTTCGAGCCCCGCGTCAGGCTCTGGGCTGATGGCTCAGAGCCTGGAGCCTGTTTCCCATTCTGTGTCTCCCTCTCTCTCTGCCCCTCTCCCGTTCATGCTCTGTCTCTCTCTGTCCCAAAAATAAATAAACGTTGAAAAAAAAAAATTAAAAAAAAAAAAAAAAGAAGTATGTGCCAGGCAATGTGTTAGGTGTGTAAGAACTAGGTATACAGTGAGAGAGAAGATAAACTTGCTTCAGAAGATGGCAGAGGAGGAAGATCCTGAGCCACCTCTTCCTACAGACACACCAAGGCTACAACTTCATACAGAACACCTTGCTCCGAAAAAACACCTGAAGACAATTAAAAACACAGTGGTGCTGGTAGGCACCGCTTTTCTTGCCCTCCTTCAGCCTTCCTGGCCAGACACTGGTAGGCACCAATTCTGACACTCTCCATCACCTTGTTAGCACCACTGGCTCTGCCCTGGCATTCCCCTGTGGACCCATCCTGCCCAACATGCCCACTGTAGGTGCCCCTCCAAAGAGGCTCCCATCCTGCTACACCCAACAGGCGGCCTTGGCCAGGACCAGTACCCCTCAAAGGTGACACCTGCCCCAGAGAGGAAGAGCAACAGTAATGGCCTGGCCTCATGGTCGGACCATACCATGGGCTAACCCCACCTACCCTCATGCCTACAGCAGCCATAACTGGGCCTCTAAGCTGTCCAGGCCAGGGTCAGCCCTGCCCACCAGTGTGCCTGCAGCAATCAGCCCAACCACAACAGGAGGGCTCATGTAGCCCATATAGGAAACACTCCTGGAATGCTTTATTCTGGTGACTGGGAGGATTGGGCTTCTGGGCCCCACCAGACTCCTATGTAAGGCCACCACCTTCGAGACCAAGAAACATAGCCAACCTACCTAGTACATAGGTATCAACAGTACAAGTCAGACAAAAAAAAGAGACAGAAGAATATGTTCCAAATGAAAAAAAAAGAAGACCGAAAAAAAAGAAGACCAAAAAAAAAGAAGACCATGGAAAACAAAACAAAACAAAAAAAACCCCACAAACAACAACAACGACAAAAACCTAAATGAAACAAGTTCAAAGTAATGGTCATAAAAATGTTCACTAAACTTGGGAGAAGAATAGATGAATTCAGTGAGATATTCAAGAAGGAGATAGAAAATATAAAAAAGAACCAATCAGAGCTGAAGAATACAATAACTGAAATGAAAAATATACTAGAATCCACAGCAGATTAGAAGGATGCAGAAGAACAGATCAGTGATCTAAAAGTCTATGTAATGTAGACCAATGGAATAGAACAGAAACCCCAGAACTAGACCCACAAACGTATGGCCAACTCATCTTTGACAAAGCAGGAAAGAACATCCAATGGAAAAAAGACAAGTCTCTTTAACAAATGGTGCTGGGAGAACTGGACAGCAACATGCAGAAGGTTGAAACTAGACCACTTTCTCACACCATTCACAAAAATAAACTGAAAATGGATAAAGGACCTGAATGTGAGACAGGAAACCATCAAAACCCTAGAGGAGAAAGCAGGATAAGACCTCTCTGACCTCAGCCATAGCAATCTCTTACTCGACACATCCCCAAAGGCAAGGGAATTAAAAGCAAAAATGAATTACTGGGACCTTATGAAGATAAAAAGCTTCTGCACAGCAAAGGAAACAACCAACAAAATTAAAAGGCAACCAACGGAATGGGAAAAGATATTTGCAAATGACATATCAGACAAAGGGCTAGTATCCAAAATCTATAAAGAGCTCACCAAACTCCACACCCGAAAAACAAATAACCCAGTGAAGAAATGGGCAGAAAACATGAATAGACACTTCTCTAAAGAAGACATCCGGATGGCCAACAGGCACATGAAAAGATGCTCAACGTCGGTCCTCATCAGGGAAATACAAATCAAAACCACACTCAGATATCACCTCACGCCAGTCAGAGTGGCCAAAATGAACAAATCAGGAGACTATAGATGCTGGAGAGGATGTGGAGAAACGGGAACCCTCTTGCACTGTTGGTGGGAATGCAAACTGGTGCAGCCGCTCTGGAAAGCAGTGTGGAGGTTCCTCAGAAAATTAAAAATAGACCTACCCTATGACCCAGCAATAGCACTGCTAGGAATTTACCCAAGGGATACAGGAGTACTGATGCATAGGGGCACTTGTACCCCAATGTTTATAGCAGCACTCTCAACAATAGCCAAATTATGGAAAGAGCCTAAATGTCCATCAACTGATGAATGGATAAAGAAATTGTGGTTTATATACACAATGGAGTACTACGTGGCAATGAGAAAGAATGAAATATGGCCCTTTGTAGCAATGTGGATGGAACTGGAGAGTGTGATGCTAAGTGAAATAAGCCATACAGAGAAAGACAGATACCATATGTTTTCACTCTTATATGGATCCTGAGAAACTTAACAGAAACCCATGGGGGAGGGAAAGGAAAAAAAAAAAAAAGAGGTTAGAGTGGGAGAGAGCCAAAGCATAAGAGACTCTTAAAAACTGAGAACAAACTGAGGGTTGATGGGGGGTAGGAGGGAGGGGAGGGTGGGTGATGGGTATTAAGGAGGGCACCTTTTGGGATGAGCACTGGGTGTTGTATGGAAACCAATCTGACAATCAACTTCAGATATTGGAAAATAAATAAATAAATAAATTAATTAATTAATTAATTTAATTAAATAAAAAAGAAAAGAAAAAATAAATAAATAAAAGTCTGTGTAATGGAAATCATCCAAGCTGAACAGCACAAAGAGAAAAGAATTTTTATTATGTTTTAACATTTTAATTTATTTTTGAGAGACAGAGCACAAGTGGGGGAGGGACAGAGAGACACAGAATCCGAAGCAGGCTCCAGGCTCTGAGCTGTCAGCACCAAGCCCTCCAAGGGGCTCGAATTCACAAATCACAAGATCATGACCTGAGCCGAAGTTGGAAGCTTAACCAACTGAGCCACCCAGGTGCCCTTAGAGAAAAGAATTTTTTAAAAAATGAGGATAGGTTAAGGGACCTCTGGTACAACATCAAGTGTATTACCATTCTCATTTTAGGAAGCACAGAGAGCCCTACACAATCATGAACCCAAAAAGACCCACACCAAGACACCTAATAATTAAAATATCAAAAATTATAATGAGAGAATCTTAAAAGCAGCAAGAAAATGTAAATAGTTACATACAAAGAAGCATCCATAAGGCTATCTGCTGATTTTCAGCAGAAATTTTGCAGGCCAGAGGGAGTGTCATGATATATTCAAAGTGCTACAAACCCACAACCAAAAATACCCTACCCAGCAAATTTTTCATTCAGAATTGAAGGAGAGACAAAGCGTGTCCCAGACAAATAAAAGTTAAAGAAGTTTAATACCACTAAACCGGCCTTATAAAGAATGCTAAAGGGACTTCTTTAAGCAAAAAGGAAAGGAAGTAAGAAAATTATGAAAGAAAAAACCCACTGGTAAAAGCAAACATATAGTAAAGGCAGTAGATTAACCACTTATAAAGCTAATATGAGGGTTAAAAAACAAAAGCAGTAAAACCAACTCTATCTACAATAATTAGTCAAGGGATACACAAAATGAAAAGATATAAAATATGATATGTATATGTAAAATTATAGTGCTTTTAGAATGTGTTTGAACTTACATGACCATCAACTTAAAATAGACTGCTATATAATAGGACATTACATATAAACCTCATGGTAACCACAAAACAAAAACCTATAATAGATCCACAAAAAGTAAAGAGAAAGGAATCCAAGCATACACATACAAAATACACATACACACATACAAAATACAAAAATAAACACAACATACAAAAATAAAGCCAAATGGATTAAAGACCTAAAGACCTTTATACCTAAAGGTATAAACTTAGACCTTATATAAAGATACAAGACCTGAAACCATGGAACTCCTAAAAGAAAACATAGGCAGTAAACATTCTTGAACGTTGGTCTTACCATTGTTTTTTTGGATCTGTCTTCTCATGCAAAGGCAACAAAAGCAAAAATAAACTGCTGGGACTACATCAAACTAAAAAGTTTTGCAAGTGAAGAAAACCATCCACAAAATGAAAAGACTACCTACTAAACAGGAAAAAATATTTGCAAATGACACATCTAATAAAGGGTTAATATCCAAAATATATTAGGAACTCATACAACTCAACGTCCCCCAAAAAACCAATCTGATTAAAAAAAATGTAGAGGATCTGAACAGACATTTTTCCAGAAAAGAAATACGGATGGCAAACAGACACACTGAAAAGATGCTCAACATCACTAATCATCAGGGAAATGTAAATTAAAACCACAATAAGATATTACCTCATACCAACCAGAATGGCTAGTGTCAAAAAGAGAAGAAATAACAAGTGTTGGTGAGTAAGTGGAGAAAATGGAACCCTCATGCACTGTTGGTGGGAATGTAAATTGGTACAGCCATTATGAAAACAGTATGGAGGTTATTCAAAAAATTAAAAATAGAAATACCATATGATCCATCAATTCTACTTCTGGATATTTCCCAGGTGAAAATGGAAACACTAATTTGAAAAAATATATGCACTCGATGTTTACTACAGCATTATTTACAATAGCTAAGATATGGAAGCTACCTAAGTCTCCATCAATAGAAAATGGATAAAGACCAGGTGGTACATATATACAATGGAATATTACTCAGCCATATAAAAGAATGAGGTCTTATCATTTATGACAACGTGGGTGGAGCCAGAGGGTATTATACTAAGTGAAATAAGTCAGACAGAGAAAGACAAATATCATATGATTTCATTTACACTTGGAACCTAAAACAAAACAAAACAAAAACAAACTCATAAATACAGAGAACAAACTGGTGTTTGCCAAGGGGATGGTGAAATGGGTGAAATAGATGAAAGGCATTCAGAGGTACAACTTTGCAGTTATAAAGGAGATAAGTCAGGTGTGTCAAGTACAGCACAGAGAATATAGTTAATAATGCTATAGTAATGTTTTATGATGATAGACTGTAACTACATTAATCATGATGAGCATCTCTTGATATATATGTCAGATCATTGTGTTATACACATAAAACTACTATAATATTATCTGTCAACTATACTTCAATAAATAAAAACAAACTCGGTTTCATACCATATTATGGTATGAACCAGCCCTGTGCATAATCCTGAAGCATTATCAGAAATAAACTAGAATTACTGCATGTGAATAAATAATAAGCAAATAAGTTAACTGTACTTCTACTCAAATTTTTATTACTAAGTGAATTTTTCCTTTCAATAAGGGCTAAGTGACTAACATGCATTATCTCATCAGCATATTCAAATTTCACAAAATCATCACTCACTGTGATATATAGTTTGATACTTATAAATAAAATATAAAATAAGAAGAACAGAAATAGACGAGAAGGCTTATCTTCTTTCCTGTTAGTATTTCAGTCATAGATGTGACCTCTGGATACTAAGGACATTTTTAAAAAGTCTCTGGTCTTATTTTGAATTACAAAATTAACAAATCAATTTTAAAAAATCATCAACACCAACTTCCTTAAAAATGAGATGTTTTAGGGACACCTAGGTAGCTCAGTCGGTTAAGCATCCGACTTTGGCTCAGGTCATGATCTCAGTGTCTGTGGGTTTAAGCACCACATCAGGCTCTGTGCTGACAGTTTGGAGCCTGGTGCCTACTTTAGATTCTGTGTTTCCCTCTTTCTCTGCCCCTCCCCTGCTTGTGCTCTGTGTCTCTCTCTCTTAAACATACATTAAAAAAAAATTTTTTTTTAATGAGATGTTCTTATTTTATAACCTACGGTTCCAGGGGCACCTGGGTGGCTCAGTCGGTTGGGCAGCTGACTACAGCTCAGGTCATGATCTTGCCAGCTGTGAGCTCGAGCCCTGCGAAGGGCTCTGTGCTGAGAGCTCAGAGCCTGGAGCCTGCTTCTAATTCTGTGTCTCCCTCTCTCTGTCTCTGTCTCTCTCTCAAAAATAATAAACATTAAAAAAAAAATTTAAACATAACCTATGGTTCCAATCATGTCCACATTCTTCAGTCCTTCCTTTCGAACAGATGACGATTTAGGGGACAAGGGAAGGGAGCATGAACGTGTCAAGTGAAATAGAACTGAACTTAATATTTGCAGAATTGGACTTCCTTGCAGATGCTCATCTGCTGTTACTCTAGGCCAAGGTTCAGCGGACTTTTGCTATAAAGGGCCCAGAGAGTAAATGTTTTGGGCTTTGTGGGCCAGGCGGTCTCTGTCCTGATGGGGTTCAGGACACAATGTTCTAAAATACGGCGCCTTGGCCTATTAAATATCTTAAGCTGAAGACATAATTTAAAAAATGGCAAAAGCAGGAAGGTCCCCAGATCTCCCCCCACTTGTATTTCTTTCATGAAAGAGTCATAAAATTTATTTCCAGGAGGAAAGAAGACATTCTTATCACCAGCAGCAGGGAATGTAGGACCAAGAAGCCTGTATACATAAACCTTGTTAAACTAACTCTTACCTTCCTAGTTACTTCTTCCCCCTTTACCACCTCTAGCCAAGCATCTCTGTCTCCTCAATTCTTCACAAATTTACTGGGTTTTTGTCTCAAAGTTGTAAAGTCTTCCTACTCTGGTCACGCCGGGTCTTCATTCTCCTGTGAAATCTTCCATGTAAAGATTCGATAAAGCCTGTATGATTTTCTCCTGTTAATCTATTAATCCTAACAAACATCAGTTTAATTTGCAGACCTAATCAGGGACCCTAAGAAGGTCAAAGAAAACTTCTTCCTTCCATACAATCAAAATGGCTTAACCCTGCTCTTGTAGCACAGAAGCAGCCATCGTCTATACATAAACAAATGGCCATGACTATTTTTCAATAAAATGTTTTTTATTGACACTAAAAATTTAATGTTATATAATTTTCACATGTCATGAAATCCTATTCTTCTCCTTTTCTTTTTTTTTCAATCCTTTAAAAATGTAAAATCCATTCTTCACTGGCAGGCCTTATAAAGATCAGGCGGTAGGCAGATGACCATGGCCATAAGTTGGCGGCCTCTGCTCTAGGCCAGCACTTGATACTTAGAATCTGTTGCTTCTCTGGAGTCCTGGAATTGAGGGCTAGGGAATAGTGGAAGGAATCCAAGATATTTGGAAACAAAACATCATAGTGTTACTTTTCTAAAAACAAATTTAAGGGGTACCTGGGTGGCTTGGTTGGTTGAGCAACCAACTTTTTTTTTTTTTTTTTGCAAGCGTCTCTCTTTTTTTAATGTTCCTGAATTTTATTTTATTTTATTGTTTATTTAGAGATAGCTTCTTAGCCTTTTGGCTAAGATCAAGTGTATTTATTTATTCCGACTGGGGCGGGGGGTGGTGGGGGAGGGACAGAGAGAATCCCAAGCAGGCTCCTTGCTGTTAGCAAAGAGCCTGACATGGGCTCTATCTCAGGAACCATGAGATCATGACTTGAGTCGAAATCGAGAGTTGGACGCTTAACCAGCTGAGCCCCAGGTGCCCCTTAAGCATCTGACTCTTGATTTCAGTTCAGGTCATGATCCCAGGGTCATGGGATTGAGCCCAGCATTGGGCTCCTTGCTGAGTATGGCATCTGCTTGCAATTCTCTCTCTCTCTCTCTCTCTCTCTCTCTCTCTCACCTGCTCTCACTCCTGATCTCTCTCCTTCAAAAAACAAACAAATAAAATTTAAGCAGCTTCATTAATCCAAAAGGTTACTATCATAACATCTGTTTTTAAACCAAGTTTAGAAAGCATTTTAAGAAATAATGAGTTTTTAAAAGGCAGCTCTAGGGGCATCTGGGTGGCTTAGTTGGTTAAGCATGGGACCCTCGATCTCTGCTCAGGTCAAGATGTCACAGTTTTGTGAGTTCAAGCTCTGAGTCAGGCTCTGTGCTGACCTCGAGGTGCCTGCTTGGGATTCTCTCCCTCTCTCCCCGGCTTGTGCTGTCTCTGTCCCTCTCAAAGTAAATAAATAAACTTAAAATAATAATAACAATAAAATAAAAGTCAGTTCTGAATGAAAGAGCTGTTCATTCTTCCCCATTTTTCTTGCTGGACATGGGGGAATAGTCATTAAAAAATAAAAATAAAAACAAAACTTTCCCTAATTAATAGATGAGAAATTCCATATCCTTGTTGTTTTCATTTAATTTTCTTAATTACTACTCATACGGAATTTTTTCCTACTCATAAGCCATTTATATTTCTCTTTTTGTTAATTGTTCATTGCCTTTTGCCCATTTTTCTATTAAAATATTTTTTTTCTAATTTATTGTGAGTTCTTCATGTTGCCATTAACCTTTTATCTCTATAAGTGACAAGCATTTCCCTATTCTCCCTTGCTCTTTTATTTTGTGTAGGATGGTTATGATAGTTCATCTTATTATAGTCAGAAGCAATCTTTCCTTTTACATTTTCTTTTTTAAATTTTTTTAATACTTATTTATTTTTCAGAGAGAGACAGAGAGGCAGAGTGCAAGTGGAGAGGAACAGAGAGAAAGGGAGACACAGAATCCAAAGCAGGTGCCAGGCTCTGAGCTGTCAGCACAAAGCTCGATGCGGGGCTCGAACTCACAAACCATGAGATCATGACCTGAGCCGAAGTCAGATGTTCAAATGACTGAGTCACCCAGGCGCCCCACATTTTCTCTTTTTTATGTTTAAAATGAACTTCCCCATTTCAAGATCACATAAATATTCAATTATATTTTCTACTATTTGGGGAACTGCATTCTTTAATGTTAAGCTGTTAGGATTTGGAATTTAGCTTGGTGTATACGGTGGGGAGCTACAGTAATATTTTCCCAGAAAGCTCACCTATTTTCCTGTCAGGATTGCCCCACTTGGGAGAGGGCTCACATTCCTCTCAATTCCTAATTGTTCCCTTTGCCCCTCATCCCCTATGGTTCTTCTTTCTTTCTCAAGGCATAATTCTCTGTGTAATCCCCTCTATTGTACCACACTGTAAGCTCCTTGAAAGCTGGCACTGAGTTTTATTCATCTTTGTATCCACCAGAGCCCTCATCCAGGGCCTCACATTTGTGGAAAGAAAGAAAGAGTGATGGCAGCTCTGAGCCCTCCCCCCATGCCTCTGCTCCTTCTCCCAGAGGGAGGGCAGATCAAACCTCACAGCGAGGAAGGGACTGCCTGCCCCCATGCATCTGGGGGATTTGCGGTAGCCACGAGTCCAAGGCAGCTCTTATTTAAACACAGCTGGTATTTATAGAAAGAGGTCATGTACTCCAGGCTGAACAGATACTGAAGTGAAGAGAGATGTCAGTCAGGCTCTGGGTAGACAAAGGGTACTCTGGGCATCTACAGCCCTCATGTCTGTATCAGGAATGTCCATGCCACTCCCTGGACAAACACAGATCCCAAGGCAGGATTCCTCCCCCTGACCAATTATGATCACAAAGCCAGAGATTGTGAGATACTTCTGAGTGACTCAGGAAAGGCTACATGGGGTGCACCCAATTCGGAACAACCTCATCATGACTTCTGCTACCTTAGAGCTTGTGTTTTAACTATAAGTCATACTTTTCTTATCATGTTAAATACAGTTACATATGTATGTATGCATATATACACACACACACACACACACACACACACACACAGAGTTTTGGGGAAGTGTGAGTAAGCATTTAAAAATATTGGCCTATTTCTGTTGTATTCTCCAAATTCCAAGCTGTTGAGCACTTAGTAACTTGAGTGCCTATTTCCTGCCACAGTGGAGAGGGAGCAGGATAGAGGATGAACCTGGAATTCTACTGGTGTGCGTGTGTGTGTGTGTATGTGTGTGTGTGTATGTGTGTGTGTGTGTGTGTGTGTGTGTGTGTGTGTGTGTGTGTGTGTGAGAGAGAGAGAGAGAGAGAGAGAGAGAGAGAGAGAGATCGAGAACCAAAATTTATTGGGGGCAGAGAGTCTCTTGCTAGCTATAGGTGGGTGGTGTTTTTTGTTGTTGTTATTGTTTTGTTTTTACTATACTTCAAAATTTATTTATTTATTTTGAAAGAGAGAGGGGGAGAAGGGGCAGAGAGAGAGGAAAGAGAGAATCACAAGCAAGCTCTGTGCTGTCAGTGCAGAGCCCAATGTGGGACTTGAACTCATGAACCGTGAAATCACGACCTGAGCTGAAATCAGGAGTTGGATGCTTAACCAACTGAGCCACCGAGGCACCCCTATTTTTACTGTACTTTGAGTACAGGGGTCAGGGAGAGTAGCTCCAGGGGCGGTTGGTGATTGGAGAAGCTATGCTAATATAAGTGGATTTGGAAATAAAAACCATTAGGCCTTTTCTCTACCCTTACCTATCTCTCATGTCTTATTACTCTGATCCCCAAAAGAAATAAATAACGGACCAACTTCTAAAACCAGAATTGCAAAAAATACTAAGAATAGAGGATCTACAGGGACAGTTATATTCCCCAGAGAATAGCTCCAGGAGCTCTGTGTTAAATATGTTCTTAAGAAAATGGCAAAGACAAGGTCAAGGCCAGAAGCTTTTTCAAAAGTGACAACAGGCTCTGCTCCAAGTACCATTTCTGAATCATGAGAAGTGAAGTTGCTTAAAGTCTACAGGTTGAACTATTATTTTTAAGTATTCCCAGTATATGAAATGTTTCAGCCATAATTCCTTTTTTTATATACTTTATTTATTTATTTATTTATTTATTTATTTATTTATTTTAATTTACATCTGAGTTAGCATATAGTGCAACAATGATTTCAGGAGGAGATTCTTTTAATGTCCCTTACCCATTTAGCTCATCCCCCCTCCCAAAACCCCTCCAGCAACCCTCTGTTGGTTCTCTATATTTAAGAGTCTCTTATGTTTTGTCCCCCTCCCTGTTTTTATATTTTTTCCAGCCATAATTCTTAAAACACCGATAAACTATAATCTCCTAGAATCTTGAAATTTAAAAAAAAAGCTATATACAAAAGAGTGCTAAATTCCTTTTAAAATGTAGTAAATATCCATGGGGCACCTGAGTGGCTCAGTCATTTAAGCGTCTGACTTCAGCTCAGGTCATAATCTCACGGTTTGTAAGTTGGAGTCCCGTGTCAGGCTCTGGGCTGACAGCTCAGAGCCTGGAGCCTGCTTCAGATTCTGTGTCTCCCTCTCTTTCTGCCCCTCCCCTGCGCAAACTCTGTCAATGTCTCTCTCAAAAATAAATAAACATTAAAATAAATAAATAAATAAAATGCAGTAAACGTCCAACATCACAAGCCATAATGCAAAGTTTACCAAGTGGATACTGCCATGGGAGAAAGTCCCGGAACAGCTTGGGCCCTTCAATAATAGATGCAAAGTTAGGGAAGTGTCAACACTGACAATAAATTGCTCAGGGCAACTCAAGCCCAGCTTCTACTCCACTGCTCGCTTCTGGTACTGCCCATTCCTCACATTTCTCCCATGCTACAGAAGAACCAACACATGCTGTATCAAGTAGCTAGGTGGGCCCTGAATAGAAAATACACAGCTCAGCTTCAATGAGAATGTTTGACCCTGGAATTTTTTATTACAGATATTCACCAACCATTCTGATGAAACACGTTTTAGAAAAGGAAGAGCTTGAGCAGGATGAATATTTTGCTGGAGCGAGAGGGTCTTACTGTGTAGGCCCCACATTAGGAGTTTGTTGGGAAAAAAGCAACACCCAAGAAGTGACTCAGAGCATGTGTGGCCTGGGCGCCTGGCAGGACACAGGATCTTCAGACAGAGTAAATATCCTCTAAACATTTGAAAATGAGAATTACTCAGTCAAGGAAGGAGGAGACTGAAGGAATGCCCAAATAAAACCTCAGACCTGGGGAAGGATATTATTTATTCCCTGGTGGGGATTGGGGGGGACTGTTTGCCTCTTCACTGAAGAGTGAGACATTCAGCTTACACCCATAAGCAATAACAGAAAACTTTGGGTAAAGAAGGGATGTTAAATAATGGAACAAGTTATCAAAACAATAATCTGGAATCTCAGTTTCAGAGGGTCTCTCTCATCAATAGTAAGAACAATTATAGAGGTACCTGGCTGGGTCAGTCAGTTGAGCATGCAACTCTTGGTCTTGGGGCTGTGAGTTTGAGCCCCATTTTGGGGGTAGAGATTAAAAAAAAATCGAGGAAGGAAGGAAGGAAGGAAGGAAGGGCAAACAATTGTGGCTATAAATGACAGAAGGGTAGACCAGATGACTCCTTAGCATTCCTTCCCACCCTTCATTTTCTTATGATAGGTATTTACCCAAGGTTACAATAATATCAAAAGAAGCAAAACAATCAGGAATGCCTTGTGACCTATCAGAGCCAATAAAGGATAGAAAAAAATTCTTGCTGATGAAGAAAACAAATGTTCCCAAACAGCATTTCCTGATTACTTATCAATAATGCACACCAATGTCAATCTATCTTAAGAGACATATACATCCATTTGGATCCTTTTTTATTTGCCTCATTCTTTAAATAAATGCCAAATGTGTTCACAATAAAATCAAGAGCCAACCTCAAAGCAGGAAAAATACATATTATTCAAAGTATATATATATATATATATATACATATATATATATATATATATACACACACACACATTATCTTTCTCTTTTCTCTTTACTTGCTTGCCTGCAAACCTTGGAAAATTTGCTAGTTGCAAAGTTGCTTTTTATTTTCCCCTAATTTTTCAGAGAATACTGAAGTATTTGTGTGAAAGAAACCACTTCACTTTATCCTTTCAAGATTTTAAATCAGAAAATAAGTACAGAGATGTGGGAAAGCATTTTTTGACAGCATCCTCATACCCCACACTCAAATAGACAGTGGAAGTAACAGAAACAAACATCCAGAGCAACTATGGAAAACAGATCTCACGGCACAGTCCTTATTGTGGGTCACTTCCTTTTGTGACACCCCACTCAGTCTCAGGCAGAAATAAGTGTTTTCCACTCTTGTTCCCATAATTTCACTTTGAGTGCATGTGCAGGTAGGGAGTGGGGAGGGGAGGATTGTTCCCCCCCCCCCCCCCCATCCAGGACCACTCTAGTAGCTTTCCCTTCACAGCCACCTCCCTCCCTCTGCTGGGTGTCAGAGACTACCCACAAGGACCCACACAGGAGGGTGTCTGGGGCTGTTCAAGAGGTAAGAGTCCCCACTGGGTAGTTTGGGTGGGGTTCAAAAAAATTAAAGCCCAATTGTAGGGCCAGGTGGGTGGTAAGAGTTTAATAAATGTTAACACCCACCCCACCCTTCCTTCTTCCAGACACATTGAACAGAAATATGCACTAAAATCCCCTTGAAAAATATTCTGTATGCCACGGCCATTCATCTTCCCGACTGCTGCCTGCCTTTTGTCTTGGTGACTGGCTTAGACCCTGCAGTATGACTCAGCGTGAAGTCTGGCTTTGTGGGCAGGCTCCGCTCTAAAAACTGCTTTAACTACCAGAGGCAGCTGATTGCAATGGGCCTCTGGGGACCCTGCTCCAAGGGTCAAAAGAAAGTGAACACTGGAGCCATATCTCCCAATTCAGTGCTACTGAAATCAAGAAAAAGCATACCTAGCCCTGGAAAGAGCTCAGGCGCCAGTCCCGAGAGGCTGCTGGGTAAGCTTGCTTAGGACTCCACCAGGCCCATCCTACTAGCTTCCGACTGGGCTGTCATGATGATGATGGTAACAACAAATCTAGTAACAAAGGCAGTACTGACTGAACGCTTTTTATTTGCTAAACCCTTGGCATAGGGTGCCTCATTTACCACCCCCCATAGCAACCCTGGAAGATGGAGAGTGAAATTCTCATTTAACAGATGAAGAAAGTCAAGGTCATAGAGCCTAAAGTCAAGCAGTGATTAAGCAGGATTTGAGCTCAGACCTGGAAGGTTAGCAGTCCAGACACCTAACCACTTCAACACCACTGGCTTTAGAAAAGCTGAGCTATCCACACCAGTATGGCTCTAAATCTAAGCACACAGGGGAAAGGATAGGAAGCAAGCCCCCCCCCCCCCCAAATTGACCTGTGATATTTTTATAGAGTAGCATCTCCCCAGGCACTGTCCCTCCAGCAAACTTGGAGCCAGGCTGCCTAGGCTATGTCTGCAGCAGCCTTCAGAGGCTCTTCTGGAACCTGACCCTGCAGTTCACTGTATCCATGCTGCCGCTGGCTCCAGGCCCAGCCTTGCAGCTCGTGCTGTCTTGTGAAAACAGATTTCCAAATGGATAAACCCTGGAGGCTCAGGGATAGGCCTGCATTTCCACAACGGAGTAAATATGGGTTGAAGAAGCAAGGATAATTATAACAGATAATCCCCAACTCTCATTTAACCATGAATCAAAGTTCTCCTCTGCTAGAGAAGTCATCAGAGCTGTTCGTGACTCCGGCTTCCTTGTTTGATTTCTTCTGCCAACACATAACTAGAGTTTGTGGAGGAATAAAATACCTAAAAGCAAAAAAGGGGAAATGGGAAGAGTCTGACACTTACAAAGATGGGGAAAGTGGTTTCTGGAAAACAAACTGTAGAATGAAAAACTGTGGCCAGAACAATGTGGGCATCCGGGTGCTCAGTGGATGGTCCCTAGATAACAGGCCTGGGCACACCAGGATTCCAGGACGCGGGGGAAACCTCAAGACTAGCATGAAGAAGAGGAAGACGGTGGCCTGACAGAAAGAGAAAGGCTCTGTCCTGTGCTGTCACTAGAAAAGTAAAAAGGTCCACCAGCAAGAGGGCTCTCTGCTTCTTTTAGGAGGAGGGGAAGCAGCTTGGGCCAACCCTGGGATGGGGAAGGTACATTCTCTTCTCTGTCAGAGGAGCACTGCTGACCTATAGAAGATGGCCCTTCAGAGCTCCAGTACCATGGTTTCTATAGTCTGGAGACACTATGGAATTGAACCCAAGCCCCATTGAAACTCACTGACCACAGAGAAGGAGCTCAGGTGAGGTTATGGTGACCTTCCCCTCTCATTAGCATCCCTGACTATGCAGACCTCCCTCGGGAAGCTTCTGTCAGTCTGCCTACAGTAGGGAGAGGAGACAGGGGGCAGTGGCAGCTGCTCTGTGTGGAGAAGTTGCTACAGTGGCCATAGGTTGGACAACATTATGGGTTTCCCCCCAGTAGATGACTTCTCACCCCAACCTGTAGAACCCAAGGGCTCCAATGTAGGTAAACTGGCTCATCAGCCTGGTTTCATCACCCATACTGCCCCCCACCCCATCGGGAGCTGTAGGAACACTTACTACCCTCATAGGAAGGGGAGGGAGGAAGACCTCCAGTCCAAAGTGGTTGGGGACCATGACTGACCAGCTGAGGATCAGACGGCCAGGAAGCCTCCTGCCTAACTCTAGTGCCAAATGTAGGAACTTCTCTGCCCCTGGAAATGGTCTTGGCCACCTCTACTTGGCACAAACCAGAAAATCAAGTCCTTCTGGCCTCTAAGGAACTAAGCCAGGTAGTGGAAGAAACACTTCTATGCTCAGGCTATTGGCTCCTGAAATGGCCTCACAAACTTGCTCAGGAAAACTCTATTTTATTTAAAATTTGATTTTATTTGTTCTTATTGGAAGTTTTTTCTTTTAAAATTCCAAATAAAATAAATAAATAAAATAGACAGGAGTACCTGGGTAGCTCAGTAGGTTAAGGATCCGGCTCTTAATTTCAGCTCAGGTCAAAATCTCGCAGTTCGTGGAACTGAGCCCTACATTGGGCTCTGCACTGACAGCATGGAGCCTACCTGGGATTCTCTCTCTCTTTCTTTCTCTCTGACCCTCCCCCCCCAAAAAATAAATAAACATTAAAAAAAAGAAAGATCTATGCTGGAGAGATGTGGAGAAACGGGAATCCTCTTGCACTATTGGTGGGAATGCAAACTGGTGCAGCCACTCTGGAAAACAGTGTGGAGGTTCCTCAAAAAATTAAAAATAGACCTACCCTATGACCCAGCAATAGCACTGTTAGGAATTTACCCAAGGGATACAGGAGTGCTGAGGCATAGGGGCACTTGTACCCCAATGTTGATAGCAGCACTTTCAACATTAGCCAAATTATGGAAAGAGCCTAAATGTCCATCAGCTGATGAATGGATAAAGAAATGGTGCTTTATATACACAATGGAATACTATGTGGCAATGAGAAAGAATGAAATATGGCCCTTTGTAGCAAAATGGATGGAACTGGAGAGTGTGATGCTAAGTGAAATAAGTCATACAGAGAAAGACAGATACCACATGTTTTCCCTCTTATGTGGATCCTGAGAAACTTAACAGAGGACCATAGGGGAGGAGAAGGAAAAAAAAAAAAGTTAGAGAGGGAGGGAGCCAAAGCATAAGAGACTCTTAAAAACTGAGAATAAACTGAGGGTTGATGGGGGTGGGAGGGAGGGGAAAGTGGGTGATGGGCATTGAGGAAGGTACCTGTTGGGATGAGCACTGGGTGTTGTATGGAAAACAATTTGACAATAAATTTCATATTAAAAATAAATTTAAAAAAATAAATTAAAAAAGAGAGATCTGTCCTTTAAAAAATAGAATAAAATAATAAATATATAATTTATAGAAAAATATAGCTAGACTTTTTTCCAGTCTGCAGTTTGGAATTATCTATCTTTACATTAATCTATAGTAAGTCGGGCACAGTTAGAACATTTTGTGATGTCACTTCTTTGTCTGGGACTTGGTGCATCTTTTGCGATGATGCTTTTGTTCTTCCTCCTGGCTTCTGTGAATTAGTCTGCAGCTCCACTTTGCAGTCTGAGACATGAGTCAGCACAGGGAAAAAAACTCACTTCTCTAATCAGGGGCTGGAGCTGGAAAGGGACAAGGAGGCTCCAAAGTTCAGGTCATGAATGATTAAAGTGACTCCAGAGAAGCATAAAAAGTTAGCATACTGTTAATGATGCCTTTGAAAAGTGGTCCTACTACATTCTCCTCTGAAGCTTCTCTGGTTGCAGAGGTTCAGGGGTGGTGACAGCGTGAGGAAGAGTAGTCCCCATGCACTTCCCCCCTCTCTATCCCAGGGCACCTCACAGGGTGCATCATCTGACAAGCAGCTTTGAAGACAGCTTCAAAAACCAAGGTACTTATTCACTGTTACTACTGTTCACACCACACTAACACATACGTCTGAGCTTGTGAGTCTCATGAACTTGGGAAAGAGACGGCAGGCTAGGAGGGGCTCCTGGGTAGCTCAGTTAAGTGTCTGACTCTTGATTTCAGCTCAGGTCATTATCTCATGGTTAGTGAGTTCAAGCCCTGCATTGGACTCCACATTGACGGTGTGGAGCCTGCTTGGGATTCTCTCTCTCTCCCTCTCTCTTTGCCCTTACCCCACTTGTGTGCAAGCACTTGCTCGCTCTCTCTCTCTCTTAAAATAAATAAATAAACTTAAAAAAAAAAAAAGAAGGCAGGCTGGGAGAAAAGACTAAAAATCCCTCCCCTCTAGTGGTGCCTAGGTGGCTCAGTCAGTTGAGCATCTGACTCAGCTCAGGTCATGATCGCACAGTTCATGAGTTGGAGCCCCACATAGGGATTGCTACTGTCAGCACAGAGCCTGCTTCCAATCCTCTGTCCCCTTCTCTCTCTGCCCTTCTCCTACTGGCTCGCTCTCTCTCTCTCTCTCTCTCTCTGTCTCTCAAAAATAAATAAACATTAAAAAAAAGCAAAAAATCAAAATCAACCCCCCTCAATCTACCATGTTATAACTTCTGTAACAAATCACCACAAACTTAAGTGGCTTAAAACAACATAAATTTATTATCCCATAGCTCTATAGGTCAGAAGTCTGACATGGATCTCAAGGTGTCAGCAGGCCTGTGTGTCTTTCTGGAAGTTCTAGAGGGCAATTTATTTACTTGTCCTTTCCAACTTCTACAGATGCCCACATTCTTTGACTTATACTCCTCTTGCTTCATCTTCAAAGCCAGCAATGACTGCCAGAGCCTTTCCCACATGGCATCCCTCTGAAAAGGACTCCTTCTACCTCCCTCCCATAGAAGAACCCCTGTGAGCACGCTTCTAGCAACAGGTTCCAGGGCTTGGGATATGGACCTCTTTTGGGGGCTGCGATTCTGCTTACCATCCTCTAGAAGGTCTTTAGAAACTTGAGAATGAAGAGAACATGTCCTTACCACAAAACTGTGGAAAAAGAAGGGAGGGTGTCTGCCCCTGTCTGAAGTTGCCGAGGCTACTGCTCAGGAAAGCACAGTGTGTTTCTAACAGCCCTTCAATATTCTATCCACTCCAGGGCAGTGAGTCTTTGTCATCAATAGAAGGAAAACATCCTGTCAAGCTCTTCCCTTTCTATATGCTGCTGCTTCTTTTACCACCTGTGGGCAGGGAAAACTGTTCAAAGTTAGAGTCACTAATATGTCACTACCAAATGACTATAAATTCCTGTAAGCTGTCGTTTACAGACCATTTTCCAATACTTGGACCATCTTGACAGCTCCCTGCCGCAGAATCCCAATCCAGTGAGGCATGACACTTTTGGAGCAAGCCAGTGTTTTATAAAGGGACAGCTAAGACCTCTGGTATGCATCTAACTTGACTACCATCATTGTCACCAGCTTCCGTTGTGAAGGACAAACGAAAAAGAGCATCATATAACAAGCAGACAGAACCATCCTCAAATTCCAAAGCCAGTCTCATGTGTTGTCTCAGATCAGTCGGGGAGGAGGCTGGCAGCTGGGAGGACCCTGGCTGTGCCAGAAGGCACGGGAGAAGTATGAAACAGATAATGAGAGAAACATGCCAACAATACCAAAGCCTACACATAAAACATGACAAAAATATGTAACAGTAGGGGCACGTGGGTAGCTCAGTTGGTTAAGCATCCAACTTTGGCCTCAGGTCATGATCTCACAGTTAGTGGGTTCAAGCCCCACATTGGACTCTGTGCTGACAGCTCAGAGGCTGGAGCCTGCTTCCAATTCTGTGTCTCCCTCTCTCTCTGCCGCTCCCCTGCTCACACACTATCTCTCTCTCAAAAAAAACAAAAAAAAAACAAAAAAACAAAAAAACGAATAAACATTAAAAAATATTAATAAAGCATAATGTTAAAAAAAATACGTAACAGTTATTGAGTCACACACAGGGTGGTTTAGAACAAAGACTCTGGCATTAGACTACTTCCACCACAGATTAGCCATGGAATCCTGGACAGGTTTGTTAACCTCTCTGCACCTCTGTTCCTTCATCTGAAATTAAGGTAACAGCAGAACCAATCATATAGGATTACAGAACCTGGCACATTGAAAGTATTCACTGTTAGCTGGAATTATTATTAGCCAGACGCTATGTTAAGCATTTTTCAAGCAATTCTTAATTAATCATCAAGATAGCACCATGAGGTATGTACTATTCTCATCATCTCCGCTTTTAAGATGGAAATGAGCTTCAGATCACATAGTTGGGCAGTGGCAGAGCCAGGTCCAGAAGCCAGGTTGGTCTGACTCAAAAGGCCACGCTCTTAACCTCTGTGGGAGACAAGAGTCCAGGGGGAAAATGCTGACAGTAACTGGGTCTTGGATGGTGTGTTTCTTCTATACTTTCTATCATGTGCCTTATGCACAGTTGCTGTTTGTGTGATGGGTTAGAAAACCTGAGTGAAACTACCATGAAGACAAACACGTGTTAGCCTTGAAATAGCCCTGAGTCATCCTGCACCTGATCCAATGCCACACACTGGCTGAATGTTGGGGCTTTTGAGGCCCCTGGGAGCTCATAGTCTGAGCATTTCCTTTAGTGAGGTGTCACCTCCCAACCCTCTCTTCAGCCCCATCCTCACCACAGAGAAGACGCAGTTGGAGCCCTACAGCACTAATTCCCAGTCCTCATTCAGCAACATCCTGGGGAACCAATGGTTGGCTCAAGGAGCACCATGAAATTCCTATTAACCAAATTAATTTAAGTTTGCTGTGGTTTTTAAAGGAAAATCTGTGTTTCTCTGAGGTGTTGCTATGGATCCAAACAATGAGAGGGCATTGCAGCTGTATGAAGGGCGAGAATTGTATTGAAAACTTAAAGAAATCTTGCAGACAAAATGTTAAGCAAAAGAAACCAGACACCAAGGAATATGTACTTTGTGATTCCATTTAGATAAAGGTCAAAAACAGGCAAGACTACCTTGTGCTATTTAGGGATGTATTTTTAGATTGTAAAAATATAAAGGAAAGAATGGCAGAGATTACCACAGAAGTCAAGAGAGTGGTTACCTTTGGGACAGCAACGAGGGTTGGAATTCCTTTGGGAAAGGGGCTCCTAGGGTTCTGGCAAGGTTCTATTTCTTGACCTGCGTAGAAATAACATAGGTTTACTTTTTGTTATAATTCATTTAGATTTATGGGGTCCCCTTCATAGAATTCATCTATGCACTTTACTGTGCATTGTATTTCACAATAACAAATGTTGCATTTGGTTTTGTTTCATTAGTAAAATGTGCAGCAACCCCACCTGAGAAGACATTTTAAAAGCTATAGGAACTGGGGCACCTGGTGGCTCATTCTGTTAAGAGCCAGACTTTGGCTTAGGTCATGATCTCACAGTTCACAAGTTCTAGCCCCATGTCAGGCTCTGTGCTGACATCTCAAAGCCTGGACCCTGCTTCAGATTCTCTGTCTCCCTCTCTCTCTGCCCCTCTCCAACTCGTGCTCTGTCTCTCTCACTCTCTTTCTCTCTCAAAAATGAATAAAAAACACTAAAAAAAATTTTTTTTAAGCTACAGGAAATAAGTCTTAGTTGGATAGAAAAGACCTTGAGATATCATGAAGTTCGGTGATTTTTAGCTTTTGCATGCATAATGATCACCTAGAGAACATGGCAAAAGACAGATTTCCTGGACCGCACCCTCCAGAGATTGGGATTCAGTAGGTACAGAGTCTGGGGCCCAAGATCCTGAATTCCTAACAAGCTCTCAGACAATGTTGATGCTACCACAGTTTGAGTACCACCTGTCTGCTCCTAAAGTTTTGCCCTGTCCTTTAAAAGACACACAAGGAGACAGTCCACATGAAAGAGGATGTAAGATATGGTCCTCTGCCTGTTTGTCAATGTAGACATATCTAGCTTCTAGTCTTGATAGATCACTGAATCTAATTAAGTATTTTTATGTGAAATAATCCTCCCTGCTTCCCAAATACACACACACTCATATCCTCAACATAATCAATTATGTGTCAGTTTGAACTTCTACAAAACCAGGAGTGAGTGTAGTGGTTTCTGAAGTCATGCAACCAGTCATGGACACAGAGGGAAAAGGATAAAAAGCTTCTAGCTCATGGGATCCTTAAAAGAAACTGCTCTCTAATGCAAATGAAGGCACAACCATTTTGCTGTTCCCTGTTTTACTGACTGCCATCAGCCTTCAGCCATCAACTATGGATCGCTGCCAGTTTATGAGGAAGAAAACAGCCTGACTTCTCGTCTAAATTCTGCATTATATTTCCTTTGCTGCACAAAATGCAAAACAGAAGCTAAAATTAGAAGCTGAGGTGCTAGTGAGGCTGGTTTGTGTAGAGAGAAGGCAGAGAGGAGATGTCACAGGGAAGGACTCAGAGAAAAGCTGCCTGGGGCCCCTTCCGGAGCTGTCACAGACAGTGGCAGGGAAAAGAAACACAAAAGAAGGGGGCGGAAGGCTGGAGACTGACAGACAGCCCAATTACCATACCTGCAGAGAATACTTGTGGGCTTTTGGGTTCCCTAAAAGGGCTCTGACCTACTTTCTGAAATGTTTTTTCCTTATTTATCAAAATACGTTCTTAGTGAATTACAGGCAAGTTTTCTGCAGTTTTCCAATAAAAAGTTTTAGTTTCAACATTGGAGATTGCCGTCTGTGTCTCTGCAGAGTAGTAATATATCCAGCAGTATCAGACTGATGGCGGACATGACGAATTTCTTAAAGTGGCAGGGAAGCTGCACTTTTAAACGAATCCATCTGAAAAGCTTTAAGCAAAGCCTTGAGTCTATTTAAGAACAGAGAGCTCATGTGTGATAGCTGGCTGGCTCCTCGCTCAGCTAAGGAACACAGACTTTCTGAATGTGAGTATAAAAGCCTTAAAGCAGAAGTAATACAATAATGCCTTGGATTTATGGGACACTTTTCTTCAAGAAACCTCAGGGATTCCTGCTTACAGGGTAATACCATATTCTCTGGGCAGAGTGAGCCGCCCAAGTCAAAACCTCACAGAGCTGTTAGTGAAAATTGTGCAAGTATTGCAGGGAGCAGAAACACAGAACCAAAAACAAACAAACAAAAAAACTCGAGACCGAGGTCAATGCTTGGGTGTGGGGGGGAGACAGGGGGGCCGCGGGGGGAATCTCCCAGGACAGCCTAGCTCCTAGGCTGGTGGAGTGCCTAAGCCCCGGGGCCTGTGGTTCCGGAAGCCCGCCTCCTCCCCCATCACCTCACAGGGCTGCTGAGAAAATGAGACGGACCGCGTGGGCACCCCCTAATTATGCAGGGGCGTGGGGATCAGGCACTGGCTGAACCCGCCGGCGGGGCGGATGGGGGTGGGACTGTGGGAGCGGGGCCTGCGGCTTCTCGGGGGCCGCAGGGGTGCAGCCCTCTCCGGCCTCCCTCCCACGGCCCCCCTCCCACAGCCCCTGCGGAGGGGCAGAGCCGCACAGCCCCGCCCCGAGGGGCAGAGGCGCAAGCAGGAGCAAGCCGCCCGGTCTCCGAAGGAGGGCAATTCTCCCTGGCGCCGTGACTTCAGCTCCCTGAGGTGGCACCTGCCAGCCGGCCCCATCCCCGGCCCGCGGCGCTCACACGCGGGGACAGACCGCAGGGCCGGGCCTGCCCCTCCGGCCGCCGCTGCACCGCAGCTCCGCCTGCCCCGTCCAGGGCTCCGCTGCCAGAACGCGAGCAGCAGGGGAAATTCGAAAACTGGGACCTGGAACAGAATAACTCCAGGAGGTGGTTAAATAAACGTCCAAATGAGTTTGCTGTTCCTATGCTCTCCGACTCCTGTTCTAAAACAAGTGAAAAATGTCTATCCGAGTGAGGCCCTGGAGCTCTGGCTAAGAATATAGTGTTATTATTAGAGCAATTGGGAGGGAGTCATGCCACCTCCGGGCAGGGCTCTCTGGGCCGTGTGGGAGGCGACTGTCAACAGCTGCTGGGAGGAAAGCTTGTTTATTGTCAGCAGCCTGGCGCAGAGATTAAGACAAACTTGGTCTCCAGATCACACCCACGTAGCTGCAGGCGATGACTGCTGCAGACACTGCCTCCAGCCGCAGGGGTCCCCAGGGTCTCCGCTCAAGGATGATTCAACCAACAAGGAAACCCAGGAGGCCCCCAGGATAGCTGGGAAAATTCCAACGAACCCAAGACTCCCGGTAGAAAAATGCAGTACACAACAATGCCTTCCTTGCCCAACAGACTAAACCCAAGAACCAGACGGGTTACGAATCCCACACAATAGCTCTATGCCTTAAGAGTTTCTTTATTCAGTCACCAAATGCAGACCGTGCACCTACTCCAGCAGATGCATGGAACAAGGAATAGAGCAGTGAAGGAGACAATCTTAATCCCTACTGTCATGGAGTTGACAGTCAAGAAGAAATCACCTGCAATTAAGCTGGTTATTATGCGATGAGTGTTGTAATATAGTTCAAGGAACCAAGAGCATAATGGTAGGGAATATCTAAACTGAGCACAGGAATTGCCTTGATAAGGAAACTGTCACTTAGAGAGACAGTGAAGTTCAAACTATTGGGGTCTCAGGGGTTGTTAGCCTAAGCCATCCCTACTTTTTCTTCAGCTAATTAAACTTGCAGCTAATATCTACCCATCTGGTGTGTGTTCTATTTCATTACCAGTCTCTTGAACATAAAGCTCTGGGAATAAATAATTATAATCATAGAGCGTCAAAGAGCCCAGAATTCTCTGGGAAGCACGACAGATCCCTTTATCCACTGAGGTCATTATAATCAGCATGCTATTATCATCTGCCATTATTCTTACTCTTCCCCCTGACAGTAATAATCTCCAGAAGCCTCTCCCCCAAGAAGGCTCAGCCCTTTATGGCATCGTATAAGCAGCCTCATATCAACTAAGAACAGAGGATGAGTTAGACATCTTCAACCCCAAAGATAGAAAAAGTGAGGTGATGAGAAGTTTCATGGACTTCCCCCAGCACAGCAACCAGGGTGAACCTTATAAAACATTAAGTCAGATAATGTCCTCTTCTGTTTAAAACCCTGCACTCACATTAAGAGCCAGATTTCTAACAACATCTCCCAAGGTCTTCCATGAGCCAGCTACTCCTTACTTGTCTGACTTCGTCTCCTGGCTTATTCTGCTTCCCATGTGGATCTCCTTGCTGGTTTTCTTCAACATGCCAAACACACTCCCTCCTCAGGGCCTTTGTACTGATCATTCTCTTTTCCTGGAACTTTCTTCCCACATCCTTACTCTCTCACTTCCTTTAAGTCTCTCCTCAAATGTCACATTGCCAGTTTGTAAGTAACACCTTCCCTGGCCACCCTGCTTATGAGAACAATAGTCCCTCCGCAATCTTTGTCCTCCTTATCTGCTTTTTCTCCATAGATGGTATCACTATCTGATAGACAGTGTACTTTCTTTGTTTACTGTCTGTTTCCTCTGCTAGAATGTTTGCTTCTTGAGGACAAAGGTTTTTTTCCTGTTTTGTTTTGTTTCTCTGTTTTCCAGTGCCTAGAACAGTGCCTGGAACATAGTACAACCTCAGTAAATACTCAGTGAATAAATGATTGGATGATAAATTAGCTGGGAAAGGAAGAACATCAAAAAATGGTGTTGGGATTTTTGGTGTTTCCAGATAGAAAATAAAATTCAATGCACACACAACACACACAAAAGCAAATTCTAGATTTTAAAACTTTTAAATAATAACAGGAGTCTATATGATTTCAAGATAGAGAAAAATTTCTTAGATAAGAAGTAAAAAGCACAAACCATATGGAAAAAGATTGATGCATCTGACTACAACAAAAATTAAAATGTCTATACATTAAGTGATATCATAAACAGTAGAAAAAAAGACAACAAAGTAGGAAGGGAGGTTTGTAACATATAAAACTCACAAAAGGTTAGAATTCAGAATATATAAAGAATTCCTACAATAATAAAAATAGATAAATAATCCAGTAGAAAGAGAGTTAAATGAAACAGAAAGGCAACTCACAAAAGAAGAAACTTGAATGGCTAATAAGTTTAGGAAAAGCTGCCCATCTTCACTAGAAAAGAAGAGAGACACGAATAAAAGCAGTAAGACACTCACCTCCATTAGATTTGCAACAATTGAAAATCGGATAAAAATCAAATGTAGATGAAATTTTTAGGGAAAAAAATAAGACCTCTCATTTACCACTGGTTGGGGTCTGATGTGCACAGCAACTGTGGAGGAGAGTCACAAAGGCACCCACCATTCTGCTCAGCAATACCACGTGTTCTGTAGAAACTGTTGCATGCACACACACACAGGACATATGTGAACATGTTCATGGCAGTTCTGTTTCTAAGAGTGGAACACTGGAAGCAATCTCAATGGCCATCAGTGGGGAATGGATTGTTATATAGACACAAAGGAATGCTATGTAACACCTCTCAGCAAACTTGTTCTGGGCCAGATAGTAAATGTTTAGGTTTGTAGATCACCTAAGTCTGTACTGCAGGTTCTGTTCTTCTTCTTCTTCTTCTTCTTCTTCTTCTTCTTCTTCTTCTTCTTCTTCTTCTTCTCCTTCTCCTTCTTCTTTTTTAAAACAACCTTTACAAATGTAAAACCATTCTTAGCCAGATTTGCTCACAGGCTAGATATGCTCGCAGCCACAGTTTGCTAAATGCTACAACGGCAATTAAAATTAGTAGATTAGGTCTACATGCATCAACTTGAGTAAGTCTTAAAGATAAAAATGAATGACAAAAACAAATTCCAGAAACAATATATACTTTTAGGTAAATCTTTAATACCTCACAAAATATAAATACATGTATGTAATAAATCTATAAAAATGTGTATAGAAATGATATACATATAAATTTACAATAGTTGTTTCCAGGGAAGGAAGAAGGAAAACAGCATTTGAGGGGAGTACCAAGGGAACTTGAACTTTATCAGCAATATTTCTTTTATATAAAATAATCTTAGGCGAATATGACAAAATATAAATTTTTATCCAGAGTACTGGGTACATAAATGCTTATCATGTCATTCCCTGTACTTTCCTATAGTTAACACTTTTTCCTGAAATACATACAGAAAAACAAACAAAAAGATTGCTAGAGTATTTGTAAAAATTTTAACAGTGTTTTCTGCTAGGTGATATTTCTTGGTTTTATTTCTCCATATTTTCTAAATCAGCATCTGTTTAAAAATTGGAACTGATTTTGTAATGAGAAGATAGTCATAAAAACTTTTCAGTCACCGGCTTAACTGCAGAACCCATCCTCTTTTTAGGATCCTGAATGAAGAGGAAAATCCCATTTTGAGCTGCAGGGTGTGCGTTACCCTAAGAAAGCACTTGCGGTAGAGCCAAAACCAGATCAGTCATCTTGCCTGGACATAAGTCCAGATCTGCTTCTCTGCCTCCTGTTGCTCCATCCAGGGAACATTCTTCTTGGTGGGGAAAAGCCTAGGCCATTGCCCAGGGCTCTCTAGCACCAAGAGGGGATGAAGGCTATGATGATGGTAAACTGCCGGTGGCCACCCGAGGTGCTCAGCTGACCTCTCACCGGCCTAGGTCACCAGACTTGGGGCAGAAGTGGGGAAAGTAACAGGAGGTACTTAGCAATGGCTTCCTCTTGACCCTGGGAGAAATAAGTCTTGCAGCTATTTATCAGTATGGGACACCTACTTTACATCTTGGGTTTCCCTTTTTATTTAATTTTTTTAGATGGTTATTTATTTTTGAGAGAGAGAGAGAGTGTGTGTGAGTAGAGGAGGGACAGGGAGAGAGAGGGAGACACAGAATCTGAAGCAGGCTCCAGGTTCCCAGCTGTCAGCACAGAGCCCCACTCAGGGCTCCAACTCACAAACTGTGAGATCATGAACTGAGTGGAAGTTGGAAGCTCAATAGACTGAGCCACCCAGGCACCCCTTGGGTTTCCCTTTTTAGAACACAGTCCTGATTATCAGGAGTCCCCTGAGGTAGAGTGCTTTCTGGCTTGCCACCCAAGGATTCCACTGCTTCCCTACCAAGGTTTGCACACAAGCCCTGAATCAGGGCTCACCCTGTGCAGTCCCACAGAGTCCAGCTCTCCTATTTGGTTTAATACTCTGTGGCCGCTATCCTGAAATTCCAAATGACTTTATTTTTTCAGTTTGTGTTTTGTGAGCCAAGGCTGATGAGACAACTAAGCATGTGTGAGCAGAGGAGGTAGGCTGACAGCGTGCGTGCGCGCGCGCACACACACACACACACACACACACACACACACACACACACACACACACCTTTGGGCCTGTGGGCAGCAGGGAGTGTGCTGAAGACACAGCCAGGCCCAGATCTGAAATCACATTAGTGATGTGGCTGTGCTTGCAGCAGAAGCACTGATGGCAGCAGCGGCCACAGCCCCCAAAGAGGAAGGGGCCCGTCATGGAAGCAGAGCAGGGGCAGCAGTGGGAGGCCAGTGTGCCCTTCCATCCCCATCAAGTCCCTGCAACATCTGCACAAACCAGAACTCTCCAGTGTGAGACTGGAGCTGCCTGAGCACTGGAACGGCCAGTCCTCAGGCAGCAGACGGTCAGTAAAGTACCACAAAATGAAAGTGCACATGTGGACACTGCAATAAAAACTGTCACAGAGTTATTCAAATTCTTAAGAGTATAGAATCTCTGGTTTTGAACACTGTTAGAGTACCATAAAGCAAATACCCGCAGGCTGAGAAACAGAAAGTAAACTTTCTCTTTCAACAGAAAGGAAATTATCTTCATATGATGTTTGAGACAAGTCAATTATTAACAAGACAATTTAAAATTAATTTTTCTTATAATGGAAAATAAAGCAACAGAATGCATAAAGAAGCGCGTTTAATTATACACTAATTATGAAGCTGCTTTCAGTTTCTTGTACGACCTCTACAAGTTACAGGAAATACCAGAGGAAACATTAAAATGGCATTGCATAACTTTATATTTAAAATTAAATTCAGGGGCACATGGGTGGCTCCCTGGTTGAGCATCTGACTTCTGCTCAGGTCATGATCTCATGGCTGTGAGTTGGAGCCCAGTGTCGGGCTCTGTGCTGACAGCTCAGAGCCTGGAGCCTGCTTCAGATTCTGTTTCCTTCTCTGCCCCTCCCCCACTCATGCACGCACGCGCACTCCCTCGGTCTCCCTCTCTCTCTCTGAAAAATAAACTTTACAAAAAATTTTAAAAAATAAAATTAAATAAAATCAAATTCAGACTTACATGAAGCTCATCAGCTCTAGATGTACTAAAATTTCTATTGTGAAATAATTTACCAGAAATTTACCCCAATGTTGTCCCAGCCTCTAAAACATACCTAACATTTGCAGCAACCTTTGTACCTACAGAAAGATCCTTCTCAAAATTAACAATTATCAAACATTTATTTGAAATGTTGCATTTGCCAAGAATAACTAATGTCACTTTCAATTATATCAATTGAAAACGAAGTTGCTGGAAGTGTAACTCTTGATGACCTAATAAATGAATTTGCAAAAAAGTAAACCAGAAAAATCTTATATTGGAGATACCATGTTAATAAAATACAGTCATCGTTGTATTATATAACATTATATGATACCAAAAGCATTACTATTTTTGCATTGGTAAGTTTGTGCTGTTATTTATATAATACCATTATGCCTTATGTTTGTAAGTAACAAGAGTTTTTTTTAAAGAAAAAGTTTTCTATTTTAAAACCTTTAATGGAACTTCTTTCCTGCTTTTTGAACAAGGGCCCTGCATTTTTATTTCACATCAGGCCCTGCAAATGATGTAGCCAGCCCTCCCCTGGACTGTTTTCCAGAGGTAATTGAGCCACCATCACCCTTTGTAAGGAGGGCTGAGCATCTATCTGTTAGGCAGCTGGTCTTGGGAAGGAAAATGGCCCTTTCAGAGATGAACTGGGGACCTCATGCCCTCACTGCACTGGCCCACAGGCCAATAATGCACAGGCCAATCACAGGCCTCTTCTCTGCCAACCACAGTGGAACTGCCAGACCCCTACACGTGGACTTGGCAGCAAGTCATGGCTGAGAACATCACTCCAACCTCCCTTTTTTTGTTGGTGTCCTTTCCTTCTAAGGTGAACATCTACACTCCTTTGGGGATACGGCATGGAGAAAACTGAATTCCTGTTGAGGAACTCGGCACAGGATATATTACATTTTTGTGATTCAGATGCCAACAGCCAATTTCTCAGCCTTTCCCTCTGAATACTATTTGGTGATTCTTGGTTAGATACCCAGAAGCTTTCCCAGGCCACTTCACCAAGGCTGGTCAGAGTCTTCAATGGATAAAAGCCCTGTAGGACTGATGTCTAAATTGAAGGAAAAGAAAGTCAACCTTACAGTGGGAGCCTGGGGACAGAAACTACCCCAGCTGATGCTCCACTGTCCTTCACTGAACAAGGCTGGACATGGATTCTGCTGACAAGGTGATCTCCTTGGGACTGTTTCATTTCATTTCACACCAAACACATTTGGCAGCTTTCATAAAAACACAAATGGGATTGTCCTTGGGTCACCCGAACTCTAGACCCTTCTCCAATTTCCACTACCGTACAACTTGACAACTTAACCATTTCCTGCCCTGCCCTGTTTTCTGTTTCCACATGAGTATGTCACAAGCTCCTTGAGGACAGAGACCATATCTTCTTCTTCATGTGTCACCCAGACTCCAGGTGTAATGACAATACTGTGGTTCTTAGAACACACACAACCCACTTTCCCATTTATGAACTCGGCAGTCCTCACAGCACACTCCTCCAAGCCAGAATAGTGCCCATTTACAGAGGAGGAGATAGAGGCCTTGAGAACTTCATCAGTTTGCCCACAGTCCCACACTACAGCTGCTCAAGGCCAGGGCTAGGACTCAGTCACAGATGGGTCTGATTCTGTTCGACCACACCTTTGTGGAGCGGCATCTCTAAAAGGGCAGGCATCACCTCTTCTTGCACACCACCCAGCACAGTGTGTTACAAAGGCAGATAATTCAGGAGACCTTGTGCTAATAGATGTTTCCATGTTTAGCATCAGAACCACAACCCAGTGGTACTACACGGCAGCACATGCTGCCTGTATCGCTCCTGTTATAAAGTATCTGCATGGTTCTGGGACTGCTGAGCATGTCAAGGACTTTGGGCATGAGGTGATAGAACTCTCCACAACTCTACTCTTCAAGGTGACCTGACACCTTCTGCACTCTTCTGAGGTAGAGAGGGCAGCAACAGTCCTTTTTAAAGGCATTCTGCCTAGACTTGCTTCATGGCGGCAGTGACTACCCACAAGCCATGGCTTCTGTTTCTTGCCCTCTTGGAATGAGGAAAATGAGGAGTTGTAGGACTCCAGATCATAGCTCCCCTACAGGGTCTTCTCTAAGCATCTGAGGCCAAGCAGATTCTGGCTCCATAGGACAGTCCCAACTCATTGCAATTTTAATAAATGGTTTTCATGTTTATAACCATGGGGTAAAGAAGGCCTGCTTAAGGTACAAAAACACAGAAGCCATGAAGAAAAAGACTCAAGCAGCATAATAATCCAAAATTTGGAATAAAATATATCACAAAGTTCAAAGAAAGAGGTATATTAAAATAGCTGCAGCAGGTATAACAAAGGATTAATAGTATGAAACTGCTTAAAAGCATAAAGCTGAACAAAACTCAAAATGGCTGCACTGGTGCTTCTGTGAGCCTCGATTTGAAAATTTTTTTCATTAATCCTTATTTTTTTTGAGAGAGAGAGAGAGAGACAGCATGCTCAGGGGAGGGGCAGAGAGCAAAGGAAGAATCCAAAGCAGGCTCCAGGCTCTGAGCTGTCAGCACAGAGCCCAACCTGGGGCTCAGGCCCACAAAACAGAAGATCATGACCTGAGCCGAAGTCAGAGGCTTAACCGACCGAGCCACCCAGGCGTGTGAGGCTCAATTTTAAACTAAGTAACCTTTATCCTCTCTTCTGCAGGCCTACCTCCCTCCTCCCTTCTTAGCTTTTTGTTTCAGGAACCCAGTATCACCCTCAAGACATGATGACCTATGATCAAGGCTGACAGCATGTACATAATCTCTGTCAAAACCAGCTACATCCTGTATTTCCCTGTAAAATCCACCAGCCCCTTCCTCTGGGGGGCTTGCAGTTTAAAGGCCTTAGCATGCTGCAGCCTCTTGTGGCCCACAAAATAATAAACCATCTTCCTTCTTTATACGCAAACTCCATCTTCGCATTATGTATTTCAGCTCTGAGGCACAGAAGTCGATTTTCAACAAGTATATCAACAATTCTTACAATAAGAAAAAGGGAAGGTGAGCAATTTAATAAAAAGGGGCAAAGAATATAAAGAGGTACTCACAGTAAAAGAAATATAAATGGCAAATAGCAAAGGAAAATATTCCAAATCTCACCGTAAACAGAAATACAATTAACATACTAAAATATAACTGTTTTTTCAGAGGACCTGGGTGGCTCAGTTAGTTGAATGACTAAATTTTTTTTTAAGTAAGATCAGAGGTTTTAATAAACCAAATATACCTGCTTGGTCTTAGGGCAAGTCCAGGAGTCAAAGAGCCATGAGTTCCCTCACCTGTGTTCATGGATCTGCCCTAGCATTCACTCCTACACTGTGAGAGTAGCACTCCACTACTTTATATTTCCTTTTTTTTTTTTTTTTTTTTTGGTTTTAAGTATTTTATTGTTCACATTTTTGATGACTTTCTGGTTTGTTGTGTTGTTGTTTTAGTTTACATCCAAGTTAGTTAGCATGTAGTGCAATAATGATTTCAGGAGTAGATTCCAGTGATTCATCCCCTATGTATAACACCCAATGCTCATCCCAACAAGTCTTCCTTATCGCCTCTGACCCATTTAGCCCATCCCCCAACCCATAACCCCTCCAGCAACCCTCCGTTTGCTCTCTATATTTAAGTCTCTTATGTTTTGTCCCCCCTCCCTGTTTTTATATTATTTTTGCTTCCCTTCCCTTATATTCATCTATTTTGTATCTTAAATTCCACATATGAGTGAAGTCATATGATATTTGTCTTTCTCTGACTGATTTCGCTTCTCATAATACCCTCTAGTTCCATCCACGTTGTTGCAAGAGTGACTTAATCTTGATATGATCCCAGGGTCATAAGATCAAGCCCTGCATCAGGTTCCACACTGAGCATGGAGCGTGCTTGAGATTCTCTCTCTCTCTCTCTCTCTCTCTCTCTGCCCCTCTCCCCAGCTCGCACTCTCTCTCCTCAAAAAAATTTAAATTTATATATCTATATATAAATTTATATTTATATATTTATATTTATATATAAATGTATATATATTTATATATATATAAATATATATACATTTATATAAATATATATATGTAAATAAATATATATATATATATGGTTGTTTTTCATCAAATTAGCAAGCATTGAAAATACTACTAATATCCCTTGTTGGATCTTTAGCTAGACTTACCAAGAAAAAAAAAAAAAAGAGCAAAGACTCAAATAAAATTTTAAACAAAAGAACCCATTACAACAGATGAAAAAAGATCGTTAAGAGACTACTATGAACAATTACAAACCAACAAACTGGACAACCTAAAAGAAATTGATACATTCCTAGAAACACACAACCTACCAAAACTGAATCATAAAAATTAGAAAATATGAACAGACCTATAACAAGTAGGGAGATTAAATCAGTAATCAAAAACTCATGACAAAGAAAAGCCCAGGGCCAGATAGCTCCCCTGTTGAATTCTACTAAACACTCAAAGAAGAATTAATGCCAATCCTTCCCAAACTCTTCCAAAAAAAAACAATTTTTTTTTGACCTGAATAGACTTCCAAAGAAGACTTCCAGATGGCAAACAGACACATGAAAAGATGCTCAACATCATTCATCATCGGGGAAATGCATATCAAAACCACATTGAGATATCACCTCACACCTGCTAGAATGGCTATTATCAAAAAGACAAGTGATAAAATAAATACTGTATGGTCTCATTTATATGTGGAATCTAAAAAGCCAAACCCACAGAAATAGAGTAGACTGGTGGGTGCCAGGGCCTAGGAGATGGGAAAATGAGGAGATGTTGGTCAAAGGGTACAAACTTCCAGTTATAAGAGGAGTAAGTCCTGGGGATCTAATGTTCAGCATGGCAACTACAGTTAACAATACTGTACTATGTATTTGAAAGCCGCTGACAAGAGTAGATCTTAAATGTTCTCACCTTAACAACAACAAAATGGTAACTCTGTAGGGTGATGGATGTGGTAACTAACCTTATCGTGGTAATCATTTCACTGTAGATAGGTGTATCACATCATTACACTGTACACCTTAACTTAAAAAATGTTATATGTCAATTATGTCTCAATAAAGCTGGAAGAAAAGAGAAACAAACATCCAGTGTTGAGAGTTAGGAGGGCAATTAGGTTGCATCAAATTTTAAAATGTATATGCTCTTTGACACAGCTTTCTACACACAACAGCTAACCTAGAGAAGCACCTGAACTTGTCAATGAGGAATCGTGTACACAACATTAATTACAACACTGTTTGTAAAAGCTTAACATTGGAAATAAACTCAAATGCCCTCCACTAAAAGCATGGCTTAATAAGGTTTGGGATGGTCAGAGTAGGAATCATTATGCAGCAGTTTGAAAGCAGTCATGCTGAGCACTGACATAGAAAGATTTCTAAGACTTATGAAGTAAAAATAAGTGAATTGTTCAACAATATGCATAATGTAATTTGTTTTTTAAACATGTACACTCAAAAACCACCTGTTTCTATATGTACCTGTGTATGTAAATGGATAGAAATTCATCTGAATAAATACATACTAAGCTGACAATAATTGTTTACTTTGGGTAGCAAAGTGGGCTTGGGAACACAGCAGTGGAAAGACTTTTGCAATGACTGTTCTGTTAATTGACATTATTACAAGAAGAATGCATTACATATTACATGTGCAAGTTTAAAACGAGAAGGGAACTACCATGGCCTCAAGGCTGTTCAAGGACAGATCTATAAAATCCATTATGTCTGCTTTCCTTTGAGGGGACACAGAGAGCCTGACTAGGGCATGGGGAGAGGGGACAGGGTAGAGAAAGGGAACCACCATGTGTCCAGTGTCACCCCCACCCAAATGCCAGATGCCAGCCTTGTTTCTGATACTCGCCCTAGCCAAGAACTTTCATAGAAACCCCTTCATGTGTCCTCCTTCCCTTTCCTGGTTTGATTCCACTGTGTTTACTTGTTTGAGTTAGGCCATTCTCCCTTCTGTTTTTGTGTTCCCTCAATTACAATTTTTGTAAGACTTGGAAAGTTATTTGTCAATTACATGGCATACCAGGACTCCAAATAAAGTCTAAGAATTAACAGATGCTATTCTACTTTCTGCTAATGCCTCAGGTCAAGCTTCCCTGGGAAATAGCCTCTGAGACTCTGTGATTTGCATGGAAGAAAAGAGCTAAGAGAAGCTCTTATTGGTAAGAGCTCTTGGGAACACCACCTCTGAGGGAGGTGAAGCTGAAACTGAGCAGAGGAAGAAATGGGGCTGTGGTGCAGGCACAACAGAGGCCTTGGCAGATCCCAGAAGGAGCTCTGGAGCTGAAGGGACATCTGGAGTCATCCCAAAATGAAGAATGGGCCTGGACCTTTTTACCTCCACCTAGACCAGTCATTAAGTGTGGACTTATCTGGGAAGGGAGTGTGGCTTTGGCCAAAGCCACTTGCTTCAGCTGAGGGCGACTCCCTGGAGACACTCAGCTGTGGGAGACATCTGGGGGAATGGGTACCTCAGTCCTGAAAGGGAGTCTGGGAAATTTGCTGTGTCCAGAGGAATCTGGAGCTAAGCGACCATCTCTGAGGGTGGAAGAAATGAGGCAAGGCTACACATTTTTACAGGTGGGGAAACATCTGGTATGTGTTTTGGGATGTCTTTCCTGGAAGTTGGTCAACAACAGAAGCATGGAACTGGGTGTCCAGGCTGAGGCATCGCTTATCAGGCTTACCTGTATCAACTCCTTCTGTAGGACCCACAAAACAAAGTTTGAAGGGGGAAAATATCTAAATTTGGGGAGGGGGGATGGTTTGAGCAGAAACAGGCAGCAATGCTTTGAGTTTAAATGCCCTGGTAATGGGGTGCCTGGCTAGCTCAGTCGGTGGAGCGTGGGACTGTTGATCTTGGGGTTATGAGTCTGAGCCCCACATTGGGTGTAGAGATTACTTAAAAATAAAATCTTAAAAGGAAAAAAAAAAAAAGCCCTGGTAATGATCTGATCTCAGTTTCAGTATCTAGAAAGAACTTAATTCACAGTAAATCAAATCCATTGCTTGAAAAGTAAAGAGAGGAAAAGAGGAACACCACATTTTGGGTGCCGCTAACAAATCCCAGCAGTCTAGAGTTAAGTCCACAGGCTCCCTCCCATTCTTGTCCCATCTGCCTGTTAGGTTTAAGCCATTGTGCATCAAAGTCCTTCTGTAGAGAGTCAGGGGCTTCCATCAACCCAAAGAGCTGAGCACAGTAAGGACCCACAGTTACCAACACGGAAACGTTTATCTTTATGCCACTCCTATTCACAAAGGAAATAGTCGCTCTTTCCTCCCCAAACTCTGAAGAAATCTGTATAGCCTGGTTTAGGCCTTATGCTTTCATTTGGCAGTTCTAGATCACTAGATGGCGGAGTGGGGGTGGGGGGGTGGGGTGGAGAACAAAAGGCCCTGATTCCTTCAAAGATGTCAGGCTGCAAAAATGGAGGAAGAATTCAGGACATTGCACTCTGAAAATCTGACTTATCAAACTCTTGCTCTCTGGCAGGTCCAGAGCTAAGCCCCTAACATGCATGGTCTTCTTCAAACCTCATAACTCTGAGGTGCTCCCTAATATTATCTATTTTACAGGTACTAATATTTCTTATTTTACATATGAGGAAATCAAAGCTCAGAGAGGTAAAGTTGCCTGAGGTCACAGAGCTACAAGGAACACAGAAAGGTTTTGGTCCAGGTCTGGGTTGATTCCAGAGCCACCAAGAAGGGAGTGGCTTGCAAAGACTCAAGGTTAGCCAGGACAGATTAAAACAAGAGAAACAATGGAGAAGTATTAAGAAGGTAATTATTACGATTCTTCTAAATAGCAGGTTGGAACAGAAATATCCAAGAGCTATACAAAAGTCGTGGGCCCCATATTCATCTTCACTGTACAAAGAAAATCAAGCATTTAATTCCCTACAGATTGTATAATGCTATTTTTAGCACGTTTAAAACACAACTATTTACTATTTATATTTATGAATACTTATTATTACATAATATTGATATATATTTTTTAATAGAAACAAATTAGTATAAACATAAAGACATGCAGGAGAGGGGCGCCTGGGTGCCTCGGTTAAGTGTCAGACTTCGGCTAAAGTGATGATCTCACGGTTCCTGGGTTCGAGACCCCCATCAGGCTCTGTGCTGACAGCTCAGAGCTTGGAGCCTGTTTCAGATTCTGTGTCTCCCTCTCTCTCTGCCTCTTCCCCCCTCACACTCTGTCCCTGTCCCTCTCTCAAAAATAAATATTTAAAAAGAAAAAAAAAAAAGACATGCAGGAGAAACATAAACATGTGGGGTGGGGGGTGGATGAGGAACACTTTAAGAGGCTTCAATTTATATTATATTAATTCTTTTTTTTAATTTTTTAATTTTGTTTTAATTTTATTTTTGAGAGACAGAGAGTGAGCAGGGGAGGGGCAGAGAGAAAGGGAGACACAGAATCTGAAGCAGGCTCCAGGTTCTGAGACGTCAGCGCAAAGCCCATCACGGGGATTGAACCCACAAACCGTGAGATCACGACCTGAGCCAAAGTCAGATGCTTAAACCCACTGAGCCACCCGGGCTCCCCTATAATTATACGAATTCTTAAGCTGAGTGATAAGTATAACAGTATCCATTATATTATTGTCTCCACAAAAAGTAGAAAGAGTAATACCCTTTGTATTTCAAAACAGTTTACAATTTTGTCAAAAAGAAAAGCACTTAGATAAGAAAACTTATAATAGCTACACAGTAGCACATTATTTAAACTTGTCATTGGTGTTTGCTTATTTTGACTCAGTCTAATGGGGGGCATTATGTGGCTTAAAAATAGACAATATGCATTCATAAATGTGCAGGTCCCTTAATAAAGACTGATGACAGGAAAAAATGACTGGGTGTGCACAGGACAGTCCACATGCCATATCTTTCTTTAGCCTACTCTAATGACAGAAGTACTTATTACTTTTTTTTAAGTTTATTTACTTAGAGGGAGAGAGAGAGAGAGAGAGAGCGCACAAGCAGGGGAGGGACAGAGAGAAAGGGGAAGAGAGAGAATCCCAAGCAGAATCCACACTGTCAATGCAGAGCCCAATGTGGGGCTCAAACTCACAAATCATGAGATCACGACCTGAGCCGAGATTAAGAGTCGGACGCTTAACTGACTGAGCCACCCAGGCACCCCTGTACTTATTACTTTTATTGTGAGTCACCTTGATCTTTCATGGAAATAGGATAGAAATTAGAAATACATGTAAAGGAGCACCTGGGTGGCTCAGTCAGCGTCCAACTCCTGACTTCGGATGGGGTCATGATCTCACTGATGGTGAGTTCAAGCCCCACATCAGATTCTGTGCTGGCAGTGTGGAATCCTGCTTGGCATTCTGTCTCCCTCTGTCTCTCTGCCCCTCCCCTGCTCGCTCTCTCTCTCTCTCTCTCTCTCTCTCAAAATAAATGAAAACAATAAACTTAAAAATACATACATAACGTATGTACAGATTGGCAAGGTTGTTCTTCAGTGGTGCAGGTTTTAACTTTGCCAGCCACTGTGCCTCCCCTCCCCCTGCACCCCTGCTTCACCACCTTTTGTTCTACTGTAACCTTCCCCTCATGGGGTGCACAGACCAGGAGGCTTGCTTGCTAAACATACAGGCTCCACCTAGTCCCACCGCTGCCCCAAGGCCTCTGATCACCCCTAAGGACACCCCTAGCTCTCCCAGGCTATAGAGGACCCAGCTTCCTTCTCCTAAGATTTGACTACAAAAGTATAAAGGGCAGTAAAGAAAGCGTACAGAAACCAGAGGTGAAGAGTACACCCCACAAGGCTTTTAAGGAGTAAAAGCTCCATGAGGCCTGAATTTCTGAAGCATCCCATTCCCTTAAGAATCTGGAACATCAGGGACACCAATTCCCCCCTCCTTGGCTTCTTTTGGACTCAGGCAGGCTTCCTGTGCAGGTCCCTCCCAGGAAGGCCCTGGCTGGGAGCTGTGCAGTCACCGTGTGGCCTCTGGCTCCACATCCGCGGACTGTCCACCAGCCGGTGAGTGCTGCACCTGAGAAGGCAGGCCCGGGAGAGGAGCTCCAGGCAGCACAGCTCATGGTCCACCACCAGAATGACACTTTTCAAAGTATTTTTTAAAGTACTTTTTTAAAATTTTAGACAGAGAGAGAGAGAGAGAGAGCATGCATGAGGGAGGGAGAGGGGCAGACGGACAGAGAGAGAGAGAGAGAGAGAGAGAGAAAGACAATATTAATCAGGCTCCACACTGAGAACGGACCCTGCTACCATGACCCTGGGATCACATCGGAGTGGGAATCAAGAGCAGGACGCTCAACCCACTGAGCCACCCAGGCGCTCCTTAAAATACTTTTTAAAAGGTTCAAGTATTCTTTTACTAATTCCAACAAACCAGTGGGGAGAAGATACTTTAAGTCAATCGGGATAAAGGAATGCTTTATTATATGGTATTTTAAAAATTACTGTTCAGGGGTACCTGGGTGGCTCAGTCGGTTAAGCCTCTGACTCTTGGTTTCGGCTCAGGTCATGATCTCACAGTTTTTTGGATGGAACCTCACATCCAACTCTGCGCTGACCATGTGAAGTCTGCTTGGGATTCTCGCTCCCTCTCTGCCCCTCCCCCGCTCATGCACATGCTCACTCATGTGTGCTCTTTCTCACTTTCTCTCCAGATAAATACATAAACTTTAAAGAAGTTACTGTTGGGTGTGCTAATAGCATAACTTTATTCTGACAAAAGTCCTTATCTGTTACAGATTCCTACTCAAGTATCTATGAGTGGAATGATCCGATATCAGGAATTTGCTTTAAAAACCACCAGCACAACTAAGTGGATACAGGATGAAGCAGTGTAATAATTATTGAAGTTGGGGATGGCCACATGGGGTTTCGTTATACCAGGCTTTCAACCTTTATGTATGTTTGAAACTTTAAATAAAATGTTAAAAAGAAATATACTCATCACTTTAGGGGGTTAGTTTCTCATACACATAGTACACCCACATTTTTTTTTTTTTTAGCTTTTTCCCTTTCTCTGCCTATACTTGTAAAAGTAATGCATTTGTGGAAAAATGTCAAACAATACAGAGAGCTGTAAATCCACCTTCCATTAATACAGGCGTAGATTGTGCCATGTGTGTTTCTCATAACCTTCTCCTTATGCAGGACCCTGCCGGGCACTGGTATGAGCTCCATTTAATGCAGTTGGAATCAATGTTCCTCACAAGACTGGAAGCGACCTTTCAGATTGTCTATTCCAATTAATTCATTTTACCGATGGGGAAACAGACCCTGAGAAGAAGGGGTAACTTGGTCAGCCTCCTTGAGCTGGTTTGTGGCAGGACCATAAAAAGCTCTCACTACCCTCAGGCAGCCTTTGATGCGTAACCATCAAGGGGACCCTGCAACCACAGGGCTAGTGAAGTCCCTGTCTGTCCTGCCACCAGCACCTCCCGTTCCTCCACCCCTTCTTAGCTCTTGTTGACAGAAGCTGAGGGAATGGGGGCGGGGTGCAGATCCCAGGCTTGGAGATGGGGGTGGTGCAGATCCCAGGCTCAGAGAAGGCTTGCAGGAAGTCCAAGGCTGCGGTGCACCAGGACTCTCCCAGGCTTCCAGAGGCAGCGCCCAGACTCACTCCATCTCTCAAAAGCTGATGTTCACCCAGAAAATGCCCTCCGTACTCTGGCAGCTCCACTTCCTACCCCAGCACCAACCCCTGCACATGAAGTAGACTTTGCTTTTTTTTTTTTTTTTTTTGGTAAACATTTATTTATTTTTGAGAGACAGAGAGAGGCAGAGTATGAGCAGGGGAGGGGCAGAGAGAGAGGGAGACACAGAATTTGAAGCAGGCTGCAGGCTCCGAGCTGTCAACACAGAGCCGGACGTGGGGCCTGAACTCACAAACTGCAAGATCATGACCTGAGCCAAAGTCAGACGCTCAACTGATTGAGCCACCCAGGCGCCCCTAGACTTTGCTTATTGATGCAAAAGGGAAAATAAGAAGGTGTTTTCTTAAAGCAAATAGACATGCAAAAAGAATGCTATTTCTCAACCTTAAATATAAGAGGAAAGGGAGAGTGGGACAGGAGATGGGAATTCATGCAAAGTTCTAGGTTTATGATCTGAATTCTCCAGAGCCACTCTCTGATCCACAGCCCCAGAGAGCCTAACACTTTCAAGGCCACAGAAGGGGGCTCTTAAGGCTAGCCCCAAACTATTCCACATATAAATTTGAGGAATAATTTGCCACAGTTTGTCCATTCTGAGGAGAAAACCACTCTTGATCAGGGGAGGAGGTTTCACTAGAGGGTCGAGATCTGTGCTGTCCCGCATAGTCACTACCAGTCACATGCAGCTACTGAGCACTTGAAATATGGGCTCCAAAGTGAGATATACAGTAATATAAAATGTACACTGGATTTCAAAAACAGTACAAAAATAAGAAGGCAAAAAAAATCTATTAATAATTTTTATATTGATTATATGTTAAAACTATATTATTTTGGATATATGGGATTAAAATATATCAAAATTATTCTGTTTCATTTTTACTTTATTGAAGTATAAGTGACATACAATAAACTACATACATATATATATATATATATATATATATATATATATATAGTAATGTTTATTTACTTTTGACAGAGATACAGAGACAGAGTGCAAGCAGGGGAGGGACAGAGAGAAGGGAGATATAAAATCTGAAGTAGTCTCCAGGTTCTGTTCTGAACTGTCAGCACAGAGCCTGATGTGGGGTTTGAAGTCACAAACCAAGAATTCACGACCTAAACTGAAGTCAGACACTTAACCGACTGAGCTACCCGGGTGCCCCTTCATGAATTGTTTAAATGTTTATCTACTTATTTTGAGAGAGAGAGAGCATACACAAGCAGGAAAGGGGTAGAGAGCAGGAGAGAGAGAATCCCAAGCAGGTTCCACGCGGTCAGTACAGAGCCCAATGCAGGGCTTGATCCCATGAACCAAGAGATCATGACTTAAGCCAAAATCTAGAGTCAGATGCTTAATAGACTGAGCCAACCAGATGCCCCAAACTACACGTATTTAAAGAATACAATTTGATAAGTTCTGGCATTGTATACCATGAAACCATCATTAAAATCAGTATCATGAACATATCCATCACCCCGAAAAAGTTGTCATGCCCTTTATATTCCCTCCTTCCCATCCCCCATCCTGAGATAATCACTGGTCTGCATTCAGTTGCTATAGAACTTTGCATTGTCTAGAATTTTATGTGAGTACAATCATACAGTATGCATAATTTTCTACTCTGCACTCAGCATAATTATTTTGAGCTTCACTCATACTGTTCCATGTATCAGAACTTCATTCCTGTTTACTGCTGAGCAGTATTTCATTATATGAACATATCAGTTTGTTTATCCATTTACCTGTTGACAAACAGAGGTTGTTTCCATTTGGGGGCTATTACAGATCAAGCAGGTATGAACACTTATCTTTGTCTTTTATTTTCTTTAAGTTTATTATTTTGAGAAAGAGAGAGCATGAGCAAGCAAGTGAGAGAGTGGGAGAAAAGAAGAGAGAGAATCCCAATCAAGTTCCGTGCTGTCAACACAGAGCCTGATGCAGGGCTCACTCTCACAACCATGAGATCATGACCTGAGCCAAAATCAAGAGTCAGATGCTTTACTGACTAAGCCACCAAGGGGCACCTCTATGTCTTTTAACTTTACCTTTTTTTTTTGTTTTTTAATGTGGCAACTAGTGGATGTTAAAATGTGCTCACATTGTATTTCTATTGAATAGTGCCCCTCTAGGTTCTGTGCTAGGCCCTCCACTTTCCCAGCTCAGGTTGGCTGCCTACCTAATTGAGCTTAATTCAACAAACTGGGCCAGGTGCAGAGGAACTATTGTTACAGAAGTGAAAGGTCCAAGAAGAGAGGGACACTGGGTACATATTCCAAACATGTGCCTCCCAAACTGACCTTTTCCAAGAACTGCCCCAAGGCAATGGCCATCTGGAGGGGAAGGAGGTAGATGCATAAATAGTCACCTCAAATCCAACATGAGAAGCCAGAGAGAGAGACATAAAGGCTCTGGTGTGGAAAGGAGGAAACTGATGTCTTTGTGGGGAGCTCAGGGAGGTTTCCCCAGGAGATAGTAATTGAACCAGGTATTAGAGGAAGAGAATTTACCAAGTAAAGTTGGGGGAGGGCTTTCTAAGTGCAGGAGAAACTCAGAAATCTCCCAGGGCAGGGCAGTTTCCGGGAGCTGGGATCTGTGAGCAGAGAGGATGGCATGGGATGGGAGTGGAGGAAGAGTGGGCCAGGATGAAGGGCCTGCTATGCCTTGGTGAGGGGTTGGTCCTTGTCCTCCAGGCACAGACACCAAAGCCAGGGAAAAGTGCCAGCCCAGACTGTACTTTGGAAGAACACTTGGGGGGAAGAAAACAGGAGTGATGCATCCTTGGATGATGCCACTGGGAACAGACAACAGGGACTACATTCTGGAGAGTTCCAAAGCAGATTTCACAGGAATTGGCAATGGAATGTGAGGCACTCAGAAGAGTCAACTCCGGTGTCCCTCATGGCTGGTGCTCCTGGGTGGACGTCATCCTGTCTTTCTCCATTCTGGCAACAGCCTCCCCACAGGTGTCGCTCTCGCTCTGCCCAGACCACCGAGCCCATTGTTGGCACAGAGAGACTTAAACTCTCTGTCTCCCGGCAACTCAGTTTCCCCTGTGACTTTCCACTACCTCCAGAATGAAATCTCACTTGCCTTAGACGGTCACCAAGACCTGGGAGAGCCAGGCCCACTCACTGGCCTGTGTCACATCATCCTGCCATCGCTGCAGTACTTCCCGTCTCTCCCTTCCTCCCTGTACCCCTGCCTTACCACCCCCCCCCCAACACACGCACAGTACAAGAGTACACTCTGTGTTCCCTCGCCTGTGTGCCTTGTCACAAGACTCAGCCTCAACTGATCACCAAAAACCCTCCTTTTCTTCCAGATATAGCTTGAGGCTCCTCCAGAAGCTCCCCCTGAGGACAGACTCAAGAGCATGTCCCCCTGTGTCCCAGGGCACTCTGTGTACTGCCCTCTGTAAATTCCTTCACTCCTACTAAACTGTCACGTCTTCAAGACAGCATCCTTGTCTTTTGTTTTTGGAACTGGAGAGCTGGAGATAGAGATTTTAGAGTCATCTGACGTAAGCAGGAGCTGCCTTAAGAAAGCTGAGATAAGAGGAGTGTGCAGAGGGATGAGGGCATGCTCTGGGCATGCACCAGGATTTCTGACCCAACACAATGTGGAAAGAGTACCAGAGGTGATCTCTCCAGACTGGACAGTTACTCTGTTCTCTACTCTGAAAAGTCCTGGGGAAGTCTCAGTTTATCAAGGGGGATAAAAAGCTGTATGAAAATAAGAAAAAAAATAGCCAAAGATTCCTGCCCTTAACATATTAATAATTAAGATGAAGACAGGGGATGCCTGAGTGGCTCAGTCAGTTAAGTGTCCAACTCTTGATCTTGGCTCAGGTCATGATCTTGAGGTTTGTGAGATCTAGCCCTGTGTCCGGCTCCTTGGTGGCAGCATGGAGCCTGCTTTGGATTCTCTCTCCATCTTTCTCTATTCCTCCCTCTCTCTCTCTCTCTCTCTCTCTCTCTCAAAATAAATAAACTTAAAAAAATATGAAGACAGAATAAACATACATAAAAGGACATCAAAACATTGGATGTCCAATATTGTGTCCAATATTTTTACTTTATTTTTAATTTTTTATGTGTATTTATGTTTGAGAGAGAGAGAGAGACAGAGTGTGAATGGGCAAAGAGCAGAGAGAGAGGGAGACAGAATCTGAAGCAGGCCCCAGGCTCTGAGCTGTCAGCACAGAGCCCAATGTGGGGCTCAAACTCACAAATGGTGAGATCATGACCTGAGCCAAAGTCAGATACTTAACCGACTGAGCCACCCAGGTGCTCCTGTCCAAAATTTTTAAAGGAGCAATAAATAAATGTGACTTACAGGGCAAATCTGCCCTGGAATTAACCAAGTATTTATTGAGATCTTACAATGTTTTCAGCATGGTCCTCAAGCTATTAAAGATATTGTAAGTGAACCTAAGTCAACTGTTCCCATCTTCAGGTGTTAACATTCATATTAGGGAGGCAAGATGCATACACATGAAGACATTTGGGAATAAATGTATTACCAGGCAGGTAGGACAAATTGATAAATGTCACAGGTATCTAGAACAGGGATTCCAAATTTAGTGTTCAGGGGTCTTGTTCAAATGCAGATTCTGGTTCAGTAGTTCTGGGGTAGCACTTAAGATTCTGTGTTTCTCACATGTTCTGAGAGAAGGCCAAGGCTATTGGTCTAAGACCCATTTTGAGTATCAAGGACCCTAGGAATGGAGGGAACCATGTAAGCTTTAGAGAAAGCTCCATAAACAAGGAAGTTGGGGGCTAATGGCAGGGACAAGGTGGACTGGACAAGGCAGGAGGGGCTTTCTGGGCTGGGTCAGCCTAACCAGTGCTTCTCCAGAGCTAAGCTTACAGGTGGGGAGAACCACAGGCATGGGAAGTTCATGTGCTGGAACCAAACGTTCTCATCAGGCAGGGGCACCAACTAAAAGGAAATAACTTATGTGTAGTCTTAAGTGCCACACTGAGGAGTTGCAGCTTACTGGAAAAGGGAATGGTGAGCTGGAGATGATTCTTGGGTTAAAATTTGCTGATACATTCAGGCTAAGTAGGAGAAGAGATATAGATCCATGCAGAACATAAGGAGAACTGGAGTATAGCTTCTCTCACTTCTTACTTTCAGACATTCAGTTCAGCTCCTGGATGCCATGTGTCCATCTCTTACCCTCCGTCCCCTCACCTCAACCCAGGCCTTGCTCTCTGAGTCCTGGGCCCTAGCAGCCCTTCACCAGGAGAGGTACGTCTCAGATGATCCAGCTAAAGGAGAAAGAACCCTTCTTCTGCAGTTCCGTGGAGGCTTTCTTTCTCTCCATGGATGTATGAACAATTCAACAGCACATGATCAAAGTAGGGGGAGGGGGGATTCACATTAATTTCTTCGAGGCAAATGATAAGCTGGCAGGTCTGGCTCTATGGAGGAGATAAAAGCTCCAAACACAGCCAAATGACTCTTGGGATCCGAGCCTGGTACGGATGCAAATTAAAATAAAAACTATATAAACAGCAGCACAATCGTACCATTCAGGGCTCCTTCATTAGCAGCCAGAGCTCCAGTGCCACTGTCCACAAAGACAACTTCCCTTTCTTCTCCCTTCTAACTAATTTCCAAGCTGGTCAACAAAAGGCTAAGGACAAAAGCAGTTCTAATTGATGAGGCTCTGGGGAGAGGGTCGCTGGGGAGATTCATTTTATGTGTGCAAATCCCAAAGCAAATGTGATGTGTCAGACTAGCTGAGGACAGGCCTCCTGCTGGGGAGTCTGGAGGTGCCAAGTTCCTCCTCTCAAAGCTCACCACAGCACGATAACAACCCAACGGTCACATCCACCAGCCCAGGCCTCCCCATGCCTCTGACAGAGCCAACTTCCCAAAGTGCTGCCTTGTGTAGGGGGAACTCATTCAACGGTCAGGCCCGTGATGCAACAACTCACTACCTTAGTGGCCTCTACTCTTTACTGTGGAGGAGAGAGTTCATTCATTGTATTACTATGAAGCATCACTGTGGTGAGCAGTCATTGGTGTGAGGAGACACAGTTTTACCAAAATCTATCTCCTACTGAATGTTCAGGCTTCAGGAGGGAACCTTGTTCACAAACCACAGATTTCCCTCATTGTCTTCCCATTTGGCTAGCATCCCCACTCACCTCCTCCACTCCAGGAACCTCTTCAGATGTCTGAGCCCTCCAGCTGTCTCCTCACCCCACATGTCCTGCTCTCTAACTACGAAGGTATCTTACTGTTCCAGATTCCTTCACACTCACCCCCCATTCTGCACTCCTCTGCATGCTTGGAATTTCCTACTATTTTTCTGAAAATTGTGTTAGCCTCACGAACCTCATGTTTTTTCATTTGAAAATAGAGCAATAATCCTTGCTCTACTCATCTCATGAGCTGTTGGAAGGTTCGTATGAAATGAAGAACATGAGTGTGACTCTAAGTGGCATACATGTATTAACAGAAATGTCTTCATTGAGGCTATAGCACTGGACCATTTAGTGACTGCCAAAAACCTCTCTATTGTTAAGTGAGACAGGCGTGGGTGTTTTGTTTTGTTTTTTCCCAGCCAATAGAACAAATGAAGGTTCTTGCACATTAACACCAAAATGAACCTCCAATATTTTTAAATGATAGAAACCAAAACAGCCAAAGTGAACCATCTCCTACCTTGGCCCCTTAGTGGTTCCCCAGAGCATCTCGCCTGCACATGCCTAGGACTCACTCTTTGCTTCCCCCAGTTTATGCTTCTGGTCACATTGCTGGCATCATGTTCAAGGGCAAGTGCCTGGGAGAAGGAAGGATCAAAGAGAGTAGTGAGGGTGGGAAGGCTGCTTTTCTCTAATTTTGAAGATTGCTTTACATTGTCCCTCTAGGGAAGATTCCATTATTTAGTTTCTAGTCTAACCTGCAGGGCATTGTTCTTTTCCAGCTTATACGCTAAGAGGCAAATAAGGAACAGAGACAGGAAAGAGATATGAAAGTCCCATGAGCAGTCTGCACTTTCTACCCTTCCTCAGCCAACTAGGTGGTTGCTAAGCTGTATGGTTATTCTTTCATTTTCCCAGCTGATAAGGAGAAAAGAGGTGTTATCTGCTCTATGCAGCCACTGGCTTTTGGGGAGGAGAACCCCAGGGCTGGTGGTTAATAGCACCTGACCCAGCACTGTTTCCCTCAACACTTCCAAGCCCTGGCTGCATCAGACTAGACAATGCTGTTGGAAACATGACAATATGGTGCAGTAATGCTCAGATCTTGAGTCTTTTCCAAACCACACTCATATCACCACTTGTGTTAGTTTCCTAGGGGTGCCATAACTGGGTGGCTTAAAACAAGAGATATTTGTTCTTGCACACTTGTGGAAGTTAGAAATCCAAAATCAAAGCATTGGTAGGGTTGGTTCCTTCTGGAGGCTCTGACAGAGAATCCATTCCATGCCTTCACTAGAGGCAACCTTTGTCATTCCTCGGCTTGTGGCTCTATCACTTTAATTCCCACCCAACTTCACATAACCTTTTTCCTGTGTGTCTGTGTGTCCTTTCTTCTTCTTCTAAGAATACTTGTCATTGGACCTAGGACCCACTCTAAGTACAGAACGATCTCATCTCAAGGCCCTTACATTATATCTGCAGAGATCTGTCTTCCAAATAAGGTCACTTTTACAGGTTCCAAGGGCTAGGACTTGGACATATCTTTTTGAGGGACCTCTGTTCAACCACTACAGTGCCCAAACAAAGGGGAAGAGAGAAGAGGAAGAAACCACAATGAGCTTCTATTCAAATCTGTAGGAATTCATGGGACAAGGTAGGGACTAGAGCTATTCAGCCAAGTGATGGTAGTAAAGACCATGGTGATTGGATGGGCCTTCAGCATGGCTGTAGTAGGGAAGAAGGGGCAGTGACTTGGGATCTGCCAAGGTCACTAGCTGGCTGGAATAACAGTCACAGGAAAAAGCTAGGTCATCAATCTCTTTCCCCCTCACTGACCCCCTTCCTCCCACCTCACTGACCCCTACAGAGAAACCTATGGATAACCCAGAGGTTTGGATCCCCCTGGGGGTGTGAACAAGGCAGCAGCCTGCCCACCCAGCACTTTGAAGCCTGTCTTGTGGAGGTCAGCCAGCTCTGTCCACTCTGGGACTGCTCAGATGCCTGCACTTCCATGGCTGGTTTGTGAACACAGGATTCAGCAGCACTTAGCTTTCTTTCCGCTGTGGTTAGAATATACAAAAGGAAAAGCCTTCCAAAACTTAGTTAACAAAATTCAATTTAAAGATCAGAAAAGGGCACACCAGATTCAAAAATTCTAAAAGTACTTTGTCTAAGAAAGGAAAGGAAGAAAATATTGAATGAATCACCATTTCTAAATTTCAAAGGAAACATTCCTTGAGTTATTAATGTTAACTCCCTACAAGAAATGTCTGGCAATTGTGTAAACAGAAGTTGTGTCAGTGATAGTTGCCAAGAAAACTTTTGGGGCCTAATATTATGGGTCTTTGGTTAAGAACATGCCTATAATACACTTCTTATTTTTCAGGCCTGGAGTCCATGAACTTTCCTCCACAGTGTTAGGATGACAAAGTCTAACAATGTTGTCTGAAAAAATTCTGTGGATTAGAGGCTGAACTGGAGTAGGTATTTGTGGAGTGGGTACCCTGTGTTGGTGACTTTGCTAGATGCTAGGGCTATAGCCACAAACAGCAATTCTAACATTGTCCTGACTTCATAGAGAGGGACATCTCATCATACAAGTATTTCTATGAAGTATGAGGATGGGGTGTCACAGAGGCCTCCACCAGGGCACTCTGCACACCTAACAAATGATTTACATGGAAACACAAAACCTAGGTATTTGCTCCCAGTGATAATGAAATCTCCCGTGGGTCTGCTCTAAAGGTTTGTGAGTTTTTTTAATCTTTTTTTGTAATTTTATTTTGAGAGAGAGAGGGAGGGAGAGCATGAGCAGGAGAGGAGCAGACAGGGAGAAAGAGAGAATCCCAAGCAGGCTCCAGGCTGTCAGTGCAGAGCCCAATGTGGGGTTCATACACACAAACCAGGAGATCATGACCTGAGCCGAAACCAACAGTCTGACGCTCAACCAAATGAGCCACCCAGACGTCCCTGCTCTAAAGGTTTTGTGCACTCTACAGAATAGTGGATGGAGGTCCCTACCTCTCCAGGAGCTACAACAATTTGAAGCAAATCTTCAGACAGGTTTTGCGGCTATATGCCCAGTGACCCCAGAGAGGATCCTAGAACCCCTCAGGTAAGAGAGAGATGCTTCTGGAAAGATAAATGCAATAGAAGCAGGTCCCCAGGGCTGAGATCAGGAAATGAGGCTCTAACCACCTTATGGTTGTTAGAATGGCTAACATCAAAAAACAAAGAACAAATGTTTCAAGGATGTGGAGACATTGAAATTCTTGTCCAGTGAAAGTAGCTGCTACAGAAAACAGTGTGAATGTTCCTCAAAAACTGAAAACTGAACTACCTTGTGATCCAGAAATCCCACTTCTATTTATCCAAAAGCATGAAAATCAGGATCTCAAAGAGGTATTTGCATTCCCACGTTCACTTCAGCTTATTCACTATAGCCAAGTTGTAAAAATAATCTAAATGTTCATCAGTGGATGACTGGGTGAAGAAAATGTGGTATATACAGACAATGGAGAATTTTTCAGCTTTTAAAAAAAGAAGGAAATCCTGCCACATGAAACAACATGGACAAACCTTGAGGACATGATGCTAAGTGAAATAAACCAGCCACAAAAAGGCAAATACTTCATGGTTCTACTTATATGAGTTACCTAAAATAGCCAAACTCATAGAAGCAAAGAGTAAAATGGTAGTTGCCAGGGACTGGAAGGAGGTGAAACAGGTAGTTGCTGCCCAATGAGTGTAATGTTTCAGTTATGCAAGATGAGTAAGTTCTAGAGATGTGCGGTACAACATTGTGACAATAGTTAACAACTCTGCATATAATGCCCTTCAAAATGTGTTAGTGGGTAGACCTCATTTGAAGTGTTCTTACCACAAGAAAGAAAGAAAGAAACAGACAAAATAAGGAGGGACAAGGACAAGGAAGGGAGGGGAGAAGAGGGGAGGGGAGGGAGAAGAGGGGAAAAGAGGGAGAAGAGAAGGGAGAAGAAGTCTTTAGACTAGGGATTGACTAACTATGGCCTGCCTGCTGCTTGTTTTTGTAAATACATAAAGCTTTGCTGTGACACAGCTACATGCATTCATTTATGCATTTTCTCAGACTACTTTCACACTACAACAGCAGAGCTGAGTAGTTGTGACCGTATGACCCGCAAAGCTGAAATTCCTGACTACCCTACACAAGGGTGTGAGCGACTGGTCATCTTAGTATTCTCCACAGTTTTCTTCTTGTATTCTCCTACTGCAAAACTTGAAACACATCCTACTACCGGTAGTCTTTCACTCAATCCATAGACTGGGCTTAACTTTATTTGCCACATGCTCCAAGGTTATTATGTTCAATTAAGTAGTCACCAGACATGTGGCTATTTAAATGTAAAGAAGTTACACACGGCCCTTTACGAAAAGAATCTTGCCACTCCTTGATTTAGATTCCTCAGGACTCTCATTACCACCAGAATGTGTCAAACACATTGACCTGGACTGCTTTAGAGGAAGGAGGACCAAACCCCAACAAAAAGTCCCTGTGCTAAGAACATCAGAGGGCACTCATAGGCACCTACTGTTTTGAAAACATCATTGCATTTAGTCCTCACATCAACTTTGTGAGGCAGGAATGATTTTCATTTGACACAAGAGAAAATAGAGACTCAGAGATGTAAAGCAAACTGCTGAACTGGCAGGGCCATATTTGAAATTAGATCTGCCTGTCTGCGCACTTTATCACTGCATCCAACTTCCACACTGTCTGCTGCTTAGACATTTCTATACAATTACTAGGAAGAATCCTATCACTTTGGACAAAGAGATGATCAGTAGGAAGTATATAACAAGTGAATTCACTCCACATGACAGTTATCAACCTGCCCCCACAACCCGATGTCACCGGGGTGATTCCTTGGAGAGTCAGTTACCATCGGGGTCCTCTCTCAATTCTTACAATTGTGTGCTGCAGTAAGGGTGCAGGGAGCAGGGGGCACTATTCAGGGCATAGTTTGCTTTACTGTAAGACTATGGAAGATCTAGCTGTTCCCTGCCAGTTTATTCTTACTCCAGCGATCATATTATAAACACTCATGCTCCTTGCCCAAAGGAGAAAACCAAGATTGTGAGGTGGCTCTGAAAACGACATCCACAAAGGACAGTTACAAGACCAGGGGATGTTTAGTTCAGAGAAGAGAAGCTCTGACAGAAGCATGCTAGCTGTGCGTTATTTTTTTCAGGAAGCTCTGCTTATTGAGAAGAGCAGCCTTCTGTGTATTCTGCCAGAGTTGAGAATGAAAACCAATAGTAGGAAATAAAATGGAAGCAGATTTTGGCTCAAAAGCTGAAATAATGTTCCAACAACTGCAAATGTCCAACAACGCAATGAGCTGTTGAGATGATGAGCCCACCCAACTCTGCAGATGTCCCAGCAAGAGCTAAATGACATATGTCCTGAATGCTGTGGCCTGGAGTTGTGAAAAGTGTCAAAGATTAGACTAGCTCACCACCACAGCCCCCCCTCCAATTCAAAGAGCCCACAATTCTGTGAACAGAGACCAGTCTGAGGACCACAGGGAAAATCAGTGCTTTGAACCAAATCTGCTTCATCTAACTCCTTCCACATCCTAATTCCAAAATCTCACTAAAAGCTAGTGCTTATTTTCAACCAAGCCCCAGTCACCTACGGGCACAATCCAGGACTAGTCAATATTAATGCTGTAAGAAGAATGATTTCTCCATTTGTCAAGAGAAACTGAAGGTCTCTGACTTTGGAGTAGGCATCCAGGTGATCAAAATAATATTAACTGACATTTACACTAAACGTTGTCATTTAGAGGGGGGCCTATGATCCAGTTAATCTTCCCAACAGCCTGCAGAGGAAGCAAGACATGTTACTCATTATCATCCATCTGCACTAAGAGGTTGCCTGGTTGCCCCACAAATACAAATGGCTACAGACCCGAATGATACCTCAAAGATGGTAGGGACCGTGATGGTAGACCATCGTGATCAATGCCCTGTGGAGAGTCGCTGAGACCTGAGGACTATTGTTTAAAAATTTGTTTGTGGTTTTCATAATGAAGGCGGACATTTTAGCACATGGAACCAGACAGAAGTAAACACATTGCTCAGAATATCTGGTGCTCACAGTATATATTTTCTACAAGCCTTCCAGTGTTTTCCAGTGCCTAAATTATTAGAATGAGTTTCACATCCTGAGGATGCATTCAGCTTGGGAGGCTAGATACTGCAAGTGATAATTATCAAGGCTCATGCCATTTAAAAATAGGTTGCCATTATTGTTCATTGCTCACATCAGTGCTACTGGATTTTATATCCTGCTTTCCCAACAGGTGTGGACTGAGTCATCCCCTCTTCTGTCACAACACTTGCCTTTGGAGGCTCCTGGAAGGAAAGCAATGTACAAATGTTAGTTAACCTATGTGCTGATTAGAGGATGTTTGCCAGCGGTCACCTGGAGCAGCCCTTCAGTGCTGCTGAGGTGATTAGAGTGATCAATGGACATGGGAGTAACTGGAGACCCCCATCTCTGCTTCTAAAACTAAAATATCCATCATCAGAAACGTGTCTGCCAGCATTTACAGCAGGCAAAACTTTTAGGTGGAGAATTGGGCAGATACGGGGGAGGGTGGGGAGGGCATTCCAGGTAGAGGAGGCATTTGAGCAAAGGCAGTAAGGCATGAAAACGAAGCACCTCTTCAGCATAACCAGAGCACAGAGTGTGCACAGGGAAGCACCGGGAGGCTGAACAGGTGGCTTGGGGGCTATGCTGTGAAGTCCCTTGATGGCAAGCTCTCAAGAGTACTTCATGCTGGAGTCCAGTGCTGGTCAAATGTGCTGGTCCAAATCACTACAGGGTTTGTGGCACCCCTACTGCAGAGTTTCTGAATCAGTGGGTCTGGGTGGGGTCCAAGAATTTGATTTCTAACAAGCCCCCAGATGATGCTGAAGCTGCTGGTCCAGGGACCACTCTATTGTCATTCAGCACTGTTTTGGGTAGGAAAGGGAGGTGATCAGAGATGTATGTTTATGGTCTTTAATTGACCAGTTTGAAGAGCCCATAATTCTGTGATAAGACATGGAAGGAAAGGAAAAGGAAAGACTTAGCCCAGGCAGTGGGTGTATGTTCAGTGGTGAAAGCTGATCCAAACTTCTCATTTTTCACCCAGTGGCAGGAAGGCACATGATCCATGTTCCTCACAGAAGAACAATGGAACCTCAACATTTTTTTAAATTTCCAGATAAAGGATGTCACTTACAAAACTCTAGAACGGAGTTTTTAAACACAGAAAATGCCTTTTTTTTTTTTTTTTTTTTTTTAGTGTCAGTTTTTCTAAAGGCATTTATCATGCTGGTCATCAATGACCCCATTAGCTGACAGAAGGAACGTTTCATAGTTTTTCCTCCTCTGCTCCTCATCTCCTAGGAGTGAAGAGGGAATGCGTTTTTGTGAGATTTACTAAGATATCTTCAGTTGCACTGAAGTGGCACAGAAATGGCAACTAGAAAAACAGAGGAAGAGCCCAAAGCTTTGCCTCCTCTACAGAGAATCATGACATGGCCCAAACAAGAAAGTCAACATGGCATTCTTCTAGGCTAATCAATAATAATCGATAATCCATAATAATCAATATCCTCCTGCCCTGACCAATATGGGCACATGCTTTAGGGCAGAGCAGGAGGAGGAAAGAAGGGAGAAGTTTTTTGTTTTTGTTTTTTTTACCAGTAGTAGGATGGGGAGCAAGTTAGTCTTAAATCCTAGCTTATTGGCCTGGTTGATTTAAGAGAAAGTTATCACCATCCACACCAAAGCATTATTAATGATTAGAGCTTAATGCATGGCTTTATTTTCTAGTTCACCAAGAGGCTTCTAGAGTCAAGTGCTTTAGTCCAGTCCAGGTGGAGAACATTGTACTTTGATGCTATACTGCAGAAGAGGTAACACATTGACCTAGCAGTTGAAGGACATGGATTCTTTTTCTGGTTCTGCAACTCTGAATTTCAGCAAGATCTTATCTTCTCCAGATCTCAGATTTCTCATGTGGGAGAGGAGCGAAGCTGTGCCTGGTTATCCATATGATCCCTGCCATCACTGATCTCCAGGAATTCTGTACCTCATATGCTGAAACCAGCTTTATGGAATAAGAATGTCCTGCGCAGTGGTCATGGCACCAACCCCCCTTGGATAGTTGGTTTTACTTGAACCCAGCTAAGCTTAATTTCCTGGCTCCATTAATATTTACCCCTGTGCTGGCCAGAGAACATCAGGGTGGAGAAGTTTCAGTATAAACAAGTAAGAAAATGTTCTAGGAAACTAATGATCTTATCTGGTCAGAATGAATGAAGAAGGTTCAGTGTTCATCTCTTCATAGGCATTATTGACAGCATTTATGCCACAGAGAGAAACAAACACCAGTCACTTTAATTGATTTCCATGGAGGCCACAACACTCTTCCCATTTGGATTCACTAAGGTTGGCCAATCCCACACCCAGCTCACATTCAACACTTTCTCTCCTCACCCGTCACCCCAACTCTGTTCACTCCCCCATATCATGTACGTACATGCCCATTTCCCTAACCATCCCATCACAATGTGATCCTCTCAGAGAGCAAGGGCCATAGTTTGTTCTTTATCTAATCTTTCTGTTGTGCACCCATCAAGTCTGGGGGAGACAAATAAGGAACAACTGTAATGCCTTTGAATCTTAATTCTCCACCAGAGTTTTTCCTGCAAGTTCAATTGCCTGTGGAGTCACCATCATCCCCAAACATGTCCCTTGAGTTCCTGGCCTGAGGGGCTGATAGTCCTCCTCTGTAGCTCTTCACTGCTACCACTGGTGGAAGACAGATCCACAGAGCTCACTGCTGCTAGCAGCAGGAGACCAGGGCCCTGCTCCCTTTGTCTTCATTGCTCACCATGTGGACTCTCTCAAAGTTTTTACTCCTGCCTCTAATCACAGAAGGGGAAACTTCTCTCTTCATCAGTGTTAACAATTCCCTTGAGACTCCTCCCACCTCCCAAGGGAATCTGATGCTCTCCGTTTATGTCTCTGTCTGCAGGTGAGCAAAGCATTCCCAAAGTTAGACAAGAGGACATTGACTGATACCACGCAATGTCTTATTCCCACCAACCGTGAATGGATGTCCAAGGTCAGGATGGATAGGAATGTAAGTTTAACTTACGTCCCAAATTCTTTTATCTTTTTTATCAGAAAGTCTTAAGAGATTCGCGGGAAAAGATAAATGCCAACAGAGTGTTCTAAGTTCCTGGGAAGGTGAATCTTCATTATGTTACTTCTCTAGGGAGCCTGTCACTGTTGATTATAGAAGGTAAATGTTTAACACGCAGATATATGTACTGGAAAATTCACTCTCATCTTGGAAAATGCAAAGTCTAGCCCAGAAGTGACGGGCCATGGAGATACTTAGTTTGTAGGCAAAAGCATGGGAAAGGAGAGGTGAACAGACTCCCGCTTAGGCAGTATGTGTTCAGATGAGCAGCAGCGTGTGGGGAAAGGAAAACTGGAAACCTGAGAGGTGCGACAGCAGGAAAGGGCACGTGAAGAAAAGTGGAATATTGGAGCTGGAAGAGGCAAACAATGACATGGCAAAATGACACCAGGAAGAAAGAAATCAAGGTGGGAAGATGCCCCATACCTATTACATCCAGCCTACAGCTGTCTCTCCAGAGAGGCCCAGGATGGAGAAGTGGCAGTTTAAATAAGCAAGCAATACGGAATACTGTAAAGTAACGGTCCCACAAAGACAGGCAGAGGTAAGAGACTGAGTCACCCAAATATCAAAGACTCAACCATGGGACTCCTAGTCTTACCTCAGCCTCCATCCATCTCTCTGTCCTCTCCGAATCCCACAAGGCTTACCAGTGCCTAACGTACTCCACCCACGGGGCTGCCATTGCCTCCCTACCTGGAATATAGACTTGTTTTTGGCACATGCAAAGTCACACAGTGGGTTTCCAGCCTTCATAGCTGAGCAAAGGGTAGCCACTTCGCAGTGGGACTGCAATCCCAGGCCAAAAACCAGGAAGATGGCACAGACTTCCAATCAGCCCTGCAGGGGAGAACCTTTCCTCAAGCTCAAACACCTCATCTGAAATATACCTCTGTCTGGTGAATATTCTTACAAGGCTGTTCAGATGACAGAGTTGATGAGGGGCCCTCACACACTTAAGCCAGCCCAATGACTACTCCCTGAGTGCCCACTATGTGACTAACATTTTGCAGGGGCTGGGGCTACAGGGAGAAGAGACACAGTCCTCCTATTTGTTGGAGCTCGAGCTCACAGTCTAATGGGGAAGATGGGCATTTAAGAAGAAATTACACGTGTTATGAAGTTTACCAAAGGATCCTCGGAAGTGCTCAGAAGTTGGGTGGCTGGTTCTCTGCTTTGGTTTTGTGTTGGCATCTCCTGCCCATCCAAGGAGTGGAACATAAGGCAAAACGGGTCACATTTCCCTCTGGAGACTGATGAAGGAAAGCCTAGGTCGTTCCATTAAGCATCCACTATTTGCTAAAATAGAAATCAGAGCAGTGGCTTCTGTTAAAGGGAGGACCGGAGATAAAGGACACTAGTCTTATCGTACACGTGCTGGATCCATAGCCTGTAATGTCCTCATACAGGCTGACATGCATTTTCCAAAGGGGCAGCTCTGCTCAATGCCAATGCCAGTAAACACCCTGGAAACTGGAGGCTCTGACTTCCTGCACCCTCCACCATCTACGGCAGAGCTGTGAATTCTGGAGTAAATGAAAAGGACCTCTGAGCCACAGGGCTGCTGTCACAAAATCCATGTGCTGAATATGTCCAGGAAATAGAAGCTATTTTCAACTCCTCATCCTACTCTAAGAAATAAGCTTGTGGATTAGAGGCAGTGGGACGTAGGCCAGTAGGGAGAAAAGAAAGTGGAGAGTGCTAAAAGTTCAGATAAATAAAAACACATAGCAATATAACTATTTGGGGGACAAAAGGCCAATCCCATGAATCTCAGCATCTTGAGAGAGTATCACTGAGTTACAGCATTACTATATAATCCCTGATATTGATTGCCCTACAACATTAAAATAAAAACTGCATTCCCTTAAATATGTAATATTTAAAAAACCAGGACTAGGGGCTCCTGGGTGCTCAGTCAGTTAAGCTTCTGATTCTTTATTTCAGCTCAGGTCATGATCTCCTAGTTTGTGGATTCAAGCCCTGTGTCAGGCTCTGTGCTGACAGCTTGGAACTTGCTTGATATTCTCTCTATCCCTCCCTCTCTCCAAATAAATAAACATTAAAAAAAAATTGAAGGGGCACCTGGGTGGCTCAGTCGGTTAAGTGTCCGAAGTCAGCTCAGGTCATGATCTCATGGTTCATGAGTTCGAGCCCCACATCAGGCTCTGTGCTCAGAGCCTGGAGCCTGGTTTGGATTCTGTGTCTCCTTCTCTCTCTGCCCCGCGCCCTCCTCACACTCTGTCTCTATGTTTCAAAAATAAATAGACAAAGGGGCGCCTGGGTGGCTCGGTTGGTTAAGCATCCGACTTCGGCTCAGGTCATGATCTCATGGTCCGTAGGTTCGAGCCCCGCGTCGGGCTCTGTGCTGACAGCTCAGAGCCTGGAGCCTGTTTCAGATTCTGTGTCTCCCTCTCTCTGTGACCCTCCCCTGTTCATGCTCTGTCTCTGTCTCAAAAATAAATAAATGTTAAAAAAAAATAATAAAAAAAAAATAAATAGACATTAAAGCAAAAAATATATATAATTTAAAAAAAAAGACAGGACTATACTATGAAAGTTAAGAATCTTTTAATTTTTTTTTACTTCAAGAGGTAAATTTTAGATGCTAGAAAAAATATGCTATTGGAATGCATCATTTCCTGAGAAGGCTATGGAAAGTTGAAAAAATAGAATAATACCATGTATAAGAAATGGCTCTAAATTTCTGCCTTATTGTGCATCCTTACCTAAATAACTAAGCATCAAGGTAGGGATTACCACAAAGAAAAAGAAGAAATGTCTCACATATACAGTATTGATGAGGATTACACAATATGGAAATTTCACGAGGATTCTGGATGTTGTTTACAAAAACTCCTCTGAAGAGCTAATGATAGACCTGGGAAGTTCGGTCCTGGCAATCCATCAATAAAACAAGCAGTTACCCTTCAGGTATCAAAGGCTAGGATGCCCCCCAGAGGGGTTAGTGACAGCCTGGCCTCTGAAAGAGTTACCAAAAATCAATACTGATTACTCAACAATGACATTTAGAGGACATGGAACACCAGAATGATTGTGTCAGGCCACAGCGTGCCGAAGAAGCCAAGTGCTTGCATTTCCGAATGGCAAACCCTGTTCAGCAGCAGATGTACGACAACGCAGGCCTGGCTGTGCTGAGAGCCATGGAAACTGTTTTGCAAGCTGTTGTCATTAAGCAGGTAATAACCAGCTTCAGTGGATAGTTAAGACAGGTTTCAACTCATCAGCCACCACACCCACCGTCTGAAAGCATCACAAAAAGGATAAATATGAATGCAATAAAATGAACTAGGACAAAGTTAACAGCCTCCAAGTAAGCCATGTTGCCAGAAGACTGGGCTTTCTCAGTCTGCCAAGGGACAGAGGCCCAATCCCCAGGGCCCAATGAGGCCCTTGCCTTGCCTTGATGCCTTAACAAGCAGTCAGATGGGATACAGAAGGCTTGCTGTATCCCTCGAGTTCAAGAAGGGAGAGGGACCTGGGTGTGAGAGGAGTCTTCCCCAGACAAATTCTGTCCTTTTCTGAGTTCTGTCACCCTCCACAGCTGGGAACTCTGAAGGTGCAGGTTTCTACACATACCACAGCCAGCCTAAACACACATCACGGGGTTGAGCACTGGTACTGACAGCATTGTGTTTAGTACCAAGCATTCTGTGGTCACCTCTTCTGCTAGGAGCTGCTTTCTCTGGGCAGATTCTGCTCTCGTGCCCTCAGAAATCTGCAAAGAGTAGCCGGGAGCCTGTGGGGTGTAGTGGAGAGGATAGGACTTTGCACTAGGTGGACCTGAGTTACAATCCTGGCTCTCCCACTTCTTTGTGGGTCACCTCTACCCTTTCCACAAATCTCTTGGAGCCTCAGTTTCCACAGTATAATGGGAGACTAATAACACCTCTCTTTCGTATCTGTTTTAAGAATTCAAGATCATGTAGGGGCACCTGGTGGCTCAATCAGTTGAGCTTCCGACTTCGGCTCAGGTCATGATCCCATGGGTTCATGGGTTCGAGCTCCACGTTGGACTCTGTGCTGACAGCTCAGAGACTGGAGCCTGCTTCAGACTGTGTCTCCCTCTCTCTCTGCCCACCCCCCATGCTGTGTTCCTCCCTCCCTCCCTCCCTCTCTCAAAAATAAACACTTAAAAAAAATTAAAAGAATTCAAGATCAGGTAATATCCAGCAGAGTGACTGACACATAGGAGTTGTCCTGTCAATAATAGCTTTTATTATTAGTTACTAATATTATCATATGAGGTTCATTACTATGGGGGAATGATAACAAGGGAAGTAGGAAGGAAATATTGACACAAACAAGGAGATTGGCTTCTTATTAAGAAAGATTTTGGGGGATGCCTGGGTGGCTCAGTCAGATGAGCAATTGACTCTTGATCTCAGGGTCATGAGTTTGGGCCCCCTGCTTGGCTCTGCACTGGGCAGACAGGCTAAAAGAAAGGAAGGAAGAAAGGAAGGAAGAAAGGAAGGGAGGGAGGGAGGGAGGGAGGGAGGGAGGGAGGGAGGAAGGAAGGAAGGAAGGAAGGAAGGAAGGAAGGAAGGATTTTCAGACCACCCTGTAGCTTTCCTATAGAAAATGTTCACCAGGCCAAAATCCTGCCTCCCTCAAAGGTATTAAAGAGCATGTAAATGTTCCTTATTCTCTTTAACTTTCCCACAGCCCTAGACTGCAGTAGGCGAGTTTCATCCTGTTTTTGTAGGTAGGGGAAACTGAGGTACAAATGATCACCTAATCCTCTGAGTCAGAGGCACCTCCCAAAAATAAACCCAGGGGCAGCACAGTCTCCACTCTTTCTGGACCCGAGCTCTTCTAACAAATGATTCATATTGATAGGTATCTTTACTTAAAACAACAGTCCCACAGTAGAGTCCCTGTGTTTTTGGCAACCCAGAAGCTAACCTTCAGAAGCCCCGGGCCAGTCTTCCACAGCACATGCTCTGACACCATCCTGTGTCAATCCCTCTTCTCTTGGTTGTGTCTGGTTCTCAAATAAGGGAGCAGGAAGGAACACAGACAGACTGAACTCCCACAGCACACTTTCTCCCTAGGGCCTTCTGGACTCAACCAGCAGGGGCCCACCCTGTCCCACAGGGGATGGGGTCGACTCCAGGCATCTACACGCTCAGATCTTGGCTCTTGTACCTCACCCCCAGTTCTTGGGAACACACCTTCTCACCCAGCAGGCTAATTCCAATGAGGTTCACCAACCCTGGGTTGAGAACATGCAGAGCGTGCCTGCTTGTGTAAAGGAACCAGCTTCTTCAGAGGTGAGCCCCCGCTTTGCAGGGCTCCACATTGGGTTTTATTCCCTGCTTCATTAGATTGTTTTCCTGTCTCTCCCAGAATTATGCCTCCTGCATACACACGTCTGGACTGAGGCCTTTTCTTCTGAAACTTAGTATGCTCCAAAGTTCCAAGGCAGGGATGAAGTTGAAGCCTGTGCGGCCAAATGACTGCCAGAGACCATGTCCCTCCTATTTGGTGGACAGTTTATGCTTGCACTGGAAGAACAGTGCCTGAAATTCCTTGTTCACTCAGCTGAGGAGTGTTCTGACCTTGTGCACTCAGGAGGATAGTGCAAGTAAGGCTTTTATTAATAGGCACTTAGTTTTGTACTTAGCAGAGTGACTGGAACATAATAGGGACAAAAATGCCTGTTGAATAAATGAATATTCATTGTATCGGCACTCCTATGTGTTTATTTCATGCCTTGCTACTTTTTGATTGTACTTTAAAGGATGATATACCAGCTTTTGTAAAAGTTCCTTCAGAGAAACCATTAGAATTTAGCTATGTTCAGGACATGCTCAGGTGACCAAAGGCAAGGACCAAAAATCATCTATCTCCTCAGCAATTTTTCCAGCTACAAGGACACAGAGATCTGTCAAGCATTACTCTATTTCAGAGACCATAGGCATTCCTCTGCGTGCAGTGAGAGGAAACCAAAGCAACTTCTTGTGATAAGTTCAAAAAGCCAAAGAATCTAGCAACCTAGAAAAGCCTCCCTGGGACCGTAAGACTCTGCTGCCAGGGTCACCAAGACAATAGCAACATAACAAACATCACTAGCAAGAGCCTCTGCTGGAGAGATTGCTTTAAAACTGGGATGCCTGGGGTGCCTGGGAGGCTCAGTTAGTTAAGTGTCTGACTTCAGCTCAGATCATGATCCCATAGCTCTTGAGTTTGAGCCCCACATCGGGCTCTGTGCTGACAGCTCAGAGCCTGGAGCCTGCTTCAGCTTCTGTGTCTCCCTCTCTTTTTTTGCCCCTTTCCCATTCACACTCCATCTGTCTCTCAAAAATAAACAGACATTAAAAAAAAAATTTTTTTTTAATACAAAACACATTTGTGCCTGGCCCCCAGCTGGTCTTCTTTCCTCTTTTGCTGGCTAATTCTACCACAGCAATTCAGAAGCTCCACATTGCAGAGCCGCTCCCCCTCAGTGCACATTCCTCATGCCAATCCTCTTTGTAAATGTTTGCTTTAAATGTAATCTGCAGCTTTACTAAGATTATATCCTGAGCACACATTTTTTAGACATCCATACCTCTGTGCTGGGAGAGTGGACACTTTCCTACTCCCTCAGTTGTGGTCTCTGCTTTATTCCTTAGACACACCCAGGCTTTTCTGTCCTGATGGGAGCGCTTCTGATTCAGAGCCCTACGGAATCCCAGAGGACAGAGATCACTCGTTACCCTTTCTATCTTCTGTGTGTCTCGCACATAGGAGGCACTCAATAATTTTTTTAGCAAACCAGTCTACTCATTGCTCCCTGAACTCATGAAGCACATTTCCATCCCTAGGCCATTGCTAAAGTCCTGTCTCTTGCCAAGAATGCACTCCCTTCTCCTTTCCACTTATGCAAATCTTGACTCTCCCTCAGGACTAAAACCAAGGACTTGTAGAGTTTACAGAACTCTGTTCTCTTGGCAATTAACATAGTATTTTTTCTTTATTAGTTTGTTTCTAGTCTTACCTCCTCAATTAATCTGAGGTCCTGTATGCTCCATCCGAGCTGAAGTCACTTACCAGAACCAAAACCAGTAGACTGGTTAAGGTGAGAAAGGGGGCTCAGTACCAAAACTTTTCCTTAGGGGTAGGTCGGGGGTCTTTCCGATTCAGACACTGGTATAATCATGGGAAAGACACCTATGTGGAGGCAGAATCTATGTGAATGATTTAGACTCAAAAGCAGGAGCAAAGGAACAGAATAGGTAAAGAAGCAGAGGTTAGGATGTGGTCTGTCTAAAATGATGTGCTTGGATGAAGCTCATTTGCCCTGAAACTTTTAGTTCAAGTCCAGATCCTGCCCCTTCAGGCAGGATAGGTTGGCCCTTAAGGTAGTACTCCCCAACTCTGGCACAGACACTCTTGCATAGGAACTATCGAATCCCTTATTATAACATCTACCTCCACCCAGGACCTAGCAGGTTTTCCATTAGAAGGAAGGGAGGTAAAGAGGGAAGAAGAGAGACAAGCAGATTGTTAATCCCCTCCTCTCTGCCAGTTCAGAAGGCCAAAGTGAGCCCAAGTAAGTTGCCATCCTCACACCTACCTATTCACACTCAAACCCACACACCCAGTTGTTTGGTAATAATTGCCTCATCTTTCATGATTTGGAGATTGCTTTTTTTTTTTAATGATTTTTTAACATCTCTATGCCCAATGTGGGGCTTGAACTCACAGCCCCGAGATCAAGAGGTGCATACTCTACCAACTGAGCCAGCAAGGCGCCCCAAATTTGGAGATCACTTTAAGCTCCCTGGTAGGTCTTGAGTTCCTCAAACACAGGGACTTTATCTGCTATTTTTTGTATCTATCACTGAGGAACAGGCATGGTTTCAGCCTCCAAGGTAGGCATGGAGGGTCCCAACGCACTGCTCACAAGGGGATTGGGGCAAGATTCTGCTTGCAGTAAAGCATGAATGGTTGGGACACCTCTGTGGGTTCAGCCATTGTGTCATTGTGTAGTTTACTGCAGTTCTCTCTCTCTCTCCATTCCCATCCACAACACCCAAAGCCAACATGCCAAGAGAGAAGGAGAGTTCCCCACTCCAATTAGACTTCCCCAGGCCTCTGCCTTTCAGAGTTAGCGGTTAAGTGTGCAAGTGTGCCCTGAGGGTCCTTCCCATGGCCATCGGCAGAGGAATGGGGCCTAACACCATAGGCCCATGTCTGAGGCCCTGGAACAGACTCAGGAAGAGCACCATTGGGATTTGAAATGGGTCTGCCCTGTCTCAGTCTTTACTATTTTTCCCAATGGGATCACACTGGGGAGGGGAAGGGAAAGTTACTATCATACTGCTGTTCTTACAATGGCCTCTCCCTCTAATCACAGGCAAAATCAGAAAACTAAGTATATCCAGGGGAATTCTGAGCAGTAAAAACAAACAAGATTTAAAAACAAAACCCACACTCCTCACCAACTAGAGAATGAAAAATTCTGCTCCATTAGGTGAAATCTGATTTCAGATCAACAGAATGTAGATGGAGGAAAAAGCCCCTGTGACCCAAGAGTGAATTAAAGCTGCCAAGCAAAATCCAAACAGCAAAACAGACGAGGCATGTGGTTATGATTAATGTGAAAGAGAGGCTATGGGAGAGAGAGGGGCTGACCCAGTCATAGCTACACAGAAGCAAGCTTTCTGACTAGGCAGGCCCGCCTCAGCTCACCTTTCCTGTTCCAGGCCCTGGGTGTTATCTCTGAGCAAACAAAATCTTATCTCTTATCAGGTGGAGCACACCACAGGGTTGACCCAGCACTTGACCCACACAGAGCCTGCCTCTCTGGACCTGAACTACGACCCAGTGGGTAGGCAGGACAGGGACTTTTCCATCCATTATACAGATGAGAAAATAAAGTCCCAGAAAGATTTGCTCCAGGTCTTCTACTTAGAAAAATAATATAACCAGAACTTGAATTTGGCTGTTCTAACACCAAGCTTAGAACTCCTTGCAGGGTCCCACGGGCCTTGGGCCTCTGCAGGAAGGGAAGGAACTCAGCTGAGTAGTCAGTGAGGTCCCTTGGGCTTCTTTCATCCCTTTCAAACAGGAAGTGAGAGTGCAGACTCCAGTCCAGCCCCCAACCAGCCCTATTATTCCAGTTACCCACCCCCCCCCCCCGCACCTCCACCCCAGGGCTCAACACACTTTCAATGGGTTCAAACTGGCCCTTGAACCAAAGGCATCCAGTCAGCCACACTCTTTCATGCCAAAGCTTTCTCTGGTAAAACAAATCTATAAAGAGAGATTTTTACTGAGGAGGCCCCACCCAGCTCAGCCAAAGAGAGATAATGGGTGGGTGACAAGGCTTCCTATTTTAGGAAATCTGTCAGTACTCTATCAGCAGAGCCTGGGCCTTTGGCCAACAAGGCCCTGGAGAGAAGAGTGAGAAGTCAGGGAAGCTATTGTGAACTCTGTGTCCCCACCACGGAGGGTCTTGGGCTCAGTGTGTGTTGGGTGGAAGGGGTGTGATTCAGCCCCTCTGAGCTCATGCTAGAGCAGTGCCACTATGGCCTGGTCCTCCCCCAGAATCGCGCCTCCACCTCCACAGGACAGAGACGTCCTTCCCACAGCCTGAACCCCCCCCCCCGCCCGCCTCCTTCCCCTGGGAAGTGGGTGCTAGGAGGCTGCCCCGCCCCTACCCAGTGTCCACAGAACAGGCCCAAACCAGTCTTCTATGTTCTCCTCAGAGAGGAAGAGGTGTCACCCCCTTCCCACAGCAGCTCTGTGCAATTTCCTCCTGCGTAAAAAAGTGACAGCAACACCTTCTTCCTGGAATACCGTATCAATTAAATGAGAAAATGTGTGTAAAGCATCATACACAGTGGGCACTCAAGTAAATCATTTGCCCCTTCCTCCCAGGAACAGTTCTGATTCTCCGGTAGCCTGGGCCTCCCCACAGGTCTTGCTCTGTATCACCAATTACAACTTTCCCTAAACCCCAAAGACAGTACTCTCCACCCCAGCTGCATATTCCCATGTCCTCCAGGCCCATCTGTGTCCCACAGTTCTGGATATTTTCCTTATGAAGCATGTATAGCATTTGCCACAAGCTCAGAGCTCTAAGACCCTGCAAGACCTAAGTTTGCATGGGGATGGAGAACAAAGGGAAGGTTCACACAGCATTCAGGCAGTGGGTGGGAGCAAACACAACCCCTGGGTGCAGTCCCTCTCCTTTGACCATCACAGCATCCATCCAGTGCTCTCAACAGCATGCACGAGGTACTCATTTTGCAGGGTACTAACCCTTATTGCCATTTCCAGATACAGTATACTTCTTTTTATGGGATGTTTTTCAAAGTCTTACTCTGCAGATTTCTGATGTTAATGCATGCTATCTTCCTTTAAGAATTTTCTTTGGCTCAGCCCCTCCCACCCTACATCCCAAGACTGAAGCAACCTCAGGAGCTGAAGCCAAATTGCCATGCCTAGCAATTATGAGTGTGGACACCCTCTCTTCCCAGACATTTTCAACTCAACAGTAAGGAGGTCAGTGGCAAGCTGGGGGCCCCAGCAGACCTGGTGGGGGCAGCCAAAGGACAGAGCGTCAGCAGCTTCCAGAGAATGAACCAAGACATTTCAGGTTAAAATCTCTGCACCAGCCCCGGGCCAGTGCAGCATAATGGGGAGTGACTACAGGAAGCAGTGTAAAAATCAATACTGAATGGACAGCTGACACAGCACCTATGAAAACAGACAACCATTGGGTCCTCTCCTCCAAGGATCTGGTGGCCACCACCAGCTGCAGCACAAGCAAGCAAACTTTCTAAATCAAAATAGTATCCTGGGTCTGAGAAATAATACAAGACAAATCACCAGAGCTCGGGGAGAGGTTTTAACAAAGTCCTGACACACCTGAGCAAAGAGTAGCTAAAATAAGACCAATCCCCTGAAGGGCTGTCAACCATCATCATCATAATGGCCACTACTACCTAATGATGGGGGCAAGGAGATGGCAGCCAGGAGGTGGCTGGCTGAGGGGCCTCATCACCCTCATCATCCAACACTGGCTCACCTTCCCCAGGGACACAGCTCCTACTCTGGGCCTGCCTGTGGTTGATGAAGTGAATAAGGAAACTAGATTTGTTTGGAGATCACAAAGCAAGCTAAAATAGAGGCGGAAGCACAAATTCCTGGCAGACAAGGCCTGCTACCAAGTGTTGGAGATTCACACTGAGTCCACCAGGAAACAGGAAGTAGTGGAGTGGCCCCATGCAAGGTGTTCGCTTATGTCTGCTCCCCTACCAGCACCTTCCTTCCCTGGGACCTTGAGTAGGAACATATTTTTAAAGTACCCAGGGATACCATGTCTCTGGGAGGACCCTGTCACACATTTTTCCTTTTGTCTTTCAGCAAGGGCACTCTTTTCTCCTTATTTAGTGATACTATGCAGATAATGCTCTTCAGGACCAGGGCTGGTTTTGTCAGATAATCCAAACACCTACTGGGTGCCCACCAACACGTCCTATTAAAAACTGAACACTTTGGGGCGCCAGGGTGGCTCAGTTGGTTAAGTGTCTGACTTCTGCTCAGGTCTTGATCTCACAGTTAGTGGGTTCAAGCCCCGCGTCGGGCTCTGTGCTGACAGCTCAGAGCCTGGAACCTGCTTCCCATTCTGTGTCTCCCTCTACCTCTCTGCCCCTCTCCCACTCACACTCTGTCTCTCAAACACAAATATAAACACTAAAAAAAATTTTTTTAATGAATGCTTTATTAAGTAAAGAAAGGAACAAAAAAGTATATCACACACCCAGAGACTATGGGTCCGGGACATGGGGGCTGTGTATGGTTTATCTAGGAGCAACTCAGGATGGTTCCCCTTCAGGACAGGCAAGGAACCCTAAACTGCCCAACCATGTGGGAGCCCTTCTACCCCTAGGCTTCTTGGTCTCAGAGGACATCCCGGTATTTAGTAACCCAAGCCAGGCATCTGTGCCTTTCTCTGCTGGAGCCCGGCTTCGTGCTTTCCCACCCAGCAGAGGTCCTGCTGCAAGTGAAAATCCCAGCCTGATGAATGCAGTTTGCTGACAGTGGCCTGCCCGAGCTGTATCTGGCACACCTGCCTCTCTTCCCCTTTTTCCACCTCAAAGAGTGGGAAAGGGTTTCTTTTCTGTTGAGCCCACAGCTGATGAGCTGCAAGGCGCCACCTGACATGAACTCCCTAGTGGCAGTCCTGTGTGGTTGCCATGGCGCCCTGAGGGCCACTCAGCTCCCGGAGCAGACCCAGCCTGCGACTCCACAGGCAAAAAAGGCAGAAGGTCACTAAGATGAGTGAATGAGCAGGGGCAATAAAATCTCATTTCAGCCAATATACTTCTCATCAACCCAAACAAGCGTTCGACTTCCTTTTATACTGTCAACCTTAGAGAGCAGAGGTTAAAATAAAACCTTAAAGGACAGGTAAATGAAGGATATACAAAGAAGCTGGCCAATCCATCAGGCAAAATATAAGCCTCTGGCACAGGGCAGGGGCTAGATAAATATCTGTTAAATGAAGAAGGGAATAAAAGCAACTCAAATGTGATTTAGGCCTCTTAAGGAATATTTTCTGAAAAGGCACAGTCAGCATTAATAATTAGCATATTAGGTGTATCATTTTCTGCCCTCCAAAATGCTTTCATGCCTTATCACTTCTGATCTTTGCAACAACAAAAGGCACTAGAGCTGGGCTGGGACATCATTTCCATTTTGCAGCTGAGAAAACTAAGACACAGAGAAGTGGCCTGACCAAGTGACTCAGCACATTGGTGGAGGCCATAGGAGGAGAACTCAGAGCCCTGGCTGCTGACCCCCCCTCTCCCACCTCCTCTAATGGCTCAGCCACAGGCTCTCCTCCTCCCCCTTCCCTGGGCAGTGGACATTTGAGAGGGGGCAGGAGACTCAAGTCCTGTCCATGCCTCGGCTCACCGGGGCCCAAGAATGATGAAATATTTATTTGGTGATAAGACACTGCCCTTCAGATCAAATGGCTGCTCGGGCCTGGATTACCTTACAATAAGGTAGACCCAATGTCAGTGTCTGCAGCCTACTGGCCTGAGTGGCTGAAGGGTCCCTCACTCCAGCTTGCATGTGAGCCATGGCCAACAGCTCCCCACCCCAACCCCTCGGGCAGGGAAGCAGAAGGACCAGGAGGAGAATCTAGAGACACAGAGCATAGACTAAGCGCCCCTCATCCCCAACCACAACCCCTCCCCTGGATCATCTGGCTTCTGGCCCTTCTGCTTCCCTTTCCTCTCTCAGTGATGTCACCAGGGAGCCAGCCTCCTCTTGTTTCCTCGGAAGAAGGAGGAAACCCAGAGGATCTCTCCCCTCAGGGCTGCCCGTTGATCAAAAGACATCGTTCCTACTACTGGGAACCATTCAGGATAAAATGCACAAACGTGGGGAAACTACAAAGGCTGTAGAAAGTGGACAGATTGCCCACAAACACTGTCCCAGTGACTTCCTAGTTGGCGTTTTAGAGCCCCTGTCACCTCGAGCTCCACGTGATAGGCTCAGCACACTTCCCCTCTCCTCAGCCCAGCCCGAGCTCTCAGGCATGAGAAAACACTGTATGCACCAGCCTCTGGTGTTCTCCAGAGCCCCCAGCTCAGACTCGCTTTAGTGTTGAGGATTAAATGAGGTAAAACATAAGAAGCTATCTGAAATGTTTTAAAATATATATGCCAAATGGTAATAAGGTTTGTTGTCGTGTTTTTCTCCTTTTGACTCACCCCCATGTGCTCCCAGCCCCAGGAAGCTGACCTCTGAGAAAGTCATCCTTCTGGGCACCCTCGCTGATGGTCTCCGGTTTGAACAACGGGAGACATCCAGCAGGAAAAGTGGTTCAGGGACCAAAATTCCCTTCTCCCCTTTGCCCTTTAGCCTCAGGGAGGTAATGGCTCCCAGGTGATGGAAGTCTCTGGGCACCTCCCTATTTGTTTCCTTAACCCTGCTTGCATCTCTGTTAATCTCTTAATTAAAGTTTTTCATTTGAGCCACCTGGGATAAATTGTTTTCCAATTTATCCTGATAATTGATAATCCTGATAAATCAGGCCCGTGACTGATAAACTCAGACACATCCACATCCGTGTCCAGTCAGCTCAAAGGGCCACCCTTGTGTTCCTCCATCACTGGGAGCAGAGAAACCACAGTGTCCATTGATGGTTAAGCTGTCTTCAAGACAGAGCTTCCAAATTCCCAGCAAGGCGACCTTGCCCTTCCTTCCTCCTCCCGTCGTTCTAGCAGCACATTCTTATACAGCAGCTCGGCGTGGGCTGCCAGCAGTTTGACATCAGGATGGAAGAATACAGAGGCCTAAGAGGTTCCGCATTTTCTGGAATCTAATGATTCTGCTGATCCTCTGGTGTTTGGCAATAGCTCTTTCAATGTCGAGATGCTTAAATCACTTCTTTGTTCTTTCTGCTGTGTAACTAGGGCACCACTAGGAGTCTGGAGGAATTGCTGTTTGAGGTAGGTATTTTGGGGGTGGACAGGATAGTTTTTCCCCTTGTTTTGGAGGACTTAAACCATGCACTTGGAAGAAGGTCAAATTTGTTTGGGATTTTCTCCTGCAGTAGGTTCACAGCTGATCCCTTCTTCTGTCCCTTAGTCTCTAACATTACTTCCCCCTCTCCCTCAGGGTGGGTGTCTACTTTGCGAAACACAAGTCCTGCCTTCTTCTTTTGCGTTTATCTCACTCTAACTCCCAAGTAGCTGTAAGCTTCACTGCCAAGTGCCTTCCATTACACATTTATTTATTAAAGGCCTGCCACGCGCCAGGTGAGATTAGGGAAACGGGGAATGATAGTGACCAAAGACAGGAGGCCCAGGACCTCACAGTCTAGCATAAGGCAAGGCTAGAAAAGGCTCAGGGAATTCAAAGAAAACCCGGGAAGGGGAAGCAATTGAGGATGGGGGCTCCCCCTGGGCTGTGCCTCCTGACCATGAGTGTTCTAGGGCAGGGATCGGGTTCACAGCTAGCCTATTTTCCACACCTCAGAGAACATGTGCTTCATCAATAAGTAACCACACCTGAGTTACTATGCAAATAAGCTCAGCTCTACTCTCTCAACAGCCAGGTTCACTTTTCCACTAGCCTTTTCTCCAGCTCCCAGACTCTGTGCTATCTTGACTCTGTGGCACTCATTTATCATGGCCTGTCATTACCGAATGAGACACCAAGCATGAAAAAAGACAGTTTGAAGGGTCTTATCTGGTCTCCCTCAGCCTGAGTTTGTTTGGAGGGCCAGTGTTTATCCTGGCCCAATCTCCTGCTTTTGCCAGAGAAACTACCAGCAGTGATAGCTAAATCCATTTAGATTAGGAAAAGGCAGAGAGAAAGGAAAAGCCAGCAGAATGAACCCAGCAGGGAAACCAATTTTGCTGCAGTGAACTAACTGCCTTGCGCATTTCAAATGCAGCTCAATGCTAGTCCTGGTTCACCTTCACTCACCTCACAGCCACAGGCGAAGTTCAGCTGCTAGGAACTTTGATTTCAATTCAGACTGATTTCCAAAATGTCCTGGGGATTCTAAACCTTCACTCCCCCAAACACTTCAGGGTAGGCCATAATGAATCTTACATCTTGCATTTATCTGAGAGAGGAGGTTCCAACAGTCTATGTGAGGGAGACAGGAAGCAAAGACTAAATAGGAAATCTGCCATCCCTTTTTGTTCCCATTTCCTTTCGTGAAAACCCTTCGAATCAAAAAGTCATTGGATGTGGGAGTTAGGAGAGATGTTGGGGATCGCTCAGGCCAATGGCCCCTCCTCATTTTAGAGAACTAATGGAGAACACAGGCCGTGATCAAAATCCCAAAGCCGGTGGCTGAGCTAACCCCGGCTCCAGGCCAGCCTTCTGCTGGCTGCACTACTGCCCTGGGAATTCGTGTGCAAGGCACGGGCAGAGGGGGCCATGGGCCCACTCACGGAATAATGAAGAAACTCTGAAGAGGAAGAAATCAGCTGACTTTTAGTTCGCCATCCAGGCTGGCTGTCACGAGGCTAAAATTGGAAGCAGGTGAATCTGCCTGATGAGAGCTGAAGGAGGAAAGTGAGGAAGAGGGAGGGCGGGAGGCAACGAATATATTTCAGAACAAACAGAATCTGTGACTGCATTTACTCCGTGTTCTAGGGTGGCCGCGTTTGGCTCAGAATGAAGTAAGGGCAATATGTCCCTGCAACAGGAAAATGCTTCTTGTATAAATAAAGGTCAAGGCAAGTCTCAGATGTGAGTAAAGGACAGGGGAAGCCGCTTGTGGTGATTGCAGTGATACGCCACCAGATTTCCCTTCCAGAAGGAAGGATTTGTTCCCCCACATGTGAAGCGCTGCTAGAAGACTCCTGGCTGTCAGACCTCTTTGAGACTGCCTGGGCCAAAGGAAGCTGCCCTGCCCAAGGTCCTGCCTTCTGGTGGCAGCCCCCAGCCAGGGACCCAACCACAGGAGTGTGAAGACCTGACCCTCTAGCCCCATCTGGGCACACCTTCCCAGCTTCAGAGCTCTCCTGGCAAGCTGAATTCTTTGTTGGGATTGCTTCAGGGCTTAACTTCTCCCCTGCCCATACTTTCTCCTCCTGCCTTCCACACTGTTGATACCAAAAACACTCCCTAGTGAACAGCAGCCTGCACATAGATCCCCATCTCCGTCAGCTTCGGGGAGAACCCATATGGCAACACTGCTCATTAAATCAATATACAGAAGGCACAGTGAAAACCCTCCATCCACTGAATCTGATCAATAACCCATCTCTATGAAAGAACATTCCCCAAGTCCTGATTTAGAGAATGAAGTTAAAGCTCTGTAGGTTACAGGCTGTCACCTCACTGCTGATTGCAATGTGTGTATGGAGCCATTCAAGTGCCAGAGCAGTGAGACTGACAAGGCTATTCCTTCCCTTGTAGGACCACACCCTATCTGAGCCAGTCAGCCAGAAACAAGTCCAGGCAATTCTTAAAGACTTTTAAAGAAGATTCCGGAACCACCTCTGGCACCCTTTGTAAAGCCGATAAGTCTTAACTATCAGAAATGTTCCCCTGAAATAAATTTAAATTCCTCACACCCATATTAATTTCTTTTTGTTATCTTACACAGAGGTAGAAAACACTTAGAAGCTTCTTCGTTTAGTGACCCTTTGGGATTCATCTCCAATCTTTTCTTCAAGGTGAATGACCCCATTCCCACTAGTTTTCCCACCAAAGATTCTGCTTTCAATCCTATTATCTCTATGGCTTTCTGTGAAAGCCACAAAAAACCCTCTTTCAAACCTTCATTTGAATGTTGGTCAATTTAGGGGCAATGCCAATTTCTCACCTATTAGAGTTAATTTGATCATCCTCTGTGAAATATGGCACTCAGTACTTGACAATTCACCATCCATAAGCAAGCAAGGGCACTTTCCTTAGATTTCCACTCTTCGAAGCAGACATTCCCACAGCCTGGAGATCCTAACAGAGCTTCTCACTGAAGAAGTAGGAAGACATCAAGAGATGAGAAGAAAAATGTTAAACCTGAGGCCTCATGGTTCCTAAGAACCAAGAAGCCACTGTGCCCCAGAGAACAGGAGGGAAGAGAGACTCTGCAGAACTTAGCCAGAGGCAGACATCTCATGTTTGACAGTAATGAACCTCTGCCTATGAGAGAAATCTAAGCACATTAGTTACTTCCTTCTTGCCAAAACTCCGTGAGATATTTAGATTTCTGAGCTATGAATTGAAAGCGAAATAAGCCCTTTTTTGTTTCCCTGTGCTCACTTCAGGATGCTTTCCAGATTTGCATGGTAAACAACAATTTATAAAGGAGTGCATTCGCTTATTTTGCTGTATCTCTGATCCTCTTTGCCAGAGCACAACCCAGTAATTATTATGTTTTAACTATGGATTGGTAGTTTTTATACTCTTTAGGAAAACTCAAACTAGTGATTTTCAACCATTTGGCAAGACCTGTAGACATTTCGGTTAGTCATGACTGGTTGCGGGTGAGCAGGAAACTCTACCGACATCTAGTGGATAGAGGCCAGAATGCTGCTAACCATTCTAGAGAGCCCAGGATAGTCTCATACAACAAAGAATTATTTGGCCCAAAATGATGATAGTGCTGAGGTTGAGAAAAACTCTGACTCACAAATAATTCTGTGTCCTCCTAAATTTACTTACCTCTTCAGGAAGTTTCATGCATTGTTTCTCCTCCTCTGGCCTGGAGAAATTACAAGCTGCTTGACCAACAAGGTCACAGTCTTTCTGTTTTATTCTTTTTTTTTCCTTGATGAAGGCAGAGCTAAGGAACAAAGACAAGTAAAACCTCAAATATAAGGTGAAAACAGCTTAATCTTGGCTCATGGACTACCTTCAAAAGCTATGTGTTGTGTGGGTACCTTTGAACAAGCAGACCAAGTCAGAAAATAACAAGGAATTATCACCAAAAACCATAAGATACCTAGGAATAAACGTAACCAAAGAGGTAAAAGATATGTACTCTGAAAACTATGAAACACTACTGAAAGAAATGGAAAATGACACAAAGAAATTGAAAAACAGGGGCACCTGGGTGGCTCAGTCAGTTAAGTGTTCAACTTCAGCTCAGGTCATGATCTTGTGGTCCGTGAGTTGGAGCCCCGTGTCGGGCTCTGTGCTGACAGCGCGGAGCCTGGAGCCTGCTTCAGATTCTGTGTCTCCCATTCTCTCTGCACAACACCCCCCCACACACACACACCTAGCACTCTGTCTCTCTCTTAAAAATTAACATTAAAAAAATGTTTTTAAAGAAATGGGAAAACATTCCATGCTTAAGGATCAGAAGAAATGTGTATACATATATGTGTGTGTGCGTGCACACACACACAAACACACATACAATGGAATATTATTCAACCATCCAAAAGAATGAAATCTTGCCATTTGCAATAATGTGGATGGAGCTAAAGTGTATTATGCTAAATGAAATAAGTCAGAGAAAGACAAGTACCATATGATTTCACTCATATATGGAATTTAAGAAACAAAACAAATGAACATGGTTGGTGGGGAAGAGAGAGGAAAACCAAGAAACAGACTCTTAACTATAGAGAACAAACTGATGGTTACCAGAGTGGATGTGGATGGGGGGATGGGTTAAATATATGATAAGTATTAAAAAGGGCACTTGTAATGAGCACCAGGTGTTGTATAGAATCACTAAATTCTACATCTGAAACTAATATTACACTGTATGTTAACTAACTGGAATTTAAATAGAAACTTAATTAGAAAAATAACAAGGACTTCCCAGAATTACTTCCTAGATCAAGGTCTTATTCTGAGGCACAAAGAGATGCCTCTTGTTCTTAACTGTGTAATAATCTCATCTTCCCACTTTGAATCAAGGATTGAATACTATGTAAGCAGAATAATCAGGTACCCTCTTCACTTGATTTTGAAACCATCCCAATGATTTTGAGAAAACAGACTTCCACAATATGGCTGTAAATTGACCAGCCCGGGCTGTTTCTGTGTATACATTTCTTACTTTTCTGAAGAATAGATTGAACATGTTAAAAATTTTTGAAGGTAAAATTATGATATGGCAACAGCTTTACAGGCAGCCTATGCTACAACCTAGAGTAGCACAAACAGAAAAGTCAGCCAAGTCATGAGGGCCCAGTCAAACATATAACAGTGTGGGATCACTGCACAATGGGCAGGATCCTATTACAATATGGCCTTTGAAATGTCTTGAAAAGAAATCCTATGTCTAGAAAACAAAGCCCTTATTTCCAGGCCCCAACTCACCCCACTCATCCCACCCTAATCCCTGCTTCAACTGAATGAAAAAAGGTCAAAAACAGAAAAGGTGCTAGGATTTTATAACATTTTAATACAGAGTAACTTTTTTTTTTCTTTAAAGGGCCATCTTCTAGGGGTGCCTGGGTGGTTCAGTCAGTTAAGTGTCCTACTTTGGCTCAGGTAATGATCACGGTTAATGGGTTCAAGCCCCACATCAAACTGTGCTCACAGCTCAGAGCCTACAGCCTGCTTCAGATCTGTGTCTCCTTCTCTCTCTGCCCTCCCCTGCTCTCACTCTGTCTCTCTCTCTCTCTGCTCTCTCTCAAGAATAAACATTATAAATAAATAAATAAATAAATAAATAAACTTAAAAATAATAATAAAGGGCCATCTTCTTCAGAATGCAAATCCCACCATGAATGGTTTTCAAGGAGGATTCTGGGGAAGGGTAAAAAGCACCAGGAATCTATCTTTCCACCTAATCAACAATTGCTCTGGCAGAATCTGTCTGACAGTCTAACTCTTTGGGGACTCTAGAATCTACTGAAGGCTTATAACTTCCAGGGGAAGACTTTAATAGTAAATTGGTTACTTTGAGTCAATTTCAGTTATAGTACAGTAGCAACTACCCCTCTCACATCCCCAGTCCCAAAGCAGGCAGCTGTGCACCTTTTCCTGGAGCAGTGTGCACAGATTGCAGAATCCAGGTGGGTAAAAAAGGATATATCTTCCAAATATAGTGTATCTGTTCTCTGATTACTGATTGCTGCTTCTGATCTCAGAGATGCCAACAAAGAGGAAGTTGGCCATTGTTGTTGCACTTCCCTCCATTGTTGCAAGCTTCTCCCCCTTCCAGCTGAAGTAACTTCCAGAGGATTGAAAGGGTCAGTATTCTCTTTTTTCCTCCCTCCATTTTTCTCATTTTCCCTTTTTGGGAAGCAGACATGAAAGAGTAGGATGTTCAAAAGCAACTCCATATACGGGGAAAATTAGAAAGTCATCATGCACACCCAGGGAAAGGTGCAGGCTCAGAAAAGACTTGAGAAGATATTAAGTTTACACCTCAGGCAGGTTCTTGGCACAGAGACAGCGTACAACAATCAAAAACCCCAAAACAATAAACAAAAACTATAAAGCCTTAGGGAAGGGAGAGAATCTGATATCCAGAGTTACCACATTATTAGATTCAAATGTCCAGTTTTCAACAACAAAAAAAATCACAAAGCATATTTAAAAAAAAGCAAAGTATGGTCCATTTAAAGGAAGAAACAAATCAACAGAAACTGTCCCTGAAAAGAACTGATAGCAGATCTACTAGACAAGGACTTTAATACCACTGTCTTAAAGATATTCAAAGAACTAAAGAAAGATTTGAAGAAAGTAAAGAAAATGATGCCTGAACAAAATGGAAATATCAATGAAGAGATAGAAAAACAAAAAGAGGAGCACCTGGGTGGCTCAATTGGTTAAGCATCTGACTTTTGATTTCAGCTCAGGTCATGTTCACAGTTATGTTATCTAGCCCCATGTCAGGCTCTTTGCTGGGCGTGAAACCTGATTAAGATTCTCCCTCTCTCTCTGCCCCTCTCCCCAACTCCTGCTCACTCTTTCTCTCTCAGCAGAAGAAAGAACCAACAAACTTGAAGATGGGAAAACAGAAATTATTAAGTCTGAGGAACAGAAAGGAAAAAAAATAAAAGTGACCAGAACGTAAGGGACCTGTGGAATACCATAAAGTGGAACAACATATGCATCATGTGAGTCCCAGAAGAAGAAGAGATAAAGAAGCCAAGAGAATATATGAAGAATTAATGGCTGAAAACTTCCTAAATTTGTTGAAAGACATGAAATAAATATCTAAGAAGACCAATGAACTCCAAGTAAGATGAACTCAAAGAGACCCACACTAAAACATATTATTATTAAATTTCAAAAAACAAAACCAAAGAGAGAATCTTGAAAGCCACAAGAGAAAAAGGACTTGTCATATACAAGGGGTCTTCAATAAGATTATCAGGAAATTTTTCATCAGAAAATTTGGAGACCAGAAGGCAGTGCTATTCAAAGTGCTAAAAGAAAAAAACTGTCAACCAAGATTCTATATCCAACAAAATTAACCTTCAAGAATGAGGGAGAAATTAAGACTTTCCCAGATAGGGGTGCCTGGGTGGCTCAGTTGAATGTCCAACTTTGGCTCAGGTCATGGTCTCACAGTTCATAAGTTTGAGCCCCACATTGGGCTCCATGCTATAAGCCCAGAGTCCACTTTGAATCTTCTGTCTCCCTCTCTCTTTGCCCCTCTCCCACTCACACTCTCTATCAAAAATAAAAATAAACATTAAAGAAAAAAAGAGTTTCCCAGGTAAACAAAAGCTGAGGGAGTTCATTACCACTAGGCCTACCCTGAAAGAAATGCTCAAGGGAGTACTGCAAGATAAAATAAAAGAACACTAGTCAGTAACTTGAAGGCTTATGACAAAATAAAGATCTCAATAAAGGTAAATACATAGGCAATTATAAGAGTTATTATTACTGTAACAATGGTTTGTAACTCTACCTTTTGTTATCCACATGAATTAAGAGAATAATACATTTTCTAAAAATTATTAGTCTAAAAGCTAATATTATTGTAACTTTGGTTGTAACTCTAATTTTGTTTTCTGATTAATGCATTTACACGAATTAATTTATGGTTTGTGGCACAAAATGTTCAAAGATGTAATTTTGTGACATCAACTATGTGGGAAGGGGACAGAGCTGTTACAGGAGCAGGGTTTGTTTGTTTGTTTTAATTTAGTAAAATACACATAACAAAATTTACCATCTTAACCATCTTTATGTGTCCAATTCATTGGTGCTAAATACATTCATAATGTGCTACCATTACCACCATCCATCCCCCTAACTCTTTCATCCTGTAAAACTGAAACTCTATACCCATTAAACAATAAATCCCTGTTATCCCCTCCCCTTGACTCCTGGAAACTACCATCACACTTTCTTTTTTTATTATTTTTGACTACTCTAAGTACCTCCTACAAATGGAATCATACAGTATTTGTCTTTTTGTGACTGTGATGTTATGTTCAGGAAATGATCAGTTTAAGTCCTCACCCCAGAGAAGCTGGGCAAAAATAAAATAGCATAGAGCCTTTACAAGCAGACTGTTTGCTCTCTGGACTGGTCAAGACTTGCAATTCAAAACCCATGATTGTTAACCCATAAATGTTTAGATCTTTAAGCAAGCTGGCAGAAATCTTTGAAAATTCTATCCCATTGGTGGGCGCTGTTTCCAAAATGTACATTCTCGGGTTGATTCTGTACTTTCAACCTGTGTGAGCATGTGTGTGGTGAGGAAATTGATGAGGGTTTGTTACTAGACATGTTGATCTGTGTATAGCCAAAGAGTTTAAGGCTGATATATACTTCTTGTTAAGCACAAATTCAACTTAAGCTGGCTCTGTATGATCTGATGCAAGAACACAAGGTAACAGAATATAATTCCTTAGATGAAAAAGGCAGAGGCTCCTCAGTGGCCTTAACACATCAACACATGTGGGAGCTTGATGGTAGAGTATTAACTCAATGGAGGACTGAAAACATTTGGTGGTAATTATTCCCATGGGCAGTTTGAAAATACAACATGATAATGGCAGCCTCTCAGCCACAATGCAATTTATACTAAAGAGCCAACTAAATAGAAACAGGGATCAATTTAGGAAAATCTTCAAAATGTATCTTAATAGCCTCTTTTTTAAAAACAGTGATTAATACTGCCTTTTTTGGTTTTGTTTTTTACCATCCTATGGCAATGCAACTGAGGGAGGATACTGACAGATTCATTATTTAGCATGGGAGAAAAGGGCATCAAAATTACTTAAGGAGTATGTGTCTTTTCCTCCTTTTACATACAAATTACATCTGTGCTACTTTCCAAGTTCCTCTGCATTAGAAATTAAAATGGCCTCTATTCTAGACCAGCAATACATATAATAGCTCTAACTTTTAGGTTAAAGAATCCTGACTTCTATAACCAGGGCATCAGTACATTAGGCATTCTGCAGCAGCTTTTCCTCAATAAGGAAATATGGTAGCTCTTTACTTACTTTATCTACTCAAAAAGCTTCATTTAAAATTAATGGAAACAAGAAATTCAATCTGGCCTTCCGAGTTTAGGAAAGAGGTTTCAAATTGGGGGCCTACAGGTAAAGTTTGGTCTGTAGATGTGTTTTGTTTGGCCTACATAGTACCCTGAAAATCAGGACTGCTCACATCAAATCTACATTGCCAATTTCTGATAGGGTAATTCTGAGTCCATAATCCTGCATAACAAAAATTAGCTGGAATTTACCATAATCCCTTTCAAAAAGTCACCAGATCCTTCTATGCCTAGTTGTGAAATGCCTTACTAATATATAGTAGTACCCGGCTTCTATAGATACTTGAGTGACCTTCAGTCTGGAGTCTAAAACATCGAGGAGAGATTGACACAGATTCCAAGACCTGTAGGGTACCTGTAGATAATTGACCTTACAAAAGAAACAAGAAGAAATTGCTACATAAATAATAGTACCTTTATTAGTTATCTAATTTTTTTTTCAAGAACTCAACAAATTGTAACTACTAGCAAATTGACAACTTTATATGTTCAGTAGTGCTACTCTAGTTCAACTTTGTTAAAATGCTATTTTTCCCCATAAAACTAATATTACACTATATTTTAACTAACTGGAATTTTTAAAACATGCTGTCTTCTTCCAAAAAGGAATGGAAGAAATTTCTGTGAAATAGAGAAAGTTCAAGAAAATAACCAATGAGGCTGTTACTTTGATTTTTAACTCATGCTTTAGCAGTCTAACAAAATTGAAGGCTACTAAAAAGTAATATTTTCATCTGTCAAGATTAAAAAAGTGATTATATACAGTGATTATTTCTTAACTAATCCAGGATTTAGAAAAAGTCCTAAATGTTAAGAAAACTTTTCATTAGATTAAATTTTTGTTTTAGAAAACCTCTAAGCCTTTCCAAACAAATAAAAATAATGGAAATTCATTTTGATAAATGCTTAACCACAATAATTAAACAGAAATGCAAATACATGTTAGTACAATGAAATATTTCTGACTCTGGAAGAAACATTTTCCTCTCTTTCACTGGTATGGCGGAAAGAACACCTAACTTGAAGTCAAAGATTAGTTTATCGAGACCTTTGCTACATGATCTTCAGCATATCGCTTTGCCTTCTGGTCCCTTTCCTTTGCCTATAAAATGGGGATCATAATCTCTATTTCATAAAATTGTTGTAAGGATTTTAATGAGAATATATATCAAAATAGTTATCACAGTGTCTGGCACAGAGAGCACTTAAAACATTTGTGTTCCTCTTCTCTTCCACAGGAGGTCTACACACCACCACTGGGGCTGCCACCACGTCTCTAGTGATCCCTGAGAAGTTGCAGCACATTTTGCAAGTGCCCAACACCAATATCAATGGGTGGTGGAAAGTAACCTTTGCCATCACTGCAATTAAGGGTGTGGGGCAAAGATATGCTCATGTGGTGATGAGGAAAGCAGACAATGATCTCACCAAGAGGACAGGAGAGCTCACTGAGGATGAGGCGGAATGTGTAGTCCCTATTATGCAGAATCCACACCAGTGTAAGTTCCCAGGCTGGTTTTTGAATAGACAAAAAGACGTGAAGGATGGAAAATACAGCCAGGTCCTGGCCGATGGTCTGGACAACAACTTTGCGAAGACCTGGAACAACTGAAGATTTGGGCCCACAGAAGGCTGGCACCACTTCTGGGGACTTCATGTCCAAGGCCAGCACACCAAGACCACAGACTGCCGTGGCAGCGCCATGGGTGTGTCCAAGAAGAAATAAATCTGTAGGCCTTGTCTGTTAATCGTTTATACGCCTATAAAAAATTTTCTGTTCTTTTCATACATGGGAGGCAAATGCGTTCCCCATAGAAAAAATGAAAAAGCCATGCGGGATGAATAGGCAAAGCACTGAGGATTTTTAGGGCAGTGAAACTATTCTGATACTTGTCATTATAAATTTGTCCAAACCCATAGAATGTACACCAAGAGTGCACCCTCATGTAAACTATGGACAGGGTGATAATGATGTGTCACTCGAGGTTCATCAAATGTAACAAATGTATCACTCTAGTGGGGGATACTGATAATGGGGGAGGTTGTGCATATGTGGGGGCATGGGGATATATGGAAAATCTGTATCTTCTTCTCAATAATGCTGTGAATCTAAAACTGCTCAAAACAAAATCGAGTTTTTTTTAGAGCCATGGGTTTAGAAAAATGACTAATCTTGAATATTTTTAACCAAATGTAGAATTTCTATTATAGCTATTTCAATATAGCTGTCAGAGAATAATGTTATAAATCAAACATTAATGCGGTGCTGACCCTGAAAATTATGGCTACTAGTATGACTCAATACACAACCTAAAAACAAAGCAGGAATCTAACAACAATGCACACATATGTACGTGTACAAGACACGTATAAGAATGTTCATGGAAGCACTATGTGTATTAGCCCTATGCTGGAAACAACTTACATGTCCATCCCTGCTACAACTGTGGTGTACTTATATAATGGAATAATAAGCAGCTTTGAGAATGATTAATTGCAAACACACATGGTGGAAAAAATCTCACAAAAATAATAAAGGGCAAAAGAACCAAACACACAGAAAAATTCATTATGATTTCTTTTATATATAATTCAAAATCAGGTAAAACTTATGATATGAGAAGTCAGAATAGAGGCTATCTTTGGGAGGGGATCATAGTGACTAGAAAGGGGCTTCTTGGATTACAGCAGTATTCTGTTTCTTCACTTTGGAGGTAGTTACACAACGTGTTCACTTTGTGAAAAATTATTGAGCTCTAGAGTTATAATTTGTGCATTTTTCAGGATGTATTATTGGGTATATGTATGTTTATATATCAATAAGAGTTACCATAAATAAATAAAGCAACAGTAAATTCACAACATGAACATTAAATATGGGAGGTACTAGGTCCAGCCTGGTATTTATTCATGCAACTATTTATTGAAATTTACTTTGTACCCAGTACTGTTTGATTTTGGTGATACAGTGGTAAATGTTATAGGCTGAATTGTGTCTTCCCAAAATCCCCATGTTGCAGCCCTAACCCCTAGTACCTCATAATGTGACCTTGTTAGGAGACAGGGTCTTTACAGAGGTAATCAAGTAAAATGAGGTCATTAGGGGGGGGGCCCTACTCCAATATGACGGGCGTCCTTATAAGAAGAGGAAATTTGGACACAGACACAGGCATAAAGGGAAGATGACATAAAGACAGAGGAAGATGGCCACCCATAAGTCAAGAAGAGAGCCAGATATCTGGAACAGATTCTTCCCTCACAAGCTTTCTAAGGAAGCAGCCCTGCCAACACCTGGATCTCCTCAACTTGTAGCCTTCAGAACTGTGAGACAATCCATTTCTGTTGGTTAAAACACTCTGTAGTACTTTGTTTCAGCAGCCCTAGAAAACAAATACAGTTAACCCTAGCTTATTTCCCATACCCTCAAAAGGTACTGTCCTTGCCCTCAATTACAGTACTGTTCCCAACTACAACGATGATAACTGCAATAAAGGGAAAATTTGCCTAATTGAGAAAGTCATGAAAGGCTTCCCTGAGGAAGTTTTAACTAAGCTAAAAACTGAAGTAAAAAAAATATATTTTTATTTACTTAAAAATTTTTAATGTTTTTTTTTTTGAGAAAGAGAAATACAGAGTGCGTGTGGGGGAGGGGCAGAGAGCTGTCAGCACAGAGCCCCATGCAGGACTTGAGCCCATGAACCATGAGATCATGACCTGAGCTGAAGTCAGATGCTTAACTGACTAAGCCACTCAGGCATCCCTAAAAGAAATTACTGACTAGGTAAAAAGAAAGGGACAAGGCTTCCAGGTAAAAGAAATAGCATATTTTAAAGCCCTTTATGTAGAGACCACTTTTAGGCAAACAGGCTTGAGCAGCATAATGTAGAAAGGGCCCACAGCAAACCCCTGGCTGAATACAGACAGGGCCATCAGGAGACTCACCTCAAAATATCTATAGGCCTTAACTGATGGATGGGCTACTTACAACCAGCAGTTACCAAAAAGGGAAAAATTTCATACTTTCCCATCTCACCTCACCTTCCAGCTTTAAATACAGCACAGCTCCCCCGTCAACTGGCTCGTTGCACCCTGCCTTTCCTCTGCTGTCCTGCCTGCTGCTCCCTTGCAGTGTATTCAATAAACTTCTATCTCCTTTGTTCTGCCTCGAATGAATCCTTTCACCTCCCCCACCAACGGCTTCCACCTGATGGTCACCCCCCATCTGGGAGCCCCCATTCGATCAGGAGAGACACGTTTTTGTCTTTTAACTTTTTTAATGCTTTATTTTATTTTTGAGAGAGAGAGAGCAGTGGAGGGGCAGACAGAATCCGAAGCAGGCTCCAGGCTCTGACTTGCGAGTACAGAGACCGATGCGGGGCCTGAACCCATGAACCGCGAGATCATGACCTGAGCCAAAGTTGGACACTTAACCAGGCACCCCAGAAGAGACACACATTTAATCACCACACATTACAGGAGGAACAAAAAGAAAGCACACATCTGGGTGAAGAAAGTGAGGAGTACAGTAGGAAAGAGGCTAGAGAGGCAGCTGGAATCCTGATCATGCAGGCCACGTTAAGGATTTTGGACTTTATCTCAGGAGGCACTGAGACGACCAAACACTTAGTGCATCATAATATGATAGGATGTGAAGTACTCAACATACTTGTAAGTATTCTTGTCAAAAATAGCTGAACCTAAATCTAGTCAAGTCTTTATTTTTATTTATTTTATTTTATTTTTAACGTTTATTTATTTTTGAGACAGAGAGAGACAGAGCATGAACAGGGGAGGGTCAGAGAGAGGGAGACACAGAATCTGAAACAGGCTCCAGGCTCTGAGTTGTCAGCACAGAGCCCGACGTGGGGCTCAAACTCACAGACCGCGAGATCATGACCTGAGCCAAAGTCGGCTGCTTAACTGACTGAGCCACCCAGGTGCCCCTATTATTTTTTTTAATATATGAAATTTATTGTCAAATTGGTTTCCATCAACACCCAGTGCTCATCCCAAAAGATGCCCTCTTCAATACCCATCACCCACCCTATCCTCCCTCCCACCTCCCCCAAAAGAGTTTGTTCTCAGTTTTTAAGAGTCTCTTATGCTTTGGCTCTCTCCCACTCTAATCTCTTTTTTTTTTTTCCTTCCCCTCCCCCATGGGTTTCTGTTAAGTTTCTCAGGATCCACATAAGAGTGAAACCATATGGTATCTGTCTTTCTCTGTATGGCTTATTTCACTTAGCATCACATTCTCCAGTTCCATCCACGTTGCTACAAAAGGCCATATTTCATTCTTTCTCATCGCCACGTAGTACTCCATTGTGTATATAAACCACAATTTCTTTATCCATTCATCAGTTGATGGACATTTAGGCTCTTTCCATAATTTGGCTATTATTGAGAGTGTTGCTATAAACATTGGGGTACAAGTGCCCCTATGCATCAGTACTCCTGTATCCCTTGGGTAAATTCCTAGCAGTGCTACTGCTGGGTCACGGGGTAGGTCTATTTTTAATTTTCTGAGGAACCTCCACACTGTTTTCCAGAGTGGCTGCACCAGTTTGCATTCCCACCAACAGTGCAAGAGGGTTCCCGTTTCTCCACATCCTCTCCAGCATCTATAGTCTCCTGATTTGTTCATTTTGGCCACTCTGACTGGCATGAGGTGATATCTGAGTGTGGTTTTGATTTGTATTTCCCTGATGAGGAGCGACATTGAGCATCTTTTCATGTTCCTGTTGGCCATCCGGATGTCTTCTTTAGAGAAGTGTCTATTCATGTTTTCTGCCCATTTCTTCGCTGGATTATTTGTGGAGTTTGGTGAGCTCTTTATAGATTTTGGATACTAGCCCTTTGTCTGATATGTCATTTGCAAATATCTTTTCCCATTCTGTTGGTTGCCTTTTAGTTTTGTTGATTGTTTCCTTTGCTGGGCAGAAGCTTTTTATCTTCATGAGGTCCCAATAGTTCATTTTTGCTTTTAATTCCCTTGCCTTTGGGGATGTGTCAAGTAAGAAATTGCTACGACTGAGGTCAGAGAGGTCTTTTCCTGCTTTCTCCTCTAGGGTTTTGATGGTTTCCTGTCTCACATTCAGGTCCTTTATCCATTTTCAGTTTATTTTTGTGAATGGTATGAGAAAGTGGTCTAGTTTCAACCTTCTGCATGTTGCTGTCCAGTTCTCCCAGCACCATTTGTTAAAGAGACTGTCTTTTTTCCATTGGATATTCTTTCCTGCTTTGTCAAAGATGAGTTGGCCATACTTTTGTGGGTCTAGTTCTGGGGTTTCTATTGTATTCCATTGGTCTATGTGTCTGTTTTTGTGCCAATACCATGCTGTCTTGATGATTACAGCTTTGTAGAGGCTCAAGTCTGAGATTGTGATGCCTCCCTCTTTGGTCTTCTTCTTCAAAATTACTTTGGCTATTCGGGGACTTTTGTGGTTCCATATGAATTTTAGGATTGCTTGTTCTAGCTTCTAGAAGAATGCTGGTGCAATTTTGATTGGGATTGCACTGAATGTGTAGATAGCTTTGGGTAGTATTGACATTTTGACAATATTTATTCTTCCAACCCATGAGCACGGAATGTTTTTCCATTTCTTTATATCTTCTTCAATTTCCTTCATAAGCTTCCTATAGTTTTAAGCATACAGATCTTTTACATCTTTGGTTAGGTTTTTTCCTAGGTATTTTATGCTTCTGGGTGCAATTGTGAATGGGATCAGTTTCTTTATTTGTCTTTCTGTTGCTTCATTATTAGTGTATAAGAATGCAAGTGATTTCTGTACATTGATTTTGTATCCTGCAACTTTGCTGAATTCATGTATCAGTTCTAGCAGACTTTTGGTGGAGTCTATCGGATTTTCCATGTATAATATCATGTCATCTGCAAGAAGTGAAAGCTTAACTTCATCTTTGCCAATTTTGATGCCTTTGATTTCCTTTTGTTGTTTGATTGCTGATGCTAGAACTTCCAACACTATGTTAAACAACAGTGGTGAGAGTGGACATCCCTGTCGTGTTCCTGATCTCAGGGGGAAAGCTCTGTTTTTCCCCATTGAGGATGATGTTAGCTGTGGGCTTTTCATAAGTGGCTTTTATGATGTTTAAGCATGCTCCTTCTATCCCAACTTTCTCGAGGGCTTTTATTAAGAAAGGGTGCTGAATTTTGTCAAATGCTTTTTCTGCATCGATTGACAGGATCATATGGTTATCTCCTTTTATTAATGTAATGTATCATGTTGATTGATTTGGGAATGTTGAACCAACCCTGCATCCCAGGAATGAATCCCACTTGATCATGGTGAATAATTCTTTTTATATGCTGTTGAATTCAATTTGCTAGTATCTTATTGAGAATTTTTGCATCCATATTCATCAGGGGTATTGGCCTGTAGTTCTCTTTTTTTTTTACTGGGTCTCTGTCTGGTTTAGGAAACAAAGTAATACTGGCTTCATAGAATGAGTCTGGAAGTTTTCCTTCCCTTTCTATTTTTTGGAATAGCTTGAGAAGGATAGGTATTATCTCTGCTTTAAACGTCTGGTAGAACTCCCCTGGGAAGCCATCTGGTCCTGGACTCTTATTTGTTGAGAGATTTTTGATAACTGATTCAATTTCTTCGCTGGTTATGGGTCTGTTCAAGCTTTCTATTTCCTCCTGATTGAGTTTTGGAAGTGTGTGGGTGTTTAGGAATTTGTCTATTTCTTCCAGGTTGTCCAGTTTGTTGGCATATAATTTTTCATAGTATTCCCTGATAATTGCTTGTATTTCTGAGGGATTGGTTGTAATAATTCCATTTTCATTCATGATTTTATCTATTTGGGTCATCTCCCTTTTCTTTTTGAGAAGCCTGGCTAGAGGTTTATCAATTTTGTTTATTTTTTCAAAAAACCAACTCTTGGTTTCATTGATCTGCTCTACAGTTTTTTTAGATTCTATATTGTTTATTTCTGCTCTGATCTTTATTATTTCTCTTCTTCTGCTGGGTTTAGGGTGTCTTTGCTCTTCTGCTTCTATTTCCTTTAGGTGTGCTGTTAGATTTTGTATTTGGGATTTTTCTTGTTTCTGGAGATAGGCCTGGATTGCAATGTATTTTCCTCTCAGGACTGCCTTCGCTGCATCCCAAAGCATTTGGATTGTTGTATTTTCATTTTCATTTGTTTCCATATATTTTTTAATTTCTTTTCTAATTGCCTGGTTGACCCACTCATTCTTTAGTAGGGTGTTCTTTAACCTCCATGCTTTTGGAGGTTTTCCAGACTTTTTCCTGTGGTTGATTTCAAGCTTCATAGCATTGTGGTCTGAAAGTATGCATGGTATGATCTCAATTCTTGTATACTTATGAAGGGCTGTTTTGTGACCCAGTATGTGATCTATCTTGGAGAATGTTTCATGTGCACTTCAGAAGAAAGTATATTCTGTTGCTTTGGGATGCAGAGTTCTAAATATATCTGTCAAGTCCATCTGATCCAATGTATCATTCAGGGCCCTTGTTTTTTTATTGACCATGCGTCTAGATGATCTATCCATTGTTGTAAGCGAAGTATTAAAGTCCCCTGCAATTACTTCTTATCAGTAAGAAGTAATCTTATCAGTAAGGTTGCTTATGTTTGTGAGAAATTGTTTTATATATCTGGGGGCTCCCATATTCGGCGCATATACATTTATAATTGTTAGCTCTTCCTGATGGATACACCCTGTAATTATTACATAATGCCCTTCTTCATCTCTTGTTACAGCCTTTAATTTAAAGTCTAGTTTGTCTGATATAAGTATGGCTACTCCAGCTTTCTTTTGACTTCCAGTAGCATGATAAATAGTTCTCTATCCCCTCACTTTCAATCTGAAGGCGTCCGCAGGTCTAAAATGAGTCTCTTGTAGACAGCAAATAGATGGGTCTTGGTGTTTTTTTGTCCATTCTGATACCCTATGTCTTTTGGATGGCTCATTTAGTCCATTTACATTCAGTGTTATTATAGAAAAATATGGGTTTAGAGTCATTGTGATGTCTGTAGGTTCCATGCTTGTAGCGATGTCTCTGGTAGTTTGTCTCACAGGATCCCCCTTAGGATCTCTTGTAGGGCTGGTTTAGTGGTGATGAATTCCTTCAGTTTTTGTTTGTTTGGGAAGACCTTTATCTCTCCTTTATATCCTTTATCTCTCTAAATGACAGATTTGCTGGATAAAGGATTCTTGGCTGCATATTTTTTCTGTTCATCACATCGAAGATTTCCTGCCATTCCTTTCTGGCCTGCCAAGTTTCAGTAGAGAGATCAGTCACGAGTCTCATCAGTCTCCCTTTATACGTTAGAGCATGTTTATCCCTAGCTGCTTTCAGAATTTTCTCTTTATCCTTGCATTTTGCCAGTTTCACTATGATATGTCGTGCAGAAGATCGATTCAAGTTACGTCTGAAGGGAGTTCTCTGTGCCTCTTGGATTTCAATGCCTTTTTCCTTCCCCAGATCAGGGAAGTTCTCAGCTATAATTTCTTCAAGTACCCCTTCAGCACCTTTCCCTCTCTCTTCCTCCTCTGGAATACCAATTATGCGTAGATTATTTCTCTTTAGTGCATCACTTAGCTCTCTAATTTTCCCCTCATACTCCTGGATTTTTTAATCTTTTTCTCAGCTTCTTCTTTTTCCATAATTTTATCTTCTAGTTCACCTATTCCCTCCTCTTCCTCTTCAATCTGAGCTGTAGTCGCCTCCATTTTATTTTGTAGCTCATTAATAGCATTTTTTAGCTCCTCCTGGCTGTACCTTAGTACTTGATCTCTGTAGCAATAGATTCTCTGCTGTCCTCTATACTGTTTTCAAGCCCAGCGATTAATTTTATGACTATTATTCTAAATTCACTTTGTTATATTGTTTAAATCCTTTTTGATCAGTTTGTTAGCTGTTGTTATTTCCTGGAGTTTCTTTTGAGGGAAATTCTTCCGTTTCATCATTTTGGACAGTCCCTGGAGTGGTGTGGAACTGCAGGGCACTTCCCCTGTGCTGTCTTGAATAACTTGCGTTGGTGGGTGGGGCCACAGTCAGACCTGATGTCTGCCCCCAGCCCACCGCTGGGGCCACAGACTGGTGTGTACCTTCTCTTCCCCTCTCCTAGGGGCGGGATTCACTGTGGGGTGGGGTGGGGTGGCCCGTGTGGCTACTTGTACACTGCCAGGCTTGTGGTGCTGGGGATCTGGCATATTAGCTGGGGTGGATCGGCAAGGTGTACAGGGGCGGGAGGGGCAGGCTCACCTGGTTTTTCCTTCGGTGATCTGCTTTGGGAGGGGCCCTGTGGCACCAGGAGGGAGTCAGACCTGCCGCCGGAGGGATGGATCTGCAGAAGCACACCACCGCATGGTGCAAGCAAGTTCCCTGACAGGAACTGGTTCCCTTTGGAATTTTGGCTGGGGGATGGGCGAGGGAGATGGCCCTGGCGAGCGCCTTTGTTCCCTGCCAAGCTGAGCTCTGTCCTCCGGGGCTCAACAACTCTCCCTCCCGTTGTCCTCCAGCCCTCCCGCTCTCTGAGCAGAGCTGTTAACATATAACCTTCCAGATGTTAAGTCCCGCTTGCTGTCCGAACACACTCTGTCCGGCCCCTCCACTTTTGCAAGCCAGACTCGGGGGCTCTGCTTGGCCAAAGGGCTGCCCCTCCGCCCTGGCTCCCTCCCGCCAGTCCATGTAGCGCGCACTGCCTCTCCACCCTTCCTACCCTCTTCCGTGGGCCTCTCGTCTGCGCTTGGCTCCGGAGAATCCGTTCTGCTAGTCTTCTGGCGGTTTTCTGGGTTATTTAGGCAGGTGTGGGTGGAATCTAAGTGATCAGCAGGACGCAGTGAGCCAGCGTCCTCCTATGCCACCATCTTCCTCAAGTCTTTAGAACTAACTTCCATTTATAGGAAATATGGGAAATAGAATAACAAATAAAGGAATACCTTAAGGTCAAATACCAGTCAGACAAATCTAGCAGGTGGAACATTTTTGGTAACAACCACCCAGTCCAACCAGTCAATAGAGAGAGAAAAAAAGGTGAGGGTGAGGCATACTCTAGATGCGGAGATACAATAACCAAACAGAACACACAAACCTTGTTTAGATCCTAATTAGAGCAAATCAACTATAAAAAGGTATTTTTAAGCAATTGGTGAAATTTGAATATGGAGTGTATATTAGATGATACTAAGGAATTATTATTTTTAAAAGTAAAATAAAGTAAAAGACACAGCTGTGTCTCCACTGAAGCTGTAATTTTGATAGCAGAGACCATACACAAAGTAGGTATTCAGTATATGTTATTGATTCTGATGTTGAATATATCTTGCTTGGTATTTCAAATTTACGCAAAAGGTCAAAAAATACTAGGGAATCATTTGTACCTTTGCAGAATTACAGAATTTTTGAGTTATAAATGATAAGAGGAATTATCTAGTCAAAATAAACTTATGAAGAAAAGGACACAAAGCCAGGTTGTGGTAGAGCTGGTCTCGCATGCAGGGTCCTATGCCAAGAGGCTCATGTTATGCATCTCTTCAGTGCAGCCTACAGGAGGCTCCGACTGCTTCCAAACCTTTTGTAGCTCACAGCTCCACTCCTCCTCCTCCCCCCACTTGACTTCATATTCTTTCTTGCTCTTCCTCCCAACTCCATCTCTAGACATTTTGATTTATATTCACTTGACAAGTTTCACATTCCTTGGGAAAACTGCCGCAGGTAATGCTAAACAGAGGAGGAACAATAATGAGTGGAGGAAAAACATTTTAAAATAAAAGCAAAATTAACAGTAACAACAACAGCTGCTGTTCCAAGCTTTTTCCACATTTAAGTTCCTACTTCATCCTCCTGGCTTTCAGGGATAATTTTTCCCCTAAGTTCTGTCAATGGACACATAATAGCTTTCTATCAATTATACAAGTCTCAAAGAAAAAAGGTTTCATTGGTATATTAAAAATCAATGCTGCTAAAAATAAACAAAAATTCAAAATTTTTTAAAAAATAAAAAATCAATGCTGCTGAAATGCCTTTTCTCTTTCCCTTTCTTTTTTCCATCCTTCATCTTTTCTTTTCAAAAAAATCACAGCTAATGTGATGGCCAGAAATCAAAATATTATTAGTTACTATAAGCCTTTTAGTAATACGTTGCTTTTTAAATTATGTACATATATTACTTTAAAAAATATTGTTTTAGAAAACTCAATTATAATTATGCATTACTGTGTTTAGCAATATATGGAAAAACTGAGAATGCAGCCAGTACCCTCTGGATTTATAAGATAAGCCAAGAAACCCTAGCATAGACAGATCACTTACTTTAGGAATAAGGTATGTCAGTATTATCAAATACACCAAAGAAGGATAATTATACAAATAAAGACAGATAGATATGTGGGATTTAGTAAGTTTAAGCCAAGCAGAGGAACATATATTTCTGGGACCTATTACATAGAAATAACAGTTACCTTCTGCAAAATTCCTCTATTATGTTATATACTTCTATTATACACACATATCACTAACCTTCATAACAAACCTTTGGAGGAGTATTACTGCCTGTATTTTACAAAGAGGAAGAGGTAAGACCAGAATTTAAATACGAGGCTACCTGATTCCAAGTTCATATTCTTTCAACTATAGAGTAAAAAAACAGACATTCAATTTAAATTTAGGAGGGGAAAGAAGCTTGACTTTTTACTCCTACTCCATCTCATAGCAGCTCACTGTTACCAAGTTCCATGATCAAGGCTGATATTTAGCTGGTATGCTCTGCCATGGCATAAGGCTGAAAGCTGTTAAGATTAGCTGGGGATCTGTTCTGTTTGACTCATGGTGCCCGTGCCATGTGGATCACTAAATATGTTGAATATCCTACCCGTCCGTGACACAACCTGAGTATTCCAACAAATACTTACTCAGACATTTGAAATCATCCCAAACCACCTACGACATATGTTCCATACCTACAGGTATCTCAGGTCTACATCCATGCAAAATTTGGCTGGTCTTCTCTCTAGGTAAGAACATGCTAGGATTCCCAATTTTTGGAGTAGAAGCCTAACATTTGCCATTTACATTGACCAAAGCATGGGGCACATCTTTAAGTCAGTAGTACAAAATTACTATACTTAGGATTTCACCAGTGAGTCCAACCTCAAAATGACATCCTGTCTTTCTTGTTAAAAATCAGGCTCATAGGATTCAATATTTGGGAAATTAGTCTGACAGGATACTACCCACACCTTCCCCAGTTCTTACTATGAAATTTGATCACCAGAAAAGAATAGATGTTAGCTTATGCCCTTAGATAGAAGTACATACCTAAACTGAGTTATATTCTTGGATTTTATCAAGATTCAATATAAGAAATGACCATATGGAGAAAAAGAAAGCAACAGTCTAAATGTTTCAAGGACAAATCTAAATGTCAACATAATAAGAGCAACATGATTTCTGAGAGCTTCACACTTTGGATTTATTTATAAGTTAGTTATGCCAAAATCAGTTTGTCCAACCAACACACATAAAATGTTATACAGGCTCCCTCAACTGGTTAAGATGTAGCACTACCAAAAAACATGTTCCATTAAGTTGACTGTATCATCTTCTTGAGAAATTTCTGTAACTCCAGCCTGAGATCGAAGAATGGACATGATGTCACGAGATAATTTGTCAAAGCCATTCTGTAAACATATATTTGCTACTTCTTGCCAGTTTTCTAATGAGCAAAATGGATCATTTATCATAAGATGTTCCACTATACCTAAGGAAAAAAATTATAATATTATAGTATGTCACCTATTCTTATTTGAAAATCCATATTTAGCAATTCTTCAAAAATAGAAAGGGTTATCATTTCAACTCACTATTAAACCTGATTCCTATAAGTTTAATGTGGAGCACTTCATCCAACTCATGGTAAGTAATCAAGTGTTAGTTTCTTCTGCTTTTTCATGAACCTTTTCATGCCTCACTGCAACCCTCTACCATGTCTCACATTCCCACACCTTTACTCATCTCCTTCTTGGTAAGGCTAGCAGATATTGAAAGTTACAAGGAAGGGAGCTTAGAAAATGAAGAATGAGGGCTCAGCCTTATTCAGAGTCTACAAGGTACCATTAGACACTATCATGTAACTGAGGGCTTACAGGTCTAGTTTTCATGATCCTTCAAATTCTTTTATAAATTCCCTAGTAGTGCTGACCCAAGTGCTTAAAAACCTCTTCGGCAAACCCTCCATCTTATCTCTGATAGAGAGAGACCTCTTAATGATGGGGCTTCTGTAACAAATATTTTTTCTAAGGATATAAAAGAATGAGTTTATTAAATAAAACTAAGGAGATTATTTGCTTTTGAAAATCAATTACAGTGACCCCCTTGGAATATATTTATTTAGGGAACTCATTTCTTATCTATTACCTGCATTACTTATGATACTTAATGAAAGATCTTTTTAAAACATTGTCATCACTATTATTTTATTTCTACCATAACTCTGTCAAATAATTTAGTTGATATCTATAATTTCAAAATTATCTTCCCAAATATGTTTTAATGTAATCTGCTATTCATTCTTAAACCCCATGTAGTAATTTAAAATCAAATTGTCTGCTCAAGTTCCTATATTAGAGAAAGGAAAGAAAAAATGAGATTTCATTACTAATTCTTGACCCTACTACAGAGTTATGTTCAGAGTAAATATCATATGTAACTGATACGTACATATATATTTAGTTTAAGATTAAAATATAGAAAGATTATGTCCAAGGGCACCTGGGTGGCTCAGTAGGTTAAGTGTCTAGTGCTTAATTTTAGCTTAGGTCATGATCTCATGGTTTGTGAGTTCAAGCCCCATGTTGGGCTCTGCACTAAGAGCACAGAGCCTGCTTGGGATTCTCTTTCTCCTCCCCTGCTTATAGTCTCTCTCAAAATAAATATTTTTTAAAAAAAGATTATGTCTAAATAACACTTAAAATATATAAAAAGTTATTAAATATATTTATTAATATATGTAAAGTTTTTAGAGTAGTGTTAGCTAATATAATTATTAAAATGTTCCCCTAAATCTTCACAAAGATTCTCTCTTCTTTGTAATTCCCTCAAGAAATAAATACTATTGGGGCGCCTGGGTGGCTCAGTTGGTTGGGCGTCCTACTTTGGCTCAGGTCATGATCTTGCAGTTCATGAGTTCCAGCCCCACATCGGGCTCTATGCTGACAGCACAGAGCCTGGAGCCTGTTTCAGATTCTGTGTCTCCCTCTCTCTCTACCCCTTCCCCACTCACACTCTGTCTCTCTCTCTCAAAAATAAATAAACATTGGGGCGCCTGGGTGGCTCAGTTGGTTAAGCGTCCGACTTCGGCTCAGGTCATGATCTCACGATCTGTGAGTTCGAGCCCCGCGTCGGGCTCTGTGCTGACAGCTCAGAGCCTGGAGCCTGCTTCACATTCTGTGTCTCCCTCTCTCTCTGCCCCTCCTCTGTTCATACTCTGTCTCTCTCTGTCTCAAAAATAAATAAGCGTTAAAAAAAATTTAAAAAAATAAATAAATAAACATTAAAAAATTAAAAAAAAATACTATTGTTAACAGACTATTATTGACATGGTAGTCTTTACATTTATAAACTCTTAAAGTCAATTCCTGCCAAGAAGGAATTCTTAGGAAGAATGAGTTAACTCAAACATAATAATCTTGAACCTTTCCCTAAATAACCCAATACTTTTTCTTCTACAACAACATTTTACTATACTCACCTTTCCCACCTTTACTTATCTCTTGAAGTAGCTTAATGCCAACTTTTTTCATATCTACAGAGAACAGATGAAGTATAGCAAGACCAAAAGATAAAGATGGTGGTTTCCCGTTCCATTCTCTAGTGAGACACTGAATTAATTCAGTGTGAGGACATAACTTGATTAGGTCCATCAGGTCATCTGAAAGCAAAATTCAAAAACTATGTCTCAACATCCTAATATGATACATCAACTACAAACTGGGACCAGCTAATATCTATACCTGCCAATCAACATTTCTTTTTCCAATCCTTCCAAAGCCCTCAGTGAACTCAACACTACTATCTCCAATCAAGAAGAAAAAAAATCATGCTCAGCATAGCAAAAAACGAAAGAAAACTACTAGTAGCAAGGACTACCAGGAAAACAAATTATCAAAGAACTGTGGTAGAATAGAAATAATTAGATTGGCAATCAGGAAACCTGATCTAACCACAATTCCATCAGTCCCTTATTCTTTTGGATCCCAGTTTACGCATCTTAAAAGTGCTAGCATTAGGGCTCCTGGGTGGCTCAGTTGGTTAAGTATCGGACTTTAGCTCAGGTCATGATCTCACGGTTTTTGAGCTCGAGTCCCACATCGGGCTCTCTGCTGTTAGCTCAGAACCCACTTCAGATCCTGTCCCCCTCTTTCTCTGCCCCTTCCCTGCTCTCTCTCTCTCAAAAATAAATGAACATTAAAAAAATAAAGTTTTAGCATATCCAATTTCTAAGGTTCCATCTAACAATATTATGTTTGTCTATATCTTGCTGTTCATATTTGGGCCAACTTCTAGTGAGTATAATTTCTTTCTTCCAGTGTCTTACACAGAAAAAGGGGCTCAGTAATTTTTTTCCTAAAAATATTATTTTAGAAACTCAAAAATGAAGACTTTAAGAAGCCATTAGCCCGTTCAAGTAGCTAGTAGCTGAGCCATATGAAGTTGCCTACATTTGACCATGCTTTACTACAAAAAAGGATATTTCATATGGTTTAATATACTAGATAACTACTGAGTTGATACTACAATTATGATTTACATTAAAAAAAATTTTTTTAATGTTTATTTATTCTTGAGGGAGAGATAAGAGTGTGAGTGGGGGAGGAGCAGACAGCGAGGGGGAGACACAGAATCTGAAGCAGGCTCCAGGCTCCGAGGTGTCAGCACAGAGACCCATGTGGGTCTCGAACTCACAAACCATGAGATCATGACCTGAGGTGAAGTCGGACGCTTAACCGACTGAGCCACTCAGGCACCCCCATGATTTACATTCTTAAATTTATAAACTTTGTGTTAACTAAAGTTTTTCAAGTAAAAAATTTACTTTCTCAGGGTGCCTGGATGACTCAGTGGGTTAAGCATCTGACTTTGTCTGAGGTCATGATCTCATGGCTCATGGGTGCAAGCCCCGCATGGGGCTCTGTGCTGACAGCTCAGAGCCTGGAGCTTGCTTTGGATTCTGTGTCTCCTTCTCACTCTGCCCCTCCTCCCCAGCCCACACTCTGTCTGTCCCTCTCTCTCTCTCAAAAATTAACATTAAGCATTAAAAAAAAAATTTGTTTTTAATATTATTCTTTGGTCACAACAGAGGTAGTATTCAGAATAATTCCTGAAAGCCTTTTAAGAACTACCATAAACATAATTTGCAATTTTTTGACTGATAATATAAGATAATCTAGTGTTTATTAAACACATATTTACTGTACTAGGGACTTACATATATCAAATCACTGCATTTAATATTCAGTATAAGTGAGATATTATTATTCTCACATTAAAAGTGAGGAAACAGGCTTAGAGAAGTTAATTTTCCCAGAATTATACACATGATATAAAGGAGAACGAAGTTCATCTAATCCACCCAAGTCCATGACTTTCCAATCTTTAGCGATGCTCCTCCAAAACAATAAGTATATGTGTGATGCACTGTATGTATGTACATATACACATACATGCACATACACACATAAATAAAAGAGAGATAAATGATAAAAGAATAAGCAAGGAATAGCAGAATATAATTCTGTATCAATAAAGTCAAACAATTTTTTTTTAATTTCCCTAGAGAAGAGGTAGAAGAAGTTTATGATTTGGGCCACTCAAACTGGACTTCACTAAGGTGAAGCTATTTATATAGCATCCCCCAGCCACCAGCATTTCGTAACTCACACATTTTGCTGTTTCATTCAATCAGGCATTCAAATTCCCCTCTCCTTGAATTGATTAATTAACCACTATTTACTTAAGTATGTACAAGATATGGCCTCTGACTAGTTCAAAGGAACACAAATTCAAATCCTATGACCTTTCTCCTCTGCTTACCATGGTTTGTAATCCATTTCGTCATTTCTTAGTTTGACAGGTTATTAATCAATTTTTATCTCATGGATGTTCTTGGGGTTTTTCTCCAAATTTTTATTTACATTTTACTTAGCTAACATACAGTGAAATATTGGTTTCAGGAATAGAATTCAGTGATTCCTCATTTGCATACAACACCCAGTGCTCATTCTAACAAGTGCTCTCCCTAGTACCCATCACCCATCTAGCTCATTCCCCCCCCATCACCCTTCAGTTTGTTCTCTATCATTAAGTCTCTCATGGTTTCTCTCCCTCCCATATGTTCATCTGTTTTGTTTCTTAAATTCCACATATGAGTGAAATCATATGGTATTTGTTTTTCTCTGACTGACTTACTTCTTTAGCATAATACATTTTAGCTCTATCCATGTCATTGCAAATGACAAGATTTCATTCTTTTGGATGACTAATATTCCATTGTGTATACATATCACATCTTTATCCATTCATCATCAGTCTGGACATTTGGGCTCTCTCCATAGCTTGGCTATTGTTGACAATGCTACAATAAACACTAGGGTGCATATATCCCTTCAAATTTGTATTTTTTTTTTTATCCTTTGGGTAAATACCTAGCAGTGCAATCGCTAGATCATAGGGTAGTTCTATTTTTAACTTTTTTTTTAAGTTTATTAATTTATTTTGAGAGAGAGAGAGAGTATGTGTGTGTGAGCAGGGGATGGGCAGGGAGAGAGGGAGAGAGAGAATACCATGCAGGTTTTGTGCTGTCAATGCAGAGCCCAATGTAGGGCTTGAACTCACGAACTGTGAGATCATGACCTGAGCTGAAACCAAGAGTTGATGCTTAACCGACTGAGCCAGATGTCCCTATTTTTAACTTTTTGAGAAATCTCCATACTGTTCTCCAAAGTGGCTGCAGCCATTTGCATTCCCACCAACATTGCAAGAGGGTTCCCCTTTCATGGATATTCTGTTTTAATATGATTATAAAGGCCGATATGCCAAGTGTGATAGATGTTTAACTCACGAACATCTAGAGCAATGGTTCTCAAAATATGGTCTAGGGTTTATAAAGTCAAAACTATGTTCATAAAAATACTAAGCTGTTATTTGCCTTTTTCATTCCCATTCTCTCACAAATATACAGTGGTGTTTTCCAAAGACTATATGACATGTAGTCTTACAACAGACTGAATATAGGAGGAGATATAGGAAGCCAGCTATCTTATAGTAATCCAGATATTGTAGAGATTTGCAAAAATGTAGAAAATGCAACTCTTTTCATGAAATTCCTTGGTTTTGGAAAGTTTTTTTGTTTTTTAAAGTATATTTATTTATTTTGGAGAGACAGCACGTGCATGTGTGGGAGGGACAGAGAGGGGGAGAGAGAGAGGATCCCAAGCAGGCTCCCCACTGTCAGCACAGAGCTGGATGCGGGGCTCAAGCTCATGAAACCTTGACGTGGTGACTTGAACTGCAATCAAGAGTCAGACGCTTAACCGACTGCACCACCCAGGCGCCCCAAGGAAAAGTTATGTCTTATAAAAAATATTTTATTATGATAACATGTGATGGGTTTATTGTTGTTTTCTTTAAATGAATAAATATTTTAAAATTTTCTGTTTTAATTTCTAATAGGATAAATATCAACAGATATAACCCATATAAATATAAACTCTTTGGGATGTTCAGTGCTTTTTTAAAAGTGTAAAAGAGGGGTGCATGGGTGGCTCCGTTGCTTAAACATCCAACTTCAGTTCAGGTCATGATCTCACAGTTTGTGAGTTCAAACCCCTCACCAGGCTCTCTGCTCTCAGTGCCAGAGCCCACTTCGAATCCTCTTGTCTCCCTTTTGCTGTCCTTCCCCTGCTCACTCACTCACTCTCTCTCTCTTTCAAAAATAAATAAACATAATAAATAAATAAGTAAATAAAAGAAACCTGAGACCAAAAAGTTTGAGAGCTTCACATCTAGAATAACCCAATTTCCACTTAAGTATATTCACTTGTGTAATGATAATGGGGAAGGTGAACAAACAAATCATTTCAGGTTTTATTCTAAATATTATTGGGGGGTGGAATAATTTTTATTTCTAAAACAGATGCTCCTTTAGTCAGATTTATGCTTTTGGAACAAAACTTTCTTATAATTTTTGTTTTTGTTTTGTTGTGGTTTTGGTTTTTGTTTTTTAATTTGTAAATGTATAACTGATAGTCTAAATCTGAGAACATTCTTTTCTGAAAGTATAAAATTAAGTCTTTCCCTCAAGGCCCCATGATACCATGGGTTTTTCAGGGTTTCTACTTTTTCTCAAGTTATTATTTTCATCTTATGATGTGCTAAATAAATTCTGAGGATAAATATCAAGGTTCTAATTATACAGAGTGTCATTACTTCTTAAACTATTATAATAACATATAATTATTTTAGATTATAATGCAGGAGCAGAACAATACAATAATGAGTCAATCACATTTCTATGCATTTATGCAAGGCAAATTTTGCAAGCAAAACAGAAACTTCATTCACATTTCAGTCAATATAAATTCTAGAGTAATCATTTCTTACCTGTGGAAAAATAATACTTAAAACAGAAACTGAACCTGTATACTTAGATAATAAAAATAAAATATCTAATTCATTCAATAAATATTGAGTAGTACCTACTATGCCAGATTCTATCCTGTTGCTGTGTGTACGTAGGCAATTACTTACCTCTTTGAGCCTTAGTTAGCCTCTCTGTGGAAAGTTTTTTTTTTAATCTATAAAATAGGGATAATAACAAAACCTACTTTATAGTTAATGTAAGTATTAAGTAAGATAATGCAAGTAAAAAGCCAAACTATAGTATCAAGTGTGCTGTTAATATAACAAATGAAGAAATTCATAACTTTAAAAAATAGATGCTAAGTAAAATTAAATTTATTGTTTGAAAATAATCAGATTCAACTGCCATAAATGATCCTCTTTCCCGTAAAAATATGACCTAGAAGTGCTGTAGTTTGTCTTATTTGCAACTTCTTAGAATTGGGGTACAGAGCCTGCAAATAAGAATTCAGACATAGACCTGGGATATGGGAGAGGTCAGGCTGCCTGTACACGTAGGTTAGTGCTGAACTAGATTCATAAGAGATCAGCTCATTCAACTAGAGTTACCCTAAGGTTGACAATGCTCTCAGATCACTGCCTACTTGTAACCTAAGTGTTTCAAAATTTTGAAATGAACATTATTTTACTAGTTCTTCATTTTTAATGCTCTTATCATAGTTTACATACACTCATATGTAACAAATAAGTGCAGCTATTTAAAAAAAATTCTCTAAGTAGCATGGTCTGAAGTATCTGCAAAATAAACTGTGTACTTCAGAGGGAGAGAAGCAGAGACACCCAGACATCTACCTTCTTGTAGGCTGCCAGGTTGTCCCCTCAGGACAGCCTGAGGCTCAGTCCCTCATGCCTCTGCCAGACATGGGAGAAAAACAAGATCTCAGCAACAACTGACCTTAAGGCAAAGACCACTCTGACTGGGCTGGCCACAGCTACCCAGGACCCTCTGTTAGCACCAAGGACTTGGTGAACTTCACTCCCTCAGCTCAGTGTTCCCTCTGTGGATCTCAGCATCTCCACTTGTATGACAGGCCTAGCAATGACTACCTGATGGGACTACTGTGAGGACTGGCTAGAAGGGTGTGAGAACACATCTAGACTCTGGCACATAGTAGGTTCTCAATAAAAGCTAGGTTTTTGTTAAAAACAGACAAAAATTGTATGTTTCAGGATTCCAGTTTACTAAACGTTTATGTAGTGAAGAAATACTAATGTATTTGAATGTCTAGCATGAAAGTCAATCAGTTCTAGCTTAACTGTTTTCACCAAAAATTATAAGACTCTACTTATTAGTATATGTAAAATAGACGTTAAAATTTAAATCCAAAATATTGCCTACTATCATGTGTGATCTTACCACTAAAGTCTAGAATTCGAATACATACCAATAAGTAGGCTTTTTCACTTACCGGAAGTAAAGTCCTTGAACTGCTGTATGTATTCCATGGCCCCATGAATCTGACCCTGTTTACATAGGCAAAGAAGAGCTTTCTTGTGCAGGCCACATTCAGTGTAGATAATCTGAGCTAAAGCCAGGCACTTGGCCTTGTTATAAGTATCCTGCTCCCCATAATCATAAATGACATCCCCAGCCTCCTCAGAAAATGTGAGCCTAGAGCAAGCAGATCAATAGGTATACTTTAGAGAGCTCATGGTGAGTGGATAGGAATAAAATATTTTAAAATTCAGCACAGTAGAATTGGATTTCCCATGGTCTGTAAGAATTACAAGTTAATAGACAATTGATGTAGGAGAAATTAAACATATCCAAGATTTAACAAAAACAAAAATAATCACATACTCTTTTGTGGTGGGGGAGGGGGAGGAGACATTTTGGTGCAACTGACCTCAAGTTTTTTCAAAAATCTACAAACATGGTTAAAACTCTCCTAAAAAAGACTGGTGGAATTTAAAGTAACAAGGTAAATAAAAATTATTTTATAATTGAGGATCTCAATGTTCTCAGCAGTTATACAGATTTTAAACCCTGCAGAATGTAAGAATTCATTAAATGTTGGTTAAAGATAGTGACAACAAATTTTAGCTCAAAATTAGTGACAGATCTTGCAAGTGTTTGCAAGAAACGTGTGACATCAGTGTTATTTTCTAAACTGTTATAGAATTATAAAAAACAACAGGGGTAAAAAAGGGTTTAAGATGTCCCAATTTCCCTTGTCATCACATTTTAATGCACATCTTCAAACACAATTGGAGTGAACCATCTGCACATTAACTCCACCTAGAAACGATCAGCATAGGCCAAAACACATTTGGGTATAATTTAAGATATCACTTCCAATCACTGGTTGTACGGACATTGTGCTTTAGTTTTATTTTAAATTAATAGCTACAGAGTAACAGTAATCACATAATATTGATATCTGTACACATGTAACAAAATACCAGTAACATTCAAATAAAATCCTGAAATCCCTATAAAATGTGTTTACTGAAAATTCAGTAAATAAAGCCTGCCATGTTTATTGGGGTGGCCAAAGAGAAGTGTGTCTGAAATCAAAAGGCAGCTTCTGAGTATAAATCAATTATTTAATAAGCAATTTACCTAACTTTTACATTTTAGTACCAAAACATAGGTTTTGGTAGCTATAGCCACGATGTTTCTGAAGGCTGAACAAGGAATTATTTCAGTCATTTTAGTGACTGTATAACCAGAGCAAGATGATAATACCAGTATTATAGTATTTCTTTCTCTTATTAATACCATTATTTTATTTTTGTAAGAGGTCATCACTAACATGATGTGGTTCCACCTGAGAAAAAGGCAGAGCTGAGGACTAAGGTTGCTTTGTCCTGGTTTGTCATTTTCCAAAAGGATGATGTATGATTTAAAAAAATATATATTGAAAGGGAGGAAGAGGGGGCGCTTGGGTGGCTCAGTCGGTTGGGTGTCAGACTTCAGCTCAGGTCGTGATCTCGCAGTCCGTGAGTTCGAGCCCCGCGTTGGGCTCTGTGCTGACAGCTCGGAGCCTGGGGCCTGTTTCGGATTTTGTGTCTCCCTCTCTCTGACCCTCCCCCGTTCATGCTCTGTCTCTCTCTGTCTCAAAAATAAATAAAAGTTAAAAAAAAATTTTTTTTTAAATAAAAAAAAATTTAAAAAAAAAGAAAGGGAGGAAGAGGGTCAAGCCCCAAAAGAATGGAACTGGCCCTGAAGGAAAAAGGGGGAAAAAAAAAACAGGGATTCTAGCCCTGGGGAAAGGGAGGTAGTCAAGCACCCTGTACCCAACTGGAAAATGAGCCTGGGAACCTCTGTCCCTGTTTTGCCCCTAATCACCTCATTACATCCCTCTTTCTGTTTTCTCAAAGTCTCCTTCTTGGCTCTCCCATCCCTACTTCCAATTCTAAGAAGACTTCTGAAAGTGGATCTCTAGACTGGCTCTGGAGAATATATATGACTAATAAATAACTAAAAAAAAATGTGCTTAACTCCATTAGTAAACTAAGGTATATTTGATTATAAACCAGATTATAGATTTTTTTTAATGTTTATTTATTTTAAAGAGAGAGAGAGAGAGAGAGAAGACACAAGTTGGGGAAGGGCAGAGAGAGAGTGGGAGACACAAAATCCAAAGCAGACTCCAGGCTCTGAGCTGTCAGCACAGAGCCCAAAGTGGGGCTTGAACCCACAAACCTTGAGATCATGACCTGAGCCAAAGTCAGACATTCAACTGACTGAGCCACCCAGGCACCCCAGATTGTAGATTTTTTTAAGCCAAAATAAAGGTAATATACAATCACTAAATCTATGCATCATATTTATTTACTGTTATTTTGTAGGATTTGGGTTTGTCAAGTTAATATTTCAGAGGATATTTTCCTCTTCCGGGAGCAATATCTGCAATTTAGAGAGCCAATGCCAACAAAACATTTCTTAAGTTTAGGCTTTCTGAGTCAAGTGATTAGACTTTCCCCAGGTAAGCATGACTAAGAGAGCCAAGATTAGTCTATAATCCAGGCTGTTTTATGGCTGGCTCTGTGCAGGGCTTCAAGGAAAGAACTGTAGAACTTTTTAAGGTAGCCATATGGTAGAGGCCAGGTCACTGGAGTCAGAGACCAGAGGAAAGAGGCTAAGAATAAAGAATGTGAATTACCTTCAGTATTCTGTTATATCATCTCAGGATCCTTAAGAGTGGTGGTATTTTCCAAATTTATGCAGTCAAGGAATTGCAGAAGAATTTAAATTCTTATAATTAAGAGGTAGAATTGGCCAAGAACAATCAGTATATGTGGGGAAATTAATCTTGTCTTATGTGTCTCTGCATCAGACAACAGGTGTTAATGAACATGCACTTTCTAATGGTGTTCTCATGTCTGAACCATTTCCAGTGCTCCCTGACAAGTACTTTCTGTAGAGAGCGTAGAAGGTGGGACCAGGTAGAAAAAGAAAGAGGCAAAGGGTAAAAAGAGGGGTATATGTACGAAGAAGTTTCCTAAAACAGAATTAACTATTACGTGAACAGTAAGTGAAGGCCATAACAAGAGGGGGTGGGAAAAAGATACTTTACACTGGTAAACAATAGTGCCATCAATCTAGGACAGTTTCGGACTCCCCAGTGTCATGCAGGGGAAATGGTGAATTTGGAATGGGTGGCAGTAGGCACTAGTATGCAAACTTGCCATTTTTAAGTCTGGGACATTTAGAAGTCATGAATTTGTTATTTAGGGAGTGCTTACATTAGTCCTTCCATCTCCCTTATGATATACTTCTTAAATATGAGAACTGTAACTACTCTCTAATATGTAGCCTACATCTGTATGTATCCAGAACCAAGCAAGCATAGTCCTTAGACTGAAAAATAAGCAGGCTGTGGCTACCAGACAGATGACAGGACTTTCCTCACTCTGCCTTCCAATACTCACAGCCCAACCCATGTCCACCAGACCCAGCAAAAGTAGCTTGATCTTCATAAATAGGCAGACACTGTTTTAGTCCCCTTTACTGGACCAGTGACTCTTCCCCAGCTGACTACTAACAGCTCACAGCTGTTGCCTTCCCCAGAGAACAGCCTTCCCCAGCTGTTGCACTAAGCTGACTAGCTACCTTGCCCAGAAAATTATGCTTATCTTTCAACCCCCCAGTAGTGTAGAGCTGACAACTGATTAGTAAGGAATAAAAAGGTCAGTACCATAATTCAAAAAGAAGCAAGTCTGGCAGGATTTATGTTCCATAGTCCTCCCCCTGTAATACTAGCTAATACTAGATTTTAACCTGAGTTCACATCGTAGCTTGGTTCTTTCCGCTTCCCTATCCCATCTCACTCCTTCACTTATAATATTTCTCGAGGAGTAGTCTATCAGTAAATGATATGCACTCAAATCCAATTATCACGCTCTCTTTAAGGGAATAGGGAACCTGAGGGCCAAACATATTCCTCTCTGCCTTGTTGTGTAACAACAATCTTACCTTTTCATGATAACCAAAGTTGACTATGACTCACAGAACCTAAATTTGCAGGCATGAGAATTTTATGTGTCATCCTGACTGGCTCATAGAGTGCCCAGATATTTAGTCATATATTATTCTGTGTGAGTCCGTGAGGATGTATTTGAAAGAGAGTAACATTTGAATCAGTAGACTGAATAAAGCAGATTGCTGTGAATGTGGATAGCTCTCATCCCATCAGTTGATGGCCTGGAGGGTACAAAAAAGGCTGACCCTCTTTCATATAAAGCGGAACTCCTCCTGCCTGACCGCTTAGCTGGGACAGTCTTTTCCTACCTTTGGACTCAAAAAGAAACATTGGCTCTTCTTGGGTCTTGAGCAGCCTGAAACTTACACCATTGGCAGCTTTCTTGGGTCTCTAGCTTGCTGACTGTGGATCTTAAGACTTATCAGCCTCCATATTCACAGGAGCCAATTTCTTCATGGGTGTGTGTATGTATATATATCCTATTGATTCTGTTTCTCTAGAGAACCTTGATTCCACCCAGTGGGTTACTGGGGAATCAGCTGAGCAGAGCCACTCTTTTATCTCCCAGACCCAAGTATTCTAAGTACTGGAGATATACTATACAATCATCACTAGTTTAAAGTGTACATTCCATCCTGAAGGATGTTACTATGTCTTCAAAAGATGGAGCGACAAGCTGGCATCACCTGGACACAACCTGAACCATTCATGAACTAAGTTTGGGTTTCTTTCTTCCTTGCCTGCTGGTCTTAGGTCACCCCCACCCCTGCATGAGGCTTTAGGTGTGAGCTGTGGAAGTTGTGTTGGTCAGTTGGTGGTAGTTGACATGAGTTCTGGGCCACCTATTCCTGAAGCTAACTTGTGTACTCTGGATCTGCCTGAGCACTATCTTCACTGTACCTGATTTTAGATGGACTCTCTGAGCCCACCTGACCTCATGACTTGGTGTTTCTGTCAGAATCCAGTTCATGATAAGCTGTTCTAATTCTAAAGTCATTGGTGTTCCCTGGATAAACACTCCAACTTTAGGGGGGACTCAGTAGGCACTTTTGGAATCTTAAGTGCCTACTTTGGAATCTTAAGTATATGGTTACTTGTTACAGGTGGTAGATGATCTACTGGGATATTGCTGGGTAGTCCCGGGCCAGTTAAAAACTATTAGTGGGTAAATCAATAATCATGGTTTGATAAAGGCATGGAAACGACAGTCATCCTACCAGACAAGCCATTAAGACCAATAGAGTGCGAAGAATATAAAATGGATGATAGAGAAAGATGAGTAATAATTAATGTGGATGAATCTCAAAATAATTAGAGCAAAAGAGGCAGAGCAAGAAAAAAAAGAATACATAATGTATAATTCCATTTATATAAAATTCTAGAAAATGAAACCTCATCTAAGGTGACAGAAAGCAGATCAGTGGTTACCTGGAAATGGTGGTGGGGGTTGGAATGAGGTTGATTATCTTGACTGTGGTGATGATTTCATGGATGTATACATATGTCAAAACTTGTCAAACTGTACACTATAAATATGTGCAATTTATAATGTCAGTTATATCCCCATAATGCTTTCTAAAAACTCATCATATTGTACACTTTAAATATGTAGAGATTATTGTACATAAATTCTATCTCCATAAAGGTATAAAAACCAAATTATAGCCCTATGATCAATTGTCATGACAAGGGCTATATATAGTTCATTCTACTAACCCTTCTAAGTTTCCCCCAGAATTTTAACCACAGAATCCTAGAGAAGTTGTGCCTAGATGGAATGAAATTAAAGTGAGAAGAAAATACATTTGTGTTGTGCAAATGGTTGACTACAGTAGATGCTGATTTAATGTTCTGCCCGGATCCTCATTACTGAGACAGCATACCCTTCCCCTCTGGGTGCTGGCTGTCAGTGGCTCACATGTCCCTCCTTCTGTAGCAAATTGCCCTTTGCTGATGGGAGCCACCAGGCCTAGGAAGTTATGCCCCATCCAGGCAGCCTATAGCCCTAATAGAGACTAACAGAGAGGTACAAAAGACTGATCCCTTGCCTCAAAGGGGGCAGCTCTTTGGTGTGGTTTATGCTCCAGAGCCATCCCTCTACAAATAAGACCAAGATTAGAACTTGCCTAAGATCACAACCTTTCTTGGCTTCCCGAACATACACACACTCTTTCCTATTTTGCTTCACTCACTCCCTTATAAGGTTTTCTTGAGAAGCCCACCTTCTATCAATCATGTCTGAGGCTTTGGTTATAGGAATCCAAACTAAGGGAGCTCTAGTACAAATCTGCCTACCTATACTGAAATCCAACTCCAAGAAGCATTTCCTGCCTGTCCTTGCTGGTGTATATGTTCTTTTTTATTTTTTTTTAATGTTTATTTATTTATTTTGAAAGAGAGAGAGACAAAGAGAGGGATGGGGAGGGGCAGAGAGAAAGGGAGAGAGAATCTCAAGTAGGCTCCACACTCACCATGGAGCCCAACACCAGGATCAGTCCCATGAACCAGGATGTCATGACCTGAGCCAAGATCAAAAGAGTTGGATGCTTAATGGACTGAGCCACCCAGGCGCCCCTGGTTTATATATTCTAAATGCATCATGGGTCCACATCCATCCTGCTTATAAGTTTTCTCCTAGGTATATCCTTCACATGTAACCATAACCTCTCTGGATCCAAGTTCCTGCCTATCCCTCTCAGTAGCATGATACTGATAAATCCTTTTCTGTCCTGACTGATGAATTCATGGGTCATGAATCATCCCATGAACCACTATTACTCAACTCCTAATCTGGGTTTATGTGACTAGGCCCCGTTACTCCATGAATGCTTAGTAAATCGTCTCTGAAGGATTAATTGTTCAGGATAATGTGCTGATAAAAAACTACTGAAATCTTGAGAACAACCTCATTAACCATATATCAAAATTAAGTCAAAAGCTTAATTTTGCTTACCTTTCCTGAGTGACCCAATTGATAACTAAATCTAAACGTTTTTCAGATAATCCACATTGGATTCCTTCCAGGGTCAGTTCTGCATCAATAGGTCGTCTGCATGCATGACTTGTGCTAAAGATGGCTTCAAAAAATAAGAGTAATGGAAAAGGCTTTCCTCTAATTTTTCCAACAGCTACAGAGAGAAGAAAAGTTTTGAGTTGAATACTTTAAGTAACAGTTTGCTTTTTCTTACTTCATATTATTACTTTCATCTCTTTGCATTTTCAAAAAATTTCAGTCTACAATTATGTACTGATAAACTGATAATGTTTAACTAATGCTTATGGATTAAACTTTCATTGTGGGTAATAACTAAATATTATATGCTATATGAAAACAGAGGCAGAGATTAGAATGATGTGTCTCCAACCAAGGAATGCCAAAAGTTGCCAATAGCCACCTAGAAGGTAGGAGAGAAATATGCAATGTGATCTCCCTAAGAGCCTCCACATGGAACTTTTAAAAGTTCAAAGAATATACCACCAGCAGACCACTGTAAGAGATGTTAAAAGTAGTCTTTCAAGCAGAAGGAAAATAATACCAGATAGAAATATGAATCTACACGAAGGAATAAAGACCAGAAATGGTATATCCTATGAATATAAGTATTTAGAAGCATGCTGTTTTATATAATACATAAAGTGGTATAACATCACATAAGGGTAGAGTATGAGAAGTAAAAGTTATGATCTATAAACCTTAAAGCAACAACCAAAATAAAACAACAAGGAGTTACAGCTTATAATGAGTAAAGGATAAAAATGGAATCATGAAAAAATTCAACTAATCCAAAAGAAGGCAGAAAAAGAGGGAAAAACAGTAACAAAGAAGAGATAAGAAAAATAGAAAACAAATAAAACTCAACCATGTCAACAATCACATTAAATATAAGTGATCTAAACACTCCAATTGAAAGGCAAAGATTGTCACAGTGTATAAAAAAAGTAGAATCCAAGTATATGTTGCCTAGAAGACACTGACTTTATTTATTGGTCTGTTTATTTTTATTTCAAGTTATTATTTTAAATTCTAGTTAGTTAACACATATGGTAAAAATGGTTTCAGGTGTAGAATTTAGTGATTCATCACTTACAAATAACACCCAGTGCTTATCACAAGAAGTGCCCTCCTTAATACCCATCACCCATTTAGCCCATCCCCTGCCCACCTCCCTCCAACAACCCTCAGTTTGTTCTCTATAGTAAAGAGTCTCATGGTTTGCTTCCCTCTCTTTTTTATCCCTTCCCCCATGTTCATCTGTTTTATTTCTTAAATTCCACATGAGTGAAATCATATGGTATTTTTCTTATTTCACTTAGCATGATACACTTTAGCTCCATCCACATCACTGCAAATGGCAAGATTCCATTCTTTTTGATAGCTGAGTAATATTCAACTGTGTATGTATATACCACATCAGTTGATGGACATTTGGGCTCTTTCCATAGTTTGGCTATTGTTGATAATGCTGTTATAAACATTGGGGTGCATGTAGAAGACAATGACTTTAAATACAAAGATACAAATAGATCAAAAGTAAGAATATGGGAAAAAATATACCATGCTAATACTAATCAAAAGAAACATGGAGTCACATTTCTATTTTCAAAACCTACTACAAAGCTACAGTAATCAAAATAGTATGATACTGACATAGGATGGATATCTAGAGAAATGTAACAGAATTAAGAGTCCAGAAATAAACTCTAAACATTTATGGTCAATTGATTTTTGACAAAGGGGCCAAACAATTCAGTGGATACAGAACAGTCTTTTCAACAAATGGTGCTGGGATAACTAGATATCTATATGCAAAAGGATGAATCCGGACCATTATCTCACACCATACACAAAAATTAACTCAAAGTAGATCACAGACCTAAATGCATAAAACTCTTAGAAGAAAACACATGATCTTAAGCTAGGCAAAGATTTCTTAGATACAACAACAAAAGCACAGCCACAGAAGAGAAGAGGGTAAATTAGTCCCCATCAAAATTAAAAACTTTTGTGCTTCAAAAGCCACCATTAAGAAAGTGAAAAGAAAATCCACAGATTGGAAGAACATATTTGCACATCATCTGTCTGATATGAGATTTTTATCCAGAATATAAAAAGAACTCTCACAACTCAATAATAAAAACACAAATAACATAATTTTAAAATGGGCAAACAGTAGACATTTCTCCAAAGATAAATAAATGGCCAATAGGCACATGAAAAGATGCCAACACTGTTAGTCATTACAGATATGCAAATCAAAACCACAATCAGAGGGGCGCCTGCCTGGCTCAGTCAGTTTAGCGTCTGACTTCAGCTCAGGTCATGGTCTCACACCCCATGAGTTCAAGCCCCGCGTCGGGCTCTGTGCTGACAGCTCAGAGCCTGGAGCCCGCTTCAGATTCTGTGTCTCCCCCTCTCTCTGCCCCTCCCCTGCTCATGCTCTGTCTCAAAAATAAATTTTAAAAAAAACATTAAAAAAAATTAAAAAAAAAACACAATGAGAACACTTATCTTGATGAGCATTGAGTAATACACAGAATTGTTGAATCATTATATTGTACACTCAAAATTAATATATAACAATTTTGTTAACTATCTGGAATTAATTTTTTTTAATTAAACAAATAAATCCACAATAAGATACTTCACATGGTTTAGCAAGGCTATAATCAAAAAGACAGACATTAATAAGTGCTGGTAAGGATGTGAAGAAATTGAAATCCTCATATATTGTTGATAGGAATGAAAAATAGTGCAAATACTTTAGCAGTTCCTAAAAGCATTAACACAAAGTTACCACAGAGCCATCCATTCCCCTCCTAGGAATTTACCCAAGAGAAATAAAAAAAAATGTCTACATAAAAATTTGTACACAAATATTCATAGCTGCATTATTCATAATAGCCAAAAAGTAAAAACAACCCAAATTACTATCAACTGCCAAATGGATGAACAAAATGCAGTATATAACCTGCAAATGGAATATTCATGTTCAGCAAGAACGAACCTCAAAAACATTATGCTAAGGGAAAGAAGTCAATCACAAAAAAACATGTTTTGCAAGATCCTATTAATATGAAAGGTCCAGAATAAGGAAATCCATACAGACAGCAAGTGGATTAGTGGTTACCTAGGGTTTGGAGAGGGAGCAGGAGGTAGAAAATGAGGAGTTAACGGTTCAAAATTTATTTTTGGAAGGATGAAAATGTTCTCAAATTAAGTTATGGCAATGTTACACAACTCTGTAGTTATAGTAAAATTATTCAAAAACATGGGAGTTTTCTCCAGGAACACAGTAAGTTATATTAATAGGCTAAAGGACAAAAACCACACAATCATTTCAATAAATGTAAAAAAAGTATTTAGCAAATCTAACATTCATCCCTGACAAAATTCTCACCAACCATAGAGAGGAATTTCATCAACCTTGAAAAATCTACAGCTAATATGATGAAAAGCTAAATACTTTATCTCTAAGATCAAAAATAAGGCAATAATATCTGCTCTCACCACTTCTATTCAACACTAATGGAAGAGCCAGTGCAATAAGGCAAGTAAAAGAAATAATAGGCATCCATACTGGAAAGGAAGAAGTAGAACTCTTTCTTAACTGATGACATGATTATCTATGTAGAAATTCTAGGAATATACGATAAAAGTATTAGAACTAATAAATAAGTTTAAAGATGTCACAGAATACATGATCAATACACAAAAGTCAATTGTATTTCTATATACTAGCAACAAACAAATTTGGAATGTGAAATAAAAATTATAATAATATAAAAAATATAAAATATTTAAAAATAAATCTGACAAAAGATGTACAAGACCTAAACACAGATTAAAAAATCACGTAATTCTTTTTGTTCCTGTGTCCCTTACAAAACTACAAAGGCTCTATGGTAGAAACCTCTTCTGTCATTACATTTAGGCTTTGGCTACTTTTATAAACACCAATTTAAACCTCAGACTTATAAAATTAAGTTTAATACCCAAAATGCAGAATGTCATCATTCACTTCTGCATGGTAACATGACCTCATAATCAGTTATCATATTGTAAATAATTGTTGGAATGGTTTCTTGACTTTGAGTTCACTGAATAAAAACTATAAAATTACACTGTTATATCTACTAGGATAAAATATTGAAAACTGTGCATGCAAAAATATAAGATGGGCCATTTACACACAATTCACAATCAAGCAATCTCTGTAAATAGATATGATCATATGCATTATGTATATGGCAACAAATTTTCTGTGTTCTGATAAACATAAAAGTACATTTTTTTCAAACTGTTGAATTTAAAGGGTTTTTTGGGAAATTTTTATGAAAAACAATCTGTATATATTTGACATCAAAAATTTCCATTTAAAATGAAAATAATTAGAAAAATTATCTGCATCTATAAGCTCCATTGAGTATATCTCTCCTGTATTTATACCTCCGTATTTCCTTCTGAGCGTCTCATCTTTTAAAAACACAGTTTAGTTTTAAAATAAAAGGATTTAAAAAAAATTTTTTTTTAACATTTATTCATTTTTAAGACAGAGTGTGAGCAGGGGAGGGGCAGAGAGAGAGGGAGACACCGAATCTGAAGCAGGCTCCAGGCTCTGAGCTGTCAGCACAGAGCCTGACACAGGGCTCAAACTCAAGAACCGTGAGATCATGACCTGAGCCGAAGTCAGAAGCTTAACCAACTGAGCCACCAAGGCACCCCTAAAAGGACTTTTTTAATTCTGAGCAATACTCAGTTAAGTGCCACCTGTCTAATATTGGTGAATTTCTCTTTTTTTCCTTAATATTGGTGAATTTCTCAGCATAAGATCCACATGCCTAGAAAAGTAATAAAAGTTGGCTGTTTTCCAATTTTGCTGGTAATTACACCTATTTTGGGTATTAATTGCAAGCTTTGATTTCTACTAAAACTTATAACCCATACTTTGAACAGATCCAGTCAAGGGGAGAAGAGAAAAAAACCTTAGGAATGTACTAATATCACTTTTGACTTCACCAATTTCAGAACACATCCGAAGAAAGAGTACCTGGGTATTTGTAAGACGCCTGACTTTTTTTTTTTTTTTTTTTTTTTTTTTTTTTTAAATTTTAGAGAGAGAAAGTGCAAGTGGGGGAGAGGGGCAGAGAGAGAAAGAGAGAGAGAGAAAGAATCTCAAACAGCCTCCATATTCAACACAGAGCCTGATGCAGGGTCATCCCATGACCCTGGGATCAAGACCCAAACTGAAATCAAGAGTCGGACACTCAACCGATTGAGCCACCCAGGCACCCCATGGATATCTGAAAATTTTTAAGTAAAATACTAAAATTTTCAATGTTAAAAAAAGACCTGAAAACTGAAAATTACAAAATACTGATGAAAGAAAGTTTTGAAGACTAAATAAACGGAGACATATACCAAGTTTATGGGTTCATTGAACCAAATAACCAATATTGTTCAGTGTCTATTCTCCTGAAATTGATCTATAGATTAAATGCAATCCCCAGCAAATTTTTTGTGAAGTTTACAATCTGATTCTAAATATTTAAATAGAAATATGAAAGAACCAGAATAGCCAAATTAAATTTGATAAAGAAAAACAGAAGTTAAAGTCTAACACTCTCTGTGACTTCAACACTTACTATAAAGCAATAGTAATCAAGACAGTGTAGTATTAGCATCAAGATAAACAAATAGATCAACAAAACAGATTAGACCTAAAAGTATACAGACAATTGATTTTCAACAAAGGTATGAAAGCAATTAGATGGAAAAAGTCAACTATCCGGGAACAATTGGATAGTTATAGGCCAAAAAAATACTTTGACCCATATGTTACATCACATATTAAAATTAACTCAAACTTAATCATAATGTAAACCTAAAACCATAAAATCCTTACCAAAAAAAATAATAATAGGAGTTAAAAGCTGAAGATTAGACACAGATTTCTTATGTATAACACTAAAGGCATGATCCATAAAAGAAAAAAAATTCACAAATTGGATTTCAACAAAATGTAATACTTCTCTTAGGAGGCACCTGGATGGCTCACTCAGTTAAGCATACATACAACTCTTGATTTCTGCTCAGGTCATGATCTCACTATTCGTACGATTGAGCCCCATGTCCAGCTCTGCACTGACAGTGTAGAGCCTGCTTGGGATTTTCTCTCTCCCTCTCTCTGCCCCTCCCCTACTCCTGTTCTCTCCCTCTCTCTCTTTCATGTGTGCACGTGTGCTCTCTCTCAAAAATAAATAAATCAACTTAAAAAAACAACTTGTCTTAAAAAGATACTTCCAAGAGACTGAACAAACCACAGACTGGGAGAAAATATTTTTAAATCATATATCTGATAAAGGATTTGTATTCACCCAATGGAATACTACTCAACAATAAAAAGGAATGAACTATTGATAGACACAACACATGGATGAATTTCAAAATAATAATGCTGAATGTAAGAAGTCAGTCAAAAAGATCACATACTATTGTAATTCCATTTATATAAAATTCTAGGAAATGCAAATTAATCTACAGTGACTGAAAGCAGACTAACAGCTGCCACTAAGAGGAAGTGGACAGATAGAAGGAGATGGGAGGGGTGAGGATGAATCAGAGAGAGGGATAGCTGAGGGCAATGAGGGAACTTTTGGGTGATACAAATGTCAAAACTTATCAAATTGTGTACTATAAATATGTACAATGTGTTGTGTATATGTCAATTTATAACAACAAAGCTGTCTTAAAAGGAATTAGAGCAAATTTGACAAAATATTAACATTTACTAAATCTTGATAGTGAGTACATGGCTGTTGTATATTTCTTCATACTTTTCTGTATACTTGAAATATTTCCTCATTTAATGTAGAAAAACTAATCATATTCTTCAATGTGACAGCTAAAAAAACTGAGTAAATGGAAGAGATAGGGCTGGAAGCCTAGCTTTTTAGTCCCCACTTCAATACTCTTTCCATTCTATCAGGGTAAAAAAGTACAATTTGCAAACATACATAAGGTTCAAAGAAAAGTGCTTACCCTTAAATTTATTCACTGTCCCAATGTTTTGAAGAATTCTTCTAGGACTGTGTGCTGCAAAACAAGCTGCCTTTTCATATTCACCAAGCAACATTAATTCATTGAACCTACAATCATTGAATTTTGTTATATATTATAATAAATAGTACACACAAAAAAGAAATGATTAGAAATATCTATAACAGACTAAACACAGTAATATAGAAAAACTATAACTACGTTCATTCATTCTGAAAGATGCCCTTTCACTTCTTTCTGTAATATTCTGTCATGTTTTACAGCCTTTGAACCTTACCCTGTACTTTATTCCTATAGTACTTATTGCAAGACACAGAAAATGGAAAAAACTTGAACTGAATTAAAATGGGCTCAGATTTTTTTCTCTCGTGTTGTCTCTAGACGAAGAGATATTGGGAAAAGAAGGGCAATCTGCTTAGAGACTCAACGTAGGGGAAATAGTAATTGAAACACAATAGCTGCAGAACTGGAGATCAAGAGGTGAAGCTTATGTTGCTCTGCCACGAATCAGACTCCCAATTAAATATGAGACTAACACAAGAAGAAAAAATAATAGTTCAGATAACTTAAGCCTCTACTCCTCTTCCTAGGGTAAAATGTCTTCAAACCAATCCTTACCCCACAATTAACAAAACTATGGCAAACAGGATTTACAGTGTTGCAAATGAAACCCTAGAGGAGAAAGACCAAAGTAATACTAATGAGCAAAATACATAAAACTTTTACCCTCAACAAAGTTTCTTCCCTCATGTCTAAAGCTGGTAGACTTGAAAAAGCATACAGTGTAAGGAAATAAAACAGGCTTTGGTGCTGTCCCAAAATGATCTTTGCCCCTTCTTTGTACCACATCAATAGAACAATTAAAAATTATTTAGCATATGAAACTAGGAATATTACATATGTTCCTTACATACTGGCCTCACAGGCTATGAATTAACCTCTTAAAGAATAAAGTCTTAGATCTCCTTAAGCCTCTATTATGCACTATATAATAACTTAAGTATGAGGGAGAAATATACCTTTTTAAAACATCACAGGATGGAAATGATGAAGGAAAAAAATGACTAAATTGGTTAGGATAATCTGACTCAAGAAGACATTCTCAAAAAATTTTTGTAACATCAGACTTATTGTTAGGAAATGCAAAAAAAAAAAAAAAATACAGTATACATAAAATTTAAATCAACACTCAAGTCACCTATATCCTCTGAAAAATTTCCTAGACTACCAACCTAATATTTTTTACATAAAGAATTTTTTAAATTCTAGTTTATTTTCTAATTTGTTTAGTAGAGTAAAACTGTAAAAATACAAAATCTAGAGACTATAACTCATCAAGATGCTAAATAAGTGCTATACATTTAATAAATATTAAGTATTTACTTAATAAATAAATAAATATTAAATAAACGTGATAACATTTTCACAAGGAAAACCAAAGCTTTTAAAATAATTTGTCTTTCATAGGGTGCCTGGGTGGCTCATTTAGAAGAGCATACAACTCTTGATCTTGGGTCGTGAGTTCAAGCCCCATGTTGGATGTAGAGATTACTTAAATATTTTTAAAATTATTTATTTATTTAATATTTGCCTTTCAATGTAGGAAAGCAAAATTTCAGCTTCTTTTGCCTTGCCTGGATCATCTTCAAGCAGTTCCTCAATAATGCCTTGGTCACCTGTAAATATTGAAAGTACCACAGAATATTTAAGATCAATCAATAGAAAATGTCAGCAACTTAATGCTATGGTTTCTAACAGCACCAACCTCTTTTTCTTTTTCTAATTAACTCAACTTTTGGGGTATTTTTCTTAAAGTTTATTCATTTTTGAGAGAGAGAAAGAGAGGGAGGGGCAGAGACAAGGGGAGAGAGAGAATGCCAAGCAGGCTCTGCACCATCAGCGTGGAGCCCAAGGTGGGCTCAAACTCACAAACCATGAGATCGTGATCTGAGCTGAAATCAAGTCAGACTATTTAAGTTTTTTAATGTTCATTTATTTATTTATTTTTTTAAACGTTTATTCATTTTTTAGAGACAGAGAGAGATAGTGTGGGGGAGGGGGGGAGCAGATAGAGAGGGAGACACGGAATCTGAAGCAGGCTCTAGGCTCTGAGCTGTCAGCACAGAGCCCAATTCAGGGCTGGAACTCAAGAGTCACTCAACCAACTGAGCCACTCAGGTGCCCTAAGTCAGACTATTAACTGACTGAGCCACCCAGGTGCCCCAACAGCACCAAACTTTTTTTTTTTTTTTTTAATTTTTTAATGTTTATTTATTTTTGGAGAGAGAGACACAGAGTGTGAGCAAGGAAGGGGCAGAGAGAGAGGGAGACACAGAATCTGAAGCAGGTTCCAGGCTCCCAGCTGTCAGCACAAAGCCTGATGCCAGGCTCAAACCCACAAACCGTGAGATCATGACCTGAGCTGAAGTCAGACACTTAACCGACTGAGCCACCCAGGTGTCCCCAGAACCAACCTCTTCTTAAAATGAGTGGCCTCCCTGTCCCTCTCTCCTTTATTATCAGGTACATTTTTAGCTTTCTCCCTTTGGCTTACCACATCCTCTATTTACCAATTATGTGTTAGCTGTTGAAGGAAGAAGCCCATAGGGTAATAGAGAGCTAACAGAAGTAAGTACATTTTTTATTTCTTTAAACTTAGCCTAGAAAAGTCATCACTCTTTAGCTTTCTGGGGGAAAAGATGATGTTTTCCATTATTTTTGGTAATTAAAAAATACAGATAAATTACCATGTAAATCTTTAGTTTTCTGAATTTGCTCCACGAAATCTTGAAATGAGCTGCTCATATCAGATTTCACCCATGAAGTAAGTGCATTTGAAATAATCTGCAGTCTTTGATGACTACAAAGAAAAAAAAATCAACAATACACTGAACCTAAAATCAAATACAATATTAGAATAAACATAAATAAAAGCTTCAAACTTAAAAAATATACAAGCAATCTTCATACCGAAACTGTAATTCTTTGTTTAAATTTTCAGCTAAATCTCTCCGTTTTAATGTCACCATCATTTCCTCATCTAAATCTGCCTTCCTCTGAACTGGTACATATTTTTTCAACATAACCTGTTTAATTTCGGCATATTTATCTTCAAGATGTTTCAAGTATTTAGTGAGAGCATCTAAACTGACGGATTCTTGGAGAGTCATGCCTAGGGAAAAGGGAACAAATCAAACAGGCCAAACCATGCAGGGTAACTAGTGCTCAAACAGCAAGTTTTAGCAAAATAAATCAGTTTACTATGTTATGAAATAATTAAAAAATGATAGCATGAACTTATAATTTACAGAACATAAACAGAATTAGCATACAATTTTAAATGTGTAGCAGTTTTAAACATATCATCAATGAAGACTGATTGTCCAAACCTGAGTATCTTAAAAAGTTTTAATGACCTCATTGACACACCTTGCAAACCTCTTAAATATCAATGCGACTCAATACCACTAAGAGTTTCTGCCTAACGAGTCAGGATTTTTGTCCGAAGATTTCTCTCTAGCTAAATCTTTCATTCATCTACTATAGTAAGCCCCAGGGTAATGTTTATTCTTTCCAATGCAAAGCTTATAATATCTGCTAAACCTTCACTCCTCTCTTCCTCATTGCCCCCTGTATTCATTATTCTTAACAACCCACTCACACATACTTAAAGTGATTCTCTTATTCAGGCCAATTGTTACCTTTATTATTATTATTTTTTTAATGTTTATTTTTGAGGGGGTGGGGAGAGGGAGAGGGAGAGAGAATCCCAAGCAGGTTCTGAGCTGTCAGTGCAGAGCCTAACTTGGGGGTCGAACTCATGAACTGTGAGATTCCAACCCTAGCTTAAATCAAGAGTCGGATGCTTAACTGACTGAGCTACCCAGGTGCCCCCAATTGTTGCCTTTAAAAGGCTTACCTCAAAATTCTCTCCCAGAAACTCCCCTGGATTAATGCTACTCGATTTTTAATCATTCCCTTACCCTGAATCCTCTCAGCATTTAATCAATTTGACTTATTCTCTCCTTATTCATATGTACCTTATTTGTAGTTTGATAATCATAATTTTATATTTGAAGTGAATCTGGTCCCTACTTCCACCAAACACAGGATGATCAACCAAACTCAGGTGAAATGCTGTGTTATAGAGCAGCTCATTGTCTTCAAGACATAGCTTCTACTGAAACCAAAGTGACTTCCTAAAATTTCCACCTATGGACTCTGCCTCTGGATAAACACTGGTTGAAACCCTTAAAAGTTTTTAATACAGTTATCTATTCTCAAAGTCATCCTTTTCTTCAGGATGAATATTTGCAATTCTTCTATCCATTCATCATAAAAACTTCTCAACTCCTGATGAATTCCAGGATATACTCCAAAGTTTCTTAAAATGTGACTTAGCTGAAGATGAAGAACCAGTGAATACTGACATCAATGTCAATCAACCTGGAGTCCTGTCTAAAGCTGTTTGTAAAGTCTGGCTCAAGTCCTGGTACACTTCAAGATATACACACTGCAGCACATATATACTAATTTGTGTAATAGGTAATAACTGAAAACAGTTGGAATTTTAAATATTTTAAACAAAATACAGTACCTGGAATAGGTTTTGAAGGATCTTTGGAGAAAGTATGATATTTTACTTCTTTTGCGTCATACTCTGCCCTAAGTTGCTTCATTTGGTCTATTTGCAATTGAATTTGTGAGGAATTATTTTCAATAACCCTCATTCTGAAAAACAGAAAGGCTTTCTTATATTTCTCTCAATGAATTTAGTTACTTAATCATAAGATTTAAAGTAAAACAGGTTAAATCATTATTTTGGCTAATTATAATTTTGAACCATTATGGACTTAGGTAGAGGTTTATAAAACAATGGCCATAAATGGGGCACCTGGGTGACTCAGTTGGTTAAGTTTCTGACTTCGGCTCAGGTCATGATCTCACGGCTCATGAGTCTGAGCCCCACGTCAGGCTCTGGGCTGACAGCTCAGAGCCTGGAGCCTGCTTTGGTTTCTGTGTCTCCCTATCTCTCTGCCCCTTCTCTGCTCATGCTCTCTCTCTCTCTCAAAAAAAAAACAAACATTTAAAAAATTAAAAAAAAAAAAAACCGCCCGTAAAAAGTTAATTAACCTCACTAGTGAGGAACAGTTTTCTTTCAGAGCATCAATAAAATCTTACACTATGATTCACAACCTCACTGGAAATTTGTATGTGTAAAACATAATAATCTGGCCACAAAGTACTATGTCTACTTCCAATAGTTGAAAATTACCTTTCCAATTAGAATTATTTTTGTAATTGTATTAGTTTCCTGTTGCTGCTATAACAAATTGCCAAAAAACTTATTGGTAGCTTAAAACAACAGAAATTTATTCTCTCACAGTTCCAGAGATCAGAAATCCAAAATCAGCAACACTGGGCCAAAATCAAAGGGCTACACTTCCTCTAGAAGCTCTAGGGAAGAATCTGTTCCTTGCCTCTTCCAACTTCTGGGGGCTGCTGGCCTTCCATGGCTACATCACTTCAATCTCTGCCTTAGTGGTCACACTGCCTTCTCCCCTTCTGCCTGTCAACACTCCTTCTGCCTCTCTTTTATAAGAACACTTGTGATTGTATTTAGGGTCCACCTGGATAATCCAGGCTAATCTCCCTATCTCAAGATCCTTAATGTAATAACATCTGTAAAGGCCCTTTTTCCAAATAAAGTAAATTTCCAGGTTCTCAGGATTAGGACCTGATATCTTTAAGGCAATTATTCAGTCTCCTATAGTAATTTTGATCCTAGAGCAGGAGGAACGATAGTTACTTCTTTGAGATAAAACTGACTTATTCCAGTAATGGGGATCTTAAAGACCAAGAGGTAGATATAAATTTCTTTTAAGCATTATTTGAAGTTCACTGCCTATCTTGTCACTAATATGTTGGCCCAGGGAAGAAATAACAGATTAAAATAAGTTAGATACATAAATGTCAGAGTTTTTGGCAAATTAAAAACACATTTGTCAGTACAAAACTGCTGCCTACATCTGATTACTATACAGAATTCCTGGTGACTACAGATGGCTGAGTAAGAGCCTGCAGCATTTATGAAAGAAGGACTGTAGAAATAAAACATCCTTTGGCTTTCATCCAATAAAGTTAAGCTTGTGGAAGAAGAGCATACTAAAAGTAAACAGACTTCCAAAAGAATTGAAAGCAGGGACTCAGATACTTGTACATAAATGTTCAGAGGCATTGTTCACAATAGACAGAGGTAGAAACAACCCAAGTATCCATCAACAAATAAACAAAATATGGTATATTCATACAATGGAATATTATTCAGCCATAAAAAGGAATGGAATTCTAATATATGTTATAACACTAATGCAAAGGTATCTAATTGTTGCTCCTTTCTATAACTACTTTTAGGATCTTTTTATCTTTGACAGTTTCACTGTGATAAATCTAGTTGAGAATCTCTTATTATTTATAATGCTTGGGATTTTGGAGGCTTCTTGAATCTGTGAATTGCTATCTCCCACCAGGTCTTGAAAATTTTCAGCCATTATCTCTTCAAACATTGTCCCATTATTCCTTTTTTTTTTTTTTTTTTTTTTTTTTTTACTTTAATCCATTATAATTAACATAGTGTTATTTGGTCACAGATGTACAATATAGTGATTCAACAATTCCATACATCACTCAGTGCTCATCACAAGCATTCTCTTCTGAATTCTTTTTTTTTAAATTTTTTTTAATGTTTATCTTTATTTTTGAGGCATTAAGAGACAGAGCATGAGTGGGGGAGAGGCAGAGAGAGACAGAATCGGAAAGAGGCTCCAGGCTCTGAGGTCTCAGCATAGAGCCTGACGTAGGGCTTGAACTCACAGACTGCGAGATTGTGACCTGAGCCCAAGACGGATGTTCAACTGACTGAGCCACCCAGGTGCCCCTCTTCTGAATTCTGATTAGCCAGGACCTTCTCACTCCATCCTCCATGGATGGATCCTCCTTTTTTTATAATAGCTATATTGAATATCATTCATATACCTTAAATCCACCCTTGTATACAACTCAGTGAGTTTTAGTATATTCAGAGTTCTAAGACTATGACTTCTGGATCCAGAATATTTCATCACCCTAAAAATAAGACCCACATTCATTAGCATTCTGCTGAACAGAAGGCAACTTTCTATGCAGTCCCCAAGGGTTGAGCAGTTTACTTCTGGTTCACTCTACAAGGGTATAGCCCTTTAATGTCCCAGCTTTATATGATGAGGATTTCCCAGTAGACTGGACCCTTGGGTAGATCCTAGGCTTTGTCTTTTGTCTCCCCGAAGCTTATAGTCACTAGTTTTAACAAGGGCTCTCAGGGCCAAAGAAGCATTACTGCTCCTCTTACCTTTTATTACAATTTCGCGCTGATAATCTCTTACTCATTTGCCAGCTTCCTGTTTACTTTTAAAAAGATTTTTTAAAAATATTTTAGGTAGCATTTTTCCCAAATAAAAAGATCTATCTCAACATCTAGCCAACTTTATTACCAGAAATGGAGGTCAAATTTTGCATAGTTTTCCAAGATGATTTGATATAATCTATAAAAATCATGTACCCATTATTTACCAAACGGAACACTTGAAAATATAACACTACTCAACAAGAGAGCATCTTATCCCTTCCCAAATTACGTACTGTTGTGCTTCAGAGGATTAAGTGCTCTAATTCTGACAGTAATCGTGAAATTGTACTATCAAAACTTCGACATAAGAAATTACCTGGAGCAATTATCCACATCCTTCATTTTATAATACTACAATGTGCCTCCAATTACCCTAAGAGATATTAAAAAATTCTCCAATAAAATTATTATTTTTCACTTTAAAGAAGTAAAAAATTTAGTTATTTCAAGTTGGTAGGAAAGGTCACATAAAAATATAGCTTTAAAATAAAATTGAGGGGTGCCTGGGTGGCTCAGTAGGTTAAACATCCGACTTCAGCTCAGCTCAGGTCATGATTCTATGGTTCGTCGGTTCAAGCCCTGAGTCCGGATCTATGGTGACAGCTCAGACTGTGGAGCTTGCTTCATATTCTTTGTCTCTCTCTCTCTCTCTCTGCCCCTCTCCCACTTGCACTCTCGCTCTCTCTCAAACGGATAAACATTAAAATAAATAAATAAATAAATAAATAAATAAATAAATAAAGCCATATCCAAATCTGTTTAAAACAAATAAAATTAAATTAAATAGAAATTCACAAAGACTGAGAACCACTGGTTTTAGTTACAGTGACTAGTTAATATAACCAAGTAACATCATCTTTTGGGCTACTTACTAATATACTTACTTTGCTTCAAGTTGGATTGTTCTTTTCCTGTGATATACCAATGCTATGGGCTCTGCTGCCAAAGCTTTAAGTTTTCCATGAAGACAAAATGCAGTCTTTTGGCTTTCCTTTATTGTCTCAATAAAGGCATCATATTCTTTTTTGATTGAAGTAAGAATGGATTTGTATGCAGTGACATACTCTATTACCTGAAATATGATTTTTCTGCCTATGGTACTCAATTTTTTTCTAGAAGATGATGGAACAAAAAGCCTTGCAAACAGCATTGTAGATTATTTCTTAAATAAAACATGATGAGCAATTAGAAGTCTTAAACTTTAATTCCCAGTCAAATGTGACTGAGTATTAAAGACAATTAACATTTACTGAATATGTATTTTGTGAATCATAATACTGTGAGCTTAAATATTTTTGCTTTACTTAATATGAACACAAACATTATATGATGTCAGTTAAAACCAATATGAGATCTAATTATTTCAATTATAGATATTTTAAATATAATTACCTATCATCCCTTACTATTTCTAAATTTAGTTTCTGAGTTCATTCAGACCTTAAAATCTTGGATTCCCTTTACCTCTCTGTTTTTTCTAACCTATGAGCTCCTACTAATACTCTCAATTACCAAATGGTACCAAAACCCACTACATATTCATGGTTTCCTATGGTGTATACAGGTACAGACTATCTCAAGAAGGATAACAAAAGAAAATAGAAACAGTGGGTGCCTGCAAAGAAGCAAAGAAGCAGGGTCTGAGATGAAAAGGACCTGACTTCTTTCCATTGTCTATTCTTTACTGGTTTTCTAGTTCTTTTCCTTTCTTTCCGTGTTTCTTTGTTTCTTTCTTTTTCTTTCTGTTAATCTTGTGTATGCATTACCCATGCAAAAGTAAATAATTAAGAAACATTTTAAGAAAGTTAAAAAACAAAAAAAGTTATAAATTTATGGTTTACAAATTCTATGTACAGGGAATAGATGTGATCAATTCATAATTTTCTCTGAAAGCTATAATAATGCTATCTATCCCTGCTACATCTCTAGTCTCTGTTATCCTCCATTGGTATTCTGTTAAACAATATCTAGAAAATATTATCTGGTCTACAAGATATCTGGTCTATCAAGAAATAGTGTAAGGAGCTACTGATCAATGGTAAATACCAGGAGAGGATATGTGAGTGGGAAATACTGGTTGTCTTTTTTTTTTTTTTTTTTTTTAATGTTTCTTTATTTGTGAGGAAGACACAGACAGAGTGTGAGTGGGGAGGAGCAGAGAGAGAGAGGGAGACACAGAATCTGAAGCAGGCTCCAGGCTCTGAGCTGTTAGCACAGAGCCCAATTCAGGGCTCAAACTCAGGAATGACGAGATCATGACCTGAGCCAAAGTCAGATGCCTAACCAACTAAGCCATGCAGGCACCCCCTGATTGTCTTTTTGACATATTTACCATATTTTTGACATACTTTACCATATTCCCCAGCTATTCAAATCAGGAGGGCAGCCACCCAGGAACCTTTAATAGGACAGAGGCCATTAGTCTGTAGTCTTCCAAATTAAATACCCTCCTGTTCCTGGCCATCCTCCACTTCCCATGCCTCTAGGACACACCACAACAATCCAATATAGTTACAGATACATTAATGGTAAGAAAACAGACGTTGTGACACTACAATCAGCTCCCACATCTGTTGCTAAAAGACACAGATTTCAGAGGAACACTCATGGGAACCTTTAAGAATGCATAGAAAACGCATAAAAGTAAAGGAAGCACACTGGCATGCTACAGGTAGAATCCAGTTTTGCTTGACTCACAGAGTATTTTTAAATGTAGGAAATTTCACCAAAAACTGTATTTCTAGCTTCTCTTGAAAATTCTGAAACATCTACCAACAAGAACCACCATTCCTTAACGGCAATAATGAGCTGGAGCTTTCAATTGGATTTGTTCATTTTACCAGAGTCCTCGTGATTTCTTCTCTTATAGCCAACCCACGTAACTCTTTTATATGGCCTATTGGCCTCTCTATTATTTAAGTTTGACACTCATATTTGCATTAAACTCAAGAAGCCAGAGCTATACTTACCAAGTACAGAGATCTGAGGGAGAAGAGGAATGGCAGCCATTCTACCTCAGCCCCTACTGATGAACACAGACTATATGTACGTACTTCCAGAGACACAAAAGCTAGCCACTTTCCAGAGCAAGTTGCCTCCATAATTCACCATTTCTGTAGAAGCTCACTCCTCCTAGCTTTGGTCTTCCTTGCTTACTAAGTCTTTGCCTCTCTCTAAACCCACACTCAATTCTTATTATCAGAATAGAATCTCAGGTGCTCCTTGTTTTGATTCAGGCACAGTTCTCCAGGTCAAATTCTCTGTGATTTTAAGCAGAATTTCGTATCAGTTCTCTGATTCCAAGTATTCAGAGATGCAAGTTAATACTTTTATCTTTTCCCAATTATATCCTTCCAAGAGGGAAGGAAGATTAGAGAAGGCAGTCATTAATAGTTAATTAACAATCAAATATGCTGGAATAACATGAAAATGGAAAAACAGATTATCTAGAGAAAGCAGAAGAAAAGTTTCTTTAAGCACCAAATAATTTCTATTTCAGATACCCTCTCAGTCCTGAAGAATAGGATTCTTTACAAGGCACAAATGTATCATTTATAACTGTACAATGGACAGATAGTCCACATGGAAATCTTGCTAGAAAACACAGATTTCAGAGGAACACTGAAAAGACTAGGGAAAACAGGACTATAGATGTAGTCTTATTACCTTTTATATAATCTCATGTCTTTTCTCTAAGAATTAAATTTATCAACACCACCTCCAGAATGACTTCACTAGAACCATGCTAATTTAAAGCAGACAATTCTTCATGTATGAAAACTTCTGACAAATTAGCAGAGCCCTCTGCAGGTCCTCTGTCCCCCCCTCTCTCTGCCCCACTCACACTATCTCTCTCAAAAATAAATTAACATTAAAACATTTTAATTAAAAAAGAAGAAACCTTCTGACAAGTGCCAGCATTTGGGCATGCAAAGATAAACATGTCACAGTTATAACTCTCCTCTGATTTCAGGTAAGTAGAGTCTTAGTATGATTCTTGATATTTACGAAACCCATTCAAAACACTACTTTTAAACATTTATCCAATACATTCCTTAATGACTCAAAAACCAAAAGCAGTATCATTGATCATAACATACAAAATGAAGTTAATTTGCCAATGTACCAATTCTGAAAGATAATTTTTCTAGATGACTTAAAAGAAAAGACTTGTTTCTGGAATGCCTGGTGGCTCAGGTGGTTAAGCTTCTGACTTCAGCTCAGGTCACGATCTCACAGTTTGTGAGTTCAAACCCAACAACAGGCTCACTGCTGTCAGTGCAGAGCCCGCTTGGGATCCTCTGTTCCCCTTCTCTCTGCCCCTCCCCAGCTTGCACACACAAGCCGTTGCTCGCGTGAGCTCTCTCTCTCTCTCTCTCTCTCAACAGTAAATAAATGTTAAAAAAAAATTTTTTTTAAAGAAAGAAAAGATTGCTTCTGGGGTGCCCAGCCGTGTCAGTCAGTTAAGTATCGGACTCTTGCTTTCAGCTCAGGTCACAATCTCACAATTCCTGGGTTCAGGACCCAAGTTGGTCTCTGCACTGACAGTACACAGCCTGCTTGGGATTCGCTCTCTCAAAATAAATAAATAAACTTAAAAAGAAGACTGTTTACTTCATACTCTTATGTATCTGCGTGAATTCTATTTTTAAAAAACATTTATTTTTGAGAGAGTGCAAATCAAATGTTATATAAAGCCATAATATTTTCTAAACTCATCTCTGTATTTCCAGTGTTGAGTCCAGTCAAACCTCTTGTTTACTGGACCTATCTAGACTTCTAACTCACAAGGGGTTCCAATTTAATATGCTAGATCAAATCTAAGCCAAGACTCTAGCGATATCAGAAACCCAAAACACCACCAGGTTCCTGCCTTGCACCCCAATTCCTAACAAGTAAGATATTTTCAGATAGAAGGCCAAAATGATGTTAGAAGGTACCACTAAATTATTGTTCAAACACTGATAGCCTGCACTTAAGCTAAAACAATCAAACCACTCGATAACTATCTATGATAGAAATCTAGCACTGTACATTCTCCATTAATCCCTTTCCAATACACTGGATGAACTTCTCAAAATTGACAAATGAAGTTTAATCAAACAATCAGTGATGTTACTAAGGCAGGAATATTGCCTCAGTTGTCAAGACAGACCATTTCTACCACAAGAAAACTCCATAATCTTAAAATAGCATTATGATACCTTATCAAAAACATTTCGGTATATGATGTAATATTCATCAGCAGGTCCTTCCTCATTACAGCCCACTCTTTCAGTTTCTGTAATTATGTATCTTTGCATACTTTCCAAAAATTCCTTGTCACTTCTACTAATGATAGGAGGGAGAACTGCATGTTTATTTATTTCTTGGACCGACATATGTCACAATCTGCACACTGGTTCACCAGAGAACAGTTAAGCCTCGACTGGCTTTTGCAACAAAGCCAAAACTTTGATAAGCCTGAAAGAAAAAAAGACCAACGATTAATCTGAAGCTTAAAATAAAATTAATATTTATTTATTAAAATAAATTAAGTCATTTCTAATAAATTTATAAAAAATTAAATCTGGCCTAAAAATGTATTTTTCATGGGAAAAAACTTCCCATGAAACTCTGAGATAAATATTTCAACCTATGAATTAAAAAGTCTAATCTATTTTACTGTCAAGTGCTATACCTCTAGGGTAGAAATACCAAACACCAGTCAATAAAGAGCTCTTTTCTTAGTAACCAAGCCTCCGTATCATGTAATTGGATGATTCTGTATGTTTAATTTAATATCTCTAACAGAACTTTTACCATTTTGTTTGTTTCACATGGGAAAACTAATTTGGAAGCCTCCTCGTGACACAAACAAAGTCAAATACTTCTCTACCTGTGTGCTTAGTTGGCCCAGGCATAGTCATGATAGCTACAAATAACTCATGACTTTATTTTATAATAAACTTTATTATAATTCTATCTTTAATATAAATGTACTAAAACTACGAAGTCAGAACTTCTGCTAAAATCCATCCATCAATGATACTGAAGATAACAAACAGTCTTTTTCTGAGTACAGTTTCAAGCAGCTACATTCCATTGCTCTTTTAGTAAAGAATCAAGGGGCGCCTGGGTGGCTCAGTTGGTTAGGCATCCAACTTTGGCTCAGGTCATGAGCTTACAATTCGTGGGTTTGAGCCCTGCATCAGGTTCTGTGCTGACAGCCTAGAGCCTGAAGCCTGCTTCTGATTCTGTGTCTTCCCCCTCCTTGCCCCTTCTCTGCTTGCACTCTGTTTCTCTCTCTCTCTCTCTCAAAAATAAACATTAAAAAAGAAAATAAAGAATCATTATCCAGTTAGAGTTAGATACAGAAGTTGGTTCCTGAAAACTATTCACATTAACATCAAACAGAATCCATAGCTTGCTCAAAAATGCCTAATTCTTCCCAAGTCCCATGAACTTGCTCTCTTACCTGAGGGTCTCATGTAATTCTCTACCCATTTCTGTATTCCCTCTCTCCATCCTTACCACGCCCTGTCCCCACCAAGATACACTCATACTACCACTCTCATTCACTTGCCTTTACTCATTTTTCAGATTTCAGTTTACACAGCTCTAGGAAAGCTGCCCTGAATTCCCTTAAACTTGGTCAAGTTATACATTCTCCCATAATACTGTGAACTTGCTCTATCATGGTATTATCACTTAGCCACTCTGTAATAGACACTTTCTGTTTACATTCTCTATCTCTACCAGTAGGCAGGAACCAAAATGTTCATATTTCCCAATATCCTTCCCTACCTATAAGCATTCCAGTGCATAGTAGTTTCTAGTAGAATATGTACTAAAAACATGCTTAATAATCAATAATTACTGAGCAATAATCTGGTCTGCTCAGAAGACATGACTTGTGGTGCCCTCAAACCAGAACACGGCTAAAGTGACTGTTCCTCAGCATGTACAAAATGCCCCAGAGCCACATAAAACAACTCAGATTACCTTTCACTCATTCATTCATGTTAGACACATAAGGATACAGAGAAAACAAGTGACAAATGTTCCCAGTCAAACCTATTGGGTCTAGTTAAATGAGCCATTGCTACAGACCAGAGAGGGCATTGTGACAGAGATGGACACGTTGCACTCCAAAAGCCCTGAGAGATACCTCACTAATCTGTGGGAGAGGGCAGGGAAACATCAGGTAAAATACCTAATGGAATCGTCCCAAGTGCAATGTTTATGTTGGGCTGCATGTATTTATTCAATAAATGTTTGGGCAGGGTGGGGGGGTCATCTACTGTGTCTGCCACTATTCTAGACATTAGAGATACAGCATCAAACAAAATAAAGTCTCTAACCTCCTGGAGGTTACATTCAAACCGAGAGACAGACAACATACAAAATACAGATGACACATGGGAGTAAACAGTTGTATAAATAAATGAATAAATAAATAAAACAAGGAATGGGGACTAGAAAGGAAGGTGGGAGGATGCTACTTTATACAAGGCATTAAGTCGGGAAAGAGGAAAGCCCTCACTGGTAAGGTAACATTTTAGAAATCTGAAAAAAGTAGTGTGAAGATTCCTGAGAAGAGTGGTTGATGCATACAGAGCAGCAAGTCCAAATCTTCAAAGCAGGACAGCATGTGTGACAAACAGCAAGAAGGCCAGCAGGGCTAGGAGAGAATGGGAAAGGGAGAGAAAAGATAAGGTCAGAGAGGTAGCTGCCAGATCACGTAAAATAGAAGCCCTCGAAGGCAGGACCACTCCCAGCCCTCGAAGGCAGGACCACTCTAACCTCGAAGGTTAGAGACCACTCTAACCTTTGTGCAGGTTAGAAAAAGGTGCCACTTTCACTAGGCAGACTTGGCAAGAGGAACAATGAGCTGGATTATGGCCTTGTGGTTCCAGGGCTGGAGCAACAACCTCACTTATAGGAATTTATTCTTAACTCTGAATGAGATGGGAAGCCACTGGAGGGCTGTGAGCAGAAGAGTGACATCTGACATACATACATTTCCTGCTGCTCTGTGAAGACAAGGGTCAAAGCTGGAAGCACTGTTAGGAGGCTATGCAATGATCTGGGCAAAAGATAAGGGTGGCGTGAATCGGGGTGGTAACAGTAGAGGTGGTGAGAAGTGTTCTGTACATTGAAAATAAAGCCAAGAAGATTCACTGTGCATATGACGGTAGGGGGATATGAGAGAACAATCGAGGATGACCATAAAGTTTTTGGCCTTAGTGATGATAAGATAGGAATTTATCAGTCATGTGCATACAAATGGTATTTAAAAGTTATGAGACAGAATGAAAATGACCCGGGAAATGTCAACAAAGCAGAAGTCCAAAGACTGGGCCTTGGAAGCACTCCAAAGTTTAGAGGTCTGGTAGATCAAGAGGAAGCAACAAAAAAGCCTGGAAAAGACCGTCAAGGGAAAGAGAAGAGAGAGACGTATCCTGGAAGTCAGGGGGAAAAGCATTTCAAAGAGGGAGGGAGTAATCAACTGTGTCAAATGTTGATTTGATCAAATAAGATTAAATGACCAGTGAATTTAGCAATATGGGATTCATTAGTGACCACAAGAGCTATTCCATTGCTTGGTAGAGACAGAAGCTTGATAGTAGATTCATTTAATGGAAGGGGAAAACTGGAGACAATGAGTATAGAAAACTCTTTGAAGGTCTTTTGTTGTAAAGATGGGGACTAGCTGGCAGAATATGAGACGAAGAATGTTCTAAGAAAAAGAAATGGATTTTTTAGAAGTGCCAAAGCATGAGAAAGCATAAGTTAGGTACCTCAATTAGCTCAGTCATTAAAGTGTAAAGTATGTAATGGGTGTGATAGATTAGGCTATAAGGAAGGCAGAGTCTGAATATCATATTGAAGAATTTGGATTTTATCCTTGAAGGTGAAGTAGAATATGACATAATTACCTTTACTTTTTAGAATGTTTTGGAGGCAAAGGTGAGGGTCGGTTAGAAAAGAGAAAGACTGAAGGCAGGTTAGAAGTTAGATTGACTCGGGGCACCTGGGTGGCTCAGTCAGTTGGGTGTCCGACTTCGGCTCAGATCATTATCTCATGGTCCGTGGGTTTGAGCCCCAACTTGCGCTCTGTGCTGACAGCTCAGCTCAGAGCCTGGAACCTGCTTCAGACTTTGTGTCTCCCTCTCTCTCTGCCCCTCCCCCACTCATGCACGCTCTCTCTCGCTCTCTCTCAAAAATAAATAACCATTAAAAAATTAAAAAAAGAAAAAAGAAGTTAGATTAACTTTTCCAGGAGAATATTAAGGACGGCCTGAATTTGAGGTTGAGGATAGAGATGCAGAGAGGCATGGAAAGATAAAAAGAGAAGGCATTAGGGAAGGTACATTACAAAGGATTCCGTGGTTCGCACAGTGAAGAAAGGCCAGAGGAAGGTGTAACTTGCTTCTAATTGGTCCGCGGAACTAGGAGAGAACCCTACACATACTCCAAAATCTTCCTCTTGGTACCTTCACAAACGAAATGTCCCCACCTGGAAATTCTACAACTAAATAATCATTCTGCAGGTTCTTTCCCACATGACTTCATTTGTGAAAACTCCTGAGATTTTCAACATGTTAAACTGTTTCTCACTTAGGAGTCCTACACCTACACAATGCCCAGAACCTTACTCAAACTAGGACAGATTTGGGGATTGAAGACGAGGAAGGGCTACAGGACAGAAAAAGATAAACCCGAGGGTTTTAAGATACTACCTATCTTTCGGTCTGCCTGGAGCTGGCCACAGGAATTCCCTTCTCCTGGAGGCCAAATCATCTGATGGCTGGTCGCTTATCCTCCGCCCCTCACCACCTCAGTATGTAAGTGAACGGTACCTTCGTTCCCCGATCCTTCTCCCGACTCTTAACCTTTCCTCCTAGTCATTTCCGACCCGTTTCCACCTTCCCCGAAACCATTACTCCCCCTGGGCCTTGCTCCCTTCTCACCTTAATCCCTTTCTCCAAACACTGACTCCAGCGCTTGGAGACAGTAACTAGGGAACCGGGGGTGTGGAACTGCATCTTGGGACAAGTAGTCCAAACTAAAAGAAATCAGTATAAAACTACAATTCCCAGAAGACACTTCCTTTTCCTCCCCTTTCCTCAATGAGGCCCCCTCAACCCCACCTCCTTTTAAAGACCCTACTAGTCTCGTGGCTTGTATGACAAAAGCCTTTTAAAGCCATTGTTATTTGTTTAAATCTACTATTTCGACAGCATTCTGAGGGTTAAAGTGAGAAATAAGTTCAGGGTAGAGAGGAGAAATGAGGTTCGCGCCCTAGTCTGGCATGTTGTTAGACAGCCGCCGTGACAGCAGTACGGCATTTGGTGTGGCCACCTACGAGGTGGGGCCTCTGGCGGGGGCGCCGGGAAACCCCGTGGGCCGGCGCGTAGCTTTCCTTTCCGATCCGCCATCTGCGGTGAGTGTGTGCTCCTGGGCCTCTCTCCGCCCAGCGACCTATTGGGCGCTCTCTTCTGTTTCCCCAGGTCTGACTTCTCTCTTTTTTCTTTTTTTTTTTTTTTTTTGGCTCAACCTTAGGTGGAACCGCCGCCAAGATGCAGATTTTCGTGAAGACCCTTACAGGGAAGACTATCACTCTTGAGGTATGGCCAGGTGGCGTGAGGAAGTCAAGGCCTGAATGTGGGCCTGAAGTGGAGTTAGGAATCCGTGCCGCTTTCTGTAGTAGAATGTTTAGAAGTCTGGGTTCAGAAGACTGGCTCTGAGTTGAGGCTTTGCTGAGTAGGGGCCTAGGTCTGACTTTAGATACCTGAAGAGTGGGCACTCCCCTGTCTAGTGGTTCTGGCCAGGTAGTCAAAGTCGGGCTCCTGCGGAGGGGGAAGGAGGCGCTCCCACGGGTGGGGGCGAACACGTGTGGCCCAGCCGCCGCCGCCCGCCTGCCCTGGGCTCAGGAAGTGTGCACGCCAGCAGCGGACCTGGCAGGGGTTGCTTGCACCCTGGATAAGTGGTCAGCTCTGTTGGGTAGGCTTCCGCCCTCCACCAGCTTGGTTTGGGGGTAACTTTAAAGTTGAACTGGGTATGAGGGGTCTGGGTGGTTCAGTCGCTTAAGCTTCCGGCATGGGGCTCTTTGCTGACTGCTCAGCCTGCAGCCTGCTTCGGACTCAGTGTCTCCCTCTAGCTCTCTGCCCCTCCCCCGCTCGATCGCGCTCTCTTTTCTGTCTAAAAAAAATAAACATTAAAAAAATTAAATTGGGTATTCTAGTTTCTTAACATTATCAATATATTTCCATTTTAAAATTCCTAGGTCGAACCTTCAGATACAATAGAAAATGTGAAGGCCAAGATTCAGGATAAGGAAGGCAAGTAATACTGTACAGCTCAGAGAAATTAACCTGTACTGGCGCCGGTCTACTTACTAGACATACCTGCTGTGGGTGGGATGGAAAGAGGTCGAAATGACAAAGTCAAATGCTTTTGAAATAGTAAATATGAGCATGGAGCCAAAAAGGGGTGCACTTCACATGTGTGAATTTGGGCGACCTATTTAATTCTCTACATGCATTTCTTTAGCTGTAAAATGAAGATACTATTAACACGTATGGTCATTAGGATTAAATGAGTTAACTTATACGAGCATTTAAAACCATGCCTAGCTTATAGTGACTGCTATTAGTACCCTTTATTTGATTAAGGATTATTTATAAATCTTAAGCAGATATGCTTCTTCTGATGTGACTGTTTTATTAGGAATTCCTCCTGATCAGCAGAGATTGATCTTTGCTGGCAAGCAACTGGAAGATGGACGTACTTTGTCTGACTACAACATTCAAAAGGTCTGTTTGGAGGACAGAGCAGTCCTTTAAATGTAAATCTTATTTTGTAAGTTTTGAGCACACAAAAGTGGGGGCGCATAGCATTAGATTAGCAGTAGGTTCTTAGTGACCCCTGCATTAACATTTCACAAGCACTGTTAAAGTTTCTCACATTCTGGATTTTGTGGATTGCATTCCTGGTGTGATACAATGTGTTCTTTGATCTCCCTATAAACAAGTAGTTAATATTCCCTCCACAACTTCCTGTTCTCTGGTATTGTGTACTTCTTAGCCATCCAGTTAGAAGATGCATGATGCTAGTTGCCCTTTCTTAATGAATGTAAACATTAATCATTTTAAAGCCTGTTTCATACTCTTTCATTAATAGGAGTCCACTCTTCATCTTGTGTTGAGACTTCGTGGTGGTGCTAAGAAAAGGAAGAAGAAGTCTTACACCACTCCCAAGAAGAATAAGCATAAGAGAAAGAAGGTTAAATTGGCCGTCCTGAAATACTATAAGGTGAGCCAACTTAGAATAAGTTTCTATCTGTAGATTAATAAATTTTGTTTGCACCTCTGGTTTTAAACTCTTTCAAGTTTTATTTAAATTCTAATTAATTAACTTGTAATATTGGTTTCAGGAATAGGATTTAGTGATTCATCACTTACATATAACACCCAGTGTTGATCATAAACAAATACCCTCCTTAATGCCCATCACCCATTTAGCCCATATCCCACCCGTGTCCCTCCATCAATCCTTTTGGTTCGCTATAGTTATGGTTTGCTTCCCTTCCCCCCCCCCCAACATGTTCATCTGTTTTGTGGTATCAAACTCTTTAAAAGCTTTGTTCCTGTTTGGTGTTTGAACAAGCTTCATATGATGGGCTTCACTTTAAGCTGCTTGTTCCAAATTAAAGTTCTGATTTTGAAGTCAGATCTGGGTTTAGGTCTTAGATCTGTCCACCACTTGCAAGACTGAACTGTACTGAGTGTGTGAACTTTAATGAGGTTGAATATTTTGAGTCCCTTAACTTAGACATCAGAATACATTGTAAAATTATCTTAACAGCAGGTTTGTACTTTTTAGGTGGATGAGAATGGCAAAATCAGTCGCCTTCGTCGGGAGTGCCCTTCAGATGAATGTGGTGCTGGAGTTTTTATGGCTAGCCACTTTGACAGACATTATTGTGGCAAATGTTGTCTGACCTACTGCTTCAACAAACCCGAAGACAAGTAACTGTATATGGGTTAATAAAAGACATGAACTAACATTCAATTGTTGAAATTTTTTAGTCACTTAAAGAGTGGTTTTTAAGTATCAAATTGAAGATCACACCATTTTCTTTGATAACCTACATATACTTTGGCAGAATTAGGTTGTATTTAATATCAACTGTCTAGATACAAGCCAGTTTGTATTTCTGTTAGTTTTTAACATTGGCACTGTTAACATTTGGACCAGATAAATTTTTGTTGTGGGGGTTGTGCATCATAGGCCTCTCTTACCCACCTGATGCCGGTAGCACACCATTTCCACCAAGTGTATCCAAACACTGCCAAATGATCCTGGGATGGTAGGGTGGAGGCTGTCTGTTCCCCCCACCCCCGCCGACTTGAGAAACACTGGTATGAATGGGTGTTACACCTTGCCTTAAAAAGAGACTACAACATATTTGTTTCATATATAAGAAATATAAAGGCTAAGTTATCCTGAGTCCCTGGGTGGTTTGGCTGGTATATTTGCAGTGTACAGTACATGGGAACATTCTTATTGAATGTTGAGTGTGAAATCTTAGAACTTTAAACTATTTGTTCACTAGTACTGTTAATGTTGAGAAAGTTTTAAGCAATATTTGTCACTATATTTTGCCCATGAGCTAAATTGAGGGAGTTTTGCTTGTTTTGATACCACTCAACGAAAACATGCAACGGACTTACTACATTCAATGGCACTGATAATGAACAATTCCCTTTTACCATGTCATATCATTCTTAACAGGATTTCTAGTTGGAGGCATCTTAAATAATGTTTCCTATCTCTGTAGCATTTTGACAAGTTATCCATGTTAACACCTGGTAGAGCTACTTGGGTATTTTTTGGCCAGAAGTGAATTCTTCCCTTCACTAAAAACTAGTCGTTCTATAATAAAGCAAGATACTTGTTTTTAAATTTATTTTTTAAAATAATCTCTGCACCCAACATAGGGTTCAAACTTCAGACCCTGAGATCAAGAGTCACAAACTCTACCCACTGAGCCAGCCAGGCACACCATTAATTGTTTACATTTTTAATGTAATTTTAAAATCCTGGATTCCAAGAAGTCTTAGCTGGAACTTCTTTTTCTTCATAACAAACAATTTCATCTCCCACTTTAAATTCTACCTTTTCTTCATCCAAACTGAGACCACAGTCCATTCCAGTTTTGACGACTGAAATGTCATCTTTATGGTGTTTCAATGAGGTTAATGAGCCTTAAAATATAAAAACAAAAAAACAAGGTAGGTATATTCAACAAATTATACCTGCTAAATGCTATACAGTCTGGTGTTAAAAGGAAAATTATCCTGAAAGTCCTAAATTTTACAGTCCTATCATGTTAAATGAAGGAACTAAATACTAGGGAAACCAAAGAAAAATGGTTTGCTGTAAGCAAGATGTGGTTTATAGGGAAAGAACTAAATCTCCCATTTCAAAGGTTAGACTAACTTTGCAGAGGATGGCATTGTACTCAAGATTTAAAAAATGAGATAATCCAGGATAAAAGACATTGCAGGCAAAAGGTCAAGGTAAGCCAAGTACAATGCTGTAGATCAGGGGTAGGAGACAGCTGGAAAGGTAATTTGCGGCCAATTTTTAGAAGCTTAGGAAACTAGATTACTGATTTATCAGGCTTGTTACAGGTTATATAGATTACCAGGCAGGACTAAAAATCCTGGAGGAGACATCAGGACTAGTAAGGGAGGGAGCCTGTCACCTGGAGACGAGGTTTGAGTTAACAAAAGGTAACAGCCTGAACCAGGATATGGGAGTGAGATTTTAGGTGGTTATATGGAATCAGTAGGTTTGGGTGACTGGATTTAATATTATAGAAACAGATTGTGATCTTGCTTACCCTTCCAAATAACATGTCCATTACGGATTAATTTAAATTTTTTCTGTTTTTCTAACTGACCCTTTTGGACTCTGCAGCCAGCCACAGGAACTTTTTTCTTCCCTTCTGTTACAGAGAAGGTAGCTAGTATACAAGCCTCACCTTTAGAAAGAAGAGAACATTAGATGCACACAAAACAAAAGATTCTGAGAAATACATAATTTCACATATTCTTCAGAGCAAGAATTAAAGGTGGGAAAAAAATACAAACTCGTACTGAAATCCTGTTTTTCTCTGACTCTACCAACTTTATTTTCCTGACCGCTCATAGAAACATAAACATGAAACTCCTTGGGTTTTCTTGGAAAAGAACCTGCTTGCCTAAAAAAATGAACAAGGGAAAAAGAAATTCACTTTTTTAGCTGAAAATGCACTAGAAGGTAACAGTTTACTGTCTGCTCTATGAAAACCTAGTTTTCACCTGTCCCTCAATATATTATTCTTGAAGAGAACATCTGTCATCACCTAATTTTAATCTCCCCATTGATAATTTATATTCACTTAAATACTGATTCAGTGACTCAGCTTGAAGCTTAATTCTTTTCACTGAAAATTAAATGCCAATAATGACATGGTATCACACACTATAATATACCGATTTACTGGGGTTAGTGTTATTTGGCTGATGGAAACCTTTGTATGACTCAAAAGTTTTCCAAATTGTGCCTTAGCACAAGAACATACAAATCTCTGTATGGTCATGTTTAGCAGATCAGAAAAGCCTAAAATAAATCTCTGGACCATAAGAACAGATAAAACGATTCAGTCCATCTCAAATAAATTTAGGCTTCCATCTGGCCAAGGGATATGCTAGGAAGAATATTTCTAAATACGTGATATTTAAATGTAAAATTAACTATTCTCATGGTGGACTTCTCGGCCAACTCCAGGACAAAATCAGTGGCTCCTTCCAGAACACTATATAATCTTCATGCATCCCATCCCAGTCTAATTTATGTTATAATTAGTTGATGTCTAAACCTTAGGGCAAGTTCTTACTGCCTAACTTGCCTTTGTATCCTCAGGGCCAAAGCATAGGCTGCAGAGGGCAGGTTTATAATACATAGGAAGTTACATTGAATATATCATTTTTTCTAGGACACAGGCCATTTATTGGAACAGTGAAGGTATTTCAACAGTGAACTATAATTCCCCTAAACTTTGCTTTCAAGTGTTCTTCACAGCACCTAAGATATGAATGTTTAATATTCAGTGAACACTCACCAATTGGATGCTCTTCCACAATGCAAGGCAATCTGCTGCTCAGTTCTTCCTGCAAATCTTCAATTAGGCGGTAAATGATTTTGTGAAGTTTAATTTTTACTCCTTTTTTTGTAGCAGACTTCTGGATAACATTGCCTGCATTCACATTGAAGCCATATATAACACCTGGGAAGCAGAAATAGAAAAAATAAAGTAGCACAAATATTGTATTAAGGACTTTTCTTTCAAGCAGAAACTCAAATCTAAATAGTTTTATTTCGGGCAGCCTGAGTGGCTCAGTAAGTTAAGCTAAGCGTCGGACTCTTGGTTGCAGCTTAGGTCATGATCTCTTGGTTTGTGGGATTGAGCCCCATGTCTGGCTCTGTGCTAACACCATAGAGCCTGCTTGGGATTCTCTCTCTCCTTCTCTCTCTCTGCCCCTCCCTTGCTCACTTGCATGCTCTCTCTCAAAATACACTTAAAAACAAAAAGGTTTTAGGGGTGCCTGGGTGGCTCAGTCAGTTAAGTGTCCAACTTCGGCTCAGGTCATGATCTCACAGTTCATGGGTTCAAGCCCCATGTTGGGCTTTCTGCTGACAGCTTGGAGCTTGAAGCCTCCTTCAGATTCTGTGTCCCTCTCTCTCTGCCCCTCCCCGGCTCATGCTTTCTCTCTCAAGAATAAATAAACATTAAAAAAAAAGTTTTATTTCCTTCTATGTAAATTAAAAGGGGTGATGAAAAATTCTGTAATTTTTTCTCATAAAAACTAGTAAATTTTCAAATTAACCAAAGGATTTTATAAATACTATTGTAGCTTGTTTAACAAGGAAAACTTCTTTATAATTTTTAAACCCATTAATTTAAGAGACAAAAGTACCCATACTGTGCAAGGCAGTACGCTAAACAAAACTTTGATTTTTATACCAGAGAAATAAGAAAACGAAAATTGAATAGGGCTGAAATATTTTTACATTATTTTAATAACAATTGTATTACTAAATTATAAACTTATTGTCTACAACTTTTTGTGGTTTATTCTTAGATATTCAGCTGGCCAAAAGATGCTCCAAAATAGTTACTAAATTGGTAAAGTTTAAGAGTTATTTAAGAAATGAAAGAAATTCTATGGAGTTGACTATTTTGCCGAAGAACAAATAATACATTTAACAGCAAATACCTTAGAGGGAATAAAAAGCAAAACACTCCTGTCCTTAAACAAGTGATAAAAATGAAAGCAAGCAAGTTAATCAAGAGAAAAAACACAACCACCTTGAAAGTTTTATCATTAAGAAATCATTTAACATGATACCTGCATTACATAGTATAGTGCTAGGCTGGTCAATGCCTAGAAAATACTTTGAATTAGCCAGTACTGGGGCACCTGGGTGGCTCAGTCAGTTAAGCGTCCGACTTCAACTCAGGTCACAAGTTGGAGCCGCACATTAGGCTCTGTGCTGATAGCTCAGAGCCTGGAGCCTGCTTCAGATTCTGTGTCTCCCTCTCTCTGCCCCTCCCCTGCTCACGCTTTGTCTCTCTCTCTCTCTCTCTCTCAAAAATAGATAAAAACATTTAAAAAAATTTTTTAAATTAAAAATAAATAAAAATTAAAAATGAATTAACCATAACCAGCATTACTATTTAGTAGAAGTGACATCTAATTCTAAATAAGTACAGTCATTAAGTACCTCCTTCCTAAGTGATTCATTAATTAATACAATGTTGGTGCCTTGCTAGGTGTTAGACTTAAAAGTGAGTCATGAGTCACCTTTTTGTATATCGTAAGTTCAACTAACAGTCCAGTCCCCCTACCTTCTAGGCATTTAATTAAAGCTAAAAACTGTTTGCTTAAATAGTGCATATACTAAAGCTAAAAACAGCTTTTAATCTAAGAAAGATTTATATAATTATCAATAGACAAAAAACAGACAAAAGTAAAAGATGAAGTAAAATACTGAACAGGCTGATTACAGTGTCAGGAGCATTCAAAAGTCTAAATAAAAGATACAGAGAACCAACCTTGGATTGGGTGGGGAAATGGGAAAGGCAGTAACTATCTTTATTTATAAATAAATAAATAAGTAAGTAAGTAAGTAAGTAAGTAAGTAAGTAAGTAAGTAAAATCAAAAACCTTCTGGGACTTGAAAGAGTTCCCCAAGGTTGTAGTGTGAAAACAATGAGTGAAGTTATGGCTGCAATACTGCGCATCCCACTGAGCTCAAAGGCTGGGACTCCACTAGAGCAGGAAGGGCGATGCTGATAAGGGTAAAGGGCAAGTTGATTAGCCAAGCTACAAAAGACTGAAGGTAATGGTTCACAGTGTGTTCTAGGGAACACAGTTAAACAAACAGGAAATAGAAATCTTACCATGAAATGTTTCAGCAAGGTTAACATCATTTTCACTGACATCACCCACACCAAAATGTACTAATTCAAGTTCACACTCATGTGAAGCATCATAGGTATCCATAATGTTCACAATGGCCTCAACAGAACCATCAACATCACCTAAAAAAGTATGAAATTACTGGTGTTAAGAGTTAGACATTAACAGACACAAAATGACAAAAATCTATTTAAAGTCATAATAGGAATGGCATTTACCACTTTTATTTAGGTTTAGCATTATAAACATCTATTTAACTTAAGTATTTAGAACCAAAAGTACATTTACAACAAAACATCAAGAAAAATGTTTATTAAAATCTCTCCCAGTGAGTCATCCAGAGTTCATGAGTTCAAGCCCCATATCAGGCTTTCTGCTGTCAGCACGGAGCCCACTTGGGATCCTCTATCCCCCTCTCTGCCCCTCCCCTGCTCGTGTTCTCTCTCTAAAAAAGAAATAAACATTAAAAAAAAAAAAAACAAACCTCTCCCCCAGTGAGACATGGGCAAAAAGGAGGGCAAAAGGTACAACCTTCCAGTCATAAATGTCATGGGGATGTAATGTACAGTACAGTGACTATAGTTAAAAATACTATATTATACATTTGAAAGTTGCTAAAAGAGTAGATCTTAAAAGTTCTTATCACAAGAAAAAAAAGTTTTGTGACTGTGTATGGTGATTAGACTTACTGTGGTGGTCATTTTGCAATATATACAAATATCAAATCATTGCTATATACCTGAAACTAACATAATGTTATATGTCAATTACACATCAATAAAATAAATCTCCCCCAAAATACCAAAATAATTTTAGCTTAAATTTAATGGCCCAAATTAATTGTGAGAATGAAGAAATATACATATTTATAATACAAAAATGAGTAATGAAGTAAAATCTTTCCAAAGTCACCTTTAATAATTATAGGAAGTACATTTGAATCCTTTTCTTCTTTCTCTTTTGTCTTTAAGGGTTTTTGTTCTTTTTTTTCTTGGTACTTTAGAAATGATCTCTCCTTCCAATGCAAAGTGCCATATTTCTCACGGGCTTTCCGATGTGCTTCTTGGTGTTCCTTTCGCTTTTCTTCTATTATTTTCAGATTCTCTTTGTTTTTCTCCTGTTCTTGCTCATACTTCCGCCAGTCAACAACTTCACGTGCCCTAGGCTTTACAGGGGAAAAAACAGGCATTATTTAACTAAATAGAAACCAGCATCTTATGGATTAAAAAAGCTTGATGTTTTTCCCCAGCTTAGCTTGGTCTAACTCATATATGAAACCACTAATTTTATAAATTTTGATAAACTTACAAAACTTTAATCTAGGGTCTTTGTATACACAGATGATTTAATTTTTAAATATTACCTCAAATTTTTAAAAATTCCATAGCCAAATTATAAAATGGCACCACTGGCCCTCTCATAAGCCTTTATAGTCTATACTTATTTGTTAACACAAATATACTTATTTGGTAGAAAATTAGAGAATATTTAAAATCACTGTATCCCACGATATATCACAGTGAAACTGGCAAGATACAAAAAAAAGAGAGAATTCTGAAAGCAGCTAGGGACAAACAGGTCTTACTTAACCTACAAGGGAAGACACATAAGGGTCATAGCAGACCTGCCCACTGAAACATGGCAGGCCAGAAGGGAGTGGCAAGAAATATTCAATGTGCTGAATAGGAAAAATATGCAGCCAAGAATCCTTTATCCAGCAAGGCTGTCATTCAAAGTAGAAGGAGAGATACAGGCTTTCCCAGACAAACAAAAACTGAAGGAATTCATGACCACTAAACCAGCCCTGCAAGAAATCCTAGGGTTACCCTGTGAGTGGAAAGCAGCAAAGACTACAAAAGACCAAAGACAACACCACAAGCATAAAACCTACAGATAACACAATGACACTAAATCCATATCTTCCAACAATAACTCTGAATGTAAATGGACTAAATGCCCCAATCAAAAGACACAAGGTATCATTGTGTCTAAAGACACAATGGATAAAAAAAGAAGATCCATCTATATGCTGCCTACAAGAGACTCATTTTAGACCTGAGGACACATTCAGATTCAAAGTGAGGGGATGGAGAACCATCTATCACAATATCGGATGTCAAAAGAAAGCCTGAGTAGCCATACTAACATCACACAAACTAGATTTTATTTATTTAAAAAAAATTTTTTTAATGTTTTTATTTTATTTTTGAGAGAGAGAGACAGAGTGTGAGTGGGACAGGGGCAGAGAGAGAGGGAGACACAGAATCTGAAGCAGGCTCCAGGCTCTGAGCTGTTGGCACAGAGCCTGATGTGGGGCTCGAACTCACAGACCGTGAGATCATGATCTATGACCTGAATTGAAGTCAGACGCTTAACTGACTGAGCCACCCAGGTGCCCCCCACACAAACTAGATTTTAAAACAGACTGTAAGAAGAGATGAAGAAGGGCATTATATCATAATTAAGGGGTGTATCCATCAAGAAGAGCTAATGATTATAAATGTTTATGCCCCTAACTTGAAATGCCCAAATATATAAATCAGTTCATCACAAACATAAGCAAGCTTATTGGTAATAATACTGTACTTGTAGGTGACTATAATACTCCACTTACAACAATGGACAGATAATCTAGGCAGAAAATCAATAAGCAAACAATGGCTTTGAATGATACACTGGACCAGATGGACTTTGACAGATATATTCAGAACTTTTCATCCAAAAGCAGTACATTCTTCTCAAGTACACATGGAACATTCTCCCAAAGAGATTACATACTGGGTCACAAAACAGCCTTCAACAAATATAAAAGGATGAAGATCATACCATATATATTTTCAGACCACAACGCTAAGAAACTTGAAATCAACCACAAGAAAAAATTTGGAAAGCCTCCAAACATATGGTGGTTAAAGAACATACTACTAAAGAATTAATAGGTCAATCAGGAAATTTAAAGAAGAAATTAAAATATATATGGAAACAAATGAAAATGAAAACACAACAGTCCAAACCATTTGGGATGCAACAAAGGCAGTCCTCAGAGGAAAATGCATCACAATCCAGGCCCATCTCAACAAGCAAGAAAAATCCCAAATACAGAATCTAACCTCACACCTAAAGGAACTAGAAACAGAGTGCAAAGAAACCCCAAGCAGAAAAGAAATGATAAGGATTAGAGCAGAAATAAACAATATAAAATTAAAAAAAAAAAAACAGTAGAACAGATCAATGAATCTAAGAACTGTTTTGAAAGAACAAACAAAATTGATAAACTCCTAGCCAGACTTCTCAAAAGAGAGAGGACCCAAATAAATAAAATCACAAATGAAAGAGGAGAGATCACAACCAACACCACAGAAATACAAACAATTATTAGTGAATACTATGAAAAATTATATGCCAACAAACTGGACAATCTGGAAGAAATGGACAAATTCCTAGACACCCACACACTCCCAAAACTCAAATGGGAAGAAACAGAAAATTTGAACAGACCCATAACCAGTGAAGAAATTGAATCGGTTATCAAAAACCTCCCAACAAGTAAGAGTCCTGGTCTAGATGGCTTCAAAGGGGAATTCTACCAGACATTTAAAACGGAGTTAATACCTATTCTGCTCATGCTGTTCCAAAAAATAGAAATGGAAGGAAAGCTTCTGGACTCATTCTATGAAGCCAGCATTACCTTGATTCCCAAACCAGACAAAGACCCCACTAAAAAGGAGAATTACAGGCCAATTTCCCTGAAGAACACAGATGCAAAAATTCTCAACAAGATACTAGCAAATCGAATTCAACAGTATATTAAAAGAATTATTCACCATGATCAAGTGAGATTCATTCCTGGGCTGCATGCCTGGTTCAATACTCACAAATCAATGTGATTCATCACATTAACAGAAGAAAGGATAAGAACCACATGACCCTGTCAACAGATGCAGAAAAAGCATTTGACAAAATACAGCATACTTTCTTAATAAAAACTCTCAAGTAAGTTGGGATAGAAGGAACGTACTTTAACATCATAAAAGCCATATATGAAAGGCCCACAGCTAATGTCATCCTCAATGGGGAAAAACTGATAGCTTTTCCCCTGAGATCAGGAACACGACAGGGATGTCCACCCTCACCACTGCTATTTAACATAATCTTGGAAGTCCTAGGGTCAGCAATCAGACAACAAAATGAAATAAAAGGCATCCAAACTGACAAAGAAGAAGTCAAACTTTCACTTTCCACAGATGACATGATACTCTACATGGAAAACCCGAAAGACTCCACCAAAAAACTGCTAGAACTGAAACATGAGTTCGGCAAAGTCACAGGATATAAAATGAATGTACAGAAACCAGTTGCATTTGTATACACCAATAACAAAGCAACAGAAAGAGGTATCAAGGAATCGATCCCATTTACAATTGCACTAAGAACCATAAAATATTTAGGAATAAACCTAACCAAAGAGGTAAAAGATCTGTACACTGAAAGCTACAGAAAGCTTATGAAAGAAATTGAAGAAGACAAAAAGAAATGGAAAAATATTCCATGCTCATGGATTGGAAGAACAAATATTGTTAAAATGTCGATACTACCCACAGCAATCTACACATTCAATGCAATCCCAATCAAAATGGCACCAGCATTCTTCTCAGAGCTAGAACAAACAATCCTAAAATTTGTATGGAACCACAAAAGATCCCAAATAGCCAAAGTAATGTCGAAAAAGAAAACCAAAGCTGGAGCCATCACAATCCCAGACTTTAGCCTGTACTACAAAGCTGTTATCATCAAGACAGTACGGTATTGTCACAAAAACAGACACATAGACCAATGCAATAGAATAAAGAACCCAGAATTGGCCAACTAATCTTCGAGAAAGCAGGAAAGAGTATCCAATGGAAAAAAGACAGTCTCTTTAGCAACTGGTGCTGGGAGAACTGGACAGCAACATGCAAAAGAATGAAACTGAACCACTTTCTTACATCATACATAAAAATAAATTCAAAATGGATGACAGGCCTAAATGTGAGACAGGAAACCATCAAAATCCCACAGGAGAAAAAAGGCAGCAACCTCTTTGACCTCGGCCACAGCAACTTCTTACTTAACATGTCTCCAAAGGCAAGGGAAATAAAAGCAAAAATGAACTATTGGGACCTCATCCAGATGAAAAACCTTCTGCACTGCAAAGGAAACAATCAACTAAACTAAAAAGGAACTGACAGAATGGGAGAAGATATTTGTAAATGACATATCAGATAAAGGGTTAGTATCCAAAATCTATAAAGAAATTACCAAACTCAACACCCGAAAAACAAATAATCCAGTGAAGAAATGGGCAGAAGACATGAATAGATACTTTTCCAAAGAAGACATCCAGATGACAAACAGACACCTGAAAAGATGCTCAACATCACTCATCATCAGGAAAATACAAATCATAACCACACTGAGATACCACCTCACACCAATCAGAGTGGCTAAAATTAACTCAGGAAACAACAGATGTTAGTGAGGATGTGGAGAAAGGGGAACCCTCTTGTACTGTCGGTGGGAATGCAAACTGGTGCCCCACTGTGGAAAATAGTGTGGAGATTCTTCAAAAAATTAAAAATGGAATTACCCTACAACTCAGCAATAGTACTACTAGGAATTTATCCAAAGGATACAGGAGTGCTGATTCACAGGGGCACATGTACCCCAATGTTTATAGCAGCACTATCAACAATAGCCAAATTATGGAAAGTGCCTAAATGTCCATCAACTGATGAATGGATAAAGAAGATATAGTATATAACAATGGAATACTACTTGGTGAGGAAAAATAATGAAATCTTGCCATTTACAACAATGTGGATGGAACTAGAGGGTATCATGCTACGTATGTCTTCACTCATACACAGAATTTGAGAAACTTAACAGAATACCACAGGGTAAGGGAAGGAAAAAAGTTACAAACAAGAGGGAAGCAAACCATAAGAGACTCTTAAATACAGAGGACAAACTGAGGGTTGATGGGGGTGGGGGGTTGGGGGTGCAGGGAAAATGGGTGATGGGCATTGAGGAGGGCACTTGTTGGGATAAGCACTGGGTATTGTATGTAAGGGATAAATCATGGGAATCTACATCTGAAGGCAAGACTACACTGTATACCCTGTATGTCAGTTAACTTGACCCTAAATTATTAAAATAATAAATAAATAAATAAAATCACTGTATCATGTATATAGGAATTAAGCTTGATATACCTCAGATTCTACTTCAAGAATTTCATCTCCTGCAGAAGGGAGGTCTCTCCAGCCTACAATTCCCACTGGCATGCTGGGACAGGCCTCATGGATTGTTTTTCCATTCTCATCAAACATTAAGCGTACTTTTGCCCAACTCTTTCCAGCAACCAGAATGGAGCCTCTCCTCAAAGTTCCTCTTTGAATTATAGCTGTAGTAACAGGCCTAAAATGAAAATAAACATATATATTCGTAATGCCATAATCAGGAAGTAAGCACTTTCTTTTTTTTTTTTAATTTTTTTTTTTTCAACGTTTTTAATTTATTTTTGGGACAGAGAGAGACAGAGCATGAATGGGGGAGGGGCAGAGAGAGAGGGAGACACAGAATCGGAAACAGGCTCCAGGCTCCGAGCCATCAGCCCAGAGCCTGATGCGGGGCTCGAACTCACGGACCGCGAGATCGTGACCTGGCTGAAGTCGGACGCTTAACCGACTGCGCCACCCAGGCGCCCCAGTAAGCACTTTCTTAAGTAGAGCAAAGATATCTTTACGAGACTAAAATATATATATATACTATGTACACACAGGGTTAACCCCACTACTTCTCAAGCAGTTTTTCATACTATAAAAACATTTCTACATAATTGCCAAAAGGTAGAAGCAAACCAAATGTCCATCAACTGAATAATAAAGAAAATTCAGCGTATACATACAATGGAATATTATGCAACCTTAAAAAAGAAAGCCCTGTCACATGCTCCAACATGAATGAACCTACCATGAGGACATTATGTTAAATGAAATAAGCCAGTCAAAAAGGACAAATACTGTATTATTCTAGTCATATGAAGTACCTAAAGTAGTCAAAATCATAGAAACAGAAAATCTAAAGATAGTTGCCAAGGGTTGGGCGTTGGAAGGAGGGGAAATTAGGGTTTCGTGGGTATAGAGTTTCAGTGGGGTTTTTTTTGGTTGTTGTTGTTTGGGGTTTTTGGGTTTTTTTGGGGGGTTTTTTTGGTTTTTTGAGAGAGGGTGCAAGTGAGTGAGGGGCAGAGAGAGGGAGAGAGAGAGAGAATCCCACGAGGGGAGAGAGACAGAGAGAGAGAGAGACAGAAGAGACTGAAGCAGGGCTCACCCGAAGCAGGGCACGAGCTCACCTGAATATGCACAAGCTCACCTCATGCGGGACTTGAACCTAAATTGTGAGATTATGACGTGAGCCAAAGTCAGATGTTTAACTGACCGAGCCACCCAGATGCCCCAGAGTTTGTTTTACAAGATTAAAAAGTTCTAGAGACCTGTTGTACAACAATGTGAAAATACTTAATATTACTGAACTTAAACATGGTTAAGACGGTAAATTTAATGTTATGCTTATTTTATCATGCTTTTAAAAAAAAGGAAAACAAAACACATTTCTTATCAGCTTATGGCAGTGGAGGATGCAGTTAGCTGAGTGTTCTGACAGAATGCTAATCCTCTTTCCGTAACTAATTTGTTAAGAAGTGAAACCTCTTGCTGATAGGGAGAAAAATTAAAGAGAAGAAAAACCCAAAGACCTTCCTGGATAGAATATTAATGGGTAAGGACATAAAGAATTTAGAAACCCTGAGGGCAACATTTGCTATTTCATTCCAATTTGTTAGTCTATGAGGCTTTATTTATCAATTCAGTTAAGTCAGTGGAGAAAAATATTCAAACAAACTGAACTACTTACACCATTAAATGTGACTAGGAGATATATAGATAGCTATGGCTACTGGTAACTGCATTTAAAACAAATTTTTTAATGTTTATTGTTGAGAGAGAAAGTGTGCAAGGGTCGGGGGGGGGGGGCGGGGGCGGTGTGCAGAGAGAGAGACGGAGACACAGAATATGAAGAAGGCTCCAGGCTCTGAGCTGTCAGCACAGAGCCCTATGTGGGGCTCCAACTCACGAACTGTGAGATCATGACCTGAGGCGAAGTAGAACGCTTAACTGACTGAGCCACCCAGGAGCTCCTGATAACTAAATTTTTATGTTCCATGTGCTAATGCAATAAAATGCTTTTCAAAACAAATGCTTTGAAAATATTGTCCATGTCTAACAATAATATGCAATAAAATAATGCATTGTTACATAATCAAGCCACAAAAACAATGAAACAAATTATTAAAAGCAAGCATTTTAACAGTCCTACCCTCTTCCTTTGTCCGTGAAAGATTCTATTACTGTTCCTTCTACTGGACCATTGAGGTCTGCTTTCAGTTCTAACATTTCTGCCAGAGCAATTGTTGCCTCTGCCAAAGCCATCAGATTATCGCCCTTTAATAACAAAAAAAGGTGTTAAGATACATAAATAAAATATTATCTGTAAATGTAAATACCAGTGTCAGCGAAATAATCCTAGACAGTTATATCATACTTTTCTCTTTAAGCATTAAAAGCATGAATCACCCAATCAGAAAGAAGGAAGGAGGCCAGGAAAGGAGGAATCGGGGAGGGAGGGAGGGAGGGAGGAAGGGAGGGAGGGAGGGAGGGAGGAAAAAACAAAGGAAGGAAAAGCAAGAAAACCTGATCCAGGGACATATCTTTCAAGGAAGAATGGCGATTTTCTTTTCTTTTCTTTTAATGTTTATTTATTTTTTAGAGAGGGAGAGAGAAGAGAGACAGACAAAGCACGAGTGGGGGAGAAGCAGCAAAACAGGGAGACAGAATCCGAAGCAGGTTCCAGGCTCTAAGCTATCAGCACAGAGCCTGACGCGGGGCTCAAACTCATGAGCCATGAGATCATGACCTGAGCCAAAGTGTGATGCTCAACCAACTGAGCCATCCAGCCACCCCAAGAATGGTGATTTTCTTAAAAGGAAGCCCACTAGTGGTGCTTATTAATACCCCTTCATAAATACATGCTTCATGCATTCTCCTCCATCTGTCTCTACCATTGCGTTCTCTTCCTCTCGCTTTCTTTACAATGCTACTTGACATTTGAAGTTCTAGCCAACTGAATAAGCTTTCACATCTATTATTTCATTCGATCCACTCAAGAATGCTGTAAAATAAGTAAATCAAACATTACTTACTCTTACTAATAAGGAGAAAAAGTACAAACTAGACCCAGTGTCTAAGATACACTCTGTAATTACCCAGCTGTGTAACCTTGAAGAATCAGTTCACCTCCCTGGATCGCCTTTCCTCAACTGGAAATGAGGAAGCTTGATCAGATGATTCTTTCACCTTTAATGATCTATGGTTACTAGGCATTCTAGGGCTCCAAGATCACACAGCTGATTAACTGATGATGGAACTCAAACTGATGGGCAAGGGATTTTTCCACTCTGTCAGTTAAGAGGCTGCTCAGCTGTCAGAGTATAAAACAACGGAGACAAGCTGTTTGTAAACAATACAAAACAATACTTTCCTTACCCATCCAAATATTCCCAGTATTGATTTAAAGTTACAAATGCTACTCTGAAAAGTAGAGCTGGGGTGTTTCTTTGCATGAAATAGTCCTCTATCTCTACTTGGAAAAAAAGGCCTCATCTTTCTTTCTGCCACACCCTCCCAATTCCCTCCATTCCCCAGAAATCATCTCGGCCATGCGTAAGCAGCTTTACATTTACCTACTCATCTCAAGGTATCTGGGCAGAAAAGGTGGCTGTGTCTTCAAATGTTTTAATCTTGCCATCTGGCTTTCAGAGTGCAACAGCAATTGAGGTATAGTGGAAACATAATAAAGCAAGGTGGCATTTCAGAGTTTCAGAGAAAAAGAGGCCTGGCTTCAATATCAATGAAGGCATGATTGCTAAGCATCCTAGAAGTAACAAATTTAGGAAAATTAAAGATAAAATGAGACTTAATTAGAGGAAGGTGGCCAAATACAGTACCATCCCCTCAGTAAGTGATCTGGAAAAAAAAGTATTGTAGATTATATATGAACCATGGAACATGATAAGAATGGACAAAAAAGGAAATTGTTACTTAGCAGCAACCTGTACAGGAAAAGAGAACTGCAAAATGCTGTCACAAAGCAGGTACTCAGCTTCCTTGGTGTTTTTCAATCAGAAAAGAATAATTGGTCATTTAAAGGAAAATGGAGAGGCACCTGGGTGGCTCAGTTGGCTTTAAGCATCCAACTCTTCATTTCTGCTAAGGTCATGATCTCACAGTTCCTGGGATCTAGTCTCACTTCAGGCTCTGCACTGACAGCACGGAGCCTGCTTAGGATTCTCTCTCCCTCTCTCTGTCCCTCTCCCACTCACACTCTTTCTCTCAAAATAAATAAACGTTAAAAAAAAAGAAAAGAAAATGGAATTCATCATAAATAACAAAACTTATGGCAATTTAATTCATGGAAACATTGAATCAATCAATAACAAACTGAACCCAAATGTTTTATCTTTGTATTAGTGAAATTTTTATGTTTAAATATCTCTTAAATGCCCTAAAACCTATTCTGTAATTTTTCAGTATAAAAACAAGTACTTTTTATTACAAATTGGATTTCATTTCTGCTTAAAAAAGTCTTCAGCAGCTTACTATTACGCTATGCCTACAACATCCACCATGTGTTCTTATACTTAGAATAAGCATTAGGAGGCACCTGGGGTGGCTCAGTCAGTTGGGCATCTCACTTCGGCTCCGGTCAGGATCTCACTGCTCGTGAGTTCGAACCAGCATTGGGCTCTGCGCTGACAGCTCAGAGCCTGGAGCCTGTTTCAGATTCTGTCTTCGTCACTCTGCCCTTCCCCTGCTCGCTCTCTCTCTCTCTCAAAAATATAAAAAACGAAACATAAAAAATTAAAAAAAAAAAAAAAGAAAAGAAAAGCATTAGGTCTGGACTTGATCCCTGACTGTTCTGTTGTATAACCCTAGACTGGTGACTGACCTCAGAAAGCCTAATTTCTTTTTTTCTTTCTTTTAATGTTTATTTTTGAGGTAGGGGACAGAAAGAGAGGGAGAGAGAGGTTCCGAAGCAGGCTCTGGACTATCAGCGTACAGCCCGACAGAAGGCTTGAACTCACGAACTGTGAGATCACGACCTAAGCCAATGTCGGACAATTAATTGACTGAGCCACCCGGGCACCCCAGAAAGTCGAATTCCTAATCTGCCAAACCAAGATAATGATGCTAGCCTTGCCTAGTACACAAAGGGTTTTTAAACAACAGAAATTATATATGTCCCGATGTTCTTTAGGTATAGTCCCCTATGTGCATTATGAACAGCAGTCCCAACCTAACACATCATCTCTGAGGTGCCTGCACTTACCGTGAGTGCAGAGATGTGCACTGCTTGAACGTCACCTCCATAATCCTCACACACTACATCATGAGCTAGCAGTTCTTTTTTCACTTTTTCAGGATCAGCCTCAGTTTTGTCACATTTGTTTATAGCAAGGACGATAGGAACTGAAGAGTTAAAAAGAATGCAAACGAGGATACCTTCAATTCCAGGTATTCACAGTGAAAGACACCAACCTTTTCTAGCTTTCTCTTTACTGAGTAGATGTACTAAACTACAAGAAAGACCTAAAAGACCTGCTTTAGACCCCCTCATCTTTCTGCACATAAAGGAGGATTCTGGATGTGAGATGTCAAAATTGTAATTATAAGCAGATTCTGAATTAAGAACAGATACCTAAGATGAAAACAAACAAACAAACAAAAACAGAATTTGGGTAGAGAAAGGCCTATCTGTAAGACTGAAAGCAAGATCAGCAACTACACTGAAGATAATCTGCAGAAAGAAAATTAAAAAGTCCAGAAAAGATTCTAATTCAATTCTAACACCACTAGATCATTCGCCTCTTCTTTTGAGGAGCTATTAACTCATTGAAACCCAACATCTTACCCTGGGCTGAAACGAAGTAGCACTGTTGTAAACTTACTTTCAGGATTTACGGCAATTCTTTATTAATATATACTTTAGTGACTGACATATAGTAGATTCTCAATAAATGTTTACTGAACAAATGAACCAAATAATCTTATAATCTACTTGTCTTGATCACTAGACAAATCACATAAAATGTTAGGAGATAATTCTCTGGTTGGGTTTCACCAACTGTGCTACAATTTTCTCAGGTATCAAAGGAAGAAAAATTGAAAACAGAAACAAAAAAGTTATCCACAACCTACTATTATGAAAAAGTACATTCCATATGGATGAGATGGAACTTAAGGGACAAGAGAACAGAAATAGAAAGCATGATGTAAGAAATTTATCCTATCTCAACAACTGCTTTGCTATGGATCCCTGGCAAATTTATCACCCTCTTCTTTTTGTTATATTCCCTATGTTCATTAAGAACATAGTCCATTCCACAAAGGCAGTTTTGAAGAATTAAAAAGAAAAGAGAGTAACACTGGAAGCTAAAAGAGCAGATTTCAAATGTGGACATGTTGCAAATTAACTGTAACTGGAGGCAGTTCCTGCCATTCTCGGTTCTTAGTTTTCATGCTGTTAAGAACTGGCGTAGATAGTGATTCTCAAACTTTTTTTTCTCTTGCCAACAAACGTAAGGGAATATGATGTACTCCATCAAGGTACATTTTCTCAAGGTAACAGTATTTTCTCAGTGAGTGTAGGGTAATATCAGAATAAGAATGAATGAACAAAGTATGTGTGGGGGGGGGGGGGTAGTAGCTATTACCACAGTTTCTAAATAGAGAAGTGATTTTTAAAAAGTTTCAATTTTATACCTCTAAGAATTTATGTAAAGCATACGAAGAAAAAGTTTCTCTTTAGAGAAGAATTCAAGATAATAAATGAACAAGGAATAACAGAATTAGAATATAACCATTTTGCAACTCCTAATGTTAATAGGTGATGGGTATGTAGTTTATTATTCTATTCTTACCTTTATAATTATTTAACATTTCCATAACAAAAATTTTTAAAAAGTCATTTGCGGTTATTACATTTTCACACCATGCCAACTAAGTAAACAGTATTAGAAGGACTGTATTTATGGTCACAGGTCCCCAGCTGACTCCTGCTACACACTTTTTAGTAGTTACATCTGTGGGAAAACAATTCAATCATCTTTGAGCTGTATCTGTAAACAGGCATAATAATCCTGGAATTGCCAGGTAGATTAAATGAGCTACATGTAAAGGGCACCAGAATAGTGACTTTTTGTAGATCTTTAAAAAAAAAAAAAAAAAAAAAAAAAAAGCAACTGCTTTCCTGATACACATAATCAGCCACACAGTACCTTGAGCATCTTTGGCATGCTTAATAGATTCTACAGTTTGTTTCATCACTCCATCATCTGCAGCTACGACCAGTATGACAATGTCAGTGACCTGAGCACCTCTGGCCCTCATTGCTGAGAAAGCAGCATGTCCTGGAGTATCAAGAAAGGTGATCTTTTCCCCAGAAGGCAGAGACACTGTGGAAACAGAAATCCAAAAATACTAAGGACTCAAATGTGTGCTTTCTTAATACAAAGGAATATATGTGAAATTATCAAATAGAATCAATAATTCCTTAAAATAATTTATTCCTCCCATTAATTTTAATTGGGAACAATACAAATCATTATTTCACACTGAAAAATGATAACAAAGCAGTGAAACCTTTAGTGTTTTCTTTTCATGTTATAATTTCAAAGTAAAACTTTTTATATTTTTAGAACATATTTTCATAAATGTACCAACTGGTATCTATTCTGGAGAGAGAACAGACTGATAGTTATATAGGAAGTTTCCCCTTCATTAGCTACACAATTGCCTTAAGCAAAAGGCAATTTAGTACATAGTTAGTAGCTCAGGATTTGAGCCCAAACCCAGCCCAAACCCAGCCTTGGATGTAAATCCTAGCTTTGCCATTTATTAGCTGTATATCTCGAACAAATAACCTATCCAAGCCTCAGCCTCCTTATCTGTAAACAGGGGTATTAATACGTACTTCGCGATGTTGTGAAGATAAAAATAAAGCATATAAATAAGGGGCTCACCACACCACACACCACAGTGCTGGGCACATGCTAGTTGCTCAGTAATGGTAGCTGCTATTTAATTATTATTATGAACATTACTGTAACCAGGCATTGAACAATTTTAAGTTCATTAAGCCAAACTAAGAATAGCCAGAATAAAAATATAATTTTCTTCTTATAGAATGTACAAAATAACCTTTATTAACCAGCTGCTCGATATTTCATCAGACCAACAGCCTTAAGCTTTAGACTTTCCTTTTACTTTTAATTTGTGTATCTCATGTTAGGACACTTGGTTTAAGAAAACAGTATGTGGGATTCCCAAGCACACTGTAAGGTAATTTGGGTCATACCAAGAAAGGCACCAATGTGCTGAGTGATGCCTCCAGCTTCCATTGCTGCCACTTGAGTTTTTCGCAGTTTGTCGAGTAACGTCGTTTTCCCATGATCAACATGGCCCATTACAGTAACAACTGGGGACCTTGGGGTTAATAAAGCTGGATCTGTCTGAGGCCTACAATTAACAGCAAAGGAGTTTCATTTCTTAAATATCTTTATAGCCAATGAATTGGTTTGCAGTCATCTCTGTGAACTACCACTAAACAATACAATCCAACATTCAGCTTTGATTAGATATAACTATCTTCCCCTTCCACACACATAATAACCTATGACAAAACATGTAATGACTGCCCATGCATAGTTGGCATCTTCAAAACAACAAGCAGAACTGAATAAAAATTTTAAATTCAGGGTCAATATATACACTCAACAAACTAAGAAGAACAACCCTTAGAGTTTGATAACCTGAATATATTTAAACACTGATGTTTTAAACACTTCGAAGAAAAGTTTAATCTATATTCCCATGTCACTTTAATTGCAAAAAAAATTTTAAAGCAAATCTTTCCATTATAAAGTGTAAGTAAAACTAAGTGGTCTTCTTTCCGCAATATACATGGTTAAGTTTTACCTTCTTACAGCATCTTTATTTTCTCTGACTTTGTCCTGTTTTAATTTGCTCCATTTTAACTTCATCCCCGCCTTCTTTACCACCTCTTTGATCCAGACTTCATCTAAATGTGAGTGTGCTTCTAGTGAATCTATGTCAATAGCAGTGTTCATTAAAGCTTCATACACACAATCTGGGTGGGAGAGAAAAAACCTTTTAGGATCATGAAATAAATGTTCATAAAAGTGGCCTCTATTAATAAATCTCAATATAAACAGTATACTCGATGAGAGGAATTAACTATTTAAGCTGTTCCTCTGTTAACAAACCACAAATAAGCTGAAAAGAAAATAATCTTTAAAATATGATTCATTTATATTAACATTTCTACATATTCATAAATATGTGAATATGCACCTTATGAATGATCTGAGCCACCAATAAAACATTATTAGGCATATTGTATACATTTAATATTGAGCAGTTCTTTGAAAACTTGTAGTTACATATGTCATGTCTATACAAATGTGTATGTATATATAGTTGATATTCATTATTTGCAGCAGTTCTGTTCTATAAACTTTCCATGAATACTGAATTAGCAACTACTAAACCATCATTCCAAGGAAAAATACAAGGTTAGTAGGTTCCTTCAGCTCCTGGTCACATCTTCATTAGCAATCAATACATACCTAGTTTTATGTGTTTCTGTTTTAAGACACCTTATTTAATGTATTCTGTTGATTCATTAATACTGAACGCCCAGCCAAAAGCACTAAAAACAGCGCATGAACAAAGCTTATCTAACACATGCATTTTCTCTGTAAAGCACACTACAGCCTTCTTGCAGTTAGTAACACTTCACCACTATGCTTAGGAGCCATTTTAATCAGCAAAATCAACAAAAAGCATAAAAATGTAAAAATGTGGCACTGAATAAGCCACAAAATGACACTTGTTTGCAGCATGAGAGCTAAAGCAAGAAGGCAGAATGTTGCCTTGTTTAACCTCAGCTAGGAATGTGTAATTGGGTAACTCAAATTTTTCACTGCTCCACACATGTCCAGGAATGACTGCAAAAGCAGTGTGAATACTGATTTTGGGGCTACAAATACATTTTAGAGAATCTTCCAATACAAAACCCTCAAATAACGAGGATCAACTGTATGTACACACACACACACACACAATCTCCGTATATACACACACATATAATTAATTAATTTACTTATGTTATCTATTTATGGTCTCCAAAAAGTCTTGAAATGTAAGAAAAATATTTACTTGGTATTCTATTTTACATAATGTACTTTGTTTTCATTTCAGTCATACTTCCTTGTGGATGATAAATGAATGTATCGGTCAATGAAATAAGTTTTATGTTTCCAGATGTTCAATCACCCTTTAAATATATATTTTGAGGGCCGCCTGGGTGGCTCAGTCATTTAAGCATCTGACTTCAGCTCAAGTCATGATCTCATGGCTCATGAGTTCCAGACCCGCATTGGGCTCTGTGCTGACAGCTCAGAGCCTGGAGCCTGCTTCAGATTCTGTGTCTCCCTCTCTCTGCCCCTCCCCCACTCATGTCTGTCTGTCTATCTGTCTGTCTCTCTCTCAAAAATAAACACTGAAAAAAATTTTAAATATGTATTCTGAGAGACACATATGAAAGAAAGGCATCCTCAAATAAACAGAACATTATACTAAAAGAATATCTTATGCAGTAGTGTGCAGGTAAATGTTTACTCAGAAGACTCTCCAAAAAAAAAAAAAAAAAAAAAAAAAAACCACCCTAATTATTATAGCATTTCCCAATTTCCACAGTGCAAATACTCCCAGATGGTTGATTTCAGCTATCAACATGAAATCACTGAACACAGAGATGTAAAGAGATGCACAGTAGCATACCATTACATAGAATTTCCACCATATAGGTACATAGGCATAAATCACCTCAAAAACACATAGCAAAATGCAGTAAAATAAAAAGAGGTTTTTGTTTTTTTTTTTTAGTTTACTTATGTATTTTAAGGGTGGGGAAGGGCAGAGAAGGAGGGAGAGAAGGAGAGAGAGAGAGAAAGGGAGAGGGAGAGGGAGAGAGGGAGAGAGAGAGAGAGAGAGAGAGAGAGGGAGAGGGAGAGGGAGAGGGAGGGAGAGAGGGGAGAGCGAGAGAGGGAGAGGGAGAGAGGGAGAGGGAGAGAGGGAGAGAGGGAGAGGGAGAGAGGGAGAATCCCAAGCAGGCTCCAAGCTGTCAGCACAGAGCCCTACATGGGGCTCTATCTCACAAACCATGAGATCATGACCTGAGTCAAAATCAAGAGTCATATGCTTAACCAACTAAGCCACCCAGGTGCCCCAAGAATAAAGGGGTTTAAGGAGTATTTATTACCTTTGTTTATGATTTATGTTACCTTTGTTTATGTTTATGATTTTTAATGGAAGCTCACATACTTCCTTATAAATTAGCAACTGGCTCAAAAGTTGGTGCAAGCCAGCTCCACATATCACTGATCCTATTCTGTAATAATGCCAAGAAATCCTTTCCTATATATAATCCCACAACATCCTTTCCCAAGAAAATACATTTTAAAAGAATGATACAGGGGCACCTGGCTGACTCAGTTAGAAAAGCATGCTACTCTTGATCTCAAGGTCATGAGTTCAAGCCCCACACAGGGTGTAGAGATTACTTAAATAAATAAAACTTAAAAAAAAAAAAAAATGATACAATGCAAATTTTCTATATGGATATGCTCTCATAGAACAATAAAATTCTAAACATATACATTATAATGAATACAATTCTAACAATGCTAAAATCCCTAATAATCCAGTAAATACTTTTCCAATATGATATCCTAAACTTTTTTTTTAAATGTTATTTATTTATTTTGAGAGAGCGCAAGCAAGTGAGTGGGCATGCACACGAGCAGGGGAGAGTAAGAGAGAGGGAAAGGGAGAATTCCAAGCAGGCTCTGCACTGTCAGCACAGAGCCCTATGTGGGGCTTGATCTCAGGACCCGTGAGATCATGACCTGAGCCAAAATCAAGAGTCAGATGCTTAACTGACTGAGCCATCCAGGCACCCCTGATATCCCAAGCTTTTGAAAGGTAGCTTATACAAAGATAATCTCTTTCCCTTTATATTAAATGCATTTAGTATTAACATATTATTTTATCTTTATCTAAGACTTAAATATTTACAAATAGAAAAGTACCCAAAGCATTTCAACCACAGATATTACATCCTAAGTTATTTTAATTGACATAAAGGAAAAAATATATACTCACATTGCTAATTTAGTAGTTAAAAATATTCACCATCTTTAATTCAAATGAGAAGTAAATATAATATTAAATAAGCTTCAAATAGAGCTTTTATTTAAATCATGGCATATCAGTTTTGGGTCTAGAACACTGATCCGTGATTAAATTCATGTTTCAATTATACTATTTACTTGGTAACACAGAGGAATTATTATAGTTATGGGAGTGTGTGAGGGGGGGGAATGTTAAAAAAAAAGAATCCTCATCTTTTAGTGATAAATACAGAAATATTTATGGAATAAATGATATATTAATAATTGTCACTGGCTTCTGCATACATTATACTTATATTCCATTCTTACAGCTTTCATATATGTATGAAAACTGCCAACAATAAAAGTTTTAAAAATCAAGTATATTATCAATATTATCTATAAAATCCTACCAATATAGTTTTCCTTGGAAAAAATATCAATGATACAGTCATATCTATTTGTTCTCTTAAAGTTTTCTAATAAAATGATTATATAATCCAACTGCAAAGTTATAAGAATGCAAGACTGGGCCAATTTTCTATTCTTTGTGAGGATGCACATATACAAAGAGTGGTGGCACTTTCAGGCTGGAAACATATTACAATTCTAGCTCTGCCCTAGAGCTCTGCTGTAATTTACAAAATAACAATTCTTGAGAGATAATTTGGTCTGTGAATAAAAGCATGACCTCTGTAGCCATACTCCCTGAGTTCAAATCCTACTCTACCATATACTAACTGTGGCAATTATTCATCCTCTCCATGCCTCAGTTTCTCAACCTACAAATAGGGATAATAATTACACCTAACTCTTGTGCATTATGAGAATTACATGAGTTAATATACTTAAAGTACTGGTACATGGTAACAGCTCAGTAATATGAGTTATTATTATTAATTGTTTTTCTTTTTGCCAAGAGTCTGCTTCACTTGTCACTTTATTTCGCTACAATAATAGGCTATTTCTTATTTACTGAATTTTATTGTCAGCTTATAATGAAAACTCAAATTTTGTTCCAATAATCTTAAATCGGTAATAAATGCACCAAGAGTGCAATGAAGGAATTTAAAAAATGACAACGATGCTATACATTTATAAACAAAAACAGTATTATTAAAAGTTATTACTATAGGGTGCCTGGGTGGGTCAGTCAGTTAAGCACCCGACTCTTGGTCTTGGCTCAGGTCATGATCTCACGGTTCATGACTTTGTGTACTGTGTCCAGGCTCTGTACTGTCAGTGAAATTCTCTCTCTTTCTCACTCTCTGTCTCTCCTGCACTCGCACTCTCTCTCTCAAAATAAATAAAGTAAACTTTAAAAAAAATTTACTACTACAAATATTTTTCTGCTGGCACTACAGATATTGTCACAATGAGTGAAAAAAGAAAATCAGGGGCACCTGGGTGGCTCAGTTGGTTAAGTGTCTGACTTCCGCTCAGGTCACGATCTCAGGTCATGGTCTCACAGTTCATGGTTTGAGCCCTGCATCGGGTTCTGTACTGACAGCTCAGGGCCTGGAGCCTGCTTCAGATTCTGTGTCCCTCTCTCTCTGCCCCTCCCTGGCTCGTGCATGCACACACGCTTTCTCTCACTCTCTGTCTCTCAAAAATAAACAATAAAAAACAAAACAAAAAGAAAATCAGAAAATTATAGAACAACAAAAGGATAGTAAGTATAAATAGAGTACTTCAGACCAAAAATATTCTTTGGACTCGGTCTGTGTTGAGCATGGAGCCTGCTTAAGATTCTCCCTCTCTTCCTCCCTCTGCCTTTGCCCCTCTCCGGAGTGCTCTTTGTCTCAGAAGAAAAAAAACAAAACAAAACTCAGGGCACCCGGGTGGCTCAGTTGGCTAAGGGTCCAACCTTGGCTCAGGTAATGATCTCTTAGCTGAGTTCAAGCTCTACCATCAGGCTCTGTGCTGTCAGTGCAGAGCCTCCTTCAGACCCTGTCTCCCTCTCTCTCCACCCCTCCCCAGCTTGTGCTTTTTCTCTGTCTCAAAAATAAAAACATTAAAAAAATTTATTTTTTAATTAACCCATTAAAATAGTTTGGGGTACCTTGTTGGCACAGTTGGTTAAGTGACCAACTCTTGATCTTGGCTCAGGTCATGATCAGACAGTCTGTGACATCGAGCCCTGCATAGTGCTGACAGCATGGAGTCTGCTTGGGATTCTCTCTCTCCCCTCTTTCTTTCCGCCCTCCTTCGCTCATGCTCTCTCTTCTCAAAATAAATAAAGAAACTTAAAAGCCTACAGAATTTCTGAGAAAGAAGGGTTACTCCAGATAAAATTTTTTCCACCATTTTTGGCAAAGACAGAAGAAACGAATTAGAGTCTGTGACCTAAAGTGAAAACTATTAGAATGATTTGATATCTTTTTAAGCCATCAGTCTAATTTTCATCTTTGAATGCCTTAGTCTCAATGAAAATAAGATACCAGGTATCCCATGTTCCCATATTTTTCCTTATAAAAGTATCTGACCCACCTATGTCTTTTTCCATTGCTCTGGCCAGTTCCCCAACAGTCATTCCAATCCATACCTCCACTTCTTTTTTGAATTTTGGTGAAGACAATGGAGATTTCTGTGCTCTTTCTTCCTATTAAAAATTCAGAATGCAATAGAAGAAAAACTTTAAGTGACAATGTAGATTTATTCTGGAATATCTACCACAATCACAGCTCCTATTTCTACCAAGTAACACTCCCATAAGTACTTAAACCTTAGACTAAAATTTAAAATCCTACATCCTTAATTCACAATCATACACTGATTTCCAGGTAATCAAATTCATCCACATTACTGAACAACAAAATAAAACTTCCTTTCTTCACAAAGATGTACTGCCTCAAGTGTAGCATTAAGGAATAAAGACAAAACACTCAAAATGAATTTCTACTCAGAGCTATAGGAACTTTCACCTCAGACCAAGTAATACAGTAACTAAAATCTGTAACTACCTTCTTTGTTACTAGAAGCCTATATTGAGATAGAGCCGCGCCAACGAATGGGTCTATTTGCCAGGGTCGGATGCAGAGCTGAGCTGTCCCCACTGGGTAAGCAGATGAAAACACAGGACTCCACTGTGCTAACATTCTTCTTTGACCCAGGCTGTGCAGCTGCCTAAAGACAGTGTGATATCGTATCAAGTTCTCCAATTTCAGTATCTTCTGGTTCATGTTTCCCCTGGAAAAAGTTTTAATATTGAGTTAATATTAAATTCAAGTTAGCAAGTATTAATTGGATATCTACTACATGAAAAGCACTGTGCTAGAGTTACATGAGTAAAGCTGGGTTTCTGCCCTGAAAGAATTCACAGTCTAATCAGATGGAATTCTAATCAGGTGGAATAACTAACTACTCTTTAGATGTTAACCATCATTATTGTTAATGTCTCTACTATGATAGAACTGAAATAAAACTTACAAAGGGATTTTTTCATTCTTGAAACATCAACTAACAAAATCACGAGAGCATTTTTCTAAAATGCATTTTTCTAAAATGCATTTTTCTAAAATGCAAATTTGAACTCATCAGCTCTTTTTGCTGAACATCCTCCAGTGGCAGGCCATTATCCCATTTCACGTGCCACTTCAACACGTGTTATTAAGGATTATTTATCTGCCCTCTGCTAACCTCTCATTTCATTGCTTACACCCTTATAGCACCTCACTCCTATCTCCAAGCTTTCGTTATTTTGACGTCCCCCCACCCCGTAATCTTCAATGGCTTGCCATCTCATTTTTGAACCTTTGCATATGCTCTACTTGAAATTGTCTTCTTTCAACCCTCACCATTTTTCCCTCTTCCTACCAACCCCTCCCAAAAAGAAGATGCTTTAGAGTGGGAAGAGAACACTTCATACATATCTATTGAATAATGCCTTTTGAATATCATTCTTGGAATGACAGAAGACTTACTTGAGAGAAAACTGCAACAGAACTCAGTGTAGTTCAGAACTAACAAAAGTATAATTACTTTTCTCCTCAAATGTTCTATTCCTTCTGCTCTCAGGACTGCATTTCTACAGCTTTGCTTTACAGTTTTTGAGGAAAGGAGTAACTAAAATAATGTGAGGTGTACATATTCTCCTCAGCAAACATTTCTTGAGTACCATCTTTCAGACATTGTGTATGAGGATGTTGATTCAAAGTTTAATAAGCCAGAGTCCTGTCGTTCAGAGTTTATTGTGCCAATATAATGATTCTCAGGCACATTAAACACCTCAAGAATGGCACATGTTAAAATTTTTACTTAGGTACGAGTCCGTGGACTAAGAAGTAAAGGGATTCCTTTAGGAAACGTTTTTAAAATGAGTCTAAACCCAGACCTGACAAGGGCATGGATTGATGGAATGCGAAGAAAGGCCCTACATGGGGATTAACCAAAGTACAGAAAGCTAACTGAGGCAGGAATTAGAAAACACACTGGTGGCAATAATCCAGGTGTGGAAACTGGAAGTTACCTCACTTACTACTTATTCCACGCTCCTCATTTTATAGAAAAGGAAAACGGGGAGTCCAGAGAGGTCAGAAAGATTTCTCCAATGTCATACCACCAATTAATGACAGTCAGGCCTAGAACCCAGGCTGTCTGACTCCCAATTCGGTGTTCTTTCGCAGCTAGGATCTCGTCATGGAATCTGAAAAAAGATGTTGGTGCGTTGGTGGAAACGTCTGAATGTAAGACCTGTCAGCCTTGGAACTTATCTGAAAGGCAAAAAGAAGTCATTGTATAAGAATGACGGCTCTGGGGTGGCTTCGCCTCGAACCGGGCCCAGAAAACCTTGGGCCCAGGACAGGAGGGACGCGCGGGAAGAGGGGGGCAGCCGGCCGCTTCTGGGCAAATAACGCTTTCGCTAAACCTCAGCTGGGGTCACGCAGGGATTAAATGAAACGCGGAAAGGCTTCCGATTGCTCCGTGTTTACGATCGGTGCCACTGACACTTCAGGGCAAACAATACACGCCCCCTCGGGACGACCCGGCCAAGGAACCCCACTCACTTTGCTGCTACGTTAGGTCCGGGGTGTCCGGATTCTGAGATAAGGCGGAGATCACCTTGCGGACCGGGACTGCAGTCCCACGGTCCGTTCCCGAAACGGTCCCCGTGACACTTCCGGTACCGCCGGAAGCGGTCCTTTCCGGAATTCGGAAGTCAGAATCAGACGTAGTGGCTGCGCCGGCGAGGGCTGGGGTTGCCAGAGGTGCCCCGTTGGAGGCCGCGGAGTGGGGGGTGGGGGGGTGGGTAAGCTCTACTTCAACCAGTGGCCTTCTCCGTGGACCAGCCGCGCGCGTCGTCGGCAATCACTTGTACACTTCCCTTACATTTCTGAGAAGTTACTATTACTCTGGGGTTTGAGGGGCCTTGGTGCTGAAGTGTGGAGAAATAATACGCTTTTGAAAGACACATAGCTAACAAGGAAAAAGTGCGAGGAAAGTGGTGATAGAACCAGTTTGTATATTCAGTTAGGGGCGTTCTCTTTCAAATGTCGCCTGATTTATGGATACCCAGAGCTGGTTCCTGTGTCAGCTCCTTCCCTGTGCGTAGGCTTGGGGACGTTATGTAAACTCTGTGCTTCGGTTCTGCACTCTGGCAATGACAGCAGCTACTTCATAGAATAGCAGTAAGGTTTATAAGAACACCTGGTTCAGGGGCCCTGGGTGGCTCCCTCGTTAAGCGTCCAACTTCGGCTCAGGTCATGATCTCAGGGTTCGTGGGTTCGAGCCCCGCGTCTGGCTCTGTGCTGACAGCTGGGAGCCTGGAGCCTGCTTCAGATGCTGTGTCTCCCTCTCTCTCTGCCCCTCCCCCGCTCGCACTCTGTCTCTCTCAAAAATAAATTTTAAAAAAAGTTAAAAAAATCATACCTGGTTCATAATAAGGGTTTGCTGTTGCGAATATTACAGCCTCCTCCGAGAGCATTTCCACACCTTGAATGGACATTATGTCTTTTGGCCTGTCCCCTTGACCACAACCTCCACCACTTCTCAAGTGTATAAGTATTGTTTTATCTGTGTCCTCAAGGTCTAACACTACCCTAGGCTAATGATATGGTACAGAAGAGTTTCTTACTCAAAAGCATACTTACTGTTACCTCCCTCCCAAAATTTGGCCTCTTAACTCATGCCCCCTCTCCCCTTTTTCATTTTTGTCTTTCCAGTGCCTGCCACAGGTGTGCAGTTAGTGTGGCTGAATGACTGAATGGAAACCTCTGTCCTGGAATTTTTTTTTAAATGAACCTGACACCCAAACACTTGAAAACTATAAAAGTTCATTCCATTTTCTATCATTTCACTTACATTTACAAACATCCACTGCAGTGCAATTTCTGCAAGAAATTGTTCTTTGCTCTCTTATTTGCTTTACCGAGCACTTGAAAAACAAGCAGAAGTTCATTGGTAGAATACCAAAGTAGAGGTCATATCTTTTTTCCCCAATTTTAAGTGAAAATAATCGATACTTTTCTAATGAAGATAATACTAAGGTAGAAAGTTCACACAGTACCCCCCCAAATATAGAAAGAAAGTGGCTAAAAAGCAAACAAAAGAATGAGGGCAGTTAGAAGAGCAGAGGAGCCAACCTGAAAGACCTCCCAATGGCCAAAGTTGGAAACGTTTGAGCAACAAAATAAAATAGTATTAGATTATAACCCAAAGTATCAAATAAGTATACATGCATTCATGCTGATATGAATGAATGAATGAATGAATGAATGAATAGGGGAGAAGGGACAAATCCTTTCTACAGAAGAATTCTATATAATACATGTATATAACTGTCACTAGGAGGTTAAGCTTAATTCCTCTCCTCTTGAGGGCTGAACTTAGTGATTTGCTTCCAAAGAATAGAATATGGAAAGGGAAAAACAGGAACATCACCTTAACCAACTGATCAAGGTGAACATCAGCAATGATGTCATGTTGATATCACATGTCCCCTGAAATGATATGATGAGGACATTCATCTCTGTAGTATCCTTCCAAAAACTCACAACTCTGTAATCATGGGGACTACATCAGACAAACCAAAATTTAAGAGCATTTTACAAAATATATGAGCAGAATTCTTCAAACTGACAAGGTCATGAAAAGCAAGAAAAGGCTATCAGAGATCAGAAGAGACTAAGAAGACATGACCAAATGCAATGTGGAATCCTGGATACAATCCTGGAACAGAAAAGCACATTAGTGGAAAAAATAGTGGAATCTGAATAAAGTCTGTAGTTAATTGTAGTACCCCAGTGTTAACTTCTTGATTTTCACAAATGTATCATGGTTAATATAGCACGTAAACATTAGAGAAAATTGGGTGAAGGCCATGTGGGAATTTTCTACTGTCTGCAACTTTTCTGTAATCTTAATTTATTCCAAATTTTAAAGCATTTTGTTAACATCTCCTTTTTGTTTTTTAGAGAGAGAGAGCACGTGCATGCAAGCAGAGGAGAGGGGCAGAGGGGGAGAGAGAGAGAATCTCAATGTGGCTCAACCCCAAATCCTGGGATCATGACCTGAACCTAAATCCAGAGCTGGACACTCAACTGAGCCACCCAGGTGCCCCCTAGTTTATTTTAAAAAAAGAAAGTGAATCAAATCCTAAATCTTACCTATCCAGAAGTAACCACTTTTATTATTTTGGTGAACATCATTCCCTGTATCTCTGTGTATAAATACATGTACACATGCAATTTTATATAAATAAGATTCATAGTATAAAAGCTGTTTTTTATCTTTACAGAAGTATATAATGGAAACCTTCCATATTGGTGAACATAGATTTATATCATTCTTTTTAAAGTTTTTTGGGGTTTTTTGGGAGAGGGGGCAGAGAGAGAAGGAAAGAGAGAATCCCAAGCAGGCGTCATGCTGTCAGCACAGAGCCTGCTGCGGGGCTCAATCCCATGAACCGTGAGATCAATACCTGAGCCAAAATCAAGAGTCAGAGGCTTAACAAACTGAGCCACCCAGGTGCCCCATATCATTCTTTTTAAATGACTGTGAAATATTCCATTGTCTGTAAGTGTCATACTTACATAGCTACATATATGGGTTGTTTCTAGTATTTAACTTATAAAAAAATTGCAACGAATATTCTTTTTTTTTAAGATTTTATTTTTAAGTAACCTCTACACCCAACATGGGACTCAAACTTACAGCCCCTGGATGAAGATTGCAGGCTCTACAGACTGAGCCAGCCAGGTGTCCCACAGTGAATATTCTTGTGCATACACCTCTGCTTGCCAGTTCAGTTCTTTCTCCAGAATAATGCCTAAAACTGGAAGTTCTAGTTCCACTCAGTGGAGAATGGTATTTACAATCTAAGTCCTGGATGTTAGGTGTGTTCATTGTCTCTGCTTTCAAGCTTTCTCTGTGGACAAAGCTAGGGAATATACACACACATATGCACACATTTCCATCCATATACCTTGAAAACCATGACTTCTTACTAATCTCACCAATTCCAATCTAAGACTAAAGTTTCAGCCTAGTCTTTTCCTTTTCCACCTTTGTAAACTTCCTTTTTTGGCAGCGAGAAACTGACTTTCATCAACCATAACATATTTAATTTAGCAATTTCCTTGCATGAAATCAATCTTTGCTTTGGCTCCCATCCCCATCCGTGAGCTTATGTTTTCCTTGCCTCGCTTCAGCTTGGAGTCCCAGGCCAATCCGCCCTTGAAGTGGATATCCTCTTCATCCTGGTTGGATGTAAAATGTTAACATTAGGGGAAACTGAATGAAGGACATTTGGGAACTCTCTCCCCTGTCTTTGCAACTTTTCTGTAATCTAATCTTATACCCATTCAGAGCCACCAGACCGCCCCTCCACCAGATTATTGCCCTACATCTGTGGATGCCTACCTTGCTCTCATCCCTAATGGCTTTAGGACTAAATTGTTGGAAAAGGGGAGGGATGCAGAAGGGATCCTATTCCACTTCCTCTCATGTCCTTTGGGTGTTTTGTTTGTTTGTTTGTTTTAGAGTTGTTTGTTTTATTGAGAGAAAGCCCGTGTGAGCATGCACGTGTTGGGGAGGGGCAGAGAGAGAGAATCCCGAGCAGGCTCCGGACTGTCAGACTCGGGGCTCATGGTGGGGCTCGTACCCACGAACCGTGAAACCATGACCTGAGCTGAAGTCACTTAACCGACCGAGCTGCCCAGGCGTCCCAGGATGAGGCATTGTTTTTAATGTTTTATCTCCATCATCTGATTCAGTCCTGCAAGACTGAATGTCTTATTTTTGCACAACATTTTAACAGACCAGAGGGGATGCATTATGCCTGGGAAACTTAAATAACCTGTCCAGGTCACATCCTTAGTGATTGGTGAGAGGGACCTAAATTCAAGTCTGTTTGATTCCAATGCTGTTTCTTAACCACTTCCACCTTTGAAGAACTTGAATTGAAGATCTTTAGGGTCTTATTCAGCCTTGAAATTTTACCTTTTGAACATATGAATATAAGCATTTTTTAGTTTAATTTGATATCAACCTGTACTCCGTGATATGTAGTAAATCTTTGTTTCCATAGTATTACCACTGCTATTAAAACTCTTTATGGAAAACAGTAAGAGAAACAATTTTGTATGTTTTGAGTGGAAAACATGATATTAGTCTCCAGTAACCTCTAATAAGAGCTATGCCGGTACTGATTAAAGATACCTGCATTGGATTTTCATCAAAAATGAGATAGTTCTCTCTTTATCACTAGCATCCAAATTACATAAAGCTTTTCTGTGGGTTTCCTCTTGAGTCTCATCAACTTCACTGATTTATTTATATACACAATTACATCTCCTTAAAATGTTTTTTGCTATAGGGTCTTTGATTTTACTCTCTTTGGCTTTAATGAGGTATAATTGACAAAACTGTAAGATATTTAAAATGTACAATGTGATAATTTGATATACATACACATTGTGAAAGTATTCCCCTCCATTGAGTTAATTAACACATCCATCACCTCATATATTTACTTTTATTGGTTTATTTATTTTTTAGTGGGAACAAATTTCAATCATAAATGCAGCATTATAGGTGTCCAACTTCAGCTCAGGTCATGATCTTGCAGTCTGTGTGTTTGAGCCCCGTGTCAGGCTCTATGTTGACAGCTCAGAGCCTGGAGCCTGCTTCAGATTCTGGGTCTCCCTCTATCGCTGCCCCTCCCCTGCTCACACTCTGTCTCTTTCTCTCTCAAAAAAGAAAAGAAATGAACATTAAAAAATACATACATACATACATACAGCATTATAAACTAGAGCCACATTTTTATACATTAGATCCTCAGACCTTACTGAGAGAATGAATGCTTGAACAAGATTGCTAATTTATTTTTAAAAATTATTTTAATGTTTATTTATTTTTGAGAGAGAAAGAAAGAGAGAGAGAAAGAGAGAGCAGGGGAGGGGCAGAGAGAGAGGGAGACAAAATCTGAAGCAGGCTCCAGGCTCTGAGCTGTCAGCACAGAGCCAGACGCAGAGCTCAAACTCATGAACTGTGAGAAAATGACCTGAACCAAAGTCGGACGCTTAACTGACTGAGCCACCCAGGTGCCCCAAGATTGCTAATTTAGATACAAAATTGGTTAATATCCTAAAGCACAATAAAGCTATAACTTTTGGGGTTATCTTTTCTGTGGGACAAAAATCATTTGCATCTCTTTGGGACAAAATTCATTTACCTTACTATCTGTTTTCTACATGTTAAGATCTACCCTTACAGAGTTATACAATACCTGTATACTAAAAAATAATAAATACCAAGTCAAAAAGGTGAACATTCCTAGAGAATCAGATAATCCCTAGAAGTGAGTGCCTGCTAAACAAAACCCAGCAGGACACCGAAAGGGCAAACAGTAATCCCTTCACTTATTTCCAAGTTTTGGGTAATTTTTCTTAATAGAACTCAGCATCCTACAAGCTTTTAAATTCTTTTAGGAACCAGTGCCAAAAATGTAATGCCACTAAGAATTACAACTCTAATACATGACCACTGAGCACACATTGATTAAGTGTATTGTAATTAGGATTGCCAATTGCTATTTTAAGCCACCCAGGACAAGTGAAAGGCTAACTATAGTTTCCTGATATTTATTGCTTCAGGCTATAAATGTATTTTCTCATCTTCCACCAAAATTAGAGAGTTAATTCAATAATTTATAAATATATATTACGAACCCATCATGTACCCATCACAGTTTTAGGATAAAAGAGAGAAATAAAATAGATGTAGACTCTTGTCCTCTTGGAGATTACATTCCTGTGGTGGGAAAGTCTATATGTATTAAGTGTTCAAATGTTAAACAAAAATTAGAAGATAATGTAAATGATATTCTCCATAAACTTAGGTGGGGAAAACGTTTCTAATCATAATTCCAAAACCAAAAACCATAAGGGGAAAACTGTTAGATTATACCAGCAGTTCTCAAACTTGAGGAGGCATCAGGATCACCTAAACTAGTGGGTGAAGCACAGATTGCTGGCCCACCCCCCAGAGTTCTGAGTCTATAGATATAAGGTGAGCTGTCACTGGTAATGTCACAGATGACAGTGGTACTGATCTGGGGATTACACTTTGAGAACCTAGATTAGACTACAGTTGACCCTTAAACAACACAGGTTTGAAGTGCACTGGTCCACTTACATGTGGATTTTTTAAAATAAATACAGTGAAGTACTGTAAATATATTTTCTCTTCCTTATGACTCTCCTAATAATATTTTCTTCTATTGTAAGAATACAGTATGTGATACATATAACCTACAAAATGTGTGCTAATCCACTGTTTATGTTATCAGTAAGGCTTCCGGTCAACAATAGACTATTGGTAGCTGTTTTGGGGGAGTCAAAAGTTGTCCATGAATATTTGACTGTGTGGGGGTGGGTGGTGGTGTTCAAGGGTCAACTGTAGATAAATATTTTAAATATTATACTATCAAAATACTAAAGGGGTGCCTACATGGCTCAGTCAGTTGAGCATCCGACTTCGGCTCAGGTCATGATCTCATGGTCCGTGGGTTTGAGCCCTGTGTCGGGCTCTGCGCTGACAGCTCAGAGCCTGGTGCCTGCTTTGGATTCTGTGTCTCCCTCTCTCTCTGACTCAAAAATAAATATAAACATTTAAAAAAAAGATTTAAAGATACTAAAAACAAAATTAAAAGAAAAGCTACAACTGGAAACACATTAGTAATATATAAACAATTAGGAATGTAAATTAGGAACATTTCTTCCCTACTCTTGAAGTTCTTTCCTGTGAAGGGAGCTCTTTCCATGCAATTTTGGCTCTTTTTCTACCCCTTTACACATTCAGATTCTGAAGGGGAGATGGATCTGATCACTGAACGTGGGGCAAACTCAAGTTCCTTTCTCTTGGGAGTCTGCCTGTCATCAGGAGCACAGCAGACAAAAATTGCTGCACTCTTCTGAACTTACTTCTCCTTACAGTCTAGTGGAGAAGTTTATATTTTATCTTGATGGCATTAAGTTGATATTTGATATGTATAGATATATCATCCTCCATCAGTAAGCATAATATTGATACTTGTATTTTTCCTAAAATTAAAAACAGTGCAAAAGCATATTTGCTTATTTAATATCCTTGACTCTGGTAATCAAATAACTGTTAATTAACATGTGGAGAATAGAACATTCTTATACTGTAAATTGATAAAACCATTCTAGAGGGCAATAGACAATAGCTATCAATTTAAATGTATAAATTGTGTAACTTTGCAGTCTCTGGGGATTTATTCTATGGAAAAAATAATTACGCAAACATAGATATAGGAATATAGATATTTATGATAGACTTATTTATAATATGGAAAATTTTGAAATTATTTACATGTAAGTCATTGGACATTGGACATTTCCAAATTTGGGGTTGGGTGAATAAGTAGAATACTAAAGAAACATTGCCAGTAACAATGTTGATCTCTACTGACTTGAAAAGATACCTATTGGGTGAAAATAAAAAGCAGATCATAAAATATCATATGTTGTATAATTCTGTCTTGATCAGGTAAAATTAGAAATAAACAGCATTATATAGAATTTACATACACATTATATGTGTGATGTGAATATATGTATAATACCTGTGACAGATATTTTTAAAAAATTTTTTGATGTTTACTTATTATTGAGAAACAGAGAGAGACAGAGTATGAGCATGGGAGGGGCAGCGATAGAGGGAGACCCAGAATCTGAAGCAGGCTCCAGGCTCTGATCTATCAGCACAGAGCCCGATGTGGGGCTTGAACTCACAAACTGTGAGATCATGACCTGAGCCGAAGTTGGATGCTTTACCGACTGAGCCACCCAGGTGCTCCTGTGACAAATATTTTTAATCTTTTTTGTGTGTGTGATCTAATTTTTTTTTTTTTGTAAAAACACATATATTTTTAACTTTTGTATTTATTTTTAAGTATGATTATATAACATTTATTTAAAAAATAAATTCATGGGGTACCTGGGTGCTTCAGTCAGTTAAGCATCTGACTCTTGATTTCTTGATTTCAGCTCAGATCATGATCTCATGGTTCCTAAGACTGAGCCTGAATCAGGCACCATGCTGACAGCACAGAGCCTGCTTGGGATTCTCTCTCTCTCTCTCTCTCTCTCTCTGTCCCTCCCCCTATTCACATGGCCTCTCACCCTCTCTCTCAAAATAAATAAATAAACTTTTAAATTAATAAATACATACAAATTGTTAAAAACATTAAACAATATTTTTATACTCTGAAAAAACTAGTTATTTTATATTTTGGAGATATAGTGAATATGAGGTTCTTTCTGATCGAACTGGCCCTTTTTGTTCTTACGTTACATCCAGTACATTTCAAAAATGTGCTTATTAATATTTACTCAAATCAACATTCGCCATAAATAGGTAAATCAAATCAGCAGGAGTAGAGGAATAATATGTGATTTCTGGTCTCAATGTTATATTTTTATTGAAATTTTTGCAAACATATTCCACTTGCAAGTTAATTTAATGTATTAAAATCATGGGAAATTTCTCCTGTTAGCCAGTAAGGCAAGGACAAAAATTCCAAAGTAGTTCCTTGAACCGTATCCAATCAAATTAATTATTCTGAAATGCTAGACTTAAAATATCCCAAGTCCCTATGCAAGGTAGGAAAAAATAATCTATGTTTTAGTACTTTTGTAGAGAAATCAATTTTCTTGGCTTGCTGTGAGAACTGCCTACAGACCACGTAATAACACTGAATATAAAGCTCTTTTCATCTCCACTCATTAATCTAGTGATCTAAAGTTCACTTGGTCCAGAAAGTTAGAACTGGTTTGCAGAGCATCTAGCACGGAGCTCACTTCGCTGGCCAGGCCTCCCTCGGCAGGGGATCCTGAATGACAGTAATTGCTGCCTAGGGTCAGGAGGCCAGGATTACTCACGAGGTGTTTGCAGCAGGGCCTGGGGCTCAGGTCAGCGTCTGAAAGCAGTTCTGCGTCCAGAGCAAAGCTTCCTTATGACCACCTAACTTAAAATGAGTGTTGAAAGTGAACAAAAAGGAAACATGTTATTTCTCTGCTTAATCGGCTGTCATCTACTACATGTGTTTTGTTTTGTTTATGTTGTATGAAACCAATATTTTTCCAGGCAGGAAAACTGAATGTTTTCACCCGTTTCATATTTTAACTTAGGGGTAATTAAATTCAGTCTGCCCACTTACTAATTTTTTTACACTGTAACTTTCTTCTGTTTTGAAGTCTTTGTTGAAAATAGCTTCATGTGATCTTATTTGTGGAGACGTGTTTGCATTTCTTTATTTTTAATACCTTATTGATTCCCCCCTCCGTTATAAAAATAACATATGTTCAACATAGAAATTTTCAGAAGATAGAACTACAAAGAAACATTTTTACAATACTTGCAGTTCCATTAGCCAGAGATAACCACTTTGAGAAATGTATTTTTAGCAGGTGAGAATTTTAGTTCCCACCCCCATTGTGTGTGAAATGGAGCCATGACTCTCCTCCCCTTGCCTGTTGCACGCCAATCCCACTGACCCTCTTCCAATGCCTTTTCCTTGGTTTGCTTCCTCTCACCCTTGCACACAGGGTCATGCCGTTTCCTCTGCCTGATTCACTCTTCTCTCTCTGCCCTCTTAATTCCTACTCACCTTTCAGATTTCAGTTTAAGCTTCACTTCCTCAGAGAGGCCTTCCTTGATCTGCTCCTCCGTCCCCAGACAAGGTCGGCTTCCCTGATTATGGACTCTTAGCATCGCTTATATGTCTTTAGCACTTGCCTCCCATGCAATTTAACACTTGTTTCTGTGACTATTTGACTAATATCTGTCTCCTGCAATATACTGTTTGCTCCACCAGGGCAGAAGCTCTGCCTGGTTTTGCTCATCATTACACCTTTAGCCTGTAGCTGATCTTCAATCATATTTTGAGTTGAATATAATATGGCCCATGTCCCCACATATTGGAGCTGCAAGGAACATTAACCTGAGGCTATCAACTGAGATTTCCTCTCTTCTCCACGGAATCATCCAGGAACCTGAGTCTCTGGAGGAGCCAGGGAACTGGACTGTGGGGTTATTGTCTTTTTTGTCATGGCTCCTCATTGAGCGACGATGCTCAGATGTACTTGTGCCTCATCTGCTTAGGCAGTGCTGGCCCAGGTGGACTGCCTTCCACTGACAGTGGGTGTCTATCTTGCTACCCACTGGAGGGACAAAATGCCAAGAAAGGGACTGTTCTCTACCCTTCCATCCTTCCCACTCTGGTCTTCACCTTCTCTTCTGACTTGGAGGAAACTTCAGTTTCCTCCTAGATCCTCACTTATCTAGGAACTAACCTCCATCTTCTCCTGACCTAGGAATAATCCTCTTCCATAGACCTTTAGAAGCCAATTTTTGTGAAATAGGTTTAGGGAACGATTCTAATACTAATTAGTTTTTAAGCTACTCTGTTATATAGGTATGTGTATTTAGAAGCAAAAGTGGGGCTGTGTTGTCTATCCTCTATAATTCATGTTCTCCATTTAGTAAATTGTGTTTCCCTATATTTTCAAATATTGAGAGCATGATTGAGAATATGGAATTCCCTAGGAAGATGTCACCTAATTTATTTTGCATGGCCCTTTATGGTGGGACATACCTGGTTCCTTAATACAACAGGTAATGATTCTTTGTGCCTACTTCTCGCCTTGTCTTCTACTGACAGGCTTCTAGTTCTGCTCTACTGTCACAATGAATCATACTGCCCCAGGACATACTGTGCTTTTCCTCCGCCATCTCTCAGCTCCTGGGTTTCCTCTTTTTTTCTGCAGACTCCTACTTATTCTTCAAACTGATGCCATCTTTCCCTAATGCTTTCCTTGGTGCACCTGCCCAGTCTTAGCACCCTTCCTCTGGGCTCCTAAAGCACCCACATTATGCTACTATTGTTGCACTAGTCACACTTTCTTGGATTTATTCTCTGTGAATGTTCCAGTCCTCTTTGCCAGATTTTAAGGTCTTTGAGAGCAGAGAGCGTGGCACATAGAGATGTTCCAAAAGATATGTTCAAGAGACGTAGATTGCAGCAAATATTTTTTCCCCGATTGTTTCACTTTTTTGGAATATGTACTGCTTCTTAGGATGGCTTTCAACTTATCTGACCTGGAATTGCCCTTTGTTTCACTCAGTAATGGGGATCTCTAACATACTTCATCTAATAAATGCAATGATACCCAGTTCCCATGGTGCTGATAAATGTTTTGGCCTTTTTATTTCCTTTGTCAGATAGGCTACAGTTGTAGTTATTTCTTTACTTTGAGCAGACCTATATGTGGACCTATATGTGGTCCGTTTTCGTGGACCCTAGTGTAACTCCATTTTCCACCTCCCTATTTCAGATTCTGTCCCTTTCTGTCCAGTATCCACACTCCTCCTAATGACAAAAAGTCTTTCCCTCAATACTTTCTTGTAGAAATGCCACAAGACTTCTTGCTTATTCTTTTCCTGTTTGTAAAATAATTCAATAAAATGTATTTATCAGATATGAACCCTCTCCTAGAATTGTGAGACTTCTATAACATTTTTAAATTCAAGTTCTGTGACTAGATATCTAGTTCCTCAAGCTCATGCTGATCATTTTTAATATAACCTGTTTCATGTTGTGTCTGGTGTAAATTTGAGATTGTATTTGCCTTGAAGACAAAGGACGATAGTGAGGATAGCATTTCTTTTGTAATTAATACAATGCTGACATAATGCATGATAAATATTGCATTAACCCTGGGCTAGGATAGTTTTTAAGCAGTTACTGCATTAACCCTGGGTTAGGATAGTTTTTAAGCAGTGATATAAAGTTCTTTTACCATAGACAGATTTGGCTCCATTTTATAATAAAAATCTTTGGTTTTAAGACTCGCTTAAAGCAGCATACTTGGTCATTCCACCACAAGTAGACTAAATTAAGAGAACATTAGTGTCAATCAAGTGGGAAAATGATAGTAGTTTAGGCTGGGGTGATGGAAGTGGTAAGAAGTGGAAGGACTTTAGAAAATGAACAGTGATGGAGTAGCTATAGGGGTGTGTGTGTGTGATGTGTGTTGGGGGGAGAATTCATGTCTCAAATAACTGATGGATGGCAGTTCATTTCCAAAGAGACTTCTACGACAGAAAATTCAATTGCCTAGACAATGTGTGAGATGCAAATGCCAGTTTTTGCTCTTTGTGTTCTCTTTTGCAGCTGTCATGGAGATCTTACCCTTGGTTAATGTGTTCCTACTTTTGGACATACTTACATGTCTTAGTTACAATCAGATTCCAACTCTTCTTTCCCGTGTTTACTCTTAGCTCACCATGATTGGATTTGGGGTTTCTTGAACATCTTCAAATATTTAAGGACAATTATTTGGGATATGCCATATCTTCAAATGGGTGATCTTTCCTATTCTGCTTTCTAATTTGATTCTTAGAAAGAAACCTAGTGGGAAAAAAAGTGGTGAGTGAGGGTTTCAGAGGATAATGGAAAACATCCCACCAAGAGGTAGGCAAACTGCCTCTGAAAAAGGTGAGATGCAGTTGCCATCGTGAATTATTTGTGATCGAATCATATGGAAAGTAACTTTCAGGAAAGGTCAAATGTAAAATTGTAGTTTATAAATGAAAAGTTGAAAAGTTGTTGAAGAATAGGGATTTTGGAGCCCTCCTCTCTCCCTTTTGGTTTAAAACCTCCTAAGTTCCTCAGGTAAAATCTGAAACTGCTCCTCTCCCCACACATAGTAAACGCGAGGAGAAAGACTGGAAGAAAGAGGCAGTCCATTCTATACTAATTAGTGACAAGTTTAATAAGCAACGAAACTTAATAGGAGGCTTGACTTGAGCAGCCACAGGACAGCGGTGATCTCGCACGCACCTGACAGAATCTTGAGTTTATACAGAGGCCTTAAGGGAATTTCAGGCAAAAAACTGTCCCGATGGTTTCAATAGCACATTACTCTCCCAAGTCAATGTCCTTTAAGTGGCTCCCGGTACAGGAGCAGTGGGCAGAAGGTACATTTCGAAGGCAGGGGAAGAGGTAAGGAGCTTCTCTGCCTGGGGCCAGCCCACGGTCACATACTCGCCTGATCTCCAAAGCTCCCTACACTTAACTTTGTTAGGTGGTCCTGATTCTGTTTAAATGAAAGATATGCTGCACCTAGGGAACCTCAAGAGGAGTTAGGGAAGGCTATGAAAAGGCAGGTGCCTTCCTCCTGTGGAACGCGGGACAAGGAACGCCGCAGGTCTCGCACAGCAGTCCCAGAAGACGACTTCCAGAGGGAGTGGTGTCCATAGGAAGGCGGTGCGAGCCCTGCAGGACCCTGCCTCCGGAAGGCGCCGCACTGGGCTTCCGGGGTCGCGCGGGTCCCTCTATGCACTTCCGCTCCAGCCTCCAGTCGGCCTGCCTCGCGGGAAGCCACGCCTGTTTGTTGCGCTCTTCCGCCCAGTGTCTGCGGGCCACGACAGCAGCATGGCTGGTGCCGAGTTGCGGGCGGCGCTGGATGAGCGGCTCGGCGCCCTGGCCATCCGCACAGAGGTCGTGGAGCACCCGGAGGTGAGGGGCTCCTGCCGGAGGGGTGGGCTCCGCTGCGGGGTCTTGGGCAGGGCCGTGAAGACCAGATGCCCCAGCGGGAATGTGCCGCAGAAGCGACCGTTCTAGGACCTTTCCCGGGTTCCAGAGCACAGAAGGGACCCGACAGGCACATCAAAGGCCTCTCGGGACTGTTATCGTGGGAAAACTTGAGCTTTTTTCTCTTGGAGCGACCTGGTCACATTCTGAAAACTAGTGCATCTTAAATTGGTCTGGAATATTGGATCAGTGTGTCCACTTCATGTGTATATAGTTAGCAGGCAATAAACTGTGTAGTGCCTACCATGTTTCAGGCATCATGCATATAGCGGGACACCAAGCTTATAGTGTTTGGTATTAACATAGTATATTGATGTGAAGATCTGCAAACATTTCACAATACCAGTGTAACTTGAGTGGTGCAGGGACATAGTTTTTATTCCAGGGCTGAATGACAGCTAATGATAACTAAATATGGTGACCTTTAAAGGGTAGACAAATACAGTATCTTCAACCTTACACATTTAACATCAAGACTTTTATCATTTTTTCTGACCTTCTCTCCTATATAGTACACGTAACTCTCCCCCTTCTTTACCTGTGCATATTGCCAGCTCTTCTGATGTTGTTAGTCCAGAGTCTCATTGTCTTCCCTGCTCTCCCACTCTCATTGTGGTTATAGATTTGTAAAGTGGAGGTTGCCACATGGTCTGGATGTAATGGGATGCTAAGGAATAGGAATCTGGGCTGCTATAAACTTTCAGTACCAGAAACTTAAAGAAAAAAATAATCACTTGAGGAATGTGAGGGCTTGGCCAGCACATTGAATAGAGAACTGGCCTAAGAGGTCCTCACAGTAGGGATTGAGGTAGCAAGGTGTGTTATTTGGTAACGGGCTGGAAATGGGTCTCTACCAGTGACAATCTATGGCACTGAGTATTCCCCTAACCTTGCTGTTTTCACCCAGCAAGCAGAGTACATATAGCTGTGTATATGTGCAGTGTGTACATGCATTATTTTAAAACTTTTCGTGTGATATTTTACAGGTATTTACAGTTGAAGAAATGATGCCTCATATCCAGCATTTGAAAGGAGCACATAGTAAGAACTTATTCCTTAAAGACAAGAAGAAAAAAGGCTATTGGCTGGTGACAGTTCTTCATGACAGACAAGTTAATTTAAATGATCTTGCTAAGCAGTTAGGTGTTGGGAGTGGAAATCTTCGGTTTGCTGATGAAACAGCCATGCTAGAAAAACTAAAAGTTGGCCAAGGCTGTGCCACACCTTTGGCACTCTTCTGTGATGATGGAGATGTGAAATTTGTTCTGGATTCTGCTTTTCTGGAAGGTGGACATGAAAAGGTGTACTTTCATCCAATGACCAATGCTGCAACCATGGGATTGAGCCCTGAAGACTTTCTCACATTTGTGAAGAAGACAGGACATGATCCCATAATACTAAATTTTGATAAAAACTAATTGGACTAATATTTAGAATACACTTCTTTCTGAAAGTTGTTTTTCTTATTTTTTATTTATAGAAAGCATTAAAAGTGATAAGAATATTTAGCACCTTGGTTTGGTGACTAATTTTAGGAGGGACATTTCATCTAAAAGGAGCTGCTTTTTAAAATTATCTTTTAAGTAATATACACCCAATGTGGGGCTCAAACTCACAATCTTGAAATCCAGAGTCACATGCTCTACTGACTGAGCCAGCCAGATGCCCTCTAAAAGGAGCTGCTTTTGAAAAGAGGTATTGAGGGGCTCCTGAGTGGTTCAGTCAGTTAAGCATATGATTCTTGATTTCATTTCAGGTCACGATCTCACAGTTCATGGGTTTGAGCCCCATATCATGTTCCGTGCTGACAGCATAAGCCTGCTTGGGATTCTCTCTCCCCTCTCTGCCCCTACTCCTCCCCCCTCCCCGCGCCCCATAAATAAATAACTTAAAAAAAATGTATTGAGGTCGTTTTAGCTCAGATTTCACCTCCTATCTCTCCCATGACAACTACTCATTAAAGGAACGGCTTCCACAATTAAGAGTAGATTAACAACAAAATTAAGGTTAGTTTAACTAAGATCAACTATTTTACATCTTTGGGGTGTTTACTGTACTTGAAAAAAGCAACTTGCAAAAACAGCATGTATGAAATTATACATATATTGTACATAGAGAAAAAATACAGGAATAGATTAAATTATTGATAGTGGTTATCTTTGGGGAATGAGGATTAAGGAAAGATCTGTTTAGTCTTTGAGAGGTTAGAAATGTAAACATACTTGGAACAAGTTTTTTCTGTCCTAAATTTTACTCCTTTCCCCCTTCAATTGTGGAGAAACATACTTTTTCACTTGAAACAAAACATTAGTTTAAGGTCTGAGGTAGACTAAACTACACAAGTAGTCTAGAGATCTCGTCAAGAAAATTTTCACATTTTCCTCCAGTACAATCAAATGGGATAGTTGTGAGGTAATCATATTTTCCTGTTTGGTCAGTCAAAAGTAATTTCCATCTGGTAGTGATAGTGTACTCTGTACCAATTTGTGTTACTTAAAGGCAAAATGAGAGTAAAAACTTGTCAGTTCTTGATATATATGATTAGAACTACAAGTTTACTTGTGGCAGAGTTTCTATAAAGAATGAATTTAAGAAATGGGGAGTAAGAAATATTTTCCATTAATGATAACTTATTTTAAGGTGCCATCTTACTTTTTACCTGCTGTTTACTACATCTCTAAGAGGAAATTTTAGGTTGATTTGCACATAAAATGAAGGCTTAATGAATAATCGAGGCAAAGACACTAAGGCAGTTAGTACCCTCCTCATCTTATAGTGACAACAGGCTCAGAAAGACTAACCTGCCCAAGAAAACACAGCTGGTTGCCTTCTCTAACATTTTGCCTCCCAAAGTCTTACATACGTGAAAATGAAAGAGACTGCTTCCTGCAATATATTACTGTACTGACACCTATGTGAAGACTGACAGAACTGATAGATGTGATTCTCTTCCTAAACCTCCAATACTCATCCCTGAAAGATTTAGACAGAATCATCTAAACAAGGTTATGGGTTATGTCTGAAAAAGAGTTTTCCAGGGTAAAGGAAAAGGAAAGATAATACTTAGCTAAATTGTATCTTACGATTTTTAAATGATTATTAACCACTTGTTATAAAAATCACCTCTTTGTTTTATTTCTTTTTGTATCAATCAGTTTAAGTGAATGTTAAACCAACTTAATTTTTTTTAGGAGTAATAAAGTTAACTAAAAAGTAATGAAATGTTTTTAAAAAGACAAATATGATGGTTTGTTACGAACTGGATTTCTGTGGCTGATAATAGGTATTGTCAAGTAAAAATCACTGCCATTCAACTCCAAATCCCTTAGTAGCATTACTTTTAAAGGAAATGTTACAGCTTTTGTATTATTTGATTTGGTATTTAATAACAGTTGTAAGTACAATGGCAAACATTGAAAGAGAACCCTTAGAAATGAAAAAGACAATTTAAAATCAGGTTTTGTTAAAGGGTGCTGTTATAAGTGCAACTTTATCCATAAGCATTCCTTTTAAGGCATTTTCATTGTTGTCCCAATATCTCAACATGTACATCAAGGTTTATATCACAAAATGGGCTCCTTTTGTATTACTCATTCAAGGCTTAAAGAAAAAATACATCTCAGGACTAAGTGAAGCAGAAAAGAAAAACACAAAAATTCACTTTTCTCATAAAAAGTCACTTAAAACACAAAGTCATTTAGCATACATTATTACTCCTCATTGTAATTCCAGATTTGGTACAGTATCTTTTTCACTTCCTGACATAAACTGTTAAGACAGTGCAGGCTCTAATACTTCATTTGTGAGGTGGCTGCAATTCTGTAATATGCACAGTGATTTTTTAATAGGCTCTTACCATGCCTTGCATGAAAGGTGCTACATACAAACCTGTTACGTGAACTCTTTGGTAACCACCAGTTCAAAACGTGGACCAAACATTTCCACATGGCCAGATCTGAAGCACTTTATTGGAGCTCTTTGCCGAAGCTATTACCCTGTATATTATTTTTTCAGTTTCCTAAGGGGTTAGGTGTTGATTTAGAAGACAGCCAGATAAAAACATGTCAGGCCCCATTAAGTTTCTAGGTGGCCAAACATTTTGTTTGGTAGAAGCAGTTTAAGGGAAAAGAGTGACCTCCTTCTAAGTTTGCTTCTGAATCTTTTGGAGAAAGTAAAGTATTCATGAGGTTATTATCTAGTCCTTTCTTGAAATGGTATGAAAAAGGTTATGAATATAATTGAGAATATTCCTACTTTTGCAGTCTTAAGTATTTCCTTGGTTGTCTCTAACTGCACTTTCTCAGGGTCAGCATACTGAGTCTCTCAGTACTATATAGGCTGTCCCTAAGCATTTTCTGCATGAAGCAATAATGTGCTGCTTAAGTCAACAGGTTCTCTATTTTAGGACATTAGTGTTCTGGAGAGGTCAAGCTGTGGTATGATTCATCTCACTGGGCAAACTCCTACTCATTAAATTCCAACTTTTAGTAACTGTCCTGGGATGTGTCCTAGTTGTGCAAATTAGATGCTAGTTAATATAAATCTAAGTTACCCACTTACTGTATTTAGCTAAAACATAACTTCTATATTTACTTTCAATTTATCCACCTAAAAATGAATTTACATTTTTTACATGCAAGTATCTCTAGACTGCCATGATGCCCATTATCAATTTGATACTTGAATCTAGGGAGTCACAATGGAGAAAGATATTTCAAAGTCTAGAGAATAAGTTTTAAATATGTCTGTTGTGCAATATTTGTATTTTAGTAAGAATCCTTTGTATTTACATTTACATAGCACCTTTCATCCAAGAGTTTACAGCATTATTTGGCGGCAAAACCTAAGTTAATGGTGGCATTAAGATAAGTCCAAGTTCTCTAAATTCCTTTTTAATTTCTGGTCAACTATACATGCTGTCTTTCTTTTCATTAGTAAGTCTTTCTGAAAGTAGACTATGAACACAATACTGCTACTGGCCTACCAAAAACAGAGAGGGAAAGGGATAGAGAGTGGAAAAGAGAGAGAGAGAGGGAAGGAGAGAATGGGGTGGGGGGGAGAGAACATACACATTTCTCACAGTTACTAGGTTAGTGATGAAACACACAGTTCCTAAACCACACACTATGAATATGGAGTTGTTCCAAAAAGATTTTTTAGAGCTGGTAATGAGAGCCTAAGAAGTACACTGTTAAAATAAAAAAGTCACTATCTTTCTCATTTCAGACCTTTAAGATTATTCTGGTATTTATGTTAAATAATGAATTTGCATTAATAAGTATCAATGCCTTTTTTGATTTCATAAGAAAATAAAACTGTGATATAAAATTGGAGCTACAAAAAAACTGATGTTTCCCTGGGTTAACTAAATCTACTTTTTTTGTGCTTCTTTCAAATGTTTAAGGTAACAAATGCATACAAATATTTCAAAAGTACCAATAACAGTTACCAACTTTAATGCAATATTATAAAGGACAAAAACAGAAAAGTTCTTATTAATATGTGATAACCTTAAAAATAAATGAGTTCCTGGCAAAATGCAGATCATAGTAAATTATTTACATTTTTTTTTGCCATAAGAAAACTTCTTAAGCAATAGTCAGCTCTCATGTTAAAAAAACAGACACACATATATAACCCAATACTAAAGAAGGGAAATGAATTAAAACACAACAGTTTTATCTTGGGAATGCAATTTGCTGGAAAACCACCTTACTAAAAAAGTTTCAGAAAAACACTCTCTTTAATTACCTTGGATTGTGAATGCTTAGTGTTGCTTAATGAGGAATATGGAAATATTAATATTACTGTAAATTTTTTATAACTCCTATTTTTCAGATTTATCTTATAAACTGAATTTCTTTTGCAGTGCATCAAAATAATTAGTTAAAAAAAAAAAGAATACCAACACATGCAGTCTGCTAACCAAATAAGGCTCTGACATGCCAAAACAATGTTCTCTGTATCTTGATATATAGTACATTCCACAACATACAGCATTTTAGATTTACACAACTAAATATAAATGGCTAGATTCTGGCTAATACTTAGCAGAAGCATTAAGCAAACATGGATAAATTCATAAACAAATGACGAAAGAAGTAGATTGTTCTTGGAGTACTTCTTGAAACCTTAAAACACTTGGTCCTTAGAGAGAGAACATCCTTTATTCAGTAGATCTTAACAATACAATGTATAGTAAGTCCTAAAACCTTCTAAAAATTTTGGCAGTTGACTCCAGTAGTGCTCCTTGATTCAAGGAAGGAATGAAGGTTTTGTATTTCTTGCCTGCTCTAGTCACGAAGGATTGTTTAAAGTCTCCTTAAAGATTTTTAAAATGATTCCTATAGTTGGGTGTCTTGTTACTTCAGAAATAAAGGCTTCACACTGAGAAACTGAAGGACACTTTTCTCTCTGTATTTAGTTGGAAGGTAGAAAGAAGAAAGAAAATGTAAGAAAAGCTTGAAGATAAGAGAGATATAAAATACAGAGCAGCCACTATACGAACAACATGCACCAGATAGGTCTTCTATAGGAATGAGAGAGTGACAGAAAGAGACGATTTTTCTTTGAGTGGCTCTTTACAGAAAAGGTACGTAATTTACTGTTTATTCTCAATTATCAAGAACATTGTGGGGGGTAGGGGGGGAGTGGATTCCTATAAAAGAAAAAAAGAACAACTTCAAATTAAAAAAGGAATTCCGAAAACATTTACTAGTAAAATTAAATTTAAATTAAGAAAAAAAATAAAAATAATTTTTAAAGGTTTGTTTCCTGCACTGATAGGCAAAAGCTTACATCAATCAATAAATCTTCCTCAACTAGTAAGTAGGACAGAAAGTCGTGAATTAAGCAAGCAATATTTACATCTGTTAATGCAATGTGCACTTGTTCTTGTACGTAACACGGTTAGTTTGTATAAATGAGACAGACTAATCTCATTTACATTGTAAGGAAGAAACTCACCACTTGGCCCACATGTCATGTAGTGGGTAATAGAATTAGGAGCTTTGTTGCTCCCTAGACCTGCTTTTTGAATTTCTGCTTTCTTGTACTTTGTCCACATCTGCAGGAGAAAAGCATTTCATGTTATTTAATCAAAGGTTAAACATAATATAATTCATGAAGATAAGAAACTAATGAGCTCTTGTTGAGTAGGGCAAGAAGAAAGAATCTAACTGGGAAATTTATTAATATTATAGACATCTTATTACATAAAGACTGATTGTTATAGTTTAAAAGCCAGAAATAATATACTTGTGTCCTCTTACTATGTTTATTCACTAAATAGTCACAAATAGTTTTAAAGTAAAAAATAATCTTGCATGCAGCCACAGAGACATCCACAATGAAGTATTTATTTACTGAGAAAACCAGGTCTTAAGGCAAATTTTATAGGCAAATAATATACCTACTTTCACTGTTACAGCTAAAGTTGTTTTGGTCAAAGGGAACCCATACCTAACAATGTCAGTTTACAATGTCAGACAAATAATAAGGGTATAATTTCTAGAAACCCAGGCCAGGAATGTGAATGCTATGCAGTTTCATCTAAAATCAGGGTAGTGAATCTCCAAATAGTTTTCCAAATAACCCTTTATGAATCATAAGATATTTATGGAGATGTCTTAGAGGAAGAAAGTACTGCTGCTCAACTGGGTCAGAGTTGCTTCATTTTTATCTTAAAAAAAAAATTAAAAAGTTACAATATTGGTGCTTCTTTGTAAGACTCATAGCAAGTAGTATGTTGATTTCTTACAGTATGGGAAATGCTGGCTGAATAAGATTTCTAAGGTTCTTCCCATGCTAAAATTTTGATTCCAAGCGCTATGCTAGTGTTTTGAAAAAATTTTAAGCCTCCACAACTGGTGGTAGTCTCTAGAGGAAGTGTAGCCTGTATTCTCAAAATCCTCAAGACCTATGGACATGGTATGGATCTGTCTTACAGTACAATGTATATGTTCCTTTTGAAAACATGTTATAATATAAATTATAAACTATAGCCATTTATTTGTATTGGAAATACTTTTTCTGGTAAGTCTAATTTTGTAAAATAATCACAATTTTATGATACAACAATTTCTGTATTTTGCATAAATAAATTTAATATTTCAAATTTAAAGTGCATGGCCAGATATATAATATCTAAAGAGTTGAAATGGTGATGAAATAATTCTTCGCTCAAAGTGGAAAAGTAGTAACACTAATTATTCCATTTTAATCTATTTGGCTCCAATCTAATCTCACTTATATTTACCATTAAGTTTTATTATGTTATTAATAGGTTATAAAAAAGAGATGCCAAAAACATTTTTAATGTTAGGACTGACTGTGAAACAACCAGCAATAGAACAGACGGATGTATTCATGGAAAAAGTATATAAGGTGATAGTAAAAAATATGAAAATTTTCTGATTGGAGAGGGCCTACTCCCCACAATGACCTTTTATAAGTACAAGAGAATGGTTTAATTTACAAAGGATACAAATTTCATTATGCAAAGATTCTTTACAGATTCTATTTCCACGGCCCAATTAATAACCATAATAATTTAATATAACAACATGTATGAAATAGTAATCCCCCTCACCCCCATTTAGAAAGTTACATTTCAAAGCATTTCTTCCAGATGCCAGGCTGAGTTATTAGCAGTAATATTTAGGCTGAATCAAAATGTCAAAAACATTCCAGAGAAAGAGCTAAAGGTATACTTCTCTCCAGGAGTAAGTGAATCAAGTACGTGTTTTGTTTTGTTTTGTAAAATTCTGGGAGTTAGAGATTCAAGTTTAGCTTATTTTACTTTAAAAGTGTTTTGACCACAGCAAGATAATTTTAAAGTTTATTGACACTTAAGTCAGAATTATGAAATATTTTATCTTATATGGTTATTTTTTTAGCTAAAAGTTTATATTTATTTTTAGTTCTAAAATTTGTTCCACTAAAAACACACTTGTTTATTTAAATAGTTACAAATTCTAACATTAATTTTATTTTAGCACAATGTACTCTTTTAAGAAATTATTTTAAGGACAGACACGTAATTTAATAGATTATAGAAGCAACAATCTTTACTACTTTGTAAACTTGCTATCCTTTTTGAACAGAAGTAAAAATGCAAATTTTCACCACACTGAGTATTATTTATTTCTCTTTTACCCTATAAAAAAAGAACTGGCAAAACTAATATATTAATTGATTCCAATTTAAAAAGTCATCTTGAAGGAAAGATGGTCCTTGAGCTCTTACACTTAACAAATGAAGGAAAGTGAAGAGAAGAAACAGAATTAATACAAATGCTCCTAGTCACTGTGTAAGTAACAGGTAAATTTGATGGGGTTTTTAAAGAATTACACTCAATTTATGAGTAACAACAATGTTCTAAATCTGAACAAGTTTATAAATATAGGCAGTAGTTAACATTTGCTACAAAAGTGTTAAGGGAGTGACTATTTCTTTGAAAATAAAACAGGAGGACAGAAGACATAGTTAAATGGCAAAAGAAAATGACATCTTTTTACGTATTTTCCTTAATGCTGTACATGTGCAATGTGAAGTGCACATTTGGGGGGGAGAAGGAGTGAAAAGAACAGCGAGGGAAGAGGAGCAAAGAGGAGGGAAGGAGAAAATGAACATTCCTTTTTGGGAGTAACAAAGTAAATATGACTTGGAAATGCCTTCTTGGTAATTATAGCATGCAACTATTTTAATATGCTTCCAAGGTATCAAAGTAACAATCTCTTATCGGGTGACAAGAAATGAGAAAGAGGAGCATGTATTGTTAAGGATTTTAAAGTCATGCAAAATTGTACAATGTAATTAATATTTCATGCAGGCTTTGGTGTGGTTACACATTCATATTTATATACATGCCGCCATGTACAAATGAACACTATGCCACAATTTAAAAATAAAAATATAAGCCTAGCCAAATGATACTTTTCAACAGCAGCTCTTCAAATCAGATTAGAGAAGCACAGTGCATATCAAGTAACATCAGTATTATATTGTGCAGTTTTGATCATACACAACCATATTCATACCAAACAGTCTGATTATCCTCAGAAACCAACAATGCAGATTCTGTGTCATCAGGATAGAGGCATGCAGTAGTGATAAGATTATTGCTATCTGCAGAAGACTGTGGGTTACTGTTACTAGGGTTCTGATTATCAGAAAACTGTTCATTATCTTTCTTTGCAGCTTTATTCAAAATGGCAGAAGCCTGGTCAGTTACTCTGGCGATTGGCCTGGGAGGTAACCCACTTATGTTACTAACTAGTTCTGTATTCAGGGATAAAAATGGCTGAGATGGATTAGCCATAGTAAATGACTCTACGCTATCTTTAGCTGATATTCCAAATGCATCATTAGACATATTAATAATGGCAAAGGTTTCGTTTAGAAAATGTGACTTTTCTGTTCTTGAGTTTCTAGCCTGGGCATATAGCGACTTGGGCTTATCTGGAGCTGAATTGTTTTGTGCATGAGAACCCACAGCATGGGTTGGGCTGTGAGGTGCATGAGAGGACCACTGGAGTAAATGGTACTCACGAGATGCTGCAGTGATGTTGCTATCAGCAGTAGCTGGTGGAGAATCAACTGATATAGGTAGTCTACTGTCCTTGGTCAGAAAATCATGGATGCTTGTCCTTCGAGTAGTTCCTTCAGCAGTAGAGATCACACTGCTTGCACGAGGTAAAGTGGCATAAGGATTACTATCTTTTGATTGTCGTGACAGAGAAGTTTCTTTCACTAACTTTATCTTTCCTTGAGTGCCTAAGGTAGGTTTTCCTGGAGAGCTAATGAAGTAGGCATCTTCAGTCTTTCGAGGACTGGGTCTCATAAATTGTTCAGGCTTACTTGTCCGTCTATCACAGAAGTCTCCTGGGGTTTTTCCACTTACTGACCTGGCCAGACCACAGCTAACTGGTTTGTTTTTTCCCAAAAAGTCAGAAGAGACAGACAAACTTTTCATTACTTCATCTAAAAGATTCTCTTGACTTGAGGACTTTATCTGTTAAAAAAGATACCACAGCAGATTAGTGAATGCAGCCAAGCTTTTACTTTCCTGATGTATTACACTGTGTGATATAAAATTGCTAGTATCTCTTTATAAACATGTCTTGATAGAAGCTCTATAGTTCAAAGAATTTTAACTTGTAGTGTCCATCTAAATGAATGTTACCATAGACAAAACTAACCTGTATTGAGGTAAGCTTGTTGCTTTCTTCCAAAAACTGTTGTAGAGTAACAACTTCACTTCCAGGAGAACCAGTTTTGATCTTGTGATGTGCTCGACTCTCTAACGTTTCAGGCATTTTGTGCTGGAGCATTGGACTTGATCTGGTCTGTCTTTTCAAGTACTGGATTGGACTGCTACCACTGCTGGACCAAGCTTCATGATCATGAAGCAGGCTAAATTCTCCACTGCTGTGGCTTTGTGGCCTGCTTTGGATATTAACTGCACCTGCTTTTGGAGTAAATGCTGTGTTAAGAGTTTGGTAACAGAAATGAGATTAAAACTATGTAAGTAATAACATTTGTGGACTGGATTCTTATGAATAGCTAAACTGACTTTCAAATTTCATTTAGATATGCTTACTAAACTGTGTTCATCTTTCAACAGTCTAACACTGTCTACCACAGTCTCTTTATTTTGTTAAATTGACAGACAGCAGTTCCACAAGGACAAATACTTGCTTTTACCACTACACCCAGAGCCAAACATATGATGCAGGCACTCATTACATTTGATGAGTAAGTGAATAAAAAAATAATAGATTTTTTCATTTTTATTAAAAAAAAATTTTTTTTAATGCTTATTTATTTTTGAGAAAGAGCGCGAGCAGAGGAGGGGCAGAGAGAGTCACAGAGTCCAAAGCAGGCTCCAGGCTCCGGCCTGTCAGCACAAGCCCAACATGGGGCTCGAACCCACAAACCATGAAATCATGACCTGAGCTGAAGATGGATGCCCAACTGACCAAGCCACCCAGGTGCCCCAATAATACATTTTAAAAACTCAATTCAAGTCACTGTAAAACACCTCACAAGTTAGAACAAAACAGGATGATATGATTTTTAAATTACATCAAAATGTTAAAACCAGAATAAAAATTCAGAGGTTAAAAATTCGAATTCCTTGCCTATGAAATCTTCATTCTTTACTTGAAGCTTCCTCATTCATCCTAAATGAATAACCTTAAATAAATTTTTTTTAATTGAAACAGCAGGCATATATAAAGGAAAATCAATGGAGATATGATATAGTTACTTAGCAAATTCCAGTAAAAATATAAAGTCAAATATGTTTTATTTTATTCTTTAATGTCTGAATCATCTGATTGTTCCTGCTTTACACTGTTGGTATGGTGGCTATGTAGTCTTAAAAAACTCAACTGAGGGGTACCTGGGTGACTCAGTTTAGCATCCAACTTTGGCTTGGGTCATGATCTTATGGTCTGTGGGTTCGAGTCCCGCCTCTGGCTCTGTGCTAACTGCTCAGAGCCTGGAGCCTGCAGCAGATTCTGTCTCTCCCTCTATCTCTCCCCCTCCCCAACTCATGCCCGTGCTCACTCTCTCTCTCAAAAATAAAAAAAAAAAAAAAAAAAAAAAAAAAGGCTCAACTGAGGTTAAGCAACTGTATAGAATGCAAATTACTAGTTCTGGAAAAAAACCTCCCTAATGTTTATGTTATTCCTTGGATTCTAAATGACAGCAAACTGTATAGATATAATATCAAGATGGACAACACAACTAATAATACAAAGTAAAGTGGGTCACGAAAGAATTTGGCTCAAGTTATGTAACATTTTACAAAAAAAAAGATTTCCTTGAATTTTCAAATCAGAAAAGAAATACTTCAGTTTTCAGACTGTATTCTTCTACTAGATATAAGATATATGATTATAAAAATGAAAAGATAATCCCTTCTTGAGATCATATTTTTCAGACCACTACAACAGAGTCATAGCATTAACGATAAAATTACAACTGAGACAAAATGATTTTATAATACAAAAAGCAGGGGCGCCTAGGTGGCTCAGTTGGTTAAAAGCATCCGACTTTGGCTCAGGTCATGATCTCATGGATGGAGCCTACTTCTCCGTCTCTGCTTCTCCCCCTCTCCCACTCATGCTCTCTCTCTCTCAAAAATATAAATAAACATTAAAAAATTTATAATACAAAAAGCAACAGAACACATGCACTCATTATAATGGGACAATTCTGGACTGTAGAGAAAACTTTAACCAACTTTTATAATCAATTAAACAATTCCAGAATCTGAGTAGGCAGTATACCTTTAAGGAAAAAAGTATTAGTCAAAGCCTCTAGACATTTACATAAAACCTCACCTTGGAATGCATATTAAAAAATTAATTTAAAAAATCTTGCATTCTTTATAGAAGCTATGTGCATCCATCTGGGTCTTGTTCTACACACACACATTTGTTTTCTTAAATTAAAAAAAATTATTTCCCCCTATTTCATGAATAAATAAAGCTGAAAGTATTTCTAAAGCACCTTCTATAGAGTTCAATGTACATGCATCATGAGAAAATTAAGGACAACCATTTTCATGACGAAGACAAAACATAAGAAAAGTAAGGACCTACAGATATTTTTGAAGTTAAAGATGCCATAAAAACATTTTATCTGTGAAGATGAAAAATGGAAACCAAAATAACTGCTCCTGTTTTTACATTTATATACATGGTATACAATGTATCACAATGCTAAGTATAAAATGTTCTAAGGAACTATGTTCCAAACATAGATGATTTGGATTTCATACTTTACCCCAGAAACTTCATCGATCTTCTATTATAAAATCTGGAAATGGATGGACAATATTAGTAAATTTACCTACAGCGTACCTTTGACTTCATGGAGTGAAGCATTATTATTACTATTGCTAGTGGATGTTCTGCTACTATCAAGGCTGGCTGGTCTTGAAGCTAAATGAAAAAATCAGGAGACAGTGTGATAAACTTCCAGCTAATGACATTGAACTTTACATTCTGATCACAGAATGCTTTGAGGAAGCAATCATGCATACTTTCACAGGCTAAGCATGCCCACAGAATTGAATCTTACAGATTAGAGAAGAAAGGCATTTACAGATAGCTCAGTTAGACACTTTCGAATAAGACATTTCTGAAACACTGAGATTCAAAGAAAAGAAAAGAAAATATATATTTAGATTTGGAAATGTTTTCTAGATGGATACCAGAACTGTTTGAATAGGGTGACACGCAAAAAAAAAAAAAAAAGTGCTAATGATTAGGTCACTTACAACAGATCAGAAAAGGAACCCTGTACACTGCAGAAATACCATGAACAGGAGGAACATGAGCATCTGCAGTTGATGTCCTGTATTCCTACCCGCACAAGGGAAAACAACTGCACAGTTAACACAACCCTACCCTGTTTCTTAAAATCTTGCTTACATATGAAATCCCCTGAACATGTTATCCATTTATTATTAATAATTTATTTTGGCAAGATATGACTTTGCAGATCTCTCCAGAAACTTAACAATATGATATACTCAACACTGCAGAAAATGTGGTTTCAGAAGAGTTCATCCCTTTACCTAAGTATTTTTAAAACCAATAGTAAAATGTGTTTCTCATAACTTTAACCTTATAGCATAATGGCAACAAAATTACATTTAAGGGGCCCCTGGGTGGCTCAGTCGGTTAAGCATCCGACTTCGGCTCAGGTCATGATCTCGAGGTCCGTGAGTTCGAGCCCCACATCAGGCTCTGTGCTGACAGCTCAGAGCCTGTTGCAGATTCTGTGTCTCCCTCTCTCTCTGACCCTCCCCCGTTCATGCTGTCTCTCCCTGTCTCAAAAATAAATAAACGTTAAAAAAAAATAAAAAAAAATTACATTTAAGCATTGTGCAGGTATATTTTATAAATGACCTTGACCAAAACAGAGACTACCTAGATGAAGCAACAACCTCCAAAGGGGCAAAAGGGAGTATTAGGTTTTGAAGAAATGGCAGAAGAAGCTATGAGATGCAGATTAGAGAACACATGCTTGCCGGCAACGCAACATTCACCAAATTGATGCGAAAGTCTTAGCATTCCCATTCTGTATGTAACATGTGCTCTCTAAATAAAGTTCGTATCTTACCATGAACTCTTGATCCCGTACTAGAATCATCACTAATACCTTGTGGACTTATGTCTTCAAAGGATGTAGTATCTACATAAAATAACAAAATGGATATAAAAATATTTTTAAACAAACAAAAAAAAACCCTTATAAAATTTCCCTTATGCAGTTATGGATACTGTTTTTCAAGCACCTATAATACATCTTGATTTAACATATTTCATAGACTCAACCAGAAACTGGAACTAGGAATAAGAACAGAATGGCTGTGATGAAAGTTGACTCGCTTAGGGAAAACACCAGTAGCAGTGAAACAATCTCCCCAAGGACCCTGCAAAGCAAATCAAGAGCCTGGGCTGTTCTACGTGGTTCTCTCTGTTTAAAGTTTTAGTGTTTTTAGTTGTTTTTTTGTGTTTGTTTTTAAGCTCCTACCATCACTTTTTCCCTTTCTCACTTTTTACATGGTTTACTTTTCCTTTCCTTGTTAGTTCACAAGCTGTTTATTATGAAAGGCCTAGGAAAGATTTTAATTATTTGTAAGATGTTTTAAATTTTTGAAATGAAGTGAAATTGAAAATTCTTTCAAATTAAATCGATTGTTTTGATAATTATTTCAGGTTGTTGCTGTCAAAAAAGTACACATGGGAAAGTCAAATTAAAATTCCTGTTGCCAACAGTTACACCACAGTGCAAAGAGCAGACGGCCTATACCTTTATTATTAACCAACTGCTTGGATCTGAAGCCTGTAGAAGAGTTGACAGTTGAAAAGTTGATGGCTGTAGTAGAGAAGGCCATAGCTCCCAATTCTTTTCTCCTTTTACCCGTTGAAATATCATCAGGAACCTCCAAATTCTCAGTACTACCTGTCCACTGTCCTCCTGCTAGGACCATGGACTGCACCAGGTCATTCATGGCTGGGATGCAAATGAAAGCAAATGAATCAGCATGGTTAATGTATCTGCTTTTATTCCTATCTTGTATTACAAATGATCTGGTTTTTGTCTATGGATTAATGCAAGTGAACATCGAAAACTATAACCACAAGGTCATTCAAATTATGACATGCATTCAGCTGAATGAAATGAGTAGGCCAAAGGCTGATAAATTTCAGTCAATATTTTTATCCCACCTCCACCCCCTTTAAAGATAGGAAAAGGAATTTTACTCTGTACAACTGCCATGCTTTTGCGCAGTGATGTGCAAATATAATTAGAAGCCTTCATAATGTGGTTTTGTGATGACAGAAATGGAATGAATAAAGGTAAGATGGAGAGCAGTTCTTATACAGCATCATTATTGAAAATGACAAAGAGTCCTTGGTCAGAGCAGGTTACTGAAGAAATCATTCATTTTGTGAATCAAATAAGTATACCATTCAATAAAAACCTGAAAGAAATGATATCCAAAGTGACAGACATTTAATGTGATTATGTAATTACCCATTCTTCTTAAAAAAATAAAACTAGAGTATTAATATATAAAGAATGACAAACGTTTTCAAGGGTTACAGGCCATTTTATTTATTTATTTAATTTACTTCATTAAGAAAATAAAGTCCTAATGCTAAAAGGTTTTGTTATATTTTAAGTAAATTTCTTTGGGAAAAAAATTTCTATGGCATAGAAAATTAAAGTTTTTTTTTTCTGCCAACTTTTAGAAAGGACTGGAAATGTATATTACATGTATGACTAAACGTATGCATGTATATGTACCAGTGAATATACATATAATGCAAATTAAGTGCCAGTTTTGAAAAAAAAATATTCTTCCAGCTCCTTGAATTAGAGGAAGACTGCACTTTTGCAAAATAAAGACAGTTGGCACCGTCCAGAGAAAGGTTAGTGAAAAATTAGTAATGGAAGCCAGTGTGGTCATTTGAAAGAAGCTGAACTGTCATAAAGTCTTACACATGGAACGACGGTAGCAGGCCTTCATTTTGTCTTTATCCTTCGGTCTGTTCCTCAAAAAGGGCAGTCTTTTCAGTGCAACCACTTTAATGTCAGAGCATGAGGAAAAACAGAAACAGAAAAATGAAAGAAAAAAGGGAGAAGAACAGATGGCAGTTAAATGTTGAAATTAAGGACAGAAATGAATGTCTGAGTTTCAGCTATGTATGCTATACTAAAGCTATTACTCTTGTGCTGCTGAGTGATAATGAAATATGAAATATGTACTCTGATACTTTAAAATACTTGGAAAGCACTGAAGACAATGATGAGGAACATATACTTTGAAAGCTTGGGTTGGCTAAAGTCCTACAAATATAGGAACTGTTTAGAATTACTGAAGGAATATTTTTCCTAGTTAAGTTGTAAAGGTGTACCTTTAAAATCAGGGCTATTGGTGGGCCACAGTATACATGATGAAAATACACAGGGCTTTTCAATCCTCGGTCTTTACTTTTTAAATTATAAGACTTTATTTTGGAAAAAAATTACTTAGGAAGATGCACATTCTACAAGAATATTCTAGTAATATCTGTCAACAAAAACTAGGGTGCCCCATCGATGTTTAAAACTTAATCTAAAGAAACTTTAAAAACTTTCATTATTTTCGTAAACCATAACAAAGAAAGTAGGGAATTATTTTTTGGGATAAACTGAATTCTGGTGCATTATTTAGCAGCACCATGAAAATATATATTCTGAGCAAAGTCTTTCAAAAGATGACATGAGCAATTATATTCATTTCATTTTGCAAAAGGTTGGTGAGGGAAAACAGAAAAACTAGCACTAAGTTCTATTAAGTCTAAAGGAAAAGGAGGCACCCTAATGCAAGAAAAAAAATGACAGAAAATATGTATTTATAACATTTTTAGGTATTTTGAAGGGCTTTTTTGGTGAGTTTATTTAAAAAATCAAAGGTAGCACTGTGCAGAAAAGTTCTGTAAGTGAAAATTAGGGTTGTAACTATAGTAGGTGTCATTAGCATAGACATCCAATGTTCACTAGAGTCACTAACATTCTTCAATTATATTTTAATAAGATTTGAAAACAAAAAATTGTTACACCTTTTCAGAACTACAATTTAGGAGTCAGGGCAATGATGTGAATAAAGACCTAGCCTTACAAGGCCTTAATAATGATGATCCTTCTCAGGGTTTGTCGTCATCTTGTAAATAATCAAAGTTCTTCCAACAAACTGACAAGTGTCATCCATTAAGGAGAATGCAATGGACATACAGTTTTTTTTAACTTAGTTAACAATCATGATTCATTTAAGCTTTTAATTTGACCTATTTCTTTTCTATCTTGGTAAACACAGCTGTTTTTAATGATTTAAAAAAGAAATGAACTGAAAACAATGTAAAAATGGACACTTAGCTAAAACAAAGCTGAATGGTTGCAACATGCACATGTTGTCTTATTTAGATACTGCTGTTTCAACTGTTTTCCAAAGACTGCTTTACTGACAGACACTCTTCCAAAAACAGACAGGATAAAAGGAGTTTTAAATTTGCCAATGGTGGAATGTGATCCTTCTTGTGTCAACTAGTTTGTAGATATACAATGTTCTTTTTCCAACATACTAAAATTAAGGGAACATTAACATTGCTGGGTTTTGTGTTTATTTAAAAAATTCTAAAACTGAACAAATGCAAGAAAGGACAGTATTACTGCCTTCTGATCCTTATTCTGGATGTTTCAATTCTGGATCCAATTCTGGATCCTTATTCTGGATGCAGGAATGTCAGATTTATATTTAAAACAGGCAAGAAGACCTCAAAGAAAGACTGTCATGCCTTTCTTGTGTACATTATCCTATCTGAATGGAAACATCTTTTCTTAGGGCACCTGGCCTGCCTCAGTCCGTAGAGCAGGCAACTCCTAATCTCAGGGTTATGAATTCAAGCCCCATGTTGGGCATAGAGCTTACTTAAAAAAAAAAAAAAAAAAAAAAAAAAATCAATCCTTTATGAAATATCTTTCTTTAATTGGAAAAAAATATTAGACCTATTTCCATTTCTCATTTAATAAGATGTCAGATAGTTTATATCTAAAGGTAGCAGTTAAAACTGAATTATCTGGCATCTTTTTAAGGTAAACCTGATGATCTCTCCATAAGAATGCTCAGAGATTTCATGTAGATTTGGCTGATAAGACTAGATTAAAAACAAAACAAAACAAAACAAAAATACCACCACCCAGGTTATGATAATCTTATGTGGGATTTAATAACAAGAATTTAACAACCTTCTTGAGACTAACACACACACACATATGTATGTATGCATGAATACTTATGGATTCTAGTTTTTAGGGTGGTATAAGTTGTATTCTGAAATATACCTTATAATACCTAATCTATACCCTAAAATACTGTCTTTTCAGAGATAATTCCTCTCAGGACAAAACACTATAGTTTTTTGAGTGTTTTGAGAGTTGCAATAAAGAGAGACTATCCCTGGGGGAAGAAGAAGCAGTTTTTGCCTATTTACTTCAGAAGAATGGCAGTGAGATTATATATATAAATATACCTACATTTAATATAGATATACATATACACACACACACATAAATATATATTTTTTAATTTAGTGACTCTGGTGATAGTATGAGTGGATTCAAAGTTGTCTTGTTTACATATTCTCTAAGAACATTGTTAGGAGTCAGCCTGTTGGACACCTTCAAAGGGCCTAGCACTGAAAAGACGTTCTTTTATTCTTTTCTCTTTCTCTCAAAATATACTTCTTTAGGTTCTTACTTTGTTCTTAGTTAAGCACACTAGTAATAAAATAAAAAGATCATAAATTGTATAGGGCATGTTATGATGTAATACTTCTGTATCTGTAATTTAAAAATTATGTTTATATACCAGTTTATAAATTTTATACACAAACTTATATCTCCACATCTATTTTAATTGATCCTTAATTAACCAAGCAATTGCTCAATTTTTATAACCTTCAATTACCTCTAAATCACTGAATAACATTCTCTTCAAATTCATATCTAGTTTTCTTTGCTTCTCCCCAATGTAGCTTCACTCCAATTCGACACCAAAGTATGTGAATAGAACCCCATTATAAAATGTCTTATTATAAAATGTCTTATTATTCTATTTCATTACAAATAAGCTCATAAATGATGAGCTCAAGATGAGCTCAAAAATATTTCTCACTTGCTCTTCAAAATCACCCTGTATAGTATGACACAAAGGTGAAAGGAGTGCCCATATAAATAGAACTAACAAGTGGCAGAGATATTCTGGCTCTTATTTCAATGTTCTTTCAACACTTGTTTTACCTTCCTGGCTAAATGATGGTAATTCTGCGTTTGGTGTATCTCTAAACACATAATATATAAAATCATGTGGTTATGCAGTATTGCAGTATTTAGTGAATTTTATAATCATATAGAGTTAAAAAAGAAATGCATTCATCAGACTAATACCCCAAAGGGCTATGGAAGTTACAAGTTAAAGAAATCTTTTTGAAAGGATTCTAAAGCAATACTAGAGATCACAAATGTTTAAAGAGTTTAAGCACTCACTGCTGCTTTTCTTGGTCCCCAAAGTTTGGCCATCTTCTAAAGAATTTGAGCCTACTGAAGAACTATCTTGACTATCTTGATGGGGGAGTTGAAGAAATCCTTCACTGGAGTCTGAGCGGGTAGGTGTTAATGTAAGAGATTTCTGACGTTCCCGATTAATATCTTTCTTAGATTTTATCAATTTTCTCATTTTTAGAGTAATCCAGTTGCCTCTCCTAATAGAATAATTTAAAAAGCTCTTATGAGTCTAAAATTCAACATATAAATTCTTCACAAAATTAGAAGTCTTAACTTTTTTTTTCCAAAATAACAATGAGTAAAACTTGGTTAACAGTACCTTCTAGGGGGAGATGGGTCATAAAATTTGTATTGATCCATTATTTTCTCTTCTAATTTCTCCTTTTGTCGTCTTAATTCATTTAATTTATCGCTATAAATATAAAAACTGCATTTTAGGACATGCACCATTATTTTGTACAGTTATGAATATTATTTTGTGACTAGAATCTAATTTCTCTCCAAAACATAAACAAATACAGATGCCATAGTTGACAACTAAGAATTTATTAGGTATTCACAACGGGATTTTTTCCAAGTTTCTCCTTTTCTTTATATTTTCAAACTTACTTAATAAAAGGATATAGAATTCAATTCTTGAATACAACTTACTTGTTTGAAGAAAAATTTCCTTATTACATTCTCATCCTGACAAAGGAATTCTCTCAACATCTTTTAACAGCTATCAAGCAACACCATATCAATAGTGACTATTCTCCTATTCTTGAATCTTTAGTATCTCACATCACTGTTGGTGATTTAATATAATTTATGTAAGTAAAAACCTTTTCAATGGTTTGCTTACAACTGTAGATATGATAAGTGATATTGTAATCACATCTTCATGAAAACAGACTTTTTTCCTTATGGCAGAATTAATTAGGCTTAATTTATGTCTAAAGAACTATTTTCTGCCTCTAGCAATACATGAATTACACTAGTTTCACCACATCTTAGTGTCATTTATGTTCTTGGTAGTATATATTATATAGGGAAACATCAAAGACCAAAGTAAAATGATCTTTCTAAAAAAAGTGTGATGCCACAGTGATGCTGTTTACTCAAAAATATTTAGTGATAATTTACAATAAGGAAGACACAGAGACCATATAAGGATGAATAACAAGTAGCTCAACTCTGCTTATAATACAGTAGGAGAGAGAACATAAACACATAAATGACTATTACAATCCAAGTCAGTAGTGATACCAAAATAAAAGCACTAAGTATGAAGAACTTACAAAGGCAAAATATTTCTATCTTGGATGACCAAAGAAAGTCTTGTGGAGAAAATGCCCATATTAGATAGACTGAAAAGATAAGAATGCTAAATTAAGCAATTTAGTTGAGGGGAAGCAGTGAGGGATTTTCAGGTTTAGATTTTGCTCAACAGGAAATCAGAAGCACTGAAGGTTTCATTACAAAGTGACATTATGAAATCTTTGCCTCAGGTACCCTTAACTCCCTAATGAAAAAGAACTTATCAAAAAGGATGCGGGTAAAGAAAGCAACCAGGAGGCTAATGAAGTAGTCAGTATAGTTGAGCTGTCAGGCTGAATTAGGGTAGTAGGAACCAGAATGAATGGATCCGGATCTGAAAGAATTGTTTGAAGATGCTTTGTGAAAAGGCGTCACCAACAATTATAGCAGAGCACAACAGCAAATGGTCTATACCTCCCAACTGTTTTCTCTTTTTATCTGTTGAAATATTGTCAGGAACTTCCAAGTACTACCTGTTCAAATCTACTCAGGCCCAAATCCCTGATTTAGCAGATCCCTCTACTTAATGGAAACTGTCACTTCTTCTAGGACCATATGACAGAGGCATTTAGCTAAAACTGACATAGAATATGAATATTTTTAATTTAAATTCAAAAAGTCAGGGGGTGCCTGGATGGCTCAGTCAGTTATGCATCTGACTCAATTCTAGCTCAGGTCATGCTCTCATGGTTCATGGGAGCAAGCCCTACTTTGGGCTCTGTGCTGACAGTGTAGAGCCTACTTGGGATTCTCCCTGCCCGCCCCTGCCCTCGCCCTCTCCAAAAATAAATAAATAAACATTAAAAAAATAAATTCAAAAAGTCAGAATAGATATTAATGTTTTTTGTCAGTCAACAATTACTGAAACTTTGGAAATGGGTTATTCATCAAGGGCCAGAATATTAAGATGATAAAATTTTGGAAAATGCCTCAAAAAACTCAAATGTCAAGAGCTTTACATACAGTTACTACTTCTTAAGCTAAAAGACCTCTATGGCAGAGAGTAAAAGCATACATACCCCTGAAATGATTGAAGGTGTAGTCCAAAGTGGCCAGCCACTTGGACTTGGACATTTCTTTGAAGTTTTGCATTTATCTTAAGAGCTCATGCAAACTCTGCCTTTTGTTCCATAAACATGTGTTAATATAAAGATCATGTTCCCTGCTCCAAATTTTATAAGAAAACTGATGCTTCAAAAAATGTCTGATATATCCTGGTTTCATATATGCCCCAGCTCACCATCTAATAGATTAGGAGATGCCTCATTTCATCATCTGTGCTATTTCTATTATACTGTAGTGTTTTACATTCAGGAAGGGAACGGGGGAGAGAAGAATTTAGTAAAGCTGAATCTCGGTGTAATACAAAGATCATCCACTGAGCTGCTCAGGCCCAAATCCCTGATTTAGCAGATCCCTCTACTTAATGGAAACATAACTCACCAATATGAAGCCTTGCCAATCTCTCTCTTACAACTCATATTTGATCTCAACTACCACTGCTTATGAATTATGTTTCACTAGATTATTGCAACAGTCTTTCTAAAACTTACTCCTTGTCTCTCTATTCTCAGAACCTCCAATCTGTACTCTAAAATGTCATCAGTGCCTTTTAAAAAAAACACAAATCTAATCATTTTACTCCCCGGCTCAATTTTTTTCAGCAACTCCTTTGTATGGCACAGAAAAACCTTTGTGAAATGGTTACTAAGTTTTTAGCCACTTGTCTATTGCTCCTTATTCCTCAATTTTGCTCCAGGAGGAACTATAATTTTTAGGTTCTATACCATACCATAACACACCTTCAATATACCTCCACGTTACTTCATTTGTGCTCTCTGGCCTGGTATGTCTCCTCAGGCAAACTCCCATGACCCTTTAAATCTTAGCTCAAGTAATCATCTTTGGAAAGTCCACCTTGCCTCTTTCAGACTAAGTTACTTCTTCCCCCTGTATTTGCTATATTTATATGGCCTCATATACATACTTCCGTTACAGCAATTATTTGTATTTCTTGCTTTATGTTACTAGTTTCTTAAGAGTAGGACCTATGTGTTTTCATATTAGCATTTCTGGTTACTAGCAGAGTGCCTGGAACATAAGCATTCAAAAAAATTTAAGTAGAAATAATAATGTTGAAAATTAAAAACAGTAGCAGTGACTGTGACAGTACGGTGACTATCTCTGTCACCGTATGGCAATGATAAAATGATGAGTAATATTTTAAAATTTGGTACCTACATGTATTGTCTTTGTTCAACATGAAAGAGATCTTTGCTTTCCATATTTTGCTCCAATAGTGTTCTGTTCTGTAGCATTAATGTCTGAATTTGATCTAGTAGATGTCGATTTTCTTCTTCTAAATTTCCTTTAAGTTGGCTTAGCAACTGTTTAAACACAAACATTTAAAAAAAATCAACATTTACATTTAACAGAAATCACCCGAAACATCTGAAAAATATAAAGGGCTTCACAAAGATTGCAGTCTTCTGCTACTTGAATAATTAGATGGTTGCACTTTGATCAGAACATGATTGATTATTTTAGTTATAATGACAGCCAAAATACTGAGTTATGTGTTGTGCACACATTTTTTAAAATTCTTACAAATAGTGGTAATTTAACATATAATAAATTACTAGTTTCACAAACACCTGCTTTCTTCAAACCGTTTAACTTCTAGTCCAAAAGCTACCTGGCCTTCTATTTAAGGAGCTATGAAACACTGGACAAGTTAATTAATTCTCTGGGCTTTAATGACCTCATCTATAAAATGATAATAACTCCCACACCAGACTGTTGCAAGGATTAAATAATATATGTAAAGTATCTTTTGTCATACCTATAACACAAAGTAGATACTTAATATACCTCATTCTTTCCTCAACCACTGTTTTTTAGGAATCTTAAAAGTGTATAGTCTTTATAGCTTGATCAAAGGGACTCAGGTAGTCGTGTCAATGGCTGGTGTCACTAGGCTGATACTATTGGTAGTGGGCTGCCAGCAGCACTGGGCTGCTTCTTTGTAGCTAGAAGAAATTAGAAATATGCCTTAGTTAGGCTAGAGGTTCCCGTAGAAGTCAGAAAGCCCAAAGTAGTGACTTTCAAACTTTAACATCACTTGCAGAGTTTATTTAAAAATGTGGATTTCTGGGTCCTAGCATTCAAATTCAGCTGGTCTGGAGTAGAGCCCAGAGATCTGTAGTTTAAAAAAAAAAAAAAAAAAAAAAAAGCCAACAACAAGCCCTCCTGTGGGGGAGTGGGCGGGGGTGGGGAAGGAAAAGAAACATTTTGAAAACTCTCATAAGATACAGAAAAGCAGATAGTATAATACTATGAATATCCATAAACAGGCATTTAGATCTAACTGCTATTAATATTGTGCTGTATTTGTTTTATCAATATATTGTTAAATTGAAATACAACATGTGGTAGATTCGTTGCAAGATTGAATGCAGTTATTCTCCTCCCTGTACCTACACCTTCTTGTGCTGTGACTTCGTACTTTTACCATCAAGAGGTGGAACTTATTTTCTGTCTTTCTGAATTTGGAAAGTCTTTGTCCATGAAAAGTAAGTGGTAGTGATGGAAGCTCCAAGCCTAGGCCTCAAGAGCCTTCTGTGCTTCCACTTGGAATTCTGCTGGAGGATGAGAGACAATGTGGCACAGAGAAGAGTTATGCCAGCTAGGGCCACCTTAGGCCAGTCAGCCCACTCTCAAAGAATGTACCAGTTAAATGCAGATATAGGAGCAACCTCTACTAAGATCAAATGATCTTGGTCCACACATCAATACATGCTATCAGCACATCTGCTCAGCCAATCCACAGATCATGAGCAAAAATAAGTATTTATTGTCCATTACCAAAGGTTCTATGTTGTTATACAGCATTAATTACTGTGTCAATAGACAACTGATAAAGCATATATATAGAAAAGGGAAGAAATTTTAAGTAGATATAGCTCAGTGAATTAGAGCAAAGTGAACACATGTGTGGAAGGAACCAGCACACTGATCAAGAAACAGCTCGTTAACCGTATTTCAGAAACACCTTGTGCTCCCTTCCAATCACCATCCCTTCCCACAAAGATTAATTGCTATCCTGGCCTCTAACACTATGGATTGATTTTCTCCCTCTAAATAATGTTATTATATGACTTAACCCATAGTCAAGGGTTAACATTTGACTGGGTTGGGACAATCAGCCAGAGATAAGTAGTTCGCTAGTTCCCTGTCTGGTCTCTCCTGGATAGCTTTTTGGACCACCAGTGTCATGTGGAACTTGATCAAGATTCACTGTGGCTGAATATCTCATTCCTTGATTCTCCTAGTGAAATTTTTGACTAATTTGCCAATCTATTACTTGCCTCAACCAATATTCCAACCTCAGGCCATGTGAAAGTTGACCTTTGACAACTCTCTTGGGGATGGGGACTTTTTTGTGCTCTGCTCAAATCAAATCAATCTGCTCTGGTAGCAAAGTTGATGGTTTTCACAGTATGCCCCTCACCTAAACTACCAGGTGTTGGAACTGGGAAAGGGGGAGGGGAATGGGAGAAATCACAAGATAAAATGCCTCAGACAACCAGAGTTCCTATCCAAAGTTGAGTAGCTTTTCTTGAATAAATGCTTCTCAATTTGTTGAACATCTTTCCTTGAGGTCCAGAGTCCTATATTGGTTGTTTTTGACAATTCTGCCCAATTTTATTGTTTCTTAGGGAGTTGATTTGCCCTATTCCTCATTCTGTAAGTCCATCGCTCCATATATATTTTATTTAGACTTTTATAAATCACAGGCAGAATGAATATTCTGTACTTTCTGAGCCTTGTTGGATAATTAAATGTATATGATTTTTATTAAACTAATTTTTCTTTCTATTGGTTTATCATTTCAGACAAAAAACTTGTAAGTATTATTTTCTGAAAATCTATTCCTATTTTCCTTTAAAGACTAGCTTAAGTGCTTGTTTCTTAAAAGTGCCATGAAATTGAGGTGTTAAGCTATATTCAAACGTCAATGATTTGGGGACTAACTAATAAAATTTAAGGATTATTTAAGGCTTTCAGTATCCTTTTATATTTTAAAACTTTTATTGCTTTATCAAACCATCACAAAGAGAGGCATGGGGATGTCTGGGTGGCTCAGTTGGTTAAGTGTCCAACTCTTGATTTTGGTTCAGATCATGATCTCACAGTTCGTGAGTTTGAGTCCAAAACCGGGCTCTGCACTGACAGTGTATAGAGTCTGGTTGGGATTCTCTCTCTCCCTCCTTCTCTGTGTGCACACACACACTCTTTCTCAAAATAAATAAACTTCAAGAAAAATAAATAAAACGTAAACAACAAAGAGAGGCATGGAATTATATTAAGAACACAACTGTATACATAAGGCCAATGTCATTTCTGTTCAAAATGCTCAAATGGCTCTGGTGTTTTACTCTGAATAAAGTTATCTTGGTTCAAGGATGCCTATTAAAATCTCAATCTATACTTCTTCATCCACCCTGGAAGCCCTCAATATCCCCTTTTACCCTACTTCATTTTTACTTGCACATAACTTATCTACCTTGTAACATATTGTATGTTGCAGACTAATTTTCAAAATAGGTAGAGCAGTATTTCCAGTCCATATGCTCTTGTAGAACCTTGACATTCTCCACCAAGAGGCTGAGTCTATTTTCTCTTTCCCTTAAATCTGAATGGAATTTTGACTGCCTCAGTGAACAGAATGCAGGGGAAATGATGCTGCATGACTTCTGAGATTTGATCATCAAAGCAAAGATGGCTTCTGTCTTGTTCTCACCATGTTGTGAGAAAGCCCCAACGAGCCCTCAGAGACACTACGTAGAGAGAAAACTGATGCCTCCAGCTGATGGCCAGCATCAACTACCGAACATGCATTCACCTTTCAATCTTCAGGCTAGGGGCCCAGTGGCAAGTGAAGCAGAGATAAACTGGTCCCACTATCCCTGTCCAAATTCTGATCCACAGATCGGTGAGCCTAATAAATGATTGTTTTACCACCAAGTTTTGGGGTAAAGTGCTATATAGCCATGTTACAAAACACTGAAACACTATGAATTTCACTTACTTGTGTTTGTCTATTTCCTTCCACCAGAATAAGCTCCACAAAGGGAGATTTTTACCTTTTTGGTTTCCTAGTACATGCTAGGTGGTAAGTAAACATTTTTTTCATTAAGCAAGGGCACAGTTTTACATTTTCAAAGTATCTGGACATGTCAGTTTAAACTAATAGTAAACAATGTTGATACTAATAATAACAGAAGTTTTTCTGAATTAGTTGTGAATTTCAATTATCCCTGATCACTTCTTTTAGAAATACCCCACAAAATATATACTGCTATCATCATTTTAATATGATTGTTTACTTTTTAGGCATGTCTTGACTCCCAAAATGAAAAAACTTGGTAAAGCTCACCTCACACTGGTTATTGAGCTTGGTGGATGTGATGTCCAACTGTTGGTATTGTTCCTTTAACTTTGAAAATTCAGCTTCTAATCTGGTTTGTTCCAGTTTGGAATTATTTAGAAGACTTTTCAAGTTTTTATGGTCAGTTTGTAAAACTTCAGTTTCTTTTACAAGCTGATTATATGTATGATTCAACCTATTTAGAAATCATGACAGAAATAGAATTAGAATCCTTAATAGCTTTCATTGTAATTTACACAGTGTGAAAATGCTGTGGATCACAGACATACTTAAAGAATATAAGACTCTTGCCAGTGACTAAACTCTTAAAAAATCAGCCTCTATTCTGTAAAACTAGATTAAAAAAATTCAGACTACTCTTCTTTTGAATCTTCCAGCATTTAAATGTTTAAGAAGACACATAATTTTATCATTAAAATGTGAAGTACTAATAAGAAAATATTTAGATTAAAGGACAGAAGAGAAAATAACCAATCCTGTTTAGATCTCATAGAGAAGTTTAAAATTCTAAAATTCAACGTGAAAATTCAAGAAAGATCAAGAGAATCAATCAATGCAGTACAAGAAATGATAGTCCATCAATCTGTTGCCAGATAATGGAGATATACAGGCTTAAACCAAAATTTTAGTTATTGAGATTTCCACAGCTGTGACAAATTATCCATGTTTATGTAGTCTCCAATTATTGAGAAATTGGAGATTTTTTCTGAAAAAACTTTTAGATTTTTTATAAAAAATCAAACCATACACCTAACTTATCTGTTTCTTTCCATTATACCCTCAGAACAAAGTCCACTGACATCTAAGAGCAGAGGTCAGCAACTTTTTCTATAAAGGACCAGAGTAAATATCTTAGACTTTGTGGGTCACATGCAATATACAGCAAACTCTTTTCCTCTATGTGCCCCCCCGCAACCTTTTACAATGTAAAAACTATTTTCAGTTTGGGAGCTGAACCAAAACAGGATGGAATTGTTAAATTACTACATTGTACTACTGAAACCAATATAACACTGTATGTTAACTAACAAATCAAAATAAAAACTTAAAGTAAAAAAATAAAAAGAAGAGCTATATAATAAAATTTGTTTTTAAATGTGGAAAACAAAAACAAAAACAAAAAACAAAATCAGAATGCAGCCTGGATTTGGCCCACTGAGCTAGCTGCCTGTAGTTTAACAACCTTTATCTTACAGCATTAAGAACAGGATGGGACTTGTTCAAAACACCTAACAATCTGCTTCAACTCATTCCCCAAAGAACTGAGTCAGCTTACAAGAATTATAAATAACAAAATAGTATGTTTAAAAATCAAGACTTGGTAAAAAATAAATAAATAAAATGGCAAGACCAGAAACATACAGAAAATGTTCCATAAGTAAGTTGAATCCATGAATGAATGTATGCCATGAGTTATTAACAGCTGGTCAGATCTGAGACACACAATCAGCTACACGGTATATGTCAGTATCTATGGAGATCAAAGATTTACTTACTGACGCTTCATGGGGGTGGGATATGAAGAGATACAATATACAATGTCCTCAACACCATCTCTCTGGCAAATGCTAAAATGAGCTCTTAAAGAGAGTTTTTTACAATATCCCTTAAAGCTGAGAACATTAACACCAAAATGCAATTCAGTGAACACAATACTAAAGAGGCCAAAACAAACCAGTCCATATAATAAACATTCCTGATTTGGCATTATCAAAGATTAAAACTTAGGTTATTTAGAGGAATGGATAAACAAACTATTGTTCTTCAGAATTTTTTTTTTTTTTTTTTTTTTTTTTTTTTTTGTGAAAGAGCTCTTTCAAGGTTTTGCTTAAAACCTTTTCTTCCTTTACAACATAGACATGCATGCATAAAAGCTGGGATAGAACAGCTTTGAGAGATAGAGAATACTATCACACTTCCCTTTCAAGCCTGCAGAGTCTTCTGGTTCAAGATCATCATGCTCAATTTCTTCTTATCATTTAGGCTAAGCTCCTTCTCAGAAGGCTCCTCAGAAATGAATACAATTAGATTCCTAGAAGGCCTATCCAAACTCACCAACTGACCCAGTTTGTTGCAAATTCCAATAGTGGAAAAAGGTTAGGTTCAAGATGGGACTTTGATATTAAATGCCTTCCTCAATGTTATGTGCGTAATAAAAAAGACCCTGTCTTGGGGTGCCTGGGTAGCTCAGTTGGTTGAGCGTCCAACTTCGGCTCAGGTCATGATCTCATAGTTTGTGGGTTCGGGCCCTGCGTCGGGCTCTGTGCTGACAGCTCAGAGCCTGGAGCTGCTTTGGATTCTGTGTCCCCCTTCTCTCTGCCCCTCCCCCAATGGCACTGTCTCTCTCTCTCTCTCAAAAATAATAAAATAATATTTAAAAAAATTTTTAAAGACCCTGTCTAAAGGTATTCTATAACTTGTCACAATTTAGTCTTCTACTGAACATACTTTAATATCCTTCTCGATTCTAGCTTGGTGTTGAGCTTATTGAAAGTCAAATCCCCTAGTACACTATTTCTAGTTATAACAATTACTAAATTAAAAACTATTGAGCATGAATATGAAAATGGCTCCACACACTTAGAGGGATTATTTTTTTTGTAAAGAAAAAGAAATAGAAATCGAAAAATGGATTATATTAAATTCATAACAGGACAATAGTCAATGAATGACCCCCACTTGAATTTTTTTGTGCTGCCTTTTAGCACTTCAGCTATGGTTAAGTCTAAGTGCAGTGCCAATGTTCAGGCTGCTTAAACTGTCAAAGGTTTCTAAAAACCCTTTGAAATGTACCCTTATGAAGCAGGCAAATTACCAGTTGGCAAGTTTTGATTTTCCCAAAGCTACAAATTAAACAATAATTGCCCCATGCAATATGAGAACCATTAATGCCTAAGACAGTTAAAAATAAGAGTTCAAATCAGTCAGCTAGAAAACAGGAGGCTGCTTACTTGTAGCAACTTTGAAAGACAAGAACTGAGATATCAGACTAGCAAAAAGACAAACATAAAGAATCAGATTTCATTACATTCTGTAGCAATAAAGCGCGTAAATGCTATCAAGGTACAGATTTCTTTATATAATGTGGCTTAAAAAATTAATTAGTTGAATAAATCAAGAGAGAAACAGTAAGAGAAAACAAGGGACCAAGGTTTTCAAGCCATTTTATAACTAGCTGCATGATTTTGGTGGGTAATTTACATGTTGTTCTGGGGACTCTTTAAAAATTCTAAATTACAGATGGTAATGCAAAGGGGGCAGTATACACTCTGGATGTAATGAATAATATAAAACTAAAATATATAAATATTTATTACCTATCATTTTCACCACAAAGTTTCTTATATTCTGCAGCTATAGTCTCATGGTTTTTGTTTTCAAGCAGCATTTTTTCCTGTTCTACTTTCAGTGTTTTTTCCAAATCTTCCAATTGTCCTTTCCGTTTTAGTAACTGATTGTAACTGGGAAAAAAAGGTATTTGGTTTATAATATTTCTTTAGAAAAAAGAAAATACTTTAGAAACAAAGAAAACAAGAGTAATTTATTAATAAGTATCACATAAACATGATAAATTTCCTATATAAATTATCTTAGTTCTGTTTAACATAAAATTTATTATATTATCTAAAGAAGATAATAAATTACCGATCTTCAAGGTCTTTATGTTCTACTTCAAGATTTTTGTGGGCAGACTTCAGAGTTCCATGTTTAGCGATGAGAGACTCATACTCTGAAGCCTGCCGTTCATGAAGAAGTTCCAGCTTTTCATGATCTTTGATCAGAGAATCATAGAGAGATTTCAGGTCTTCTCGCTCTTTGATTACAGCTTCATTTTCATTTTCTAAGGAAGACTGCTGGATTAGGAGTTGTGCATTCTGGTTCATCAGTGAAGTACTTTGGGAATTAAGGGTAGAATTTTCAACCTGTAAGAACGCATATTGTTATCAGACATAAATAGCTACCTGCTCTTTGAGAAGACACAAATATGTGGTATGTGTTTATTACAGATAAAATAATTTTCCCATGTTAAAAATTATTCAAAAATATAACTAATGGCAACATAAAAAATATAAAAGATAACAGTGACTTTAAGGAGCTCTATATAAATCACAACAGATTATTTCATACTATACTGAGAAAGTTTGGTTTTTATAAGTATCCCAAAGAAAAAGCCTACAATTTAATTTTTATTTTTGGCAGATGTTATTAAAAATTATTATGAGATATATACCATACATGTTTTGGATTCAATTATTTTAAATGAAGGTGATTAGAAACAATTTGTATTCCACTCATGAAAAACTACAGAATCCAAAATGCTAATTTATCACTTCCTAAAAGTTGAGGGTTGACAGAACTGAAAAATTACTTGTGACATTTCAACTGGAAATTTTCTCAAGAGTCTACATTAACTTAGCATGTGTTTTACCATGTGGAAAAGAGTTACAGAAAGAACTTTCAGATTTGGAGATGGAATTTTTTCCTCTGGCTCTTTAAGAGGTTTCAAAGAGTTACACTTTCCCAGACCTGATCGTTCTATTTGAAAAGACACTGCAGCATTAAGTGCAAGATTGATCCTCTGAACCAAGGAAAAGTCTGAAGACAAAATTCTCATGCTGTGTTGGTTTCTAATAACTGATATGAAAGCTGTAAAAATGAAATAAGCAATGGTATGTTGCAACCATATTCTAAAGCAAAGGTTTCTGCTTAATTACAGTCAACTTGCTGAAACAGGTAAAAGGCCATAAAGTAAACATAAATAAAATAAAGATGAAATTATATTTTAACTAAGTATTTTATTTTGCTTATTTATTTATTTTGTTTAATGCTGGGCCTTTCTGGCAGGTGCTGCTGAAGCGCCCCTGGCTCCTTGTGCAGGCTCCTGTTGTGCTCTACTATGGCCCTGGGCACTCCCATAAATAAGTATTTTAAATAAAAAATTTTAAATATAAACAAAGTTTTTTAGTAATTTAAATAAAGATAAAATTACCTTTATTTTATTTATGTTCATTGAATGAATTTGTTAGTTAATATTTAGAGGCTCTGACATTTAAAAAAATGCTGATATATGAAAGTCTGGTATAGCACTAAATAGATTTTATCATCCATTAATTTATCTCCCATTAAATTCACTCACTAAGAAACAATGTTACCATGTCCAGTTATCCTTATTTTAAGAGCATAATTCAAAAATTTGGTTGCACATCCCCAAATATTACATTACAACCTGAAGCTTCGCATTCTGCGTTTGAAGAGTAGTATTCTGCTCCTGTAAGGATACTGTCTGCCTCTGAAGTGCAAGAATCTGAGCCTGCAAATTATTGTTCTGTGTCTCAAGTTGCTTCAGTTGAGTTTTCAGTGCTTGCTTCTCTGCTTGCAATGTAGCATTCTTAATAAAGAAAACACATTTTAAAAAGCAACAAACATTTCTGTTTAACAGATATTATAATTTCATAACAACTATTACCATTATAATCCAAAAAAAATCCCAACAACCTTAAAAGAGTTAAACAGTTCCCTACTATTCCAAATTGTAAAGAGAGATTTAATCTAAGAGAAAGAAAATGATAATACTAAAACCTTACCATACTATTGTGTCTCTGTACTGTCTGCTTTATAGCGTCCAAAAAATAAAATATTCCATTCTCAATAATTAACATAAGAAACTAGAATGGAGACAGGGAGGCAAACCATAAGAGACTCTTAAACACAGAGGACTAACCAGAGTTGCTGGAGGGGAGTAGATGGGGGGATGGGTTACATGGGTGATGGGCATTAAGGAGGGCACTTTTTGGGATGAGCACTGGGCATCACATGTAAGACATGAATCACTGGATTCTACTCCTGAAGCCAAGACTACACTGTATGTTAACTAACTTGAATTTAAATTAAAAAAAAAAAAAAAGAAACTAGAATGGGGTGTTAAATCCTTTTTGTAGTGTTCAAAAGTGCATGGGATTGTGTCTAGCCAATGAAGTGCACATTTTCTAATTGCCCAAAGGCAAATACATATAGGCGAGTGCTGGTCCCAGGGGTAGCAGCAAAACTATTTTATAAACACAAATTTAAGAGAGAAGCAGAACAATTTCAACTATGTGTTTAAAAAATTTAGGCCATAATTGACCTAACAGATGTTATATATTTTCTGTAGTGATTTTTTTTTTCTATAGTATAAAACACTCACTAAAACTCTATCTCATCTATAGGACTTCTGGAGCAAATCCAAACAAAACATACAATTTTCAATTTTTCGAGTACATTTGAACATATTTCAATTATATAGTTAAACAGTTGAATTACTATGCAAATAATAGATCATTATTAATTTAATGCAATATATATTAACTGTTTGCCATAGATACTGTATTTTTAGGATTATTTCTAAATAGCATTTCATAAAAAATTAGTATCAAAAAGTATAAACAAAGAACCCTCTAGAAAACTGAAATAAAACTTTATATATAAAAAGGCCAGAATTTGTTGCATATAACTGTGATATGCATAAAAAGTTACACTGAACCACAACAGATCACTTTTATTGTACCTACACAGGGGACAGAGGAAACATTCATTTTATACGCTTTCATGTTACATATACATGTCACTGTATGAAAGGCAAGTAATGATTTAACCCATACATTATACCACAAAATCAAAGCTGAGGAAGCCAAAGGCTTTAAGATGGGTTTTGATATTGTCCTTTTCTTATGCTAATTTGTTTAGATAAAAAGGATAAAAAAATTTACACTGGAAGAATAATATGGAACACTAATGTATTTATATGTCATCTTGATACACCAAAGAAGTGAACCATTTTTCACTTACGTACGTTAAGTACCTTGTAGTTCAGGTCTTAATAAACCAAAATGTGCAAGCTCTAATGTTAAGTCTGGGTATCCCTATAGGAATAAGAAAAATTCCTATAGTATATAAAAGAATAAAAGAGAGTAGAAAGGATATCTCAGAGCAAGAAAAAATTTACAATGGAGAAGTTATGAGGTCAGTAAATACATTGGCAAAAACACCAAAATTACCAGTCTAATATAGGGCTAGCCTTCTTTATAAACCATTAATGGCTAAAATATGACAACCAAGTAATTTTTTTCCAATAGAAATTTATAAAGGAAGTCAGAGGGATAAGAAATTTACCTTACAGAACTTTACAAGTCAGCCAAATTTTCTGAAAGACAATTATTAATCCAAGTGATGGAGGTGTGTGTCTATGTGTATATATATAAAATCACTGAATAATTAAAAATAGGCATTCATAACAGCTGATAATAAAGATGTAAAATAGCTCGCCAATTTAAAACATGAAAATTAAAATATTTTCTTTTTGCTTTAATAAAAATTAAAAGACTAGTAATATCAAATGTATATCTAAAAAAACAGGTACTCTATTAGAAGGACTGAAAACGAATGTGATTTTCAATTTTAAGTGATGATATCATTTAAAATTACACACATACACAGATATGTATATATACCCTTTGGCCTATCAATTCCACTGTCAGGAATTTACTACCCTATGAACATATTATACATAGATTTTCATTGCAGCAAAATCTGAAAATAACCTAAATGCCCATCAATGTGGGTTTTATTTAAATAAATTAGAGTAACATCCATACTATGGAATAATGTGTTCATTAAACAAAATGAGATAGATCTATATCTCTCTAAAATACAGAGATCCTCAAAATATCGTATAGCATGATCCCACAGATATAACTGTAAAAGAAATACACTCCCAGACATACAGATGGCTAACAAACACATGAAAAGATGCTCAACATCACTCATCATCAGGGAAATACAAATCAAAACTACATTGAGATAACACCTCACACCTGTCAGAATGGCTTAAATTAACAACACAAAAAAACAACAGATGTTGGAGAGGATTCGGAGATTCCACACTGTTGGTGGGAATGCCAACTGGTAAAGCCACTCTGGAAAACAGTACGGAGGTTTCTCAAAAAGTTACAAATAGAACTACCCTATGATTCAGCAATAGCACTAATGGATATTTACCCAGAGGACACCAAAATATTGATTCAAAGGGATACATGCACCTTGATGTTTACAGCAGCACTATCAACAATAGCCAAATTATGGAAAAAGCCCAAATGTCCATTGACTGATGAATGGATAAAGAAGTTGTGGTATATAGGGGCACCTGGGTGGTTCAGTCGGTTAAGCTTCTGACTCCAGATTTCAGCTCAGGTCACGATCTCACAGTACATGAGTTTGAGCCCCACATCAGGCTCTGTGCTGACAGGGCAGAGCCTGCTTGGGATTCTCTCTCTCCTTCTCTCTTTGCCCCTCCCCTACTCTCTCTCTCAGAATAAATAAATAAAACTTAAAAAACCTATGACCCAGCAATAGCACTACTAGGAATTTACCCAAGGGATACAGGAGTGCTGATGCATTGGGGCACATGTATCCCAATGTTCATAGCAGTGCTTTCAACAATAGCCAAATTATGGAAAGAGCCTAAGTGCCCATCAACTGATGAATGGATAAAGAAGATGTGGTTTATATATACAATGGAATACTACTTGGCAATGAGAAAGAATAAAATCATGCCATTTGCAGCAACGTGGATGGAACTGGAGGTATTATGCTAAGTGAAATAAGTCAGTCAGAGAAAGACAGATATCATATGTTTTCACTCATATGTGGATTTTGAGAAACTTAACAGAAGGCCATGGGGGAAGGGAAGGGGAAAAAAATAGTTACAAACAGAGAGGGAGGCAAACCATAAGAGACTCTTAAACACAGAGAACAAACTGAGGGTTGATGAGGGGTGGGGGAGAGGGGAAAGTGGGTGATGGGCATTGAGGAGGGCACTTGTTGGGATGAGCACTGGGTGTTGTATGTAAGCCAATTTGACAATAAATAATATTACAAAATAATAATAAATATATCAAAAAAGAAAAAAGAAGTTTATATATATGATGGAATATTATTTGGCCATAAAAAAAAGAACAAAATCTTGCCATTTGCCACCATGTGGATGGAGCTAGAGACTATTATGTTAAGCAACAGAAGTCATTCAGAGAAAGACAAATACCGGATGATTTCACTCACGTGTGGAATTTAAGAAAGGTAACAGATGAACACAGGGGGAAGAAACTAAAGGCGAAAACCAGAAAACAGACTCTTAACTATAGAGAACAAACTGAGGGTTGCTGAAGGGGAGGAAGGCATGGTGATGGGTTAAATGGGTGATGGGTATTAAGGAGGGCACTTGTGATGAGCATAGGGTATTATATATAAGTAATGAATCACTAAATCCTACACCTGAAACTAATATTACATTGTATATTAAGTAACTGGGATTTAAATCTTGGATGAAAAAAAGAAATCTACTTCTATACACAGATAAATCATTTTTCTGGGAAAACAAACTGTTTACAGTGATTACTTCTGGATGAGAAAGTAGGAATCAACACTGTAGGAAATTAATTTTTGGCATTATGGCTTTAAAGTTTGCAAAACATGTTACATTAAAACACAAAAGCAACAACTGCAATTATTTTACTTGTTAATATATATATTCCAAAAGCTCATTCATCTTTAAAGGATAGATGTTTGGTGAATTTATTTGATTACTGTTTCTTGTCAAGTATTTCTCCAACTCATTCAGGGAATATTTACTGTGTCTGCTATCCACCAGGCTTAAGTCTACATACTGAAGGCATAGTGGGAAAAAAGAAAGAAACGCATTATAAAGAAACTAAATAAGGCAGTGGCTTGATATTAAATGGCTTAGGTTGAGAATAGCTACTTGACTGGTGGAGGGGTCGGAAAAGACCTCTCACAGGAGATGTGTCAAATAAGGCCTGAATCCTGAGGGAAGCTAGCCATGTGTTCTATGTAGAGGATGCGAACATAAAGGTCTGGAAATAGGAATAGAGAAGGCCAATATGACTAGAATTAATTGACTGACTATATATCAGACATTGTTTTGTGTTTTCCAGGTATTCACTATAGTAATATTATCTCCAGATAAATCAACAGAGGGGGTGGAAGAGTGCTATGGTATAAGGCCAGCAATATAGGCAGGACAAAGTCAGGAATGATCTTACAAGACACTAAAAAATTTGGATTTTATTCTAATTGGAAGGGGAAGCCAATGAAGACTTTAAGTAGAAAAGTGGTATAACTAAGTTTTATGTTTTAAAATAAAAACTGCCTATTGTAATAGGAATGGGTTAGACTGAGCCAGGAGTAGAAGTGGGGGAAGACAGCCCCTGAGAGGATATTCTCTCATCCAGATGAGAGATGATGGTACCTTAGACTAGAGTGGTAGCAGCAACAATGGGACAGAAGTAGATGGGCTTGGGATGTATTTTCACAAGAGTTGACAAAGCTTGCTGATGGACTTATATCAGGGTAGAAAAGTATATTAAATTATTAGTTCTTCAGTCCTTTATTACATTATAAAATAAATCACTCGAGAAAGTATAAGATGAACAAAGCTCCAAAACCAGATTAAATAAATTTTCTGAATTATATATCCAATGCTACTTTACTTCTAAAAAATCTTATTCCCACAAAAATTTAAAAATACTTACATTTCTTTCTACTTCAATTAATCTGTCTTTAACCTTCAGAAGCTCTCTAGTCGTTTCTTGACTTTCTCGCTCCCATTTATTATCTTCACCAGAAGTTGGAGGAGAGCTCTGTACCATCCTTTCTTCATCTTGTCTCTGTTTGAGAGCTTCATAGTTCTTTTTCACCTAATATTTTATTTAAAATATTTTAATGGGGAGAAAAAAAATCACCAAAATTATTACTTCTCACAATTAGATTCTGCACTAGTCTAGTGAATAGGAGAGACACTTCATTTAAAACTATGATAAATAATATGTATGACTATCATTACTATCATGATCACAATTTATGCTTTGTCAATTGCAAATCCTTTCCTTCTAGAAAATATTAAATATACTCTGTTTATGTGCCATACTCCAATTACATATTCTGTAATTTCAGATCCTATTGTTTATGATGAAGAATATATTAACTGGAAATAGACATGTTGCTAAATATTAGTAATTGTTTTTTGACATATCTATCGCTGATTTAGAGATTTCAGAGATACCCCATGTAAAGAACAAATGAAGACCTGACATACATAATAATTCCTTCTAAAAAGATACCTAAAGTTGAAGAAGTATCTATAAATGTCTGCTCTTGTAAGAAGGATATGTTGCCCAGAATGCGCTATATTAATAAAGAAAATTAATGACTTCTTTATTCAGATCCTAAACCACATGTAATGACTACATTTTATAAAAAGTGAGCAATCCAAGGATATATCTTACCCAGGGTTTTCTGGTGTGATTACAACCAAATCCTACTTTAAGAGAGTCAACTCAAATACTAACAACTGGGTAATCTTACAGTACCAAAATTACTGATTAACTTAATAGCTCTCTTTAATTTAGACTGATTATTATTATTATACTTATCTTGAATCATTTCTTTTTTCCTAGGAGACATTTATACTAAATTTCTAAATTAAAGCTCAAACTTTGTATTAAGGCAAAAATATAAATGTCTAAAATAATTCAACATCTAGGGGTGCCTGGGTGGCTCATTTATTTCAGCTCAGGCTATGATCCCATGGTCCATGAGATCAAGTCCAGCATCCAGCATTGTCAGCGTGGAGCCTGCTTGAGATTCTCTCTCCCTCTCTCTGCCCCTTCCCCACTTGTACATATGTACATGTACTCTCTCCCTCTTTCTCTCTCTAAATAAATAAACTTAGGGGCGCCTGGGTGGTGCAGTCGGTTAAGCGTCCGACTTCAGCCAGGTCACGATCTCGCGGTCCGTGAGTTCGAGCCCCGCGTCAGGCTCTGGGCTGATGGCTCGGAGCCTGTTTCCGATTCTGTGTCTCCCTCTCTCTCTGCCCCTCCCCCGTTCATGCTCTGTCTCTCTCTGTCCCAAAAATAAATAAAAAACGTTGAAAAAAAAATTTAAATAAATAAACTTAAAATAAAAACAGAAATTTGGGGCGCCTGGGTGGCTCAGTCGGTTGAGCGGCCGACTTCGGCTCAGGTCATGATCTCGCAGTCCATGAGTTCGAGCCCCGCGTCGGGCTCTGTGCTGACAGCTCGGAGCCTGGAGCCTGTTTTGGATTCTGTGTCTCCCTCTCTCTGACCCTCCCCCATTCATGCTCTGTCTCTCTCTGTCTCAAAAATAAATAAACGTTAAAAAAAAAATAAATTAAAATAAATTAAAAAAAATAATAAAAACAAAAATTTAAAATAATTCAATATGTAAGGCAAACCTTAGGCAACTTATGACTCAACAAAAAACTTTGCCACTATTGAGTTAGAAAATAATGAAGTGAGACTGAAGAAAAAAGATGCCCTAGATAGAATATAATTTAAAGCATGGCTGAATGATTTAATAGGTATTCTGGGATCCTAATTTTCCAGTTTTGAGGGTTTTTTAAAAAATTACTTTTAATACCCTAATAACATGAGTGACATGATTTCCTGTCTCCTATTTTACATTAATTTTCCACAGCGTTTTTCTAGGCTTATAAAGACTACAGACATATGCCATTATTAAGAAGGAGAGCAGAGAGTAATACACAAAGCTTATTTTTAGCACACTGTTCTTATAAGTATGTTTCAAAATTGGACCCTTTACGTTATATATCATTAATCAGAATCTGTGATTTATGTTCACATAAAAAAATGACATATTTTCCATTGAGGTTTCTTAGAGACAGCATATAGGTGTGTCTTGCCTTTTTACCTTATTTATGAATCTCAGTCTCTCAATTGAGGTGTTTAGACCTTTTATATTTAATGTGATGATTAATCTGGTTTGGTTTAAAACTGCCATTTTGCTATTTGTTTTCTATTTGTCCAATCTTTACTTTGTTCCTCATTTTTTCTTTTTTTGTTTTGTTTTTTTTTGGGATTTTTTATAATTCTATTTTATCTCCTTTGCTGGCATATTAGCTATACCTTTTTTGTCATGCTATTTTAGTAGTTACTTCAGGCATTCAACTCATACTTAACTTTCATAGTCTTCAAGTGATATAGTATTAAAATCCAGAACAATCTAATTCCAGTTGAATGGTAGGAAGCTAGTCCAGTAATAGCTATGCCAAAATGGCTGAAAGTGGAAGACGATGACATTTTGAATCTCTGTTCTCTAGACTTGAAATACATGCAATACTAACCCACACCCATACCCAATTATTTTCTGGCTGAGTAGCTTTATGAAGTTGACTTTCTTTGTAACCGACATACTGGAGATTAATTAACTCTGGTGCCAAATTTTACTTTATTTTTTGGATAATTCTTTATGTTAACTAAGCAAAATTCTAGAGTTTCTTCTGTAATGATATATATTTCATGGTATAAATACCAACAATGATGTTATGGGCAAATGGGGAACAAAATCTTTTTCCTTTTCTGCATGGGAAATTCATCTTTGGTAACTGTGCCTTTGGAAACCTGTATATCCATTGTGGAGATCTTATATCTATGCCTTAAGTGTTTCTGCAAGAGATGATGACTACTATGGAGCATACAGTCTCAAAGCAAGGGCAGCTCCTGCAAGTTCAATGTGAATCTCATCATTTTGCACTTGAACTGTCATATGGTGTGAATATGACTCTAGACAACTATATGAAGAGGGATCCTTGACAATGCCCTGCTCTATACTTGTACTTAGAACCAAGTAGTTCTAAATGTGGCCCATAGTAATCTTGTCAATCTGAATGTTTAGTTGATTGTAAAATCACTCTTGGTGGTACTACAGAGATGATTAAAGGGAAAAAAAAAACAGAACATGATTCTACCAATCTACCATACACTAACCCTAGGAAATGGGCAAGCCCCTTTGATTTCAATTTATTTATGTAAAGGAAAACAGTCGCTCTTGCCTTGCGTATTTCACAGAATTATTCCAAATATCATAAGAAAACGGGTCTAGGAGAAAACCTCAAATTTATGAGATTAAGTGCTTTCATATACCACACATACTATTTGCCTCTACTTGGTATCCTCATACCCACATCTATGCCTACCAAACTGTTACCTGGATTTTCAATAGGAGTAGGGTATTAGAGTGAAGTGTCAGTATCACACTGAAAGCTTTTCCCAATAGAGTAAGACTGCCTCTTCACCACCCCATTCCCACAATACTGATATGCCTCTAACTGCATGGTGGAAATGGAGTTTAATAAATTACAGTGGATAAACAAAATATAGTTGTAATGAACTAAAAGACAAAGATTTGTTACTCTCAAATTTAAGAAAAAGAAATAGACACGATACTAATGATGTTGCTTTTTTGTTTCCTACTTTACATTTTTCTGTCAAAATATCCAACAATTAAAATTCCTTCCAAGGAAATCACTTACTGTTTTAAGTTCTTGGCGCAACTGCTGGTTGTAATTTGTGGATTCTTCTAATCGAGCTTCTAAAGCAGCAATTTTTTCTTCTTTAATTTCAAGAGACTTCTTTAGAGTCGATTCTAATTTTGATTCCAAAAGTTTGTACCTACTATCCAAGTACAAAAATAACATAGTTCATCACTGGAGGTCAAAAATTATTTTTAAAGATCATTATGACCATAGACACTGATGCCATAAAGAGGTCTTATGAAACAATATTTTTTTAAGAGGTGAATTATTCTATTGCCCCACTCTCCCCTTTAAACTCTTCCTGGTTATAAAAAAAAAAAAAATCAACTAGGTAACCAGAGCTTCAGATTATAGCCTAGGTTGTCAAAAGCAAAAATTGATGCTCAAAAAAAGGCATCTGGAAGATGTAAATCCCAAAATATTCTTTTTACTTTTATAAGGATAGAATCCATAGGAAAAGAAGTAGATGGGTTTATTATATTATTAAGCATTTGTCTATGATATGAATGTGTTAAGATACTTGTACAAGGAGATAGGTATAGTTAAGCTTAAAACTCATGGAAGGGTACAGAGTACTTACAGAATATTTTAGAAAGGGAATGATATACCAAAGATACTGGATACTGGTAACAGAGTAGGAAGAGGCAAATGCGAATGTCAGTATTTTAGTTATGTTTTTGAATGGTGATTTCATAAAAAATTATATTATTTACGGTTAAAAACTTTTTTTAAATTAAAAAATGTCTATTTTTGAGAGAGAGACAAAACATGATCAGAGGAGGAGAAGAGAGAGAGGGAGACAAATAATCTGAAGCAGGTTCCAGGCTCTGAGCTGTCAGCACAGAGCCCGACGTGGGGCTCGAACCCACAAACTGCGAGATCATGACCTGAGCTGAAGTCATATGCTTAACTGACTGAGCCACCCAGGCACCCTGTGGTTAAAATTTTTTTTACAAAAAGGACAGTGCATGAACACAGTTTGAGAGTGAATCACAAACTAGAGATTATGACTAATTCATATACCTGAGAACCTTGATGACTAAACCAAATAAAAACCTAAAGTACATATATGAGAAATTTTATCACATTCTGCCTTTTACTTTAGTTAATTTGTGTGTATTTGTGTATATATACGTTTTACAATTTTTTTCTTGCTCAATCAGTTTTTAAGTTCACTGAGCACAGAGACCAAATCTCACTCGTTTTGGTATTGGCTTGAGTCAACAGATATTTTTAAAGCATTTTATGAATCTAACTTTGGATATATTTAATGTTGGATGCCTGAGTTGCCTCTAGACTGTCCAGATAGAGATGTCCACTAAGCAAAAAATAATGTGACTATCAGGTAAGATGATGGATGGCAATGCATAGCATACACAACAAAGAGGCCTGAGAACATAACCCTAGGGAACTACAGTAAAACCTTGGGTTGTGAGTAACTTGTTCTGCAAGTGTTCTACAAGCGAGCAAACATTTCTAATAAATTTTAACTTGATAAATGAGCGATGTCTTGCAATACAAGTAGTACATGATACCGAACATCACGTGATCACAACTGAACCAATGGTTCTTGAAATTCACTTTGATATGTCAGTGCTTTGGATTACAAGCTTGTTTCCAGAATGAATTATGCTTGCAAACCAAGCTTTTACTATATATTGAGACACAGGAAAAGAGCTGTTAAAAAAGAATAGACAAGAGTGATCACTTAGCACTCTATTTGTAACTTTATCACTAAATTTACTTTGTTGCATTCTACCTATTTGTACATACAAATCCATAACTTAGACTACCTATTCCTTTATGGCAAGAATAATATCTTAATTATATCTTAAAAGGGTCAGAGAGAATGACGCCAGTGAGAAAGATGAAAAGGTTAGACTGTTAGAGATACCATCTGAGATTAGAGGTAAACACAGAGGCAGATATACATAAACTCCAAGACAGAAGGGATAGAATATTAAAGGAATTTATGTTTGTGAACTTTTTTTTCTTTGTGATGCTAAGGTTAACGTAATGGTTGAGAAAAGAAGCTGGTTTAGTGGCTTAAGACACTTCTTTTCCTGATCTACCAAATTTGATCATGGTCTCAATTTCATTTCCTAAAACACTGAGTTCAACATGTACCTTTATCTCTATTTCTAATGCTTTCATTATATATATATAAATGTGCAGACTAATGAACACATCAATTACATCTTGCCTAGCCTATTTCAACAGCTTCCTAACTGATCTCTGTGACTCTAATTTGCCCTTTTTCTAATCCATATTCCTTTTTTTAAATATATTTATTTTGAGAGAGAGAGAGAGAGAGAGCACACACACACAAGTGGGGGAAGGGCAGAGAGAGAGGGAGAGAGAGAATACCAAAGAGACTATACTGTCAGTGCAGAGCCTGATGCAGGGCTCGAACTCAATGAACCATGAGAACATGACGTGAGCTGAAATCAAGAGAAGGATGTTTAACAAACTGAGCCACCCAGGTGCCCCTTTCTAATCCATCTTTCACATCACTCTAAGAATTACTCAAAAGGGGTTGCCTGGGTGGTTCAGTTGGTTGAGTGTCCAACTCTTGATTTTCAGCTTAGGTCATGATCCCAGGGTCATGGGATTGAGCCTCGCATTAGATTCTGTGCTGAGCTGGAGCCTGCTTGAGACTCTCTCTGTTCCCCTCTTCCTCTTTACTCCTCTCCCCCATTTGCAGGTTCTCTTTCTCAAATTAGAAAAAAAATTCTCAACATAGCTTTGTGCTTTATTTGCATGGAATGCCATCTCCACCAATTCCACCTTGCATATTTCAGTCATTCTTTATGGCTCAGCTGAAGCATTATCAATTCTTTGATGCTTGATGGTCAGCAAATTTTAAGAGCTCAATTAACATTGAGTAGCTGTTTGAATTAAGGTTTGAAAAGAGCCACCAAACAATATGAAGGACCCACCTACAACTGGGTTCTAAAAGGGTTAGGGTGGTTACATGGTTTACTGTTTTTTTCCCCTCAACTATTTAAATGTCTTACATACACACACAGGTAATGAATGTTTGAATAAAAAAGCGATGTATATTCAGTATCTATATTAAGAAGCAGTCAACTAAATTGGGCCTTAACTATTTACTTAACTCAAATAAAAATAGTTTCTCATATGGGAATGCAAGCTGGTGCAGCCACTCTGGAAAACAGTATGGAGGTTCCTCAAAAACTAAAAATAGAACTACCCTATGACCCAGAAATTGCACTACTAGGTATTTATCCAAGGGATACAGGTGTGCTGTTTTGAAAGGACACATGCATCCCCATGTTTACAGCAGCACTATCAACAATAGCCCAAGTATGGAAAGAGCCCAAATGTCCATCGATGGATGAATGGATAAAGCAGATGTGGTATGTATGTATATATATATATATATATATATATATATACACACACACACACACACACACACACACACACACACACATACACACACACAATGGAGTATTACTCGGCAATCAAAAAGAAGGAAATCTTGCCATTTGCAACTACATGGATGGAATTGGAGGGTATTATGCTAAATGAAATTAGTCAGAGAAAGACAAAAATCATATGACTCCACTCATATGAGGACTTTAAGAGACAAAAGAGATGAACTTAAGGGAAGGGAAACAAAAATAATATAAAAACAGGGAGGAGGACAAAACAGAAGAGACTCATAAATATGGAGAACAAACTGGTGGGTTACTGGAGGGGTTGTGGGAGGGGGGATGGGGTAAATGGGTAAGGGGCACTAAGAAATCTACTCCTGAAATCATTGTGGCACTATATGCTAGCTAACTAATTTGGATGTCAATTTTAAAAAATTAAATTAAATTAAAAGCAATAAAATAAAATGGCAAAAAAATAGTTTCTCATGAAACAGTTGTATGATTAATCCAATTACAGTTGCTTGAATTCAATGCTAGAACTAATGCCTCAAATTACTTCTATTTGTTATTACAGAATCTATTAGTATCAACCAACCTATTCTTAACTTTGAATATTTTCCAAATGACAAAAACAAATCTCTTATAACAGCATTAATTTTCCCTGTATACATTATTTAATATAGACTATAAATACTGTAACAGTAATAATGGGTAGACAATAAAATACAAATTCTATTACAAAAATTCCAATGAACTAAAATCTAGTCTACATAAAACTGTATTTTTAACAATATATCCTTCCAGTCTAGCTGGAATCACATGGCTGGCTAGATGCTAAACCATAGACTACTTGAAAAATCTGATTGTTTGATAGATTGTAATTACCATAGGAATATAATTTTTTTTTAACCTTATATTGATCATTCTCAAAATTAAAGGGCATATAAAGTAAGGTTTTATTGTTTCTCACCTTACTTTTCCACATTATTATTTTTTTTTTTAAGTAGGCTTCACGCCCAGTGTGGAGCCCAACATGGGGCTTGAACTCACAACCATGAGATCAAGACCTGAGCCAAGATCAAAACTCATATGCTTAATGGTCACCCCCCATTCCACATTTTTTTTAAATGTTTATTTCGAGAGAGAAAGAGAGAGAGAGGCAGAGAGAGAGGGAAAGAAAGAATACCAAGATGACTCCATGCTGTCAGCACAGAGCCCAACACAGGGCTCGAAACCAGGAACGACAAGATCATGACCTGAGCCTAAATCAAGAGCCAGATGCTTAGCTGACTGTACCACCCAGGAGCCCCTCCATATTATTTTTATACCTTAGTTACCTCAGCATATTTTCCTTTGTTTCATATTTCTCCTTTCTCTAAGTCCACTTTTGCACACAAAATAAATGAAAGAATTGAGGCATTTAAGCACATGATTCAAATAAAAACTAACTTTATATTTCAAGAGAGAGGGGTTTGTTTTTAATGTCTCATTCTACTTTCATAGGTAATTATAGTTTCTGCTCTTTTGCTACATGAGTGGCTTCCTGTTTTCCTATTATGTAACTATTTATAGTAACATTTTAGCATTTTTCTTGTATTAGGTTGTGTTTATCTGATTTTTTACTTTTTTTTCTTATAGAACTTTCTCTATGGGAAGAGAGGAAACAGAAACAGGGTGACATATGTAAATATTCTATAGCTGATACAGCAGAAAAGGTTTGAGCAAAAATATAACAATAATTTAAACTGTTTGCCAAATAGACTTAATACTCACCTGTCATCAGTACTCTGCTCATCATGCAAGAGTCGCTCTTTATTTAACCCTATCTTTTCAAGCTCATGAGTTAATTTTTCAAGATCATTATTCATTTGTTGAGTCTTCAATTTTTCACACACCAAATCCTTATTTTGAAAGGAATGCAAGACTCACATAAGTGTCATGACCATGAACATCTAGGAAATTCAGTCACGATTGTAACTACCACTATCCAGGAATACATATATATAATTCAAACCAGGAAAAACAGAAATGTTGTTGAATTTTTCCTTCATCACTAACAAGTAGTTAAGCAAAAAAATAAACTAGTTCAAACAATATGGTTTTCCTTTTTTGTTTTTTTTTGCTAATATTACTTGTAATTTTTGTATTAAAAACTAAAAGGAAAAACTCTTTACTTGTGAACTCTTGAGGATTGAAAGCTGTGAGAAAAAGAACACATATCTACTAACTTTTTAATAATAAGCTAGAACCTTAGTGCATATTTCTATGAATATATGCTGGATGCAACACCCTTCTTCCACCTCAAGCATCCCTCTGCCAGTGGAAGAGGTCTAACATATTGATCTGAAGAACTAGGGGACACTGTTAGAAGTTCAGACACGAGGAACCTTGTTCCTGTCTGTAGGACGGTACAACAACAGAAAGAAAAAAGCAAAAAGCTAATAATGGGCCCCTCTCAATGCCTCTTTAGCAGAAATGCAGACTTCATAATGTGACGTTCTGCCAGGATGCAAAGAAACTTTTTAATTGAACTTAAAAGAGTTCTCATACAGAGTATATAGCATAGGGGTAGCAAAAAAAGGCCAAGCATGCTATGAAGAACATGAATATGATCTACACCATGTTTCACTTGGATCTATAGCCAATCTACTTCAGAAAATTTCACAACTCTTCTCAACACATAGATCCAAGCAACTACCAATTGTGCAGTGTTGACTCTTAAAGTTCAATATGATTTGCCTTCTAAGTCTTAAGAGCATAATTCATGGAGATTTGGAGTTTGAAAGATCTGGATTTGAATCCAGCAATCCAACTTTGCCATTAGCTGAGTGATCCTGAGTAAGTTACTTAATGTCGCTTATGCTTTCTAATCTACTGGACATAACATCTATAGAGGATTAGCTGTAAAAATTATATAAATAAATTTCTGAAGTCCTTAGCCCAGTACCTGGTACATGGTTGGCATTCAATAAATAGTAGCTATTATGGTTCCTATTATTCAGTAACAGTCTTGACCAAATATTTTATTTTGAAATAAAACATAAAATTATAATGTAATAAAGGAGATACCACATGGAAACCTTATTACTACAATATATTAAAAATAAAATTCACATGTACTTCTTGGTATAACAAAAGTAGGAAAATTTAGAAACTCTAGTTCTAAATGCCAATTTCTATTTTGAACCATAAGCAGATGATGCAAATTTCTGATGGGTTCCAATAAAACTTAACAATGCCTTGAATTAAAAATATAAAAATATTTTCCTTAAATTTAGGTAACTATATTTACCTCTCGTAATGTAACCAAAGTTTTTACATCAATAGTTGCTCTTTTCACAAGCTCCTTATTTTCTTTCTCTAATTCTTTCAGACGAATGCAGGATTCTTTAAAAATGCTGATCTCTTTGAAAAGGGTTTTGTTTTCTTTTTCCAAATTCCCGATTTTCACATTATTTTCTTCCAATGTGGTATCTTTTATTTCTGCTTGCTGTCGGAGTCTTTTATTTTCTTTCTCCAGTTGCTTCTTATCTTTTTCCAGTTGAGAAGTCTCTTGCTCTAATGATTTATTTTCTTTTTCTAGCTGTTCTAGTCTTTTGCTGGATATTTTTAACTCTTCTAGGTTTTTCTGCAATGTTTGATTTTCCATCTCTAAGTCTTGTAGTTCACTCTCTAACTGTTGAATTTTTTTATTGCTATTTTCTAGAGCTTTCTGTAGCCTCTGATTTTCTGTATCTAAACCCTGGTAGCTAACTTCTAAGCGTTCTGTTTTCTTGAAAGAAGCTTTCATGAGTTCTAAACCCTTCTTAAGTTGCTCTTTTTCACTTTCCAGTTCTTTATTTTCTAGCTGTAGCTGAGCCATTTTCATGCTTGCACACTTCAAAGATTCCACATTCCTTCGCAGTTCTAAGTTTTCCTCATCCAGTTGGGAATTCTCCTTTTCTAGGGATTCTAACTGAAAAGTAAGGTTTTTAAAACTATCTAATGTTTTTTTTAATTTTCTATTTTCTCTTTCTAGCTCTGAATTTTCTTGTTCTAAGGCCTCAATTTTTTCACAAGTAATTTTTAAATTGGTTATCTTCTTCTGTAACAATTCATTTTCTTTCTCAAGATGATGCAACTCATTTTCAAGTTCTTCTGCTCGTTCTCCTTTTTCTTTATAATGTTCCAATTCTTTCCTAATTTGTCTTTTTTCAAATTCAATCTTACTTAACTTGCTACTTGTTTCTTTGATAGATTCATGGAGAATTTTATTTTCTTTTTCAATGTCTTTCACCCTCGCTTCAGCACTTATCTGGGATCGTTGCCTTAAAGAAGACACGGTTTGATTCAGATGTTCATTTTCCTGTTCCAATATTTTAATCTAATTGAAAAAAAACAAAGGAGAAAATTAAAAATATAAATTAGCATAAACTAAATATTTTAAATTACAGTTTTTCCATTTCAAAAAAACTAACAATGAAATAAGAACATAAAAGGGTGCTAATATGTCTTACTTTTAATTGTGACAAATATTTGCTGGCAGACCACCGTGTACATGTACTTTCAGGTCATAAAAGTTCTGTCTTTAGGGAGTTCATAATGTAAAGAAATGGTTAGGAGAACTGTACTTAATATTAATCAAAGTGATCTTCAGATTATTTATAGTTACATGTTTCAAATTCAAATAGGAATATAGGTGAAATGCACACACACATCTCTTTATGACTATAAGCTTTTACTTTCATTAAATAAATTTTGCAACGCATATACACAGTGGGTTCTTGATAAATATTGCTATATTTTATGTGTATATATGTGGGTGTGTATTCATTCCCCCAAGAATTCTAATTTGAAAAAGATCAAAAAACACAAAATCCTCTGGTACACCTGAAAACTAATTTTTTATGACATGGCCTAATTTTGGTAAATAATCCCCTGAGAGCCTTGTAAAAATACAGATTCATGCTTAGCTCTAGAATTTTTATTCTGTAGCTCTATGGAAACCTTTATTTTTATAGGTAGCCTAAGGACTATACCTGGATAATAAAAAACAAACCATTTTACTTCTAAAAAAGTAACAGAAACTTTAAAATAGCAAGTCACTCAATATATCCAGTTCTCAGTTTCCTAAAGCATAAAGTGAGAATAACCAATAAATACTTGAAAGCAAATATGAACGCATTCTAAAGAAGGCTGCTGCCAACACATCTCCCTCTTTTGTAGGGTCTGAATACATACAGCTGCATCTCTCCCCAATTCCACACAGTAACTTTATAATCTGCAGCCCTATTCTACAGACACTTGAAAGCCCAGGTATTGTAAAATTTTATACCAGATAATTATTAAACATACTGGCAACTTAAAGAATTCTAAGCTTTCGCTTCAACCTTCCCATGTATATGGGATAGAAAATGAAAACCACAGTTACTCTAAGATCTAAACAATTCTAAAATTATTTCCCTTTCATGTTACACGAACATTTTTGTTTACCTAAACATTAAAATAACTTGCTAAGAGAATTTAAAATATATTGCTTAATAGGAAACTTATGAACCTGTCTTTCTGAATTTTCTCTAAGTGTTTCAATTGTTTTTTCAAGTTGAGCCTTCTCCTTCATTAGATCCTTGCTTAAATTCTGACAATTCTGAAGACTTTGCTTTTCTTGAATAATCTCGTTTTCAAGAATTTCAACCTAGAAAAAATTAAATCAAAAAACAATGTAATATTAAATATTTTACAACAAAGGAAACATGTCAAAAGATAATCTTGGAATAAAAACTAAAATACAATTTTAATACTCAAATGGTGAAATTTAAGAACTGAATACAGAAATTCAAGTAATACTCCATGCTAATTTTAACAGCTATATAAAATATGCAGACATGACTATCTTTCTTATCCTCTGCATCTCTGAAGGGCACATTTCTACTTCTAAATACAAAAAATAAACCCAACTGAATATATAATTACATACTATATGAAGACCATGCAAATTTTATTGAAAGACTCTCCCGGCTTGACGAAATTTATAAAGATTTTAATCACAGTCAAGTAATTTTAGGGAAGAAGGAAGAAGAGAATATAAAAAACATGAAAAAAAGATGAGAAAAAAGGTAGGTTTAATGAGGAAACAGAAAGGAATTAGGTTTAAAATAAAAAGAAAGATAGGTGCCTGGGTGGCTCAGTTGGTTAAGTGTCTGACTCCTGATCTCACCTCAGGTCCTGATCTCAGGGTTGTGAGTTTAAGCCCTGCATTGGGCTCCATACTGGGTATGGAGTCTACTTAAAAAAAAAAAAAGGAAAGAGGGAGAAAAATAATAATAATACTGGAGAAAAAAAGAGCTGAACATAGCTCAGGTAAATGTTATAGTTATAGTCTAGGTTTAAATTTATCTTCAATTAACCATATGATCCTGTCAATCGATGCAGAAAAGGCCTTTGACAAAATCCAGCACCCTTTCTTAATAAAAACCCTTGAGAAAGTCGGGATAGAAGGAACATACTTAAAGATCATAAAGGCCATTTATGAAAAGCCCACAGCTAACATCATCCTCAACGGGGAAAAACTGAGAGCTTTTTCCCTGAGATCAGGAACACGACAGGGATGCCCACTGTCACCGCTGTTGTTTAATATAGTGCTGGAAGTTCTAGCATCAGCAATCAGACAACAAAAGGAAATCAAAGGCATCAAAATTGGCAAAGATGAAGTCAAGCTTTCGCTTTTTGCAGATGACATGATATTATACATGGAAAATCCGATAGACTCCACCAAAAGTCTGCTAGAACTGATACATGAATTCAGCAAAGTTGCAGGATACAAAATCAATGTGCAGAAATCAGTTGCATTCTTATACACTAACAATGAAGCAACAGAAAGACAAATGAAGAAACTGATCCCATTGACAATTGCACCAAGAAGCATAAAATACCTAGGAATAAATCTAACCAAAGATGTAAAAGATCTGTATGCTGAAAACTATAGAAAGCTTATGCAGGTAATTGAAGAAGATATAAAGAAATGGAAAGACATTCCCTGCTCATGGATTGGAAGAATAAATATTGTCAAAATGTCAATACTACCCAAAGCTATCTACACATTCAATGCAATCCCAATCAAAATTGCACCAGCATTCTTCTCGAAACTAGAACAAGCAATCCTAAAATTCATATGGAACCACAAAAGGCCCCGAATAGCCAAAGTAATTTTGAAGAAGAAGACCAAAGCAGGAGGCATCACAATCCCAGACTTTAGCCTCTACTACAAAGCTGTCATCATCAAGACAGCATGGTATTGGCATAAAAACAGACACATAGACCAATGGAATAGAATAGAAACCCCAGAACTAGACCCACAAACGTATGGCCAACTCATCTTTGACAAAGCAGGAAAGAACATCCAATGGAAAAAAGACAGTCTCTTCAACAAATGGTGCTGGGAGAACTGGACAGCAACATGCAGAAGGTTGAAACTAGACCACTTTCTCACACCATTCACAAAAATAAACTCAAAATGGATAAAGGACCTGAATGTGAGACAGGAAACCATCAAAACCTTAGAGGAGAAAGCAGGAAAAGACCTCTCTGACCTCAGCCGTAGCAATCTCTTACTCGGCACATCCCCAAAGGCAAGGGAATTAAAAGCAAAAGTGAATTACTGGGACCTTATGAAGATAAAAAGCTTCTGCACAGCAAAGGAAACAACCAACAAAACTAAAAGGCAACCAACGGAATGGGAAAAGATATTTGCAAATGACACATCGGACAAAGGGCTAGTATCCAAAATCTATAAAGAGCTCATCAAACTCCACACCCGAAAAACAAATAACCCAGTGAAGAAATGGGCAGAAAACATGAATAGACACTTCTCTAAAGAAGACATCCGGATGGCCAACAGGCACATGAAAAGATGTTCAACGTCGCTCCTTATCAGGGAAATACAAATCAAAACCACACTCAGATACCACCTCACGCCAGTCAGAGTGGCCAAAATGAAGAAATCAGGAGACTATAGATGCTGGAGAGGATGTGGAGAAACAGGAACCCTCTTGCACTGTTGGTGGGAATGCAAATTGGTGCAGCCGCTCTGGAAAGCAGTGTGGAGGTTCCTCAGAAAATTAAAAATAGACCTACCCTATGACCCAGCAATAGCACTGCTAGGAATTTATCCAAGGGATACAGGAGTACTGATGCATAGGGGCACCTGTACCCCAATGTTTATAGCAACACTCTCAACAATAGCCAAATTATGGAAAGAGCCTAAATGTCCATCAACTGATGAATGGATAAAGAAATTGTGGTTTATATACACAATGGAATACTACGTGGCAATGAGAAAAAATGAAATATGGCCTTTTGTAGCAACATGGATGGAACTGGAGAGTGTGATGCTAAGTGAAATAAGCCATACAGAGAAAGACAGATACCATATGGTTTCACTCTTATGTGGATCCTGAGAAACATAACAGAAACCCATGGGGGAGGGGAAGGGAAAAAAAAAAAAAAAAAAAAAAAAGAGGTTAGAGTGGGAGAGAGCCAAAGCATAAGAGACTGTTAAAAACTGAGAACAAACTGAGGGTTGATGGGGGGTGGGAGGGAGGGCAGGGTGGGTGATGGGTATTGAGGAGGGCACCTTTTGGGATGAGCACTGGGTGTTGTATGGAAACCAATTTGACAGTAAATTTCATATATTAAAAAATTAAAAAAAAAATAATTAAAAAAAAAGAAATTAAATATTACTGTATCAGTTATACAATTTAAAAAAAAAATTTATCTTCAATTATACATTTCAAAGATATGATCAAGTATGTGGTTAATAAGCATAAAAATAGCAAATTCCAGTTTAAATTATGCCAAACCATTGATTTCCCATTATGATATAACATATTCAAATCAGGTAATAAAAGAAAATAAAGATTTAGCTTTATAAAATATTCCACTTCAAGTTTAAGTATTACTTAAATCTTATATCAATAGTGAAAAAGTCTCAGGCGCCTGGGTGGCTAAGTAAGTTAAGCATCCAACTTCGGCTCAGGTCATGATCTCAAGGTTTGTGAGTTTGAGCTCCAGGTCGGGCTCTGTGCTCAGAGCCTGGAGCATTTTTTGGATTCTGTCTCCCTGTCTCTCTGCCCTCTCCTGCTTGTGTTCTCTCTCTCTCAAAAATAAATAAACATGAAAAAGTCTTTTAAAAGAATAGTAAAGAAGTCTACGAATTTTAATAGTCTTTACATAAAGCAAGCTGAATTTTTCTATTTTATTTTTTTTTTAAATATATTTTTTTAACGTTTATTTATTTTTGAGACAGGGAGAGACAGCATGAACGGGGGAGGGTCAGAAAGAGAGGGAGACAGAGAATCTGGAACAGGCTCCAGGCTCTGAGCTGTCAGCACAGAGCCTGACACGGGGCTCAGACTGACAGACTGCGAGATCATGACCTGAGCCGAAGTCGGATGCTTAACCGACTGAGCCATCCAGGCGCCCCTGAATTTTTCTATTTTAATGTCAATGGAAGATAACCACATATGGAAGACAACATTCCAGTAATATCTCAAAAGCATCAAGTCAAATCTTTTTTTTGAAAGAGACAGTGCACATTGTGCTGGGGAGGGACACAGAGAGAGAGAGAGAGAGAGAGAGAGAGAATCCCAAGCAGGCTCTGCACCACCAGTGCAGACAGCCCAGTGTGGGGCTCAAACCCACAAACCATGAGATCATGACCTGAGCCAAAGTCAAGAGCCAGAAGCTTAACTGACTGAGCCACTCAGGTGCCCCTCAAGTCAAATCTTATCCAGTTACTCAATTTGACGTGTTCAGGAAACTTTTAGCTATTAATTACTGATCTGGTTCTCCCACTTAAGATTGAAATATATGGGTAACAGTTATTTAATTAAACTCATTTGTTGTCTTACATCGATGGAATTCAAGTGAAACATTTAGTTTACAAAAGATACCTTTCATACAATGAATTTATAAAACAATGCTAGAATCACTAAAAATTTATTAGAATTCAAAGCTACTTTTAAAATCAAATTACAATTTCCAGTCCCAATTATATATAATGACAACCAAAATAAAACTGTTCCAAGTTCTATTTAGTTTTAATTCACTCTTACTTTTATACTATACTGGTTATAAAATGCTTATTAAGATTATTTGGTTAATGGATAAAAGATGATGCCGTGGGAGGGGAGATGGGCTAAATGGGTAAGGGGCATTAAGGAATCTACCCCTGAAATCACTGTTGTACTATATGCTATCTTGGATGTAAATTAAAAAAACATTAAATTAAAAAAATTATCAAAAAAATGATGCAAAAATGTCTTAAAAGACTAAAAATCTGGCAAGATAATCAAAAGGTCTACTTGCATAATCTAAGGCAGTGGTTCTCAAAGCATGGCTTTTTTCCCCCCAACAAAGCAGGAAGACCATCACTTAGGAATTTCTTAGAAATGAGAATTCTTTGCTCCTACCCCAGACCTATCAAATCAGAAGCTCTGGGTATGGGGCTCAGAAATTTGTGTTAAACAAGTCCTGAAGGTGATTCTAAGGCATACTATAGTTCAAAAACCACCGATCTAAAGATTAGGGAGACTTTCATAACTGAATCTAGAAATCCAGAATCTAAAGAAAAACCAGACATGGCTGACTACATATAGAAATAATAACAAATTCATAATGGCTTATGTATAAGAACATTTATTACAGTATTATTCACTGTGACCAAGACCCAGAAACACATACTGGGAAGGAGATGTGATAGGAGATATTCATGATAAAAATATCATGTATGTTGTCATGATATGATTCTATTTATCTACAATAAGTATATGTGTGTATGCAGAAAGATACTCAAAAATAAATTACTTGGTCTGTTGCCCAACTGGAATATTTCTGTTGAACTAAAACCTTGTTCAAATTCAGGTTTCATAGTGCCTAAATTGTGGTCTCTAAATACCATTTTCCACTAAAAGGAACAAGGGCTTTTTGGAGAAATGGCTGTTTCCAGATCGGGGGCAGGAAATGTTTAAGAAGAACTGAGTTACGGTGAAAAGCACAGAGGCTCACAAGGAGTGCTAAGATTGTCACAGGGACTCAGGAAGCAGCTTAAAGAGGTGGAACAGTTAGAAAAACAAATGCAGTAGGCTGAAACACTTCAAATATTTTTAAATCCGTGAATTCATAAAGACAGTAAAAAAAAAAACCTCACTCATTAATTATCTCAGGAGGATATGAGAGAACTAATTCATTACCAGGAAACTGGTAAATAAAAGAATCAAACATTCATCCTGCCTTTTCCATGAGAATTCCTGAAAGTAAATGGATAGTTGTTTTTTTGAACCAATTTTTATTTTTATTTTGTTTATTTTTAGAGGATTTGGTGGTATTTTACTTATTTTGTTTTTAAATATTATTTTTGAGAGAGAAAGATTGGGAGAAGGGGAGGGGCAGAGAGAGAGAGGGAGACAAAGAACCTGAAGCAGGCTCCAGGCTCAGAGCGGTCAGCACACTGCCCAGTGTAGGGCTCAACCCATGAACCTCAAGATCATGACCTGAGCTGAAGTCGGTCGCTTAACTGACTGAGCCATCCGGGGACCCCTAAGCAAACCTTTTCCATGACAACCAACATGACAAAAGAGACAATTAGGCATGTACCTCATGACTGAAATAGACTCCTTATGAATATTCTCACTAAAAACTCACTTTGAACTTGATTAAGTCTACAGATAAAATAAGACCCACAGGGAACAAAAGAACTTGCTAAGGACACAGAGAAAAATCTAGATTGTGGGAAAACTACAAAACAACCTGGTTTCTTCAACAGAAAAATTGCTATGTAAGGAGTAAACTGGGCACCTGAGTGGCTCAGTTGGTTGAGTGTCCAACTTCAACTCAGGTCATGATCTCACTGTTTGTGAGTTGCTGGCAGCCTGTCAGTGCACAGGGCTTCCTATCCTATGTCCACCTCTCTCTGACCCTCCCCTGCTTGCAATGTCCCCAAAATTAAAAAAATTAGAAAAAAGTTAACCTTGCACTAAAAAAGACTTAATAGACACATCAGTAGATTGAATGTACTGATATATTTCAATTCATATTTTAACCAAACGAAAAAAATATCCCAATGACTTGTAAAAAACTGAAATGCTAACCAAACTCTATTAAATTTTTCAATGTGATAAAGTCACTGTTCTTGTTTTTTTAAAAAGTCCTTACTTTTTAGAGATATATAATGAGGTATTGGTGAAAGGATACCATGTCTAGGATTTACTTTAAAATCCTACTGGTTGTGAAGAGAGCAAGCAAGGGTAGAAGTAAGAGTGACTATAAGTTAATAATTGCTAAAGTTGAATGAGTATAGGAGTTAATTCACTTCACATTTATGTATGTTTGAAAATTTCCGTAAGTTAAAATAATATTGAGAATACATTACATTAAAAACTGGAAAATAAATGATCTAACACAGGGTTATTTACACTTTACATATATTCAACATTACATTAAACATTAATTTTTATTTACCTTTTTACTTAGTCTTTGATTTTCTTTTTCAATTTTCAGGATTTTGGAAGTGTTGCCTTCAGCAGAATCCATAGTACTCCGAAGTTCTTCGACAGTTTTTGTCAGACTCTGGTTTTCCATCTCCAACTTCAATAATCTACTTGATGTTAATTCATTCACTTCATGGCCCAAGGATTTTTGTGGTGCTATAATAATGACAAATATTGTCATTGGTAAAAACTATATTTACTCAATACTATTTAAAATAATGAGTGTAAATGCACTACATCACCTGGTCCTTAACTTTATAAAAAATTTATAGAGTTATATAAGATACACACAATGAAAAAACATAGATAAAAGATGGGTGAATCTTGAGTTTTTAATGTACCCACAAGCATTCTAGAGGAAAACAGGTACAAAATTTAGACTGAACGGACTACAGTTGCAGTTCCAGTTCCATGAGAAACTGCTTGACAATGCCCAAGCCATTTTAACCACAAAACTCTTAGATTATTTGTACAAAATATGGTTATTGCTCTGTGTGTCTGACAGAGATATCATGTGATTCAAATAAGAAGTATAAAGCATATCCAAGCCACATATCAAAAATTAAAGGAAGACAGTCTAAGGGGAAAAAAAAATCCTAATTTCCTAATCCTGATTCTGAGAAAGGCAAGACAGTATATACTGGTTACCTTAAAAAAGTCTTTCTCTAAACGAAGAATCTCTGCTAAACTTGAGTGTAAAAATAAACACGTATACCATTTTGCCAAAAAAATTGTATTTCTAAGTCAATTTCAGCATAATTACATTTTTTAACATAAGAAAACTCAGTTTCTGGTTCTATACATGATGTAAGTCCAAAATAACTATTTTTAATAACCCTAAAGCAGATTCATTAAATATTTGATGATATAAAAATTAGGATTTAAAGTGAAATATAATACCTAGAATTCACTTTGAAACCCCAGATTTCAGGAAGGGAAATGGAGAAGTACAGGAAGGCATTCTAGGTCTATCTATTTTTGTGTATGTTTGAAATTCTCCGTCATTTTCTAAAAATTTATTTATTTGGGGAGAGAGAGAGAGAGGAAAAAAACACGAGTTGGGGGGTCAGATAGAAAGGGAGAGAGAGAATCCCACGCAGGCTCTGCATTGTTAGCACAGAGCTCGAAGCAGGGTTTGATCTCATACTGTGAGATCATGCATGACCTGAGCTGAAATCAAGAGTTGGATGCTCAACCGACTAAGCCACCCAGGTGCCCCAGAAATCCTCCATCATTAAGAAACACACACACACACACACACACACACACACACACACACACACCATATCCCCACAAGCACACATTCTTTTCAAAATTAGGTATGATAAAATATCCTCAGACTGTAAACAAAGAAAGCCTCAGTTCTTCTAGCTTTTGTTCCAGTTAGCATATTATTAATCTTTTATTAAAAGCTCGTACAATTGATAGTCACTGACTTTTTTTATTTTTATTAAACATTTTTTTTAATGTTTTATTTATTTTTGAAGGAGAGAGAGAGAGCATGAATGGAGGAGGAGCAGAGAGAGAGGAAGGCACAGAATCTGAAGCAGGCTCCAGGCTCTAACCTGGTAGCACAGAGCCCAACACCCCAGACTTTTTACATTCCATTAGTTGTCCAAGTCTTCTTCAGTAAAACTTTGCTTCATGATCTGTTAGATACGATACTCAATATACCTTAGTAATACTTTCAATACTATCACTGTTTCTTCTTTTTTTTTAAGTTTATTTTTATTTATTTTGAGAGAGAGAGAGCAAGCAGGGAAGGGGTGAAGAGAAAAGGACACAGAATCCTAAGCAGGTTCCATACTGTCAGTGCAGAACCCGATGTAGGGCTTGAACTCACAAACTATGAAATCATGACCTGAGCCAGAGTCAAGGGTCGGACGTTTAACCAACTGGGCCACCCAGGTGCCCTATCACTGTATTTCAAAGATGCTTCAGGTCAGACTATAAAGAATTAAAAAGGATGCTTACAAACATTTTTAAAAGTAATCCCTATGCCCAATGTGGGGCTCAAACTCAAGACCAAAAGCTGCATGCTCTATCCACTGAGCTAGCCAGGAGCCCCCTTAGAACACATATTTAACAACATGGAAAAATGGCTACGTTATAATCTTAGGTGAAAAGAAGAACCTGAATTGTATATACAAATTGATCTGATGATGTCTAAAATATCTATCTGTAGAAAAATTCTGGAGGCCATTTTTTGAAATGCAAAGGGGTTTCAGAAATTATTAGGAACTTTACTTTCTTCCTTTATATTTTTCCACATTTCACAGTTTTTCTGGAAAGCAATTCTCTTGTATAGTTAAAAAACAAAACAAAACACACCATATTAAAGCAAATATTCAGATCTATGACCCCAGCTAAGATGAACTGCAAAACAACTGTGATGGTGATGATGATGATGATGATGATGATGATGATGATGATGACTACAACAACGATGATAAAAATAATAAACACTCAAATGCCTACCATTTACCAGGTACTCTACTAACGGCTTCATAAGCAGTAACAAATTCAATCTTCACAATAACCATACAAGGTAATACTATTTTATTGTTCCCATATAACTGATGAGGAAACTCTTAACACTGTAATTTTAACTAGCAGTAGAAAACATTTAAGTTTGAATTGTTTTTTAATAACTCAATTTCACAAAAAATACAATAAAAAAGTTCCACAAATATTTTAAGTAATATATCTCAGCAAGTTCACGGTCTGAATATCATCACTTACTGTGTAGTCAATTTACATGGGGGTCCCAGAATTTGAAATTAGGTTCTCATGTGTAAAATTAGGAAAAGCCTAATGGTAAAAAAATATGGTAGGTCATCTGTAGAACTAAGTATCCTATAAATATCAGATTATAAGCTCTCTCAGACCTCGTCTACCTCAGCATCATATCCACAGGGCTGGATATAATATTTTACACATGGTAGATGCTTAATAAATATCTGGAAGGAAGGAAAGCAGGTGAAATAATCTAATACTAGGTAACTGAGGAATTCTGGAACTAATCTAATTCAAATAAATGTGACCTGGACATAATTTCAATAAAGTAAATCAGTATCAGCATACTGAAGGCTATAACCCAAATAAGGAAAAAAGAACAAAGTTAATTTATCTGAGGGTCTTTCATTATCTCTAGGGTATAACTGGGCTGGACTGGTTGGTAGATATAGTGCTAAAATGGAGAGAGAGTACATATATTGATGAAAGTAGCCATAAAGATCCTTAACTTGCTTTCTTCTGGCTATATACTGACCTAAGAACCTTCCCAATATGTTTTGACTTCTTGTTTAGGTTTGTCTATAGTTAAAGAACACACTGACCAGCTAATATGACTTTTCTGTTCTATTTAGTAGATGGCTTTATTTCTCAAAATAAGTTAATAAACTTGGTATCTCAGCTTCCTATGATGTTAATGTGAAACAGTGCCTAAAAAACTGATTAAATCTGTCACTACACTCATAAAGTTGAGTTGTAAGATGTGTAAAGATAAGGACAAGACCCAGGAATGCGGCCATGAACATACTATTCTGTGAACTATCTAGGGAGACATCTGGCCTCTTAGACATCTCCGGCTGGGGAAAATAAAAAATTGTAATAAAATATCCAAAAATGTAAGCATAAATACAACTTCATGCATTCATTTATGCATTTACATTAAAAAAATATCGGGAATACCTTCAGAGAGTTCGCTAGTTCTAGATATTTGTTCCAGCTCCCAGCCAAGATGTAATGATTCATCCATACTTTGTTTCTGTGCCATTTCCAAAGTCATATTTTCTTCCATTAATTCTTCAATCTTTTTTCTATCCATATCACGTTCCTTTTTTATTGTCAGGGAGTAGGAAAAGAAATGAAAGCCAAAAAACAGTACAATTTCAAGCTAAATATGTTCTATTACTTATAACTTTATCAGAAACTGAATAATATAGGATAAATTTTGAGTTCCTTAAAATTTTCAGTTTGAAGGCAATAATCAGTTATCATTCTTAATACTAGTCATTATATTGATCAGGTCTTTGATATCCTTTTAAAGTGATCCTTGGGAACACTGAAAACTTTTCTTCATATATTTTAATATATTTACTGGTATAATAAATGATATCTGACCTAATACTAAATTTTAGCAAATTGTTTTCCTTCTATATTTTAAAGGCATGTTTACACAACAACTTATTAGGGTGTTTTCAAAGGAGAAGACAAAATTAATAACTAATATGTCTAACAAAAGCAGAAATTTGTACTACTCCTGTTTTTATACAGAATTGGAAGCTTCTAATTTACTTAGCTACCTCTTCTCTGTTAAAGCCACAGGAGCTAGCCATTGTTGTCATTATGGGGAAATCAGATCAATCTGAGATTTCCTTGGAGGCCACGCAACTGATCAACCTTACATTACTTACCATTTCCATATCATGCAGTTTAGCTTTCAGTTGTAAATTCTCTTTTTCTAATTCATGTAATTTATCAGAACGAGCTCTAGTTCCTTCTAATTGATCTTCCAACATGGTTTTTGTTTCTAATAAAACTTGATTATCTTCTTTTAATTCCTATAAAAATTTCAAATAGGCTTTATCACAAATATGTTAGTATCTGTTAATTTTTCAAAGCTCTAAAACATAAATTCTTTATTGTAAGGTAAGACATTAAGCTGTCTCTATCAACAGTTCTTTATGCAAGAGTAAAAGCTACTGAAAATAGAGATACAGTTAATGTTTTCCTGGTTTCATCTTTTCCCTCAGAATTTATTACGCTATTGCTATTATGCAAACGTAATACTCAATACTTATGCTAGGATGAGTAACACAACTACAATTCACATAAAATTGTCAGGGTACATTTAAATTCCTTTAGTCACAAGGATAAGGAACTAAGTATAAGTAGTCTCTCTGATATTTAAGACACAAACAAATAGCCATAGAATCAGGGCTTAATTTTTTTGCTGAAATAGATTTAAAGATTTCTCTCTAAACTGTAACTTGAAAGTAAAGGGCTTGGGTTTTTGAGTAAAATACCAAGACCTGTGCTAAGACTCACACAGACCATAAACTAAGGCTCTATTAATAAATATTTTACATAAACATCTTGAGAAAACGCTTAAAATCCATACATATGTTTTGAAGACGTGTTCACAAATCCGTCTTGCTGAACTATATGCTAGTGGTTTATAAACTAAAGTCAAAAGAAAGTATATTAAAACAGTGGCATTTATAAGGATCTCTTAACAGTGCCATGCATATATTTTTTCAATAAACGGCAAAGAATTAATAGGCACCTTATCTTTGCTATCTACTGGGTCTATTTTCTGGTAACTTTCAGGCTAAAATGTTCTAACTACTTTCTGTTGTAATGTTCTCACTTCTTGATTTTGCATACTCCTTCCTTCTTATCACCATACTGAAACTGATAAAACTCTCCTCTGTTTGAAGAAATGAAGAAGTTAACTCGGAAAGAAAAACAGAATGTAGAAGCAAGTACTGTCAAATTCTTGCTGTCAAACTCAACTTCATGTAACACTGAACTGCAACCATTAAGTAAGAAAAATTGTCTTTTTCTACACACACACACACACAAATACACCCACACACATATTATTAGGGGAGAGATTGAGAGAGTGCCTTCATTAATCCTAGTTTAGCATTCTGAGTTGAACAGTGATCAGAAACATGCTTTGCTTTAGCTTCTAGAAACAAATTTGAAATTAGAAGTATATACTTTATTTTGACTTTGAGGGAAGGACTTCAAGTCTTTCCTACCTATAAGACTAAATAAAAGAATGAAAGAACTTGAAACAGTTCAATAAAATTAATAATGTCCAGAGATCCCTTTTTACAAGTATAAGTAATATGCTGATCTACCACCAAAAGATAAGCACCGACAGGTATTTACAGTTTGTTCAACATTTCAAAAGTTCCTTAAGTTTATTACATGCAGTTTGAAAAAACTTAACTTTTAAACAAAATAATTGTGAATGGTTTAAATTATGCAACATACCTCAACTCTTGCCTTATAAAATTCAATATCATGTAGTCTTTCTTTGTATCTGCTGACTTCACTTTCAAGCTTATCCACTCTGATTGCCTTCTCCCGAAGTGCATCTAATTCATCTCGGTACATTCTAGCGGAACGAGCATCCGAAAGCAAATTCATGTTCTAAATATAAACAATTAATATTTTAAATATTATTTTCTATTTTCAAATTGATAATCTCTGGTTGCACAATTCAATGAATTTAAAAAACAAACCCAACGAATTGTATGATTTAAAAGTGTGAATTTTAAAAGAAGCTGTTGATGAGGGCCAGTATTGACCAATGCTATACCTTGGCCAGAGGCTGCACTGTCACCCTGGCTGGGCAACTTCGACAAGGCCACTTCTGATGGCATTTCCAAGACCTACAGCTATGTCACCCTGAACTCTGGAAAGAAACTGTGTTCATCAAGTTTCCCTATCAGGAATTCACTGACCATTTTGTGAAGACCCACATCAGAGTCTCCATGCAGAGGACCAAAGCTCCAGCTGTGGCCACCACATAGTTTTATACAAGAAAAATACAGTGAGTTAAAACCTGTTAAAAAATGTATATATATAAAATAAAATGGGATGGGGAGATATATGAGGTCTTTTTTTTTAAAATCAAGAATATAAATTATTTTAAAATATATATTCATATGCAAATAAAAACACACCTACATATAAATTTTTATGTAATGATTATTTAGGTATGTAAAAAATATCAGGATATTTCAAATAAGTTAACCTCTAGTTAACATAACCTTTGCAATTAATTTAAGGTGTAAAAGTTAACTTTAAAATACAGGATAATGAAAATACAGAAGAGGCAAACAGTATTACTAAAGTTGGTCGTTAGTTACTTTAGAGAAATTACGTTTCCATCCAGATGTATTATAATATACCAAAATTCTGCTGAGTTTTTCAAAACTTCCAAGTTTTGAGACAAGTATTAAAATTCAATATTTAATAGTTCTCTCGTAATCTTTTAAAACAAGTTATCAAAGTATGATCCAGAGATATCTGTGGGGCCCTGAAAGGGTTTCATGTTCATGAGGTCAAAACCATTTTCATAATAACACCAAACCATTATTTGCTTTTTTCACTGTCATTCTCTCATGAGGGCAGAGTGGAGTTTTCCAGAGGCTACATGGCATGTGATAATACACCGAACGCAAAACAGATACGAGAATTTAGTAGTTTTTAGTTAAGCCAGGCATTAAAGAGATTTGCAAAAATGATTAAAAAAAAAAAGACTTGCAAAAATGTAAGAGTACCAACATTCTTTTTTTTTGTTGTTTTGTTTTGGAAAATAATGGTTATAAGCATGTAATTTTTATGTTAACATGGAATAATTATTTTTAAATAAACATTTTTCAAATTCTAAGTTTTAATTTCAAATATAGAAAATAGATATAATCTACATCAAACAATCCTCATTAATTTTTAATAGGAGAAAAGAGCCTTGAGACCAAAAGATTGAGAACCACTCACTGTTTTACAGTAAGCACACATACAAAAACCCATACTATTAAGAAACAGAATAGCAGCCACAGCATATCTAGAAATGAAGATTTTGATTCTCATCTCATTCATCTAGAAAGGTCCAAGTTTATGATTCTGCAAGTGGAGTATTCCCTGAATTAAAAATAGCAAGTTAGGGGAAATAAGGAGAAGAAATAATTATCTAGCTTCACCATAATCCTTATCATTTACGGGTAAAAGAAGACATTGTGCACTACCACCAGATAAAAATGAAACAAAACAAACATTTAAAAAAGTGAATTTTGTTTAAGTTTATTTATTTATTTTGAGAGAGAGAGAGAGAAAGAGAGGGAAAAAGAGGGACAGTGCGAGTGGGAGGGGACAGAGAGAGAGAGAGAGAGAGAGAAAGAGAATCCCAAGCAGGCTTCACAGTTAGTGCAGAGCCTGACACTGGGCTCAAACTCACAAACCATGAGATCACGACCTGAGTTGAAATCAAGAGTCAGACACTTAAATGACTAAGCGACCCAGGTGCACCCCCCCAACCCCAAAATGAAGTCTTAAACAATCTTGCTTCGAGATGAAAAAAACCACAAAGCTTTAGTAAAATAAAAATAATTTTTAAAAGGTAAAAAAATTAAAAAGCACTGTGTCATATATAAATTACCATAACTATCAGAGAGACCAGAGACCTAGGGAGATACACATAAAGCAGCATAGTTTACAGTAGGGTTATTCTAGCTTCCAAGCCCACACAAACAAAATACATAAAAAAGAGAAACTTGGAACTACCTGAATCCTAAGAGTTTCTTCTGAATTCTAGCAAAGTATGAGCAGCACTGATAAAGAAAAAGCAAAGTCCAAAGACTATGAATTCCAGTTTTGGGATTTTAGAACAGAAAAACACTGAAAAATCATCTTTAAGCCTCAGTGACCTCATAAAACATTAAGATAAAGGCTATAAATTATAAGGAGTAAAATCAATTTCTAATTACATACTGGTCCTATATAATAAAGTTTCTGGTACAAACCTCTTGTTGCAGCCTTTTTAGTTCTATTTCCATTTGCTCAAGTTCTTGTTTACAGTCCAACAACTGTTCAGTCTTTTCCTCCCTTAAATGAAAAAATTGTCAATTAAATAATCAGTTTAATGTTTTTGAAAACTGTGATCATCATCTGCATCAATACAAATATATTATCATTACTAAATATCTAGTTGAAAACCGAATTAGCCATACGCTAACAGAGGGGAAAAAGACAAAGAAATGGATATTAAGAATGTGTATGATTTGATGTCATCAATCAGACTCCCCTTTAAAGTTCCCCAAAGGCTAATCTTGATGACTGACATCCTCATAGTTTATAAGGTAGTTTCTCTCTCTTCATCTTTCTTCCCATCCCCCATTTTCACTCTCCTTTTTGTCTTTCTCACTCATCAAAGACAAATACACTGGAAGAGTTTTTAAGCAAGGCACTACTATGTGGGTCTGAGTCATATATATATATATATATATATATATATATATATATATATATATATATATATATATATATATATATATATAAATAAATAAAATATTATGCAGGGGAGGAGCAGAGGGAGAGGGAGACACAGAATCCAAAGCAGGCTCCAGGCTCCCAGCTATCAGCACAGAGCCCGACACGGGGCTTGAACCCACATAGTGTGAGATCATGACCTGACCTGAGCCAAAGTCGGATGCTTACCTGACTAAGCCACCCAAGTGCCCTGGGGGGGGGGGTCTGAGTCTTAAAAGGATCTCCAACTATTTTCAATATTTACTGTGGCCTAAAGGGAAAGTACACACTGCCACACAAATACCTAAAATATTTATGTCCCTATTGGTTTCTTCCCTGTAGTCTATAAACATCTTCCAATTTCTATTCTTTTCCTTCTCTTTATACTACTTTACTTCCCTCATTTCCTATCTCCCTTTCAGAGCCAAGCTGCTCAAACTCAAGTTTCCATTCACTAACTCTACTTTTCCACCTTCTGTTCTTTAATTAAAAAAGGTAAAGCATTCACTGCACAATCTGTTGCTGACCTCTCATAATACCTGTACTTTTTTGAGAACCATAATTTTTAATTGAGAAACAGTCCCTTTGTGGACTCCATTTTCATTGTAATGAATAATGTTTTGGTAAATAAACTCATTATGCATAAGATACTGTATGTTTAGGGGGACCTAGCTGGCCATCAGCCCAGAGCCCGATGCTGGGCTCGAACTCACGGACTGTGAGATCGTGACCTGAGCTGAAGTCAGACGCGTAACCGACTGAGCCACCCAGGCGCCCCATAGATTTCTAAAAGTACATTACATGTTTAAAGGTTGCTGATGTGTACTGTCAACATCCCTGCAGAAAGGTCATTACCAATTTATAATGCAAGCATCAGAGGATAAAATTGCCTACATGAGAAACAAGTTAACAATTGAAAATTTTTGAGTTATTATTCTAATTTGCATTTATTTGAATACTAGGACAGCCTGGAAGAAATGGATAAATTCTTGGAAACATATAAACTACCAAAACTGAAACAGGAGAAACAAAAAACTTGAACCAAGTAACAGCCAGCAAAGAAGTTGAATCAGTAATCAAAATCTCCCAACAAACGAAAGTCCAGGGCCAGATGGCTTCAGAGGTAAATCTACCAAGCATTAAAAAAAATGTTTTTAAGTTTGTTTATTTATTTTTGAGAGAGAGACAGAGAGACAGAGAATGAGCGCAGGAAAGGGGCAGAGAGAGAGGGAGACAGAGAATCCCCATGTGGGGCTCCAATTCACAAACTGTGAGATCACGACCTGAGCCGAAATCAAGAGCTGGACACTTAACCAACTGAGCCACCCAGGTACCCCAAATCTACCAAACATTTAAAAAAGAGATGGGGCGCCTGGGTGGCGCAGTCGGTTGAGCGTCCGACTTCAGCCAGGTCACGATCTTGCGGTCCGTGAGTTCGAGCCCCGCGTCAGGCTCTGGGCTGATGGCTCGGAGCCTGGAGCCTGTTTCTGATTCTGTGTCTCCCTCTCTCTCTGCCCCTCCCCCATTCATGCTCTGTCTCTCTCTGTCCCAAAAATAAATAAAAAATGTTGAAAAAAAAAAAATTAAAAAAGAGTTAATACCTGTTCTTAAAACTATTCAAAAAAATAGAAAAGGAAGGAAATCTTCCAAATTCATTCTATGAGGGTAGAATAAAGAATAAAGAATCCACTAAAAAACAAATAGTGAATCCACTAAAAGATAAAGAATCCACTAAAAACAGAACTATACGCCAGTATCCCTGACAAACATGGAAGCAAAAACGGTCAATAAAATACTAGCAAACTAAATCCAACAATACATTAAAAGAGTCATTCACCACAATTAAGTGGGATTTATTCCTGGGTTGCAAAGGTGGTTCAATATTCACAAATCAATGTGATACACATTAATGAAAGAAAGGATAAAAACTATATGACCATTCTAAATACATGCAGAAAAAGCATTCGACAAAGTACAAATCCATTCACGATAAAACCCTCAACAACGTAGAGTCAGACGGATCATACCTGAACATAATAAAGGCCACATGTGAGTAACCCAGTGAATATCATGCTCAAGGGGAAAAAGAGAGCTTTTCCCCTAAGGTCAGGAACAAGGTTAGGAACAAGACAGGGACTCTCACCACTGTTGTATGACATAGTACTGGAAGTTGTAACCACTGTTAACCATTGTTCTAACCAGCAATCAGACAACAAAGAGCAATAAAAGGCATCCATACAGGCAAGGAAGAAGTAAAACTTTACTATTTGCAGATGACATGATACTCTACAAAGAAAACTCGAAAGATTCCACCAAAAAACCTGCTAGAAATTATACATGAATTCAGTAAAGTCACAGGATACAAAATGAACATACAGACTGTCTGTTGCATTTCTATACAAAAATAATGAAGTAGCAGAAAGAGAAATTAAGGAATCAGTCCCATTTACAAAAGCACCAAAATATTAAGAAACCTACGAATAAACCTAATCAAAGAGGTGAAAGACTTCTGTTCTGAAAACTATATAACACTGATGAAATAAATTAAAGGGGACACAAAGAAATGGAGAAACATTCTATGCACACGAATTGGAAGAACAAATACTATTAAAATGTCTATACTACCCAAAGCAATCTACATATTTGATGCAATCCCTACCAAAATACTAACAGCATTTTTCACACAAGTAGAACAAACAATCCTAAAATTTGCATGGAATCAGAAAAGACCTTGAATAGCCAAAGCAACATTGAAAAAGAAAAGCAAAAATGGAGGCATCAAAATTCCAGACTTAAAGTTATGAACAAAGGATCAAAAGGTATAGTACTAGCACAAAAACTGATGCATAGATCAAGGGAACAGGACAGAAAAACGCAGAAGTGAACCTACAACTATAAAGTCAATTGATCTTCAACAAAGCAGCAAAGAATATCCAATGGGAAAAAGACAGTCTCTCCAACAAATGGTGTTGAAAAACTGGACAGCAACATGCAAAAGAATGAAACCGGACCACTTTCTTACACAAACACAAAAATAAATTAAAAATGGATTAAAGACCTAACTGTGAGACCTCAAACCATAAAAAATCCTAGAGGAAAACACAGGCAGTGACCTCTTTGACATTGGCTTGGCTGTAACAACTTCTAGATATGTCTCCTGAGGCAAGAGAAACAAAAGCAAAAATCAATTATTGGGACTTCACCAAAATAAAAAGCTTCTGCACAGCAAAGGAAACAATCAACAAAACTAAAAGGCAAACCTATGGAATGGGAGAAGACATTTGTAAATGATCTATCTGATAAAGGGTTAGTACCCAAACTACATAAAACTTGTAAAACTCAACACCCAAGAAATGAACCATCCAATTAAAAAATGGGTAGAAGACATGAACATTTTTCCAAAGATGACATACTGACACATGAAGAGATGCTCAACACCACTCATCATCAGGGAAAAACAAATCAAAACTACAATGAGATATCACCACACACCTGTCAGGAAGGCTAAAATCAAAAGCACAAACAACAACAGCAAGGATGTGGAGAAAGGGGAACCCTCGTGCACTGCTGGTGGGAATGCAAACTGGTGTAGCCATTCTGGAAGACAGTATAGAGGTTCCTCAAAAACTTAAAAATAGATGGGATGCCTGGGTGGCTCAGTCAGTTGAGCATCCAACTCTTGATTTCTGCCCAGGTCATGATCCCAGGGTTGTGGGACTGAGCCTCGCATCAGGCTTGTGGAGCCTGCTTAAGATTTTCTCTCGGGCGACTGGGTGGCTCAGTTGGTTAAGCGTCTGACTTTGGCCCAGGTCATGAACTCATGGTTTGTGAGCTCAAGCCCTGCATTGGGCTCTGTGCTAACATCTCAGAGCCTGGAGATGGCTGCAGATTCTGTGTTTTCCTCTCTCTGCTCCTCCCCATTAGCACTGTCTCTCTCTCTCTCTATCAAAAATAAATAAACATTAAAAAAGAAAATTAAAAAACTCTCTCCCTGGCTTGGCTTGTGCTGTCTCTAAAAAAAATTAAAAAGTTAAAAGCAGAACTACACTACCAGTCAGCAATTGCACTACTAGGTATTTATCCAAAGAATACACGAATACTAATTCAAAGGGACACAAGCACCCCAATGTTTATAGCAGCTTATCTATAATAGTCAAACTACGGAAACAGCCCAAATGTCCGTGGAGAAAGAAGACATGGTACATACATATACAATGGAGTAACACTCAGCCACCCAAAAGAATGAAATCTTGCCATTTGCAACAATGTGGATGGAGCTAGAGAGTATTATGTTAAGTGAAAGAAGTCAGAGACAAATACCGTATGATTTTACTCATAGGTGAAATTTCAGAAACAAATGAGCAAAGAGGGGAAAAAAAAGAGAGAGGCAAACCAAGAAACAGATTCTTTTTTCTTTTTAATTTAAAAACAAGTTTTATTTTTAACATTTATTTTTGAGAGAAAGAGACAGAGCGCGAGCAGGAGAGGGACAGATCGAGAGGGAGGCACAGAATCCGAAGCAGGCTCCAGGCTCCTGAGCTGTCAGCACAGAGCCCAATGCGGGGCTCGAACTCGTAAGTGGTGAGATCATGACCTGAGCTGAAGTCGGATGCTTAACTGACTGAGCCACCCAGGCGCCCCAAAAGATTCCTAACTATACAGAATAAAGTGATGTTTACCAGAGGGAAGGTGGGTGGGGACATGGGTGAAATAGGGGATGGGGATTAAGGAGTACACTTCTTGTGATGAGCACCGGATGATGTATGGAAGTGCTGAATTACTATACTGTATACCTGAAACTCATATAACACTGTATATTAACTAACTGGAATTAAAATAAAAACTTTTTAAAAAGCTATTAACTTCTACCATTTTTTTAAATATGCATTTTTGAGAGAGAGAGAAAGCGTACAAATAGGGGAGGGACAGAAAGAGGGGGAGACAGAGGTTCAGACGCCAGCTCTGTGCTGATAGCAGAGCGCCTGAGGCAGGGCTCGAAATAACGAACTGAATCCTGAGACTGTGACCTGAGCCAAAGCTGGACACTTAACTGACTGTGCCACCCAGGCGCCCCTACCTTTTATGATTTATAAGATATTTATAAATATTTCTATATAGTTGCTGAATGCTTTTTTAAAAAATTAAAAACAAATTTTATTTTTATTATGGTAGCATATTTTTTACATAAAATTGCAATTTTAGTCATTTTAAGTGAAAATTTAGTGGCACTGGACCCACAAACGTATGGCCAACTAATCTGCCAAAGCAGGAAAGAATATCCAATGGAATAAAGACAGTCTCTTCAGCAAGTGGTGCTGGGAAAACTGGACAGCGACATGCAGAAGAATGAACCTGGACTACTTTCTTACACCATACACAAAAATAAACTCAAAATGGATGAAAGACCTCAATGTAAGACAGGAAACCATCAAAATCCTCGAGGAAAAAACAGGGAAAAACCTCTCTGATCTTGGCCGTAGCAACTTCTTACTCAACATGTCTCCGGAGGCAAGGGAAACTAAAGCAAAAATGAACTACTGGGACCTCATCAAAATAAAAAGCTTCTGCACAGCGAAGGAAACAATCAGCAAAACTAAAAGGCAACCGACAGAATGGGAGAAGATATTTGCAAATGACATATCAGATAAAGGGTTAGTATCGAAAATCTATAAAGAACTTATTAAACTCAACACCCAAAAAATAAATAATCCAGTGAAGAAATGGGCAAAAGACATGAATAAACACTTCTCCAAAGAAGACACCCAGATGGCCAACCAACACTTAAAAAATGCTCAACATCACTCATCATCAGGGAAATACAATCAAAACCACAATGAGATACCACCTCACACCTGTCAGAATGGCTAACACTAACAACTCAGGCAACAACAGATGTATGCGAGGATGCGGAGTAGAGGATCTCTTTTGCATCGTTGGTGGGAATGTAAGCTGGTGCAACCACTCTGGAAAATAGTATGGAGGTTCCTCAAAAAACTAAAAATAGAACTACCCTACGACCCAGCAACTGCACTACTGGCATTTATCCAAGGGATACAGGTGTGCTGTTTCGAAAGGGCACATGCACCCCAATGTTTACAGCAGCACTATCAACAATAGCCAAAGTATGGAAAGAGCCCAAACATCCATCGATGGATGAAATGATAAAGAAGATGTGGTATATATATACAATGGAGGATTACTCGGCAATCAAAAAGAAGGAAATCTTGCCATTTGCAACTATGTGGATGGAACTGGAGGGTATTACGCTAAGTGAAATTAGAGAAAGACAAAAATCATATGACTTCACTCGTATGAGGACTTTAAGAGACAAAAGAGATGAACTTAAGGGAAGGGAAACAAAAATAATATAAAAACAGGGCGGGGGACAAAACGGAAGAGACTCATAAAAAGGGAGAACAAACGGCGGGTTACTAGAGGGGTTGTGGGAGGGGGGATGGGATAAATCGGTAAGGGGCACTAAGGAATCTATCTATTCCTGAAATCATTGTTGCACTAATTTGGATGTAAATTAAAAAAATAAAAACAAGTTAAAAAAAAAAAAAAGAAAATTTAGTGGCACTAATTACATTTACAATGTTATTAAATAAACTATCACTACAACCTGTTCCCTAATCTTTTTCATCACCCCAAACAATTCTGTTTTCATTAAGCAGTAAGTCTCCAATTCTGCCATACCCCTAGCAACTCCCTAATATACCAGTCTCCTAATTTGCCTATTAAAGATTTTAAGTGGAATCATACAACATTTGTCCTTTGTATATAGCTTACCTCACTTAGCAAACTGTTTTCAGGACTCATTCATGCTATAGCAGGTAGTAGAATTTCATCATTTTTATGTCTGAAAAATATTCCATTGTATACTAACAGCACATTTTGTTTATTTAACAATCTGTTCATGGACACTTCAGTTGGTGCCATCTTTTGGCTATTGGGAGTAATGCTCCAATGAACAATGGCATACAAATACCTGTTTTGAGTCTGTTTTCAATTTTGGGGGAATATATTTAGATGTGGAATTGCTAGGTCATATAAAAATTCTTTGTTTAACTCTTTGAAGGATATTTAAATGCTTTTAATTTTATTTTTTTCTGGATGTTTACATATTTAGCATCTTTTATACAAATAGAGGAACCACTTCTTTTATAAATACTTCTTATGCTCTTGCAAAGCTCCTCACCATCTAGAGAACAAATACATACTCATTTGTATTTCTTTCTGATTCTTTCACCATTATTTCATTTTTTACATTTAACTCTTTAATCTATCTGAAGTTCACTTTGATGTATGTGAAGTATGAATTTAAATAATTTTTCCAGAACAGTTATCCATGAGTTCCAGCCTCATTAAGAAATAATTCCTTTTTGGGGCGCCTGGGTGGCTCGGTCGGTTAAGCATCCGACTTCGGCTCAGGTCATGATCTCATGGTCCGTGAGTTCGAGCCCCGCGTCGGGCTCTATGCTGACCACTCAGAGCCTGGAGCCTGTTTCAGATTCTGTGTCTCCCTCTCTCTCTCTGCCCCTCCCCTGTTCATGCTCTGTCTCTCTCTGTCTCAAAAATAAATGAACGTTTAAAAAAAAAAGAAATAATTCCTTTTTGCACCCAGTTGCCCATTCTATCCCCAACAATGAGGCTTCCATTTACACCTCCCTACTAATACTGTTTTTCAGTACAGTCAATTACCTCCTTAGTGATGAATCCAATGGATTATTTTTGGATCTTTTACAAGAAGTCAATACAATTAACTCAGTTCTTCTTGACACCCTCTCTCCTTTGGCTTCCACAACTTCACACTATAAGGTTCTCTACTCCTCCTCTATATATTAATTCTCTGACCTTTTTGCTGATTTCATGTGGTGTGCCCATCTTTTGGCTAACAATTATCAAGCTCTTACTATCTGTGTCAGGCACATTTCTAAGCACTTTTCACTTTGCCAAGCACTCAATCCTCACATAAGTCTCTAAAAAAAGTACCAATGATATCAGCTTAAATTTACTGGTCACTTTAGATACTTACCACACACAACAACACTACAGTAGGCACAATTATTATTTCTACTTAATGGGCTAGCAAACTGAGAGCCTTATTAGATCAAGTAAGTTGGCAATGGTCACTCAGTGAAGGAGTGTGTTGAGCCAGGATTCACACTCAGGCAGTATGCCTCCGAAATTCATTTTTTTTCAATGTGAACATTCACCAAGAGTCAACCACTAGACTTAGATTAAAAAAAAAAGTCAACTACTAGGCTAGCATCTCTTCATTAAAACATAAAACTGATGTTATTCTCCTATTCAAAAAAATCTTCCACTGATCCCCACTGTTTAAAGTCCAACCTTCTGAGTACTGCATACATGACCTTCCACGTATCTACACCTTCATTTTCAACTTAATTTCTTGTAATGCTTGTCCTTATAGCCTACTGAACTTGTTGCAGTTCCTTTTTAAAATACCCAATAAATGCCTAGGTTGAAATGTAATTATCTCTATGAAATCTTCTTGACACACCTCCCATTTCTCTTCTAAGTCAGAAATGACCAAAACTCCTATGGTTTCAACTGCAAGCTATACTGACTTCTAATACACTTCCAGGGGTTCACATTATTTCATCCATCCACTTAAAAGTTTATCTCACAACTCAATTTTAAAATGGGCAAAGGATCTGAAAAGACATTTCTCCAAAGAGGATATACAAATGTCCAACAGCACATGAAAAGATACTCTCAACATCTTTAGTCATCAGGGAAATGCAAGTCAAAACCACAATGAGGTATCCCTCCATACCCACTAGAATGCCTATAATCAAAAAGGTATATAATAAGAAGTATTGTTGATGTTATGGAGAAACTGAAGCCCTCATACATTGCTGGTGGGAATGTAAAAATGTGTGCCAAATAATTTGACAGTTACTCAAAAGGTTAAACACAGAGCTACCATATGGCCCATCATTTCCATTCTTCAGTATATATCCAAGAAAACTGAAAACATATGCCCACATAAAAATGTTCACCATGAATGTTCTTAGGAGCATTATTCATAACAGTCAAAAAGTGGAAACATTCCAATTATCTATCGACTCATAAAGGGGTAACCAAAAGGTGGTATATCCATATAATGGATTATTATTGTAAAAAGGAATGACATAATGATACATGCTACAACATGGATGAACCTTGACAACATTATGCTAAGTGAAAGAGGCCAGACACAAAAGGCCATATCCATTTTAATGGATGTCCAGAATGAGTAAATCCAGGGAAACACAAAATATATTAAAGGTTCCCAAGAGCCAAGGGCAAAGAGGAATAAGGAATGACTGCTAATGGGTATGGGGTTTCTTTGGGGTTGATGAAAGTATCTTAAAATTAGATACTATGTGATGGTTGCACAACTCTATGAATATACTAAAAACCACTGAATTACATTTTTAAAGGATGAATTTTCTGATACATAAATTACCTCAATAAAGCTGTTATTTAAAAAAGAGTTAATATTTCCCTGATGAGGAGTGACGTTGAGCATTTTTCATGTGCCTGTTGGCCATCTGGATGTCTTCTTTAGAGAAGTGTCTATTCATGTCTTCTGCCCATTTCTTCACTGGATCATTTGTTTTTCAAGTGTGGAGTTTGGTGAGTTCTTTACAGATTTTGGATACTAGCCCTTTGTCCGATATGTCATTTGCAAATATCTTTTCCCATTCCGTCGGTTGTCTTTTAGTTTTGTTGATTGTTTCCTTTGCAGTGCAGAAGCTTTTTATCTTCATGAGTTCCCAATAGTTCATTTTTGCTTTTAATTCCCTTGCCTTTGGGGATGTGTCAAGTATGAAATTGCTGCGGCTGAGGTCAGAGAGGCTTTTTCCTGCTTTCTCCTCTAGGGTTTTGGTGGTTTCCTGTCTCACATTCAGGTCCTTTACCCATTTTGAGATTATTTTTGTGAATGGTGTAAGAAAGTGGTCTAGTTTCATTCTTCTGCATGTTGCTGTCCAGTTCTCCCAGCACCATTTGTTAAAGAGACTGCCTTTTTTTCCATTGGATTTTCTTTCCCGCTTTGTCAAAGATTAGTTGGCCATACTTTTGTGGGTCCAATTCTGGAGTCACTCCTCATTAGGGAAATAAAAATCAAAACCACACTCAGATATCACCTCACACCAGTCAGGGTGGCTAAAATGAACAAATCAGGAGACTATAGATACTGGAGAGGATGTGGAGAAATGGGAACCCTCTTGCATTGTTGGTGGGAATGCAAACTGGTGCAGCCGCTCTGGAAAATAGTGTGGAGGTTCCTCAAAAAATTAAAAATAGATCTATCCTATGACCCAGCAATGCACTGCTAGGAACTTACCCAAGGGATACAGGAGTGCTGAGGCATAGGGGCACTTGTACCCCAATGTTTATAGCAGCACTTTCAACAATAGCCAAATTATAAAAAGAGCCTAAATGTCCATCAACTGATGAATGGATAATGAAATTGTGGTTTATATATACAATGGAATATTACTTGGCAATGCGAAAGAATGAAATATGACCTTTTGTAGCAACATGGATGTAGCTGGAGAGTGTTATGCTAAGTGAAATAAGTCATACAGAGAAAGACAGATACCATATGTTTTCACTCTTATGTGGATCCTGAGAAACTTAACAGAAGACCATGGGGGAGGGGAAGGGGGAAAAAAAGTTAGAGAGGGAGGGAGGCAAACCATAAGTGAATCTTAAAAACTGAGAACAAACTGAGGGTTGATGGGGGGTGGGAGGGAGGGGAAAGTGGGTGATGGTCATTGAGGGCACCTACTGGGATGAGCACTGGGTGTTGTATGGAAACCAATTTGACAATAAATTTCATATTAAAAAAAATAAAGGTAGGTAATTATGGGAAAAAAAAGAGTTATTAATTTGTATGAGAGAAAAACTCTGAAAATATGGGATCCATGGAAACAGAGAGAACTATTTTTTTGTTTGTTTGTTTCAGTACAATTTTATTTATAAATGCAAGCAGTGGGAGGGAGGTGGCAGGTCTGGTGCACACACTGTAGTTTCTTGACTGCTACTCTAGTAGTGGGCCATATTCTCGACTTTGTTCAAATCTAACTTGCTGTAGTGTGATGATCTGACCAAATTTAGCTTGGAAGCTTAACTTCTTACAATGCAATCAATATACAATGGAGGATAATGCATAATAGTATCTATTATTAATCATGGTCTGTAGCAAACATGTTTTTTGCTAGGCTGACAGAGAATTATTAAAGGAAGTCTTTGATAGGGTATTAACTACTACATAAAAGTGAAATTTATAAGGAATTACTTCTTCCATCCAAATTGCAAATTATATTTTTTACTCTGTATGTTAATAAACCAAAAGCAATTATAGTATAATGTACCACCTGTAAGTAATATTCTATTAGTTAATTTGCATGTTCTCATTACAATTATTTATTTCCATTAGGTAGAAGGCAACCTAAACTATTTTTATCCACCATGATTTCCATGCTTCATTACTTCAGTAAAGATCTATCCCAACAAAAAGACTTAGAACAAATGTTAATAAAAGATATCTGTGAAGGAACACATTTTCAAAGGACAAAAGATGGTATTTGATGAAATGCTAGTTATTGGGAATATCTGCTGTATCTGACACATTTATTTACTCATTAATAATATTCATTTACATTTTCCAGTCAGCACATGAGAAACCAAATTTTACCAATCTCTTTAAGTTGTTTGGAATTTTAATACACTCCATGGCCAAGTAAATTTCATTTAAAAATCAAATTCTAATATAGTGCAAAATGTTAAATGAATTCACAGCCATCATTGCAGTTCTAATTGCATGCTTTATCTAAAGACTAGAGAAGATTGTGCTAAATTATATGGAACGAACTAGTGTGCACTGTTTAGGCTATCCATTAACTGCCAGTCAAACTAATAACAGCAATCTCTTCTCTAATTTTCCTGGTGCAGCTGTTTATAGAATATCCTGGGCGTGTTCACTTCAATAGATACATAATAGCACAGACATCCACAATGAAAGCTGTAGTTTTTTTGTTTTCAAATTTTCCTAGAGACTGTATATTTTTTCTACCTTGCATATTCAATCACTTTCTTAAACTAACTGTTTTAAATAATCTGTAAATAAACTTAATTGTTATATTGTAGCTTTAAATTTTAAATCTATACTCTGAAGCCCAAATTCCAGGAAAACAAACCAAAAAAAAAAAAAAAAAAAAAAAAAAGACAGAAAAGAAAGAAAAGAAAAGAAAAGAAAAGAAAAGAAAAGAAAAGAAAAAAAGCCCCAAATATAAAAATCCTTTGTTCTTTTTACAGTACAAAATATCTCCAGCAGAGACTGGTTATGTCTTTACATGTGATTCACCAAGGAATGCATATGTGAAATTTATACTGACTTTTCTCAAATTATCTTTAAAGCTAAATAAATGTAATTTCATCATCACTAACCAATATGAATATTTACCATGTCTAAGCCTATGACTCAGGCATTTTAATTACTCAACACAGAATATAACACAAAATTATTTTTTGTAATACTGTAAACCAACAATTCACTCTTTTATAACATTAATTTTAAAAGAGCTAAACTTAATGACCTGTAAAAGAGCTAAACTTATTGACCTTATTGCCTGACTGGCAACCAGTGGTTGCCAGTATTTTAGATTTCAAATATAAAAATTAAAAAAATTAAGGAGACCCCCCAAAGATTAAGGAGACCCAAATTTGCCAAGGAAGAACAATATTTTATAAAAGAAAGATCATTTTAATATAAGAAAGATAAAAAGGACATAAATTCAGAATAAAGGACAACCTTTAAATTGGTAAGATTTAGGATTAGGAAAACTTTCTGCCAGTCTATTTATTTTTCTCATTTTAACAAATGGTAGTGAGAACTCTGACTGAGAGTCATGCTAGCAGCTGAAACAACTGATCTATATTCCATAAGACGAAAAACATTTTTAGGTCACCTTTGCAACCGTGTAAATTCAATAAGCCTTGAAAATCAGCAACTTACAATTCCTGCCTAAGCCTTCTTATCTTTGCCTTAGCATCTGCCAGTTCCACTGACAGATGTTGTCGACTTTCTGTTCGCTTCATGCCTGGAGAACCACAGGGTGACTGTGCAGATGAAGAGGCATGGGGTAAAAAATGAAGACCATCCCGTTCTTCAGAGAGTTCTACGATAGTCTAAGGAAATATGAAAATAAACACAGAATCACTATTAGTATTCTACATATCAGAGAACTAAACACACCAACACTATTCATTAAGTTTAAGTACTATACTGCAATACCAAAACAATTCATTGGTCAAAAATATCTAACTTTGTGAAATTCAGCTATCTTTTTAAAAAGTTTCATGCAACAGGGGCGCCCAGGTGGCTCAGTCAGTTAAGCGCCGACTTTGGCTCAGGTAATGATCTCCCAGTTCTTGAGTCCCAGCCCCATGTTGGGCTCTGTGCTGACAGCTCAGAGTCTGAAGCCTGCTTTGGATTCTGTGTCTCCCTCTCTGCTCCTTCCCCATTCGTGCTCTATCTCTCAAAAATAAATAAACATTAAAAAAATTTTTTTTAAAGTTTCACGCAACAGTTCATGGATTAGCTATTACTAGATAACACTAGAATAAGACTTAATACTTTTTTCCCTCCCTAATATTTTAATAAAGGAATCAAATGTGGTAAAATAACTATACTAGATAGCAACTATTGGAAAGGTGTAAAATACTTGTGGACAAAGGAAAGAAATTAACCCAAGCGCAATATGGCTACAACCATGCTGTCCAATAAGGTAGCCAATAGCACAAATAGTTAACTACAAATTTAAAAAGTCAAAAATACAGTTCCTTAGTGACACTAGCCACATTTTAAATATACAACATCCACATGGAGCTAGTGGTTACTGTATTAGCACAGAAATGCAATCTTGCCATTTTCACACAACATTGCTCTAGAATTGTAAACAGGGACCTCAGCAGGACCTAAGAGAACCTCTGAGGTTTAGTTCAATTGCTCTCTCTTTTTTAAAAATATTTATTTATTATTTGAGAAAGCATGCACTCGCACAAGAGAGAGCAGAAAAGGGGCAGAAAGAGAGGGAGAGAGAGAGATTCCCAAGCAGGCTCTGCACTGTCAGCACAGAGCCTGAACAGGGGGCTCTGTGAGATCATGACCCAACCCAAAATCAAGAGTCAGATGCTCAACCAAATGAACCACCCAGGCAACCCTAGTTTAATCTCTTAATTCTGCAGTAATGTAACTGAGGCACAGAGATTGATTTGTCCATGATCACAAAACTAATAGCAATGCCAAGACTCCTGGGCCAGCCTCTTGACTTCATATCCTTTCTATGTTCTCTTTCTTAAGACTAGTTCTAATCTGCATCCCATCTCAATGCTTCCTTTATTCCTTTCTCTAGAGTCTCTCCAAGGGACATAAATCTCATTCTACTCTCCCTAAACATGAACTTTAAGGGCTACCTAACCTACATTTACCTGACTCAATAATTTTCCTCCAATTTTCCTTTTATTGAAAAATTCTTATTCTAAACCAATTACTCAGCTTTTCTTTCAAACTTCTCGGGCAAACAGAAATTGTCTTTGTTAGTAATTTCAACTGTCTTACTCCAGGCAGAATAGGTGGGGTAACTACCTTGAGACAATGAAATCACCATTTTTGTTTTCTTATCACCAAGTCTTCTAATGCCCTCACTGAATCATTACTTTTATCCTTCTTTTTTCTTCTTCTTTTTCTTTTTTTAAAAACCACCCATCAGAATTCATTTCTTTATCCTTGGGATATATTTCAGCACCTGAATCAAGGTCTTTTCAACTATTGCTTTCACAGATTCCAGTATGCCTATTGATAAACTATAGAATGTGACTTCTCACCAGTTCCTTTTCTCTTTACAACTCCACATCTGCTCTCTATTCAATATATTCAGATTTTTCCAATGAAGGAACCATTCCTCTCTTGTGCCATGCCTCCTTTACTACCATTACTCCCTTGGCACCTATACATATGCCTGAACCTTTAACCACTCAACTCCTCCTTTCTGCCCAGATTTTCCTGGCTACTCTATAGAGTTCCTACTCAGAATGAAACTACAAATAAGGCCTTAAATGTCATCATTACTTTCTAATTTAACACTACCATGCCATTCTCTAACTATAGCCCACTCTCTGGGGAAAAAGAAATGGGAATGAATATTTATTGAACTCCTAGATAGAGGATTTTCCAACAAGATTTCATCCAATACTATAACCTGCAATACAGGCATTATGTCTATTTTAAGACATAAGGAAACCGTTCTTAGGTATTTACTCACAGGATACAAAAATGCTAATTCAAAGGGATATATGCACCCCAGTGTTTATAGCAGCATTATCTACAATACCCAAACTATGGAAACAGCCCAAATGTCTGACTGATTAATGGCTAATGTTGTGGTATGTGTATACACACACACACACACACACACACACACACACACACACACACACACACAATGAAGTAATATTCAGCCATCCAAAAGAGTGGAATCTTGCCATTGGCAACAATGTAGATGGAGTTAGAGAGTATTACACTAAGCGAAGTTAAGTCAGAGAAAGACAAATACCATATGATTTTACTCATATGTGGAGTTTACGAAACAAGACAAATGAGCAAAGAGGAAAAAGAAGAGAAAGAGGCAAACCAAAAAACATTCTTAACTGTAGAGAATCAACTGACGGTTACCAGACAGGTGTGTGTATGGGGGCGGGGGGGAGAGAAGATGGGTGAAATAAGTGATGGGGATTAAGGAGTGCACTTCTTGTGATGGGCACAAGGTGTTGTGTGGAAGTGTTGAATTACTATACTGTACACCTGAAACTCCTATAACACTATATCAACTAATTTTTTAAATACTTAAAAAATTTAAAAACTCAATTATTTTTTAAAAAGTTTTTAATGTTTATTTATTTTTGAGAGAGAGAGAGAGCAAGCACATTAGCAGGGGAAGGGCAGAGAGAGAAGGGGATACAGAATCCAAAGTGGGCTCCAGGCTCTGAGGTGTCAGCACAGAACCTGACGCGGGGCTCAAACTCACAAACCCTGAGATCATGACCTTAGCCAAAGTTGGATGCCTAACTGACTGAGACACCCAGGTGCCCCCAAAACTCAATTATTTTATTAAAATAACTTCCCTATTAGATTGTAATGATCTTTGATCCTTTTTTGAAAGTTTGTCATTTTGTTGCTCCCAAGCACTCTTAGCACAGGATCTTGCAAACAGCAGATATTTATTAATATACATCCAGGTATGAACATAAAAAGATGTATCAAAGCAAAGAAAAAATTCAGATGATTTAATAATTCTTACAGAACTCCCAATTGAGGAAAAGAATCAGAGATGTGCGAGCACATTCATGGACTTTGGCAAAGGTTTTATACAACAGGAAAACAGGCATTGGAGTTAGACTCAGCAAATTACTTCATTTCTCTGAGTTCAAGTATCTTCAATCTATTAAGATGAGGTTATTATACTGGCTTACAAAGACAGTATATTAAAACGTAACACAAAGCTTGGCATAAAATAAACAGTGACAATAAAGAGATCTTAAATTCATTAAAATCTCCTATTTGGTTTTTAGTAAAAGAAGAGGATTTAAGAAATACATGTTACAAGGAATTAAGAATAAGAAAGTTAAGGGGCGCCTGGGTGGCTCAGTCAGTTAAGCGTCGCACTTTGGCTCAGATCATGACCTCAGGGTTCACAAGTATGAGCCCTGCGGTGGGCTCTGTGCTGACAGCTCAGAGCCTGGAGCCTGTTTCAGATTCTGTTTCTCCCTCTCTCTCTGCCCCTCCCCCACTCACAATCTGTCTCTCTCTCTCAAAAACAAACATTAAGAAAAATTTTAACCAGAATAAAAAGTGAAAAGTAATTAAAAACAGAGTGATACATTCTATACATTCTACACACTATACATTCTAGTAAAACAATTACAACAAAAGATGAATCAAAACAGAAAAAAAAAAAAAAAAAGGCTCTGTTTTGACAAGGAAGGGCATCCTGTGAGCAGCCTGAAGCTTCTTAATACTGACTGAAAGGTAATGTCCTACTTTTGCCAGGCCACCAAATGGAGGGTATTTAAGTGCATAAATGGTGCCTGCTTTAACTCCTGGGATACTACCGCTTACCAGGTTATACATGTATGGGCAAAAAGGCCTGGAGCAGCCAAGTAGCCACCTTTGTGGCTATGGAACCTTCTAGAATTAAGTGGCCAAGTGTGAAGGAATGTATTGCTTAACTTAATAAGCTGACAGTCTGGGTTCTGCAGAGACCCTCCCAAGGGAAGATACAAAGCAAAAACAATTCTAATTGATGTTATTCTAAAAGGTGTCTCCCCCCTCCCCAACTCAAATTTTCTAGTAGGTCACAAGAGCCAGTAGTCTATGACAGAGCTAACGACATTAGCATATTTCAAGTTAAAGTCAGACAAAAAGGTAAACTCAACACAATAGAAAACACTTACATGGTATGTTCCAGCAGCAGCAGTAAGAGCCACCTGTGAGTTCTCCTGCATCAGTGGCTATGAGCTACAGGGTAGCCCTGCATGATTCTACCAATCCAACCTGGCCTGAACTGGCACAGAGCCCACCTGTGTAGCTATGAATGTCAATGTTGGTGTCAGAATAGCAGTTTTATGACTTCTATACCAGTTTTATGAGAAAAGGATCACTGTGTCCACATCCATAGTTCTCTTCTACTGGCTGCAAATGGGAATGCTTCAGCAAGCACAGTGTGGCCTGGATCTTTGACACATCACCGCAGGGGACCTGGTAGGCACATTCCTGGCCCTCATCAGCAGGATAGGAGCAAAAATTATGTCTGCAGCATTAGCTCTGCAGTTCAGGCTATTGCTGCAAATCCTACTCTATTCTTTAAAAAAATTTTTTTTTAATGTTTATTTATTTTTGAGACAGAGAGAGACAGAGCATGAACAGGGGAGGAGCAGAGAGAGAGGGAGACACAGAATCTGAAACAAGCTCCAGGCCCTGAGCTGTCAGCACAGAGCCCAACGTGGGGCTCAAACTCACAGACTGCGAGATCATGACCTGAGCCGAAGTTGGACGCTTAACTGACCAAGCCACCCAGGCGCCCCCCTACTCTATTCTTTTAGCATGGTGCTTGTGATAAGCATAGTGTGGACAAGGAGCACTAGTGACGCCTATGGCCCTCTTCAACCTGAGTGACACCTTCCCCTTACAAGGAGATGGGTCTGCAAGCTGAAAAGAGGCAGACCTATGTGTAACACCTGCTGTGATGGTTCTTCTCCTGGAAGTTCCATTCTTCTTTCTACATAGTGCTATGCACATGGAAGGGCCTTAAAAATATCCTTATGTACAGATTTTTATTTGTAATTTTGAAAGTCTAATTTTATTATAGCTTTCTGTGCACTTAAAAATGAGCATGATGCATTTTGTACTCTGAAGCGTTCCAAAAAATGTTATGAATATGATACTTACTCCTTCTTTCTTTCCTCTGGCATGCCTGGTAAGTTTTGTAGAGAAGTTACAAACCACAACCATACATATGCTTTCAATGTGTCTATTCAGTGTGACACCAAACTTTCCTCTGTTTTTTTTACATAAAATTTTTATATAAAATAAAATATTTTTATGGGGTGCCTGGGTGGCTCAGTTGGTTAAGTGTCTGACTTCAGCTCAGGTCATGATCTCACAGTTCACAAGTTTGAGTCCTGCATCAGGCTCTGTGCTGACAGCTGAGAGCCTGGAGCCTGCTTTGGATTCTATGTCTCCCTCTCTCTCTGTCCCTTCCCTGCTCGCACTCTGTGTGTCTCTCAAAAATAAAAAACAAAATACTAAAAAAATTTTTAAATAAGTAAATAAATAAATACTTTAGAGGGAAAAATATATTAAAATATTTTGGAGGAGAAAACAGAAGAGCTAAAGGGAAAATCTAAATAAGAACTTGTTTCAATCTAGTTGAATAACACAAAGTTATTACATTATGTATTATTGTATTACACTTAATATTTTTCGCAATTATTATTTTTTAAAAATGTTTATTTATTATGAGAGAGCAAGAAAGTGCAAATGTGAGTTGGGGAAGGGCAGAGACAGAGGGAGAGAGAGAATCCTAAGTAGGCTCCATGCTGTCAGTGCAGAGTCCAACACAGGGCTCAAACTCACAAACCATGAGATTAATGACCTAAGCCAAAATCAAGAGTTGGACGCTTAACTGACTGAACCGCCCAGATGCCCCACAATTATTTTTAATGATCTTTTCTAATTAGTCCACTGGTGGCCCAAACTGAAAAACTTTGCCCTAGAGAACGGGGTTTAAACCAGCTAGCAACTTGTTTCCCAAATAGCTTGAGACAAGAGAACACGACCAATTTTCGCTTGTTAAAAAAACAAATTCAATGAAAATGCATAGTCAGGCATGATAGGATAATACATCAAACAATCACTATAGTGTTTCATATTCCTTAGTTTTGACATAGATCATATAATGACAAATATTTTGTTCACATTCTCCAAAATAATATCCTTCTTCACCCAATATTAATAACTTCACAGAGTGAGATCAAACAATTCATACATGCCCTCAGAAGTCGGAGGACACCTTATCAAAATACAAATAGAAGAAATAAAAATGGAAGAATGTTTCAGAAAAAGAATAAAGCAGTAGAAAGATGTTAATATAAAAAGAAGATAAAGCACATGGGTCAAAACTCAGACTGAAAATAAAATAATCTTAGTATTTCAGGATAAGCTTGGTGTATACTAGGGACATTTTTCAATTCTCTCTTCTTTTGACCTGTCTTAGATTTAAAAAAAAAAAGTAGTTGTCACTCTAAAATATTTGTTTATTTCCTCTATTTTCTTCTCTTGTAATGCCTGAAAAAAAACTGAAAATTCCCAACTATACTAACATGAAAGTTTTGTTCAGAAAAAAAAAAAACCTTTAGGAATTTCTTTTTTCATTAGTCTTTCAACAAGTCTTTCATTAGTCCAAAGAGTAATCAAATTCTCTATAAATAAGTTCAAAACTGTCTCTCCCATGTAAATGGAACAACTGATCAAAGCTATACATTCTTCTGAATGGCAGAGTACTTTGGTCTGCTATTAACAAAATATTACTCACCATCACATGCACTGAAGTCTAGACTCCTATAAAATTAGCTGTTTTCAGAGAGTGCAGGCAAAAATCCTGGTGCAATTTTACTCTTTTAGAAAAGCCAAGTACTCTTACAGGAGCCTATAATAATTCTTTTTTAAAATCACACCTCATTTACTGACTACAAAATTTGAGACCTTTTTGTGAGACATTTTATTTAGAACACCTGTTACTCTCCATTTATTAACACTTATTTTTCCAACCTCAAAATGTGGCAATAAAAGAAATTAAGCAAATTCTCATGCTTCGAAGCAATGATTTTTCCATTTGCATCAACAGTATTTTCAGTTTCACACTATTGTACTGTTGCCAGAGCTATGGAGAGGACTTAAAAAAACACAAAGGAACAAAATCAGAATAATAATTTAAAAGAATGGAAAAAAGAATATCTAATTGCAATCTCTTTACTGGTGATTTGGGGCTCTTAAATATCCTTTTTTGTTCCTGTGTTGCAAAAAATAAAGACATAAAGTACTTTATTACCTGTCCCTAAGAAACAGAGTATCAATTTGAAAACCCTCTGAAATTGCCTTTTTTGGAAAGCAAACCTTCACAATATTCTGAAAGGAATTTACAAACCTCTGAATGTTCATCTCTTTCATCTATAAGTCTTTTTAGATGTAATGCCATATTTTTCAAGAGTGGCTCTATTTCCTCCTGAGACATATCAGTCACTTCCATCCATTGCAGATCAAACACATTTTCCTGATTATGGGTTACCTTTAGGAAAGAAATCAAAATCAGCAATTTTTCTAAATGGCTAATACTTAAAAATTGGTTTCACTTTACTGCAATATTAGCTTAAATATCATACAGTCCATATCATAAAAATGAGAAGCAAATATGATGCCTAAAGAAGACCTGGTAAAAAGGCTAATACTAAGAATTATTTTTACTAAATATAATCTTTAAATAAAAAATTTATATTTGTTTTCCTGTCAGCTAAAAAGCAAAACATTTAATTCAGGCATTACTAGGGGAAGGTAATATTGACATGTTTGATAACTGCTTTAACAAAATCAAATGAATTTTTCTTTAGGTAAGACTAAATTGTGCTGGATTCAAAAGCAAAAGTTTTTTAATCTTGTAGGATATATGTTATTGCACTTTTATACTTGAAAAGCTACATCTTTACAGATTCTGTAGATGACACTGTCCCAGAACCTTAGGAGAAAAGGGCTACCAACATAAAGATTTTAAAAAAATGCAAAACTTATATAAATGAAATACTTATTTCTTGCTTTCCATTTCTCACTGTGATTCTGATATTCTGCTTTAACTTTCACAAGAAACTGCAAAAATAATAATAATAAAAAAAACACTTTCAAGAATGATGGCAAATTTAGTAACTTGCAATACTTAGCATTTATTCAAAATAAAATACAAACTACAAAGCTAGCATAAACAAACAAATAAATATAAGGGGAAACTCCCAAAACAAAAACAAAAACAAAAACAAAAACCCTGGTATCTTGTGGAGTACTAATATGCTTACTGTTGACAACATTATTACTGACAAGAAGGCTGGGCTCTATGAATGCTAACAAAGAGAAAAGATGATATACAGAACACAGGTTATTAAAATAGAGAATTATTTTAAACACTACTAATTTTTACTATTTAAAAATTCTCTCTCTTATCTTAGTTCTCTAATCAACATGTAAAATTTAACATGATCTAGTTCTAAAAAGTCCTCTTAAGTACACAAGATTAAAAGCTCAAGACTAGATAGATGCAGAAATTAAAATCCATCTGTTAACTGTATCAATTACTTAATATTGCACAATATGTCCTAGATTTGAGTTCTTATATAGATGTTAAAATGACTAATGTGTTATAATTCAAGTAACATCTTCAATAAAAATTATACTGTGTCCATTCATTCAAAAGAAAATCACTGGAATGACTTAGTACTCGGGTTATCATCTTACTTCACATTAGTTTTGAATTACAGGCAGTGATCCATTTTCTGCTGCTTCTATTTACTATATACTGTTCATTCTGTGCTGTCTAACAAAGACATACACTTCATTCCTCAGACACTTTCTACCTAATGTCCCTATGGATAAAGGCAACAGTACATTGTAGTTAGTTAGCACTGTGCCATGAAGATTCATTTAAGAAACTATCTCTAAAGAGAAGACACTTTGTCTAATAGCAGAGTTCATCTAAATCTGACTTTGATTTGTTCTTGCTCATCATAGGACTTCAAGTCTTTGGGGACATATAAACACACCACAAGCTTTATAAAAATTAGTATATAAAAACCGTATATAGGTTATTACCTCTTGAATATGTGCGGCAACTGCTGCTTTTGTATCAAAATCTAAACCTTGAATTCTTTCAATAAATTCTTCTTTTTTCTGACACTAAAAGAAATGAATAAAACAATCATTCACATTTTATGGGATATAGTCCTTAATATGTTGTAAATAACTAAAAACTCAATAGGCCAAAAAGTTTGGTTATGTTTTGAACACTACAATGAGGGTTTTGTTGGTTTTGCATTTAAATGGTCTAATATACTCACTTAACAAAAAGATAACAATTTAGAAATATTTATTTAAAAAGCATGGCACTGAAAACCCATACTATTTTTATGCTGTAAAGTTCTAAAGTGGGAAACCATTACACAACCCATGTGAGGTCAGTACAATATTATTATGCTAACTTTACAAACAGAAAAGTAAAGAATCAAGAACTTGTTTCAGGGAGGATAAGTTACTTGCCAAAAAACACAGTGAGTCAGTGGCAGAATTCGGAATACAGCCAAAAAGCTCAGTCAGTCTTTGGCTATCATCAAACAAAACAGCCTTTCTTCTTGGAAAAAAAAAAAAACTGTAAGCAATTTTTACTTCAAGCTTACAATCCATTCTCACATCTTCATCCTATCAATCTTAATAAAAGAAACCTACTTTTGTGGCCCAGTTCAACATTTATAAGGTAGTACAATAAATATTTGATTTGTTTCTACAGTAACATAAAGTTACCAGGGACAAAATTTAAGAATATATATATATATATATATATATATATATATATATATATATATATATAAGTATACGTGTATCAAGTGGAATAAATGCAGCATTTATTGTGTAACTTTAAAAAAATCTTTATATAAACTAAAAATATTATGATGTAAATCTAATCTTTTTCTTTCTCAGTACTAAGTAACAGTTTAACATGCATCTTAGTATTTCTGCCTCCTGGGTCTACATCTCTTAAACTACAATCCAACTGCTAGTATAAATGTATTCTTGCAGCTACCAAATGAGAAGTGCATACAAAATAGAAAGCACTGCCTTGTCTAGCTTAAGCTGCATCTCCTGGGCCAATTACCAAACTACTAGTGAAGAGAATAGACTCACAAAAAGAAAAATTGGTTCTTAGATCATTAAGAAACTTAGCAAGGTTATGATTTACACTCTACGTATTTATTATATCAAATCGTAACATTCTACTTCCATTGCCTACAATTTAACTTAACACATTCCCATCAGTGCAAAAAGTTCTGTGTCCTATAAAAACAAAATTATTAGAATGACATAATAATATTAAAATTATGGGGTGACGGTTGGCTCGGCAGGTTAAGCATCTGACTCTTGATTTCAGCTCAGGCCATGATCTTACAGTTTGTGAGATCAAAGGCTCTGTGCTGACAGCATGGAGATGTTTGGGATTCTCTCTCTCCCTCTCTCTTTGCCCCCCCACCTACACATGTACTCACTTGCACAGTCTCTGCCAAAAATTAATAAATAAACTTTAAAATTAAATTCCTGAGAATGTACAATTTCTAGCTGTGACTAGGAAATCAGAGTTTTGGGGGAATGGGATTAAAACTAGTCAATTTAAAAATAAGATTTTCTTAATCTAGTAAATAGTATGTGATAGGTCTAGTGACAATTAAGAATAACTTTCTGATAGTACATCTGTGGTATATATTAACTACCTTTTTAGTTACGATATGCCCAATTTTTAAATTTAATGCTTCCAAAGATGTTGACCTATATATAGTTTTTGAGTGAATGATCATATAAAATTGGCAGGGTTATGATAACTGACTCACTGAAGGGTCCCCCGATTTCAACTGCCATATCTTTGTCTGCCTTCAACACACATACCTCCCTTTTCTAAGCCCTATAGCCATTATTTCTTTATTTATACTATCTTTAAGAGCTCATCATTTAACACAGTCTCAACACAAATCAATGAGATTTCTTCTTTTACTCTTAAAATACCCACAGTTTCTACTAAATCTCATCTTTATTCAAACTCTATAAGTTTCAAGAATTCCAAATATGCTTCATAAATAGGTTAGGCTTTTTTAAAGAATGCAGAATGAAGGTTGTAGGATCTTGAGGGATAGACTATCAAGATGGAAAAGAGAATGAGAGAAGATACAACTCTGAAGTTCAATTATCAGACCAAAGTTTTATTTAAGTGTTGTCCAATACAGTAATACAGCTGTCCAATATACCTGTCCAATACAGGTATACAGCTACTGAATACCAAAATGTAGCTAATGCAACTAAGAAATTGAAATTTTCATTTTAGGGGATCCTGGGTGGTTGGTTAAGTTGGTTAAGTGTCCGATTTAGGCTCAAGTCATGATCTCACGGTTTGTGAGTTCGAGCCCCGTATTGGGCTCTGTGCTGACAGCTCAGAGCCTGGAGACTGCTTAGGATTCTGTCTCTCTCACACTCTTCCCCTCCCCCACTCATGCTGTTTCTCTCTGTCAAAAATAAACATTACAAATTTTTTTTAAAAAGAAAATTTCATTTTATTTAATAGTAATTGATTTTAATTTAAATACCCACATGTGGCTCGCAGTGGCTACTGTATTGACAGCCCAGTTCCAGAGCATAAATAAAGAAGTATGGTGTTGGGGCTCCTATTGGTTAAGCGTCCAGCTTCGGCTCAGGTCATGATCTCGTGGTTCTTGAGTTAAAGCCCTGCATCTGGCTCTGTGCTGACAGCTCAGAGCCTGGAGCCTGCTTCAGTTTTTATGTCTCCTTATCTCTGCCCCTCATGCGCTCGCTCTCTCTCTCTCTCTCTCTCTCCTTCTCTATCTCGAATGAATATACATTAAAAAAAAAAGTATGGTGTTAAAAATAGACCTATAAATAATTTTACTTCCAGCAATGAAGACTCTTGTGAAGAAGACTAAATAATCATTACAAATTGTTTTTTCCACTTAAAATGAAGCTCTCTTTTATCTTTATATAAAGTTTTGAATGTGTTATGGGCACTAAAGTTATTTCTAACTCTATAATAGCAACTGATACTTAAGTCAGCAGATTACCATGATATTCTAAGAATATCTGGGAAGCTGGGATATAGGAAAAGAGCAGAAAAGTTATGTGGGTAGGAAGTTGGAGGCCTGGTGGGGAGAACTGCATTAACCCTAAAGTTCTGCATCTTTCACCACAGTATCATCTCTTAATATATTATTTCTCAAATTCCTTATAGTTTTACTTAGTACTCTCAGTGCTTTCTCTTATTAAAGAAAACAGGTTTATGTTTAAAAATCATACAAAAACAAGGAAAGAGTACCCAAAACAAGCTACTGAACAATAAAACAGTAAAATGAGGAACACATGCAATGTTTTCAGTAAGAATAAGAACACTGATGACTGAATAGAGAATAGAGATCATAGTTCCATCAAAAGTAAAACCAAAATAAGCCATGTAAAATAAATAAAAATAGAGAAATTAAAATTCCCTCTTTAAAGAATGGTTCTCCCACAACCCCAAATAGAAAATAATCAATGATGGCGAGGATATGGAGAAATTGGAACTCTATATACTGTTGGTGGGAATGTAAAATGGAACAGACACTATGGAAAACAATATGGCAGGTCCTAAAAAAGTTAAAAACAGACCCACCATATATGATCTAGCAGTTCCACTTCTGGATAGACACCAAAAAAATGGAAAGCAGTGACTCAAACAGCTATTTGTATACCCATATTTACAATAGTATAATTCACAATAGCCAAAAAGTGGAAGCAACCCAAGTGCCAATCAATGGGTGGATGAACAAAATGTAGTATATACATACAATGGAATATTACGTAGTCATAAAAGGAAAGACACTCTGACACATGCTACAACATTGATGAACCTTAAAGACATTACGCTAAGTGAAGTAAATCAGTTATAGAAGAACAAATACTGTATGATTCCACTTATGTGATGTCCTAGATTAGTCAAATTCATAAAGACAAGGTGGAATGGTGGTTGCCGGGGGTTGGAGGTAAAAGAGATATAGGGAATTACTGTTTAACAGGTATAGAGTTGCAGTTTTGGAAGATGAGAAAAGTTCTGAGATGGGTAGTGGTGATGGCTGCACAACAATGTGAATGTACTTAATGCTAATGAACTGTATTTAAAAATTTAGTAAAACAGTGAATTTTATGTTAGGTATAAATTTTCCCATGACAAAAAAAAAAAAGTTTCAGCAAAAAAATTCCCTCTTTATATTAAGCTACATTTGCTATTTTCATGTATTCTCAGAAAAATAAATGCCTCAACTAGAAGCTATGTATTATTTCCCCAAATGTAATGGAATAATTAATGTTCTAAAATGTTTTTAAGATGGTTTACAGATAACTGGTAGAAAAACATCAGAGTGTAGCCCTCAAGCTGAGCAAGTTCAAAAACAGTTTTCTGAATCAAATATGAGCCTTGTAATTGCTTATGAGGGCACACATAAAGATCAAAATTTTAATTCCAATCACACTTGACACTCAGTTACTTTCAATACTATGCAAACTGGTGAAAGTCCAAAATAAATAATATTTTTGGAGACTGAAGAGCCAGCACTAATATAAACCTAAGTTCTGCTGAATTTTACATGGTCTTTGAAGAAAGAAATTGGGAATCTTCTCTCAACTATCTCATGGCTCAGATGCAGAGCTATGTGTCCATAAAAATTTTAGCTAATACTCAGAACTGGTTTAGAAGATTTGTTACCCACTGAACAAGATTCTGGTGGAACTGGATTGGTTTAATTAGTCAATAATGAAAATATATAAGCCCTGGCCTTGAACAATCTTCTTTGTATTCAAAGTTATTCCTGTGGTTTATATTTATGTATAACTGAAGATAAAAAAGTCTTAATGTTTTCCAATTTTCTTATGCTTCTTTCCATTTCTATTTCTTTTTATGAATATAGCATCTTTTAAAACTTGTGGCTTACTGAATTCTTGAACTTTAGTATCATATCAGCAAACTTTAACTTGCTATTTCTACCTATGAATCACAAGTATAACAAAAAACTAATCCTGATGTGGAAAAACATATTTATGCAAGTTATAACATTAAATGTCAGACTTTTAACCTGTTGAATTACACAGGAATAGATTTTCTGTAATTGAGATTACATTTTAGACAGTGTTTAAACAATACTTGTTGGCTATTTAGCTTTGTCAACAGTTTCTTCTCCTGAAGTACATTTTGGCTCTTCAGTATCCACAAAGATTTCACACTGTTCATACAGGCAGTTAAAGGGGCTGACAGGGAGATTCTGATTGTTACCCATTTGATGTCATTAGCATCAGTAGCTCCCAAATACCTACAGGATGAAATCTAAATTCTATCTTAAATATAGGATACTAGAGAATTATAGAAAATAGGGTAGGGGTTAGCAGCTTAGATTTTATAATATTTTTTTATTGCTTTTACAAATGGTAATAATGGTTTCTTTAATATTTTATTTAGGCTTTCCCTAAACTGTTCATAAAAAGTCCTTAGTTCTGCTCTGTTTCTCCTGTCAATTTTCGTAACCAGCAATAACCAAACAGTAACCAGGAGTTACAACCAAATTTATGCTGTCACTATGTTACTTAAATTTACATAACGCTCATCAGTAGTGGGTATTTTTTTTATTTTTTTATTTTTTTAATTTTTAATGTTTATTTATTTTGAGAGAGGAATGCACAGAGTGTAAGCAGGGGAGGGGCAGAGAGAAAGGGAGACACAGAATCCGAAGCAGGGTCCAGGCCCTGAGCTCTCAGCACAAAGCCCGATGCAGGGCTTTAACTCACAAACCATGAGATCATGACCTGAGCTGAAGTCGGACGCTTACCCAACTGAGCCACCCAGGTGCCCCAGTAGTGGGTATTTTTAAAAGCAAAGAAAGTATTTAAAGCTGTAAATAATTAAGGCTGTGTTTCTAATTTAGGATCTGATGACCAAATTAGAATAGCAATGACTATAAACACTGTATTTGCTTAATATTTAGACAATTATAAAGTAAACACCTGTATATTACACAGCATGAAACTTAAATAACATGCGATGTGTAAGTATATAGCTCCCAAGCAATCAGCTCTAAAAACCACACTCTCTTGGATATATAATTTCTGGCATATGTATGTAAAAACTTACGGTCACAATATTTATTTGTTTACAAATAAATTCATTCCACAAATAACTGAGATAGTTTAACACTGTAATCACTCATCCAAAAAATGGCTGATTTAAGGAAAAATCAGCATAGAGAAATACATTTTGAAGTCAGACAAGAGCTTAATCTTAACTCTCTGGCCTGTTGGAAATACGAATCTAGAGCAACCATCTTGGTTTGTCAGGTACAGTCCCAGTTTACACATGCAGTTCCACCGTAATTGCTAACAGTTCTCTTTTCCTACTCTCACAAATGTCTTCATTAGGGGAACTTACATATCACCTGACCTAAATACCAACCTCTTCATGTGAAAAAAGAAATTACAAGAAAACCTATATAAAGAATCATACCTGAAAGAAAGTAGGCTTTCAATAAGCCACAGCCTGCTCTTATTATTATAATCAGTTATCAAAAGGGCAATATAATAACCCAGACTCCTAAATAACGTTTTTCATAATTTCTGCCTCTTTCTGTTGCTAATCCTTTCTCTTCTGTAGCACACATACATAAACACATAAATCATAAGGATATTTGGGAGAAGTTTTTAAGAGTACCTCTAAGAAAATTTGAAAAACCTGGGGTTACTAGAAGCCTCAGAATTAAAAAAATATACACAGTTTTTAAATGATACAGCTAGCTGATAATATAACTAAAGTTTGAAATGAAGTAACAGAGTGTTTTCCTTCAAAATGTCCTTAGTTTATAGTTATTTAAAAGTTCCTAATGTAGCCTTTGAAAAGCAATAGCCCATCTTTAAGTCTTTCAAAAACTACAGCCTGAAAAAATATATAAAGAAGTTATTAAAATGAAAATATGAAGAAATATTTTAACTTACCTGAACTGCACAACCCAGTAAAAGTAAAAGCAACTTTTTAACTTCTTCTGTGCCTTGTTCTGAAATAAAAATGATTGCTAAGTACTAAATTTCACTTTAGTTCCACTCTCTTTCTTACATTGGTAGAATTCATTGTTAAGTTACTATTCACAGCAACTTGACCCAAGGATTAAGTCTGCAAGTACAGTGAAGAATTCAAAAAAGCAGCTCTGTGTGCACAGTGTGGTAACAGCAGAAGAAATGACCAAGGATGTCCATTTTGAAGGGTTACAGTATAGACAAAATGGGCTTCAATGCTCTATCCAATAAAGTGTGCTAATTATAAATCCACTAGTTTTCCATAAATTATTATACTACACCAGTATACCAAATGAAGAACAGCTGATATAGGGGCATGCCATAAATTCAGTCAAAATGGTTCCTCATAAGTCTGGCTTCTTTTTAGGTCTATTAATGTTCTCTTTCTAAAACACATATATGATCCATCTACCTATAAAATTTAAATGGCTTTACACTGTGTAGACTCATGAGAATCCAAACCTTAAATGTTACAGCCAGGCTGGTAAAAATGAACATTTATAATAAACTGGATAAAATTAATGGTCTGTAACAGAACTGGATAGTACATTTGCTGTGCAACAGCACTCAATTCAGATTTTCTCAAAACATATACATCTGACAAAAAAAAAAAGTCATTTCTTTGGGCAGAATTTCACTATCAGGCCAATCTGTCCATAATAAAGTCCAAACCTTCTTTTCAAACATTTCCTCCTACTCTCCAGGAAACAATCTATTTTCTTAGCCACACCTGATCACCATTCCCCAAATATATACACATCTACACTCCTCTGCCTTCACTTCTGTTACTCTCTCTGCTTGTCTTTCTTCCCTACACCATCCCTCTAGTGAGCTACTTACAAATCATGATCCTAGACACCACTCTAACATCTCTGTGTAGTCTTCCCTGACCAAACCAGCCACCAGTGGTCCCCAACCCTCTCTTATCTGCCAACTATAAGAATAATGGCTCCATATTTCATATGCCTTAATACTTTTACAGAGCTCTATTTTGTATTAATTATTACATGGTTTCCCAGTCATCTGTGCATCTCTCACCAAAACACAAGATTCTGCAGAGTACAGACCATTTTCTTTATATTCCTGGTCTTTATAATTTGGTAGGTAATTATTAAATGCATGTGAAACTGAAAATAATTCCATTTCACATATAATTTTTTTTCATTTTTTAATTTGTATAGTCCCATCCCAGAATATCTCTAAAGACCATATAGCATTATGCAAAGTTAAGACTATCACATTATGCTAATTTTAATACTTACCAGAAAAAGGATTTTTGCCAATGATTAAGACATTTGGCAATGACATCATGATCAATTGCTGCAAAGTCTCCTGTAAAAAGATACCCCAATGGTTGTTATACAGGTAATGCTGATTAGTCAATAAGCTGTAACTTACGATTTGTGCACTTCTCTATGGATATGCTATACTGCAAATAAAAACCTTTCAAAAAGGTGAAAAAACTTACCCAAGGTCTTAAAAAGACTTCTAAGATCTTAAACTTTTTGTAACTTTAAGTTAAGGAATTAAGTAACTAAAATTATAGTATCAGCCAGACTTAATAACATATCAAATATCTACAAAATAAGTGTCCAAGTGAACAGGTCTAATATTGACTATTTGGAAATCTGAGTTTTAGGTATTAGATGATGATTTAAAGATGATTAAATAATATTCCTCAATAAAAGACCAAGCATGATTACTTTTTGGTCTTTTGTTACTTCTCTTTAAGGGAATTAAAAACCTCTATTAAAATTAAGGAAATTATGGAGCGCCTGGGTGGCTCAGTCAGTTGAATGTCCGACTTCCACTCAGGTCATGATCTCACGGTTTTTGAGTTTGAGCCCCATGTCAGGCTCTGTGCTGATAGCTCAGAGGCTGGAGCCTGCTTCGGATTCTGTGTCTCCCTCTCTCTTTGCCCCTCCCCCACTCATGCTCAGTCTCTCTCTCTCTCTCTCAAAAACAAATAAACATTAAAAAAATTAAGGACACTAGTTACTTCATTAAAAATTGTGTCTTAAGATCATTTCATGCAAGTGAGCTCTTCCTCAGTGAATCATTATATCTCCCCTCTATCTACAATAGATGTTTTAGTTCGATTTCTCTCAAATTGTCCGTGACAAGAATATATACACATTCTGATACTACGGGATGATTCAGAAGAATTGAATGCTTTCAAATTACTCATTTTAGTTAATACATCAACTATGCATCTTCCATTTTTATTATCCTTGTTTTGAGGAGATGAAGGAACACAATGTGTCTGTCATTACTATCACTAATAATGACATGCTACAAAGGGTCTGCAATGAATTAAGACTACAGGACGACAGGTGTCCCATGATATTGCTCAATGTTGTCCCGTGATATTGCTCAATCTATGCAAAATTATAGAAACAATTGTGAATGCCCTTATAATTTGGCTTTCACTATATATTCAGACATAACCAGTTACTGAGGAATACATTTTTAAAAGTGTTTAATTCTTTCTGAATCACTCTTTACTTAATACTATGATGAGGCAGCAAATATCATGAAAATTTAACTTGCATTGTTTTTAAAGATGTGTAATTCTAGATCCCATAAAGCATTTTCCCATAGCCAGTGTGTAACATGTACCAGAGGTTCATTAGAATTCATCTTTTATCTATAATTCCTTATAGGTATGTATTAGAAAGACTCAAAACATTTTCTTCAGTGTTATATATACTGGCTCTTTAAAAAACTATTACCAAAACATGGATACATGTTATTTTTTTTAATGTTTATTTATTTTTGAGAGAGAGAGAGCACGAACATACACGTGAGTGGGTGAAGGGCAGAGAGAGAATCCCAAACAAGTTCCTTCCTGTCAGTGCAGAACCCAACACGGGGCTCAAACCCAGAACTATGAGATCATGACCTACGCTGAAGCTGGATGCATGACTGAGCCACCCAGGTGCCCCAAAGCATGCACACATTTAAAGAAAAAGTATACACTCACTATGTGTATCATGTCAGATAAATAATTAAGAGTAAGTGTCAAGAAGTGCTAAAATCACTTACTCCAAAGACTGAGTCTGGTTATTTAATAAATAAAATTTCCAGTTCAAAGCAAGTTACCTCAGGCAGAATATGTTATTAGCTAAGTATGTAACAGCTAAATGGACCTAAAGAATCATTCTTTGTTTCCTTGCCTTGAAGCAAAATTATCAAGATTACATGGACATACTGTTGTATTTTCATTTTCATTTGTCTCCATATACTTTTTAATTTCTTCTCTAATTGCCTAGTTGACCCACTCATTCTTTAGTAGGATGTTCTTTAACCTTCATGCTTTTGGAGGTTTTCCAGACTTTTTCCTGTGCTTGATTTCAAGTTTCATAGCATTGTGGTCTGAAAGTGTGCATGGCATGATCTCAATTCTTTTATACTACGTAAGGGCTGTTTTGTGACCCAGTATGTGATCTTGGAGAATGTTCCATGTGCACTCGAGAAGAAAGTATATTCTGTTGCTGTGGGATGCAGAGTTCTAAATATATCTGTCAAGTCCATCTGATCCAATATATCATTCAGGGCCCTTGTTTCTTTATTTATTCTCTGTCTAGATATTCTATCCATTGTTGTAAGTGAAGTATTAAAGTCTCCTGCAATTACCAGGAGACTTATCAATTCTTATCAATAAGGTTGCTTATGTTTGTGATTAACTGTTTTATATATTTGGGGGATCCCAAATTTGGTGCATAGACATTTATAATTGTTAGCTCTTCCTGATGTATACACCCTATAATTCTTATATAATGCCCTTCTTCATCTCTTGTTACAACCTTTAATTTAAAGTCTAGTTAGTCTGATGTAAGTATGGCTACTCCAGCTTTCTTTTCATTTCCAGTAGCATGAGAGACAGTTTTCCATCCCCTCACTTTCAGTCTGAAGGCATCCTCAGGTCTAAAATGAGTCTCTTGTAGACAGCAAATAGATGGGTCTTGTTTTTTTATCCATTCTGATACCTTATGTCTTTTGGTTGGAGCAATTAGTCCATTTACATTCAGTGTTATTATTGAAAGATATGGATTTAGAGTCATTGTGATATCTGTAGGTTTCACACTTGTAGTGGTGTCTCTGGTACTTTGTGGTCCTTGCAACATTTCACTCACAAAATCCCCCTTAGGATCTCTTGTAGGGCTGGTTTAGTGGACGAATTCCTCCAGTTTTTGTTTGTTTGGGAAAACCTTTATCTCTCCTTCTATTCTGAATGACAGACTTGCTGGATAAAGGATTCTTGGCTGCATATTTTTTCTGTTCATCACATTGAAGATTTCCTGCCATTCCTTTCTGGCCTGCCAAGTTTCAGTAGACAGGTCTGCTACTACCCTTATGGGTCTACCTTTGTATGTTAAGGCCCACCTATCCCTAGGTGCTTTCAGAATTCTCTCTTTATCCTTGTATTTTGCCAGTTTCATTATGGTATGTCATGCAGAAGATCAATTCAAGTTATGTCTGAAGGGAGTTCTCTGTGCCTCTTGGATTTCAATGCCTGTTTCCTTCCCCAGATCAGGGAAGTTCTCAGCTATGATTTGTTCAAGTACACCTTCAGCCCCTTTCTCTCTCTTCTTCTTCTTCTGGAATTCCTGACACAGATATTGTTCTGTTTGATTGCATCACTTAGTTCTCTAATTCTCCCCTTGTACTCCTGGATTTTTTTATCTTTTTCTCAGCTTCCTCTTTTTCCATAATTTTATTTTCTAATTCACCTATTCTCTCCTCTGCCTCTTCAATCCACGATGAAGCCTTGAATAACTGGGGAGGCAGCCATATTCCTGGAGATGGCTGAATGTTATAAAGAGTGCCTGGGGGGTTCAGTCAGTTGAGCGTCTGACTTCAGCTCAGGTCATGATCTCACAGTTCATGGGTTCAAGTCCCACACTGGGGTCTGTGCTAACAGCTCAGAGCCTGGAGCCTGCTTCAGATTCTGTCTCCCTTTCTCTGCCCCTCCCCCACTCATGCTCTGTCTCTCTCAAAAGTAAATAATAAACATTAAAAAAAAAGACTACCTGTACATATATTGAAAAGAAATCATAAAAATGAGATGCATAAAAAAAAGCAATCACTGTTCTGTCTCTATCCCATTTAGCAGAGATAGTCTAAGAACAAAGAACATTCAAATTCAGTGTTATTAAAGAGGTATGAAATTTTAAGAGATTCTGAATTATTAGGAAAAAACCTTTACCTCAGTTTCAAGATAAAGGATAATTCTCATTTATACCACTTGTTTTGTGATAACATGTGTGAAAACTGGTAAATCATACCAGAAAACATCAACTTAGATTTTCAAGGTAATTTATTATATTGTTTTGCCATGTAACATTCCATGTTGGTATAATGTTATAAGGAAACTGTCCAGACCAATAGTAATCTTCAATATGTCCACAACCTCACTCCTCCACCCTCTTCCTCAGCTGGCTCCCCACTCCTGCCTACTCTGTTATCCCATGCCTCATGCTAACTCTGTTCAAAAAGATAAAAGCAATCTCATTGATCCTTTCATTGTATGGTATCATCAATAACCTAATGTGTTTGACTTTTATGCTATGCAACTCTAGTAGTTCGATGATACAATTGCTACAAAAAACTGCTATATTCAAACTTAACTCCATGTGTCTGAAAATGTACTTTAGTGTAGCAGAATCTGATACCTAGTACAGCATACTCTGGTAGAGTACAATCTGAATGTCTAGGCTTAAATGTCAGCTCCATGACTTACTGTGTATGTGACTTTTGTTGGGAAGGGCAGGAAATAAAACAAAAGTATAAAGTTTGTTTTTTTTTTAGTGGTCGTTATGAAATACTAGTTAATGGGAAAAAAAAATCTATCTTTTACGTTATTTCCAAGTATTAATTTAGTTATGTCTGAAAGTGATAATATTAGGCAAGGCAGCTAAAAACTACACAAATTTTAAAAATCCAATTATTCTAAAACCTCTATTTGGCTCTATGCATCCAGAAGATTTGTAAAAATTCCTATTTCCCTATTCTAATCTTACAAGTAACATTGAAAAATAAACAAAACATAAAAGATATCAGAGACTAAAAAAACCTGATTGCTACTGTTGAAACTCTATTAAATATCATCCCCAGATTTCCCAGACATCACCTAGTTCTAAAGATGTTCATTATTAAAGTGCTAAAGAAATGGAAAAATAATACATATTTGAGCCCAAGATAAATATGACTTTAAGTAGGAGGAACAGATTAATTGAAGAGTTAAGGATGATAATACATACGTATATGAATTAGTGAAGGTACTTCACTTTGTTAGAAAAGTGGCAAGAAAAGGGGCACCTGGGTGGCTCAGTTGGTTAACTGTCTGACTTCGGCTCAGGTCATGATCTTATGGTTCGTGGGTTTGGGCCCCATATTGGGCTCTGTGCTGACAGCTCAGAACCTGGAGCCTGTTTCAGATTCTGTGTCTCCCTCTCTCTCTTCCTCCCTCACTCATGCTCTGTCTCTCAAAAATAAATAAATGTGAATTTTTTTTTAAAAAGTGGTTAAGAAACATAAAAAATGTATAGAGAAAGAATTTTAGCAATATAACTGAAAGAATTGAGAAAACCAGAGCAGTTATTCATTCAACAAATATTTACTGTGTGTTTATTATCTCCCAGACATTGTTCTAGAAAATGGAAATACAGCAGTAAACAAACAAAAATCTGTGCTCTCATGGGGTAGACAGAAAATAAGTAAGTGATTTTGATGATAAGTGCTAAGTATAAAAATAAAGCAGGGAATGAGAAGGCGTACTGGAGATTGTGTTGTTTCACAGAACAGGGAGAAATTCTATCCTGGTATGAAAACAGCCTGGAGAACACCAATACTTAATAAAAAGAAAAAGACCAAACAAGAATGAACTGGCAAAATTTGCAACTACGTGGATGGAACTGGAGGGTATTATGCTAAGTGAAATTAGTCAGAGAAAGACAAAAATCATATGACTTCACTCATATGAGGACTTTAAGAGACAAAACAGATGAACATAAAGGAAGGGAAACAAAAATAATATAAAAACAGGGAGGGGGACAAAACAGAAGAGACTCATAAATATGGAGAACAAACTGGGGGTTACTGGAGGGGCTGTGGGAGGGAGGATGGGGTAAATGGGTAAGGGGCACTAAGGAATCTACTCCTGAAATCACTGTTGCACTATATGCTAACTAATTTGGATACAAATTTTAAAAAATAAAAAAGCAAATTAAAAGAAAAAAAGAACTGTCAGATTACATTAAAAGGAAAATAACAGTAAAGGTGCTCTGATAGGTACAAGTAATTTTATTCCTAGTACTTTTTGTTGGCTTACGGTTTTTCTATAAAAAATGGTATATTACCTACATTTTTAGTTGACCATCTAAAAGCTTTATTGATATACACACAAGCTTCCGTGAATTAAAGTTCATATTGCTAAAACACTGTAAGAAAGGCTATTTCATGTTTGTGCCAACACAGACAGTATTTAGTTAATCTTTAAAGATAACTTAAACTACGGGGTACCTGGGTGGTTCCGTCAGTTAAGTGTCCGACTCTTGATTTCAGTCCAGGTCATGATCTCGTGTTTTGTGAGATTGAGCCCAACGCTGGGCTCTGTACTAACAGCATTGAGCCTGCTTGGGGTTCTCTCTTCCTCTCTCTCTTCCCCACCCCACTTGTGCTTGTGCATACTCTCTCTTTCTCAAAATAAATAAACTTTAAAAATGTATCTAAGCTCATTTAAGAAAAAAAAGACAACTTAAACTAGGCTTCTCCTTCTTCCTAGAAGTTATCCAGAAACTACTTTCACAATAAGAAGTTAAACAATACTTCTGGCAAAGGTCTGGGCTCATATCCCTTTCCTGAATTACACACTGAGCAAAATGCTGTTACTAAAACTGCACATTACTATAGTACTAAACATAAGTTTCAAAGATTTCTAAAATATAAGTCTCTTCTCTAAGACTGATGATATAGGGGCACCTAGGTGGCTCAGTCAGTTAAGTGTCTGACTTTGGCTCAGGTCATGATTTCACAGTTCATGGGTTCAAGTCCCGTGTCAGGCTCTGTGCTGACAGCTCAGAGGCTGGAGCCTGCTTCGGATTCTGTCTCCCTCTCTCTCTGCCCCTCCCCCGCTCATGCTCTGTCAAAAATAAATAAAACATTAAAAAAATTTTTTTAATGAATAAACATAAAAAATATTCAAAAAATAAGACTTATGATCTATTTTAAAAATTCAAACATAATTACATTTATAATATTTGTATTTATACTTTTATCTGTGTTACTAGTGAAAAGAATTAAGACATTTTACATTTTAGTAGTCTATAAAAAAAAGTAAATGAATGGCATTAAAAGGAAAGACATTTCGGGCACCTTGGTGGCTTAGCTGTTGGGTGGCCGACTTTGGCTCATGTCATGATCTTGCAGTTTGTGGGTTCGAGCCCTGCTTCGGCTCTATGCTGACAGCTTGGAGCCTGGAGCCTGATGTAAATTCTGTGTCTCCCTCTCTCTGCCCCTCCCCCGCTCATGCTCTGTGTCTCTCTCTCCAAAATAAACATTAACAAAAAAAATTTTTTTAACTTGTTTAAAAAAAAGGGAAGAACATCTGACCAAAATGTCAAAAATATGATATCAAGTATGTGTTGTATAAAAAACAAAGAGTCTCATTTCCTTGGCTACTATATTTTATTAATAATCCAAATATTGGCTATTATAACACATATTAAACAAAAACCTTAATAAGTACCACCTTTCTCTGGCAACTAGATTAATGGTACCAGACCATTTCTTTTTAGTATTAACGACATTAACCATACAAAAACGTCCCAATAAATTTAAATTTCCTAATAGTATTCTTTTTTTTCTGAGCCTCAAATGATTCAGCTTATTATTTTAGTGGTAGTTGAGGAACCACATTGCTTCATTCAGTACTTATTTAAAATGCAGGCACAGTAGTCAAGACAAACACTGCTGCTGACAGAATTATAAAAATAGACTAAGATTTTACTAGCAAACTGTGTCTCTGATAATCAAATTCACTATTCATTCACAGGAATAAAAATAACACTTTTTAAAAATTCAAAGGGCCTAGGTAATTTTACATGATAGTTATAGCTTACTTATTTCTGACTTGAAAATTTCAAATATTTATTTGCAAGACAAAAATACTTGCCATATATGGATCAAGTGATTATCTGAAAAGGTCTAACTGCCACTAAACATGAAGAAGTGCATTTTCAATGAACTTCTCACAATCTATCCTTACCAGTTATTTTTCTCAAGACCTCTTATTATTACTCCCTCATTGTACTTATTTATCACAATCAAAAGTATTTTATTTAGTCATTTACTTGTCTATTATCCCTCTAATAAAACCGCTAAGTTCCATGAGATGAGGGACATGGTTTGTTGTGTTCACCACTGTAGCCCCAATGCCTTAGCATTCAATAACATGTAGCAGAAAAGAGAGGAAATCTGAATGACACTGTAATTCTTACTGAGCTTGTACATATTCCAAATCATTAAAATGAAAAAAAGGAGTAATACTGACACTTAAGTTTACCTATCATTACTAAAAAGATTCAATGAAATAATTCCTTCCACTAATAATCATTTCAGGGTATTCTGTCAATCTTCTTTTCTCCCTGGGAACCATTTCTACAAGATGACCCTGATTCCTACCAACCCATTAAAAAAAATTTGGAGACCACATTTATGAATTTTAGCATACCCAAATTCATTTTCCTTTTGTGAAACAGACCCACCATAATGTGTGACAATATTTTACCTCAATACTTTTTCTGAGGAGCATATGAGATATAAATAAATAATTTTAGTAGTTTTAATAGATTTCAGGGAAAATTTTGATTTTTCCAAAAGACAGGTAATTTAACAGGTGACAAAAACTGCACTGATTTAGACTTTAACTTGAAATCTGTCTTATATTAAACCAGGCCATGTGTGTCTTGGTTACATATATGAGGGAAAAAAATCAGCAAATCAATTAATTGTGCAAATAAGACAGTTGATCTATTCCTGAAGATACTTTAGAACTGTCGTGGGGGCGCCTGGGTGGCTCCGTCAGTTAAGTGTCCAACTCCTGATCTTGGTTCAAGACATGATCTTATGGATCATGGGATCAAGCCCCGCATCAGGCTCTGCGCTGACAGCATGGACTTTGGGATTCTCTGTCTCCCTCTCTCTCTGCCCCTTCCCTGCTTGCTCTCCATCTCTTTCTCAAGGTAAATAAGCATTTAAAAAAAAGTTTAGAAGTGTCTTGGAAACATTTTATCTAAGAATATGAAGCACTGGGTTGATGGCAGAAATAGTTTGGTAAACTGCCTCTACAGGAAAAACAGAAGGGAGTAATACAAGGAGAATTTCAATCTTCAGTAATATTTTGTGTCTTAAGTATCTGAAACAACACTGACAAAATGTTAAGATATTCATTCATGTCTAACCCTAAGTTAGTCCATTGGTATTCAAACAGATTAATAAAAAGAAAAGAATATGTAAGTGGTCATCCAGCAAATGTTAATGAAATATTACAGATGTGTCTAAAAAAATGGTGTCAACTCAACACAAGTCAAAATACTAATAATAAAATCACCAGGCATGATAAACATTTGGGCTTTTCAATTCTGGCACTATTAACATTTTGGGCTGGATAATTCTTAGTTTTGGGAAACTGTGCTGTGCACTATAAGACACTTAGCTGCATTCCTGGCTTCTACCCACTAAACGCTAGTAGTATTCCTAGGTGTAAGAACCAAAAATGTCTCTAATTACTGCCAAATGTCCCCCGGGGGATAAAAGCACCCTCCATTGAGGACCACTTATTTAAACTATTGAACTGATGGATTTCACAATTCTATCTTCCCCAAATTTCTTGGTGACTACAACATCGTTAGATTAACATGATTAATAAAAAGGTAATTTCAACACTTCGCTTTAGGCAGGAGGAAGACAAAGAACAAGACAGCAGTTTAATAAAAAAGAAATACTACTTCATGCTACAACATGAATGAACCTCGAAATCATTATGCTAGGTAAAAGAAGTCAGTAACAAAAGACCACATAGTGTACAATTCCATTTTTATGAAATGTCCAGAATAGGCAAATATACAGAGACAAAAATAGATTTTAGCAAATGCCTAATGCTGGAGTGGTGGTGGTGGTAGTGGTGGTGGTGGTGGTGGTAAATGTGTGTGCAGGACAGGGAAAACAGGAGTAACTGCTTTTAGATATAGGGTTTCTTTCTGGAGTGACAAAGCTATTCTAAAATTGGTTATTCTAAATATACTAAAAACCTCTGAATTGGACATTTTTAATGGGTTAATTATACGGTATATGAAGTACATCTAAATAAAGCTGTTTAGAAAATAAAAAGAGTGGTATACAATACAGAATTAGGTTGCACTGACAACTGATTTAAGATTCTGATGCAGAAATGCCTTTGCCTTCCAAGGAGTCTCATTGAAAGTTTCAAGGCAAACTTCCATCTCTCTAAAGATAGTGTAAAACCAAAATTCCAGCACTGTTTTTTTAAATTTTTTTTCAAGTTTTATTTTTGAAAGAGAGAGCATGAGTTGGGGAGAGGCAGAGAGAGAGGGAGACACAGAATGAGAAGCAGGCTCCAGGCTCTGAGCTGCCAGCACAGAGCCCGATGTGGGGCTCGAACTCACAGACCGTGAGATCATGACCTGAGCTGAAGTCAGACGCTTAACCAACTGAGCCACCCAGGTGCCCCACAGCATTGTTTTAAAGAACAAAACTGAAGACTGTCAAAATAAGCCACTGTATCACTTAATCTAGTCATTTGTTTCATATCTGAAAATACTGATATCAAACAACATTAAAAGACAAAACAGATGTATCATAAAACCTAACTTACTCATATCAACTGAAGGAAAATGACAGCTGGAATATTGGCAAATAATAAACAAAAGTTTATAAAAAAATCTAGCACAGACTTATTTCTGACAAGGAGCACTAGATATTAGAAAGGAAGGAAGGAATCCAAAAATGCTAGATAATTTTTAAAAATTTCTTTTAAAATGACTGAGCTCAAAATAAAAAGATAATCCTCAGTTAAAAGATAAAACAAAACAAAACAAAAACCTGAACCCTACAAAGGAAGACAAGAAAGAAGCTATTTTTCTTGGCCTTTGGTAGAGACTGAGGTGGGTTATTTCCCTAAGGATTTGCAATAATGTAGCACCAGCTTAAAAAAAAAAAATGGAAACACATAATTTACATACACACAAATGTAGAGAAAGAGATTCGGAAATCCACATATTCAGGCACTAATAGAGGTACTCTCCAGGCATTAGAAGTATGTTTGTATTTTGTCATCTTTTCTAGTTCGTATAGTATACAAGTATTGCTTCTAAGTATAGAGCTGCTTAAAATAAAATGGTTCTGGAATGGTTGCACAAATAAAACAAATTCTCTCTGGAACAATACATCTTTGGCCCAGACACAAAGTATTCCCACAGACAAATCCCCTCCCACCCAAAATAAGGTCACAATTACACACACACACCACACACGCGCGCGCACACACACACACCATTGCCCCTGCTGCCACCACCACCATAAGAAACAGCAAACTGAAAACAAAATGCAGGTTCAGATCCCCACGGATCTGACTTCAGATTTTGGAATTATCAGGCATAAAGTCTAAAATAGAAAAATTTTTTAATTTCTGAAGAAATAAAGGAATTAAAAGAATGATTAATAACAACATGAAAAGGCAAAGATATAAAGAATCAAACAGAACTTCTACAAAGGAAGGATGTAATTACTGAATCAAAAGTTAATCAGTGGGTTAAACAGAACATCTGACACATATGAAAGGCAAAATTAGCAAACTGGAGAGATAGTCCTGAAAAAAATACTCAGAATACAGTACAAGACTGATAAGGTAAAAGAAAATTTAATGAACATGGGGGATAGAGTAAGAAACTAATAAACATGTAATAGAAATACCTGAAGGATATCAGGCTAATATAAAAGGAAAGAGACATGAGAAGAGACAATATTAGCAACCAGGAGATAAAGTTTAACCTAGGAACAAAAGTTAGACTAACAGCTGACATCTCTAGAACTGAAAGGAATCCCGAAATAGAAGAATAAAATCTGTAAAACACTGAGAGAAAAGTAATTGTTAAAGAATTGCATACCCAATAAAATGATCTTTCAAGAACAAGGGTAAAATAAAAGCATTCTTGGACAAATAAAACATTGAGAAACTTTACCATCAACAAGCCCTCTTTAAATAAATATTTAAAGATATACTTCAGTAAGAAAATAATACCAAATAGAATCACTTCTCGGCCTTTTGGCTAAGATCAAGTGAAGAAAATAATACCAAATAGAATTCTGAGGTACAAAAGAAAACCACTGTGGGGGGGGGTGGGGGGAGGAAAACACATAGTTTGATCTAAAGGAACACTGAATCTATTTATTTAACACTACTTTCAGTATCTAATTTATAGGGTTTTTTAATTTATGGGGTTTTGATACTTTCAGTATCTAATTTATGGGGTTTTTAAAAAAGAAAACACAAGACAAGAACAGCTGAAAGATCATAAAGGGAAATAAATGGAGTTAAAGCACTCTAACATCATGGAACTATTACATAAAAGAGTAAAAATACCAAGTAATTTTGGCCTTTTTTTTGCTAGGTAAGAATGGAAGGTGTAATTTCAAGAGTGGCCTATAAAAAAAAAAGAAGTAGGATAAAAAGCATTTACACCAGTAGAAAAAAATATGAGGAAACACTTACAAATGGTATAATTCACCATAATAATTTAAACATTTAAAACTCATTTGCATTCAATCATAGAGCTTTCAACTGTATAAAGGAAAACTTGACACATCTATCATCATAATAGGAGATTCCAACTCATCTTTCTCAATAACTGATAGATCAAGAGACAAAATTAATCAGGCTATGGAAGTTTGAAAAATGCAATTAACAAGCTTGCTCTGACTCTGCACCCAAAAAACTGGAGAATACCTATCTTTCTGAAGCACACATCAAACTTTAATAAAATGTGACAACATAATAGGCCAAGCCAAGTAATTATTAACAAATGTCAAAGAATCAGTATCACAAAAGCCATTTTCTTTGACCAAAAACCAAAACCAAAAAAGAGTGCTTGAAAAATACCCTATGTTCAGAAATCTAAAGGCATATTTCTAAATACCTCAAGTGGAAAAAGAAATCACAAAACGAGAAAATGCAAAAAATAAATATTTTAAAGAATACAACATACCAAAATTTGTGTAATGCACCTATGGTGATTTGTAGAGGTGTCCTGATAGCCTGAAAAATGCTCATATTTAAACCACAAACTATGTATCTAATTTAAGTTTAAACAAGGACAATAAAAAGTACACTTTTCAAAGGCATAACTCTAGTAGCCTAACAAACTGTTGCACTATGCAAGCTCTCAGAAACTGGGAACTGGTTTTAAAATTTCATAAAGTACAATAATTATTTTTAAAATTAGGTAATATGAAGTGTTTGCTTGTATCTTTAATATTGCCTAAGAAATGGATTATGTCAATTCTACTCTATCTCCAGCAAATAAACCAGTATCTGACACATAATAATTAGCGTTTAGTATATTCTAGGTAAATAATACCTTTTGTTATTATACAAAAAATATGAATACATAAACATCAATTATAATACTAAATGAAGAAAAAGGACCACTTACCTGGTAATAAAATTTTATCTGTCTCACCAAAATGGATAGATTATGAATTCTAAGTGATGCATCATTGTTGACCTTTTTATTTACTCTCTGACTCTCCGATTTAGGATTGCTGTAAGAAATTTAAAAAAAATGCTTTAAACTAAAATTATACTCAAATACATGTATTAACCTATAGGTGACTGAAAATAACCACATTAAAAAATGTGTATCCATCTGCATTAACAGAGATGACCCAAAGGACAGATGATGTGTTTTGTGCTTCTAATTAATATAAATGCATCTGATATTTCTAAGACAATGGCAAAATAAATTTGAAACATAAGTTAGATATTTCTCTTCATTCTCATTTTGTTTCTCCATCTTCCTGGGATGAATAACCTCTTCTTTCTTTCAAATATATTTATTTCCATCACCCAAAATACATCTATTTAAATCAAGACTGTGGGACGCCTGGGTGGCTCAGTCAGTTAAGCATCCGACTTTGGCTCAGGTCATGATCTCACAGTGCATGAGTCTGAGACCTGCATCAGGCTCTGTGCTGACAGCTCAGAGGCTGGGGACTGCTTAGAAATCTTTGTCTCCCACTCTTTCTGTCCCTTCCCTGCTCATGCTCTGTCTCTCTCTCTCTTTGTGTCTCTCAAAAATAAACAAATATTAAAAAAATTCTTAAATAAAAAATAAATAAATCAAGATTATAAAATATGAGCTAATAACTAAGAAATGGTGTATCTCCTCAATAGATAATGGGGACTATATGTGAGCAGCCACTGTTCCACAGAAGTTAAAGAATGCAGTTATGACACAAGTTAATACTTTAATCTTAGGTAAACTATACAGATTCAATGAAAGCAAATGGTTGAAGGATTCTGAAGTAGCAGAAACTGAAAAAAAAAAAGTTAGACCATGGTTAAGAATGAGAAATTCAATCACAACCAAAAAAAAGGCAATATAAGTAAAAATATACAAGTGTGACTATACAAAACCAAAAAGCTTCTGCACAGCAAAGGAAACCATCAACGAAATGAAAAGTCAACTTATGGAATGGGAGAAAGTATTTTTCAAATCATATATCTGATAAGGGGGGTTAATATTCAAAATACATAAAAAGCTCATACAACAACAAAAAATGAAACATTCTGATTTTAAAATGGGCAGAGGAACTGAATAGACATTTTTTTCTAAAAAAGACCTACAAATGGCTAATAGGTACATGAAAAGGTACTCAACATCAGTAATCAAAAAAACACAAATCAAAACCATAATTAAGAATCACCTCATGTCTGTTAAAATGGTTACATCAAAAATGTAAGTGATAACAAGTGTTTTGGCAAGGATGTGGAAGAAAGGGAACTCTCGTGCACTGTTGTTAGGAATGTAAATTGTTGCAACCACCATAGAGGTTCATGAAAAATTAAAAACAGAACTACCATATAATCAGCAACTCCACTGCTCAATATATATGCCAAAGGAAATGAAAACAGAATCTCAAAAAGGTATCTGCATGTTCACTGCAGTATTATTTACAATAGCCAACACAGGAAAACAAACTGTCCATCAACAGATAAATGCATAAAGAAGATGTGAGACACACACACCTTATATATGTATTAAAATTATTACTCATTCATGAGAAAAGAAATTCTGCCACCTGCAACAGTCAAATGGACCTTGAGGGCGTTATGCTAAGTGTAATAAGACAAACAGACAAATACTTATATTCTTTTTAAGAATAGGAAATTCAAGTGGTGGCACTAGAACAGAAGAGTAAATCCATGCCAGAACATAAGCAGGTAAGAGCTAGTTCCTCATTAGGGCAAAGAGGTCAGGCTGGATAAAGACATTGCAAAGTGAAACGGCAGACAATAAATCAGGACTCCCTATGCAAGGGCTGAATGCATATCATAAAGCAGGAACCTAAGCAGTTATTGGGACAGAGTACTATCCTATGATTATGACTTTAAATGCAGTACCTCCACACAAGAATGCAGAGAAGAAATTGATAGCTATACAACAGAGAATAGGAACTGAATAGAAACCTCTCATTCCTTAATCCTTCCCTTTTGTACCCAGTCCATTACAATCCTAATGCCTTCAATTCCTTCCCCAGACAGATTAGACTCTATGGTGCTATATTTTGGTAATTCTCAAACTTTTAGGCTCCAAACAACTTTTGTTTTCATGGGCTATATTTACTGTAACAGAAATTAAAACTGAGAAGATATCACAGTTACTTATTAAGTCATTTTTAAAAATAATAAATTACACACTTAAAAATATCAAACAAAAAAATTAATGAGAATAGCATTGTTTTACTATTTTTACACATCTCTTTATTTTTTTATATAACTTATTGTCAAGTTAGCTAACACACAGGGTATACAGTGTGCTCTTGGCTTTGGGAGTAGATTCCCATGATTCATCACTTACATACAACACCCAGGGCTCATCCCAACAAATGCCCTCCTCAATGCCCATCACCCATTTCCCCCGCCCCCATCAACCTGTTTGTCCTCTGCATTTAAGAGTTTCTTATGGTTTGCCTCCCTCTCAGTAACTATTTTTTTTTCTTTCCCTTCCCCAATGGTCTTCTGTAAAGTTTCTCAAATTCCACATATGAATGAAAACATATGATATCTTGTCTTTCTCTGACTGACTTATTGCACGTAGTATTAAATGCCCTCTAGTTCCATCCACATTGTTGCAAATGGCGAGATTTCATTCTTTTTCACTGCCAAGTGGTATTCCATTGTATATATAAACCACATCTTCTTTATCCATTCATCAGTTGATGGACATTTGGGTTCTTTCCATCATTTGGCTATTGTTGACAGGGCTGCTATAAACATTGGGGTACATGTGCCCCCTATAAATCAGCACTCCTATATCTTTTAGATAAATTCCTAGTAGTGCTATTGCTGGGTCATAGGGAAATTCCATTTTTAAGTTTTTGAGGACCCTCCACACTGTTTTCCACAATGGGGCACCAGTTTGCATTCCTACCAACAGTGCAAGAGGGTTCTCCTTTCCCACATCCTTGCCAACATCTGTTGTTTCCTGAGTTAATTTTAGCCACTCTGACTGGTGTGAGGTGGTATCTCAATGTGGTTTTGATTTCTATTTCCCTGATGATGAGTGATGTTGATTGAGCATCTTTCATGTGTCTGTTAGCCATTTGGATGCCTTCTTTGGTAAAGTGTCTATTCATACCTTCTGCCCATTTCTTCACTGGATTATTTGTTCTTCAGGTGTTGAGTTTGGTAAGTTCTTTATAGATTTTGGATACTAACCCTTTATCCAATATGTTGTTTGCAAATATCTTCTCTCGTTCCATTGGTTGCCTTTTAGTTTTGTTGATTGTTCCCTTTGCTGTGTAGAAGCTTTTAATCTTGAGGAGGTCCCAACAGTTCATTTTTGCTTTTATTTCCCTTGCCTTGGGAGATGTGTGAAGTAAGAAGTTGCTGCAACCAAGGTCAAAAAGGTTGTTGCCTGTTTTCTCCTCTAGGATTTTGATGTCACATATTTATGTCTGTCATCCACTTTGAATTTATTTTTGTGTATGGTACAAGAAAGTGGTCCACTTTCATTCTTCTGCATGTTGCTGTCCAGTTCTTCCAGCACCAGTTTTGCTGAAGAGACTGTCTTTTTTTCCACTGGATACTCTTTACTGCTTTGTCGAAGATTAGTTGGCCATACATGTGTGGGTCCAGTTCTAGGCTCTCTTCTCTATTTCATTGGTCTCTGTGTCTGTTTTTGTGAAAATACCATACTGTCTTGATGATTACAACTTTGTAGTACAGGCTAAAGTCTGGGATTGTGATGGCCCCAGCTTTGATTTTCTTCTTCAACATTACTTTGGCTATTCGGGGTCTTTTGTGGTTCCATACAAATTTTAGAATTGTTTGTTCTAGCTCTGTGAAGAATGCTGGTGTTATTTTGATTGGGATTGCACTGAAATGTATAGACTGCTTTAGGTAGCATCGACATTTTAACAATATTTATTCTTCTAATCCATGAGCATGGATGTTTTTCCATTTTTTTGTGTCTTCTTCAATTTCTTTCATAAGCTTTCTATAGTTCTCAGCGTACAGATCTTTTACCTCTTTGGTTAGGTTTATTCCTAAGTATTTTATGATTCTTGGTTTGCACATCTCTTTAACATCTATTTTAAATTTAAAAAGCAGTCTTGCTCATCTTCTGCATTCATCTATTGTTTGTGGTATTTTGATTGACATACATGAAGAAAATTTAGCCTTACCAAGATATGTACTCTGAAATAAAGCGATAATTCTCTCCATAGGAGAACCTATGGAACCCCTGAGAGGATCCTCAAACCATATTCTGAGAATTACTGCTTTATTTCAACTATTATCTTGCCAGCACTCCCAACATATTGATCCTTTGTCATGTGACCAAACTCACACTGTCAATCTCCAACACTGAGCCAGTTCAACCATATTCAGTGGAATTGTTCACAACACTAGATGAGAAAATAATACAACCAAAATAAGCTGAATATCAAATAGGATAGAACAGTAGTGAGGCACTTTACAGAATGAGGTATCAGGAGGTGTAGCCCAAGTCACACCAAACTTAAGGACACAGAGCTTAGACTTCAAGGAAACTTAAGTAACTAAAATTTTCAGAAAATAATACTAGAGACAAGGGAACTACCCTAATACACAAGAAAGCTCTAAATATATGCCCTTGAGATTTTCGCTAAATACTAAGTTTGCCTGTGTACCCTAAATTCCACAAGACTGAGCAGAGGACAACCACAGGAATGCTGCAAACTAAGTAACAACCAAAGTTCACCAAGTGCAGGGAGAAATTCAAGTTCTGATCAGCCAGAGTGAAAAAGGAATCTTGAATAAACATCCACAACATTTAGTAAAGACCTCAGAAAAATGTCTTAGAAGTAGGACTAATCTAGGGGTACTTGGGTGGCTCAGTTGGTTGGGCATCCAACTCTTGCTTTCAGCACAGTTTGTGATCTCATGGTTTTGTGGGTTCAAGACCCACATTGGGCTCTGTGCTGGCAGCATGGAGCCTGTTTGGGATTCTCACTCTCTCCCTCTCTCTATGTCCACTCCCCACTTGTGCTGTCTGTCTCTCTCTAAATAAATAAATAGACTTAAAAAAAAAAAGCTAGCAGTTAAGTAAAAGCTATTCCAGAACCTCCCCAACAAAGCTTATAAATAAGCCTTGAAAGGATCAAGATGATTACAAGCAACATGACAATCTGCCAAAATAAAATTCATCACTCCTTAAAGGATAAGATCCAGATACTCCATAATATAATGATCAAAATGTCCTCTCTACAATCAAAAATTACTAGATATGCAGAAAAGGAAAAAAAATGATTCATGACCAGGAAAGAAAAATGGAAAGAGTCAATAGCAATAGAAACAGACCCAGAAATGAAAGAGATCATAAGAAGATCATGAGAGATAAGGACTTTTAAAAAGCTATTATAAATACAGTGGACCCTTGAACAACATGGGGATTAGAGGTGCTGACCCCTTGGCATGGCCAAAAATCCACATATAACTTCTGATTCCCCCAAAACTTAATTACTAATAGCCTACTATTGATCAGAGCCTTACCAATAACATAAACAGTCAATGAACACAAATTTTGTATATGTATATATACTGTATTCTTACAATAAACTAGAAGAAAAAAGAAAATTATAAGAGAAAATACATTTACATTACTGTATTTGTTGAAAATACCTGTGTGTAAGTGGACCCACACAGTTCAAGCCTATGTTATTCAAGGGCCAATTGTACATTAAAGGACTTAAAGGAAAGCATTAACATTATGTGGAGAGAAATGGAAACTACTCAAAAAAAACCCAAATGGAACTTCTAAAGCTAAAAGAAAATTTTTTTTAAATAATAAATATATACTGTATCTGAAATGGAAAATTTACTGCATGTGTTTAATAGTAGACAAGAAACTATAGCAAAAGATTAGAGAACCCCAAAAACACAACAATAAAAAAATCCAAAGCACAGAGAGAAAGAGAGCGAAAAGAAAAAACAGGCTGAAAAGAATGAAGTCTAAGTGATTTTGGGGGCAATATCAAACTTAGAGAAAAGTTGCAGGGATAAGTAGTCTTCTTCCTAAACTTCCTGAGAATAAGTTGCTAACCTGACACCCAATAATTCCCAAATATTTTAGTGTTTATTTTCTAAAAACACATATAATCACATATAAAAACACAAAATCATGAAATCAACAATATACCACTACCATCCAATCTTTAGATTCCATTCAAGTTTGTTATTCCCAAATAATAATGGATGTCCTTTAAAGGAAAAGGATCTAATTCAGAATCACACTTTTCATTCAATACTCTGAATTTCCACCGTTAGTTTCTTTCAGCTTGGAAGAGTTTCTGTCTTTCCTTGAATTTCACGACCCAAACACTTTAAAAGGTTAAAGCCAGTTATTCATAGAATGTCCTTCAATTGGGTTTACTTGATTAGACTGTGTCTGAGTTATAATTAAGTTCAGGTTGTGTATCTTTGACAGCAAAAACACAAAAGAGATGCTGTGCTGTTCTCAATGCATCTTAAGAGATGGTGCATGATTTCAATTTGTCCCATTACTGATAATATTCCCTTTTATCACTTGATTAAACCAGTAACTGCCAGTTTTCTCCATGACAATCATTATTTTTCTTTAGTAATTATTAAATATTTTGTGAAAACATACTTTGTAACTATGTCAATAATCTGATCTTCAATTTATTTATTTATATCAATACACAGTCATGGTTCCCTATAATACTCAATAGATCACAATCTATTAATATAATTACTCTGATAACTATTATAGATTGCCTTTTCATTTTGTTGATTGTTCTTTTATTGTACATAAGTTTTTAGTTTGATGCAATCCCATTTGTCTAATTTTGCTTATGTTGCCTGTGCTTTTAGAGTCATATCCCTAATTGAACTCTTTTTCAAACCAATTTATAATTTTCTCTAGGAAGAATTTTTATTACATATGCTTAAATGCTTCCTAGTTTTTGCTGTTACAGTGAATGTAATATTTTAAAAATATATTTGCTAATAGGTTACTACTGATCTGTGAAGCTATCAATTTTTATGGATTGCTCTTATCTTCAGAAACCTTGCTAAACTTTCTTATTCTAATGGGTTGTCTGTTGGTTTTTTCGGAGGTTGTCTTAAATTTGTAGTTTTTTCATACTGGTAATCAGTTATCCCAACACCAAATTACTAAAGAGCTTATTTCCCCCTGATCTCTATGATATATTAGAATCCTATATAAGTGTGGGCCTACTTTTGGAGTCCGTTGTGTTCCATTAGCCTATTTGTCTATTCTTGTCTTTAAAACCTTATTATATCACTACTTTTATTATTTTCTTGATTCCATTAGAGCAAGCCCCCTCACTATTATTTTCATGGAAAAACCTTGAGAATTACCAGAATCTTATTAATAATAATAATTTGATAAAGACTGACATTTCCATCAGTAACATTTTTAAGTTTTCCCACAAAAGTCTCATACACTTATTTTTTTATTTAGGTTTTTGTTTATGAAATGGATTTGTTTTCTATTATACTGTGTATTTGGTCATTGCTAGTATGTAATAGGAAAGCTGTTTTTGTATATTGAACTTCTGATTAACCACCTTTCAAAATTTAGTTTATTCAGTTCATTTTCTTGGGTTTTCTAGGTATAAAAAAATTCTATCATCAGCAAGTGACAGTTATCTCCTCTTCTCTAATCCTATATCTCGTTTCTACTTCTTTTTTTTTTTTAAGTTTATTTATTTATTTTGAGAGAGACAGAGACAGCACAAGTGGGAGAGGGGCAGAGAGAGAAGGAAAGCGAGAATCCCAAGCAGGCTCCAAGCTGTTGGCACAGCCAAAACCGAGAGCTGGACGCTCAACCCACTAAGCCACCCATTTGCCCCTCATTTCTATTTCTATTTCTTTATTTACTTTATTTACTTATTGCATCAACAAACAATAATGAAGATAAGAGCTATCCTTATCTTGTCCTCAAATTTAATAAGACAGCTTTTAACGTTTCACCATTAATATATGTTTGCTGTAATTTTCCGATACCTTCCTTCAAGTTAAGTTCCCTCCTATTCCTTATTCAGTATCTAAATGGGTGCTGAATTTTATCCAATTTTTCCTGCATCCATTCCCATCTGATTCTTCTTTTTCAATATGCTAATATAGTGAGTTACACTGTTGCATCTTGTAATACTGAATTACCCTCACAATCCCAGATTATTTACTCCATCAGCTCCACCCCATAGTATAACAACTATTCCCTTTTTTGGTAAATAACTCTATCATAGGCCTTCTAATACTAAATTGCCTTTATGCCTATCACTTTCTCACTAGACTAAAAGCACCCTGACAGCAGAAACCTTATCTTATTCACATTTTTATCTCTAAAAATTAGCATATATCTTAACAATGTTGTATGAATAAATAAAAATAATAATCTGAGACTAAGCATAGTGCTTCAAAAATGGTTCCTTCCTAATAAAAGTTATGAGATGACATTCTCCAAGCTAATAACTCACTTGGCAGTCTAGAATAGATACCCCCCACTAAGGTCTGTGTACCAAAGATCAGTTGAATAACAAAGTCCTAACCTACAATTTGAGATCTACAGAAACAAGGGAGAATGTGGTACTAAATAAAGCAGGCCAAATCTGACCTGTGACTGATTTATGCCTAGTACAAGAGAATTAATGAATAGCCCAAGGCAAATGAGTCTAACTAGAAAAGTGGGTCTCTGAGGTAAAAGCACCAACCAGAACTAGTTATTTACAAGGAAACTGTATTGCAGAAGTCAGATTATGTGTGATGGCAAACAAAGACAAACAGAAGCATGATCAAGAAGTCATGGTTAAAAACACAGAATACTGAAGGGAAAATCTTGTTTTATATAATCCACTCTGGTACACTTAGTGCGTTAAACAAATCCTGAGTACCTACTGTGGCCATATTAATATATAAAACCTTAGTTTAGTCAATCTATCATTGTGGAGAAAAGTACACAGATAACTGTAATTGGGAGAGGAGAGTAGGAACAACCCCAGTAACAAACATGTTAGGTAAACCTACAGTTAGTTACATAAACATTTCATCTGCAATCACAGACATTCAGTAAATATCTCTCTTTTTCAGCCTTCTTCTATCTTATTTTTATTTTCCTTACCCTATATTTGAATCTCCTTACATACCTTTCACCTGTGACTGCCTCCTATTCACACACTGGTAACAGACCTAAAAAACACTTTAGAGATTACCTAGTTTCACTCATCTAAATCAGAAAATCTAAGCCCAAAGGAGTAATTTGCCTAGACTCCTTGACTTTTTTTCCTTCGCTGTCTTTCAGCCTTTTCTCAGATAGGCTCATTCAGGAAAACAAAGAAAAGACCAAAAAGAAAAGATTTTAGCAATGTTATCTATAAAACCCACATGTACAGTAAATCACTGTTTTTATTGTATTGGTTGAGCATATTCTTAATTCTGTTTTCCCAGTCAGTAACCAAACTAAAGAATATTCATTTCCTCTTCATTTCAGTTGATATTTTAATAAACCCAGGTATTTAATTCTGACAACAAATATTTAAGAAAGATTTCAATATTACTACTAAAAGTATAAACTAAAAAATTGTACAAACTTATAATGTAAGCCCATTATTACGTGATAATACATTATTTGGATTATACTTTAAGATGAAGATGGATGTGTAATTTCTTTTTAAAAAAAATTTTTTTTTACATTTATTTATCTTTGAGAGACAGAGAGAGACAGAGCGTGAGTAGGGGAGGGGCAGAGAGAGAGGGAGACACAGAATCTGAAGCAGGCTCCAGGCTCTGAGCTGTCAGCACAGAGCCTGATATAGGGCTCGAACCCACGAACCGTGAGGTCATGACCTGACCCGAAGTCGGACGCTCAACTGACTGAGCCACCCAGGCACCCCGGATGTGCAATTTCTAATAAACATGAGTGATGTCATTCCAACTTTAACAACTTTTATAATGTAAACATTATTTTTGACAGTGTTGGTACCAAGTTTCTTTGTCTTAAGTTGATGTATTTTTTAAAGTTTAAAGGTTCTTTTTAAATTTTTTATTCCCAACAATCCTTACATGGTATTTCAAATTCTACTCGGTTGCCAGAAAAGCCTTTGGCCTCCTTTGTATAAAGCTCTTCTAAAAATTAACAAGTTTTAAGAATTTAGAATTTTGGTTTGCTCAAAATCTTTTAAGAACTTTTTCTAAAGATAAATTTAATATTAAGTTCTTTAAACCGTGAGAAAGATCCCTTGAAACAATTAAGACAATCCTGAATATAAAAAGAGGGAGCAGTTTAGTTTTTATACACTAAGGATAGCACATGAAATTTTAGGAATCTGGGAAAAAGCGAAAAATGCAACTTAGAAAAGCTAGAGAAAGTATTTTGAAAAATTTGCAGAATACTTCAACACCAAAAATTAACCTCACATTCAACAGGGATTATTAAAGATAGGGGGATGAAAGTTTCCTTCATCTTTTTTATAAAACTGTGGTGCTTTGTGTTTATAAATCTTTGCTGTGAATACATGGAGTTTGAGAGGATTTCTGTGATCTACTAGACTCATTTGGAAATCCAATAAAATAATAGAGTTCTTCGATAGAACAGGCTGATACTAGGTACTCAAAGCTTCAGTTTCAGTTTCTAATCTACATATCTATTGTGAGTTATTTTAGAATGTGCAAACAGAACTGGAAAGTTCCTACTTGTTTAGAATCAATGAATAATACATCACAGCCTATCCATAAACTTTCTGGACTTGGGAAACTAGGATAACTGCTAAGCACTCTAGGCATGGACCTAGAGAGCAATAAACTTTCAATTGGTTTCCCATTTGATTCATGCCCAATTTGAGTTAGGGTCACAATGACAGATGTTAGGATCACAGAAAACAAGCCCTTTCACCCTGAGAATGCAATCTCTTTATGTGAGAGGGACAGACTACCCTCAGGTGAAACTGTCTGAAAAGTCCTAATCCCCACTCTGATGAAAGATAGCTTAATAGTTAAGGCCAGACGTACTGAAAATTATGTACATCAAAAAAAGTAGTAACTTCAGAAAAAATAGTATTTTTTTCAAAAGAAAAACGTAGGCTCTGCAGAAAACATTATATAGTTATATTAATGTGAATACTGATTACTGATTTAACTCAACTTGTAATAAATACATTAGAAGGACAGGATAAGAAGATATACAGACGGCAAAAAAAAAAAAAAAAAAAAAGCTTAAATCTCATCTACCATTATCCGGAAGTCAATAGACAATGTCTAAAAGGGATAAATCAAGAAATATGAAGGTAGGCATATTATCACTATAAATGGGAGTACATGACAGACGAAATTGCTTTAAAAAAGTTAAAAGTTCTTACTCTAGGAAACAGAACTGAGAGGTAAATTAGGGTAGGGATTGCCATTTTTCAATATGAACCTTAGTTTTAACTACATAAAACATTTCTTAAAGAGAGTAAAAACACCAGCCAAAAAAAAAAAAAAATCGTTTCATGAAGGCTGTCCATTTTATTTACTTCTAGGAAAAAAGATATGTAATTGTATTTGACTGTTACTGAGCTGCAGCACATTTAATGAGGCTGTACATGTAGGAGTCAGTGCTAGAGATTCAGAGTCATGAGACAATTGTCAGGCTATGAATAAACTTAAGAAAATAAAACAGTATAAAAAATTTCTTCTGTAAAAATATGCATTCCATTAAAGACAGAAAGCACTCCACTCCTGCATGTATTTTAAGGTTCATTTTTTTCATACAACAAAAGGCACAGTATAATAATTTAAACAAAGTGGGTATAGTATGAATCCAGAATTCTCTAAAAAGAAATTGTACTCTTATTAAATATTCTAAATACTGTCTTTCATGTTTAACATTTAAAATGCTAAACAAAGATTAATTCAGAATACAGAGTCATGATTAATGAAGTTTTCATTAAACTCTTTTTGAAAGCATACTTTTTTTTTTTAGAATTTGTCTGGAAAGACCTTTCACTAAAATAAAAGATGAGCTACTAAATGATACACATGTGATATGTGAGCAAGTAACTTTCTAACCATACATAGCTATTTCCAAGCCAACATAATCCCAGATCAATCATTTCCTTTTACAAGATGAAAACTAAGAAATGTTTTAAAGAAAAAGAGCCTAGCAATATAGTTGAAATTTGTCCAACCAGAAGTTAAATGCAACATGGCAGTGAAAGAGGGCCTCGAGCAATTTCACATTTATAAATGACCTACTTATGACAAGATGCTTTAATTTCAATAAGCAGACAACAGTATTATCTACCACTGTATACAGTAATTTTTAAATTAGGGTAAAAGATGAAGAGAAAGTTAGCAATTCCATACTGCTAAGATTTTAAGATTTGGTCCTTGTATAACTAAGGATTATGTCTTTACTTATTCATTGACTAATATCTATGAGAAACAGAAATCTGATAGTTTTAATGGCTTTTTGCTCTTCTACCCAGACTGCAAGCCTGTTATGTATCCTCCTGAACCATCTGTTTAGTGTTGGTGCTTAACAACTACATGTGCTCATGTTTTTGATCATACCATTCTAATTTGAAACTAGTTGTACAAAGACATTTTTTTAATTTTTGAGATATTTTATATGGTAACATATAACTATATAACATTTGCATGTCACTATGAAACATCTGAAGTAAGTTATTTCCATATCTAACTTCAAATGTGCATATACCAGAATGATTGCTTTATGAAAAATAATGAACTAAGTAAGCATCATCACCATATAGGGTTATCCAAGTAGTAAGGTATCTCAGTCTTGAGTATAATCAGGGAAATAAGTGGTTTTTAAAAAAGAACCACTTCACCTTTCTCTCCCTTCTCACAGCAATCACTGTGCATGATGGCAAACAATAAAACGTAATACTAATATAATCTTTTATATATTTATAGGATATTTTCACATATCTTAACTAATATGATCTTCACAAAGACTGAACAGTAACTTTTGGAGAGGTGGGTGACATATAATTACCACACAGAGATCATCAACATAGCTCTCCTTCATGTACTTTCTCATAATTTAAGATACGTGGGGAGCCTGGGTGGCTCAGTCGGTTAAGCCTCCAACTCCTGATTTCGGCTCAAGTCATGATCTTGCAGGTTATGGGATGGAGCTCTGTGTCTGGCTCCATGCTGACAGTGCAAAGCCTGCTTGGGATTCTCTCTCCCTTTCTCTCTGCCCCTCCCCGTGCTCCCACACTCTCTCTAGTAAAATAATAAACATTAAAAAAAAAAGATATATTAAGTTACCTCTTCAGAAGTTGAAGAATATCTATGACATTTTCTAGGTAGCCCACAACTGAGTTAGCAGGACAGCATTATACTCACTGATTTAACAAAGAGAATTAATGCTTTAATTAAAAACAAAAAGGCAGATGGACACAAAAAGAATAAAAATCCAATACTATACATATATTTAACTTTGATTTTATCTGAATTGGATGAAATGACTGAATATCTATCTACCTTTTACTTCTTATAATGAGCCAACATGGGCTCTTCAAATATTAAGTTGTTTTTCAAACAGCTTGAGAACCCCTTCCCACTCATAAACATTACTAAGGACTCTAAAGAGCTTTTGTTTAGGTGAGTTATATCTATGTATATTTACTACATTAGAAATTAAAATTAAGAATCAGAAATTAATGTATTAATCCATCTAAAAATAACAAACTCATTGTAAGCACAAAGAACATTTTTATGATAAATAACTATCTTTTCCAAAAACAGAAAAAATTTTAGTGGGGAGTGACATTTCTTTACAACTGTGTAAATCTCTTTAATGTTTAGCTTAATAGAAAACATCTGGATTCTTAAATCTGCTTCTGCATTCAATGTGTGGTGAAACATTATTATGTTCAAACTATGTGAAGAAAATTAACCTCACACATATATGCAATCAGAAAGAGTACTTTAATAGTCCTTTAAGATAATTATTGATATTCTTCTTTGATACTACCAAACTTCAGTAAAGTCGTACTTTCTTAAAAGCTAGTTGCAATATGGAATCTGAAATCCTATCAGTGAACTCTTCTTACTGTTATACATTAAAATCCACTGGTGTACCTAGCATTTTGAATACATGTTTTACATATGCATGATTTCTTTTTTTTTTAATGTTTATTTATTCATTTTGAGAGAGAGAGAGAGAGAAAGAAAGAGAGAGAGAGAGAGTCAGTCACCACAGAGCCTGACATGGGGCTCGAACTCACAAACCATGAGATCATGACCTGAGCCAAAATCAAGAGTTGGTCACTTAGTCCACTAAGCCACTCAGGCACCCCTAACATATGCATGATTTCTTATCATGAATTATCATTTTGAAAATATTTATTCATTGAGTTATATGTATTTTCCAAACATGCACATTATTATTCAATATAAAAATTCACATTGAATAATATCACCCATATTATCATCAGAACTGTCTTTATTGAGAAGCTACCAAGTTCGTGTTTTCTGTAATTCAAATTTTATCACTGACAACAAAATCATTTGTTTTTCTTGAAATGGCCGGCCCACTTTGTTCATTTTTGAAAAAAATGTCTGCCGAATACTCAAACCTGAATAACCAGTTTGTCTGTCATTTTTTCACATCAAAAGTGTTCCACAAAACAGAGACTTGTTCAGCTCGCAACTCAAAAAAATTGTAAGTGCTTTTCCTTGAGATAATCATCACATTTTATTATGCAACAGAAGTGTTTTATGCATACTTTTCATTTTGTCCTACAGAATATTAAAAAGAAATGTACTCAAGGGTCAAGACTCAATAAACTAACTTTTACTGCTTCACCAAGAACATTTTTTTTAATATTTATTTTTTGGGGGGGAGAGAGAGAGAGACACTGTGAGCAGGGGAGGAGCAGAGAGAGAGGGAGACAGAGAATCCCAAGCAGGCTCCACACTGTCAGCACAGAGCTGACTTGGGGCTCGAACTCAGGATCTGTGAGATCACAACCTGAGCCAAAATCGAGAGCCAGACACAACCAACTGAGCCACCCAGGTGCCCCTCACCAAGAACATTTTTAAGTGAAACGTGATTTCTTTTAAACTCTAGGAACGCAACAGTGTGAAGAATACGATGACTATCAGAGTACAATTTGGTACCACTCCTTGATTCAAGCTAAGGTGTCAACAGTTTTACCCACCTGTGCTTTTCCAACATAGGCCCCAAAGGCAAATTACATCTTAATATTATTATAAAACTAATTTTGACCTGGCAGACTGGCAGGGGTCTGTTGGTCTCACTCTGAGATCCACTGTATTAAGTAAATCAATTCCTGTTCTTGGTATGGAGGCCTGAGGACTTAGTATTATGGCTAATCAGTACCTTCATCAAGTAACAGAACCTTCATTTATATGGTGGTCAACCACATAGCCAGTAACTAAAATAAAGTTTATAGCACCAATGAGCATCACTCATCTGTGATAGAACCTCCACCCACTGTCTTTAAACCTTATCATAGGTCAGAGAGGTTTGTTTAAATTTGTTTTCATCAGTATTTTGGGGTAGTATTTGCTCCAAATCCAGACAGTTCTAGAAACTCAAGAAATCTCAAACTGAGCTGATACATAATTAGATATTTTCCTTGATCAGTGACAGACTTAACTAGTACAGCTTTCACTCACATACTATCAATTCAATAGAGAAAGAATTCTTAACCTGAAGTCCAAAAACTCTCCAAGGTAATTTCAATAGTGCCCTTAATTAATTACCAGTGACAGGTATCATGGTTATTTTGAGAAGCAAGAAAGCTCTCTAAAGTTAAAAAAAAAAAAAAACAAAAAAAACACAACTTTATTTTTTTTATTTATTTATTTATTTTTTTTATTTTTTAATATATGAAATTTACTGTCAAATTGGTTTCCATACAACACCCAGTGCTCATCCCAAAAGGTGCCCTCCTCAATACCCATCACCCACCCTGCCCTCCCTCCCACCCCCCATCAACCCTCAGTTTGTTCTCAGTTTTTAACAGTCTCTAATGCTTTGGCTCTCTCCCACTCTAACCTCTTTTTTTTTTAAAAAAAACAACTTTAAAAAGTATTTTCCAAAGTACAATCGCTTATTAACAAACTAAAATATACGGTCATAGAAATTTACCTCAAATAAGAAATTGTAAAATTCAGTAAGAAAATCCTTTTGCCGTCAATTCCTCTAATATTAAAAAAAGTTCCCATACAGAATTACTCTAAGAATAAGAATTCTATTAAGAGCAGAATAAAAGTACCACAATATTGGTTTAATTTGCCCTTTTCAGTGTACCATAAAAGTACTCCCAAAGGGATCACAAACCTCCTCCATAATAAGCCTGCCAATTAAAAGAAAAATAAGATGGGGCATCTGGGTAGCTCAGTCGCTTGAGCGTCCAACTCTTGGTTTTGGCTCAGGTCATGGTCTCATGGTTCATGAATTCAAGCCCTGCATCCGGCTCTGTGCTAACAGCACAGAGTCTGTTTAGGATTTTCTCTCTCTCCTTCTCTCTCTGTCCCTCCCCTGCTCACTTACTCTCTCAAAATAAATAAAACTTAAAAAAAAATTTTTTTTAATAAAAACATAAAGGAAGATACTCATTCAAAAGGCACTGCTAGGGCACCTGGGTGGCTCAGTTGGTTTAGCATCCGACTTCGGCTCAGGTCATGATCTCTCTCACACACAGTTCGTGAGTTCGAGCTTCGTGTCGGGCTCTGTGCTGACAACTCAGAGCCTGGAGCCTGTTTCAGATTTTGTGTTTCCCTCACTCTCTGCCCCTCCCCCACTCACACTCTGTCTCTCTCTCAAAGATAAATAAACGTTCAAAAAAAGGCACTGCTAAAGACAGAAATGAAAGAAGAAATACAAGAAAAAAAAGTAGTAAAATAGAGAAAAAATGCCACACATACAAACCAAGTATTGCACTGGAAACAACATGATATGCTGGAAACCAAGTTAGAGGAGAGGTACACAAGCAGGGAAGTATGGAATTATTAACAAACAAGTTAAAGGAATTTGTAGCAGGGTCTACAAATGGCTCAAGAGAAATAAACTGTTTTAGGGACCTCCAATTTAATAAAATTAAATTTAGAGGGGCGCCTGGGTGGCTCTGTCAGTTAAGCATCTGACTTCGGCTCAGGTCATGATCTCACAGTTCGTGAGTTCGAGCCCCGCGTCGGGCTCTGTGCTGACAGCTCAGAGCCTGGAGCCTGCTTCTGCTTCTGTGTCTCCCTCTCTCTCTGCCCCTTCCCTGCTCATGCTCTCTCTCTGTCTCAAAAATAAATAAACATTAAAAAAACCTAAATTTAGAAAACAGAAGAATGACCTAGGATTTTAGAATATTTTGAAAGCAGCTGAGAATGCAAAGTTGATAGATAATGGGATATTTAAAAGAAAAATGTACAATACTCAACAAATATTGGACTTAATCTATGTGTTGGAGAATTAAAACAAAAATAAAAACAAAAGCTCTGGATAACTATGCAAAGACCAAAATTCCCTTCCAGAATAAATAACTCAGTAACACGCTATGTCTTCAGAATAAAGTATAAAACAAAATAATTATATGAATACTCTCAGATAACAAAAAAATTTACTGAGAACAGCACTGTCCAAACTCTGAAACACTGGTCTGAGTTCTTTCTATAAGCATAGACAGAAACTCTGAATCCTTGTAATTAACAGAAGTGTAACACAAAGATGGCTAAATTCTAACAACTGAGTAGTTAAAATGCAACTTAATCTTCAGGCAATTGTTAAATATCCTAGAGAAATTATATCGTATAAATGCAGACTTTAAAGCATTCTGACAGACCAGAAGAATTATAATAACACATCCTCAGAACTATTTTACTAAATATGAAAATGAAATATATACTTACAGTAATGAAAATATGAAGAGTATAAAATGTTTCTCATATAAAATTAAGCATCATTGTCAAAACACATCACTATATTACACATTTAAATGTTTCCAGTTGCAAGTCTAGAAAAATAAACTAAATGTCCTTATTTTTTCATGCATAATTAAGTATCCAAACTTAACATCCTTTTCTCAAGAAATACATAAGTTTAAGTCTGTCTGCTCAGCTTTAATCTTGACATATCATCCTTCATTCTTCCCTTTCACACACTATATCTAGAATTCCATCAATTCTTTTGCAAGTTCTTGAATGTGCTCCTCTTCTCCACTCACACAGCCCACACTGACTAGGACCTCACCACCATAAGCACAGATGACATCCATCACTACCCATCTATCTTCCTTACTTGTTCCTGCCTATTCTCCACCTTTGTTCCAAGCACTAATACAACGTAAGTTTCATTGATTTGCTCATGTAGTCTCAATACCTGCAATGGTATACGTAGTATATGCTTAATAAACATTGAATGAACAAATAAAGTCCATACCTAATCTTTTCTACAAACTAATGCTAAAGTCATTTTCCTTGTATTTTAATTCCCTAATAAGTAATTTTAAATGGTTCTCCAATGCCTGCCATGTGCAGTTTAAATTATAATAGTTATTTTTTAAGTTTCCCATAATCTGGCCTACTCTACTTATGGAACTTTATATTCTATTTCCCAACTTGGATGAATCCTCTACCAAGGCTCATCTCTTTACCACCTCCCAAATCATAAATATGATTTTTCCTCATGCTGATTCCCTAGCTTAAAATACCCTCCTCTCCTCATCTATGGCTACCCAAGTCCAATCATTCTTCAAGGTTTAAATTAAATCTAACTTCCTCCCCTTGACTTCCCTGACTATCCATCCTCTCTCTAGAGACCAAACCTGACTTATAACTGATTTCTAAACAGCAGGGCTCCCTAATCTACCCACGCTATCATACACACTCCATTTCACTCAAGAAAAAAAAAACCAACAAAAAACAAAAAACAAATAAACAAATAAATAACAAAAAGCAAACATACAAAATACATACAAATTAAAAAAGAAAAACAAACAAGCTAATAACAAGAGATTTGTTTCCAAATACATACTTGGGATCATTCACCATTCATTATAGATTCATCTTAATTATATACATTCAATACTTAACACAAAGACTTAAGTTGAAAACAAATGAGGTACTACAAGATTCTGAATCAATACTTGTACATATCCTATTTACAAAGATGGAAATACAGTTTAGTTCACTTGCAAAGATTTAAAATGTGGAGTTGGAAAAAAATTAAAATAACCTTCAATTATGAGAAAACTCAACACTCCAATTTCCTTCAACATTCAAGTTAACTGAGAATTTACTGTGGTTTACCTTTTTTTAACCAGTCTTGGCAAAACAGAATTGGAGTACTGCCTCCAGTGGTCTTTCCCCACAACTTCTCATCCTTCCCAATTCTGTAGTTTTGTTTTGTTTTGTTTTTAATGTTTATTTATTTATTTTGAGAGAGAGAACACACTCAAGCTGGTGGGGGAGGGGCAGAGAGACAGGGAGAGAGAGAATCCCAAGCAGGCTCTGTGTTGACAGAAAGATGCTCAAAAGACTGAGCCACCCAGGTACCCCTCCACAATTCTGTAGTAATCCAGGTCTTAAGCAAGGACTAGGACCCATCACCTAAAACTAAACTATCTTCCGTGGTGCTCTGAAAGGAAATAATCACTTCGTCAATGATATTACGGAGTTTACCATTTTTTTCTCACCTTCACTATGAAAGTAAATTACATTAAGAACACACCATTTTGTAAAATTTCCTGAAAAACTATTAAGATAGCCCACAAAATTTCCTGTGTAATACAAAAAGCATGGTTTTTTTTTAATATGAAATTTATTGTCAAATTGGTTTCCATACAACACCCAGTGCTCATCCCAAAAGGTGCCCTCCTCAATACCCATCACCCACCCTCCCCTCCCTCCCACCCCCCCCCATCAACCCTCAGTTTGTTCTCAGTTTTTAACAGTCTCTTATGCTTTGGCTCTCTCCCTCTCTAACCTCTTTTTTTTTTTTTTTTTTCTTCCCCTCCCCCATGGACTTCTGTTAAGTTTCTCAGGATCCACATAAGAGTGAAAACATCTGGTAGCTGTCTTTCTCTGTATGACTTATTTCACTTAGCATAACACTCTCCAGCTCCATCCACGTTGCTACAAAAGGCCATATTTCATTCTTTCTCATTGCCACGTAGTATTCCATTGTGTATATAAACCATAATGTCTTTATCCATTCATCAGTTGATGGACATTTAGGCTCTTTCCATAATTTGGCTATTGTTGAGAATGCTGCTATGAACATTGGGGTACAAGTGCCCCTATGCATCAGCACTCCTGTATCTCTTGGGTAAATTCCTAGCAGTACATTGTTGGGTCATAGGGTAGGTCTACTTTTAATTTTTTGAGGAACCTCCACACTGTTTTCCAGAGCGGCTGCACCAGTTTGCATTCCCACCAACAGTGCAAGAGGGTTCCCGTTTTTCCACATCCTCTCCCGCATCTACACTCTCCTGATTTGTTCATTTAGCCACTCTGAATGGCATGAAGTGATATCTGAGTGTGGTTTTGATTTGTATTTCCCTGACGAGGAGCAACATTGAGCATCTTTTCATGTGCCTGTTGGCCATCGGGATGTCTTCTTTAGAGAAGTGTCTATTCATGTTTTCTGCCCATTTCTTCACTGGATCATTTGTTTTTCGGGTGTGGAGTTTGGTGAGGTCTTTACAGATTTTGGATACTAGCCCACAAAGAGCATGTTAATATAAAAATTACAATTGCCAGTCTTCTTCCTTCCTTACTGTTAAATTTTTCTTTAATTATAACACTGTTATAATTAGCTATTTATTTCCCAGCTTTCCACTTTAATTCAAAATACTCATTTCTACCTCTAGTGGTAATCAAAAGACCATTAACCTTATATATTAAAAAAAAAAAAGGAAATAAATTCCTTCTCAACTTTAGTTATTTTCACTATATTCTATTTTATCCACCCATTAGCATGGTCTAACCCTGGCCCTAAATCACCATTCAGAATTGCAACTTTCAAAATCTCAAACTCTGAAAATCCCCTATTCCATCTCTTCTCACCTTCTCCTAATCCTACTCATCTTTCATCCTGTTGCAACCTCTCTAATCTATCAGCCTCCTCCTGATGACACTTGCTTTCCTCCTTCACTTTAATGCTCACACTCTATTAATTTCAACTATCCACCTGGATAGCCAACCCTACATCTACATTATAGATTCCCAAATCTGAGAAAACTCTACAGATCTTTTTGTTAGTTTCTGAGCAGCTAAGCATTATTGGGTAAGTTATTCAACCACACTGATTGGCTCCACTATAAATCTGTGGTTTCCAAATCTCAAATAAGCCATCAACCTCACATGACAATACATCTTTATGCAAGACAATTCACCTTTAACGGACTCCCTTTGTGATCTCCTCCCAGGAGTCTTGTGAATTTTCCTACTTTTCCTCAAACTTCCAGCCTTTTAATGTTACGGTTTCCTAGGATCTATCATCAGTTCCCTTCTGTATTTTTTCTGACACCCATGTCCTTAGATTCTGATATCTCTATCTCTATTCTAGACCTTTTCCCTGAGCACCACCAGACCTATGTATATCTATCCGCCCACAAGATACTTCTCATTGTTCACCAGACCCTCCAAAATAAACTCAGTACTTATTTTCTATACTTCCCCTCCCCTCAAATTTTCATCCTCTTGTAATGTCTTACTTTACTAAGGGCACTACCATCTGCTCTTTACCCAAGTAAAAAGTGTGGCAGTCATCCCAGACTCATGCCTTTCTCATTCTTTGTATCAAATCAGTAACCAAGTCCCATCACTTTCATACTGTCTCTCTTCTATATCACTTCTACATAAATGCTGTTACTATCTCTATTCTTGCCTCCATAAGCACCAAATTTAATCCTTCTAAAATGCAAATGCTATCTGTTTCAATTCCTTTCATGATTTCAATAGCCTATATTACTGTTTTTCAAGCTGGAGTACAGTAGTGACACCTTTTTAAAAAACAAAATTATCAAGAATCTCTGAGCATTATCCTATCGATATATATCCTAAGAGTCCATGGACCCTGTATGAGAAAGTGACTTAAGAAACTAGTCTTATTCTATGAAAAAAAAATTAATTGTGAATTATCACTGCAAAAGAATTTCTTGTTTTTATTACCTCTTGAAAAAAATTTGAATTAATGAAATTAAAACACAAAATTAAATTTCCTAAATTACCACAGACCCCCCAAGAATATCTGTGGACCTAGCTTAAGAAACACTAGTTATGATGGTTAATTTTATGTATAAACTTGGGTGGACCACAGTGCCCAGTATTTGGTCAAATATTGTTCTGGATGTTTCTTTCAATATGATTAACACATAAATCAATGGACTTTGAGTAAAGCAGATTACCCTCCGTGTGAGTGGACCTCATCCAGTCATTTGAAGGTGTTACTGGAACAAAGGCTGACCTCCTTGTAGCAAGCTTCCTTTGAACTCAATGCAATTCTTCCCTGAGTTTCCAACCCGCCTACCAGCCCACCAGCCTGCCCCATCAGCTATTAAACTAGCTAAACCTCCACAATCTCATGAGCCAATTCCTTAAAATAAATCTCTGTATACACACACACACACACACACACACACACACACACAGCCCTTGGTAGCCCTATTTCTCCAAAAAGAATGTGAAGTAACACATATCTCCACAGGAAAAAAATCCAACCTTCTTAACACGGTATCTAAGGACAGTCTCCCAATCCCCACCTCTTCAAACTCATCTCCTATGTGCAAGAAGCATACAATCTCTGCTTCAGCTGTACAATACAACCTATAGTTATTTGAGTCTACTATTTTTAGTCATATCTTCATGCCTCTTTTTATGCCATTTGCCTCCTACTCCAACTGTTTATGATTCGTATTTACCGAATTGGTCCTATTCAACTTTCATGTCCTAGTTCAAATTCTCCCTCTTCTAAGTGAATAATCACATCTCTCTTTGTGCCAACATTATTTCAAGAACATAATTCTACCATATAGCACATGTATCACACTGCAATTTATCTACATGTTGTTCTCCTTACTAGTGAGGAAAGACCGTATCTTATTCAGCATCATATCCCCAGTATCTAGCAGATAGTTTATCATATAGTGAGTGCTCGGGAACTACTCACTGAATAAACTGACCTTTAAGGAAACTATCTCTTCAGCCTTCTAATTCACTGAGTACTGTATTTTAGATCCTGACAAAACAGATCTCAGCCTTGAGTGCCACTCTGGCCCTCCTCAGGCCATGCCCCTCACCACTGAGCAAGCAATCCATGGAAGCAAGAGGATATACCCATACATAGATGACACTGCAGTTACCTAGAACTCTGGAAATTCTTGCCCAAATACCTCTAACCCAATTACAGGGCCTGCACAGGACTCTTTCCTAGGTCTGTCCTGAGGATGGACTATACAGATGTATGTATCACTGGGTCAAGGAGAGCTGTTTGGAAGAGCATGGGTCTTAGGCATGCCTACAGGATGCCCACAGGTATGCACATGAGACCTCTCTGTGGGGCTAGACAGAGCTAGGGATGTGGGGAGGAGGTTGAGCTCCACTACACTCTGATAAGAAACTGAGTTTTTGAATTCTAAATTCCATAAATTCTAAATTTGAATCTTTCAAGTCATCATGAAGGTATATTTTTCAGGTATACCTACTTTTCATGATAAAAGATCAGAACATAGTCAAAAATTTCTTAGTCTGGTTTATAACCTTTAAATATTTAAGCCTATCGTGGTAAATGAATACTTGCCCTGAGTCTCACAAATGTCAGAATAAACTTGATGAGTTTCATCAACCTAGTTTTATTAATTATTGAACTAGCAAAATAGAGCTAAGATAGAATAGGAATAAAATCATGAAGAAAGAGAATACAGACATACCACATCTTATTGTGCTTCACTTTACTGCACGTTGTAGATAATTATGTTTTTCACAAATTGAAGGTTTATGACGGTTAATCAAGTCTGTTGGTGCCATTTTGCCATTTTTTTTCCAATAGCATTTGCTTACTTTGTGTCCCTGTGCCACATTTTAGTAATTCTTGCAATATTTCAAACTTTTGATTCAATATTATTGTATTTATGATGGTGTGATCTTTGATGTTGGTATTGAAAATGTTCAGGGGTGCCACAAACCACACCCAAGTATACTAGTCAACAAATGTGTGTGTTTTGACTGCTCCACCAACCAGCCTGATCCAGGAATTAAACATAACTCTCAAGGCAGTTTCTTCCTCTATACCACACCACCTTTCTAAAAGTAGCTAGCTTAGTGATTACAAAATTGAATATTAGGTATCTTTTAATATCAATTAAATCTCAATTATTTTTAAATATTGAAAATTTCTGCCTATAGTGGTACCAATCTATGTCACAAATCCTAAAAGAAGGTCAACTGCTGTTCTGAAAGAGTATAGTTAAGAACTGATGTTTCCTGTGGGCACCTGGCTAGCTCAGTCAGTTGAGCATGAGATTCTTAATCTTGGCATCATGAGTTCAAGCCCCATGTTGGGTGGAGACATTACTTAAAAAAATAAATAAGTGGAGTGCCTGAGTGGCTCAGTCGGTTAAGCATTTGACTCTTGACTTCAGCTCAGGTCATGGTCTCATGTTTCTTGAGTTCGAGCCTCACATTGGGCTCTGTGCTGACAGTGCAGAGGCTGCTTAGGATTCTCTCTCTCTCTCTCTCTCTCTCTCTCTCTCTCTCCTTCCCTTCCCCTGCTCTCTCTCTCAAAAAATAAATAAACTAAAAAAATTTTATATATTTTTTTAATGTTTATTTATTTTTTGAGAGAGAGAGACAAAGACAGAGCATGAGTGGGGGAAGAGCAGGGAGAGAGGGGGACACAGAATCCAAAGCAGACTCCAGGCTCAGAGCTGTCAGCACAGAGCCTGACATGGGGCTCGAACCCACAAACCGTGAGATCATGACCTGAGCTGAAGTCAGATGCTTAACCGACTAAGCCACCCAGGCACCCCTAAAAAAATTTTTTTGAATAAATAAATTTTAAAAAATAAAAATAAGAATTGTTCCTTTTTGAGTTTCCCATATTAATACACATTACAGAAAAAATTTTCAGTTTAAAAATTTAAAAATACTCCCATATATAGCAACTAGTTTCTGTTCTCTAGGTTCTCATCGCTTTTTGTAGCTTAACTAGATATGGCTCATACAGCAAATCAGACAATGACTATGGACTGCTCTTAAAGACATCAGTCCAATACAAGGCTGTGGACAAAAATCCCAATATTTGGACATGATCAGTAACATTATCGGAAACCAAACTGAAGTCACTGTATATTCTAATACCATTCAAAAGCATGGACTATGACTTGTTCTTACAAAGTCAACTCAAGCAAGACATAACATAGGTGGGGAAAATATTCAATAAAGGTAATTAAATAATGGAACAGAGAAAGAACAAAAGGAGAAATAGAAGACAAACTAAAAAGTAAAGCAAATTAAATTCTACAATACTAGAGTTTTCAAAATTTTTTAAATTAATAAAATTATAAAATGTTTCATTTATTCCTTAACATTTAATGAAAACTTATACCAAATCTATGCTAGGTACTGGTGATACATAACAAAAACTTCTAGCCTCTAAATGCTAACTATCTAGTTGCTGCAGCACTTTTAACAATTTGGTAAAGATAGATATTAGATGATAGGGGAGAGAGCAATTAACTCTGCCAAGGGACTTCAGAGGGTATTAAAGAATGAGTTAAAATTTGCTAGGCAAAAAAAAGGGAAAGGGCAGTGTAGGGAAAAATGATTATTATGATAATAGGAATAAAGCAAAGATCAATAGCTAACAATACCTGAATCTTGCTATATGCCAAGCATTGTACACAAATTATCCTATTTGATTCTCATAACTCTGTGATTCTTTTTATCCTGTTTATAAATGAAGAAATTGAGACGTAACTTTCTAAAGATTTTATATCTACATAGATGTGATACCAATAGGAATTATATAAAACTAAGCTGTGAATGATCATTTGTTTGAAGAAACATAAAAAAGCAGGTTTGGCCTACTACACGACAATACTAATGACAGCAACCAGCACTGGGAATACAGTGGTCAACAAAACAGAAAATAGATACTATCTGTACATTATTAGAGATTAAGTCTACTCCAGGAAGGAAACACTATCTTTCATCTCACAGATGTAGGAACTGAGATTTGGAAATTTAAGTAAATTGTTTAGGTCATAAACTAGTATGTAGCATAGTGAGAATTAAACCTTGTCTGACTCAAAGCCCAAATTCATCCTACTTTACCACATAACCTTGCTATTATTCATTTATTCAACAGTAGTATATCAAGTACCTACTGTATGTTAAGCATATGCTAGAAATAAAGATGAAAGAGATAGTAGATGGTTTCAAGAAATTCACAGGTTAGTGGAGTCAAACATACCAAAAACTGCAATACAATGAGATAAATGCTATCAGACAAGAGTCCTATATAAGTACGTGTGATCACAGATTGAGAAGACAACTTGAAGAGGGGCAAGCCCAAAAGTAAGACCAGTCAGGGCTCCCACATTAATCCAAAAGTCAGGGACACATCTAAGAAAAATTTGGGAGGTAAATCACAAAACTTAGTAATAAGACAGCAACTATGACTGTATCATAAGTGTGTTTTTAAAAAAGCAACAAACAAAAACAAAACTAAACAAAAACTATGAGGCCCAATGAGAAAACCTGAGATGATCACACCAAAATTCAGAGTCAATGCCATACTTGGTAAGAAACCCATATATATATTTTAAAATATTTATTCATTTTTTGAGAGAGAGGGACAAGAGTGTGAGCAGGGGAGGAGCAGATAGAGAGAGAGACACACAGAAGCCAAAGCAGGCTCCAGTCTATGAGCTGTCAGCACACAGCCTGACGTGGGGCTCGAACCCACGAACTGCAAGATCATGACCTGAGCCAAAGTCGGAGACTTAACCGAGTCACCTAGGTGCCCTGAAACTCATGTATTTTATAAGTCACTTTAGGGTCATTATAAAGTTAGCACAACCTACTTTTGAATCTTATTTTTCTTTTTTTTTAATTGAAGTATAATTAACATACTTATTAGTTTCTGGTATACAGTATAATGATTCAACAACCCTATACATTATTCAGTGCTCATCAATGTAAGTGTACTCTTTCTTGATACCCTTTATCTATTTCATTGTCCCCAATCGACCTCTCCATACTTTCGAATCTTAAACACTCAAAGAACTAAGAAACACTTCTCAGTCAACTTCTCTATTAGATAAATGACTTCTGCTAGGTATATTTTATGAAGGTGCTTCTCAGGAAATACTTAAGGAGAATCTGCATGACCACGTGTCATAATTAAATGACATAATTAAAAAATTAATTTTAAATTAAAAATGATTTTCATAGTAGAGGACTCCTAAAGTTCCTTCAAGTTCAAGATTCTAAAAGAAGAAAAGCCAGAACAAGTATATAGTAACTGTCAGGTATTTCAAGTATAGATCTCTATCATTATCTAATGGGGCTGAATCATTTTTCTGACACCATTAATAATTTTCTCCATACTTAAAACCCTTATACATATCTTCAACTGCTTAGGTAATATAAATAGCATACTTTTAAACTTTAGAATTATGAAATTCACAACCATGTCATAAATTCCTCAAAATTTCATAGCAAGTAATATGCAAAATGGGTTATGGAACTGCATGACATCTCAAACAAGAAAATGATTATTTCTAGTGTAACCAAACCCTATATGTGGTAACCAGAAGTGAGAAATAAAGATTTCATTTGGCTGAAATTCAAAAATGCCCTGCAGCATACAGAAGAGCTGGCCCATCATTCCTGATCTCTAAAGAGCTTCCCCTTCCCCATTAGTTAAACAAGACTGATGCCATGTCACAAGCTCTTACAGAGATTCTTTGATTCAAGGAACTACTCAGTGAAATCCAGGATTTATCTCTGAATGCAGCGAATCCCAAGTCAGTGAACAGACTCCAAAATTATAAGGCAGAGTTGGTAAACAGGCATGAAGAAAATGTAAACAAAGTCCAAAATGGCAAATCCAAAGTCACTAATATTCTCACTTTTAATAAAGACTGTAGATGAAAAAAATATATATACCATAAGCTTTCTATAACAAAATTCTATGTCAAACCGAAAGCAGGAATAGCAAGGCTGCCAGGCCAAAAGTGTAATTATAAGTATATAAACAGATTTCCACTTTGGCCAAGATGGAATGTCAGGAACCAAATTACTCCCCTGCTTGAAAAAACTAGAAAAAGAAGGACAAAATATATTGTGTTTTTCAAGGCAATGGACATGAAAAAGCAAAGGACAATAGATCCCTGATAGATGGGAAACATACAAGATGAGTCCTACCATTGCCCCAACTTAATACCTTGAAAGGGTTCCTAGACCATAGAACAGGGATGGGGAACCCCGACAGAGCAATTACCTCCCTGAATTGAGGAGACAGAACTTAATCTAGAGACAACAAGGTGACTGTCATATACAAGGTAGAGTACATAAGAGTAGAAAAAGTTCACAGAAAAACCCAGAGATCTGCAGAAGGTATCCCTCAAGTCTTCAGCTGAGTACTTATTAGCATATACATGTGAGGAAACTACCCAAGAACAGTGGGGGGTCGGGGGGTGAGTACGGATAAGAGGGAATACCACCCAGAGCTCACACAGGTCCAGAAATAGCTCCTGTTCCTACCATCGAGGGTACTCAGAAGGGTTTTGCCAATAGAGTAACAAAGTAGTACTGCCTGATAAAACTTAAAAGCAGGACCTGAGAGATCAAACTGTTTCCAAGTAATTTAATGTATCCCAGAAGAAAGTTCAAGAATATGTAATGAAAAACAAAAATATCCAGCACCCCACAAGGTAAAATTCCAAATGTCTATCATCCAATCAAAAATTACCAGGCATGCCAAAGCAAAGAAATGCAATCCTTTATGAGGAGAAAAATCGATCAAAACCAATCCAGAAATGATACAGATAGAATTTGTAGAAATAAATATTAATCCAGTTATAACTGTACTCTATATATTCAAGTGGCTAGAGAAAAGACAAAGCATGAAAGCTACACACATGTGAGATACAAAAAGAACTCTATTTCTAGAATAGAATCATAATGTCTGAAATGAAAAAGAAGCTGGATGGAATTAACAGCAAATTAAACATTACAGAAGAAAAGATTAATGAAGTTGAAGACATAGCAAAATTATCCAAAATGAAACACAGAAGACTGAAAAAACATGAACACAACATCAGTGAACATCAAATAGCCTGATTTACATGTAATTGGGACTTCCAAAAGGGGAAGTGGGGGCAAGAATACACACACACACACACACACACACACACACACACACACACACACTTATATATTCTAATACAAATATTTATTTCTAAAAATAAAAAACAGCCAAAAATTTTCTGAATTTGTTAAGAACTGCACACCCACAGATCCAAGAAGCTCAACAAACTCCAAGCAAAACAAACATGAAGCAAAACAAAAATAGTTTCATTTTAGAAAGGGTTCTCACTCACAAATTCTGTAAACAAATTTAATCTAGAGATGACTTAGACTAAGGCTACCTTTTAGGTTAACTTACTGGGTACAGTTCAACTGATAATTTAATACAGTACATTAAATCAAACATTAACTCGAATAAAGTACTTAACAGAAATCTTAATGATTTTAAAGTTAGCAAAATACAGCTTTAAAAACAATGCATATTTTGTTGCCCTATTAGGTAAATAATTAATTAAAATACATTTATCTTATTTAAGCAAATTATTTTTTAAAAAGCTAAAGCCTACTTCTTCCTTTCTTTCTAATTTTCTTTCCCTTTAATTTATATAGGTCATTCAGAACAGAATTAGGACACTGAAAAAACTTTTAAAGAAACTGAGAGGTGGAACTGAAAACAGAAGTAGATTTGAGGTTTGGAATGGAGCTAGTCCTCTCCCCGCACCCCCCCCCAAAAACAACCTGGCAACCACTATTTTGAAACACCATTACTTTCAAAATATACATATATATTTTTAAATATAAAGTTGCACTCAATTCCACTCAAAGTGGAAACAAGTGTCTGTTTTTAGTACCTTGGCTAACTATTCAGGGCTCAAAAAAATCTAAATATTTTTTGGAAAAAGAATCATTCAAATAAAAAACATTGAAGTGGAAATCTAAAGGTGTCTGGCTGGCTCACTCAGTAGAGGATGAAACTCTTAATCTCAGGGTCATGAGTTTAAGCCCCACGTTGGGCATGAAACCTACTTTAAAAATAATTAAATAAAAAAGTAAATTTAAAAAAAGTGGAAAACTAAAGTATTTTCCTATTTTGTAAATACACCTATTTTTTTTAGGGTTCAGCATACAAATTCAAAATTCTCCATCTAAAAACAAGAGAGGGAACAAGTTCTGAGTATCTACTGTAATGGCTACCCTTCCTGTCATGTGTGTTCCCTAAAATAGAAGTCAATTTAATTATTCTACCCTTTTGCTTATGAAATAGTGAGATATTTCAAAGATAAAAAAATAGTCCCACTGGCAGAGCTGCCAAAAATATATTTACTGTCCATGGAAATAATTGTCTACATTCCTTTTTCCTTTCTTAAGAAAAAAATATACACACATTTAGTGCCTATACAAATAAAACACCTATGGAATAACATAGTAGTACAATGCTTCTCTGTAGGATCAATACATACATGAAAAACAACACACAAATCTCTTTGAGCACACAGACTACCAATATCTCTGGGCACACAGACTGAGAAGTTACACTGGAACATTTATGATTTTGACTTCTACCTCTTCTTTTATTTAAAAAATCTAAAAAGAAACATAATTTCCTACAAAATACAGAAATGACACTTCATGTGATTATTCACCGTGGACTTATTCCTTAGTAACAATTATTTATTAATAATGCAGTAAACTCCCACATACATAAAAGGTTAAGAATGCTTTGAAATTGAAGCTTCCAAACTACGCTTGTAATCAGATTCTATTCAAGACAGATTAGGCTAAATACACATTATTTTGAACACAACAATAACATTCAGAGTTTGATAACCTATGCTGATGTACTTAGAAAGCCTACACTGATGTACTTAGCTTGAATGCTACAATACCTATAATGATAAAAATGGTTTTTATTTCACTACTCTACCAATACGATTTGGATATTCAACTCCCATCTTAAAAGTACTTCTCTACTGAATACAAACCCAAGTATCATAAACATAAAAGACAAAGATTTGCCTACTAAAATCATTATCTAGTTGTCATCAAGATGTCAGTTACCCGCATTTCAAAACTAGCTTTAAAAATACTTTAAAATGATCCCCCCAATATTAATCTAACAATTCACATAATAATCTAATCAGACTTGAGTTACTGTACCCATTTAAATTACTTGCCACAGCAACAGTTCTCACCAATCAGAACTGTTATTTGAAATTCTTTTTTTTGAAATCTGTTATTACTTCACCAGTTTCAAAATCTCAGCCACTTATTTTTAGATACAAGGGTTAATAAGACATTTCTGCATCTAATACACATAACTTCACAGTAAAGGCTTTATTCCCCCTTAGGAAACTATTCCCATATTCTCTTTTCTCTATTTACCAATTAGGGGACACAACGTGATTTGGATTTCAACACTTAAAGACAGTAAGTGACAATATACGGTTTGCAGAATGAAAAATTAAAGTTTCACAATTTTAATAGGCGTAATTACTAGACTGTGATAAATGGGCTGGGCAGGTAAGATTATCACTCCTTTCAAGGTCCAATTCTTAAACCACCTGAATTCTTCTGGCCAAAGCAATTAGGAGCTTAAAACATAAAATCTCTAAGTTTACAGTATGCCCTTTTTCAAAGAAAACAAGTTACCCTAGGAAAGAAAAGAACACTTACATTTGGAGCATGACCTGGTTCAAGAATACCCCATCAACCAAAGCCACATATTCATCCAGGTTGGTCCCATTTCCTGCAGCCAGAGGTCCAAACGTTTTAACCTAGAACGGAATGATCGTCAGGACACGAACGCCCATCTCCCTTCTCTGCAGCCACAAATAATGCAGCAAAAGATACAATAAATAACACCCTACTTACCCAAGTGACCAAGGGGCTGGTCATAAACTGCTCCAGGAGGGGAGTAAAAATTTCGTTCTCCATTTTACAGATAATGTATTTGAAAAAGGGAACTACCACAAAAATACGCCTAGGGAATTGATCACTAAACGTTGAAGAAGTAAGTAGAAATCAGTGAAAGTCCATTTTGGCACAGGAAGAAAATCCCATCGTGGAGGGGAGAAAAACTCTCCCTCCTCAAAAAACACCCCAGAGGGGAACAAGCCGAAATCCCGAGAAGCGGCTTCGACAGCAGCCACGAGCGGCAGCTTGCGCTGGAAATGTCTGTACCGGGCGAGGAGGGGCAGAGAAAAGGCATCTGGAGGAGGAGGAAGGGAAAGGGGGCTGGAGCAGCAAGACAAAAAGCCCGTCAAGGTTGCCTAGCTCCTGGAGGAGCCAGACCAGCGAAGCTGCCCGCAATGAATTAATCCCAACGTGGGCTAAATGAAATACCACGTTAGATAGTATGTTGAGGGTTCCGAGCGGCCACCAGGCTCGACCTCCGCGTCCCGCTCAACACGTTCCACCCACCAGTGGGCATGGAGCCGCTACGACCCGCGGAGCCTCGCCTGCCCGCAGCCCCTCACCAACGACAGGCAGGGCTCGCCCCTTCCCCCCGAACAGACACCATCCCTCCGCCGACCTCAAGCCTCGCTTCCAGCCCCCTTCCCCTCCCGGGGGGTGGGGGCTTGAATGTGTGTCCCTAACCCCCCAGTTTCCTCAGCCCCGTAGCCTTTTCAGCGCGCCTCTGGGAAGCCCTGGCACAAAATCACCACCGCGCTCCAGCCTCCTCCACCGCCCTCTCTGGAGGAGCCGGAGTAACGGCCTCAGAACCGCAGTGCCGCATCACACCCCGCTCCACGCCGCCCAACCAGTGCCGTGAACCCTCCGTCAAAGGGAGCGCGCTTCTCCCTCCGCGCCCATATCCTTCCGCCGACTCTCCGCCCCTCCCGCGCCGCAGCCTCTGGATTGTGGGAGAAGAAAACCGCTGCATGAGCGCGCTCCCGAACGAGCGCGCCCCCGGGGACGGCCCCGCCGCCGCCCAGATTTTGGCGGCGGGCGCAGGCGTGGACGCGCGCTCCATGCAGCTGCTGCGGTGGCCGGCCCTAGCTCGCGCCCAGGACTGTTGCCAGGGCGTGGGGGGCGGGGATGGGGACGGCAGAGGAAGGGGTCTATCTCCTTGGTCGCTCATGCTTAATTATGGTTTATTTCCTCCCCGAGTGCCTTCTTTGATGTGTGAAGGAGAGGGAACGAAATCCTTCTCTTTTAGACATGAGGGATGCAGACAGCCTTTTTCGGACAGTTTGATTTGATCTGTTCAGCGTGCTTTTGCCCGCAAAGAGTAGAAAAAATGCAGCAAATAGCAAAGGAGGGACTTGAGCCTCAAACTTGGTTTTATTTTTTCTTCTTCTCCTTTTAAAAATCCAGTCCACTAAAGCATGAATGCTTTTCAAAGTTGCAAGTGAATGTAGTAGGATTTTAAATAACCAAAGCCATCTTTCAACACGTTGGTTTTCCCTGATGGGAGCAAACGTGGTTCAGACAATGTTGTTTGACTATTTGGCCATTGAAAAAAAATCTAAACAAAATCAAGAACTACTAAAAGGAAACATTTGGAAATCATCCAAGTTGGGTGACAAACAGATTACATACTTGTCATAAATCTCTATGCGATGCACGACTGGAATCATCAAAGTAATTTTAACAGTTGCCCAGCAAAATCCCTCATTTTGAAGGAACATAAAAATCTTTTCCCTGGTACAAAATGGGCATGTAAAACAATTTTTTTGAGAAAATAAAGATAGTATTACAGTTTTGCTGTGTGTGTTGTTTACATAAATCTACTTTGAATACTTACCTGATATTTTAAAAAGTAGCAGGAAAAATGTTTTATAACACTAAGTTATGATACAGAAAATTTTCTTGATTAGGTGAGAGCCTGGGCTCTAGAGTCTTCCTGTCTGCTTCAAATCCAGGCTCTGATACTTACCAGTTGCGTGAGCCTCGGCAAGTAAGTGAACCTCTCTCTGCTTTACTCTCTTCAAAGCGGGACTAATAATAGCGTTAAATTAAATGGCAACCTATAGTGAGTGCTCCATAAATATTATTGATGTTTTCATCATTATTTCCCCCAATAATGAAGGATATTTAGGAAAAAAACTTGAAATGTAACCTTCCTACTTTAGTTACAGGAGAAAGGATCTTGCTGTGGAGACCAGAGAAATGCCCTTCCAAAATTGTCTTAATTAAAAGGAGGTTGCATTGATGTGGCACTTTGCATGTTGTGTACACAGTAGAATCTCGCATTACCTGACCAGTACGCAGCTTTGGGTCATACTGATTGCTAGCAATCTTTTCCTTCTGCTCTTGATTTTTTCTTTCTTTTTTCTTTAAATGTTTATTTTTGAGAAAGCACACGCGCATGAGAGAGGGGCAGAAAGGGAGACAGCGAATCCTAAGCAGGCCCTGCTCTGTCAGTGCAGAGTTTGATGCAAGCCTCTAACCCACAAACTGTGAGATCATTACCTGAGAGGAAATCAAGAGCCAGATGCTCAACCAACTGAGCCCCCCAGGCACCCCTTGATGACTGTTTCTTAATCATAATCCTTTGTTTGGAAATGCAGACCAAAAGAGAGCTGACATCAAGAAGAAAGCATGGCTTTCAGAGCAGCCCAAAGCTTGACTTGCCCACTTTTCTTCGTAATCCCTCAGAAGGTCAACCAAACAACATGGAAGTATTCATGCCTTATACTGTTTATCTTCAGACAGACCCACCTGCTTCACTCATAAATGAAAAACTCATAGTATTAACACAAAGTACAATAAGTTAGGGGCATTTTGGACAGATATAGATAGCATTGTGTATCCAGTTTAGTGGATAGCTAGCCCTCAGAAATCTGGATTCCCCTCTACAGCCAAAAGGCCCCAGATGCTTCCTGGTCTATCTTTAGCTTTTACACACACACACACACACACACACACACACACACACACACACTCAACAAAGAAACATGAGGAGTTAATTGTAAAAACAGAAAGCTTTAGACCAGACTGAGGTCTGGAGTAACTTATTTGAAAACCTACCAATTCACAATTCTCTAGCTCAACAGCAACCTTAGAAATGCTTTATAATATCTCAAGAGTACAATCAGGAAACTTCTTTGTCTGGCACAAAAGGGATTGTACATTATACACAATTTAATAGTCCTTGAATTGCAACATCCTGTAAGATAAAATCCAAAAGTTTCCTCCTAACCTCCTTTCACTTAGGAAGAAATTACTCAAGATTCCTTCCAGGTATTTTTGTCTTGTACTTGGTAGTCATTTATTTGTCTTGAATTCATTCTTTCTTAGAATATTGAATCCAACAGGAAAGGACTTTGGAAAAATCATACCCATCTGACTAGGGTCTAAGTTATTTGCTCTGCTCTCTTCCAATCAAAAGTTAAATGTTTGGGGGGCGCCTGGGTGGCTCAGTCGGTTAAGCGTCCGACTTCGGCTCAGGTCATGATCTCACGGTCCGTGAGTTCAAGCCCCGCGTCAGGCTCTGTGCTGACCACTCAGAGCCTGGAGCCTGTTTCGGATTCTGTGTCTCCCTCTCTCTCTGACCCTCCCCCGTTCATGCTCTGTCTCTCTCTGTCTCAAAAATAAATAAACGTTAAAAAAATTAAAAAAAAAAAAAAAAGTTAAATGTTTGGAATGGACCATGATCCCATTTAGGAATCACTGGAGAAAGATTCTTCCCTGAATTTTGTAATTGAGGCTTCCCCCGCAGATTGCACATATATAATACTACCTGTATACCAAAAGTACCCACATTTACATCTGTCTTGACCTACTATGGGAACTGATAGACTCACTGCAAACCGGGTTCCTTGGTGGCACATATTTATAAAGCTAATCACATCCATAGGCTAGTATAATAAAAATAACACAGAGGCACCTGGGTGGGTGGCTGAGTCAGTTGAGCATCTCACTCTTGGTTTCAGCTCAGGTCGAGCCCCAAATCAGGCTCTGCGGTTACAGTGGCAGAGCCTGCTTGGGATTCTCTCTCCCTTCTCTCTGCCCCTCCCCCACTCACCCTCAGGGCACGCGCGCTCTCTCTCTCTCTCCCTCTCCCTCTCAAAATAAATAAATAGGAGTGCCTGGGTAGCTCAGTCAGTTAAGCATCAGATTCTTGATTTCTGCTCAGGTCATGATCTCACAGTTCATGAGTTTGAGCCCTGCACTGGGCTCTGAGCTGGGCTCTGGGCTGACACTGAGGAGCCTGCTTGGGTTTCTCTCCTTCTCTCTCTCTGCCCCTCCCCTGCTCACGCTATCTCTCTCTCTCAAAATAAAATTTAAAAATAAATAAATAAATAATAAACTTTAAAAAATAACACAAACACAATAGTAGAATGGCACCATTTTTCATAATAGCCAAAAAAATGGAAGCAGCCCAAATGTCCATCAACTGATAAATGTATGAAATGTATTATATCCATACAACAGAATATTTTGGCATTAAAAAAGAATGAAATAGTGACGTAGGCTACAGCATGGATAAACCTTGAAAACATTATGCTAAGTTAAAGAAACCAGTCACAGAATACCACATATTGTATGATTTCATTAATATAAAATGTCCAGAAGAGACCAATCTGTATAGACAAAAAGTAGATTAGTGGTTGCCTAGATCTGGGGCAGTTGGGAGGAAATGGGGTTAGAGGCTTAAGGATGCAGTGTTTCTTTTTGAGAAAATGAAAATATTCTTAAGTTGTGATAGATGCACAGTTCTGTGAATATACTAAAAATCATTGAATTGGATATCTTACATGGATGAATTGTCAATTAATTTTCCAAAAAAAAAGCTGTTTTTTTAAAAAAAGAATGGCACCATTACTTCATGAATATTTAAAAAGAAATGCCATCAAAACTCCATTCTCTCATACAGTTTTCAATAAGGTCTTTAAGTCCTCTGGAACTAATGAATAAGATTTTAAACTCACTTGAGAACATAGAAGGCATACGTTTTACTTTTCTAGTTTTAAGACAAATATTATACAACGAGAGAGAAAGAGAGGAGGATTAGGTACGTGGTTTAACTTTTCTGAGCATCAGTTTCCTCAACTGTGAAGTGGGCATACTGTTTTCAGTTTTTACTGGGCATCTGCTTAGACACTGGACTTGCTCTGTCCCATATGTCAACTGCACAGAAGGAAGGAAACTTGAAAAGAGATGACAGGGCAGAGAGAGGGGTCCTCCTCTCAGCCCACTTTCAATGGTTCCTCTCAAATGCCCTGATGCTGTGTTGCAAACAAAGTGAACTATCACAAATTCACCACTATATTCTATGCTATCACACCCATCTGGAATGTTCTTTTCTGCCTCCTCACCAGGTCAACTCCTATTTGTCCTTCAGGATTCAAGTGCCACTCTGTGAAGCATTCATTCCTCTTCCTCGGGTCGAGTTGACCACTTCCTCTTTTGTGCCTTGCATAGTATCTAACCACTCTTTATTTCTGTAACTTGCTTTCTGTAATGGCACGTATTTGCTGATGTGCTCTTCTGAGAAGATGGGGAACTCTAGGAGAGTGACATTTTAAAATTCATCCTTATGTCCCTGGCATTTAGGACAGTGCCTTGCTATTTTGGGCACCTTCTATCAATGTGTCAAAGAGTCTTCTTTCAACCATGGTGACGACTTTAAATTCCTAACAACTGGCAAGAGCTCATAGCAGAGTAACTTCTGAGAAAGACTATTCTAATTAACTTAATGACCTGAAGGAGGCATAAGCTGGTGATTACTGCTTGCCAGTGAATTTAAAGAACTAAAAAGACATTGAGATCATAAAATAAATGGCTTTCGAGATAAGTTTTTCCCAAGTCTATATAGTTTTTTTTTTTTTTTTGAGAGAAAAGCTTAGGAGAATATGTAAACATCATATATTCTTTCATTTCTCAGCATCATATAATGGTATTTATCCTTTTCAGCACCCAAATTGTTTTTCACTTGTTATCATTTTGATGCAAATCTTCTAGAAAGTTGTCATAATTGTCTAAGCTTTATTGGACAGCATATCCTGAAGAGAAATTGACCTTTTATTAATCATATATGTCCTCATAATTGACCTAAATGATTGTGTTGTGCTTCCAATATAATTACGCATTCACGGGCTCTTGAGAAGTGCATGAATGTTTGACCTACATTCACAGGCCCAAGACAACTATGTTTTGAGTTTTTAATTTTACATTGAATAGCTTTCCTGTTTTCTCTCTTGGCTTTTGGTTTTTGTTGCTGACAAGACCTACTGATAGTCCCCATTCTAATTTGCTGCTTCTCGTTTTCTGTTGTGCAGGGAATTCACAGATTGTTAAAACGGGCTAGAAGAATTAATAAGTTTTGAGCGAGAACTTAATGGGCTCTCTTATGACTAAAGTGCATGAATTTGTGATATGCCTAAAAGTGTCTCTCGGTGTAATGTTTTTGCTTACTTTCATTCTCTTGGTCTTATTTAGGTGAGGTGGTGCTACCCTATTCCTTTAACTAGTTTGCTGTGATAGGACATGAAATAATCTTGTAAATTAACGGTTACTTACCAGGTATTTCCAGGGTGTGATTGTCCTATCATGTGATCAGTTCCTCATGTTTGCTTGGTTCCTCCTTTAATTCCTTAATCCCATGCAGTAGGTGGTGACTCATTCCTATTTCCAATGCTGCTGATGGAAAGTTACTAAGCAAATGGAAATCTGATTACAGGAGAAAATCACAAGTATAGAAAAGGACAAATTTTATAAAATGGATCTTTAAAAAAATTGTTTTTAACATTTATTCATCTTTGAGAGACAGAGCATGAGTGGGGAAGGGGCAGAGAGAGGGAGACACAGAATCCAAAGCAGGCTCCAGGCTCTGAGCTGTCAGCACAGAGCCGGACACGGGGCTCGAACTCACGAACTGTGAGATCATGACCTGAGCCAAAGTCGGATATTCAACCGACAGAACCACCCAGGTGCCCCAAAATGGATCTTTAAAAGGTAAAAAAACCATTCTCTTATTCTGACTGTAAGCCTATTCCCAACCTCTACTTTCTACCCATTTACACCCTAGAGACAGGCATCAGCAATACCTATTAATACCTATTAAAACCTAGATAAAACAGAACCTAGCCAGAGCACCTGGCCAGCTCAGTCAGAGGAGCATGAGACTCTTCATCTTGGGGTCGTAAGTTTGACCCCCACATTGGGTGCAGAGATTACTTAAAAAAGTAAAATCTCAGGGGCACCTGGGTGGCTCAGTCGGTTAAGCGTCTGACTTTGGATCAGTCATGATCTCATGGTGCGTGAAATCGAACCCCACATTGGTCTCTGTGCTGACAACTCAGAGCCTGGACCCTGCTTAGGATTCTGTGTCTCACTCTCTCTCTGGCCCTCCCATGCTCATGCTCTCTCTTTTTCTTTCTCTCTAAAAAAATATATCAACATTAAAATAAATAAAATCTTTAAAAAAAACCAGAACCTAGCCTATGTCAAAATAAATGATGGTTCATTAATAAAATAGACTCATTCCATGTGGCAGGGACTACCCTCACAGTAAAGACCATGGAAATATAATTGACAAATTACATACCATAACATGAAAGCTTAAGACCTTCTAATAAAAAAAATATGAACTGGTTATTCTTAAGTATAATAATACCATTTTTAGAGCATCATTTGAATATGCCACATGGCATTCCCTTCAAGGTAAATCAGGAAGTGGGTTTCTACATAAAACACTGGTGCTTTTAGGCTACTAAAAATAAGTGTGGGCTAAAACAATTAAATGCTTCTAATCGTAGAAAAACTGTAGATTTGTTCTCATACAAAATAATGCAAATTAAAATTGATAATAACCATTATAAATAAGGAAATTTGAAGACATTTTATTTCCTTCTATTGAATGAAAATATGAAGATCTATAAAAAATGTATACACTGATATATGAGATGATGTATTTGATGTTCGCTGTTGAAAGTTAAAATTCACATTAAACTTAACAAATTGTTTAATGTAAATGTTTTTTATTTCCTAATTTTCAATCAATATGTGTCAGTTGGATGTTTTATTTAAATAGTAGCTTGAGAAGAATTCTCAGATTCAATTTTATTTTGCAGATTTCATAATTTAAATACCTGTTTTTGGTTTCTTAAACTAAAATTGCAATATAAAATATTCAGTTGCATGGAACTAAACATTTTTGTTTTGTTTTGTTTTGTTTTTAAAGTTTATTACCTGTTGGGATGAGCACTGGGTGTCATATGGAAACCAATTTGTCAATAAATTTCATATTAAAAAAATAATAAATAAAGTTTATTTATTTTGAGAGAGACAGAGAGCAGGGGAAGGACAGAGAGAGAGGGACAGAGAATCCCAAGCAGGCTCCATGCTGTCAACATAGAGCCCAGTGCAGGAACTGATCTCACCAACCGTAAGATCATGACCTGAGCTGATATCAAGAATTAGACACTCAACCAACTGAGCCACACAGGCACCCCTAAACATGTTTCATATTTTAAAAATTACCTTATTTTCTCATTATGAAAATAATACATTTCATTGGCATTTTTGGAAAAATCAGTGATATAAAGAAAAAAACAAATAAAAAATCAAACCCATAATTCTACCACTCAGAGATTAATATATCATTGCATTTATTTCACATTATTTTTAAAAACCTTACCACTCTCACAACACCATTAGAAAATATAACAGTGATCAAAATTTGAATATGTCTCTCAGCTTAAATTAATTCATGATCCTGAGATCAAGAGTCACATGCTCTACCAATTGAACCAGCAAGCACTTCTTCAAATGCATTTTTAATAATGATATTCATCATATGTTAAATATGTAGAACTGCCAGCTTACCAATTTTTATTTATGTATTTTTAAAAATTTGTTTATTTGGGGGAGAGTGCAAGCAGGGAGGGGCAGAGAGAGGGGAACAGAAGATCCAAAGCAGGCTCTGTGCTGACAGTCTGACAGCCTGACAGCAGCAAGCCCGATGTAGGGCTCAAACTCGCAAAACGTGAGATCATGACCTGAGCCAAAATCCGTCACTCAACCGAATGAGTTGAGCCACCGAGGTGCCCCCAGTTTACTGATTTTTAAAACATCAAACCTCAAATTCCCACAACCATATCTAAAACTTGGCTAATACATCTTGCAAAAGAATAAAAATGTATTCTCTGGGTTTAGAATAAAACTGAGGTTATGAGTTCTATATTTGTCAGAGCATTCTCACTTTCTTGATTCATGAATCAATATTTATTGAGCTATCATATGTGTGAGATAGCATATGGAGCAGACAAGACACAGAAAAGATTGTATCTAAATGAGGCCAAAAGAAATAAAATGGCAAATATATCATTCAATAGGTTAGTTCTAGAGGGGGGCAGACTTTTTCTGTAAAAGGTCAGATAGTAAATATTTTAGGCTTCGTGGGCCATAAGGTCTCTGTTGCAACTAACCACTTTCATGGTAGCATAAAGCAGTCATAGATTGTGTGTAAAGAAATAGGTGTTGCTGTGTTGTAGAAAAGCTTTATTTACAAAAAAACAGTGGGTCAGATTTGGCCCCTAGACTATTGCTTGTCAACCTCTCAACTAGTATTCACTGTATTTACACTGGATACAAAACAAAACAAAAAACAGGATTGAATTCTTTTCCAGTCAATTAATTAACTTTATGAACAATTAAATTGACCATCCAAGTGTATTGTATAATTATGTTCTGGAAGTGCAGAAGAGTTGGTCTTCAAGTTGCTTGGAAATGGAATTCCATTATTCTGGTGCATCAGATATAGTTCAAATTGCTTTCAATCTCTCGTGTTACCATTGAAAACCTTTCCCCAGATATAAAATTATTTGGGGAGGGGGTGGAATTCTCTTGAGTTCCAGCAGGAAACAGGGGGTACTCCGGAAGTGCCTAACTAAACAGAAGTTAGAAAAAGGGTAACTTAGGTGTGGGATGTTAAGTGAACCAACAGAGGCTGGTAAAGCACCCAAAGATGAGCAGTAGCAGGCATCTGCTTCACCCCTGGGCCTGAAGGGGCAAGAGGAGGACACTGTTATCAGAATCCTGGAAGACCATACATAGTCTTGTAAGAGGAGCCACCGGATAGGAGCTGTGTCCACAGAGAATGGGGCCACTGCCATCATCATGATGCAGAAGAAAAAACTAGGAAAGAATATCCCAATCTCTCTGTCCTTCTCACTCATATTGCCAGCCAGTGCCCCCCACTGCTGAATACCATGAGAAGCAGAGAGCAAGAGAACCCAGATGATGCAGTCCACGGAGGTCAGCCTCCTGGTACAGAGAAAGAGAGATTGAAACTAAAGGCCCCAAAAGAAAACTATCTAGCACAGAGCTGCATGTGAAAAATGAGGAGAACACCTAGCACTATTTTTACAGATCCTTTCATGGCCATACAAGATGGCAATTCTTTTCAAACTAGAAGCTTAAATCTTTGGTGGAATGCCATGATGAAACAGAGGGAGCTGATAAGTGTGTTAAAAATAAAATGCCATAAAATTTGTGGCTTATAGCTTGACATATATGGTCCATTAATGCGAGGTATAAACCAAATCTTTTTTTTTTAACTGACAGATATATAGCATCAGAGCCCTGCAGTGTCTTGCACACAGTAGGTGTTCTATATTAGTTGAATGAATAAATTTGTGAAAATAATTAATTTTTCATAACTTTCATTTAAATAACTTGATTTGTAAGTAGAAGGAAATATAATTTATTAAAAGATATTATTTTAAAAGAAAATAACAAAACTGGGGTAAACAAAACCAAGGGGTACTTGATTCTCTTATCTGTGTCCTCTACTCAACAGAAACTGGAAGCACTGCATACAAACCAACCTTCACTAAACCCATTCATCAACGTTTATTTAGAATGTATTCCTATTTCAGGGGCACCTGGGTGGCTCAGTCAGTTAAGCGACCCACTCTTGCTTTTGGCTCAGGTCGTGATCTCACAGTTGGTGAGATGGAGCCCTCGGTGGGGATGTGCGTTGACAACACAGAACCTGCTTGGGATTCTCTCTCTCCTTCTCTCTCTGCTCTTCCCCTGTTCTCTCTCTCTCTTCTCAAGATAAAAAAACATTTAAAAATTTTTTAAAAATAATGTATTTCTACTTGAAATCCTTATTCATCATTTTGTTTAATAAAAGTAAAATGGATAACAAATCAGAATTAGGCCCTTTACTTCTATTTGATAAAGTTCAATTAGCATCTTCCAAAATCATTGTGAAATAAACATAGTGGTCATGGTACTGGCTGCAATAATGTTAGTAGGTAATGTCAGCTACATCTTCTATATTTCACAATACATTAATCATGTGAAAACTTTGAGTCTTAATTAGGAAGATATTGTATGTTAATGTCACCTTTCATAAACTCATGCCCAGCTTCTGTGGAAATTTACTAGCATAAGTCTAAAAAAACAGATTTCCAAGTCCTGCATTGGGTATATTTTGATTCCAGACGGTTTTAGATCTCACCCCTCTTCTTTTTAATTTAAGATATGGCAATAGTATGTCAATTATATTACAGCTACAAATAATTTTTGAGTTTTGGTAATTCTGAATTAGTTACCCAGGTATTTCTGCCTTTTATATTTTCTCTCTCTCTTTTTTTTACTATGGCCCTATCTAACTCATACTTGAATTTTTTTTTTATTTAACAAGGGTCATAAGAACAATGGCCATATTTTTCCTATAGCACAATGTGAAAGCACTTTTCTTTTACTCATTTTGCAAGGGCATATCAAATTACATGGAATTGGCAAAAGTCAACATGATTTTGTGAAGAGCAAGTCCTGCCAAACTAATTTCTTTTCTTTTCTTTTCTTTTTTAACCAACTGCAGAACCTGACAGATGGTATAGTAATGATTACCTCTACAAAACATCATCTGTGTCTACTTACTGGCATATATATCATGTGTTTTTAAACATAATGTGGTGCTCAAGTCTGAGGTGGAATCACGAAAGGAATGCTTCCTCTCCCCTCATTGCCTCTTAAATGCTGACCTCAGCATAAAGGCGTAAATGAGACTGGAGTTGGTTATTGAGTGCGCCAAGTACATACACATTGTAGATCATCCGTTGTCTCCAGAGAAGCAGGAAAGTGGAATTCTACCTGTCCTAGAAATCAAGTGACTTGGTGCTACCAGGATGTCTCACAGTGTAAATAACATAATATCCCTGTACTTCTGCATTAAAGGATCCCCTCTTGACAACTACTACAAAAAAATCTGGCCACTGAGAAGAGGCGAAGAAATTAAAATTCACCAAAAAATTCCTGCATATTTCAAAAATAACCTTTTAGTAACACTTGATGCTTTCTGAACTTGTGAGAAGCACCATTCACATGCTGCAATGTCAATATTAAATTTTATCTGATGTGTTTTTTTTCAATGAGAACTTCCTGCTTAGTTCCTTTTCTTTTGTCCGTTCAGTGAATATGCATTTTGAATATTTATTATGCACCCGGCACTAGGGATATAAAAATGCATAAGATGTTTCCTTATGACACATGTACCTTTATGGACATCAGAGTCAGCTAGGAAATACAGACCAACGTTATTCTAAAATACTGCAATGCATGATATGTGCTATTTACAGGAAGATTTGATGGAAAATCAATAAAGCCTTCACAGAGAGGTGACTTGTAGCTAGGCCTTGAATGAAAAGTTGACATTCAATGGGGAGAAGAGGTTCAGGGAATTTGAGGTGGGAAAATGATAGAAGCAGTGCATCAAAATACAAAAGAGCATGATGTGTTTGGGGAGCCATGAATAGCTTCCTGTGGCTAAACTATACTTTCCCAGGGGTGGAGAATGGTGGGAAATGAAAGTTGAATTCATATTGTAAGAAAGTGAAATATCATACTAAAGAACTGGCCTTTATCTTATAGGCAATAGGTTCAAGTGAAGCTTAAAAAAAAAAATCAAGCGAATGAGATCAGATTTCTCCTTCAAGAAGAAAATTCTAGCAGCGCCATAGTGGGTAGTTGGAAAGAGGTGAGACTGTAGGCAGAGAAACCAGACAGGAGTTCCTCCTACTAAAGTTTTATAGATTCAGCTTATGCTGCTTTTGTTTGTTGCAAGTTTAATAGTGACTTTCTTGAACTTTGTTGGTAGACAGGAGATTATGAACACTATCACCAGTCCAGCAACTTGTTCATGTTGCCCTCTATTGGCAGAAAAGAAAGGAAATTACTGTCTAGGACATTATCTCATACTTCATTAGCTGACAATATTTCAATTTCTATTGCAACTGTGTGCCAGTAACGGTGCCAAGAGTAGAGGATACAAAAAAGAATCTCAAGAAACTCATAATATAAGAATAAAAATAAAATTAAAATACCATTAATGTAGTGCTCCCAATTCATAAGTAATATTAATATGTGTCATACAAAATATAAACACAGCCAATTCACATCTGTGTATTGAATACATCTCAATATAGTCAGTATTAACCACACTAACAAAAACTATAACTTATATTTATGTAAGTTAACTTGTAAGAATATGTCTTCATTGCAGGAAAATCTGACACTAAAGATAAATACAAAAAAGATAAAAAAGAGAAAGGAAAACAATTGGAAAAAAATTCCACTCACAATCTCATCTACCTAGATGCTTTCAAATTGTCATACTCGCACACTCACACACACACACAAAATAATATCATAGGCAATATATATTATTCTTTTTCCCCACTTAACAATACAGACATTACATGCAATTTTATATACATACATGTATTTGTACATATACATGTACATGTATACATATATAGAACACATAATCTACAATATACATACAATTCCTGCTTAACAATAAACCTATATTTGCATGTCAATAGAAAAGCTTTTAGAATATAATTCATATGAGATGGAAACAAATTAAAATTTTTCCAGGTTTTACAGATATTAACATATAACATATGTAAGTTTAAGGTGCACAATGTGATGATCTGATACACATATATATTGCAAAGTGATTACCACAATAAGGTTAGATAGCACCTCCCTCCCCTCATATAATTACCATTCTTTTCTATGTGGTGATAAAGTTTAAGATCTACTCTCTTAAAACTTATAAGTATATAATAAAGTATTGTTGATTATAGTCACCATTCTGTATGTTAGATCCCCAGAGCTTATTCATCCTATAGCTGTATCCATCTCTCCATTTCCTGCACTCCCCAATCATTGGTAACCACCATTCTACTCTCTAATTCCAAAAGATGTTTAGATTTCACATGTAAGTAAGAACATATAGTATTCGTCTTTTTCTGACTTATTTTGCTTACCATAATGCCCCCAAGGTCCATCCATGTCGTCACAAAGGGCAGGATTTCTGTCTTTTTTTATGGCTTAATAATGTTCCATTGTTCAACATTTGTCTGTAGTCAATGGACACTTAGGTTGTTTCCAAGTCTTGACTATTGTAAATAATGCTACCATGAACATGGCAGTACGGGTATCTCTTCATGATCCTGATTTCCTTTCCTTCGGATACATACCCAGAAGTGGCATTACTAGATCATATAGTAGTTTTATCTTCAATTTTTTGAGGAACCTCTACAATGGTTTCCATAGTGACTGTACTAATTTACATTCCCACCAGTGGTGCTCAAGTGTTCCAATTGTTCCACTTCCTTGCCAACACTTGTTACGTACATATTTTAGACATTAGCTCCTCATCAGATATATGGTTTGCAAATATTTTCTCCCATTCTGTAGGTTGCCTTCGCATTTTGCAGATAGTTTCTTTGGCTGTGCAGAAGCTTTTTAGTCTGCGTAGTCCCACTTCTTTATTTTTGCTTTTGTTGTTTGCACTTTAGATGTCATATCCAAACAATCATTGCCAAAACCAAAGTCCAGGAACTTTTTCCTTATGTTTTCTTCCTCTAGCTTTACAGTTTTAGGTATTAAATTTAAGTTTTTAATCTATTTCAAGTTAATTTTTGTCAGTGGTGTAAGACAGAGGCCCAGTTTCTTTTTTTTTTTTTTTTTTTTTATGTGAATATCCAGTTTTCCTAAAACCCTTTATTGAAGACACTATCTTTGCCCATTGAGGATTCTTGGTTCTTTTGTCAAATATTAGTTGAGTGCTTCTGTGTGCATTTATTTCTGAGGTCTGCCCTGTGTTCCATATTTCTATGTGCCCATTCTTATGCCAGTGACATACTGTTTTGGTTACTATAGCTTTGTGATAAAGCTTAAAATTAGGTATTGTGATGCCTCTACCTTTGTTATTTTTTCTTAAGATTGCTTTGGCTATTTGGGGTCTTCTGTGGTTTGACATAAATTTTAAGATTATTTTTTCTATTTCTATGAAAACTTCCAGTGGAATTTTTACAGGGATTGCAATGAATCTGTAGATCACTTTGGGTAATATGCACATCCTAACAATAGTAATTCTTTTTTTAAAGATTTTATTTTTAAGTAGTCTCCGTACCCAATGTGGGGCTCAAACCCACAACCCCAAGATCAAGAGTCACATGCTCTACTGACTGAGCCAGCCAGGCATCCCAATAGTAATTCTTCTAATCCATGAACATGAGATGTCTTTAAATTTGTTTGTCTTCCTCAATTTCTTTCATCAATGTCTTACAGTTTTAGGTGTACAGATATTTCACCTTTTTGTTACATTTATTCCTAAATATTTTATTGTCTTTGATGCTATTGTAAATGGGATTATTTTCTTAATTTCTGTTCCAGATTATCTTTGTTAGTTTATAAAAATGTAACAGATTTTTGTATGCTGATTTTGTATATTGCAACTTTACTAACTTTATTTAGTAGTTCTAAAATGGTTTTGATGGGCTTTCTATATATGGGATTATGTCATCTGCAAATAGACAGTTTTACTTCTTCCTTTCTGTTTTGGATGTCTTTTATTTCTTTTTCTTGCTTAATTGCTCTGGCTAGGACTTCCAGTATTATGTTGAATAAGAGTGATGAGAGTGGGCAGCTTTGTCTTGCTCCTGATCTTAGAGAAAAAGCTTTTACACCATTGAGTATGATGTTTTCTCTGGCTTATCATACCTGGCTTTCATTATGTTGAAGTATGTTCTTTCTATACCCAATTTTTAAAGAGTTTTTATCATGAAAGGATACTGGATTCGTGAGATGCATTAGCTGCATTTATTTAGATAATTTTTTAAAGATTTTATTATTTTTAAGTAATCTCTTCTCTACACCTAACATGGGGCTTGAACCCACAACCCTGAGATCAACAGTCCTATACTCCATCACCTGAGCCAGGCAGGTGCCCTGAGATCACATTTTTTAAAATCTTTCATTCTATTAAAGTGGTGAATCACATTTATTTATTTGCATACATTGAGCCATTCTTGCATCCCAGTGAGAAATCTCACTTGGTCATGGTCCATGACCCTTGTAATTTTTATAAAAATTGTTATTGTGCTAAAATGTGAATAACATAAAATTTACCATTTTAATCATTTTAAAGTGTACAGTTCAGGGGCATTAAGTACATTGACATTGTTGTGCAAACATCACTACTATACATCTCCAGAACTTTTTCATCATTCCAAACTAAAACCCATTATATAATAGCTCCGTTCTCTCCCCCTGACCCCAACCATGGGAACTGTTATAGTTTCTGTCTCTATGTAGTTGACTAATCTAAGTACCTCATATAAATTGAATCATACAACATCTGTCCTTTTGCTCTGGTGTATTTCACTTAACATAATGTCTTCAAAGTTTATTCATGTTGTAGCATGTATCAGAATTATGTATCAGGGGAATGAAACTTGGCTCCATTGTCTCAATCTGAGACAAACTCTAAGGTATAACTAACATCCCAGAGTTCCCCTGTGGGACAGGCTGAAACTACCCTCAGTGAGACTTTGCCTAAAGTCGTACCTTTGGCTGGCTTCTTCCCTTTCCGTATTCTGCTTCTCATACTCCCATATTCTTTCCTTCTAGGGAGCACTTTCTCAATAAATCACTTGCACTAGAATCCTCATCTCAGGGATCTTCTTCCAGGGAACTCAACATAAGATATCAAGAGACAACTCATACCCAGAATACTAAAAAGAAGTCCTTCAAAAAGAATAGAAAAATGTAAACTATCTAATAGGAAAAGGGTAAAAGACTTGAATAGATACTTCATAAAACAGCATATCCAGATGGTCAATAAATATATGAAAAGGTACCTCACTTTGTTGATCATCAGGGAGATGCAAATGGAAATCATTGTGGTATACCACTATTACCCACCTGAAAAGCTAAAATGAAATTACCAAGCATTGGTGAGGATATGAAGCAAACAGAGTTCTCATAGTGCTGGTGGGAATGTAAACAGATATTTTGGAAAATTGGTTAGGAGCATAGACTAAAGCCAAATATGCATACTCTATAATACAGTAATTCCACTCCTAAGTAAATATCCAACAGATACATGTGTCTGTGTGTCCCAAAGGCATGTTCAAGGCAAGGAATGCTCAAGGCAGCACTATTTGAAATAGCCCCTAACTGGGAACTACACAGATGCCGACCAACAGTTAAACGGGTAAATAAATAGAATACTATACACCAACAAGAATGAATGATCTACACAGAGCGATATAGATGATTCTCACGATATAACTTGAAAGGAGCCAGATAAAAATGAGTGCATATTGTAAAGAACTAATCTTTAGTCTTAGAAGTAGGATAGTGGTTACTTACCATAGGGGATGGGAATAGTAACAGGAAAGAAGCACAAGGCAGGCTTTTGAGGTACTAATAATGTTCTGTTTCTTGAACTGGTTACTGGTTACCTTGTGAGTACAATTTGTGAAAATTCATTGAGCTGTATACTTTGATATATGCTTATAATTTGATATGTGGAAATTTGTGTAAAAAGCTTTTTTAAAAAATGTATGTAATTTAAAAGTAACTCCTTTTAGAGGCACCTGGGTGGCCTAGTTGGCTGAGCATCCAACTCTTGATTTCAGCTCAGGTCATGATCCCAGGGTCGTGATCAAGCTGTGCATTGGGGTCCATGCTGATCATAGAGCCTGCTTAAGATTCTCTCTCTCTCTCTCTCTCTCTCTCTCTCTCTCTCTCTCATTCTGTCTTACATGTGTGCGTGCTCTCTCTCTCCTTCTGCCCCTCCCCCCCATTGCTTGTGCTCTCTCTGTAAAGTAAATTTTTCAAAGTAACTCCTCTTAGAATAATTGAATTAACTATTGCACAGCAGCCTAAAGGCATATTATACAGTTATAAAAGAGAAGAGGAAGATCTCTATGAACCTGTAGGGATTGATTTCAAAATAAAATTTTAAGTGTAAAAAAGCAGAGTGAAAAAGAGCATTTACCTTCATGTAAGAAAAATAGGAAAATAAAATACATCTGTATCTGTTTATTTGTGGAAGAAGGAGAAAGAGGAGGAGGGACAGAAAAGGAAAAGAAAGGAAGCAGAAGGGGAGCGAGAGGAAGGGAAGGGAAGAGAAAGGAAGGGGGGCATGGAGGAAGAATAAACCAGAAACCAATGAGGTTGATTACCTACAGGGAGTGGGTGGGAGCAAAGTAGAAATGATGGAGGAGGAGTAGGAACAGGGTAGAAGGATTGAGAGGGTACTGATACTTTTGGAGGTTAACTTCCTTGTATAGCTCTGACTTTTAGAACCATGTTAATATTTCACACACTCAAAAAATAAATAATTTAAATCAACCAGGATATGAGAGGCATACAAATAATATGGAATATAAATGGAATACAAATAGTAACAAATGAAACCAACTTTATTACAAATGAATAACCTAATCATACTGAAAGAGCTAAGAGAGACAAAAACTCACCCAGGAAACTCTAGACTTCAATATTTTGACTATATATTCTAAGATAGTGTTTGACACATTAAGGCCTATAGACCATATCCAGTCCACTGCCTATTTTTGCAAATTAAGTTTCATTAGACTCAGCCATGCTTATGCATTTATATGTTGTCTATAGCTGCTTTTGCACTATAACTGCAGTTAAGTAGTTGCAACAGAAAGCGTACGACACCCAAAGCTGAAAATATTTACCATCTGGCAAAAAAGTTTGCACACCTATTCACTAAGGCTAAAAAGAAAGAGAACTATGCATGAATATTGTACTGTAGTTAATAAACTTGTTTTTTAGAAGGGAATGAGCTACAAATTCTGTAACTACTTTATGTCTATTATGGGATTAAGCCAATAAGTTAATATACTGTGAATATTGAGAGCAAGATTTTATGTAGTAATGATGTCAAGTGATTCTGATTTAATGGATTATTTTAATGAAATCTTTAAGGGAATTTCTTTTTCTCTTATCTTTTAGCATGGAACATTTCAAACATAGAGAAATTAGTATAATAAACCCATGATGTAGCTTCAATAGTTAACACTATTTTGCTGATCTTGTGTTATCTATTTATACCCCTACCTCCGTTTTTTCTGGTTTTGGCTGGTGTCTTTTAAAGCAAATCTTAAACATGTCATTTCACCATAAAAATACTGCCCAGTGTCCATCTTTAACTTATAAACTGTAGCTTTTTACAGGAACTTTTCAAATCTTTGAAAATGATAGTTAAATGATCTGAGTGATTAATCAGTAAAATTTTTAAAAATAAGACAATATAGGAAAACTTGACCCTCCAGGTAATGAAAATGTATAATATTTTAAAGCTACAATAATTAAGACTAGGTATTTGGCCAGAAATGGAAGAATAGGGGATAGAGAAGAAACAATTTCATATGCTATTTAACAGGTGTAAATTGGTGCAATTTTTCTGGAATGCATTTTGGCCAAATGAATTAAAAGCCTTAAAATGTATACTCTTTTATGCTAAGTGAAATAAGTCACTCAGAGAAAAACAAATACCATATGATTTCACTTATATGTGGAATTTAAGAAAAAAACAAGTGAACAAAGAAAGAGAGACAAAACAAAAAACAGACTCTTAACTATAAAGAACAAGCTGATGATTCCCAGAGGGGAGGTAGGTGGGGGGATGGGTGAAATAGGTGTAGCTGATTAAGAGTACACATATCTTGATGAGCACTGACTAATATATGGAACTATTGAATCACTCTTGTACACCTGAAATTAATATAACACTGTGATAACTATACTAGAATTAAAATTTTAAAATGACTCTACAAAGTATAACTTTTATTATATGCAAATCACTCTTACATGATTCAGAGAAAGAGAAAGAACATAAATGTGGAGAAAGTCAATAATTCTTGAACCTAGGGTTCATTTGTATTACTCATGTAATTTTTCTGTAGATTTGACAAATTTTAATACCCAAAGTTTTGTGGCTTTTTTAAGGTTTATTAAGGTTTTTTAAAGTTTATTTTGAGAAAAAAAGAGAGAGGGAGAGAGAGAGAGCGAGCGAGCAAGTGAGCTTGAGTGGGGGAGAAGCAGAAAGACAGAGAGAGAGAGAATCCCAAGCAGGCCCCATGCTATCTGTGCAGAGTGCAACTTTGGCCTTGAACTCATGAACCATAAGATCATGACCTAAGACTAAATCAAGAGTCAGATGCTTCACCAACTGAGCCACCCAAGAGCCCCAAAGCTTTGTTTTTTAATGTGTATCTATTTGACCTACAAGTTCTAGGAAATTATTCAGAGAACTGAAGATACATGTGAAGATAAATGTACAATGAAGAATGTGGAAGGATGTTCACAACGTTGTACACGATAGTGAAGAACTAAAAACAACCAAAAAATTTAAAAGCAGAGGCCTGGTAATCACTGGGGTGCATGCTTATAATTAAGTACTGTGCAACCATTTGAAATCCTCTTGGAGAATGTATATATTGCCATGCAAAATTTTCATAAAATATTTTGTGAGTTAGAACTTTGTTTGCAAGTGACAGAAAATGATCTGAGCTGACAGGTCAGTTATCATGTGACTGTCTCTCTGATTCAATCCTACCCTTCCTTAGTGTGCTTTGTGATGCTGGGACTTGGGACCCTCCAAGCATTTCTTCTGGTGCTTTCTTCAAGCTTTCAAGTTTTAATAGTCCCAACTATGTTCCTTTGTTCTATCCAACCTTAATAGTGGTATCTGCTTCCTGCAGTTGTTACCTCCCTGATACCTTAATGTTTTCTTTTTGCTTTTTCATTTCATCAATACCTAGTTAGCAATTCTTTATATCAAATCATTCTGTAAAATAACTAGTGTGGCTTCTGCCTCTTGGCAGCTTGCCTGAGCCTAAAAGGAGAACATAAAGCCCCAATGTGTCTTGTAGACTCTGAGGGCAGAAGGATCTCAGGAGAGCATAAAGATAACAAAATGGTTAGCAACCAGGAACCCAGGAAATGCCTTCTCATATCCTGTCTTTCTTTGCTTCTCTGTTTAATTGTCATCTCTCTGCCTAGCAATGGTCTCAGCTGCTCAGTTCACCCATCAGGTTACAGCCACATTCCAGCTCTGAAGTTTTAAACTTTCCCTCACTCAAAACCATGGCTCAGTCTGGGGGCACCTGGGTGGTAAGCATCTGACTTTGGCTCAGGTCATGATCTCACAGTTTGTGGGTTCGAGCCCCGTGTTAGGCTCTGTGCTGACAGCTTGGAGCCTGGAGCCTGCTTCAGATTCTGTGTCTCCCTCTCTCTGCCACTCCCTCGCTCACACTCTGTCTTTCTCTAAATATTAAATGATCTGAGGTGAAGAATAACGCACTGAAAGTCACGGAAGTATTAACACTGTTATTTCAATTAAATTCAAAAATAGAAAGTAAAAAAAAAAAAAAACAGTGGCTCAGTCTGAAAAAGAATATTATGGCCCCAATTTCAAATTCCTGGTAGAAAACAACTGACAGAGAAAGTTTGGGTCAGATTTCTACCCATGATGTGATCATCTGAGACCAAGGAATGAAGTCATACAAGTAGTGATATGATTGTCTGGGGCCCATCTTTAAGGAGAAGGAAGTTAAACTAGGTCATTGTGAGATGAGCCAACACCCAAAAAGAATCGAATACAGTTGTTGAGTGGAAACAAAAGAGCCATGTATAATACAATCCAATTTCTGTAAAACAGAATCAAACTATCTATATACAAAATGTCTATTACTAATGCATATATTAGAAGCATCTGGAAAGATTTTAGTTAACAGGAAAATTTTTTTAACTTTTCATTATGAAACAATTTCAGACTTACCAAAGAGTTGCAAAAATAGTACAAAGAATTCCTGTATACCATTAATTCAACTTCCCCAAATGTGAAATGTTGCATAATCACATTAAAATTATCAAAACCGAGAAAGTAACACTAATAAATACCACTAACTAATCTACAGACCATATTCAAGTTTTGCCAACTGTCCATTAATGTCTTCCTTTCCTTGGGCCAAGAGGCAGTAACTCAAGATCACACAATGAATTCAGTTATGTCTCCTTAGTCTCTTTGATCTGGAATGGTTTCTCAATTTTCCTTTGTCATGAGCTTGATGCTTTTTCTCTTTGCCATAAATAAGTATCTTCTGGGAAAATACTTTGACGTTACGTATAAATCCCATTTCTCCATACTTAAGCCCACTAATTTTAGTATACATTAATGATTCTTGTCTGAAACAATGTTCACTATGTGTTTGGCAAATGGTGATTTCCTATTTCCATCACTTCTTCAACATATATTACTTGGAATTCTACCATAACAAAGAGATTTCCCTACTCTACTGATTGTTTTTATTTAATGTTTTATGATATAGCCTTATGGACATGATTTTTATTCCATGGTTTATAATATACCATTATCATGGGGCACCTGGGTGGCTCAGCCAGTTTAGTGTCCAACTCTTGATTTTGGCTCAGGTCATGATCCCAGTGTCGTGGGATTGAGCCCTTCATTCGGTTCCGTGCTGAGTGTGGAGCCAGCTTTGAATTCTCTCTCTCTCTCTCTCTCTCTCTCTCTCTCTCTCACACACACACACACACACACACACACATGCACACACTTTGACCCTCTGCCTCGCTCTTGCTATCTCTCTCTAAAAAAAAAAGAAAAGAAATCTTTAAAAAATATTATAATCATTATTTATTTTGTTGCTTAAATTGTCCCAGATATGGCCATTGGCACCATCTCCATACTGGTTCCCATGTTCTTTCAACGTGCCGCCATCATTTTTTGACCACTTCTTGTGGTCTTTTTCTGTCTTAGCCATTTCTTTGAGGAGCTTTGGTTTCTTTTTATTTTTTGGAAAAGTGTATTAATTGAACAAAAGCTGGGCACTGAGTATGTTTATTGCTACTAGGATATCATTGCTTCTAGGCCCTCTCAGCAGACAGAGCTAAGAAGTGTATACACATAATACACATACATTAATATCTATATATACATGCACACACCTCTATTTCTATATTTTTCCAAAATCATTATTTTATACTGATATTTTTTATATATACTGATACTTTTTAAACGATTTTTATTACATTATATTTGACAAATGAAATTACATGTATTTAAGGTGTACAACATGATTTGATATATGTATACATTATACATACATCAATTAATACATATGTTACCTCACATAATTATCTTTTCTGTTTGTGTGGTGAGACTACTTAAGATCTACAGACTTGGTGGGTGCCTGGGTGGCTCAGTGGGTTGAGTGTCCAACTTTGGCTCAGGTCATGATCTCATGGTTCGTGAGTTCGAGCCCTACATCAAACTCTCTGCTGTTAGCAAGGAACTGGCTTCGGATCTCTGTCCTCACCTCTCCCTGCCCCTCCCCTGCTCACACTCTCTCTCTCTCTCTCTCAAAAGTAAAAACTAAACATTAAAAAGAAATCTCCAGACTTGGCAAATTTCAAGTATACAATAGGGTAATATTAATTACAGTCACCATGCTGTATATTAGATCCCCTGAACTTATGCAAATAAAGTAAAACTGTTCTTCTTGCCCTCTTCATTGTGTCTAGTCTCAGATTTTCTGTTCCAGTGATGTGCTGGAACTTCTCCAATGGACTGCCAGATACCCACAAAGGTATTCTCACCTGTGAGTGATTGTCAAGATGGATGTTCTATGGTGGGACAACAGTAGAAAACTCCTATTCCACCATCTTGCTCCTGATACTTTTTATTCCAATCCAGCATCATAGGGGTCATTCTAGCCTTCCTTCTTTTCATATTGTAATTTCTTCTGATGCTGCAAATACTAATAAAATAATTAAAATTTATTGATTACCTACTCTCTATCAGAACTGTGCCAAGTGCTTTACATACAGGTCTCTTTTAATTCTCATGACAACTCTATGGTAGGTAACATTTTTACACGTATTTTATAGAGAAGAGAGTGAGATATCAAGAGGTTAAGTAATATTGCTACTTATTAGGTGGTAGAGCCAAGATTTGGACCCATGGAGTCTGACTCCAGAATTCATGTGCTTGACCACTATGCATAGCCTATTAATAATACCTGAGGAAGCTAGCACAGTATAAACCAATCTCACCTAGGCATAAAGACAAAATAGTTTAACCAGAGAGATTGAATAGTTACATGTAAAATTTCAAATAAATAAATAAATAAATAAATAAATAAATAATTTATTTATTCAATCTCAGGATGAGAGAGAATTCTCTGACCTTACAAATGTCCACTCCCTAGCTGCATCAGTCACTTCAGGATATACCATCTTTTTCAGCAGGAGCCAGGTTAAAAAAGAAATTGTAGCTGTATGTACTTTTGTCAGAAATCATTTTTGGCTCATCTGCCGTCCTCTCTGTTTGAACTCTCTTTGCATTGCCTGCTCTGTCAGACAGATCAGCTTTGAACTTGAGATTCCTCTTCTGGTTGTTCTGTCTGAATTTGGCATCCTGACCCTAGACTATTGGTCTTGGCACTACTGACCCAGTAACTCCATAGGAAACTGACCTGGTAATTATCCTCTTGGCTCCATTTATCACAGCCTCGTGCCCACTTCCAGCCCAGGAACTCAGGGCTCTACCATGCCTCTCAGCCCCCCATCTGTCCAAGACAGGAGTTCTTGCCAAAATACACATGAAACAAACAAGAAAAGACAGATTTGACTAAACAGTGGAGTATAAAACTTCTATTCTTCAAGACAACGTACAATTCTATGATTTTATATATATATATATATATATATATATATATATATATATACACATACATATATATATGCCCTTTCACATATGCGATAATTGATTTTTTTAACTGCTAACATTTCTTAGTACTTAGTATTTTCCAAGTACTACCATTTTTTTTACAAATTTAGATTTTGAAAAATTCAAACGTACAGGAGATTTTACAGTACAGTGAACACTCACATACCCTTTACCTGTATTTAGCAATCAAGAATTGAATTTTCCCACCAGATTTAAATACTTAATGTCTCTACCCAAAAAAATTCATGTGCATTTTGAATTTTGTTGCATGCCATAGGGTCTCATGACCGCCTCATGTTTGGTTTTTAGCTAGAAGGATTTATAAGACTCAATATCAGGTTATACTCATGGCTAAGGTTTACTGCAGCAAAGGGTACAGTGCAAAAGCAGCAGGAAAGAGATATGCATTGGGCAGAATCCAGAGAGATTAGATACAGGCTTTCAAGTCCTTCCCTATTTAGAGCCACGTAGGATGTGCTTTCTCTCTAGCAGAGGACATGTACAGAATGCCTTCACTCAGGGGAGTCAGTTCAAATGTGAGGGTCCAACATTTCTATGAAGGTCTGGTCACATAGGCACAATCTGGTACGTGACCATTCTGAAACTCAGGGCCCTAACAATGAAACCAGTGCACACCAGCAATCTTGGTGTTTTTGCGAAGCTATTCTGAGAAGGTGGTAAATCATGACCCATTGCTCCAGGTGTGTATGACAAAATCATCAAAATTCAACATCAACTTACAGAACCTTCCAAAGACCACACACCCAGGGATTGGTGATGGTCATTTATGGGTCTAGGTGAGGAAAAAGCTGACAGACCTACTCTATTAACTCCTCATATCATACCTTTGCTTGTGCTGTTCCTGCCATTTGGATCGCCTTTCCCAGATGCCTAGCTCAAGTTCTACATCCTCTACAGCACCTACACAAAGCCCTTCCTGGAGCAGGTATTTTGTAAACATGTGCTCAGGGAAGGAACCTTGAGTGAAACCTTCCCAGATTTTTCAATCCAGTGATCTCTTCCTTTCCACTGAACTTTCTGTTGATTTTATGATCAATCACATAATGCCTAACAATATCTCTTCTACTCCTTTTTGATACTTGTCATTAAATTTTTCAAGTTCATATTTTCTCCTTGACCAAATGTTAAATGACGATAATGTCTTAGAACCTTTATATATATTCTGCTGGTCCTAGAACAGAGTATCAGTTGTAACCTACACTTAAGTATTTGTTGATGCTGATTGATCGCTGGTTCAAAAAGTACCTTCCAGCAATTTAATTTTTAATTAATATATGAATAGTAAGGAGTGAACTGGTTAGAACACATGTTGAAATGAATTTGACCTAGTACTAAGTGACATAGAAAATTCAAGCCTTCCAGTCTTGTAAAAAAAATAATTTAAAATAAAAATAGGTTTTTAAAGACTATGTGTCATAGAAAATAGAAGACTTAGTAGGATTAACTATCAGAGATGGCATTGTATATATCATATGGCATTGATGAAAGATAACAGAGTTATCTCTACAACAGAGAACAGATAACAGAGAACTCTACAAGTGAAACCAACCTAAGAAGTTCTTATTGATGACTTATAATAATTGATGAGGAAAATGAGAGTATTTCAGCTCATCTCATGGTGTGAGGTGGAGGTTTAGGTGAAAGAAGTCACCGCAACACTGGAGGTCTCCTGGGTTGGTTTCTTGCTGCAAGTAATGACACTAGACAAGGGAGACCTGTGCAATCACATACACCTACGTCATCAAGTCCTATTGCTTGGGCAGTTGCACAAGCCACCAGGAGAGTGCTTATCACCAATTAAGATGATGCTCCTCTGACTTTGGGGTGTACCAGAAGCATGCAGAAGACTTGTAAAACACAGATTGCTGGCCTAGCTCCCAGAATTTTTGATTCAGTAGGTCTAGAGTAGGGCCAAATAATTTGCATTTTAAACAAGCTCCTGGGTGATGCTGATGTTGCGGGTCCATGTACTATATTTGGAGTATCCAGGTACTATACCATTCATGCACACACAACAGTATACAATTTCAGTATCCCAAGTGCAATTCTCAGCAACCAACCAGGTCCTAAGTAGCAGAAGTTAGACTTTATGGCATGTCGCTCCACCCACCTCCATCAGGCCACTGTCTTTTGTATATGATTAGGAATGTGTCTTTTTGCTGTGGTGGCAATGCTCTTCAGAATATATTTAATAATAGAATTGCATGCCAGAAGCTTGCTAATAATCACATCAAAGTATTTTAACACTTAAAATTGCAACTGATACATTTGTCACATTTTAATCCACACTGCCATAAATTAGTCATCATACTATAATGGTCAGATATCTCGCCACAATTTATTGTTTGAGTAGTGTTCTTGCAATTTGTTCTCTTTGTTCCTCTTTGAAGCTTCTTAGTAACTGAGAGGAGTGGAAAAACAATGGTGTCCACATTGCATGTGGTCAGTTTTTGACCTGGCACATGATGTCTGACAGACATTATGTGGAGTGAGCTATTACCAGCAATCTGTTCATTCTACCCTCCAGTAGGGACAGCAAGTAGGATGTGTTCCAACTGGGCTGTAGGTCTCCTTGAGAGCTAAATACCACATATGGCATTTGTTGAATCATTTTATTGTCCACAAACCAGAGAGATATTTATCAGGAGCATCATTCACTGGGAAAATCCAGAGCTTCTTATCTATAGATGATGATTAAATGTGTAAACAGGTCATCTTAGCCAGCCTCCAATTCAATTAATTTCAATGTTTTAAGGACATTTACTTAGGTTATGATATTTGCTGCTATGGCATATTGGCTTTTTTTTTTTCAGGTCAATGTTATATCACATCTGCTTATGAAAATGTTCAGATTTCCATTTTAATGGTATCATCCCAGGGGGAGGGAGGAAGTCCCAGAAAGTTCTTATGCCAGCTGTTTACATGGTCTCTGCTAGCGAAAAATAGGAGGCAGATCAAGGTTTATGTGCTACAAAATGTTAAGATACAGAAAGCTTTTATTTCTCTTGTTTTTTTTTTTTGTTTTTTTTTTTTTGTTTTTTGTTTTTTTGTAATATCCAATTTAACACACACAAGCCAAAGAAAGCAGGGAAAGAATAGGAAGAGTGGGGAGGCTGTGAAAACTACGGTTTTGGGCAGTTTGGCTCCACCCTTTCTTTTTTTTTTTTTTTTTTTTTTTTTTTAATTTTTTTTTTCAACATTTTTTATTTATTTTTGGGACAGAGAGAGACAGAGCATGAACGGGGGAGGGGCAGAGAGAGAGGGAGACACAGAATCGGAAACAGGCTCCAGGCTCCGAGCCATCAGCCCAGAGCCTGACGCGGGGCTCGAACTCACGGACCGCGAGATCGTGACCTGGCTGAAGTCGGACGCTTAACCAACTGCGCCACCCAGGCGCCCCACCACCCTTTCTTTTGATAACAGTCCTCTCCCACCCATGAAGCACAGGGCAAGTGACCCAGACTTAGAGTACACCAGCCTCCTGCCAAAAAGATTATCCAGGGGCTATTATTCAGGCCAGGTGGCACAAATTGAAATAATCCACATCTTTCCTCATCAGGTACTAAAGGGGCCCCCTGACTCTAGGGTCACAGAGCTAGAAGGAAGTGAAACTAAAGGGGCTGGTATGCCTTGTAAAAAGTCTTAGAAGAGGGGCGCCGGGGTGGCTCAGTCAGTTGAACATCCAACTCTTGATTTCAGCTCAGGTCATGATCTCAGGGCAGTGGGATTGAGCACCACCTTGGCTCTATACTGAGCATGGAACTTGCTTAAGATTCTCTCCCTCCCTCTTTCTCTCTGCCCCTCCCCTGCTCAGGCTGTCTCTCTCCCTCTCCTTCTCTCTCTCTCAAAATAAATAAATAAACATAAAAAAAAAAGAAATAGAAGAGAGTGAGGCCAAAACACAGAGAAATACACCTGTGAGGAAGAAACACAAAGAAGAGGGGAAGAGAGAAAGAGAAAGAGAATGAGTAGAGATTTCAATATCCTTTGAGTCCCTGTGTCCAGAGTGCCTTTAATTGGATCCTTTCCTATTCTTGCCAGGACCACGATCCGCCAACATCTGCTCTGCTTAAATTAATTTGAGTAGGATTTCTGCCCTTTGACTAATAGTAAGGCATATTACATGTTCTTCATTTCTGAGTCATGGTAACTATTTTTAAAAGTCAATCTCACTTCCACCCCAGGAGGAAAAAAAAATGCTGTGAGAAATAAAATTAGATTTAAATATTGTTAGTTAAAGTTGTCTGATATTTCATCTGGAATTTGCTTGAAAATACACTAGTTTGATGCAGAGGTGTTCGTAAATTAATCTATATCCCAGGGACAATGATTTAACATTTAACAGTCTGGTCAGGAGTCCACACCCCAGGCAGAAGTGGTTAGTTAGCAGGTCCAAGGACCCTAATCACTAGTCCATCCTTCAAGGAGGCTCGTGCAATACTTTACATATTGCTATCTGAACATGCACCAAGAGATAGCAGGTATTTTTTTTTTTATAGTGAAATGAGTATTATCCTAGGTACTTCCTAGGTACTTCCTAGAGAATTGCTCTAGCAATTCTTCGGGCATAACTACACTATCCAGGTACCACTTTGCACAAATAGAGGATAAGCACCTGGCAGCCCAGGACCCTAAGAGCCTTTGAGCCCCCAGAGCTTCTAGTGCTAACTTGTTTCCTTCTGTGTCACCCTCCTTAATACAGAATTCTTTCACTTGAGTGGATTGGAAGGGTAGCTCATTCTGTCAGCATCCAATGTTTTGGCATCCAAGTGAATCTTCCAGGAAAGTTATCTCGTTAGAGTGCTGAGAACCAGAAGTGTGGACTTCACTAAGTTTGGAGGAGCTGTGTGTGCAACTACTGTAGTCTCTTTGGCCAATTGACTAATACATGTTTGTATCTGTGGGACATTTAGGTCTGAGTCTAGGTTACATCATAATAAATCACAGTAACAAAGTTGTAGGGGAGGAAGCATTATCCTAAGGAAGGTCCTTACCCACCTTCAGTATCTGGAAGCTACTGTTATTTTTGCTGGATGAAGCTGACAATTACCGAACTGACAGGTTGGCTTAGATCAGACCTCAATGGTGAGGGAAGTTGCCCCATGCCCCCTTATGACTTAGATTCTCAAACTTTCTCTGGGATTTTATCCAGTTTGGTTTCTTGACTCCTATTTCTAGCTTCACACTTCTATGATCTCTTTTTTCTGCTCTAATCCAGTTTAGTTTCTGGCTATCCATTTTTATGCTTGCTTGCTGTCCACCTCTGGTTTTGCACTTGGACCAGTTCACACATTCGAACACTGCACGGATCCATCCCTCCCCTTCAGCCCCCAGACCTGTTGCATCTAATACTGAAAGAGTTTATTTCTATTTTGAATACGGAAAACCTTTATCATTGTACATATCACTAGCAATAATCTGCTCATAATTAGAGTATCCTGAAGTTTTACATAAAAATAGAATTTATAGGGGTACCTGACTGGCTCAGTCGGTTAATCATCCCACTCTTGATTTCAGCTCAGGTCATGATCTCCTTTCTGGTTCATGAGTTTGAGCCCCACATCCGGCTCTGTGCTGCCAGCATGGAGCCTGCTTGGGATTCTCTCTCCCTTCCTCTCCCTGCTCCTCCCCCACTCTCTCTCGCATGCGTGTGCTCTCTCTCCCTCTCAAAATAAACTTAAAAAATTTTTTTAAATAGAATTTATATAACTGAAAAAGTCTTCTATCTTTAATACTATTTCACCATGTAATTTCTTGAGCTTCAGCTATAAGTATGTATTCTTCAAGCAGAGACCACTTTCTTCAGAGGCAGATTAATTTATTCATACAGCAGAATTTTCTGCCCAGTTCTTAGTTACTCACCTTAAGAGATTGAAAAGAATAGAAAGGTTATTCCACCTCCATCAGGAATACTACATTTGGGCTCTTCTCACCTATCAGAGAGTATTTCCAATGTCTTTGTATTGACCTGAAGAAAATACACATGAACCTAACTAACAAGCAATTAAACTGGAGCTGCCCCCAAGATGATAAGGAGGAGGATTTGATTTTGGCAGAGACCTGTGTCCCACTTTTACATGATAAGTGGATGGGGAGATATCTGCATGGGGTTCCAGAAGAAAGTTAGATATTAGAGGCCATGGCTTGGGAGATTTGCCCACACCCAAGTTTGGCATGGAGGGAGGGGAGCCACCTGCTTTCAAAAGACTGTTTCAGGTTATAGAACACCAGAAATGGTAACCACAATGGCCTTCCCTAAATGTTTTAGACTTTCTAATTCTACTCCCTTCACTTTCAGTAGTATTATCCCAGGATTGCGGCAATGTTTATTGTACAACAGTATCATAGAACAAATTCACACCTACCAGGAGTAAATCATAATTAAACAAATCTAGATAAAGCCATTTACAAGATATTTAAGCCAACAATGACTTCTTCCCCCCGCCCCCCCAACAATGGCTTCTTGAGGATATTTTCTTTAAAGACTATGTATTATGGAAGTTTGCATCCACATGAAGTGAATGCATACTTTGGCTACATCATAGATTTCTAAGCAGCAAGCTTGGTTCTAGCTAACTGATCTATTGACTGCCCTCAGTTCTTGGAGCAACTGGTCAGAATCCCTATCTGGTTATCTTCAGCCATAAGGAGCCTCTTCTTGCCCCACTATGCTATACATATACTGTATTATTATTTCTATGTGTGCCATTTTGTTGAGAAGGATTGGGTCATATGATCTATAATAGTTTAGTGCAAAGGGCAATGATGTACTATAGCTGCATCTCTCCTACTGAATAAATTATTTTATTTATTTATTTTTTTGATCAAAAAATTTCAAACAGTAGCTACCTGAATTCAAGAGATAATTTATCAAATGGAAGGGTAGAGCCAGAATAAAAACAAGATTCATCCCAGGAGTTATCTATGTTACCTAAAGAGTTATCCGTGACATTAGAGACTCAGTAAAGTTTTGGGATAGCACTTCTATCCAGATATAAAGGTGTCAGGAAACAGTTTTCCCCCTAGCTCTAGAATCATAGAAAAGTGGAGATTAAAGTCTGAACAGAAGTAAAATTTAGAAACTGAGCAGAAGTAAAATTTACAAATTGAGTCCAACCATTCTTTTCCCCCCTGGAGGTCAAACCTATTATAGAGTTTCTGATTCCCCCTAGGACTCTATCTGACGTTCCTTCCTTCTTTCCTTCCTACTTTCTCATTCAATCGCAGTGTCCTGATTCAGGAGGGTCAGGCTTTCTGTACTCTCTGTTTCTCTATAATTAGAGAGGAAATAGTACTGGGGAAGTAATTTTTCTATCCTGGCTGCACACTGAAAATCACCTGGAGAATTTCTTTCCCAACAATCTGTTGCTTGGGTCTTAACCTTAAATTGATACTTCTTAAATGTGCCCCCCCCCCCCCGGAGTAGCAGCATCAACATTACCCAGGAACTTGCTAAAAATGTAAATTATTGGACCCCACATCAGTTCTACTGAATCACAGATTCTGAGGCTGGTGCTAAATTATTACTTAGCAATGAATTTAACCAGGGAGAAGCAAAACTTACTGACTGAAAATTACCAAACACTGCTGAAAGAAGCTAAAAAAGACTTAAATAAATGGAAAAATATCCTTTGTTTACAGATTAAAAGACTTGATGCTATAAAGATAACAATACTCCTCAAAGTGATCTACAGATTCAATCCCTATCAAAACCCCAAGGCTTTTTTGGAGAAATAGAAAAGCCAATCCTCAAATTCATATGTGGATTTGCCCAAACAATCTTCAAAAAAAAAAAGAACAAAGCTGGGGGACTTATACTTTCGAATTTCAAAACTTACTACAATACTGCAGTAATCAAAACACTGTGGTATTTGCATAAGGAGAGGCATGTAGATCAATGAAATAGAACTGATAGTCCCAAAATTAACACACACATATATGGCCAATTGATTTTTCACAAGAGGGCCAAAACCATCCAATAAGGGAGAGAACAGTCTTTTCAACAAATGGGTCTGGAAGAGCTAAATATCCACGTGCAAAAAAATGAAGTATATTTATATATAAAAACTAATTCAAAATGGTTGAAGGACCTAAATATAAGAACTATAAAAGTATAGGGGCACCTGAGTGGCTCAGTCGGTTGAGCATCCGACTTCGGTTCAGGTCATGAACTCACTGCTTGTGGGTTCTAGCCCCGTGTCTGGCTCTGTGATGACAGCTGAGAGTCTGGAACCTGCTTTGGATTCTGTGTTTCCCTCTCTCTGCCCCTCCCCCCACCCCTGGCCGAGTGCACACGTGCTCTCGCTCCCTCAAAAATAAATAAACATTAAAAATTTTTTTAAAAAAGAACTATAAAACTGTAAACTACAAGAGTCTCAGAAGAAAACATGGAGGAAATCTTCATGCTTTTGTGTAGTCAATTCAGGCTTCTATAGCAGAATACCATAGACTGGGTAGCTCATACACAACAAACATTTATTTCTTCTCACATCTGTGAAGACTGGGAAGTCCAAGATCAAGGTGTGGGAAGATTAAGTGTTTAGTAGTCATTTTAAAAATGAGCAAAGGATTTGAACACACTTGCCCCCAAAGAAGGTACACAAATAGCCAACAAGCATATGGAAAAGATGTTCAGCATCATTAGTCATTAAGGAAATACAGATTAAAACCATAGTGAAATACCACTCCATACTCACTAAGTTGAGTATTAATTTTTTTTTTTAATAGAAAGTAAGTGTTGACAAGGGTATGAGAAATCGGAACCCTTGTATATCGCTGGAGAAATGTAAAATGGTGTGGCCACTGTGGAAGATGGTTTTGCAGTTCCTCAAAAACTTGTACATAAAATTACCATGTGTCTTAGCAATTCCATTTCTAGGTATATATGCAAAGGAATTGAAAACAGGTATTCAAACAAATACTTGTATATAAATGTTCCTAGCAGCACTATTCATGATAGCTAAAAGGTGGAAACAACCCAACTGTCCATTGAATAATGAATGGATAATTATTCATTCATTCAGTATATCCATACAGTGTAATATAATTCAGCCATAAAGAATAATGAAGTACTGACGCATACTACAATGTGGATGAACCTCAAAATATTATACTAAGTGAATGAAGCCATACACAAAAGGCCACATATTGTATGATCCCGTTTATAAGCAAAAATAAACTATTGGGACTACATCAAAATATTAAGCTTCTGCAAGCAAAGGAAACCATCAATGAAACTGAAAGACAACCTTCTGAATGGGAGAAGATATTTGCAAAAGACATATCCAATAAAGAGCTAGTGTCCAAAAATATACAAAGAACTTATAAAATTCAAGACCAAAAAACTAATCATCCATTTAAAAATTGGTAGAAGATATTAACAGAACTCTTCCCAAAGAAGACATACAGATGGCCAACTGACACATGAAAAGATACTCAACGTCACTCATCATCAGGGAATGCAAATCGAAACCACAAAGAGATATCACCTCACACCTGTCAGAATGGCTAAAATCAACAATATAAGAAACAATAGGTCTTGGCAAGGATGTGGAGGAAAGGGAACCTTTGTGCACTGTTGGTGGGAATGAAAACTGTGCAGTCACTATGGAAGACGGTATGGATGTTCCTCAAGAAATTAAAAATAGAACTACCCTATGATCCAGTAATTGCACTCTGGATGTTTACCCAAAGAATATAAAACCACCAATTCAAAAAAATATATGCACCCTTATGTTTATTGCAGCATTATTTGCAGTAGCCAAACTAATCGCTTCTTGGCCTTTTGGCTAAGATCATGTGTACAATAGCTAAACTATGGAAACAGTCCAAGTGTCCATCTGCTATTTGCAATGACACGGATGGATCTAGAGGGTATAATGCTAAGTGAAATAAGTCAGTCAGAGAAAGACAAATACCATATGATCTCATTAATATGTGGAATTTAAGAAACAAAACAAACAACAACAACAACAACAAAAACAAAAACAGAAAAAAAAAAAAAAAAGAAAGAGACAAACCAAAACACAGGCTCTTGACTATAAAGGACAAACGGATGGTTACTAGAGAGGAAGTGGGTGAGGAGATGGGTGAAGTAGGTGAAGGGGATTGGGACTGTACTTGTCATGATGAATGTTGGGTAACGTGTGGAATTGTTGAATCAGTATACTGTACACCTGAAACTAATATAACACTGTATGTTAGCTATAGTGGAATTAAAAATAAATAAATAAATAAATAACATTTTTAAATGATCAATAATTAATTTTGTTATGTGAATTTTGCCTCAATTAAACAAAACCTTTCAGGCAAATAGATATTAGGTAAGAGACGTAAAGGTGGATGGAAAGACATGATAGACGCTGTATGATGACTACAGTTCTGCAGTTGTTTGTGAGTATATGTGGTCCTCCTTTTTGGGGATGTCCGGACAAAGGATTATCCAAGGGGAGTTGGCTCATACATATTCAAGTGGAAACACAAACAGGAACATTGTGTTTTGTAAAGTTAATGTGACAACATCTGTATACTCTTGGGCTGCTGAAGCTCAAGCCACATGAGATAAAGGTCTAATGTTATAAGAGCCTTGAGACATTTATAACTAAAGTTCGATAGGAATAAAAACGAAGAAGCAATTATATCTTTCACGAGAAATCCAAATTAGTTAGGAAGGCAACTTTCAGTGAGTATTGGTTAAATAGCTCATTTCTTCAAATACAATAATCCTGATGGCTTCAGTGATCATGATCCCTTGTTGATCTTGTTTGGGTACTCCTGTCTCAATGAGTGGACTCTGTCTGCACCTTCTTCCCTTATGTTGTACAGCTCGAAATAGTAAGACCCTGGTTGCACAACACTGTGAATGTACTTGATGTCATTGAATTGTGCACTTTAAAATGGTTAAAATGACAAATTTTATGTTACATATATATTACCACAATAAAAAATTAACAATGATCTGATATAGACACATACTGAAAATTATCAGGAAAGTAACTTTAGAGCAATTAAACATAAGTATATAGCTTTTAATCTTTGTAGGGATTAAATGATATGTGATAATATGTAGACTTAAATAAATCAAGTTAAATAAAACTGATACAGCTATGTTTGACTTTAGGCGTAACACAGAGAGACAGAGAAATACAAGTGACCAGATCTTGACATTTATCTTTCCTTCAATTAAGAAAAACAGTTTTGTTTTGTTTTGTTTTGTTTTGTTTTGTTTTGTTTTGTTTTGTTTGGTGTTGTCAGTTTCAATACTGGGCACTGACAGGACTTTTAAAAACATCATTTCTATGGGGCGCCTGGGTGGCTTAGTTGGTTAAGGGTCCGACTTTAGCCTGACTTCAGCTCAGGTCGTGATCTCAGGGTTTGTGGGTTCGAATCCCATGTCGGGCTCTGTGCTGACAGCTCAGAGCCTGGAGCCTGCTTTGGATTCTGTGTCTCCCTTTCTCTCTGCCCCTCCCCCACTCACACTCTGTCTCTCTTTGCCTCTCAAAAATGAATAAACATTAAAAACAAGTAAAAAAAAATCATGTGTTTCAGAAAACAGTATTTTCATCAAACTAACTTAAATTAGTCTAATGTATTATATTAGTAATACAGGGGGAAATATTCCTTGATATTATATCTGTAAGATTTCCTTCAAAAAACCCTGGAGACCGAAGGAAGAGGAGAAGTGTATAGGTATGTTGGAATAGCCATGGATTGATCATTGTTGAGAATGAGTTTGGGGTCATAGAGAATAATATACTGTTCATTCCACTTCTGTGTATGTTGAATTGTCCACAGTAACATTTTTTATTAAATCTTAAAAAAAAAAAAAAAGAGTTCTAAGACAGAAAGTGTAGTTGGTCTAGTTTATGTCTCATGCTCACCCCTTGACTACACAGAGTGGTGAGAGGGAAGTGTCTGGGGGGAAGCCGTATGGGGACACCTTTAATTTCTGTAACAGGAGAGCACTTGGATTTACCATTCTATCAGTGAGACCTAGTGGGGAAGAGGTAATTCCCTCAAGGGACATTGGGGTGCAGTTAGGAAGTGGGATGATAACTGATTGGCCAAATAATAACAAATGTCCATTCTTTTGCATGACACGTGGGGTACTTTATCAACTTTCCTCCCTCATTTCCTGTCACCCTGCTGCACCCTACACTCCAACCAGCCAGCCACTTCCTGTGGTCATGCCTCTCCATGCTCTCTCATGCCTTGATGCCTTTCCATATATTGTTCTATCTGTCTGATTGTTCCTGGTGCCCCTTGTCCTTCAGACGTCACCTCCCTTGACTTTCCAAGCAGGAGGTGGTAGACCTTGGATGGTTCTCAATTCTTCATTTCACAGCCATAAAGCAATGGTTCTGCCTCAGAATCAACTGGAGTGCTGGTTAAAAACACAGATTACTGAGCCCTACCTTGAGAATTTTTAAGTCAATTAAGTCTGGGTTTGGGACCCAAGAATTTGCATTTTTAATGTCGTCCAGGGAGCACACCTCTAGGAGCCTCTGCTTTCGAGCACTGTGTCGAAATCTGAAATTTCAGCCTTGCCTATAGAGCTGTTAAAAAATATTGCAGGCCCACAGGATCAGATACTCTGAGAGTGGAATTTAAGAATTTGAATTTTTAATAGATTTCACAGGTATTCTTTCTTAAATGGTCCTGACACAATTTTTGGATAGGCATTTGGGGATCATTGTAATAGTCTGTGGGCACTGATTAGCCAGAGTGGCAAAGTGACAGAGGAGCCTAACGTATTTCTTCCTAGTGACAGTGTCAGCCCTGAAAAAAGAGTGACTTCTCACTGGTTAAAAGATTATGTAAGTAAAGATGAACATAACTTTATACAAATATTCAGGAAGAACTGATCCTTAAAAATTTAAATTAAAACCAGATATTAACGTCCACCTCTTAAATGAGCAAAACACTAAAATAATTTAATACATTACAAAGAGTGGGATGAGATGCATACTCTCATGCTGTTGGCATGGTACACTGATACACTCTCTTTGAAAAGTAATTTGCAAATTACTTTGATGGCAGTCTCCATCAAGAGCCAGAAAATATTTGATTTTGTAACCTTGATTCAGTTATGTTTGACTCAATAATATCACTTCTGAGAATTAGTCCAAAGAAAATAATTCATAATATATTAAAATTAATGTAAATAAATAAATACAAACATTATTATTATAATAGTAAAACACTGGGAGAAATCAAAATATCTAAAAATAAAATATTGGTTAAGTAAATATATGCATTTATGAAATATTATAAAGCAATTTAAATGACTGGTTATTTATTCTTTAATGAAAGAAATAAAATAGTTGCCAAGTTGTTCCCAAAGTGTTGAATTAATGTGTACTGTTCCCAGCATTGTATCTGTATCTTCAATGACATTACTCACATTATTATATTTAAAAAGGTATCAATGGTATCATGTGTTGTTTTATATATCAATTTCACAGTGGAAAAATGCTAAAATTATACTTTCAAAAGATTATGTCAATTAGGGGAGGATGTGTATATATGCCACAGTTAAATATCAGTGTTTTTATTTTTTATCAAAAAATTTTTAAGTTTATTTATTTTTGGGAGAGAGAGAGAGAGAGAGAGAGAATCCCAAGCAGGCTCCATGCTCAGCACAGAGCCCAGTGAGGGGCCTGATTCCACGACCAGGAGATCATGACCTTAGCTGATATCTATCAAGAGTTGGCAACCTTATCAACTGAGCCACCCAGGGAACCCTCATTTTTTTTTTAATTCCTATAATTGTATGTGGCTTAAATTTTGAATTGGGTTAATTTGGGATAATTTTTGCCCCTAAAAAGAACTATTCATAGAAGGTATAATGGTATCTTCTATTTTTCTTTTTACTTAATCTTATATATTTGATTCACTTAATCCTGATTGACCATGAAGGATGAACTTTGTGTATATTTGTATTCCTATAAATAAAAAATGATATTTAAAATATATCATAAGCCTTTAAAATGTTCCAATATTTAGTCCCAGTAATTATATTTCTAAAAACAAATGCTAGAGTTATAATCAAAAATAGTTTTAATATTTCAAAATTATCTAAGAGAAAATTTTACTTATAAGGTGGTTTAAGAACATGGGAAAATGAGAGCACCTGGGTGGCTCAGTTGGTTAAGTATCCAAGCCTTAATCTCAGCTCAGGTCATGATCTCATGGTCCTGAAATCGAGTTCCTGAGCTGGGCATGGAGCCTGCTTAAGATTCTTTCTCTCCTGGATGCAGAGAAAGAGGATCTCTTTTGCACTGCTGGTGGGAATGCAAACTGGTGCAGCAACTCTGGAAAACAGTATGGAGGTTCCTCAAAACATTAAAAATAGAACTACCCTATACCCAGGAATTGCACTACTAGGTATTTATCCAAGGGATACAGGTGTGCTGTTTCGAAGGGGCACATGCACCCCAATGTTTATAGCAGCACTATCAACAATAGCCAAAGTATGGAAAGAGCCCAAATGTCCATCGATGGATGAATGGATAAAGAAGATGTGATATATATATACAATGGAGTATTACTCAGCAATCAAAAGGAATGAAATCTTGCCATTTGCAACTACGTGGATGGAACTAGAGAGTATTGTGCTAAGCGAAATTAGTCAGAGAAAGATAAATATCATATTACTTCACTCATATGAGGAATTTAAAATACACAAGGGATGAACATAGGGAAGGGAAGCAAAAATAATATAAAAACGGGGCACCTGGGTGGCTCAGTTGGTTAAGCATCTGACTTCAGCTCAGGTCATAATCTCATGGTTTGTGGGTTCAAGTCCCATGTCAGCCTCTGTGCTGACAGCTCAGAGCCTGGGGCCCACTTCAGATTCTGTGTCTCACTCTCTGTCTCTGCCCCTCCCCTGCTAGCATTCTGTCTCGCTCTATCAAAATTAAATAAACATTCAAAAAAAAATTTTTAGTAAAATTTTTTTAATTAAAAAAATAATATAAAAACAAGAGGGGGACAAAACATAAGAGACTCTTAAATAAAGAGGACAAACAGGGGTGCCTGCGTGGCTCAGTCTGTTAAGCCTCCGACTTCGGCTCAGGTCATGATCTCACAGTTTGTGCCCTGCATCAGGCTCTGCGCTGACAGCTCAGAGCCTGGAGCCTGCTTCGGATTCTGTGTCTCCTTCAATCTCTTCCCCTCCCCCACTTGTGCTCTGTCTCTCTCTGTCTCTCAAAAATAAATAAATGTAAAAAAAAAATTAAAAAAAGAGAACAAACAGAGGGTTGCTGGAGGGGTTGTGGGAGGGGGGATGGGCTAAAAGGGTAAGGGGCATTATGGAAGACACCTGTCATGATGAGCCCTAGGTATTATACATAGGGAATGAATCACTGGAATCTACTCCTGAAATCATTGTTGCACTATATGCTAACTAACTTGGATGCGAATTAAAAAAATTTAAAAATTAAAAAAACAGATTCTCTCTCTCCCTCTGCCCCTCACCACTTGTGTGCATGCATGCACACACAGGCTCTCTCCCTCAAAACAAACAAACAAACATGGGAACATGTTATAATATTAAATAGAAAAAGCAGGAGATTAAGCTTGACTATTATGATCATAACTGTGCAAAATAAATTTATTATGATTATAACTGTAAAAAAGCCATTTAAAATACTGCAAAAATCTCTAAAATGCTAGCCTAGTTATACCCAAAGCATGAGAGAATAATTTTCTTTTTTTTTTTTTACTTACCTGTATCTTCCAAATTTCTTTTATAGTAAGCACGCATTACTTTTATATTTAGAAAAGTAAAAATACATAAAGACTACTTTAGTTGAAATTCACAGACACACAACTCTAATTTAAGCCAAAAAGGGAAAGGAGTTTAAGGGAGAGGGAGAAGGAGGGAGACAGAAGTTCGTGGAAGGATTTGGTTTCAGGCCCAGGTGGAAATCATATCATCAAGTCTCTGTCTTCACCCTCCCCCCAAATCTCAGCTCAGTCTCCTCTGTGTAGTGACCTCATTTTCTTCCCTCTTCCAGGCTGCCAAAGAATCAGGTTGCCCACAGCTCCAGGCCTGTATCATCTGCTTTAGGAATCTCAGTGGAAAGAGACCAACATCTACATGTGAACTCCAGTGAAGGAATCATAGTCTCTGTGTGGGCCACAAGCCCACCTCTACACTAATCACAACGTCTGCTGAGTGCAGAATTAAGATCTGGTGGGCTTGCGACATGTGCCCCTGTGTGTTCCAGAAGAGAGAATCTGATACTGCAAGAAATAGCATGATGGCCAGCCAAATTAAGGAAGGTATTGGGTAGCACAGTATGCTATCACAGTTTACTGTTATCATTCACACTCTTGCTTTTTTGAAAGTGTAAGTCCAAAAATGTCTCATACTGAATTTAATGTAACACTCCATGCACTGTTCATCTCCCAACAAGACAACCCAAGATCTCATCCAGTGACCACCTTATCTTCAAGTCTAGTATCTCTGGGCCATATGCTTTCCTCCCAGTCAGGTGGAAACAGGACTCCTCCTTGGCCTGCAATACAAATTTCCTCCAAATCACTTCCCTTGCAGTGAAGTACATTCTTTGTGATTCAATCTTACTACGCCTAGGTCTGGACGTGTAGGAAACAAGTCTCCCTTACCCATCATATTCTAGGATGGGACACCTTAGCCACCACCTTCTTGTTCGTCTCATTATGGAGCCTGGATATTGCTGTAGGCTTTGCACATTCAAGGGCTTGTTTTCTTTCTTTTTTGCTTGTTTGCTTACTTTCAATTTTTTTAATGTTTATTTATTTTTGAGAGAAAGAGAGAGACAGAGCATGAGTGGGGGAGGGACAGAGAGAGCTGGAGACATGGAAGCCGAAACAGGCTCCAGGCTCTGAGTTGTCAGCACAGGGTCCAACACGAGAATTGAACTCACAAACCCAAGATCATGACCTGAACTGAAGTTGAATGCCAGATGCCTGTCTGAGCCACCCAGGTGCCCCCCTTCCTTCTTTCCTTCTTTTCTTTTTCTTTCTTTCTTTCTTTCTTTCTTTCTTTCTTTCTTTCTTTCTTTTTCTTTTTCTTTCTTTCTTTCTCTCGTTTTCAAAATAAAGTTGATTTATTTATTTTAAGAGAGTTAGAGAGAGAGAGAGAGAGCAAGCAGGGGAGGAGAGAGAGAGAGAGAGAGAGAGAGAGAGAGAGAGAGAGAGAGAGAGAGAATCCCAAGCAAGCTCCATGCTGACAGCACAGAGCTGGATGCAGGGATCCAGGGATCAGTCTCTTGAACTGTAAGATTATGACCTGAGCCAAAATCAGAGCTGGTTGCTTAATCAGTTGAGCCACCCACATGCCCCCAAGGGCTTATTTTCAAGTTGGTTTTTCTGGTAATACAGCCCTCTTCAGATCTCAGCTGGATTTTTGCCAATTTCATACCTGGAGATTCCATAAACTAAGCACCAATACCAGAAATTTTACCCTATCCTCCTAGTTTCATTCTCTTAATAACAGATCTCAGCTTTGCTCATCTTATAGCCTCTCAATTTACTGTCTCCCATGATGGTTAGCCTGACCTTAGGATGCAACCCAGTGGGTGGTGTTATGCCATGGGCATGATTTCTAATTCTACTTGGCAGGGAATAGCACAGTTTTATAAGAGAAAGGGGCAAGGGAAACAAAGTTCCTTAATTTTTATGGAGTCTCTGGTGTGTTTCCTGCTTCACTCTTTTGTATTAAACTTAGACTGAGACATAGTGTTCAGCTTTTTCAAATCAGCAAGAATTATTATTTGACCCTCAGTGGTCCTGGAATGCTGGCTAGAAGCAGAAGGGGCAAGCCAGTCTGCTGCTGCCTTTGTGCTTTCAGACAAGTGAACCTGAATTCAAGGTTGTCCCTTCCTCTTAGCTCAGCAGGGTTCTTCCTAGCTCCTCCATGTTTGGATCATCCTGGTTTGTCAGTATGTCCAGAGAAATGGGGTACCATGTTTGATTGGGCCTGGGTCATGTGCCCACCACCCCCAATTGTACACGGTTTACTGGCGAAAGAGAGGAGGGGTGGAAATCCATGCTGAGGTCGACTACAAGGCACCGCTTTAACTTTGTTTTAAAAAGAATTTAGCACTTAATAGGAAAATTAGCAAATTTGAAACTGAAAATGTATGAGTAGAAAAGATTCTTAGGATCACACCCTCATGCTTAAAAATTGCAAGGTGATCTCAAACTGAATGAGAAAGAGCCAGAACCAGAGAACAAGGAGAACAGAAGACTTTGTCCCCCCACCCCATCCCTGTTTCACAACATCAGAAAGGCGAGAGTCGACTGTCTCTCTCTCTCTCAAAAATAAATAAACATTAAAAAAAATTTTTTTTAAGGGGGGGCACCTGGTGGCTCAGTCAGTTAAGTGTCTGACTTCGGCTCAGGTCATGATCTCACGGCTGGTGAGAGCCCCGCGTCGGGCACTGTGCGGACAGCTCAGAGCCTGAAGCCTGCTTCAGATTTTGTGTCTCCCTCTCTCTCTGCTCCTCCCCCACTCATGCTCTCTTGTTCTCTCTCTCTCTCTCAAGAATAAATAAACATTAAAAAAAAAAAAAAGAAAAGAAAGGCGAGAGTCGATTCTGTAAGTATTTAGCGACTTCCTTAGCTTTCAACAAGTGACAGCTTCCACATGTTTGACAGGTACAGTCTAAATTATAAAAGTACTTTTAAAAGGTGCATCAGTCAGTGCTCTCTCCATCATTCTCACCCACACGTTTTGTTTTTTAAAAATATTCTGTTATTAAAATCTTGTTTCTAGGTTTATATTAGCATTTAACAACTATATTGACAACCTAGAGGATTTCTTCTCTGGTCAAGAGCTTGCTGTCAGCTTTGAACCTCCTCACCTGGAGGCTCTTTTGGTTCCAGCCTTTCTGGTTTTGCTTCTTGGTTCTCTGTCTTGTTTTTCCCCATAGTCCTGAATGCAGTCCAGATCCCTGGAATTGTGGGCTTGCCCTCCCCCCTCGCCTTATGCATGGAGATAGACTAGAAAATATAACTTCAACATTTTGCTAAATTTGAGTTAAAAAAATAACCTTTTTTTTTTAAAATTTCAGAGCAGTTTTAGATTTAGAGAAAAGTCACAAAGATATCATTCAGAGTCCCTGTGTGTCTTTCATCCAATGTCACCTAATGTTACCATCTTACCTAGCCAGGGTGCATTTGTCAAAACTAGGAAATTCGCATTGGTACATTACTATTAACTAAATTCCAGGATGTATAAAGACTTTACCAGTTTTCTACTAATGTTCTTTTTCTATTCCAGGATCCAATGAAGAATAGCACATTGCATTTAATCTGCTAAATTTTAAAACAAATTATTTTTCAAGTCATTTACAGTTAAGCCATGGCAATTATGAAGAATGTGGCACTTTAAGAGAAATGATTCATTAGCAAAACAACACAAGTTGTCAAGATGCCACTTGTTCTGTGATGATGAGCTCCTCTGGGGAAGAGTCTCTATTATTTGTTTGGCATATTTTAGCTATATATAGTTTCCTACATTCTCTTCAGGATGTAGTTTTCACAGAAGTAGGAGCTGAGAGAAGTACAAGAAAATTCCAAACATTATAACTTAGAAAAAAACCCTTCTAACTTAATAGAAAACACTTTCATTCTTCCCAATGTAATTAGTAGAGATGGGATTTTATTCTAGTGACATGCTATAAAGGTCGTGGGAATATAATTTCTGAATACATTAAATTGGATCCAATCATTACAGTCTAAGCCACAGAAACCACAAAAGACCACAGAAACCGATTCTTGTCCAACCAACTTCTCTGGGGGAAGGGCACTTGTCAACCAAACCCAAAAGTTCTTTCTAGGAAAAGAAAGCTCTCTCAAGAGTGATACCAGGAACAATTTGGAGGAAAGTGAAAGTGACTATGTGATTTTACACAAAGATCTTTTCAGAGCCATAGAAGCTATCTTGGCATAAGACTTTTTTTTTTTTTAAATTTATATGTGTCTTTCCTTTTAAGAGAACCATATTATAGGTATTATAACAAAAGAGCTATAGAGACTTCAACTTGAAGTCAACTCAAGGACTTACCCAAGCCGAGAGAAATACATGACTTTGCTAAGTATAATTCCATCTAGTTCCTACCACAATTAGTAGTTCTTTGCAGGTGTGATCAATCACAGAAATCACATGTAAAATTCCTGTAGAACTCGCTCTCATTTTCCATTCCAGAAAAAAAGATTCAAGACTTTTCCAAATTATTTTGTAAAACTCAAAGAAAGCAAAGACAGGTGAGAAAAGCAGTAAGAAACAACAAAATATTTTGCCAAGCATTAGCCTATAAATAAAGAAGCCAAATGAAGATATTATGTATTCATAGTTTTATTTGGCACTTTGTTTTCTGAAGGAATAGGGTATATGGTCATTTAGCTAATTAATTTATTAAAAAAAAAAGTGAACACTTACATAGCACCCTACTGCTTCTTACTCATTTCTCATTATAATACATTGACTAGTTAATGGGAAACCTATAATTTAGGCACAGTTGCCCTGGGTGCTGGCACAAAGGATACAATGCCTAATTGTCCTCTGAAGCTGCTTCATGATTTTTTTAAGTTTATTTATTTATTTTGAGAAAGAGAGTGGGCATGAGTGGGGGAGGGGCAGAGAGAGAGAATCCCAAGCAGACTCTACACTGTCACCAAAGAGCCTGATGTGGGGCTTGAACCCACAAACCATGAGATCATGACTCAAGCTAAAACCAAGAGTGGAATGCTTAAGTGACTGAGCCACCCAGGCGACCCTCTGAAGTGGCTTCAAATGTAACCTCCTCTGCTAAGTCTTCTGATTGCTCCCAGTCCCTCCATCAAAGAATCTGCACTCTTTCCTCTGTGTTCCCAAGATATGTGACCACTTTCACATCCTAGTATGAGAGCACTTATCACATTGTCACTTGTTTTAGGAATAGCATCTTATCCAACATTTTGTCGTTGTAGGTAAGTGGCAGTGTTACAGGCTGAGTTGTTTCTCTCCCTCCTCCCCCAATTCATACGTTGAAGCCCTAAGCCCCAGTAACTCAGAATGTGATTGTATTTGGAGATGAGCTTTTTAAAGAGGTGATTTAGTTAAAATTAGGTCTTTGGGGTGGGGCCTAATCCAATCTGTCTTCATAGAAAATTTATACATGCAGAGAGTCAGAGGGGTGAGCATGCCCAGAGGAAATACCACATGAGGACACAATAAGGAGGCTGTCATCTGCAAGGCAAGAAGACAGGGCTCAGAAGAAACCACACCTGCTGACAACTTGATCTTAGACTTCCAGCCTCCTGAACTATGAGAAAATGAATGTCTGTTTAAACAATCGAGTCTGTGGTATGTTGCTAGCCATAGCAGACTAGTACAGACTGTGACAGGTAAATGACATAGAGTAAGAGCTTAAAAAAAATGATAGTTATTGGGGTGCCTGGGTGGCTCAGTTTGTTAAGTGTCTGACTTCTGCTCAGGTCATGATCTCCCGGCTAGTGAGTTCGAGCTCCACGTTGGGCTCTGTGCTGACAGCTTGCAGCCTGGGGCCTGTTTTGGATTCTGTGTCTCCCTCTCTCTCTGCCCCTCCCTTGCTCACACTCTGTCTCTGTCTGTCTCTCTCTCTCGCAAAAATAAACATTAAAAATTTTTTTTAAAAAAGAAAATAAATTATAGTTATGTGTAATCAGCAGTTATTGTAATATATATACTTCTTGTATATAGATTATTCATGCATGTGCTTAGCAAGTTTTAGGAATTTATATGAATCTGCATTCATGCCATTAGGTCCTGTGGGTGTCTGTGCATTAGGCAGCTGAGTGAATTATTTTTCTAAAGGCTTGCGTTCAAGAAATTTTGAAAGTATTCTTAGTCACTACAAAGACTTTATCATGGATAAGATTCATTCCCTAATAATTTTGTTCTACAATTCAGTTTTACAAACTTTTTATTCAAGCAAAGAGCATAGAAAATTTTCAAGATTCAAATTAATTCAGGAGATAAGTAGCTCTGGATTTAATTTTTCCAATTTTTATTTTATTTTATTTTTGCTGCAGAAAGGCCTTTACTGGGAACACAGGGGTGAGTCTAATACCAAGAGCCAGGGTGAGGGGAGATGGCACATCCTGCAGAAAAGCAGGGGTGGCATCCCTGCCCAGGGGCTTCAGCCTGAATGCACTAAGAGCTGGCCCTTCAGACAGGCTCAGGGGAGGTCTGCCCACAAGGGCTTCGGGCCCCTCCTTCATGAAGACGCCATCCCTGAATGAGGCCCTTGCTCTCACATCTGCCTTGGCTACTCTCAGGAAGCGTTGTGGGGTGGGAGTGGGGGGCTTGGGAGAGCCCTTCAGGAAGGATAGTTTTTCCAATTTTTTAAATAAAATTTTAATTTTCTCAAGATTCATTTAATTTTTAATAAGACAAATAGTGAGAGTTGATAATTTTTGACAAAAGCACTAGAATAAAAATCCACAGAAAAAGCTGGCTCACGAAATTTCAGGTCTTACCTGTATGATTTGCGGACCCAAGGAAAATGTAAATGCGATTTGCAACATGCAAGAGCTTCCACTCACATTTACCTTGTCTTGAGGGCCTTGAATGATCTGGCTCCAGACTGCCTGTTCTGATTTCACTTTCTACCTTGTTGCCTTTTTTCCCTGTTCTTTAGCTTTAGAAGCTTCCCTGCGGATCCTGAAACATGCTGAATTAATTCTACTTGCCTGGAGGACTGCTTTTCCTGAGAGTCCTATGACTCACCCTTTTCCTTTTATTCTACTCTCTACTTCAGTGTCAACTATCAGGGATATCTTCCCTAATCATCCAGCTAAAGAGCATCCCCTGTCATCCTCTGTCTCCTTAACTCCCACCCCCCTCCCCAGTGTCTATAAATATCATGGCAGTATGTCTTTGTTTATCTGCTTGTTGTCTCTCTCCTCTCTGCCAGATTTTCAGCTCCATGAGACCAGAAACTTTGTCAAGAAATGTTGGTTGGATGGAAATTTGTAACATCAAACATTAAAGTCTGAGATATCAGCTTTTAAAAATAATTTTTTTCTAAAAATTTTAGAGACAGGGATGGAGCAGTGGCAGAGAGAGAGAGAGAATCTCAAGCAGGCCCCATGCTCAGCACAAAGCCCCACAAGGGGCTTGATCCATGACCCTGGGATCATGACCTCAGTGGAAGTTAAGAGTGGGACACGCAACCGACTGAACCACCCAGATGCCCCTGAGTTATCAGCTTTCAATATTCCTTAATGATATAATGAATATTGCAATGAAGTAGTCAAACGATGCTGAAGAGATGTTTTCCACTATTGATTAAGTACATTAGGTTATCCCAGAAATCTCTATGTGTTATTTGGTACTATGTGGTTGACTGCTTTGAAGTTAGCTGTTCTGCAGAGATTTTTTTTATCCAGTATCTTGGAACTGCCCCTGGTCCTCAGAAACAGATCCTTTATAGTTGTACAGAGGAATGCAATGTGCACCACATATATACTTTAAAATCCTCTCACAGTAAGACTTTTAAAAAGTAGAAAGAATAGTTAAAAGCAATTTTAATATTCTGTTAAACCCAAGATATCTAAAATATTATAATTTCAACATGTAATCAAAATAAATACAATTAATAGGATATTTTCCTTTTTTTTTTTTTTTTTTTTTTTTTTACCAGTGTCTTCAAAATCTGATGAGTGTTTTCCACTGGCAGCACATCTCAATTCAGATGGTAACTTTTAACAGTTAAAGTGAAACATAGCTCTACCCAAATAATGAAGTTACAGGTAATGGAAAAATATTTTACATCACTTCAGTTTTGAAATTTAAACCAATAACAAAGTGGAAAATCCATTTCCTCAGTGGAATAGCAACATTTCAAGTACACCAAAGGCACATGTGGCTGGTGGTGGCTTCTGTATTGGAGAGGTGCATATAGAGCATGCAAGCCTGTCTCTTGGCCTTACTTGATTGGAGCAGCAGCAGCCTTCTGACCACAGCTCAGCCAATCAGATTCTCCCACCCAGGAATTTGAATTTTGAACTGAGATACCCAGAGATCAGAGATGTTTGGCTCTGAGTCATTTGAATGGCAGAATTCCAAAGAGATGGTTTGTGAGCAGCTGTTGTCAGGGTCCCCAGAGCTTCCTTGTCTTCTGCTCTTCCAGAGGCCTGGTTGGTAGTTCAGTTCTTCTTGGATGCCATGAGAAAGCCTGATAGATTTCTAATAAGTTTTTATTTTCTCTTGAGCCAGCTCTAGCTCGTTTCTGTTACTTGTAATGACATTAATAAAAAAAAATAAAATGAACAAAACAAATTTCTTTAAAAGAGATACATAAGATAACATAATTACACAAACAGGTATACATTTATGCAAAAGCGCTTTTAGTACCTCCGAAAAAAATCATAATTGTCCAGAGTGTTATCAACTCTGAACAGAATGGAGCAGGGTATAGATAATTCAAAACAGTAAATTGTTATAAAAAGAGCATCTATTTGATTTGGGAATGTATTTCTGTAAATTGGGGGTGGGGATGGGGACAGAGCAGAAATAAGATACAGCTTCCTAATTGTTTTACAGAGAATTTAATCAGCATGAATTCTCCAAGAATGACGTTGATCACACAGCAGGTGCTTGATAAATGCATGTTGATTAATTGACTTAGAATACACCAGCTGTCGATGAAAGAATGTGATCCACAATCAAACCGTTTGACAGAAGAAAGCCAGGATGGCTTTTAAAATTAGTAACAACATGGAATTCCGTATGCAAATAATCCTTTCTTTGGTTCCCTTACAGATGAGAACAAGATAATCATAACTCTGCTTTGGGACGAAGGTGTTTGGTGTTTAAGGATATAAACCTAGGTAAACGCATTCACCAGTTATTTGTTCCCAGTTTCCAGTAAGCATTTGGAAGGCCTTTTGATTGCATTTATCAAGTCTGTGTGTGGGTGTGTGTGGAAGGGGGTTGGAAGCTGGGGGGAGGAAGTGCAATCATAAATGATCTCTCTTGATCATGGGGAGCTTTGATTTTATCTCTTCTTAGCATCAGATAATCAGTATTTAAATTTCACAGGGTAGGATAGAAACGTAAAAAAGAGTTTCAGAATAGCGGGTGTAAACGGGTGAAGGTGAATCTAATTAATCTAGTATAGTATAACTATCATACTAGTTATACTCTAATATAACTACCAGTTTGTAGAAAGCATCAGAAATAAGAATACACACAGGGACACAGTCAGCCAAATCCAGAATATGGAAAATTCTACAGAACAAACGGCTTTTTTAACAAACAAAAATTGTATAATTATGTTGTAAATGTCACAATTACTGGAAGATAGGACCGCCTCTGTTGGAACATTGTTTTACAGTGAGTTCCCTACTTGTAAATTCCCAGGTGTCATGTTGCATGCAGAAGCTTATTGGAGAGATACCTCTGAGGAAGTGAGGGAGGTAAGACTAGACAGTGGAGAAGCTGAGCCTAGTGAAGTTTCAGCTGGGGCCTCGGTCATCTTGTGGGGAGTTCTGGAGGGGGGTGACTCTTCAGAGTTGTCCCAAATTGAGACAAGGGGGCCAGGCTTTGTATTCCTGCCTCAGCCAGGCCAGTCATTTGATGGGCTGCCTCTTAATAGGGGCTACAACTTCCGGAGAGGTAGTTCCGTGCAACCAAGAGAGTGTTCCTAGTGAGGGATGTGGCTGTGAGGTAACAGCGGCTGATATTCCCAGCAGCTGGTGCATGGGAGTATTGGGCCTGAAGAAGCACTCTTGAGGGAGCACAACAGTATTCACTATAATAATGTAAAGTGGAGGCACTGGCTGGAAGAGACATGGAGTCAGTAGATGATTTTTTTTTCCAAGTGGGAGATATTACAGAATGTTTGCTCCCAAAGGGAATCATTCAGTAGGGAGAAAACGTCATCGATGAGGCCAGAGAAGGAAAGAACAATTGCTGGAGAGAGAACCTTGAGTGGCTGGAAGGCAATGCACAACTGCAGGGGCTGACTTGAGAAGGGAGAACCCAGGGGCGCCTGGGTGGCGCAGTCGGTTAAGCGTCCGACTTCAGCCAGGTCACGATCTCGCGGTCCGTGAGTTTGAGCCCCGCGTCAGGCTCTGGGCTGATGGCTCGGAGCCTGGAGCCTGTTTCCGATTCTGTGTCTCCCTCTCTCTCTCTGCCCCTCCCCCGTTCATGCTCTGTCTCTCTCTGTCCCAAAAATAAATAAAAAACGTTGAAAAAAAAAAAAAAAAAAAAAAAAAAAAAAGAGAAGGGAGAACCCGTGTTATATTCGTAGTTACAAGAAAGAAAGTAGAATATGTGGGTGCCGATGCTGGTAGGCCAGTAGCTGTGGTTGGTAGCTGTGCAAATTCTCTTCTCAGTGAGGTAGAAAGCAAAATCATCAACAGAGGGATCAGGAGATGTTGGAGAGTTGAAGAGAGAGAAAAGAAATGAAACAGCCCTCTAGGAAAGATGGAGAGGTTAGAGAATGTACTGGGAGTTTATTAAAGGCCCATTTGAAGATGAGACCATGAATTTATAGTGAGCATCTTCTTGTGTGGTTGTTTTTCTCCAGTCACTTTTGGCTGCTGGGTGTGACACAGGAAGAGAGTTGTTTTTAACTGGGTAGGAGTTTGGCCAGAAAGTACAGTAAATGTAGAGAGGAGTAAGGGAATGGAGAGAGTATGCAAAAGAGTAGTTATAGTGATGGGGCATGGAATATAAACTGGGGAAGGAGAAAAGAGAGGTGAAAAGGTGATTATGGTCTGTAGGTTTCAGGAGCAGAATTGTGGTACTCAAGGTATAGTGAGAGTGAGCTGGAAAAATAGGAGGTGGTGGCACATATAAAGCAAAAATATAGAGTCAATAAATAAGGGAATTGGAAAAATAGGCAGTCTTATGCACTGATAGTGGGAATGTAGATGGGTATCCCTTCTCTGGGTGGCAGGGGGGTGGGTGGGTAACATTGCAATATCTGTCAAAATATTAAATACCTTTTTCCTAGCAATTTTTCTTCCTGGAATTCATCTAACAATTATAGTTGCACATTTGCATTAAGATACCAGGGTGTTCTTTGCAGCATTGTTTGTAAAAGCAAAATACTGCAAACAACCTAAATATTCATCAATAGGGGACCTAATAAATAAATGATGATACAACCCTAAAGACTTGGTATACTTTGCAGTCATTACAAAAAATACTATGGAAAATCATCATTTTAAAACCTTGGTGTAACTGATTCAGGCAAGGGTCGTCAGTGGATGCTAAAACTATTGAATCAAGGGTGACTGGGGAACAGGATATTTACCTGGTCTTGAAGAATCACCCCACAGACTATTTGTGAATTACAAATATGAGGGGTATCTTTGCACTGGAGAAATCTAGCTGATTCCATCTGAAGATGATCATTAGCATCATCACTAAAGAGATAAACTGGTGTTATGTGTCTAGATCTGATGTGATGCAGTGGGAAGTGCATTCTTCTACTATGATATTCTTACAAAAAATGTTGAATCTTAAGAATCTAATCATGATAAAGCAATTAGATAAATCCAGAACATAGGGCATTCTTTTACAAAGCAATTGCCTGGACTCTGCAAAACTGTCAAATGTCCTAAAAAGACCAAAAAAAAAAAAAAAAAAAAAAAAAAAGGCAAGGGACAACAAAGGAGACTAAAGAGATATTTCCCTTATATGTAACGAGTGAGCCTTGGTTAAATTCTGGATAGAAAAAAAGCTATAAAGGACATTTTGGAGGCTAACTGGGGAAATTTGGATATGGGTCATGCCACAGTATGTCAATACTAAATTCCTTGGGTCTGATAATGGAATTGTGGTTTTATAAGAAAATGTCCTTGTTGTAGGAGAGACAGGCAAGTGGTGAATTGTCATGCTGTCTGCAATGTGCTTCCAAATGACTCAACAAAAACAAAAGAGAAATAAAGCAAATGTGGCAAAAATTTTAACCATTTATGAATCCAGATAAAAGATATGCAGACATTTATCATACTATTTTTTTTTCAGCTTTTTCTGTAGGTTTGACATTTTTGAGAATAAAACTTTTGGGGAAAAGAGAGTAACATAGAGCTCTAAGTACTGATTATTATGTTATTATCATTGGAACCAAGATTTTCAGCATAAGTGAAAAGAGATGGAAATATAAAATCAAACCAGCCAAGTAAAACTCAAATCTTAAATTTAAACAGTCTTTTACATGATCTGTAACGGCCCCTGTGGAGAGGAAAATGAAATCTTAGTATCTAATACTCCTGTCAACAATATTTACATAATTACAATATTTACATTGTTATGGTATGTTATTATTGTTAGGAGTTTTCAATTTTTAGAAGCAACCTATGAACTAAACATGGAAAACTTAAATATGGTTACTAGAGAAAATATAAACGCCAACCTTTATAGGGAACTAATTTTTTCACCTAATGCTGTGATTTACCAGTAAATCAAGAAATAGCAGTAAAGGCCCCTTGTATATTAAAAAAAAAAAAAAAAAAAAAAAAGAACTAGGGAGGGGCTCCTGGGTGGCTCACTGAGTTAAGCATCTGGCTTGGGCTCAGGTCACGATCTCGCAGTGTTTGAGTTCAAGCCTCCTTTTGGGCTCTGTGCTAACAGCTCAGAGCCTGGAGTCCGCTTCAGATTCTGCATCTCCCTATCTCTCTACCCCTCCCCTGCTCACTCACCATCTCTCTCTCTATCTCAAAAATAAATAAACATGAAACATTAAAAAAAAAAAAAAAAAGAACTAGGGAAGCAGCCACCAAAAAGTCTTGAAACAGAAACAATTAGAAGTGGTTCCTATTGGGAAATCGAATTAGGGGTGGGAGAGGATGGAGCAGTAGACAATGGTTTTCATTATAAGCCCTATTATATTATTGTTTTTTTCCCGTGTGTGATTATTGAGATAAAATGTTTAAAATAAGAAAAATTTTAATAAACCATGGGGAATGGCTTACAATTCATAGTGTCTGTACAGGCATAATAAAAACCTGATGTTTAAATTTCATCAGTTTCACAAATTCCAGGGTGGAGTTGGTTATTAGAGGCTATATAAGCCTCAACAGCAGAGGAGCATCCTGTAGAGGAGTAGGGGAGAGGGGGTGGGGGAGAAGGGAAAGAGACAGGGGAGGGAGAGGGAAAGGGAGGTGAGGGGGGAGGGAGAGAGAAGCTTATTGAAATATAAGATTTGACTCTCAGAGTAATTTTGAGTATGGTACAGTGTATTAATCATATTATTCTCTATCTAATGGTGTCCCAGCAACTGGAAACTGGAGCTAAAGCTCTGGGGAAAGATGGCTATTAATTAAAATTTTTTTCAATGTTTTTTTATTTTTGAGAGAGAGAGAGAAAGAGAGAGAGCACAAGCGCATGTACATGAGTTGGGGGAGGGGTAAAAAGAGACACACAGAATCCTAAGTGGGCTCCAGGAGAACTGTCAGCACAGAGCCCAACGTGGGGCTGGAAGCCATGAACAGCAAGATCATGACCTGGGACAAAGTCGGACACTTAACTGACTGAGCCACCCAGGTGCCCCGAGATACCTATTAATTTAGAAAAGGGTGAAATCTCTGGAGTCTCTGATGGTGTGAGATGTGCAAAACAGTGCTGCTGTATAGACATCTGGAGGTAGCAGGGAACACTGCTCTCTTCTCAGCAGGCTAGAAGCCCAGGCTGCATACGTACCAAGAAGGATCCTCCCGGGCACCCCTGGACTCCTTGCAGAAGCACATGCAGTGCCTGTTGAGGTCTGAGAAAGAAATGAAGTCTTGCATTGCTGTGAGTGTAGGCCAAGCTAGAAAAACACTGTTTTCTTAATGTTGTCATAAGCCATGGTAGCCATGGCCATGTGTGGCCTATAAAAACATGTTCAGCACAACTGATTTTATAGCAAAAAGCATTAAGGGAGACAAACAGCATTATAGTGTGATTAAAGATACATTAAAAAAGGAAGCATAAATGTTATCATGGTAAATCTCAGCTATAATCCAACAATAAAATAGAGTTTTGAATGGACAGAGAGGCAAGGAAAAGCCCTTCTGGTTGCAGCATTATGGGGGAGCACACAGGGGGTAGATTGTACCATTGTTCCCTATTATGTGTTGCTCTGCATATGAAAGGGTTATGTTCACCACTGCATTGCTGTCAAGTTTAGCCTTATGACTTGCTTTGGTCTATGGGATATATGCAGAAGTGATGTATGCCCCACATCTGAGCAGAAGCTTTAAGAAGCATCCTGTGGTTTAGCCAGGAGCCAGTATGTCTCACATAGAGGTTGCTCCTTCAGTCCAGATCCTGGAATGAAGATCCTGGAACAGAGCTGTAGGCAATATGTGCAGTGATTGAGTAATAAACCTTTATTGTCATAAGCTACTGGGAGTTGGGTGGTTGTTTGTTCATAACCTAGTGAAAGCTAACTAATATATAACAATCTCCAAATCCTTTTGCTACCAACACCTAGAAAAGCTAGTTGAATTGGAACAGACACAATTTTAAATACATGTATAAACTCCTCCAGGACCTCTAAATAAAGGGATACTAAAACAAACTATAAGCATTTGAAATAATGCTGCAGCTATAAATAGCAATAAAAAAAAAAGGAGAGAAATGCAACAAATTAACCTAAAAAGTCTAGGAAAGGGCATGGCTAATAAAGCAAGCAAGAAAAAGGGAAATATTAAAATTAAAAGCAGAAATGAACAAGTTGAGTGTAGAAAAGCAGAACACTAAATACATGCACCCAATGACTGTATTTATTCATTTAAAGCATTTTTAATTTCTTTTTTAACATTTATTTATTTTTGAGAGACAGAGACAGAGAGTGAGTGGGGGAGGGGCAGAGAGAGAGGGAGGCACAGAATCTGAAGCAGGCTCCAGGCTCTGAGCTGTCAGCACAGAGCCCAATGTGGAGCTCGAACTCGCAAACTATGAGATCATGACCTGAGCCGAAGTCAGACACTTAACCAACTGAGCCACCCAGGCACCCTGTATTTATTTATTCATTTAAAAATTGTTTCTAGAATGTACCCCCTCCCTATTGTGGTCCTTCTCTCTTACTATTAGGCTTGATTACAAACTATCATGGGCTTAATGTTCACTTTGAGAAAACTAATAAATTTTGGTACATTAATAAATAACATTTAGTAACAATAAATTAAGGTTACATATAGAAACAATTTAAATTCTGAACAAATATTTATGCTTCTTTTAAAATTAAACAGAATACATTCTCCAGCAAAAATTCTACGTCTTGGCTATAGAATTGTCATGATCTAGGTCAGTGTTTTTCAGTTGAGGGTTGCAACCTAATGAATCGTGAAATTAGTTTAGTGGGTTGCAATTTACATTAAAAAATGGAAGGGAATAGAACTGAAAATATCAGAGTGCAATGCATGTAGTAAAGATAAGCACTGCTTCAGAAAACATTGGTTTGAGTTATATGCGTGTGTGGGAGTTGTGCATGTCCCAGGTTGAAATCAAAATTTCAGGCGGGTTGGAGTCAAAACAGTCAGCAAAGTTTGAAAGCCACTGATTTAGGGCCCAGGAATCAAAAGTCATGGTAAAAATATTTCACAAGTGATAAAGCTTGGGCACAGCCCAGTCAGAATTAAAAGTTGGCTGCAGTGTCCAAACAAGGCTCCAGGGAACACTAGTAAGTCAGGCTTTCCCCTTTTGTTCCTGGATTGAGAGTCACAAGGGAAGGGTCAGAATGGCCAAGGCAGCAGTGGGCTTAGGGCAGTGGCTTTATGGGTAATTAGTTTTCTATTGCAATAACAAATAACCACAAACCTAGTGGCTTAAAATAACACAAATTTAGGGGCACCTGCGTGGTTCAGTCTGGTAAGCATCCAAATCTTGAATTCCACTTAGGCCATGATCTCCAGGTTTGCAAGATCGAGCCCTACGTCAGGCTCCATGCTGACAGCACAGAGCCTGCTTAAGATTCTCTCTCCTCTTGGGGTGCCTGGGTGGCTCAGTCGGTTGAGTGTCTGACTTCGGCTCAGGTCATGATCTCGCGGTCTGTGAGTTCAAGCCCCGCGTCGGGCTGGAGCCTGCTTTGGATTCTACGTCTCCCTCTCTTTCAGCCCTTCCCCCACTCATGCTCTGTCTCTCTCTCTCCCTCTCTGTCAAAAATAAATAAACACTATGGGGCGCCTGGGTGGCTCAATCGGTTGAGCGTCCGACTTCGGCTCAGGTCATGATCTCACAGCTTGTGAGTTCGAGCCCTGCGTAGGGCTCTGTGCTGACAGCTCAGAGCCTGGAGCCTGCTTCTGCTTCTGTGTCTCCCTCTCTCTCTGCCCCTAACCCACTCACATTCTGTCTCTGTCTCAAAAATAAATAAACATTAAAAAATTTTTTTTTTAAAAATAAACACTACAAAAAAAAAAAAGATTTCTCTCTCCTCTCTGCCCCGACCCCAACCCCCCACTCTCTATCTCAAAATAAATGAATAAATACTTAAAAAAACAAAACACAAATTTATTATCTTACAGTTTTGTAGGTCAGCAATCAGGCTCAAGTCTCACTGACCTGAAATCAAGGCATCAATCAATACAGCCATATCCCTTTCTAGAGGCTCTAAGGGAGATTGTTTCCTTGCCTTTTTCATCTTCTAGAGGCTGCCCACATTTCTTGACTTGTGGCCTTCTTCCTCTATCTCCAAAATCATCAACATTGCATCTCTCTCTCACCCTTCTTCCATAGTCTCATCTTTCTCTGATAACAACTGGGAAAAAGTCCGATTTTAAAGATCCATATTATTAGATTGAGCTCACTGGATAATCTAGAATAATCCCCTTATTTCAAGACTTTTAATCACATTTGCAAATTCCTTCTTGCCGTGTTAGGTGACACTTTCACAGTTTCTGGAGGTGGAGGGAGTGGACATCTTTGGGGAGCATTATTCTGCCTACCACAATGGGTATGGATATGCTTCATCGTTTGAACAAACAGCAGAGCCACACCTGTGCAGTTTGCCTGAATGGAAGTGAGTACAGGTGGTCTGTGAAATGACCCCTTTGGATCTCTATGCAGTACTCCACGAGCGTGTTTTGAATGTTCACCCTACTACCTCAAAGAGGAGAGAGGAGGAAGTTTAAATTACACAAACCAATATAACTCAACCCACAGCTTTCATCTCTCCAGTATTTTCCTAGGAGGATTAACTGTCAAATGGGTTGACTCCTTCAGATCCATAAGAACTGAGAGAGAATTGTGCATAAACCTAAGAAAGATACCTGACCAAATACTCTTCCTTTGATCACATGTGGAAAATTTAAATGCACATATACATAAAATTACTTTATTATTTTTATATTAATGTTCATTGGTTATATAGTATGTATTTCATATGACAGCAAGTGGCAGCTAAAAAAATAAAGTAGTTCTAGAAATCCATTCCAATTTCTGTAATTCTAAAACATTGCATAATTCTGAAAGAAGTCTCTAGAACAACATTTCAGATTGGTACCCCACAAAATATAGTCATTAGCTTAAGATGTCTATACTCATATTTATTTACCCTGGCAAGGAGTAAAGTTCATTTTAAAAGCTAATGTTTTAAGTTCCTAAGATTTCAAAAATTTAAATGCACTTTACTAAAAGTAGGATTTTCAAAACAATCTTTGAAATGATCTATACATAATTACTCATAGAATATCATCCTGCTCAGCATTGCTCATTGAATGTTTACGCCAACTAACAAAATAGGAATGAACTCACTTTTGAGTCAGATAAGCCACAATATTCCAGGGAACTCTAACAAAGCATTTTGTGAATCAGAGTGAGGGTAAAGGAAATGTAAAGAAGTTTAAAAAATTCCACATCAGGTATCAACCGATGGCAATGGGAGCCTTTTACAAATGGACATGCCTGGGTGGAATATGAAAGGAAGTTAATTTTGGGACATAACTCTATTATGCTGTTTCACTTAGTTATCTAAAAACATGGAAGGATGCTAATTTATGTAGCTTTTATATTTTTGGTGACTCATTTTTCTTCTAGTATAAAGGAGACTTTACACATATTTAGTAAGCTAGATTTTTCTTCCTTCTTATGAAGCTCATTGGTTCTTGCTACTCAGACAAAAGAAAAGGTTTTCATTGTTCTTCTACCTCAACCCTCAACTTCAGAGGCAAAATGTTTTCTAGCTGGAAAGATGGAGTCTTTTTCAAAATGCATGTTGGCCTCTCAAGTTAATAGCCAGACATCTGCCCTTGGACCTGTTCTGTCCTGTCCATTCTTTCCTTTCTCAACCATCCTTGGCTCCCTATCTGTCTTGTGCTACTGCTACCTTAATAAGCCTCAAGAGCAAGATTTCTCAGGAAATAATCAGAAAGTCATTAGTCCCATACACCTGTCCAATCCTTTCAGAAGTAATTTTCTACCAAATGTAAAAGATTACAAATGATTAGCATCTACCTAACTGATGTTATTGTGCCAGTTATCTTTCTTTTTTTAATGGTTTTAAAATTTATTTTGAGAGAGAGTGTGGCAAGTGGGGGAGGGGCAGAGAGTGAGGGAGAGAGAATCCCAAGCAGGCTCCACACTATCAGCACAAAGCCTGCTCAATGCAGGGCTGGAACTCACAAACCGTGAGATCACAACCTGAGCCAAAATCAAGAGCCAGATGCTTAACCTACTGAGCCACCCAGGCACCCCATGTGCTATTATATTTCTGTTGGCACAATGCCACAATCTCCCTCCTATAATCTATAATTGCAGGGGCTGGACGCCTATAACTCCATACCCCAAATCCTTCACCAACTGGCTTCCAGTCAGGTTTGGACCATGGCAGTTACTGATGGGAGAAAAGAATAAGCCATTCTTGTGTGGTACCAGTGGTAGAAGTATCTCAATGGTCAAGTGGTGCCCCTTCTGTGAAGGGTGGAATTCTGCACTGGCCATATGGTAACCTTCCAATAGCAAATGCAGCTGGAGGACTCCAGCCTGAGTAGTAGTAGCAACTTTCTCGTCTCTGGCCTTCTTTTCTCTCCCTCTATCCTCTAGCCCTTCCAGCACCTTTGTAACCATTTGCCAGAATTAAATTCCTTTTTGTTTGAACTATGTACAGTGGTTTCTGCTTTTCTGACTGGACTGATTGGACTGATTATATACCAAACTATTACCTAAACTACCAGAGCTTTGGGAAATCAAGATGTTTGTTTCTAAGTGAAAATAGTGTAACATTTCCCTGGAAACCACTCCTGTCCACAAACTGTTATCAGGTAAGTTTCACGCACTTCTTAGTTCTAAGCACCATGAAGCTATACCCAAAAGCAGTGGCTCATGGAGTTTGACAGTCTTGTTTTAACGGTACAAGTGAGATACCCAGTGTGTGATTTGGACACTCTGAATGGTGGCTATGGACAAGTGAAAGTCCTTGGCCAATGGGAATAGCTGATCTGCTGTTCAGAGATACTACAGACTGAGGTTTCAGGCTCTGGTAGTTCCTTGAAAATTCACTGAGAGTATTTCATGATTTGCAAATGGGGAGTGGAGAACAAAGTTGGTCAGGCAATAGAAAGGTTAGGTGTCTAACTGAAGTTGGAGTGGTGGTATAGGGGCTGTCCTACCTAGTTTTTCATCTGTTTGACAAATGTGTCCAGTAGGACCCTCTCAAAGTCTATTTCTAGACTTTGTTTCACAAATCAGGGATTTCGGATGAGAAACCCTAAAGGGATTAACCCTAAAAGTGTTAATAGGGTTAGATTTTTTCTGTGGTGGTTAAGGTCACATTGAAGGGGGTTCCTGTGGCTGCCCCAATTTCTGGACTCCCCAGATTCTCCACTTCAAGACCAGGTGATGCATTTATCTGGGTGAGTCTTTATTTAATTTTATTTAATGCCGCATCTTCCCATAAGATCTATTTTTGCTCATCACTATATCCTCAGGGCATAACAAAGTGCTACATACATTCATTCATTCAGTCCTTCATTCATTCAGTTAATATTAAATGCCTATTTTATTGCCAACACATCGACATAACAGTAACCTCTTCAAAAGCTTCAGAAGTTTATGGCAACAAATTTTGAACACTCTTAGGGTGATTTATTCTCTACAAAATCTCCCCTATGCATCCTTGAATGTCTAAACAGAAATTGCTGTTTCTATTTTTTTTTAATGTTTATTTATTTTTGAGAGAGAGAGAGTGAGAGAGAGTGAGAGAGAGAGAGAGAAAACGAGTGGGGGGAGGGACAGAGAGAGGGAGACACAGAATCCAAAGCAGGCTCCAGGCTCTGAGCTGCCAGCATAGAGCCCACGAGGGGCTTGAACTCATGAACCGCAAGGTAGTGACCTGAGCCAAATTTGGACGATTAAGTGACTGAACCACCCGGGCACCCCCAGAAATTGCTGTTTCTAAATTGACTTATAGATATTCTGGAGTGTGATTTGCCTTTGTTATCCTAAATCTGCTGGCATGAGTCTTCTGTCTATATGCGATAGACCAGTGGTCCCAACCCCAATAAGTCTCAAACTTTAATAAACATGACATGTATGAAATGAGTAGGTGCTACTTTTGATAAGAAAATAGACAACAGGGACACCTGAGTGCCTCAGTCGGATAGGTGACTGACTCTTGGTTTCAGCTCAGGTCATGATCACATGATTTGTGAGTTTGAGCCCCATGTGGGTCTCTACACTGACAGTGCGGAGCCTGCCTGGGGTTCTCCCTCTCTTCCTCTCTCTTTGCCCCTCCCCTATATGCTCTCTCTCTCTCTCTTAAAATAAATAAATAAACATTAAAAAAAAGAAAACAGACAACAAAAGAAACTTCCATTTTGGTGAGAGGAATATAGAATACTTTATAAGTTTGGTAAAATGCTTGAAATAAGGTAAATATATAAAATTGAAATAACATTCATATGTACCAACAATACTCAGTTTAAAATATATAGTTAAAAAGGAATCCTGATTTACAACAGCAGCTGACATGAATTAATGAACTTTAATGAAAATTATATCACTAATATGAAAAAAACTAGAAGATTTTCCTGAAAGATATTAAGTACAGGAAAAGTGTTACTATATTTTAGAAGACTAATATTTTAATACTGTCACTTTTTCTACCAGTTAAATAATATACTTTAAATTATTAGGCAAAATCCCAATAAAAATATTTCTGGAAGAAATTGACAAAATAATTCTGAAAAAATCTTTTTTAATTTTCTAATTTTTTTTGGAGAGAGAGAGAGCACAAGTGCATGAGCAGGGAGAGACCAGAGTGGGAGAGAGAGGGAATCTTAAGTTGAGCATGGAGCCCGATATGTGGCTCGATCCCATAACCCTGGGATTATGACCTGAGCTGAAATCAAGAGTCAGGCGCTCAACTGACTGAGTCACCCAGGCTCCCCAATATAATTCTGAAATTTACCTGAAAGAAGAAGCAGGCAAAAATAGCTAGTATTGTTAGCCATCATAAAAAAATGATTTTATACTACATTCATCTTTAAAATCAAGTAAGCATGCAAAAACAGATAAAAAGAATTGTATCATGTTTTATATTATTTCCTGTGTTCACATTATTATTTCGTTAACAAAATTTTTCCTAAGAAACAATGCAAACTTAAATTTTATATCATAAATTGTGAGTTGGTGAGGATCAAGGAAGTAAGATTATACTTTATCAAAATGTTAGTCTAATCTCAGTTATTGCTCTGAGTGAGGTGTAGCATCTCATTTCTGCTCCTTCCTGAAGAGTTTGTAACCTCTCTCATCTTTCTTAGAGGTAGCCTCCACCATCAGTCTCAACATCTTTATAGAAACTTGGGTCCTTAAGGAACCATGCAGTCCAATATTTCAATGCTTTAAATATCTGGATTCCAAGGGTGCCTGGGTGGCTCAGTCACTTAAGCGTCCAACTTTGGCTCAGGTCATGATCTCACCATTCGTTAGTTGGAGCCCTGGGTCGGGCTCTGTGTGAACAGCTCAGAGCCTGGAGCCTGCTTCAGATTCTGTGTCTCCCTCTCTCTGTCTGTGCCCTTCCCCCGCTCATGCTCTCTCTCTCTCTCTCTCTCTCTCTCTCTCTCTCTCTCAAAAATAAATAAACATTTAAACAAATTAAAAAATATATCTGGATTCCAGTTACAGATAATTTCATTTAAAATTAGCTTTTGGTTTTTTATATTTAGGCAGCTACCATTATTCTCAACTGCTAAAGATTATGACTTGAATGATGAATTAATTTATTAAATGATGAAGCTTTAGCTTCAAATGAATGGTTGTTCCAACCTCTCTAAAAATAGTACTTTGCAATCTGTTAATTAAAAGATAATTCACTGAAATAATCCCTTGATCCTATTAGGTCATTTGAAACCATAACACTTTTCAAATATACGTTCAAATTACTCCTACGGAAATACAAAAAGCAACACAAGGCAGTACTGCTACAATAACAACGTAATCACCAAATCTTAAAATTTTAGTAACAATGGAGCTAGATGTGGAGACTGCCCGTAAAACTGGTGTATACCGGTGCACATTTTTAGCAAGTTTAAAGTGTAATTACGGTAATGGATTCAGTGAAATGGTTTCATCTTTGAAAAGGAATTCAATGATATGGCTGCAATTTCCATACTAAAGTGCCAATTCTATTCTTAAGTTCTCATTAAATTTTTTTTTTTGCCAACTCTTCTTGATTATTTTTTTACCCATGTCCAGTTTATTGATATAATTATCCATCATTATACATGTCATATCCTTGTTCATGTCAGTATTTGAACCAAATCGCTTTATTTAAAGAAACTAACAAAAATTCACAAGGTTTGGATGTGAAATTACAAAGACACCTAATGGCAGAGCTAAAAGCATGTAGACAAAAGACAGCAACAATAGCAAAATGCGAGTGAAAGGAAAAACAGATACTTCTCAGAATGGCAAAGATGTCTCAGACAGGAGAAAAGTATTAAAGTGAGTTTTTAAAATGCAAGCATAAATGATGAGACTGATATTGATTTTGAGTTGTCAAAATATTGGCAAGTGAAATTTATTTATGCGTAATAAGGAAATGTGGTGAAAACATTTTGGGTTCTTAATGTATCCATACTGATTACATTTCATATTTGAAGCGGCATTGTCCATTATGGTAGCCACTAGCCACATGCGGCTACTTCAATTTAAATTAATTACAATTAAATAAAAATAAAAATTCAGTTTCTCATCAGCACTGGCCACATTTCAAGTCCTCAGAGCTACAGTGGACACATAGCTACATTGCACACACAGAAATAGAACACTTCCATTATGCCAGAAAGTTCTGTCAAACAATGTTGTGATCCATGATGAGAAGAGTCGTAATGAAGCTTTATCAATATTACTCATCTGGAAGTTTACCACAACTACTTTTTTATTATCCAAGCCATGACTTACTTACAGAGACAGGTTATACAACCAGATAAAATTTGAGTCAAATTCTTTATTGCTTTCCACCCTCAACCAAGAAAGACTTCCTTGGAATATTATTATTACCTACCAGAACCTAAGAAATGCAATAGCTTCTTGTGAAAACTATATAGGCAGCAACTTTTGACTTGGTATAACATTTCAGATGCTGAATCACTAGGTATAATTTTATTCTTTCCATGACTGAGCAGAACAGCTGAGAAAAACAAAGGATTTTGTCTGCTTTATGTAATAGTATAACCCATAGCACACTCAGACAGAGATAATCTTTTATAATGGGTTTGGCAGGCATTTCCTTAACATGCTGGGGTGGGGAAAATAAACTTTATTATAGCTCTTTAAGGTTCTGAGTTGTAAAAGTGTCTCTACTGTAATATAAGCATTTCTTTATTTTCATTTTTAAAATTTAAAAATAGCTTTGTTTCCATAACTGCCTTAGGAAAATAGTAATAATAAAACAGATAAAAATCATTATATATTTATTCTGTAACATAAAACACAGAAAATGATTGGATGTTATCCCATTCTTTTATGAGCTAAATATAGCTCTAACACTACAATCCAATAAAGGTATGACACACCAAACATTTACAGACAAAACCTACTTATGAATATTAGACATAAAAAACTGACAATATAAGGAAACATTAATAAAATAACTACATAAATTGATTCAATAAAAGAAATCATATGATCCTCTCAGTAGATGCTGAAAAGCCACTGGATGAAATCAACACCCATTTATAGTCTTTTATTATTATTATTATTATTATTATTATTATTAATTCCATTTTTGAGAGAGAAAAAGCATGAGTGGGAGAAAGGGCAGAGGAAGAGGGAGAGAGAGGATCTTAAGTAGGCTTCATACCCAGTGTGGAGCCCAATGCGGGGCTCAATCTCACAAACGTGAGATCATAACTTGAGCCGAAATCAGGCACTCCAACACTCATTTATACTCTTAATAAAAATACATTATTGTATAAAATTAAAATAAACACAAGTATCTATTCTGAATAAAAACTCAATTACACATAGTAAAGCTATATTATCATTACTATTAAATTTTTTATATTTTTATATCATTTTCAGCCAATATAATGAAGCATGAAATAGAAATAACAGAAATAAATGGTGGAAAGAAAAATACAAGAATTTTATGATATTTTTCAGGTTACATAATTGTATAGCAAGAAAATTAGGAAGAACTCATAGCTATTTTTAATAAAAGAATACAGAAATTAAACATTCAATCTGCAAAAATCAGTATATTTCTGTAAAATCACCAAAATCCAGTTAGAATATATATAAAATATCTCCCCAAGTAAAATTCTGAATGAGTGATATGCGTGATCTTTATAAGGAAAACTGCAATCCTTACTAAGATATATAAATGGAGACCTCAATAGTGACAAAAACACATTCTTTCATGAGAAAAATAAGTATCATAAAAATCTTGATTTTTTTCCAAATTAACTTATAGGTTTGATGCAATTCCAATTATGACATTATTCCTGGAGGCCTTAAGAATGAGAATAACATTTACAGAGAAAAAAAGAAAACAAAAGATGTTTTATCTGATAATAAAATGCATCACATAATAAACCATGTTACTATCAGATAATTAAGTACATTACTATAGTTTAAAACAATGCCTCTGAGTAATCTTCCCTGACCCCTGACCTCCTCAATACTAATAGGAAACCAAGTTTTCTAAGATCTCTGGGTCATCCTGGAGCTGGGTCTTGGTAGGTGACATTTCTTCCTCTCCTTTTTCCTTTTCCTGTGGTCTGCCACCTGGTGGTCTGAATCAGTAACTTGGTTTCCACTGCTGCAGGACATCTAGGGTTGGCTCTTGCTACTCCTTTCGTTTACACATTTTCTGCTTAGCCACGGAATTAGAGGTGAGTGCCTGGGTCAAAGGGCACTAAATGACATCTTCCAGTGTTATTTAAAAGCATTCCTATGTGAAATGACATGGTGTCTGAGTTTGCTAAGAATGTTAATTACTATTGAAGCATGGTGCTCCTTTTGTGTGTATTCGCAAATTTGTACAATAAAAAGTTAAAACTAGAAACCAAACAAAGAACCACTGCTCTCACAAATATAAATGGCTGGTTAATATATAAAAGAATCCTCAATCTCATTAACAATAAAACGGGCAAGGGTGCCTGGGTGGCTCAGTTGCAGTTGAGCCTCTGGCTCGTGATTTTGGCTCAGTCGTGATCTCAAGGTTCATGGGATTGAGCCCCACGTCGAGCTCTGTGCTGACAGCATAGATCCTGCTTGGAATTTCTCTCTCTCCCTCTCTCTCTTCCCTTCCCCTGCTCATGCTCTCTATTTCTCTCTCAAAATAATAAAGAAACATTTTTTAAAATTAGGCAAATTAAAACAAATAAATACTTTTTACCTTTCAGAATAAAAACACTAAAACACTAACAGTTTTTAGTGTGGAAAAATAAATACATAATCTTTTGGTGACAGTATCAGTTGATACTGTCTTTTGCAGGGCAATTTGGTAGTACTGATGGAAAATTTTAATGTTCCAAAAATGTTTCATACCATTACACCTGGAATTCCACTCCTCTTTTATGAAACTACTCTGGCATTCTTATGCAGAAATAATGTACACTAATGTTCATTGTAGCATTGTTTATAAGAGTAAAATATTGGACATGAGCATAAACAAGATACTCATTAAATAGAGGCATATCTATATAATGGAATACTATGCATCCACTTAAAAGAACAATCTATTGTACTAATATTGAAAGATACCCTTGGAAAATGAAGTAAAAGATGCTGTGTAAATGGGAATGGTCTCATTTTGGTTGAACAAGATAATAATATGTGTTAAAATGTGCATTTAAAAATTCTGGGGGTGCCTGGGTGGCTCAGTTGGTTAAGTGTCTGACTTTGGCTCAGGTCATGATCTTGTGGTTTGTGGGTTCCATCCCCATGTTGGGCTCTGTGCTGACAGCTCAGAGCCCGGAGCCTGCTTTGGATTCTGTGTCTCCCTCTCTCTCTGACCCTTCTCCGCTTGCACTCTGTCTCTCTCTCTCTCTCAAAAATGAATGAACATTAAAAAAAAAACCTTTTTTTAATCTGGAGACCAATGACCACACAGTTACAGTGGTTTTCTTTAGGTGGTAGGAAAAATAGGAGACTTTCACTTTCTTCATTGTATAGTTCTATAATGTTTGAGCCTTTTTCAGGGCATATATATTACTTTTCCAACAGAAAAAGCAATAGACAAATTATTAAATAAGTAAAAGAGTGTTTACCTGCCAAACTTAAGGAATGTTCCATTATTATGCCCAATTCTCTACTGCCTCCCACATCAGCAAAGTTCTCAGATAGGATGGTTCTACTTATTCTGAAGATGGAAGAGGCTTTTATTACTCTTTTTTGTTTGAGAGTCTTGATCTCAATGTCCTTGGCTGCAAATAGGACTCTCAAAATTGTCTTTACTGTTCCTCCCAGAATATTCTAAAAGGTATTAGAGAGTAAACAGGATGCTCAGTGCCCTCCTTAAAGTGAGAAAAGACCAAACTATCAAGTTTATAAAACCAAGAGGTTTCCACAGTGAGTGCACAAGATGATCCACTGGCACCCAGGAGAAAGTATTAGAATTCATCCTATATATTTTTATCTCACCCTTTGGTTATTTCAATTTTTTTTCAAGTTTTGTTTTTTAAATTATATATTATATAATTGTTCATACTCATATATGTATATGTACATGTATGTAGTTCATTAGTAAATATATATTTATATATTAAGGGGGCATATTTAGACATTTTTTACTGATGTACTATCTGGTCAAAAAAATTTAGAAGCCATTCACCTAGGCTGCAGCTGCTTTTAAGAGAATGAAAAACACATATAAGTCACATAAAAACATGTTCTATGGAATTAGTCATCCTCCGCAAAGCCAGTAATAGTTAGAAGAAACCAAAACAGAAAAATAGATGAGAAAACACATGGAAGACAAATGCAAGGGTCAGCTTAGTAGGTAATAAAAGGTAGAAGGAAAGAGAAGAAGGAAAAACACATAGGAAAATTATCTACACACATACAAATGAAACAGTGAAAAAAACCCCATAATGAATAAAGAAAGGGAGGTGAAATAAAAAGCCACAAAAAGACCCTGAAAATTTAGAGATAAAATGAAAAGAAGCGAACTATCATGCCCTTGGAATTTAGAATGTACCACATCCATAGTTCTTTATTCTCAGTGTCGAGCACAGGGGTTGGTACATAGTATGCACTCAATAAATAAAGGATTTGAATCTATGCCGTTTTATACCAAATGAATGTTTTTAGCCATGATTTGAAAAAAAGTCCTTGTATTTTTGTTATTTATTTGCTGCCTTTTTAAAAGTAGGCTTCATGCCCAGTGTAGAACCCAATGTGGGGCTGGAACTCATGACCATGAGATCAAGACTTGAGCTGAGATCAAGAGTTGGACACTCAACCAACTGAGACATCCAGGACTCCCTCTTTGCTATTTTAAATCAGGATGCTGAATATTTTATAGATTATAAGGAATAGAAAACAAATGACATTGGAAAGAGAATGAAAAATCTGTGATGCTACACCTGCAAATATAATAAAAATCTAAGGATTCATTGGAGAATTTGAAGATATGGTGGGTAATTATTTATTTGCCAAACCATGGAAACTTCCTCCATCCCTTTGCTGTTACATAGACCAAATAATCAAGAAAAGATATTTGCAAAGAACGTACAATTTAGAACTTCTAAAAAGTCTTTCTATAGCCAGGATAAAAGCAATTTGTAGGATTAAAGCAGTGACCTTTTTTTCCCCCTCTCTTTACTTGAAAGCTGAAATAGTACCATTTGGAGTAGCAATTAGGTAGTTCATTAGTGATGTTTTAGATGTTCGATAAATTACATGTGAAGATGACACTTCTATTGCATCGATACTTTTATGCATATTGCTAATAATAACTTAAAACCACTTGATCTGCACTGCAAGCATGTTTTGTTAATATTTTTTTTAAAAACCTGCAAAACCCTGCTCTGCCAGTAGTCATACCTATTCTCTTACTCTCAGGGGCAGAAAAAAACCATGGATTACTCTTAGGCAAATATGAGGCACTATGTATGCAGATTATCATTCACATATTCATCTAATATTCACTGTGGGTCTTTTACTGCCAAGTATTGTGTTGGTGTGGGAGATGCATTTGTGAGATTAAAGAGTCTGCTTCCTCCAGAATTCACAATCATTTCTCTGGTCATAGTCTGATTGGATTAGCAATCACCAATGTATCTGAGATATATTTTTGCATGTGTGTGGATGTGTGGACTCATGGATGTAAAACAATAATAAAAAGGGTAAGAATTACTTAGCATTTAACCATTATTATTGCAGAATTCACAATACTTTCACTTTAAAAAAACCTTCATAGGTATAGATGTCTTTAAAAACTGCATACTGTGTGATTTAGCAATTCTTGTAGAAATTCATCTTCACAAAATGATAAAGATTAGGTGCAAAGTCTTAGTTACAAGGATGCTCACTGGAGAATTATTTTTTAGTGTAAGAAACAGCCTAGATCAATATGGGATTGTTGAAATAAACTGTGTTATGTTTACACAGTGGGAAAGCAATAAATATCAACTGAATTGTTTGTGACTCATATGTTGATATCCTAACCCCTAAGGTGATGTATTAGGAGGTGGGACCTTTGGCAGGTGATTAGGTCATGAGGGTGGAGCCCTCATGAATGGGATTAGTTCTCTTATAAAAGGGATCCAAAGAGAGCTCCCTTTTTTCCACCTGTGAGGGCCCATCACGAAGACAAGTTATCTATATAAAACAAGAAGTGGGCTTTCACCAAACATACCAAATCTGCTGACTCTTTGATTTTGGATTTCCCAGCCTCAGGACCTGTGAAAAATAAATTTCTGTTGTTTATAAGCTACCTAATCTTTGGTGTTCTGTGATAGTCCAAGCTAAGACACTAGATAACATTAAGAAGAATCATGCAGAAATATTTTCATTGGTATGGGAAAGTTTCTGTGATATATTATAATGTGAAAGTTGGAAGGTACCTTGTTGCTTAAGTATCAAGTACAGGGAAGTGTAAGCCCTGACTTTGCTCCAAATCTGGGCAAGAAATTTGACCTCCAAAAGTATCAGTTTTCCCACCTGTTGTGGGTCGAATTGTGTCTTTCCCAAATTCCTATCTCCTAACCCCCTACCTAAGAATTTGACTGTATTTGGAGACAGGACCTTCAAATGGGTTAATTTAAAATGAGGTCACTGGCAGGGGGCCCTAATCCAGTATGATTACAGAGGGAAAGAAAAACCTTTTCCTCTACCCTCTTCGGTTTAGTAGCTGAGCAAATTAAATTGACAAAATAACAGGAGAGGAGGCATCCAATTTTATCAATACTTAACTTTTAAGTATGTGCATTGTATGTGCATGGTGGCTTCACAAAAAAGAAGTGAAAAAAGCCAAAGAGGCAACAGACTTGGAGGCTTATATACCTTTTTAACAAAAGGTGATAAATTGTGGAGAAGTGACTAGACAAAGGAAAGAGGGTTGGGGCTTCTAGAGTGCATTACTTGTGCAAAAGTGACTGGGAAATATGTGCGGGGGATGAAGATTTCTTAATGTAAGACAAGGGTTATTTTTGTAAAGTCTGTGCAAAGTCATCTCAGAGTTGACTCCTCATCTCTAGTGACAAGAATCCTCTCCTCACCTCTCCTCTTACTGGTATGGGGAGAGTACCTTTCTCAGGGCAAATTTATGCCCTGCTTTGCAGATGGTGAGAGAGCAGAGAGTTCTCACTTGCCTTTAGCTCAAAATAATCAGTATCCTGAAAGTGCCACATTTTGGGATACTATATTCAGGCTCCCCTTCAACTGATGCCCTTATAAGAAAAGGAAAGTTTGGTACAGACGGTAAAGAGGGAAGACCATGTGGACACAACAAGAAGGCAGCATCTAGGACACAACGCGAGAGGACTTAGAAGAAAGCAACCCTGCTGACACCTTGATCTCAGACTTCCAGTCTCCAGAACTGCAAGAAAATAAAATTCTGTCATCTAAGCCACCTAGTCTGTGGCACTTTGTTGCAGCAATCCTAGCAGTCCTACAAGATGGGGAAAATCTTAGTAACATCTTTACTTACCTTTCAAGGTTGCACTGAGTCAAATAGATGTAAATCCCTTTGTAAACTACAAAGCACTACACAAATGTTTCTAGTTGTTACATCGTCCCTGAAAAACCTGGGGGAACGCAGTCATGTTAAGACTGGACTTTTTAACCACTTTGTAAGGCAGAGGCTCAGTTCCCATAGAGGATGGAAAGAAGCAGATTTCAGCAGAACTGTAGCGAAGAACACAAATGACTTGGCAGTGAAAGGAGAAAGGCAAAATAAAGAGAATTGTTTCTCACCCGCCCCCCACCCCCGTTGCAAGTGGTTAAAAAAAGAAAAAGACTATACATAACGAGAATAGCTAATATGTACAGAGAATTTACTAACTACCAAGCATCCCAAGGTCCCAACGGCTTTTTATTGTTATTTTTTAGAGAAAGGGAGAGAGCACGAGCAGGGGAGAGGTGCAGAGGGAGAAGGAGATAGAATCCCAAGCAAGCTCCACACTCAGCACGGAGCACAATGCAGGGCTTGATCCCAGCTCTGGGATCGTGACTTGAGCCAAAATCAAGAGTTGGACATTCAACCAACTGAGCCACCCAGGCGTCCCCCAAGTGCTTTTTATATGTGTTCCACAATTAAACCCCTATCACCCCTCAGGTACAAGTACTGTAGATGTATGTATATATGTGTATGTTTATTGTGGGGGAGGTTGTATACATATGTCTGTGTGTGTGTGAGGAGTGTACATATATATGTGTGTATGTGTTATCTATTTTGGTCTCTTTTCCTACAACACATGTCTTCAGTATGAAAATCTGTTCATATGTAGTAGATAAAAAGTAATAAAACTGCCAAAATAAAAAGTTGTGATTTTTCAAGAGATGACTATGCTTTGCACTACTATGAAGCATGAAAAACACTACCTGACTGAACACAGTGACCTATGGTAAAATGCACAACACACAACAAATATCCACATTGTTTTCTTCTTTTTTAGAAGTATTTATTTGTTTGTTTGTTTGTTTAGAGACTGAGTGAGCAGGGGAGGGGCAGAGCAATAGGGAGAGAGAGAATCCCAAGCAGGCTCTGCACTGTCAATGCAGAGCCCAATGCGGGGCTAAAACTCACAAATCGTGAAATCATGGCCTGAGCCAAAATCAAGAATTGGAGGCTTAACTGAGCCACCCAGGCTCCCCACCTCCCTCCCCCCCCCACCCCACCACATCATCTTCTAATTCATGCTCCAGTGCATCCACATGGGTTGCCCTGAGTATGTGCACTGTTCTTTTGAGATTGTGTTATTTCACGATGAACATATTGAACATATTTTGTTAAACTGTATAAGCATACTGGCTTTAAGAATCCCAACTAGTGAATGAAATGAAAAGCCTTACGTTATGAAGGGAAAGTTGAAATAATAAAATGTTTTGAAATAAAGGAGAGAAATTGAAGGCCTGAAGAAATTCAGCCCACCCACCTTCAGGAATAATGCTAAGAAAATAAACGAAAGGAGAGCTTGTGCATCCCAGTTATTGTCTGCTTCTAGTGAAATGGGAGAGCACTGGGAAGAGACTGAAGATGAAGACTCTAATGCTAAGTAATGCCAAGTGCAGTTGAATAGCACTCTGTGGCCTCTAGGCTCATTAGAAACCATACAAGCAGCTTCTTTATGAAAAGAGAGAATTGGCAGAACAAAAGTGGGATTTCTATTTTAAGCTGGTTTAGAAAACAGAAAAAGAGAATAATAAACACCACAGAAATCCTTGTCTGGTGTCACAATGGTTTAGCCTAAGAATGATGATATCCTCCTTTCCTTTTTCCTCTACTCAGTAGTTAAAAAAACAACACTCTATCACACCCATTTCCAGCAAGTGGTGTTTGGAACATGGCTATCCACTTAGGAAAATAATTAACTTATAACCTCCCATTTAAAGTCTACAAGGAAAATACAAAACTTCTATACAGCAAAACGCACAATGAACTAAATGAAAAGACAAATGACAAACATGTCATTGCAACATGTGTCAAAGGGTATAAAAAGCTCTTATAAATCAATAATAGATAAAAAAGAAATCCCAATAAGAAATGGTCAAAGGATATGTAAAGATAATCCAGGAACAAATGCAAAGGCTAATCAATGTCAAACAATGCTCAATTTCAAATTTAAAAATGGAAATTAAAATTATGTTTTGTTTTTAACCTAGTAGATTGGCAAAGACATTTTTCAAAAAGATTAAAAAAAATTTTTTTTAAATGTTTATTTATTTTTGAGAGAGAGAGAGCGAGAGTGCATGAGCAGGGGAGGGACAGAGAGAGAGGGAGACACAGAATCCGAAGCAGGCTCCAGGCTCTGAGCTGTCAGCAGAGCCCGATGTGAGGCTCAAACTCACAAACAGTGAGATCGTGACCTGGGCCAAAGTCGGACGCTTAACCGACTGAGCCACCCAGGCGCCCCTTTCAAAAAGATTTTAAAAGAAGTTCAGTAATTTTCCATTTGGGAATTTACTCAAAGGAAATAATGAGACTTGGGTTCAAAAATTGATGTTCATTACAGACTGTTTATGAATTTAAAAAATTGAAGTAATTTAATCTAGCAATTGAAGATTAGTCAAATAAATCAAGACATATATACTTTGATTTAGCAATTCTTCTGGAATTTATTCCTTAGAATAGTCAATAAAATCAACCGTTCTTAGTGACACAAATATATTTATTTCAGCAGTTTGTAAGGAAAAAATGGTAGAGTACACCCAATCAGGGAGGGAAAAAAAGAAAAAGACTGCAGAGTAATCATCACATCTCTGCATTCACTAAGATATTGTGTGTGTATATATACACAAGCTAAAAATAATGAAATGGTAGTTTATAGAATACTTTGCAGCTGCAAAGAAAGGAGTTCTGTATTTTTATATGAAAAGTGACCTCATAGTGAAAAAAAGTTCCATGACTGTACATATAATATAATCCCTTTTATGTAAATATATCGTTAAAAAGAAAGCCACAGGCCCCAAATGGTGTCACTTAGGTTAAGTCCCAAGTCAGTAAACCAAGACTTAAACTGTAGTTTCAGCTCCTTAGAAATGTAACCTCTAACTAGTTAACATGGGAATTTCTTGGTCAGCATTAGGAAGTTTACTGATACATCTTTTCCGTTCCACTTAGGAGGGTGACCTTGCCTCAAACAATGGATTCTTTGCTAACAATTTCCATTTTTTCCACTCTCTACCTTAAAAATCTTTAATTTCCTGTAGACCTTTGGAGCTCTCTACTACTTGACATATAGGATGCTGCCTGATTCATGAACTGATATAGCTAATTAGATCTTGAAATTTTACTGCAACAATATATAAGGCTGTCTGAAGATATTTTGGGACGCCAAGCACTTTGGCAATGATCTTTGAAGACCCATTCCATAATGGACCCTAATTTAAAATTTGAGTTGGTGTTATCTGACATAAAATTTTGTTATGCAGGACACCTGGGTGGCTCAGTCATTAAGCGTGGGATTTCAGCTCAGATCATGATCTCAGGGTTCCTGAATTCCGCCCCATCTCGCTCTCTGCTGGGAGCACAGAGCCACTTGAAATCCTCTGTCCCTCTTCCTCTGCCCCTCCCCTGCTCACACTCTCTCTCAATGATGAGAAAACATTTTTTAAAAAATGCTTATGTAAACATTTATTTAAATGAATATTAACTTCCATTTTGCCCTTGAAAATCTCCTAATTCTAGTGTTTTCTATGTACGCATGAAAGGTTAAAGACCCACTTGGAGCCCTGAGCTCCAGATAGAGCCAGAGCTACATTGTTTATCTTTGTATTTTCAAACCCTTTAATTACAAACGCTTCTGGCCCAGTGGGTTTGAATATCGTTGGCACTGAGGTGCTAAGTATACAACGGCGAACCGAAGCCTCTGAAGGCCTTACCGAGAGAAGACTAGCCACTGCGCGTACGCCACTGCACCATTTCTAAGCGTGAGCCCCCACGCACTTCTAGGAAAAGAGAATGTAGAGATTCCTGCTATGGCCTCCAGCCAATGGCTACACTTTTGCTCTCAGCCCTAGCAACTCCGGGCCAATAGGCGGAAGGCTATCTTTTGATCCAGTACTGTCCTTTCCCAGCCAATCGAAAACGTTGTTCAAATGGCCCTTTCCGAGAGGAGCAGGCTCCAGGGAAGCTGGCTTCACTTCCGGGAGGCAGTCCGGGGCGGCTGCGCGTGTTGCCATAGCGACCATTTTACGTTAACTGGTTTGTGGGTTTCGTCCAGGTAGCGGAGCGATTGCGGAACAACTCTTTCTTCTCCCATTCTGTCTCGGCCCGCTGCGGCCCTAGGGCCTTAGCAGGCTCCGGCGGTCTGGCCTAGGGTTCCACGGCGTCCCACGAAGCGGGATGGCTGCGGAAGAAGAGGATGAGGTGGAATGGGTGGTGGAGAGCATCGCTGGGTTCCTGCGAGGCCCGGACTGGTCCATCCCCATCTTGGACTTTGTGGAGCAGAAATGTGAAGGTAAAACCCAGATACCGAACCGACAGCCCTTTCTTGTGTCTCTCTCCCCAGCATCGGCCGGAAGGTGGTCACCACGAACCACCTCTCATCTCTTAGGTTTTTACCTTTGTCGGCGAGGTTTAGAGCTGGTTTGTAGGAGGTATTGCTGGCACTGCGCCAGTCTTCCTTCACGGAACTGAAGACGGGGACTCCCCCTTCCCTGAGCCCGAGCACATCCGAAAATCATCAGACTTTAATCCTGTGTTGTTGGGTCTTACACCCGATACTGCACGTTTCTTCTTTGGGCAGGTGGACTGTTTGGGTGGGCTTCAACAACTTCCCCAGTGACTTGGGAGGAGAGATGTCAGTTTGCCTATGTTCCTTATTATTTAAGCAGTTGATCGCAAAGGGAGGGCATGCTATTATTCCAGCAGGCCCAGAGCTGGCGACCCAGTGGCCTGTATTGCCTTTACTGAACACTCAGACTCTCTGCTGTACAAAAATTTGGGGTGGGGGCGGGGAGAGTATTTTCTAACAAATGAACTATATACATGTGGCATAATATTCCCTGTAAGGGAAAAGGACCTCCAGGTCCTTATCATTCACGCTTTGAGTTCTGCATTCAGTTTTCGGAGACAAATTGGAGCTCATTTACGGAGAAGGGACTAGAAACCATGTCATATGAATGAATGCCTAACTGTTATGGTGGTTGTTTAGCTAGGCAGGACTTTTAAGGTAGTAATATCCATCAATCATTTGAACGTCTGCCTTATGTTGGATGAATTAGACTTGTTTTGTAAGGTTCAGTGGGATAGAGCTAAGGTCAGTGGGTACTAGCTACAAATTTCTATGAAGTGCTCCCTAACAGAATGTATCCCAGTTAAGTTAGCCTACCTCAGGAGGTAATGAGTTTCCCAGGAGCTAGCAGTGTTTAAGTGGATTTGACAGCAACTTCATGGAGATGTTATAGAGGGGAATTCAACTATGATTAGTTATCCTGAGTGACCTTTTAAAAGTCCTTTCAACCCTGAGATTCCATGATTCTGGTAAAGATAAAATTTAGTTTGACCATTGGATCTTTTCATTACTATAATAGAAATTACACCATAATCAAAATTCAGATAATATTTGTCTTGTTTTTATGGGTCATTTCTAAAGAAGTTCAAAATTATTTTTATTTGTGATCTTTTTAAGAATTTAAAATTCTGAGACCGATGAAGCATGTGGAATTCTGACCTCTCCTTTAGGAAAATAAAGAATTATTTCACCTTTTGATTCTATTTATGCCTCTGAGACTAAATGCTGAAATGAAAAAAAAAAAAAAATTAAAGCATCATTCTTTTTATCCCCAAACATCAAAAGTGGTGCATCTCGGTAATAATACATCTGATTGTGTAATTTTACAAGGAAGCAGTAATCCTCAGCCTTATACACATGTAAGGTAGTAATTTGGTTTACAATTAACTGGAAACAGTTTAAGTAGCTATTATATTGTGTGTATGCCCTGTGTTACATAGAGCAGATGGCAGTAGAAGTGGAAGTAACATCCCAGCGTCAGTTGAAATAACAGTGTTAATACTTGAGTGACTTTCAGTGTGCTGTTCTTCACCTTGATAATTTAATTTTTATTTATTTATTTTTTGAGAGAGAGGACAGAACATGAGTGGGGGAGGGGCAGAGAAAGAGGGAGACACTGAATCCAAAGCAGGCTCCAGGCTCTGAGCTGTCAGCACAGAGCCCTACATGGGCTCAAACTCACGGAGGGTGAGACCATGACCTGAGCCGATGTCCGACGCTTAACCGACTGAGCCACCCAGGCGCCCCACTACCTCAGATAATTTAAAGATTAGTTTTGTACTGCCTGTGATATCAGCATTTATTTCAATTTATTGAGGTTATTTATTTAGTGTCTGTGGGCTAGAAGCTGGGGATAGAAAGATGAATGAAACAAAAGCCTTGTGCTTGAGAAGTTTATGATTTAGTGGGGAAGACAGGAAGGTCAATGGAAATTTAAATCTAAAGTGGCAGGTGTCATAATAAAGGAAGGCATGTAGTGCAGTTTTTAAGGGTTCAGAGGCAGGGATCTAACCAGCCTAGGATTTGGGATTGGGTGGCAGGTCTGGGAGAATGGGCCATTTGCAATGTCTTTAAGAACAGTTGGGAGAAGAGGACTGGGTAAAGGCCAAGAGATCTAGGAACACTTGGGCAAATATACAGGAGTTTGAAGCACCACTTGTTGTTGTTATGTTTGGTGGTATTCCAAGTAATTGTATATGTTGAGAGTGGAAAGTTTGGGTTTTGGAGTGGTGGGAGGTGAGACTTGGGATCTAATCTTGGACGTTTTGTCTGGCCTTCTAAGGATTTTGCATTTATTATCTAGGCAAAGAACAGTCACTGAAGACCTTCAGATAGAAAATTAAAGGAGTTAGTTTTGCATTTTAGATCACTTAGGGGGAATTAAAAAAGTTTCTTGTTGACAATTCATGAATTTGTCCTGTCCTCTAATTAGATTGTAGCTTCTTGGAATATATATCTTTCTAATACACATTGTTTCACATATATGATCATTGAGCAAACATTTGTTTTGGTTTTATTTATTTTAATTTCATTACTGATTTATATGTAGCAAAAGTGGCCTAGCTAGTCACTTTCAGTAAAATTTGCATTTGCAAAGTTTGAGTATGATAACATAATCTGGAGCCTGTTGTAAAAGAAATTAATATTTTAAAACTATTAACAATAATATTCCATTAAAAGTTTATAAAGAAACTGCTGCCTTTTATTATTGAAAGTAGAAAATTAGCATTTGTCTTAACCATGAAGTAGGTCTTAAGTTGGAAAAAACTTGTTTCCAATTATCACTGTTATATGTTATATATACACAACATATATTACTACTAATATACATATATGTGTGTGTAAACACACACACACACACCAGTTTCTTTTTAAATTCAAGAATTCAAAGCCTAAAAGCTAAGTTATAAGAACGAGAGTTCAATGTAAGATGTAAGGAGTGGAGTTTTATATTTGCATTAATCAAATGATTTGTTCTTTTTTACACTATACAATATTTTTCTTTTAAATTTAGTTTTTGATGATGAAGAAGAAAGCAAATTGACCTATACAGAGATTCATCAGGAATACAAAGAACTAGTGAGTATTTTTTCCACTAATTTTAAAAGGTAATTAGAATAATGTTAATTTTAGCTTTTCTAAATTAAACACATGGATTTTTCCATCTTAAAATTCTTTAATTAAAAAAAAATCCCACCTTGAGGCACCTGGCTGGCTCAGTCATACAGCATGAGTTAATCTTGGGGTCATGAGTTCGAGCCCAACGTTAGGCATAGAGCCTACCTAAACATTTTTGTTTTTTTTGTTTTTTTTTTTTTAAATTTTTTTTCAACGTTTTTTATTTAATTTTGGGACAGAGAGAGACAGAGCATGAACGGGGGAGGGGCAGAGAGAGAGGGAGACACAGAATCGGAAACAGGCTCCAGGCTCCGAGCCATCAGCCCAGAGCCTGACGCGGGGCTCGAACTCACGGACCGCGAGATCGTGACCTGGCTGTAGTCGGACGCTCAACCGACTGCGCCACCCAGGCGCCCCAGCATTTTTGTTTTTTAAAACATACAATCTATCCTAATAGTACTACCAGTTCCATCAGGCTGCAAGCCTTCTCTGAGTATTTCATCCTTTTGACTTCTTATCTCTTCTACTGTAGAATCTAAAGAATGGATTTAGGGTAGCTATTTTAAGAGATCTTGCCTCTAATCTTTAAATTTTATTCTTATTCTTCTGATTAATCCAGAGAAGTGTTAATTATTAATTTGACATGATTGTCTTGTGATTTTAAAAACTGGCTCTGAGTAGCAGAAGAGTTGTACCACATTGAACATCATAACCTTGACTTCCATTATTTCAAGCAGAGGAAATAAAATTTCATTTGATTCTCTGCAAAAATTTTAACTTTTTGTTGTTTGTTTTTTTTGGTGAAAGACATTGTCATTGCCATATAATAAAATTTGCTATAAATTAATAATTGCAAGCAAGAATTTAATACTTAACATGAAAACTGTCTTTTGGAATTTTTCTATGTAAATTATAAAAGTTAAACTTTCCCTTTTTTAGGTTGAAAAGCTGTTGGAAAGTTACCTCAAAGAGATGGGAATTAATGAAGATCAATTTCAAGAAGCATGCACTTCTCCTCTTGCAAAGACACGTACATCACAGGTTTTGCTTTTGTGTTATTCTACTGACATAGAATTTTAACAAAAATGTCCAGGGTTTTGCTTGCATTTGGCTATGTTTGATTGTCAAAGTATACTATTTTGGACACTGTAAGAGTGAAAAGCTAATTCATCATATATGGGTTCTTTTTTATAATTACCTCAAGAAATGATCAGTTGAGGTATTAATGAGTTAATGCAGCTAAAAAGGAACTTTCTGAATGCAGAACTATAATAGATCACAGGGTTTGTCCAAACTACTGTTTTATTTATATAGATCTTGCATAGGTTTTCAGTTGCTCCTTTTTTTATCTCAGCAGTTTCATAGTAAACGCTTCCTTGGAATTCCTTCCCTTGGAACTACTTTTATTGTCTCATTAGTTCTGCAGTACTGGTTCGAACTCAGTATTATGTGTTTTTATAATTAATATATACTGAGGGCTCATGCTAGCTGCTGTTTTAGGCACTTGACATATATTCTAGCATTTAATCTTCCTGATGCCTCTTAAGAATTTGGCACTATTGGGGCGCCTGGGTGGCTCAGTCGGTTAAGCGGCCGACTTCGGCTCAGGTCATGATCTCGCGGTCCGTGGGTTCAAGCCCCGCGTCGGGCTCTGTGCTGACAGCTCAGAGCCTGGAGCCTGTTTCAGATTCTGTGTCTCCCTCTCTCTGACCCTCCCCTGTTCATGCTCTGTCTCTCCCTGTCTCAAAAATAAATAAAACGTTAAAAAAAAAAAAAAAAGAATTTGGCACTATTGAGTGCCTGGGTTAGTTGGTTAAGTGTCTGACTCTTGATTTCAACTCAGGTCATGATCTCCTGGTTTGTGGGTTCAAGCCCCACATCAGGTTCTGCACTGACATTTCAGTGCCTGCTTGGGATTCTTTCTCTCCCTGTCTCTCTGGCCCTCCCCTGCTCTTTCTCAAAAATAAATAAATAAACTTAAAAAAATTTTTTAAATTAAAAAAAAATTGGCACTATTTTATTTCCACGTAGAAATGAAAGAACTCATGCACATATATATTAAGCAGTGCAAAGTCCACTACTAAGTAAGTAGTGCTAGGATGCCTGTCCAGGCACTCCCAACTGTGAGCTGTTGCTCAGAGGTTCAAGATGGGGATATGTTGCTACTGACCAAATAGCCTTCTTCACAAGTTGTTTTAGCTTCCCATTTTCCACCAAATAAACTATAATTCCTTAGCCAGATGATAGTGAGGATTGTCTATGATATGACCCTAAATTATATGTTCATTCTTCTGCTATAGTTCTCTAATATATTATGTACTATAGTCATTACAGGCCACTTGTTCTTGTAAACATCCATGTGTCTGGCTTTGTTCATGCCATTCTGTAACCCTGGAAAGTTTGGCCCCCACCTTCTCACTGCATTATCTTTCCCTTATCCAGAGAATCCCTCTTACATAAGGGCCTTGCTGAAATGTTACTTTTTGTAGCAGTGTTCCTGATCCCTCTTATGCTAGGGTAGACTAGCACTCATTCTACCTCACTGGACACTTGTACATTTTTGGTAGAATTACAGTTTCTTAAAAGTCTGTTTGCCTTTGTAGATTGTAAGTCCTTTGAGCTGTTTTGAGTATCTTTGCATTCCCAGTGTCTAGCACAGAGATGAGAACTTAGTTCCTAGCAGGAGGTTCTTAATAAATGTTTGTTAACTTAAATTATCTTCTTATCAGGGCCTAGAAGAGGTTGCTTTGACTACTGTTTAATCCAGCACTTCCTACTATAGTTCTCTTTTGCACAAGTTTTGCTTATTTAATGATCATCTCTAATTCTAGAGATAGAACGTCTTTAATATAACATGACATTTTGAAAAATATATTTAACTATTATTGGTATGCTGCACTAATGTAAATAAACATTTGGTTTTAGTTAATAATGGTGTAAAGCAAAAGTTGTTCACCAATAGATTTTATTCTATATGTACCATAAGTTTAAAGTATAATAATAGGCAATATTTTCTTTTCCTTTTTAGTTGAACAGGAATAATTTGAAAATTATTAACTAGTATTTAGGTTTCTTTTAAGACATTGATATTTGTTTTTATTTTCCTTGTTTTTCAGGAATATTTTCTATTTTGGTTAATATTTGTCAACCTCTTAATTAAGCCATTGTGAATTAGCCTGAATTACTTTGTGAATAAAGATATTCATGCTAATGGTAGACTCATCCATCTTTTGTTTTCACTATTAGGATAACTTTAAATTATTTGTGAATGAAGATGTTCAGAATTTTAAGATACTGTTTTTAGTTCAAGAGTAATGCATCTTTCTCTTTTGTTCTGTCATATAAGACCTTTTGATTTATTTGGAGTTGATTAGTAATACAGTCTTGTTATGTAGTAGGAGACAAGCCTTTTGATACAGACAGACCTAGATTTGAGTCCTAGATGTTTCATTTGCTAGCTACAAGACCATGGAGACTGTTGTACTGTTTTCCTTTCTTATCCATTCTGATTCTCAGTTTCCATATCTGTAAAGTATGGGTAGTATCTACTTGGGAAGGTTTTTGCAAAATTTAAGAGATAATATTCATAAAGCATTTAGCACAATACCTGACATTTATAAAGTGATCTATAAATGGAAGCACCTCCCAATTAATACTAGCTATTTTGGTGGTTGATTAGCAGTGTGCTAATTAGGCCAGGGTCACTGGTTCAATCCCCATGTGGACTAGTTAGCTGTATTCTCTTATGGAGCAAACACTTAGCATCAGATACTGAATAGCAGTAACCTGATTCAGTCAGCACAAGGCCATCACCATTACCAGAAGAACAGCTCAAAACTATGTTATTTACTGCTTTGTAGCAATAATCTAATCTTTTCACAGAAAGATCAGAATGCTGATTACATATGCCAGTATAGGGTGCCTAAGAATTAACTCAAGAAACCAGTTGCTTGCCCTGGGTTACTTAGGAGGTAATTTTTATTTTGGTTTGGTTTGCTTGGTTTGGTTTCAGTTGTTTTAACCAGCTCCCACTGAATTTTACTGCTAAAGCCCACTTAACAAAATTCTTTTCATCGGGTTTGGTCATCGTTATGCCTAGACCACTGCTTCTGCCATACTCTATTTATTGATGTCAGCAGGAATAGCAAGGAATGCATCAGATGAAGAACTCTAGTTTAAAACAACAACAACAAATCTGTGAGGACATGTTTTTCTGTTATATATGTGATTCTTAAAAAATTCTCATGAATTAACCTCAGAAAATATGATAATATAATAACTACTGAGATACTCATTATCTCAGTCATCTTCAGTTGAATTTTGTAATTTTGTGGTATTTTATGACTGAAGGAGGCAAAAATGACTTCCTTCATTGTGACTTCCTTGTGATTTTTTGTTGAGGATAAAGTACATCATTGATTTCTATGTACCATATTGCAGAAGACTTCTATATGGCAAGAGACAACAGTATTTTTTACTTTTGTTTTTTACTTGATTTGCTTTGACTTTTATAATATAAACATTAATACTTTTGTATTATGATAGTAATTTGGCAAAATTATGCTGTTTTTCCGATAACTTGTATCAATTGAAGAGATTACATATGTAGTGTAACTTTCATTTTCTAAAATACACACAGGATAATAAACAATATTTTGTATGAGTGCTAGTAAGATTTTTAAATATTAATGCTTTATTTTTTAGAGCAGTTTTAGGTTTACAGAAAATTGAGCAGATAATACCATGTCCCTTGTTTAAACATTTTTTTTTAATGTTTATTTATTTTTTGAGAGAGAGGGAAAGAGAGAGAGTGACAGAGTGCCAGTGGGAGAGGGGTAGAGAGAGGGGGAGACAGAATCTGAAGCAGATTCCAGGCTCTGAGTTGTCAGCACAGAGCCCAACATGGGGCTTGAACTCACGGACTGTGAGATCATGACCTGAGCCAAAGTCAGATGCTTAACTCACTGAGCCACCCAGCTGCCTTATACAGTGTCCCTTATTAACATCTTTCATTAGTGTGGTATATTTGTTAAAATTGGTAAGTCAGCATTGATATATTATTATTGACTAATGTCCACAGTTTATATTAAGGTTTCCTTTCTGTGTTGTCCAGTTCTATGGGTTTTGCCAAATACTTTATGTCATATATCCACCATTACAGTATGTTACAAAATAGTTTTATTGCCTTAAAAATCCCGCTGTGTCCTACATATTTATCTTTTCCATCCTTGCCCCTGGCAACCACTGCATTTTACTGTCTCTCTAGTTTTGCCTTTTCCAGAATGTCATATAATTGGGATTATATAGTATATACCTTTTCATACTGGCTTCTTTCATTACGCAATATGAATTTAAGGTTCTTTCATGTTTTTTTTTGTTGTTGTTTGATAGTTCATTTCTTTTTATTGTCATGTAATATTCCATTATGTAGATGTACCACAGTTTATCACTTTACCTTTTGAAGGACATTTTGGTAGCTTAAATACTAATATTCAGGGTTTTATGTGGACATAAAAGTTTTCAACTTATTTGGGCAAATACCTAGAGCAAGACTTTTGGGTCATATGGTAAGATTAAGTTTAGCTTTGTAAGAAATTGCCAAACTCTCTTCTAAAGTTGCTGTACCATTTTTAATTTTCACCAGCAATTAATGGGAGTTCCTGTTGCTCCACATCTCTGGCAGCACTTGGTATTGTCAGTTTTTTGCATTTTAGCCATTCTAATATGTGTGTAGTGGTTTATTTTTGCCCATTTTAAAATTGAGTTGTTTGTTTTCTAGTACTTGAATTATAAGGCTTTTTTATATACAATTTTGATACAAGTCTTTTTTTTTTATCAGATATGGGTTTTGCAAATATTTCACAAAATTTTCTTCTGTGGCTTATCTTTTCCTTCTCTAACAAAGTCTTTCACAGAGCAGAAGTTTTTTTGTTTTGTTTTGTTTTGTTTTTTATTTCAGTGAAGTCCATGATTTAATCAATTTTCTTTCATGGATTATGCTTTTGGTGTCGTATCTTTGGAAGTCATTGCCAAACCCATGGTTATCCAGATTTTCTCTACACTATCTTCTAGAAGTGTTATGGTTTTGTTTTTTACATTTAAATCTGTGTTCCATTTTGGGTTAATTTTTGTAAAAGGTGTAAGTTTAATGTTTAGATTCATTTTTTTGCATGACCCGTCATTGTAGCACCGTTTGCTGGAAAGATGATTTTTTCTCCATTGGATTGCCTTTGTTTCTTTGTCAAAGGTCAGTTGACTATGTTTGTGTCGGTCTGTTTTCAGTTTCTTTCTGTTCTATTAATCTATTTGTATGTTCTTTCACCAATACCATACGTCTTGATTATTGTAGTTTATTTTTTTAAGTTTATATATTTATTTTGAAAGAAAGAGAGTGAACGAACAGGGAAGGGGCAGAGAGAGAGAGAGAAAGAGAGAGAGAGAGAGCGAGAGCGAGCTGTGCTATCAGCTCAGAGCCTGACATGGGGCTCAATCTCATGAGTCATGGGATCATGATGCCATGAATCATGAGCCAATATCAAGAGTTGGACACTTAAGTGACTGAGCCACCCAGGTTCCCCTTGATTATTGTTGTTTGTAATAAGTCTTGAAGTTAGTGTCTGTGCTCTGACTTTCTTTTTTAATATTGTGTGGCTATTCTGAGTCTTTTGACTTTTCATGTATATTTAAAAACTGGTTTGTTGATATCTACAAAATAACTTGCTGGATTCTGTTTGGGGTTGCATAAATCTACAGATCAAATTAGGAAGAATTGACATGTTAGCAATATTGAGTCTTTTTATCTATGAACGTGGAATATCTCTCCATTTATTTAGATTATCTTTGATTTCTTTCATCAGAGTTTTTTAGTTTTCCTACTATAGATCTTCTGTGTATTTTGTTAGATTTATTCCTAAGTACTTATTTGATTGCAGAAATAATGTAAATGTGTCTTTTTGTTTCATATTCCCATTTTTCATTGCTGGTATAAAGGAAAGCAATTGATTTTTGTATAGTAACCTATCCTGCAGCTTTGCTATAATTAATTGTTAGTTCCAGGAGGTTTTTTTTTTTTTTTTTAATACTTATTTATTTATTTTGAGAGAGAGAGAGAGCATGAGCAGGGGAGGGGTAGGGAGAGAGGGAGAGACAGAATCCCAAGCAAACTCCGCACCATTTGCACAGAGCCCGATGCAGGGCTTGAACTCAGGAACTGCAAGATCATGACCTGAGCTGAAACCAAGAGTCGGATGCTTAACCAACTGAGCCACCCATGCGCCCTCCAGAAGTTTCTTTAAATTGATTCTTTGGAATAATCTACAGTCAATCCTGTCATCTGTGAACAAAAACAGTTTTATTTCTTCCTTCCTAATGTTTGTACCTTTAATTTCCTTTTCTTAATAGTGGAAGTCCTAGCTAATGCATTATGTGGAATGGGATGGGAGTGGGAAGAGGGGACTTGTTTCTGATCTTAACGGGAAAGCATCTAGTTTCTCACCATTAAGTATGGTGTTCGCTGTCAAGTTTTTTTTTTTAATGTTTTTTGCTTTTTTAAAAAAAAATATTTATGTTTGATTGAGAGAGAGAGAGAGAAAGTGAGTGAGGGAGGGGCAGAGAGAGCGGGGGACAGAGGATCTGAATTGGGCTCTGTGCTGACAGCCCTGATGTGGGGCTCAAACTCATGAGATGTGAGATCATAACCTGAGCCAAAGTCAGTTGCCTAACCTAGTGAGCCACCCAGGTGCCCCAGCTATCAATATTTTGTAGATGTTCTTTATCAGGTTAAGGAAATTCCTCTCTATTCCTCATCTGCTGAGAGTTTTTATCATGAATGGATGTTGGATTTTGTCAAATGCTTTTTCTGCATCTGTTGATATTATCATATGATTTTTTTCTTTTTTAGTCTCTTGATGTGATGGATTACATTAATTAATTCCAAGGTGTTGAATCAGCCTTGCATAACTAGAATAAATCCCACTTGGTCATGGTGTATAATTCTTTTCATGCACTGTTGGATTCAACTTGCTGATATTTTGTTGGATATTTTGGTATCTCTGTTCATGAGAGATACTGTTCTGTGCTTTTCTTTCTTGTAGTGTCGTTGTCTAGTTTTGGTATTAGTATAATGCTAGCTACATAAAATAGCTTAGGGAGTACTCCTTCTGCTTCTATTTTCTGGAAGAGATTGTAAAGAATTGGTATAATTCCTTTTTTTTCCCTGTTTTTGAAGATTCTTATCTGAGGGCAGCATATGCATGTTCAATTACATGTAAAATCCTAATCTGAATCATGCAAGGAGGGGTGGTAGGAAAGTAGCATACACACTGAGTAAGTTATATATGGAAGAGATAGGGAATTTCAAAGTCATACTTTTTTTTCTCAATAATTTGAATCAATAGAACATCTTTTACATCATTCTATAGGCTATGCTATTTAACTTCTGCAAACAAATATTTAATCATTATTTTTTTGAGAAATAATATGAATCTGTAACTTTTCTTCTAAGTTATCTTTTTTTTTGTAGAGAAATTTTATAATTTCTTCATTAAATTTTTGGTAGAAATTGCCAGTGGATCCAACTAGGCCTGGTGCTTTCTGTTTTGGAAGGTTATTAATTATTGATTCCTTCTCTTTAATAGATATAGACAAATTCCAATTGTCTGTTTATTTTGTGTGACTTTGACAGATTGTGTTTTTCAAGGAATTGGTCCACTTCATCTAGGTTATCAAATTTGTGGACATAGAATTGTCAGTAATATTTATTATCCTTTTAATGTCCCTGGGATCTGTAGTGATGTATCCTCTTTCATTCCTGATTTTAGTAATTTATGTCTTTTCTCTTTTTTTTTTCATAGTTAACCTGGCTAGAGATTTATCACTTTTATTGATAGTTTTGAAGAATCAACTTTTAGTTTTGTTGATTTTCTCTATTGATTTTCTATTTTAAATTTAGTTGATTTCTTCTCTAATTTCTACTATTTTTTTCCTATGCTTATTTTGGATTTAATTTGCTCTTTTGTAGTTCCTAAGGTGAAAGCTTAGATTATTGATGTTAGGTAATTTTCTTTTTCAATATATGCATTTAATGCTATAAATTTCCCCTGAGCACTACTTTTACTGTACTCCCCAAATTTTGATAAGTTGTATATTCTTTTAGCTAGAAATATTTTAGGGGCACCTGGCTGGCTCAGTTGGTTGAGTGTCCAACTCTTGATTTTGGCTCAGGTTATAATCCCAGGGTCATGGGATCAAACCCCATGTTGGGCTCTGCACTAAGTGTGGAGTCTGCTTAAGGTTCTCTCTCTTTCTTTCTCTGCTCCTCCCCCCACTTTCTCCCCCACTCATGTGCTCTCTTTCTCTAAAAAAAAATTCTTTTTTAAATTTCTTTTAACAAGAAATTTCCCTTAAGACTACAGTTAACCTTCAAACAACACAGGTTTGAACTGTGTGGGTCCTCTTCTACACAGATTTAAAAAAAAAATTTTTTTTATGTTTATTCATTTTTGAGAGCGCGAGAGAGAGACAGATCACAAGTGGAGCAGGGGCAGAGAGAGAGGGAGATACAGAATCTGAAGGCTCTGAGCTGTCAGCACAGAACCTGACTCAGGGCTTGAACCCATGAACTGCGAGATCATGACCTAAGCCGAAGTTGGATGCTTAACCAACTGAGCCACCCAGGCGCCCATTCTTTTTGTTTTTTTTAATTTTAATTTTAATTTTAATTCTAGTATAGTTAACATACAGTGTTATATTAGTTTCAGGTGTACAATATAGTGATTCAACAAGTTTATACATTACTCAGTGCTCATCATGATAAGTTTACTCTTAATCCCCTTCATCTATTTCACCTAAACCCCCACCCGCCTCCCTTCTGGTAGCAATCACTTTATTGTCTATAGTTAAGAGTGTGGTTTTGGTTTGTCTCTTTTTCTCTTTGTTCATCTGTTTTGCTTCTTAAATTCCACATATGAATGAGATTAAATGGTATTCGTCTTTCTCTCTAGATCCATCCATGTTGCTGCAGATGGCAAGATTTCATTATTTTTTGTGGCTGAATAATTAATATTCCAGCATGTGTGTGTGTGTGTGTGTGTGTGTGTGTGTGCATGTTTAAACACACACACCCGCTCTTTTTTTTTTTTTTTTAAGTTTATTTATTTGAGAGTGACAGAGAGCTAGGGAGAGGCAGAGAGAGAAGGAGAGAGAGAATCTCAAGCAGGTTCTGCACTGTCAGCATGGAGCCTGATGTGGGGCTCAAACCCACAAACTGCAAGATCATCTGAGCTGAAATCAAGAATTGGACGCTTAACCAATGAACTACCGAGGCAACCCACACCTCTTCTTTATTCATCTATCACTGGATACTTGGGCTGCTTCTATAATTTGGCTATTGTAAATATTGTAAATAATGCTGCAGTAAACATAGGGGTACATATATCTTTTTCAATTAGTGTTTTCATTTCTTTGAATAAATAGTCAGTAGTGGAATTACTGGATCCTATCCTATTTTTAATTTTTTGAGGAAGCTCCATACTATTTTTCCACAGTGGCTACACCAGTTTACATTCCCACCAATAGTGCATGAGGGTTCCTTTTTTTCTACATCCTTGTTGTTTCTTTTGTTTTTTGTGTTTTACTTTTTTTGTGTTAGCACTTCTTGTTTCTTGTGTTTGATTTTAGCCATTCTGACAATTGTTAGGTGATATATCATTGTGGTTTCGCTTTGCATTTTCCTGATGATGAGTGATGTTGAGCATCTATTCATGTCTTCTTTGGAGAAATGTCTGTTCATGTCTTCTGTCCATTTTTGATTGGATTATGTGGTTTTTTGGTGTTGAGTTGTGTAAATTTTTAATATATTTTGGATACTAACCCTTTATTGGATGTGTCCTTTGCAAATATCTTCCCCCATTCAGTAGGTTGCCTTTTAATTTCCTTATGATTTTCATAATAACATTTTCTCTTCTGTAGCTTATTGTGAGAATGCAGGATATAATACATATAGCATATACAATATGTGTTAATTGGTGCAATATATAATTGCTAAGGCTTCTGGTCATCAGTAGGCTATTAGTGGTTAAGCTCGGGGGAGTCAGGAGTCATATGCAGATTTCTGACTGCACAGGGGTCAGTGCCCCAAGCCTAATGTTGTTCAACTGTACTTCTTCTTTTTCTTTTTTTTAAATGTTTGTTTATTTTTGAGAGAGAGAGAGGCAGAGTGTAAGCAGGGGAGGGGCAGAGAGAGAGGGAGACAGAATCTGAAGCAGGCTGCCGACTCTGAACTGTCAGCACAGAGACCGACATGGTGATTGAACCCATATGGTGAGATCATGACCCGAGCCGAAGTCGGACTCTTAACCGACTGAGCCACCCAGAAGCCCCTGTAGTTTTTGTATCCATGTGTTATTTAGAAGTGTATTGCTTAATCTGCAAGAATTTTAGTTTTTTCCATCTATCATTCAGTTACTGATTTCTAGTTTAATTCTGTTGTGGTCTAAGAGGATATTTTGTATGATTCCTATTCTTTTAAATTTATTAAGATGTGTTTTATGCCCCAGAATGTTGTCTATTTGGGTGAATTTTTCATGTGTGCTTGAGAAAAATGTGTATTTTTCTGTTGGAGAAATATCAGTTTGATCCAGTTGACTGAGGTACTGTTCAGTTCAACTATGTCCTTACTGATTTTCTGCCTGCTGGTTCTATTGTTGATAGAGGGTATCGAAGTCTCCAAATGTAATCATGAATTCATCTGTTTCTCCTTGTAGTTCTATTAATGGAGCAGTGTGAGAACATGAAATCACCTGTACCTTTCAAAATATGGCATAGTGAACTCTAAGCAGAGATAACCATAGGGTAATCTTAGGCTAAGTATGAATATATTTGAATGTCTTGTAAACTCATTTAAGTCAGATTCTCAAATACTCAGTGTTCATTTTTTTGTTAATGTGCTTTTCTCAAACAAATAACATCACATATACTTGATCTCACAGTCTTCTGTCAAAGTACTTTGACATTTCAGATAATTTAGTGGCTACTTGGGGGATTGTTGTTTTTAAACTGGTTTTTTTGGAGTTAACTCTTGTATTTAGTTCCTCCAACTGCCTTTGTTGGAAGTTCACATCCACTTCCTTGAACCAGAAGAACCCCATTGCTGTAAAGTTGTTAGGTTTAGTGCACCATTTTGATATTTAACCAGCATAAACAGGACGAGGACAATTACTTTTATGGGTACTTTTCAGTTTAAAAAAGTGCTTTCTCATTTTACTTAATTCCAACACCCAACCAGAAAGTTATTATTATTGTTTTTTTAATGTTTATTTATTTTTGAGAGAGAGACAACAGACAGAGCATGAGCAGGGGAGGGGCAGAGAGAGAGGGAGACACAGAATGAGAAGCAAGCTCCAGGCTCTGAGCTGTCAGCACAGAGCCTGATGCGGGGCTTGAACTCATGAACCGTGAGATCATGACCTGAGCCGAAGTTGGATGCTTAACTGACTGAGCCACCCAGTCACCCCAGAAAGTTATTATTAAATTTATTTCATGCTAAAGTGAAAATTTTTCCTGTTGTAATATCTCTGAAATGAGAATGCATTGTATAATGAATGACATAATGTAATTGGAAGGTTCTTTTTTCTTTTCTTATTGGTACATGAAGTAATGATTCATTTTAGTCATCTATGGAATCTTAGATTCAACAAAATACTGTATTACTATTATTATTAGAGTACTAATTTGCAGAGGAAGAAACTGAAGCTCAAAAGACTAAATGATATGTCCAGAGTCACACAGCTAGTACATGGTTAAGCAGGAAGTGGGCTTGTGATATTAAGGGCTCATTTTTTCCAATGTTTCAGTAGTTCTCAAGCTTTAATGTTGTAAGAATTATCTGTGGAGATACATGGACACCCATACTCTAGAAATTTAGATTCATTATGTCTATGGTAGGGTTTAGGAATATGCATTTCTTAGATGCATCAAGGAACATACTTAAGTATCAACTCAAACTCTGACTTGCTGATAGAAGCCCCAGTTGATACATTGCTATTCAGTAACATTGCCCTTTAAGAGTTTATTAGTGATGAGAATAAGTTCCTTGATATCACTAATAAGAAGTCTAGGAAGCCCCAGAACAATGTTTTGTGGGGGCATAATCATAGAAAGATGTCTTGGCAAACATCACTAATCTATCACAGAGACTCTCCACAAGTGTTTTCAATACTGAGCTTTCGGCTGAAACTTTCAGTCAAGCCTATCTGCTATGCCCTGCTGTGGGCCTTTTGAACGGTGTATACGAATTTAATGGGAAAGAATTTTCATCATTTTTTTCTTCAGTTGACTCTTCATAAATGTCACAGAGAGCTGCTTTTGCATTTTGTTTTGTTTTCTTATATACTGTGGTTGTTTAGGGTGGGAGCTGGTTGCTGGGAGAAGGGCTCCTTCTCTGCTTATGGAGGTTTTGTTGAGATGTCTGACATTATTGCTGCTGCCCAACTGATAAACAATAGCACACCCTTGGTTGCCTCTGCATGATTTTGTGTGTTCAATTTTTCTATCAATAGCATGTAAAGCTTGAAATAAGATTTTAGTAAGTGCATAAAATTTGAGTGTTTTGGGTTTTCACACATTTCAAATCTTATTTTACTTATTGTTGATTAGCTTGGGAATTGGTTTGCTCTTTAATATAGCAATAGTTCCCTGTAGTTAAAAAAGTGTTAATTTGGGTACTCCAGGTAGACACCTTAGTTTTTCCCCTAATTTATCATATTTTTTTAATCCAGAAAATTATTTCACACTAATTTCTAATTACCTCTTATATGAAGCCTTCTACATACAGGAGAACTATAATTGTGTTTTCATATTACTAATACCTCATTACACTTAATATCCAGACTCCATTTTTTTGCATTTACTTTTATTTAACTTGGTACTTTTATTAATTAAGGGATAATTTTGTAATTACTGATTTATTAACTATAAATTTCAAGTAACAGAATAAAAACCAAATAGGTATCTTTATTTCGGCTGAAAAACAAATCCAGATACTGAAGTTGTAACTTTAAAAAATTAAGTCCAATTTCTGTGCTGTTTTTCAGAGTTACTCAGCACTGGCTCATTTGGAAAATGTATCATCGCCATCAGCCTTAGCTTCTTGGAGGCATGGGGGTTGGGAGAGTTAGCCTCTTGAGAGCCTACATTAAAGGTTTTTAGAATCTTAAAATTTTCCTTTTGAGTCATCTGACCATAAATAATAATACAGCATTCCTGAGTTGATAGAAATGATTTGCCATAGAAATGATCTGTGTGGAAAATAGTTTTAAAACTTGAATCTTCATTTAACTTCCAGACTTCTTTCCATAGGCCATTTTGCAACCTGTGTTGGCAGCAGAAGATTTTACTATCTTTAAGGCAATGATGGTCCAGAAAAACATTGAAATGCAGCTGCAAGCCATTCGAATAATTCAAGAGAGAAATGGTAAAGTGTTGAATTTAGAAATCGAATTGCTAAATGCATTTTGTTTTTTCAGTTTTGATTATTCTGATTCTATTATGGTCTTAAGTGTAGCTGCTTTGTATAAATTTATTTCAAGTTTGAAAATCTGTGGCTGACTTAAGAGACCCAAGAATGTAATCTTCCTGATCAGAGTGTATTTGCCATCTCAAAGAAAGCAGACTAGAATCTAATTTAATGATGCTTTAGGTCTCAGAGAGCTTGATTTTTCTTCCTAGCCATTTTGTTTATGAAATTCAGTATTTTTGAGTGGTTACAGTTATAGTTACTGTTGAGAGAAGGGGACTTTTCTTTTCCTTCTGGCTTATCATTGTTAGGACCTTTGTGAGAGACGGTGGCTCTCCAGAGTTAGTGAGCTTTGGAAGTATTTGGAGGGTTGTTGAAACCATATGGCTGTCTCCCATTTCTGATTCAGTAGGTCTGGGGTGGGGTTGAATACTTTGCATTTTTAACAAGTTTCCAGGTGATGCTAAAACTTTTGGTCTTGGGACCAAACTGAGAACTGTTTCAGGGAAATGGGCTGGTATGATTGCACTACCATCAGGTGGAAAGGAAAACAGAATTCAAAGCCCCAGTAACCCTCTTTTAGTTTTATCTGTTCTCTGACTCTCTTGCCTAATCTCAGTTTCTCTCTAGCTTTTCCTGCTTTTATTCCCTCTTTGTGTATTTGAATTACATTTGACATTTTGACCTAAAACATCTGAGTTTCTAAACATACTTATTATTGTACTATGTCCTTTTCAATCCAGACTCTTATCTCCTTTCAGATTTCTGGCTCTAATAACCTGACCTTGATACCTATATGTTCCTTTGTTCAGTGGACCACACTGATATTCTTGACCATGCCTATATATTCTTCTTTGGCAGCAGGACCTTTTTGTAAAAATTGTTTCTTGAACATGTGAGAGCTATAGTTCCGTTGTACTATTTGCTTTTAAAGATCTGGAACACGCAACAAGAGGTTTCTGTTGTTGCAGGGCAAACATTGGAGTGTTGCAGGGCCCCTTGTGGATTGTCCTCTTGTTAGTCTGATGTGAGTAGAGACTATTTCTTAGAGTCAACCACCACCATAACTATCCTGTAAGATTCTAGGATGCTTTTCACAGCGGTGAAAGAGGTGATGTCTGTGGGTAGGAGATAACACCACCCTAACCCTGAACTACACATGACATTGTGCTGTGACTTTGATGTAAAGAAACTTAGAAAACAGTCTCTTTCTTTGTCTTTGTACCATGGTTTTCTTTATAAAATCCTTTTCTCTGAATGTTCCTGAAATTATGCTTTATTCTGACCTATTGGATAGAGAATGTGAATAATTATTTTATGTTAGTTAAAATTGTTTTGGGGGGCTCGATTTTGATAAAAGAGATAGTGAACTTGATATTGGCACTCTGTAGTTTCCAGTTTGAATTTAACTGGAAACTCATTTAGATTTAATATAAAGAAAGGGAACAAGTACATTGGCTGGATGCCTCAGGCTGCCATTAGCAGGAAGCCTCAGTGAAAATGTCTTAATCAATAAGAAATTATCATCTCACAGGACAAGAAGTCCAGAAAAAGGAGGAAAGGAAGATGGTCCATGTTGGCTAAGTTAAGGACTCAGTGATATTATCAAGAATGCTGACGCTTTCCATCTTTATACTCTGCTATTCTCAGGATCTTCTCTCATAATTGTACTCTGACTGCATTGAATAAGACTCAGCAACATCTCATGAAGAAAAGGGGTGTTTCTTCCTGTGCATCTCTTTTTGTTAGCAAGACAACACTTGCATAGAAGCCTCCTAGGAATTTTCCCCTCAGGTCCTATTGGTCAGGATTTGGGTCACATGCCTTTCTTAAACCGTCTAGCAGGGGAAATGAGACTGTTATGATTGGCTTAAGTCACTCATGAATCACTCTGCTGTGGTGGGGTAGGGCTCAGCCTCTAAGTACTTGGCTACCTGCTAATTAAGCAAATCTGGCTTATGTTAGCAAGAGAGGATGAGACAATGATGCAGACTAATGCTGGTGTCAAACTACAGAGTGGGACTGTTTGCTTACTTTTAGGTAAAAACTAAGACTTAGTTTCTGCCATAGTATTTTTAATACTTGGATTTAAGAATGTTGCTTAGCTTAGATCCGTTAGCTAGTACCTTAGAGCAATGTTGATTGTACTAAAAACTGCAGATCATTTGAAAATTGTCTTTGTGGTAAGAAACATTCAAAGGCTGTTTGGATTCTTAGTTATATTTTATCAAAGAATTTTTGGAGAAATGCAAATCAGAGCATTATTTTGATGGCTTTGAAGTATTGCATACTACTGCATTATTCTTTCCTTAGTTCTTTTAATTTTCCTTAGAAATATTATTAGAGAATACTAATTGTATATCTTTTGACTGAGCAAAAATGCATCGATGTGTTTTATCGACATCAGCTTTCTGGTTGTGACACTATACCATATTTTGCAAGATGTTACCATTGGGGGAAAACTGAAAAAAGGTGCATGCATAGCATTTCTCTGTATTATTTCTTAAAACTGCATGTGAATCTGCAATTATCTCAAAATAAAAAGTTTAATTAAAAATGTATTTAAACATCAAGGGGATTAGAATCATATAGCTACTTTAATTTAGAGCAGATCCAAAATCCCATAGTCATTTGTGAATAGAGAAAATGGAAGGTAAAAATTAAGAGACATGCTGCTGATGTTGCGGGAATATACTAATTATAGATATGAACACAACACTGATTACCAGTCTACCTGCTTATCAGGAAGATAAAGGTAATAAAGCAAATTCAACCAATTCTTAAAATTACTTGCCATGAGTTATTATTTGCTTGGGCCAAAGTTGGTATTGCCCTGGTTTATAGTTATTGGCCCAATATCTAAATAGAAGCTCTGAGGGCAGAGATTGTTTTATTCATCTTTATATTGTCCCTGAGTGCTTAGCACTGTGCTTTTTCCCATGTAGTAAGCAGGGCTCTTTTCAGTAGCATTTGCTATAGAATGAATGAAGAGTATTAACATACTGTTTCAATTAAAGTATTTTATATTTTGTTTTGTAAACTCTTTTCACACTTAAGGGATACTTCTAAGAGCATAGTTTTATTATTAGGAGCTTAATGATTTCAGTGGTATATACTCAGTATGTGATTAGGGGTGGTGATAGTTTATATTAACTAATTTTAATTGCTATATTATGGTTATTTTTAATAGGTAATACAAATAATTACTAAGAGAATTTCTAGGTAAAATTGTGGGTTTTTTGGTGGGGCTGATTTTCTAAAACAAGAAAAAGTTAAAAAGACCATAATTAGATAATAGCTGAGAACATTTTTAAAACGAAAGATATGAATAAACTGATTTGTACTTCTTGGTGAGTTAGAGTAGTGAGAAATAAATGTTTTCAGTTGAGTTTATATTCTTTTGTGTGGTCTTTGGTTTTGAACAGGTGTATTACCTGACTGCTTAACAGATGGTTCTGATGTGGTCAGTGATCTTGAACAGGAAGAGATGAAAATCCTGAGGGAAGTTCTTAGGTATCCTTCTTTAATTATTTTTTGAATGAATCATTAGTAATATTGTGATATGATCTGTATATATGTTTTCTATCTCCAAAATATTATGAACTAGTAAAAATATCTATATTCTCTACTGAAAACCATAAAAATGATTTATCATTGTACTTGTTTATAACTATGCATAACTTTTTTTTAATTGACAGAAAAAATGATTTTCACATGCCTCATACTATATCAGGCCAAATGGGAGGGTCTTTTTCTCCTCTCATCATGGGAACAGGAAACTAGCCACCAGTGGGAAAAGTTGCAGTTGACCCATCCTGATGCCTGGAAAGGGGCGTAGTGGCCTGAGTAAGCAAGACATTCCATGGCTTCTGGACCTTGGTATTTGAGATGGCTCGTTCTAGGTGTCTAACAGTAGGAGGCTGGACATTCAGACTCCACAGGCCGAATAGCTGACTGGGCAGGTACCCTGCAAGGGAAAAGTAGACAATGGGAAGTGCTCATCCCAGATGACTGTCTTGTGGGTCTCTTCCTTGCCCCAGTTACACGATTCTCTGCCAGATGCCTGGCATGGAGTGTGCAGCACACTAAAGGAGTAGTTCTTTTTCTCTTGGGTCTATTGTCTCTTAACCCCTCTGGGAGATTTGGAAGGGAGTGGCAATTGAAGCACCTAATTTTTAAATCTCCTTTGAGAATGTATAGGCTTAGGACACTTGTGGCCAATGTGTCCCCTACAGAATGGGGCCTTGCCCTTTGGGGGCCCTTCCTTTCTCTTCAGCCCTAACCACACACATGACTGTCTTATAACATCCTGTAGTTCCAGCCCTACCCACCTCGTTTCAACGTCAAAGCAGAAGGGAGGACAGGCAGGATGGTCAGTAGGAGGATGGGTCTAGTGAGGAACTATGGAAGAACCTCCATGACTTAGTGCTTATTTCCAGGGGATTTGAGTGGTTGTAGGGAGGGAGGCAGGTGTTGCAGGTGAACCCAACCTCTTCTGGCCAGGTCGTACTTCCCACAGCAGGGGCAGATGGGAGCCTGAGAAAACACAGGATGCTTTGAGTTTATAGGTTTGAAGAGTTAAGGATATTGATAATAGGTTTAGAGGACTGGTAGTTTGACTTGTACTGGTTGCTTCTGTTGGTTGATTCATGGTCTGAAAATTGATCAGCATTGTACTTTTAGATTTTATTTTCTAAAAAGCCCTTAGGTTTTTGAGGGAGATGTACTACTATAGAGTAGTAGAGCTTAGTTATAAACACGTACGAGAGTTGACTTGGTTATTTCTCTAAATCAGGGGGCCTCAGTGAGCATTTTACAAAAGCTGATAGGGCTTTGGCATAATGATATCAGGAGAGCTTTGTGGTAACTCCCATGCCACTGGAAAAATTAGAATGGGGGGAGAGATGGATCTCATAATTTTAAAGTGAGAGATCAGATTTGCCATTCAAATTTGAGTTTGGGATTTCAAATCTGTAGATCTTTGTTCAGTTTGGGGCATTCACATTTCCAGAAGAAATGAGTAAACCCATATTTTATGTTACCATTTTATGCCGTGTATATTATGTCTTTCTCAGTTGACTAAGCTGCTTTAAGAAAAGCCTAATTATTTCCACCTTGGTTTCCAAGATTCCTTAAACACATTGTGAGCTTAGTTTAGAATGTTGTTTGTTGAATATTTGTTCTTTGACCAAAAAAGAAAATTTACTTTTCTACCTTATTTTTGTATATTTCAGAAAATCAAAAGAGGAATATGACCAGGAAGAAGAAAGGAAGAGAAAAAAGCAGGTGCCCACAGAGCATATTAGTATAGTAGAAGTATTTCATTGCTGTTATCTCGCTCTCTCTCTTTTTTTTTTTTTTTAAAGTAAACTCACCCAACATGGGGCTCGAACACTTTACCTCATGCTCAAGAGTCTCATGTTCTACCTACTGAGCCAGCCAGGTTTCTCTCATTGCTGTTATCTCTTAGGTTTATATGGCAAGGTTTTGCTGCTTATGTGGAACCACACAGTTCCTCAGAGTATCGTATTCTCTTGGCAATTCTAAGCATTTATATGTAACTTTATAACCATATTCACTTTATAACCCATCCAGCAACCTACCTTTTAAATACCCAATAAACATTGAGATTATTAACTCCCCAAAACTGTAATATCATTCATATTTTGAGAGACTCCTTTAAAAATTTCCCTTAATTTTATGAATGGAGACAATTAAGAAAAATATTTTACTTTCCTGCTCTCTTTGATTCCTTTACTGTTTTGAAATAGCAGCTATAGTTACTCCTGAGGGTCTCCTGAAGATTTTAACATTATCAGCCTGCCGCAGAATGGTTTAGTAATTATATTTCCTGGCATACTGTTCTTCCATTAAGAACTATTTCTATAAAGTACCTAATCTTTCCTAAGGATAAATTAAACATGTATCTGGCTAAGGTGAAGGAAGCTAATATTTATTCTTTCCTCTTCCTTCTTCTAGCTGCTTCTCTTTCTACACTTGCCCAAATCTCTCTGAAGGGAAGGGGAAACCGAATATAAACTCTCTCTCAATCATTCAAAAGTCATTTTCCTTTTTTTCCTTCAATCACTATGACACATGCTTGTGTATCATGCATTGTCTTTGAAAAACCTTATTTCACTCCCAAGGTACCCAGTGAAGAGCAGGAGAAATAGAGATGTTTTAGGATTAAGAGGGATTTATTTATCTTTAAGTAAATCTCCGTTTAGTGAATGAACGTGCAATTCTTAGATATTAATATTTTTAATGTAAGAGTATAGAACAGAAATCAGTTCAAAACTGCTATTAGAAGACATTAGTATGAACACTTTGGTTTATAAGGAAACTATATTCGGCTTCTTGAATAATACTATGTTTTAGGTGTACATGTTTGGGTTTTTTAAAAACTTTTCTTACAGTTTTTATACGGAAATTTTGAAACACACAAAAGTGGAGCTGATAGTATAATAATGAATCTTCCTGTGTTCATTGCCAGCATGTAGGGGCTTCTGTCATGAGCTTCCTAACAAGCTACATGTGATTAGATTTTACTGTTTTTAAGAAAAACAAATTATCAGTTGACTAAGTTCTTTCTAAGATTTAAATGATTTATTTGGTTTAAATATACTCTCCCATTTTAGAAATGGAAATAAACCAGTCGGTGGTTTCTTCAGGCATAACGTGGTAGTGCTATATAGATTATTTTAAGTGGAAAAGCACCTTGTAATTTAGTGAATTTATTTCTCTTAGAGTACTATTGGTGTCCTCATCAATGACATCAATGACTACTCAGGTCACATGAGTAGTAAGGGGTGAAGCCTGGATTTGAACCTAACTTCTTGCTAAGTCTGAAGTACTAAGCATCCTTGTTGGTTACTCTTAGCACTTCATGATTTGAAATGAGAATGTTTACCTCAAAAAGTAAAAGATGTAAAGTGCTGAAAACTTTGGAAAATCTCTTGTTCATTATCGATTTAGTAGACAATATTTAATGACATCTTTGGATAACTTAAGTAGTGAATTAGTCAAAATTAATCTAAAAATTTTTTAATTGTGTTATGAATTCCTAAAGTTATCAGAGACTAAAACAGAAGAGCCTCCAGTGCATGCAAGTGAAACTGCAAAAATGAACTCCCAAGGGGATGGTGAACATTTTGCACACCCACCCGCAGGTAAGGTTGAAGTGTACTGAACTTTCTTTAATAATATGAATACATAAACATTATAAAGAGTGTGTTACTTTCTCGTGCATACTTAACCTTCAAAATGACTGAATGGCCATTGGTATTTACAATTCTCTTTTAATTTAGCTATAGAAGTTGCAGGTGGGAAACACTCAGCTGACAGAGTGTAGTCCCCAGATTTCTAAGTGAAGCCTGGCATCCAGGGGAGTGAGTCAAATTCCTTGAGGGAGACACCGGCCTTTGTGCCATGGCTACAGCATCCAACATATGTTCACATCACATCTGTTGTTTTCCTTGACCACGGTTATATAGTGTCTGTGAATTAGAAGTTGAACTTGGAAAGGTAATACTATTTTACTAATGAATTCAAGCATAACTAGAAAACAAGAAGTAGCCAGTTGATGCAGAGGTTTAGTCAGGAAATATCATTGGAACTAAAATTGATGAGAATCCTTGTGGGAAATGTTAGTGGATGAACTTGTTCACTGTACAGCAAATCTATTTTCACTATATTCTGATTTCTTTTATAAGAAAACAAGTAATTCTGAAACAGAAGTGGAGCCAAGAGCATGAATTCAGTTCATTTTATCTTACATTTCTATGGTTTTAAATAAATGTCCTTTTCTTATTTAAAAAACCCACACAACTGTCGGGTAGATATTGTGATCCTTATTTTTCTGCTGTCTTATTATTACTGTGTTATAAGAAATTCAGGGAAGTTGAGTGACTTGTCCAAAATCACTGAGCACTTAAATGGTAAAACCGTAACTTACTTTGGTCTTCTGCCTCCAAATCTTGTGTTTATAATTGAGGTGCCTGGGTGGCTCAGTTGGTTAAGCATCGACTCTGGATTTCGGTTCAGGTCATGATCTCACTGTTTGTGGGTTCGAGCCCCAGTCAGGCCACATGCTGTCAGCGCAGAGCCTGCTTGGGATTCTCTCTTTCTCTCTCTCTTCCCCTTCCCCTGCTTGCACCTGCATGCACTCTCTCGTGCTCGCTCTCTCTCTCTCTCAAAATAAATAAACTTAAAAAAAAAGAAGAACTTTTATAATTGAGATAGGATAGGTTTGATTTTTTACTCATTGATTTTACGGTACTCTTAGTTGATAAAACAATGAGGTATAGGAAACAGAAGCAAGTTGATGAAATTGCCTTGCTTCTTTATTCCTAGCAAATGGAATCATTTTTCTTTTTTCATATTCAGATTCTAGGTAGAAAAACTTCATTTGATTATATTTATGAAAGTACCTGCTTTAGATTTGTCTGAGTTCTTTTTTAATTTGTTGGCCTAAATTTAACTTTCTGTTTTATACAGACCTAAGTGCACACTGCTTCAGTCTTGTGTTTGACATAATTTGAATAAATTTGCTTTGTCTAGTTTTTTTGTTTTTAAAAATTTTTAACGTTTATTTTTGAGAGAGAGAGAGCGAACGCGCACAAGCAGGGGAGGGGCAGAGAGAGAGAGAGGGAGACAGCATCTGAAGCAGGTTCCAGGCTCTGAGCTGTCAGTACAGAGCCCAATGAGGGGCTCGAACTCACAAACTGTGAAATCACAACCTGAGCCAAGTTCCTATGCTTAACTGACTGAGCCACCCAGATGCCCCTCTAGTTCTTTATCTGTTAAAGTGAAGTTATAGAAAACTTAATCTCAAACTACATATAACTCAAGTATGCACATAAGTGCACAGAAAAAATGGCAGATAATTTCTAAAGTAATAATTTTAGTTTTGAAAAACTATTCTATTTTTAAAAAATGAGTATATCTGATATTCTGGGAAATCATTTTATGCAAAGTGATGGAAATCCATTTTGAAGACCTAATTTGGGAAGAATCAAAAAGCAGTTTGACTTCCTTTTTAATCCTTTTGTTCATGTGTTTCCTTGGTTCTTGCTAGAAATGGATAAGCATCTGTTCTCAGATAGATGCAAAGAGTTGCCAGAGATAAGATGATCTTTTAGCTTCTTGGTTTTCTGATGGTCTATTCCTAGAAATAGAGAAGCTAAGTATTTTGGTTTCAAGTACTTTCCTCTCTAGGTCTGAGTTAGAATATACAAGATGTTCATAACAAAGTCAAGGAAAGAACTATCCAGAGCAAGTACATGAGTTGAATATAAATGCTTATGTGCATGGGCGCTTGGATGGCTCAATCCATTAAGTGTCTGACTTTGGTTCAGGTCATTATCTTGTGGTTCCATGAGTTTGAGCCCCATATTGGGCTCTGTCAGCATGGAGCCCGCTTTGGATCTTCTGTCTCCCTCTCTCTGCCCTTCCCCTGCTCACGTGTGTGCGCTCTCTCAAAAATAAGTAAACATTAAAAAAAAAAAAAAAAATAGATACTTATGTGCCTGGGATTCCCCCCTCCTCAGAATGAATGGAATTGTCCTTCTTCAGCTCTCTGCTTCCATATCTGGGGGCCAAGCGTACCTCCGTGTAAAGTCACTATTAGTAAGAATGGCATGTTTAACTCCTGTGAGCAAATCACGACTAATTTGTTGAAGTGGGTCTTTATTTCTAAGTTAGTTTTGTAGCTCCCTGTCTAGGTTGGTTGGAATGTTAGCTCCAGCCTCATCTCTTCTTTGGAGGCTTCCCTTATGTCCAAGAGCCTGAAGAGCTTTTCTTCTTCCAGCCTCCCTGGCCCTGCCAGCATTCCACTCGCTCCATGCTAAAGCAGTGGTCCTTTGGCAAGTTTTTTGTTCATACAGAGACTTATTTCTGGTTTTACTGTGCTGCCATGATTTTCAAGCATTTTGAGACACATAGATCATGTTGTCCCATCTTGTTTTCACTGAGTCTTTTCTTCTCTCACTCTGCTGTCTTTCATGGTTCACATACTTACCCTGAAAATGTTTTGTCTTAAAAATCACCTTATCTTATAGTAACAAATTGCTCAGAAAAGCAATTAGCATTTTAATCGTCTTACTCTTAGCAGTCACCAAATAACTGGAAAATATTGAGTGCTCTCTTATCTCTCTTCTGAGTTCTACCTTAACTCTAAAATCTTTACATTTTATTAAAGAATTGGTAGGTTTGTAGTTCTCTTCAGTATGTATTACAAACAAAAAATGATGTTACTGGCATGCACTCTGCCAATACAAAAAGTTATAGCTTTAAGTTCATTGTTCTGAAAATAAAGGTTCACTTAACAGTTTTTACCTGCAAGCAAAAGTTTGACAACCAATTACATTACCAGGAAGGGATTTTAGTGTACTATTTATTTAGCTTATGTGTCAGCCTTGTATTACATTATAGTGGTAATTCTAATCTTTAGACAAGAATTATACTTCTTGTAGCTGTAGTACCAAACAGCAGGAGCTTGGTATTTGTTGAAATGTCATCATTCAAGAGAAAGAGTAGTTCTAGCTCCTTGAGGACAGAAACCATGTTTATTACTGTCACCAGGTATATGACACAATATAGGCACTGAATCAGTGTGTGTTGATTGGAAAATAAGAAAAAAGTCAGTGAGAAAAAAACACTAGCTCATTTTGGTGAACCTAGTCTCATACTGAATATTTCTTACAGTATTCTAATTGGTCTCTATCTAATTACTGCCAGAAGTTAAAATGCATTTTGCTAATCAGTCAGTACAACCTTTAGCAAGAAAGCTGGAAATGCTGCCTGAAACTTCCTCCTTCCCACAAAAAGGCCTGAAGATTCCTGGCTTAGAACATGCAAGCATTGAAGGACCAATAGCAGTAAGTAAAAAGCACTACTTTTTAAGAACTATGAGCAAAATGGCAAAGTACTAAGAACAAACAATGTAAACAGCCATACACTTGGCTTTTGTTATGATCTTGAACTCAATTTTGAGTTCAATAAGCCAGTGGCTATCTGTGCCACTTATTGTGTGGATTTGAATTTAAATGGCTCCTTCTCTTTTTTGACCCAGAATTTATCAACACTTGGAACGGAAGAGCTCAGGCAACGAGAGCGCTATCTCAAGCAGAAGCGAGATCAGTTGATGTCCATGAGAAAGGATATGAAGACTAAGCAGATACAAAACTCTGAGCAGAAGGGAAAACCTGCTGGGGAAGCAGAGGTATGGATGGCTTTACTGTGTCAAAATTTGCAAATCTGGAGGTGGAATTCTCAAAATCAGAGTGTGTGCAAGACAGTCCTGATAATGAATGTTGCTTGTAGTCCATCCATTCCTATTAACCTCCCTGCGAGTGTAGCACCTGCCAAGTTTTTTTCTACAGTGAAATCGCCATGATATGAACATTTTGTGAGGTTGAGGTGACAGCAATTTCATTATAAACATTTTTTTGTGTTTCTTTACTTGCCCTGCTGAGTGCTTAAAGATCAGCAGTCTGTTTCACCTAAGCCTTTGGAAATACTTTAATCACAAAGCAATACCGTGGCCACAAACTCCAAGAGATTTTCTTCTCTAAGAAGAGATTTTTGCCAAGAAGAGATTTAGGGAACCCAGTCCACATGTGGCTTTTTAAATTTCTACTTACTCAAAGTGCTCTTTGAGGCAGTATGTTGGGAATTCTAGACTAATGAACCCATCTTATACTATAGCCAATTTTTTCCTTTTATTTTCTTTTGTTTTTTTTTTTGTTTTTTGTTTTTTAAGGAAATGACAGAGAAACCAGAAATGACAGCAGAGGAGAAGCAAACATTACTAAAGAGGAGATTGCTTGCAGAGAAACTTAAAGAAGAAGTTATTAATAAGTAATTTTAAAAGCAATTTAGCACAAGTTCAAATTTTCTTAAAAATAAATTATTTAATCCTTAAACTGAGCCTGTTAGTTTCAAATATTTGTTTGTAAATGCAAATATAAGCTCATTATTACTACTTTATTAAACTTTTGAGGTAAAGGGTGGTGGGGAGGGCAGCTACTCGAGCTGAGAGGGTATAGAAACTCAATTGCTAGCGCGTTTATTTACTCAGACTTGGCTACCTATTTGTGCTAAGCACTGTGCTGAGTGCCAGGGGTACAGCAGTCAACTAGATTGTCAAGGCCCCTGCCTTCATGGGGCTAGCGAAGAAGGCCCAAAGAGCAAAGTGTTTAAAGGGAAAGGTGGTGTTCTAAGCAGGCTTGGCCAAGCCTCCTTGAGAAGGCAATGAATATTCAAGCTGATAGTAAGGCTGATTACAGGGAGAAATGTGAAGGAACAATTCAGGTCCTGCCATCGGGAAAAGAATAAAGCACCTTGTGAGGAGCGGGCAGTATGGTGAGTCTACAAAGAATGAAGGGAGAGGGTTAGTGTGTGAAATTGGAGGTAGGTGGGGTACTGACTTGCGTGGCCTTGTAGGCAATGTGAGAATTTTCGATTTTGTAATGGCAGTGGGAAATCACTGAAAAGTTTTAAAGCAGGGAAATTACATCATCAAACTGTTCAGTTTAAAAAAAAAAGTGTGGCTGCTGTACGGAGACTACTCGGTGAGTTAAGAGTAGTTGTGGGTATACCAGGTATAAGGAAATCCAATCAAAAGACTAATTATCATGGGCAGTGTTAAGATAGATTTTGGCATTTACATGTGAGGCAAGAGCAAATGGGACTTGGAAAATGGATGTGGGGGATGTTAAAAATACTCAATTACTCTTTCTAGGAAGCCTACCATTAAAAAAGATAAAGGGAATAATTGATTGAGCCTCCAGGGGGGAATGTGGCCCTGGGTATAGGTCTTTTGTGTGAAGTGGCCCTGGGTGGTCTTCTGTAGTTGTTCACAGATAACCAGAATAGTAGAAGACCTTTCTTTCCGAAACTTCCTGTATTGTGTCATCCAACAGGCACCCCCTTTTCTAGTTACTCCTGAGATTGAATTTATAATTCCAATTTATCTACAGTTATAAACTTTTAAAAAGGGATACCAAAATTCGCTTAGCTCCAGTCTTCAACCTGCAGAGAAAAACCAGCATTACTTTACATTTGTTACATTTTCATCACTTAGATGGACAAGAGGAAAAACTAGTGATTAAAACACAGAAATGTTTCATGTAACTTTTTATTAAAAATAGTTTTTATACTGGATACATGTTTACAGATATAATTTTAAGAGAACCTCAGGCATACAAATGTGGGCTCTGGCTTGCTTCAAGGAGTGAAGATAAAGATATAAAAATCCTGATCTGCCTGAGTGAGGGTAGTCATTAAGACAGTAGCTAACATGTGGAAACTTAATATTCTTTCAAGGGATACTTTAAGTCCTCTTTTCATATCATTGTGGGTGAGCCTAGGGTACCAAGAAGACTGTTTTCCTGTAAGTCAACAAAACATTCACATTTCTGCTATAAGAATGGTTCCTATCTATGATGATGAGGATTTAAATGTTTGACTCGTGGCAATTCTTCAGAAAGGAAAATTAAACTCTCCATAAGGTATGGAGATAATATTTCCTACTGGAACTTTAAAATTACTTAATCAGTAAGAGTCAAGAGTAAATAGGGAAATGCTTTAGACCTGGGCTTCTTAGATGACAAGAGGAAATTTATTAAGAGCTAAGAGGAGTGAAAGGGGCTTCACAGAACTTTCTTGAAAGAAAATGTATTCAGATGGTAATTTTACTGATATTAGTTTAAATTATCCTGAGTCACTTGCCTCTTAAAGTGGAAGGTCTTTTTCATTATATGAACCTTTAATCAAAGAGATAAGACTAGCCCCATGCTGTGATGTTTTGGTGCTGGGACTTCATTTGCCCAAGGCACACCTTCTGTAAGTAGAATCAGTAATACTTAAAGTGCAGTCAACCTTTGTTAGAATTATTTCATTCAGATTGGTGTTTGACTTAGTGGTTTATAATAAATATCTATGGATAATTTATTGACTTTTAAAAGATACTATAAAATGGACATATCTCAAAATGGAGTTAACTTATATTTACAACAAACCAAACAAAAGCAACAATCATAGAATTACAGGGTCACATTTTAATTCCTGAATTTTACAGGTCAGCATTAATATCACCACATGTATACAAATGGTGTAAAACAAGTACAGTGGTATTTTTTAATACAAAATAAACATCTGTTTTATGGAAAAACTATACTTCATATCTACACAGACAGCCCATCTTTTCCAAACAATAGCCAAAATTAAAATTAACTACAAAATCTCCAAAACAGGGGAAACTGCTTCAGTTTAAGCTATTCCAGGAAAAATGGACCCATAACACATTACAAGGGTGATCTGAAGATTGTAGCTGGAATTACTATTTTTCACTTTTCTTCCCAATGCATTAAATTGTAGTTTGGGGGACGTTTTTCTCACTTCAGCATGATCTCAGATCATAGATGAGCAAAACTAACATTAAAATATTTACAGTTAACTTGCTGTTCTAAAAATAAAACTTCTTAACTGTTTGCCTCAACTTACTATTTTAAGTTCATTTACGTACATGGAATGTGCTTTTATTCTTTAAAAAAAAAAAAAGCAGCTTTAATATTACACCCTTGTTTATGGAAAAACTTCATGTGCTGCATACTGACTTTGATACTTAAGTAACTTCTTGGATCAAAATGGCCTCTAGATATGCCACTTAATTCAGCACTATTCTTTGTATGGGAGTCTTTATAAATTACACTTTAAAACTAGCTTGCAGCTCTGGACAGAGACAACTTAACAAAACAGAAAGTGACTTCAAAGTATCCTCCACCAAAGAGTGACTGGGAGGGAGACAGTTGGAAACATTCTGTTCAACCCACTCCCAAGTTTCTAGAAAAAATCATTTCGAAATACTGTACTGATACTTGGCATCAGTTATCTCTAAAAGTGCTGATTTTAAAGTTCTACTGACAAAACTCTCCATTTTGAATCCAGCTTGTTTTCATCAAAATACTGAAAATTCATGGTGTAGAAAACTCAACATGTACTGTAACACAGAGTGTACTTCCCTCCAACTACCTATAAGGCTGAATTTGTTAAAACTTCAAAAAATGGTCCCAACAGCATAACTTCACTTTTATGATAGTTGAATTTGTTTTCCATAAAAAATTTTTTAAAAAGAGGCAACTGATTAAAAGAACAACATGGCCAGCACCATTATACAAGTAATGTTATTGGGTTTGTAACTAAAGTTCTGCAATTGTTTCTAGATCGGATACCCCCCCCGGAGCAACCCTGCATTTAATATTTTATCAACCTTGTCCCTCCCCAAGCCATTCCCAAACCTGAGAGTTTCCTCACTGAGAGGCTATCTCCCAGGTTCAGGTCACTAACCTTTATTTGACAGCCTGAAAGGCAAACCCCTTAATTACTAGCAAGCAATCAAGTTCCTGGGAAGCCTTTTTTTTGTTTTTCTTTTTACAGAACTAAACTCTCCTAGCTGATATACTGAGTATCTTTTGCTACTCCTTGTATATTTATAAGTTCAAGTGAGAAAGCTTTCTGATTCAGATTTTCAGTTCATTGAACAGATGCAGCATTTTAGTAAGACCACACGTTTCAGGGTCCCCAGTAAGTATTTTATGAGCCAAGACGAGGTCTTTTCCTGGGAGATGTTTCTTCTTCTTCATCTTCCTCTTCATCATCTGGATAATCCACTAAACCAACCAAACTGCCCTATTGAAGAATAAAAAGACTTTTTTTAAAATACATAACTTAAGGGAAAAAAAGCTGATTAGTGCAGTTGCTTTTAAAGACATCACAACTTTTCTAATCATATATATCTCAAACATAAATTTGATACAGTAACTGCTTGAAAATTATGAACACTTGGTACTAGTTGGTGGCACTCTAAAGTTATTACCCTCAACTTTTTTATTCAGCCCTTGGATTTTTAATGACACCTCACAATTCAATTCAGCAAAATTTCACTGTGGAAAAGTATTATCTCCAAAAAGTAGGACTCACAAATCATCAAGATACTGGAAGGAGTGAGCTGGAAGGACCTTGGAGATGAAGTAGTTCATCTCTATGTTTATAAAATAGTGACAAGTAGCCTCCTTTTCGCTTCTGTTCTTCATGTATTTCATCACTATGTGCACACCACTGTTTTCATTCTGCTTTTGATGATAAAGAACACATGAAATGGGTCATACAACTAATAACTAAAAAATTTAGGGCTACCTTTCTCTAACCAAAAGAAAAGATGAGGTAATTCAGGTGTTTGGTCTTTTATGTGTAATGGATCCCTTTGAAAATCGTATTAAAGCTCTACACATTCTACCCAGAAAATTACATGTTCTCAGGTCTGTGTTCATTTTGAACCGACACCATGAAGTTAGTATGTATGTCCCACAGGTTAAAAGGCTGCTGTAAACAATGAATTTAGTTTAAACCCTTCAGACCTCAAATACAATAGAAATAACTCCTACTTCACAGCTACGTAGCTTCATGTCTAAAGAACCCAGACATCTGGCAGTAACACTTTGCCAAAATATAACTGAACCACTGTAATGTTAATCAACAAAGGTCTCTGAGCAGCTAGAAAGAGTTATCAGAAAGTCTGGGAATTAAATCAAACTTCTTTGTAACATATATTTACGTGAGCATCTTTCTGCTGTCTTCTCAGCTTAATAACACACAAGTCTTAAGTTTGATAAGCAAGAGGTAATATGGCTAAATTGTTAAGAATGTATTTGATTGTAGTCTGCCTGACTTCAAATTCCAAGGCCACCATTTTTTAGGTACATGACTGTGGGCAAGTGATTTAGTATCTCTATGCCTCATTTTCATTATCTGTAAAATTGGTATTAACAGTACTTACACTTCACTGAACTATTTTGAAAATTAAATTGAAAATAAAACATAAAAAGCACTGGGCACAGTGGTTAGTATGTAGTTAGTGTTCAGTAACTGCTATTAGCTGCTATTACTAATATCATTCTTATTTATTTGGTTTCAAGCCAAACAAGTTAGATGAGAGGAGACAGAAGACATTATTACCTTATAAAAAGACACCAGTCTGATATTCACAAAGATAACAAGTTATCGAGGAAAGTGTTAATTATGCTTAGGGATTACAGATTATATATCATAATGTACAAACATTTCAGTTCCCAATGGGTAACATTTAAAATAACTTTTTAAGAAATAGTCTATCTGAAACACTCACCTACATAATTTCAATTTTATCTCTATATCTATACCATAAACAAACTCCTATACAGTAAAAAAAAAATGTTTACTGAAAAGAATAAAAATATAAAATGTGAAATATTGGAAGTAAAAAGACCTGTAATCCACAGGTGCACCCTGTAAACAATTTGACAGATTCTGGACTTAAACTATTAATATAATTCATCATGTTAAAAAATTCTAAGGAGAGAGAATTCAAGAATTATCCTCTATGCAAAAAACAAAGGACAGATCTTCCATAAACATGATTAATAAAAGTTTTAAAAATCATCAGCAGGAGTGATAGCTTTTACATCTTCTAATTTTTATAGCTTTAATTTCTTTATCTCACCTAACTGGATTGGCTAATACCCAGGAACAATGGTTAAATTACAGCAATCATAGTGGTATCCTACCTTGTCCCCCAACTCTGGTAGGAACACTGCTAATATTTTCTTAAGTATAAAGCTAGCTTTTGGTATCAGCCATACATACCATGTTAAGAAACTACCTACTTATTTGCATTTTACTGAGTAAATTTGATAAACTGTAAATGTACATTCTATACAGAAATACGTATAAGGGGGTGCCTGGGTGGCTTAGTCAGTTAAGTGTCTGACTTTGGCTCAAGTCATGATCTCCTGGTTCATGGTTTCGAGCCCTGCTTCGGGCTCTGTGCTGACAGCTCAGAGCCTGGAGCCTGCCTCAGATTCTATGTCTCCCTCTCTCTCTTTGCCCCTCTCCTACTTGCGCTTTCTCTCAAAACTAAATAAACTAAAAAAAAAAAATACACATGTATATGAAATATTTTGTGTAGAAAGTCACATACAATTGTTTTAACTGCAAAAGGCTGGAAACAAGTTTAAAATGCACCAATGGGGGCGGGGGGGGGGGGTGCGCACCTGGGTGGCTCAGTCCGTTAAGCCTCCGACTTCGGCTCAGGTCAGGATCTTGTGGTTTGTGAGTTCAAGCCTCGTGTGGGGCTCTGTGCTGACCGCTGAGAGCCTGGAGCCTGCTTCGGATTCCCTCTTTCTCCCTCCCTCCCAAATTAATAAACACTAAAATTTTTTTAAATGCGTCAATAGGGTTAGTTATAAATTGAAGTGTATCATACGCTGGAATTCTATGGAGGAAGTTCTTTTATATCCTGATATGGAAAGTTCACCCAGATAAGTCTGTTATGTGTTATGTGAAAAAAGCAAGAGCAGGGTTCTCTTTTGTTAATCTGGGGCAAAAGAAGTGTTTGTTTTGGCTGCCTACTAATAGTTTCCCATTCTGATTTCATTTTTTTTTTTTTGTTAACTATTTTTCTTCAAGGAAAACGTGCATGTTTTATAGCTCTACAGCTAAAAAAAAAAAAACTTTGTAATTTCATTAGTAGCTAATGTCTTACCAGCCTTGAAAACTATCAAGTTTTCAAAGAATGCAATTTTTTTAAAAATGTTTTTTATTTCTGAGAGAGGGAGAGAGAGAGAACATGAGAGGCGAGGGGCAGACATAGGGAGACAAAGGATCCAAAGTAGGCTCTGTCCTGACTGCAGAAAGTCCAATGTGGGGCTCGAACTCATGGAACTATGAGATCATGACTTGAGTTGAAGGTGGACGTTTAACACACTGAGACTGAGCCACCCAGGCACCCCTCAAAGAATGCAATTTTAAAAAATATATTAGAACTTTAGAATGCCTTGCAAAGGAGAATTAGAAAAGTTAACATCTGATCTATTTAAGAACCAATCAATTTGATTACAGCAATAAACAGACAGTGAAAATGGTTAAAAAGGGCACTGCTGATAAAGAACCTGCCACCACTTAGAAATGTGGCTACACTTTGTTGAAAAAGGCTGAGAGCCAATTTAACTAGTTTCACTTCCGTAAACTCCTATCTCGCTTAATTTCAAACTTTTGTCATAGTTTAGAGTGACTGAACAATTTATTTTCCAAGAACAATAACTGTTTTCTCCTTGTCCCCCAAAAAGATGTAGACGGATACGGCAATCTGCTGTTAGTGTCGAAAGGGTAAAAAATGTGTTAGTGCTTGCATTTCATTTTGCTCGGTCATAAGTAAAAAATTATCTGGAAGGATAATAAATTAAGAACTCTAAGAAATAACCCAGCAAGTAGAACAAGAAGATTTAAAAAATGAGTAATAAGCGAGGAAAATTATGAAAATTATAAGATAAACCTAGAAGGCCCAACATCCAAACAATAAGTTAATAGTGAAATAGCACAAAATGTCCTCAAATTGAAGGACATGACTGTTTGGCTGCTTCCAAGAAGAAAATAAAATAGCACACACAAAGGATCATAAATAAGAATGTCTTCAGATTACTTGATAGCAGTAACTTCAAATTTTTAAAAGAAAATTATTTCCAACCTGGTTCTATATTCAGTTAAACTGTCAGTCAAATATGAAGACAGAATCAACATATCTTCATACATGAAGGTCTCAAATTTTACCTCTCATGGCATTTTTTTTTTTTTAGAAAACAATTATTAGAGGATATGTTCCACCAAAACGGGAGGGAAAATCAAGAAAGAGTCCAGAGACATGAGATGCAGGAAACAATCCAAGAAAAAGAGAGGCAAAAGAAGTACTAGGATGATGGCTGAGGCAGCCATAAGACAAAAGCTGTGCAGCAAATCTAGACAGCAACCGATCTAAGCTGGAACTGGAAGGGAGGCTTCAAGACAGAGGTCTCCACAGGGGACACTATGTGGAAACTAACCTGAGAGGTAGTTAAAGAATTAGTGACAGGCACCTAACTACTGCAACAAATGAAAAAATGGTGGCCATTATTTACTCTAGAAAGAGAAAAGTTATCAAGAAAAATACAGTATAGGAAAAAAGACCAGGAAAAAATTCACAAAGAATATTTATATTGTCATCACAGCAATAAAATTATCAATTATTTAACCAAAAATTGTGAGAGAAGAAATAAGGGTGAGGGTGTGGTAAGGACTGTTCACATGCTAAATTCTTACCTACCATAACAAGAATAAATTAGGTCTAAACTTGGCAAAACAACACAGAAGTATTAACATATTACTTAGAAATAGAAGGTACAAGAGTTTTAAGCTATCTCTGTGGAAAGGAAAAAGAACTGATTTTTTCCCTCAACATTTTAATACTACTTTGACTTTTGACAGTAAGTGCATGTATTGCTTTGATTAATAAAAAAAAAAAAAAAGGCTATATTGAGAGGGTGCAAATAGTGTTCTAAGCTCTTTACACTTATTAAAAAATTTAATATTTACAACATGCCTTTAGAGTAGCTGCTCTTTTATCCTTGTTTAAAATGAAAAAAAAAAACTAAGGTTGTGAGAGATTTAATGATTTACTCAAGGTCAAACAGCCTAGAAAGAGGCTAAGCCAAGATCTGAACCCAAACAATTGAACTCCACAGCAAATATTCTTACTATAGTATCACAAATATTACATTAAATTGTCCTATCAAGAAGGGAAAATTAATTTTAAAATTTCTAGTTAAAAAACATAAAATGTTTCAAAAGCAGTAGAATCTCACTGACAATGCTACTTCTGTGATCTTTAGTCAAGAGCCTACCTCAATGCAATACTGACTAGACTCCACATTTTTGTAAAACAATAAATTCAAATTGTATTTTGTGTTCAAAACTAGATGCATCACTTAAGATTAGGTTTTCTACTACTATAACATTTCCCTCCTATTGTCCTTCTACTCTTCTCCTAACAGTTGTCTTATATTTATGCCTTTTTATTTTATGCCACTCCTTTTAGGGGAAAAGGATGGTTGCGTATAATAACAATATAAATGAAAGAAGAGAGTTTTATATAAAATTTAAACTTGTTTATATAAAACAGTAACCAATGGGAAATATATATGCTATGCAAGTAACAAAAAGGCTAATATCCTTATAACTGAAGATTCATTCATATTAAGAAAAACATAAGCCAATTTTAAAAAGACAAGACTATGAAAAGACAACTTGCAGAAGAGCAAATTCAAAAGGCTAATAACGTTGCTACTAACACAAGACACACAATTGGGAAAGAGATCTATTCTGTCTATGCAACCTAATGGGCAAAGATTAAAAATAAATTTAACAACACTGGCAAAGCTGCAGTGAGCCAAGCACACTCATACAATGCTTATAGTAACATAAGCTGGTATAGACATTCTGGATGTATCTGATAATATGTATGAAAACATTCCTTTATGCATCTATCCAAGAAAATAGCTTAAAATGCAACAATACCAGCAGTCCCATCAATGAAATAGCAGAATCAACTTATGTGCTCCAAAATATTACTGGGTGTGTTGCTTACAAATATTATGATACAGATAAATAAAATGAAATTCTGTGGTCATCAACAGTATTTAAGTAACAAAGAAAAATTCTTTTAACAAATAAATAAAAGCAAGATACAAAACTGTTTAATTACATGTCTGATAAACCCATATACCTAAAGAAGAATCAAATATTAGCAGTCATGTTCTCTGATGACAGCGAGCAAAACTTTCTTCTTTGAAATTATTTTTATTATCCAAATTTTCTTCAGTAAACATGAAATAATTTTAAAGATGGAAAAAGCAAAGTTTGTGTATAGAATAGTTTCACATACCTTGGTGGCTGTTACTGATGTGGCCAAGTTTGTAGTTTTGGAAGAGGATCCATTAGAACTTGCTGGTGGTGTCTGAGCCACTACAGATTTACTGTTTGTACTGTTTGTTCCATTAGCAGCACTGGCAGAGTGGGAGAAAGTAAATTTGAAGCCACTAGATGATGTCCTTTTGGGAAGGTTTTCTTTGTCTTCACTTTCTTTTGCTAAAGCAAAAATTTAAATCTTTTTTAGTAAAGATTCCTAAGCAAAGCATCTGAAAAGCACAGTAACTTTAAAACTTATAAATCATTAATGTGGATGGAACTGGAGAGTGTATGCTAAGTGAAATAAGCCATACAGAGAAAGACAGATACCATATGTTTTCACTCTTATGTGGATCCTGAGAAACTTAACAGAAACCCATGGGGGAGGGGAAGGAAAAAAAAAAAAAAAAAAAAAAAAAAAGAGGTTAGAGTGGGAGAGAGCCAAAGCATAAGAGACTGTTAAAAACTGAGAACAAACTGAGGGTTGATGGGGGGTGGGAGGGAGGGGAGGGTGAGTGATGGGTATTGAGGAGGGCACCTTTTGGGATGAGCAATGGGTGTTGTATGGAAACCAATTTGACAATAAATTTCATATATTGGGAAAAAAATATAAATTAAAAAAAAAAAATAAAACCTATAAATCATTGCCTCTGCTTTATAAGAGTACAGCATGATGTGTACAGTGGTAAGTCTTTAATTAGCTGGAATCTTAGAAATCTCAGGATTAGAAAGGATCTTAAGAATTATATACCAGAATCTGCCATCCTACGCTAGAATTCTACACTGCTGTATCTAGGACACATCAAGTATTCATTACCTGCCTGACTTCCTTTTACTGTCTCTTTGCAGCTTCTACTCACTGCACTGATCCTATACTCCTATAGTCCTTGTGAAAACCTGATAATCCCTCCCACAAGTCAGTATTTTAAATGCTTAAAGACGATGATATGATCATATCTATCAGTCTCTTATTTCCTGAATATTCCAGGTTCCTTTATCTGTTTCTCTTATGACATAGGTATCTACTATCCTTTCATATCTGGTTGCTGTTTTTGTGTATGATTCTTGAGTGGATGTGGTGCTTCAAGCACGGCCTCACTGCCCCTTTTCACGGCAGTCAGGGTAGTGCCTGTAATGAGTAAAGGTAGAAGAATTAGGTCACCAAAAATTACCACCTATTCCTTAGGACATTTTAATGGGCTATTTGCTCCCCCAGGCTGAAGTAAACAGAACTAAGAGCATTAACGAGTACATGATGAGTGATGCTGGGAACAACGGTTTCAGGAAAAATGTAATAAATCAATAAAACACTATCTAAGGAGAATTGCCTTTAGAATACCTCACATTCAAAATCACAAACTTTATATGAAGTCCAGGAAATGCTTTGCTTTTCAAAATGTAAATTTGTATTAAACATTTATATGATATATGGAGGGCAGTACTCCAATAATGGTAATTTTTTAGGCCATAGAATTAAAGTGATTCGTTCTTTTGAAAGCTAAGTAAGATCTCAGTTTTAAAAACAAGTTAAACTATTTGAAGGATGGGAAATTTTACTTTCATTTCTCTTCCCTTGATAGTATATCTTTATTAAATTTTTATAATGATTTTAAAACTTCAAAGAGCAAAGTTACTTCTCTGAGCTTAGTTTCCTCAGCTGTAAAAGGCAGAGTGCTCTGGAAAGTTTCTATGGATCTGTATGGTCTCTATTATTATTGAGGATTTCAGTACAGAAATAAATCCAAGATTATTCACAGAAGACAATGTATTAAGTAGAAAATATAATAATTTCAGAAAATATAATAATTTCTAAATAGTAAATGAAGGGCATCACAAAATGACAAGTTTCAAGAAAAACATTTTAAACATGAAAATAAGTCCCAGCTTTGGAAAAAGATGTGGAAATTTTAAAAGGTCACATTTCACTATAAAATTCATATCTTTCATACTTTATATACTATGGCCAAATCTTGACAGACAACTCAATAATTTCTGTATTTAAAAATGAGGCACTATTCAAAAACTTAAAATTTTAATACCTTTTTTGGTCTCCATAAATTTTTCATAAGTATCTGGAAAATCATCTTCTGGCTTAGATTTTTCTACTGGTGCCACAACTGCTTTTCCTTCCTCCTCTTCATCTTCATTAAACCACATTTCTTCATCCTCTTCCAAGGCTTTTGCATCTCTGCGAAATCTGTTACTACGCAATATAGATGGTACACTGTAAGAAACATACCACAAATACTAATGACTTAAAGTTTGTAACCAGATTAAATTTGAGAATAAATATGTATAACCAAGAGGAGCTAAAGTAATTTTAACTGAGTATAATTTATATCATAACCACCTCAATTGTGATACAAGATGTAACCAGAAAATATCCCAAAATATTTAAGGATATTGCAAACTAAACTAAAAATTTACCTTGAGTTATGATACAAAGCAGTCATTTTTCACATAAAAGATTCTGGTAAGGAGAATATCCTACCCTTCTAGAAGATTCTGTACTATCTAATGATGGAAAGAATGCTCCTGGGTAAATTTCTTATGTCAGATCCAAACAAAAGATGATTTTGGATATAATTATATAAACTATAGATGCAATATACTTAAAACAATACCTGTTCAGTTTCTGATTTTGTCTGTCTTTTTCTTGCTCATATTTAGTCTTCAATCCTTTGAATGTCTGAACATATTCAATTGATTCAAGTGCTTTATAAAAGTTTTCAACTATATGTGCAGTAAGAGACTTGATATCTTCCTGTATAAGGACAAAATTTACAATTCAAATATAATTCAATGACTGTTAGGGAGAAAAACTTAAAGAAACTTTTTTACAGTTCCAAAGCTGACCAAAAAAGATTTTTCAAAATCGCATTCCAAAAATAAGTGTCCTAGTTTCTTTATACATGAGCCAGGCCTCCTCAGAAAACTTGGAATAAAAAAGAAGCCTTTTTGGGGGGCTACTAAACATCTGAAAGTAAACAGATTTAGTTTATATCTTATTTTTTCCATTTATGTAGCACTTCACAATTTAAAAAGCACTTTAACATATACTTTCACTTGATCCCCCTAACAATTCTATGAAATAGGGTTCATTACTCCCATTTTACAGAGAAGGAAAATTGAAGATCTCAGAGGTTAGATGGCCTGATCAAGAGCACACAGCCAGTTAGAAAATTATATTCTTTTTTTTTTTAAATTATATTTTCAACAAAATGTTAGGAGTTACTTAATGACTCCTTCTTTAACTGGTAAGAAGCCTTACCTAAATAATAAACACAGACTTCTTTGACTATATTACATGTACAGATATGATCAACTGTTAATTTGAATTCCACCTATTTCCAGTCTTCCAATGGTATAATTTTTGTGAAATAAACTGACAGCAATAACTTCTAAATTCTATATGAACCATTCTAAATAATCATTCCAAATACCTGAGTGTGAAGCAGGCTCATTAAAAAAAAAAAGTTTATTTATTTGTAATTTTGAGAAAGAGTGTGTGCCCAAGTGGGGAAAGGGCAGAAAGAGAGAGAAACAGAGACAGAATCTCAAGCAGGTGCCTGAATAATATTTTTATTATTAATAATAGAAGTTGTCATTCAGGAATTTAATATTAGTAAAAAATATACATGCCACTTTAAAAGATACACCATAATAGGGACACCTGGGTGACTCAGTCAGTTAAGTGCCCAACTCTTGATTCTCACGGTTCCTGAGATCAAGCCCCAAGTCGGGATCCATCCTGACAGCACAGAGCCTGTTTGGGAGTCTCTCTCTCCTCCCCTCCCCCACTCACGTGCGCACACGTGGGCACTCTCTCTCTCGCTTTCCAATAAGCTTTAAAAAAAAAAAAAAGATATACCACAAACTGTTTCTTTTAAGGATTTTAAGTCTTTAAATTAGTTCTCCTGTAAATCTCAATTAAGAAATATTAGAAACCCAGGTAAAATGGTTCTGTACTATACCCTGAACAAAAAGATGAGTCAAGTTTTGGGATTCAATGTACATTTATCAACTACCCAAAATTATTTTCTGAAAAACAAATTCAATCATAGGAATAGGGATGGGGTTGTTACCCTACAACTCATTTTATCAGTATCTCACCAAAAATTTTAAGGAAAAAAATACAAAAGTCAATCTCTATTCATTAGAACAGTGCACTGTGAACTGGGGTTCAGATACTTGGTGAGCTAGTTAACTATGTTCCCTCTTTTCTAAGGCTAAAGAGTACTTCCATCCTCTTCATCCTTTTGAAAACCATACTCTTAGCAAGTGACTATTAGAAAAATAATCCAGTTAGCCAAATCATCTTTATCTGAGAATAGCATATCATGAGCAGAAATGTGACTTGTAACAGACACAACTAGAGAATGAATTTCTAGCTCTGATTTTCTTTTTTTCAAATTCTTTCTAACCACATGGCCATTTGCCCTGGTGGAATGATTTCATTGTGTGGGAGAGGGTAAATTCATTGTACTGGTTCTACTGTTACCCGTCTTATCCCTGTTGCTCACGTATCGTTCTCTCCAGATCTTTTTATGACAAATCTTATGTTGCCCCAAAGCGAGCTGTAACCTATCTTCAAGCTCTGACTGTGCTCCTAACCAAATGGATGCTCTTGAATCAATCACTCAAATCAGTCTGGATGACTCAAGTACCTCATCTATAAAATAAGGCAGTTGGAGTGGTCTGCCTACTTCCAGGTCTCTTCAACTTAAAATTCCATGATAAAAGCCTACCTTTTATACATCTTCCATCAAAGTTTACCAAAGTAATTATTTTCAACCTTTCTATATTTATCACTACCCCTACAACAGATCAGAGAGATCACATCATTGAATGGCATGCTTGACTGAAAAGTCTACATACATATGCCAAATATAATCCTAAAACATTTGGCCAATAAAAATAATACACAGTAAACATGGGTTAAAATACTATGCTCAATTTCACAATTTAGAATATTAACATTGCTAAACATATAATTATTTTGTTAAGAAGCCTTTACTATAAACTTACCACTCTTATAAATTCAAATAACTCAATGACAGCTGAATTCAACAGATTGTACCGAGTTCCGTTATCCAGGAGAGCATTTATAACTGGCTCAAAAAGATTTCCCTTCGTGATGTAACGATTATAAAATTCATCTTTAAGGCCAATTATCCGCCTCATAAAACGAAGAGCACCTAATTAAAAATAATACAGGGAACAAATTGATAATTTATTAATAATTATTGGGAAGTATAAAGAATGTATACTTCTAAAATAAAAAGTAAACAATGTGTACTAAAAATAATTGGGTTTTGAGGGAAAAAATAAGTTAGGGAGAGACCACTTAAAGTTGTATAAACTTCTCTGGTAGCTAGCAAAAAGTCCAATAACTGGTATTTAGGAGATAAATAAACTACTCAGGCAGGTAGCTCCATGATATAGAGATTAAAAAAACATATAGAAAGCACAGGCTGCCGATGCCGGCAGTACTGGGAGCAGTGCTGGTGGACATGAAGACAGTACAGTGACAGCAGCTCAGGACCAGCGCAGGGCTGTTCGTCATGAAGGTGGTTGGAGCAGCGGTGTAGTCTGTCAAGACGGCCTTGCCTCTCTGCAGGAGGGAGCTCGGAAGGTAGGTACTTCTTTGTGATTTTCTGAAAATAAAGCCAAAGGGGTTCCTGCTGCCAGCTTAAGAGGAGGGCTGAAGGTCTTTTACTTTTCTGATGAAAGCTACAGTTCCACTCCCACCATTTCAGTTCTCTTTGCCTTGGAAAAAGCATCTGTGAACTGATGCTACCTACACATTATAATGTCATTTCCTTGTTTACCAACTGCTTATGAGCTGTTTTGCCATAGCAGATCAGGCTGTACTTGTAAAAGAACAACAGAGTAACAAATAAGCAGTATCATCTGGCTTTTCACATTTTAGAATACTGAAAAGAAATGTTCAGTCTCTCATTTCAACCCACTGTTCACAGATGGAAGTCATTAAAAGAAGTTGTGTCTGTCAAAAGAGGTTCCTAATATTATCTGAGAATAAAACAGAAACAGGCCATGTAAGGTCTAAATGTAGGATGACTGTAACACTAAACAAGTGTGAAGAGAAGTGCTAGACTTCTAACAACACCTAGTCTTTGTAGCAGAACAAGAAATACTTACTTAAGATTAAAAAGACTGAAGCACCGGTAAAGATGTGAGCACGCTCATACACTGCTGGTGAATAGTAGGATATAGTTACAACTACACTGCTAATTATAATGGAAATCTTGAAGCAATGTAAACATGTAAATACTGGAGATCTGTTCAATTATGGCATATCCACATAAAGAAATGACTCTGCAGTCATCCCTAAGCACTGGCTACAGAAAGCCACATAAGAACACCTATCATGAGAACATCCATCTTCCGAAAATTAATATAAAAATTTAATGTAAATGTGATCAGGATGAACTAGATAAAATTATCTTTAAGTTACTGTGGAAGAACAAGTGTCCACGAACCAAGAAAATTATGAAAACGAAAAGTGAGGAGGGACGTAGCAGATAATTAACTTTACAACAAAGATGCCATAGTGGACTAAGAATAAACTTTCCCATTATTTCGTCTAGTAAAGTAACAGATTTAAAAATATTAGTCCAGAAGTAAGACACAAGATATATGTGGTAACTTACTGGATAACAAAAGAGAAACTTTCATTCAGTAAGAAAAATATAGTTTATTTAATAAGAGGATGGGCACAATTGGCTATCCATCTAGAAGAAAACAAAGCAAGGCCCTCCAAACCATATACAAAAACAAACCTCAAATGTATTACATATATAAGTAAAAAATGAAATAATAAAAATATCAGAAGTAAAATGAGGAGGATATTTTATTTGTATAATCTTAGGACATAGATGTTCCTAAGCAAGACAAAATCCTCAAAACTCATAAAAAGAAGACATATTTTTCATTAGGGAGAATTTTAAAATTGTTATGTCAAAAAATAAAATAAAGGTAAATGTGAAAGACAAATGAGACTGGGACATTTTCCCCCCCAAACATGATATATTACTGGTATCTCTAATATAAAATGAGCTCTAAGAAAAAGGTAATAGACAATCCACAACAGATAAAATTCAAAAACACTAAAACATGAAAGTATGTTGCCAAAGAAAACATAAATTAGAACACAAGTGGAATACCACATTTCCCATTATCTGCCTCCTAACATTTTAGGAGCCAATAAAACTGAATGCTGCCAGAGTGTCAAGTGCTTCAATCTTTTGGGAAAGTTATCTGGAAGCTGTATGTTAAACTCAAATTTAAAAGGATACATTAAAACTATATAAACATTCTTTTCTGGCAATAGAATTATTGGGAATCTACACTATGGAAATAAACCAATACTTAAAAGATTCATATACTAGACTATTTACTACAAAGTTGTTTGGAGTGGCAAAATACCAAAACAATCCCATAATCTGTACACTGCAGAATGGCAGAATAAATTGTGGAAGAGCCACTCCATCAAATGTTATTCAGCTACATTTAGAAAAACAACTTAGTTGAAACTATATTCAATCACCTAGAGTAAGACTAAGGGACTGAGAAGTATGTTAATATGATCCTTTTTTGGATAAAAATAAAAAATACCTATAACTGTGTAAATATGTTTATATAAATTTTTACGGATACAGAAAAAAATTGTGCAGGCTGTTAATGGTGGCTACTTTTAAGGCCTTAAAAATAATGGTTGGGGGATTAATATTTTCTCTATATATTAAATGTTTACATTTTATCTATGATTTTTATGCTCAGAAAAAACACACAAAGCTCTTTTTATTTGGAGAGAGGAAGTTGTTAGTTTATCTCTATTTGCAGGTAAAATTGTGAAGAGGAAAGGAAAGTTAAAAGTTTGGCAACCATCAACTGAAGCAAATACTGGCATTTAAGTTTGATTATTACCGGTTCAATTGGTCTACTGAGGGGGACTACCCCTAAATTATTTTTACAAGTTCAATAAATAACCCGAGTTACACAAAAATATTTCAAGGCTATATCTCAAAAGTATAAAAAAAAGTCACCAATGAATGACAGTGTAATGAAGCAGACGTAAAAGACAGTAGGACTTGTTCTATTAGTGAAACGCTGTTGTTGTACATGCTATTGTATCACGACTTAAGCCAATTCAATCCAAATGTGAGTAATAGGTAGGTGGGAAGCACCATGACCTATTCCTCCTGTCCTTTAAATAAAAGATTAGTATTCTCATAAAATCATCTCTTTAATAGCATATATACTGCTAAAAAAAAAAAAAAGTCCAATGGGTAACTTCAGGGTTTATCTCTATTAAAAATGTTGTTCCTTAAGATATTTTACAAGAACATTCATTTAAAGTGTTACTTACACAAGGCCAGGAAAGTGTGCTTTGAATTCATCAAGACCAAGACTCTTCTTAGCAAGTCCTTGTTCATAATATAGTTTTTTATGTGGTATGTGTGATGTTCCACGCAAAATGTGAGTAGTTCTAAAATTAAGGCAAGCAGCTGTGCTGTTTGATAATTATCTACAAAGAAAGTCATCATATGAAAATAAAATAAATATCGCAATTCATCTAAATAGAATAAAGCTTATGTCCTAGATTTTAGAGCAACAGTAAAATTCTATTTACTCCTCATTTTTATATCATTTAAAGAAGCTACGGATTTTTACTTTTTCATTAGCAGACTCCCCAAAAGTATAATCAGTTTTACTGACTAAATGGATACTTTCTAAGGCTCTTGTATAAAATATTTATGAATACTAAGAGGAAAGAAAGTCTAAATAAAAATCTACAAACATGATAAGAAAACCATCATTGCACTGAGATCTTCTTAGTAGTGTTTCCTTAATATGTGTTATTACTATTAATTAACCGATAAAATGAGTCCACAGTAAATAGCTCAAACTTTTTGCCCATCACATGGTGCAATATAAATTTCCCCAGCAAAATAAGTATGTTTTAAAAATTCATTTTTGAGAGAAAGAGAGCGAGTGTGCATTCACGAGTGGGGGAGGGGCACAGGGGGGGACAGAGGATCAGAAGCAGACTCTGTGTTGACAGGAGCAAGCCAGACGCGGGGCTCAAACTCAAGAACCATGAGATCATGACCTGAGCCCAAGTAGGGCACTCGACCGACTGAGCCACCCAGGCACCCCAATATGCTTTCTTTAAAAACACCTTTAAGGAAAGGACATTTTTGGCTATTTGAACATCAAGTGAAAAATATTACATCAATATTTATTTTTAACAATAATCATTTTAACATCAAATCATGATATCCATGAGATGCCTACTGAAATAAACTACACTGTTTTTTTTCCCTCAAGAGGCTTTGGTGTATACATTCATGAGATTTCAAATTGTTTCCTGAACATCAAAATTGAATGTATGTCAAAGGCTCATGTCAACAATTACCCACACCTATTACAAATGTTTTAGGCAAGAAATATTAAGCCGTGAGGAAATTTCGTAATTACAGCTTTACAGAATAAATCTAGTCCAACTATTCTATTTTTGAAGAAGATTACAATTATAAATAAATATTTTATGCAACTATGATCCTATCAGGAATAAATCAGCATTCTTTTGATAACAGAATAGCCATTAAAAACTGGGTCACCTGTTCAGTTTTTAAGTGGCTGGTTCAGTTGGTTAAGTGGCTGATTCTTGATTTTGGCTCAGGTCATGATCTCATGGTTTGTGTGATCAAGTCCTGTGTTGGTTCTGTGCTGAGAGTGCAGAGCCTGCTTGGCATTCTCTCTTTCCCTTTCTCGGCCCCTCCCCCACCCTCAAAATAAATAAATAAACTAAAACAGAAATACAAAATACAGTTCTGGTATTTCAAAGATCCTTCCTACTTTAAATGCAAGTAAAGACTTTTACTTGCTTCAGAGCAATCTGTGTAACCAACACCACAACCAATATATGAACTAGTCCCTCAACATTAAAAAAACAAACTCTCTTAACCTCTCAATTCCCAAATTTTATTTACAAAGATTTTGTAACAATGATCTGCAGTGTTAATAAATGTCTTGTTTTCACATTCTCAAATTAGGACATGAAATTACTCATGATATCTTGAATCCAATCTCTCCTAGACCTTTGATGAGCCTGGCAGAAAAGATAGAATGCTAGGTGCACACAGCATATTTTCCATACTCCCAGCCCCACACCTGCTATGCATGTTCCAAGCAGAAGCAACAGTGTTTACACTCACATTCATAAACAATACCTAAGCATAATGCTGTCATCAATACTAGTTCCCAACTGGCCTTAGGATTTCAAAGATAAGAATGAACTAAAATCCTCAATTTTCAGATGTCTTCTCAAAAAAAATATCAGAAAATAAGCTCTAAATTTACAAAAACAAAAAATTCCAACTGGTTTTCTTTTATATTGGAGAAAGTGGACTCTTTTCTTTATTATAAAGAAAAAAGGAAATCTATTTTTTTAATTTCATTTGTTCGAAAATATGCCTTTCCTAGCCTTGTAGAAATAAATGCATTATACTCGGAGGAAAAAAAGCTTTCACTTTGTATTAGTTCATAAAATAAGAATTTATACTTACCAGGGCAAATCGTACTGTTCTTGTTAGATCCAACTATATTATCTAATAAAAAAAGTTAAAGTCAGTTCAGTAATAATTAGATCACATTTTCCTAGTACTTTACAACATACAAACCATGTCTTTGATCATAATCTCATTTTACCTGGATAATAACCATTAAGAATTAGTTGTGAGGAGAGGGTAAGGGGGTGGGCAAAATGAGTAAAGGGAGATACAAGGTTCCAGTTATGGAATGTATGTCACAGGGATAAAAGGTACAGCACAGGAAACATAGTTAATGGTACTGTAACAGCACTGTGTGGTGACAGATGGTAACTACAACTTGTGGTGAGCACAGCTTAAAGTATAGACTCTTCAACGTAGCACTGTGTATCAATTACATTTCAATTTAAAAAATTCAGTTGCTTCAAATATACCTGTATCTGCAATTGTTTACAAAATTGGGTGCAGATGAGGAATTATTAAAAGACAGTATCACAAATAATTCTGATAAAAGAAAGTGAGGTTACAACCAGAGAAAAGAATGATACTTCTTTTACTTCTCTTAGCCATCCTCCAACAATTAGGACAGGTCTCTCTACAGAGGAGTTTCTTCAACTCCAGAATAACACATATGTTAACAATTAGTCATTTATGCTTTGAATTTTGAGAAAATAAGTAAGACATTATAAGTTCTGATTTCTAGGCACATGGCTTACAGTACATTTGTGTAGAAAAAAATAAGACTATCACACAGCATTGTGTATAATAAAAAATCTGGAAACAAATGTACATTAGAGGCAGAAAGGTTAAATTACAACATACTTATAAGAGAATATTATGTACGGATTAAAAATAAGAACTCTAGGTATCAATATGGACAGATTTCTAAAAAGCACTGAGTAAAAGAAAAAAATTGCAGAATATGAAAAACAGAAATCAATTCTTATCAAGTTTGAAAACATGAAAAATAATACATTATATATGTCATAATAATATAAACAGACATGAAGGTGATAAACTTCAAATTTAGCATTTCTTGAGGGATGGGGGGAGAAATGAGAATGTGGGGAGAACAGGAAACTCCAACAAATCCGTAATTTATTTTCTTTTCGAAAATATTTGGAAAAATATGTCAAGTTAGTTTTGATAAAGCCAACAGGAAATATATGGGGGTCTGTTATACAATTATCTAAATATTTTTGTATGGCTGGAAGTATTTTAAAATAAAGATTAAAAATTTATTTTAATTTATACATATGAAACCATTCTGCATGAAAATGTTCTGCAACATGTTTTACCCAACTATATATTTTTGGGAACTAGTCAGATGATAGATCAAAATTCAATTATTTTAATTGCTATATAGTATTCCATTATATGAATATACCATACATTCTTCATCTTCCTACCATGAGCAAGGCACCAACATCCTTGTACCTGTCATGCACATGCATAAATGTTCCCTAGGGAAATACAAATCAAAGCCACAATGAGATACTACCTCGCTCATGTCAGAATGGCTTACATTAACACCACAAGAAACAGGTGCTGGCAAGCATGAGAAAGGGGAACCCTCCTGCACTGTTGGTGGGAGTGCAAATTGGTACAGCCATTCTGGAGAGCAGTATACAAGTTCCTCAAAAAACTAAATATAGAACTACCCTAGGATCTAGTAATTGCACTACTAGGTGTTTACCCAAAGGATACAAAACTACAGATTCAAAGGGGTACATGCACTCTAATGATTATAGCAGCATTATTAACATTATTAAATGTCCACTCACTGATGAATGGATAAAGAAGATGTGGTGTGTGTGTGTGCGTGTGTGCATGTGTGCATCTGTGTCTATATATCTGTATCTATTATTTACATGACAGAACATTACTCAGCCATCAAAAAGAATGAAATCTTACCATTTGTAATGACCTGGATGGAGCTAGAATTAGAATGTATTATGCTAAGCGAAATAAGTCAATCAGAGAAAAATACCATATGATTTCACTGATACGTGGAATTTAAGAGACAAAACAGATGACTATATGAGAAGGGGGAAAAAAAGAGGAGAGGGGGAAACAAACCACAAGAGATTCTTAACGATGAAGAATGGAGGGTTGATGGAGGGAGGTGGGTCGGGGATGGGCTAGATGGGTGATGAGCATTAAGGAGGGCACTTGTGATAAGCACTGGGTGTTGTATATGATGAATCACTGAATTCTACTCCTGAAACCACAACTGCACTGTATGTTATCTAACTCAAATTTAAATAAAAACAAATAAATAAGTGTTCCCTAGGATAGACACTCCGAAATTGAATTGATGGTATTATGTAAGGTGTGCCCAGTTCACAATTTTATTGTGAACTTTACTAAAGTGTAAACACTCTCTTTCACTTACTTCTTAACTGACTCACTGAATGTGTCCCCCCTATTTCTCATTTCACCAGATGAGTTGTATGCTTATCAAAAAGTCCTTTGTTTATGCTAGTTATTTTTGGCAGTATGAATACATAATTTAAATACTGCAGACTGATGTAATATCATAAAAATGTAATATCTATGGCTAAGCTGAATACAGTAGAAGTAGAAAAACCAGAAGTTGTAGCTGATGAATTACAGGTGTAGTTTATGCGTGATAGAGGACATGGAAATATGTTAAAAAGTACATAAAAAAAAAAGGCTTGCCCCTCTACAAAATATCAGCAAATGAGTCAGAATTTAGAATAAATATTTACAAGGGTGCATGGGTGGCTCAGCTGGTTAAGCCTCCAACTCTTAATTTTGGCTCGGGTCATGATCTTGTGGTTCATGAGATCAAGTCCCACGCTGGGCTCTGCGCTGACAATGCGGAGCCTGCTTGGGATTTTCCCCCTTGGGATTCCCGCTGTCTCTCTCTCTCTCTCTCTTTCTGTGTCTCAAAATAAAAATAAACATTAAAAAAGAATAAATGTTGACGGATTTTTTTTTAACTTTATTTTTTTTTAATGTTAATTAATTATTTTGAGAGACAGAGAGTGAGAGAGAGAGAACCCCAAGCAGGCTCTGTTCTGTCTGCACGGAGCCCAATGCAGGGCTCGATCTCACAAAACATGAGATCATGACCTGAGCCAAAATCAAAAGTAGGACGCTTTCCAGACTGGGTCACCCTGGTGCCACATACAGAGTTAATTTTTTTAAACCGTTCTCTGCTTTAATCAACTTTTTTGATTAACCCATCAACTTTTGATCCTTATGTTGTAAAATTAAAGAGTTTTTACTATACTGCCAAATTATCCTCCAAAATGATGGTTCCCTTGGATTTTCTAATATAGGTAATATACTGTCTACTCTTATTCTCGATACTAACTCTAACAACTCTGGGAACAATCTCCTTTTGCTAGGTGTTTATAAATCTCTTCCTCAAGGTGCAATGCTTTTTGCCACATTTTCTGTATCATTCTCTAACACAGACACTCTGAAACAAGGGAAATCATGATTTTATACTGCAGTTAAAATTTTTCAGTATTAATTTCCCTGACATATAAAGCACTGAGGAGACATCTTGTTGTAGATTTAATACTTATTTTAGTCTTCAAAAACAGAAACCATAAGCAGATAAGTAAGAGACCGTACCCTTTTCACACTTGTCTTCTGAAGTATTGGTCAAAAGTGGTGCTGTGAGAACATGCATACAATGGTTGTAGAAGAAATTTAGAAATTCACTTTTTTCAGTTTTCTGAAATATACAGAATTAAAAAAAATACTTTATTATCTTTTAATTAATAAAATGTCTCTAAGAATTAGTGCAGGTCATACACAAATAACAGATACTTTAAGATACCCCAAAGGCAGCAAAAAACTAGTTTTATGTTCAACTTGATATTTTGCAGTACTAAAAAATCAAATCTATTTCGTATTACGTATTAAATTAAAATGAAAGCCAAGAAAATGATGATAAAAAGTTTATCTGAGGAAAATTATTCAGAAGAATTTTTCTTCAAATACGCTTGTGATCTGCAATGCAATGAAGAATATCTATCAAGCAATGTGGGAGGAGCAACTTAACTGCTTAAACTTTGAAATTCCAGATTTCATAGCATATCCAAATATGAAAAAACACCAAACTGCTTTATCAAGCCATCTGAAACAAGGCAGAATTTAGACCTATTTTTTTAAATTAAATTTATTATTTGGAAAATAATGCTTTTGATTTTGGCCACTATTTTTTATACAAACGGTCTCATAAATAAGTCATGATTTAAAAACAACATACGTATTCTCTAAATGTGAGGGAACTTTATAAAGAAAAAACATCCCAACATTTTGAGACAACTATTAGTATTTTGGAATATTTCTGTAAGTCTTTTTTTAATGACTTCTCTCTTACTACGCAGTTGAGACCATTCAGTACACATTAATTTTTAATATGATTAACACATAACATAAAACTTATCATTTTTGCCAATTTTACTGTTTACAGTTCAGCAGTGCTACATATATACACACTGTTGTATGCTAACTTTGAAGAACTTAAGAGAGGCCAAGGGCCATAAATAGAAAGGCTAAAGTTTTACTAAGGTTTTAGCAGATTACAATCTTGTATTTTGCCAAAAATAAACTGCTACAGGACTGTCACTGCTACTTGAATGCCAAGTGTACAAATACTTGTTTTTCAAAATTGTACAAATTTTAAAATATTTTATATTTACATATAATTTATATGTTTATACATAATTTATTATACATAAAATCATTTAAAACTGACTAGACTAAAACATTTTTATCTCAGAATAATTTCTTACATTAGTTGTAGCCAGCATGTTCTCTGGATCAATTAGAGTACGAAGAAGTCCCATTAACTGAACAGCACCTCCTAGCTCAGGATCAGTATCACAGATCATTTGTTCAATTACTACATTAATGAGAAGGATATCCTGAAAGAAAACATATTTCCATTAGACCTGGTTTGGAGATAAGACAAATATACCAACTGAAAGAATAAAATCAGAATTATACAGAAAAAAACAAAGAATAAACAAACTTTTTTAAGCTTTTACATTCCTAATATTTTGCAAAACATATTTAAACTTTTAGGTACCTAATATCTTTCAAAATTCTATAAACACATGAGTGAAAAAACCTAGTAAAAAAAAGCAGAGCACACTACAGCTTATGATAACATCAGTATAGGGGAAGTGGGAAACAAAACAATTTACCAGTGATTCTTGTTCACTGGAAATTCTAACAGATGCTCATTCTAGGTTTCAGCCTCAGTTATGAGTTTAGAAGTTGAGTGAATAAGAGCACATATCTTGTGACCCTAAAACACAGATTGTCTCAGCTTTTTTTTTTTTTTAATTCTTTAACGTTCATTTTTATTTTTGAGGCAGAGAGAGCATCAGTGGGGGAGGGACAGAGAAAGGGAGACACAATTAGAAGCAAGCTCCAGGCTCTGAGCTGTCAGCACAGAGCCGAATGCAGAGCTTGAAGCCATTAACTGTGAGATCATGACCTGAGCTGAAGTCAGACGCTTAACTGACTGAGCCACCCAGGTGCCCTGATTGTCTCAGCTTCTAACGAGAAAATCCTTTCTGGCAAAAAAAGGGGAAAACTCGGTACAACTCTCCACAGGAAGCAAGTGGGTGTGCACTGTGTTACATAATAATCTAAAACTACACAGATTTGTTGTTACATTAGTTGCATGCTTTGGCATCTAGATTATGAAACTACAAAGCAGCCTGCAGATACAAAATCTGCTTTTGGCGTATATTTTTAAGAAATCTTGGGAATTAAAATACAATACAAAGCGACTGTTCATGTCAAAGAAAAAAGTTTTCACATAAACTCAGTGGATCTGAGAATATGTTTATAACTGGGGGAAGAAAGGTAGTAACTAAAGGAGATGAACTAGGGAACTGCGTGGAATGAAGATGAACTTAAATTGGGAGAATTCTGTAAAGTAATAAAAAGAAATCTTCAGTATAAAGCATTTTTTGTTATTATTTTGTTTTGCTAGCCCCTCTCAAACTTAATACATTGTGATTTCCAAAAATATTTCCCTGTAAAGTTCCTTAAAATTCCTTAAATTCAGCGAAGAACCAACAAAACCATGTCACAGCAACTGAACTGCTCAAAATTAGAACTCTACCCCTACCATGTTTCAAAATTTGAACACCAATAAATCAACTGTCATGGCATTAGGAACAGAATAAAATCTCTTCAGAGTTATTATGAAATAAAATTCACAGACCTACATTAATAAATTCAGATCCAAGCCTCATTTCAATTAGAAGGAAAGATTACACATTAATCTGCTGCTCTTATTCTGATATGATCGGCAAAGCATAACTCATGTAAAATATCAAGATACTACAAAAAGGTGTCAGCTAATAAACTTTCTTCAGAACAATGCTATGGTATTTACTTACTTTAAATCTGTCAATATGTACAAATTGGATTCTACCAGTTAATTAGGGCCTCAGATAATTTGCTCAATTATATACAATCTTCTTTCATAAATTCATTCATTTAAAACTTGACACACACAAAAATCATAAATGATGAATTTAAGTTACATCTAAATGAAACCACAGTGGCAAGAAAGGCTTCTTATGGTATAGCTCATACACTGAAATGTCATTTTAAAACAGTCTTCAAACTTTCTGCTCTTCTCTCTTACATGCAATGTCTCACAAATCCTGCTTCCATCAATATCAATGCCAAACTCTGAGTCGCATAATTTAGTGACTTGTGGAGGTGAAAAAAGCCAATTTATATATTTCATAGAGAAACAGATGGCTATAGAGAACTATAGCCCTTTTAGGATATAAGAAAAGAACTGCCTTTCTCAAAGGCCTGTAAGACCTCCCTGCTAGAGACAGGTATATGCACCACTGAATGCTATCTTCAGAATGTTTTAAGATACTGAAACTTCACCTAGGAAGGGCACAGAGGTCAGTAGATAAATTGCAATCTCTAGGTTTAAAGATATGCTTGGTGTAAGATCTTCAGAATATATAAGAAGCAAATAGTTTGGAAGCCTACTAAACAGTTGAGGAAGCTTAACTGTCAAGAAAGCTTTAAAATAAAGAACAGTCCATGACTGTTCAATCTCGTAAGACCACCACTGGGCCAGAGAACTCATACCAACAGAAAGTAAGCTATGAAGATTATACAGATGCTTGGAAGAAAGGCATCCTCTACTGCCCATCCCAGATGTAGCCACAGCTGATCATGTCCTGAGAGAAGAAAGGCTTTGGAAGAAAACAGGCAAGGGAGATTCTTCAGAGACAGCTGGTTTGGTTAAGAAGTCTGAGCTGTTGCTATTCAACAAATAACTGATGGACCAATGCACCACAGTTGTGAATGAACAACTGCTGTATGTATGTTCTCCCTTTTCCAAACAAAATCAGTTTAGTTTTGATGTTGGGGGCGATAAATCATCTTTTTGTTTATAGGTCATTGAAACACTAGGAGCCTTATCTGGACCTGAAGGACTATGTAATACCCAAATACTCTGGATGTGGCACTGGATACAAAAGTGAATGGAAACTTGATTTGTCTCCCTTGATGGAAGGGTGGATGAGGAAAGAAAAATGTATATAAATGTTAGGTAGGTATAGAGGTAGACTGCAGTTGATACTAGGAGATGCCAACTTAGTCTCTACTCTCTGTTTTGTTAGCAGAGCCCAAATTTTGTTCAGAGAGGCAATGTACTTAGCTAAAACACTATTTCCCAGCATCCTTCATTGCTAAGGATAACTCACTTTTGGCCAAAGAAATCCAAGTAGAATTGCTAAGTGGAACCTCCAGGAAAGTGCTTTAAAATGAAACACAAAAGCTATCTAGCCTTCTCCATTACTCTGCCCTCTGCTTTCATATTCTTCTTGCCTGGAGGTGGAATAGTAATCTTACAACCTCAAAGTAACAGACATTAAAACCAGAAAATGAGAATGACCGGCTCAGAAGATGAAAGTGATTGGGCATAACGAGATGGGGATCTAAGGGCATCTTGGGAGTTGCTTTTCAACTTATTGTGACATTAACAAAATAAAACCTTTATTAAGTAAAACTATTTTAGGTTGGGTTTTCTTTTTTTTGTATGATGAAAACACAACATTTAACATAATATCTACTCTCTTGGCAAAATTTTAAGTATATAATATTCTTAATTATAGGTACTATGCTGTGCAGTAGGTCTCTGGGACTTACTCATCCTGTATAAATTCTATACCCTTTGATTAATACCTTCCACATCCACTGGCAAGCACCATTATACTCTCTGATTCAAGTTTATTTTTTATTCCTCATACAAGGTGTATCATGTATTTTTCCTTCTGTGTCTGGCTTGTTTCACTTGGCAAAGTGTTCACTGGGGTTCATCCAAGTTGTCAAAAATGGCAGGATTTCTTGTTTTTGTTAAAACTGAATAATGTTCAACTGTACATGTGTAACAAGTTTTCTTTATCCATTCATCTGCAGATGGACACTTAGGTTGCTTACATACCTTGATTATTGTGAATAGTGCTGCACTGAACATGGGAGTGCAGGTATCTCTTCAAGATCTTTTGGATTTATATACAGAAGCAAGATTGCTGGATCATATAGTAGTCTACTTTAATTTTTAGAGGAACTTCCATACTGTTTTCTGATGGCAGCACCAATATATCCTCATCATCAGTATACAAGAGGCTCCTTTCTCCATATCCTTGTGAAGACTTTTTATCTTTTTATTTTTTGGTAACAGCCATTCTAAAAGATGTATGTGTACTTTGGAGAAATATCTATTCAGCTCTTTTGCCTGTTTTCAAACTGGGTTGATTTTTTCCCTACTGAATTGCTGGAATTCCTTACATATTCGAATATTAACATCTCACCAGCAATTGCAAACAAATTCTACACTTTTACTCCCAATCCACATACTATGAAATTGACATCACAATCTATTTTTCCATATTGTGTAGCTATTAAAAATAGATATAAACTATAAATAGTTATTCTTAATATTTTGTCTTTTACCTTTTATACTAGGGTTAAAACTGATTTATATAACACCAATAGAGTATTACTTATTCTGTATTTATCTACATATTTACCTTCACCAGTGATATTTACACTTTCATATGCTTTCTTGTAGTTGTTTAGTGTTCTTTCATTTCAACTCCTTTTAGGGGCATCTGGGTGGCTCAATCAGTTAACCATTCAACTCTTGATTTCGGCTCAGGTCACAATCTCAAGTTTGTGAGATCAAGCCCCATCTCAAGCTTTGACCTGATAGCACGGACCCTGCTTGGGATTCTCTTCTCTCTCCATCTCTCCCCACCCCCCACTGGTTGTGTGCATGTGCACGCTCTCTCTCAAATAAACAAAAACTGGGGGGGAAAAAAAGAACTCTCTGTAGCATGTCTTGTAAGGCAGGTCTAGTAATGCCAGGTGAAGTAGTCTCAGTAGTTTTTTCTTTCAGCACTTTGAATATATCATCTTACTTTCTCCTGACTTCCACGGTTTTTGCTGAGAAATTTGCTGAGACTTAGGGAGTTTCCTCGTATGTGATTAGAGGTGTTTTTTTGTCTTGCTGCTCCATCACTTTTGACAGTTCTATAGTAACGTGCCTTCGTGAAGACTTCTTTGGGTTGAATCTATTTGAGGACATATAAACTTCATGCACCTGGATGACCGTATCTCTCCCCTGACTTGATGGTATTAGCCATTATTTCTTTAAATATGCTTTCTGACTTTCTTTTCTCCTTTGAGGTTCCCGTAATGTGTATACTGTATTTCTCTATAGTGTCCCACAATTGATACAAGTTTCCTCCACTATTTTTCATTCTTTTTTCTTTTGGTTCTCTGACTGGATAATTTAAAATGGCTTATCTTTGAGTTGTATGATTTTTGTTGTCTGCTTGAGTTGGCTGCTGAAGCTGTTTATTACTTTTTTTCAGTTTAGCCAATGTATTATTCTTCAGCTGTACAATTTCTTTTGCTTTTTTTATAGTTTCTGTCTTTGCTAAACTCTCATTTTGTTCATGTACTGTCTTCCTGATTTCATTTAGTTTTCTGTGTACTCTTACAGCTCACTGAGCTTCTTTATGACAATTATTTTGAATTATTTGTCAGGCAGTTCAGTTTTCCATTATTCATAACTTTTTTTTGTTTCTTTGGTGGTATCAAGTTTCCCTAATCACTGTAATCTTGCACTGATGTCTGCCCATCTAAAGAAGTAGTTATTTCTTTCAGTCTTTGCAGACTGGCTTTGGCAGGGAAAGTTCTTCACTAGTCAGCCTAGCCAGAGATTTTGGCTGGGTCAGCTGATGGAGTTCCTTACTCGGGTAATGGACCAGTTACTGACATCTGTGTGGTAATGTTGAGAGCCACTGCTCCTTTTCTTTGTTCTTAGCTGTTGTGGGGTGATTCTTCAGTAATCTGGGTAGGACATGAAAGAAATGACCTTCATGGGTAATGTTCTGAAAGGCTGGGGATGTCAGACTCTCACTCACTTTGCTCTCCCTTTCCCCAGAGAGGCCCAGAGGATCTCTTCTGGTGCTGTGCTATGTTGAGAAGTGACAATGGTAAAGTGAAACAGTTCTTACTCTTTCCAATGCATCTTTTCTAATTTCCGTGCTTCACTAAAATGCTACAACCTTTAACCTGGACTCTGGAAGTCTCATGGAGGCATTCTTATCTGTTAATGGTTGTTAAACTGGTTTCTGTTGTGGGGATGAGACCTGGAACTTCCTATTCTGTCATCTTGCTGATGCCATTCCTGGTTTTTCTGATATATGAAGCCAAAGCCATTTTTAAGTAATACATTAATTCCTTATCCTCCTCTTCTGTCACAGGTCTCAACATTTCCATCATCACAGAAACTAGAGAGTACTCTTTAAAATGATTATTACAGCTTCATTGTTAAAGGAAAAAAACAATCACACTTAGACACAAAAAAAAAAAGATGCAGGGGAGAAAATGGCAAAATATGGGAATTTCTCACAATCAAGAATACTAATTGCCACATACAGTGAAAAGTCTTAAAACAAGTTGGCTTCTGAATCCTTGTGTCAGATGTGTTTATTTTTTAATGCTACCTTGTGTCACCTTAATGAAACAAAAATAATTTATTAAAGAAAACACAGAAGAGACATGAATCCACAAACTTTCCAATTCTGTGATAAGGGCCAGACTTTTGCACTAAAATTTGCTCTGAAAATAAAAACAAAACCAGACTTCTGCTTTTGGTCAAGATGGAGTGATAGGAACTAAATTTTTGTCTTTTACCTGGAACAACAACAAAAAGCTAGACAAAATATATGAAGCTACAAGTGGTAATACATCAGCCAGTGAAAGACACTGAGAGACAGGGAAAAAAAAGCCTTATGATACAGGTTAGGTTCTATTATTATTATTTTATTATATTACCGGATTCTGCCAAACTAAGTAAAAATCAATTTCTATAATATTAGAATTAACCACAGATTTAGAGATTCTGTCTCACAGAGCAGTATAGAACAGCTAGACAGTCTTATTCCAGAGGTATACCCATCTCAGTAAACAATTAAAATTAGTCTACTGCAGTACATGACTGTATCCACTCAAAAGTAACAGTATCTTTCAGAAACAATGAACAAATAGCTCCTAGGCAAAAGAGTGAATGGTTGAACATTCATCAATTAACTAAAAGTATTACCAACATTGTAAGTTGTCTGTACGGCATGTTTCATTTCTTAATACAATAGAGAAAGTTGTCTGTACAGCATGTTTCATTTCTTAATACAATAGAGCAAGCCCTGGTGAACAGAAGGAATAGCTGAATCAAAGGACCCAGTCTCTCTAACTGGGGTATAGCCAATAAGTAGCTATCTAAGTGACCTTATTAACTCTCCCTTATTAACTTTCCCACCAAGGCCCATTATGTCTCTAAAGGCAGAACAAAGGGAACAGAAAATCACTGTAAGCTGGACGACTATTTCAAAATTTAAGCCAGCTAGAGCTGAATTGTCTAGTTTCTGTCTGCTAGAGTTCTTCACTGGCATTAAAATACTATGAGTACAAATCCATTTTTCCTAAACCTGCTTCTCCAACAATGGCATTTATTAGGCTAGGAAAAAACAAAAAAAAACTTATGCTCAAACAAGTGCAGCAAAATAATGAAGATGTAAAACAAAACAAAACAAAAACAAAAAAAACCACTGGAAAATTCCTTCTTCAAAATCTAAGTGATGACCTGATGCGCAAATAAACCATTATATAGTAACTCCAGTGAATATGTATCAATCTTGGAGCACCAAAATCTATTCAAGAGAACACCGTCTTAAATTTATAGATACACATTTTTTAAAATCTGCTCCCCCTTAAACTTATAGTTTTAAATAAGAGGGCCCAGTGACTCCCTCCCCATTAAAACCTACTTATTCCTATGGTCTTTTTTTTCTTTTCTTTTCTTTTTTATTTTTACTTCTTTTTACACTGCCATAGAAACTTCTGCATTTGTAACCTTCAAATCAGAGTCAGCCTCTAAATGCCACCATCATTGACCTACAATATTCTAAGAAAGGGGTGTAAGTCAGGGGTTGGCAAACTACAAAACTACTTTGCTCGTTGCCTACTTTGTAAATAAATTTTTACAGTAAAAAATTTACTAGAATACAGCTATACTATTCGTTTTCAAACCATCTACAGACAGTTCATACTACAACGGCAAGGCTGAGTCTGCAACAGAGCCCATAAGGCCCACCAAGTCATATTTATGTTTTGGCCTTTTAAGAAAATTTTGCTATCCTTCACCTAAATAGCAACATTTAAGTGAATTTAACCAAGGTTTCAGGGAGATTTTTTCAAGGTTTTAATAATTTCTAAATCAAAGTTTTAGGGAAATGATATCCTCATTTGTTTCATTACCACACTTCAACCTCACACTATTCTTAGAAGCACATACTGGTTTTTAAAGTATGATACTGAGATACATTTTATAATCCACGGTATTAGACAGTCACTATCAGCCAAGTAGCAACCATGACAAAGTCAAATAAATATTTTCCACTAGCACTCTCTGGTAAGATAAAAAAAATATTAGCATCCATGTATCTTAGATTCCATGAATATAGTAAACAAGAAAAAAAGAATGACAGGAGTGGGAACATTATTCTGAAGTAGAATAAAAATAACTGATGGATATTGTGGAAACATTTTTTTTTTAATGTGAATGTAAGAATTATTAGAAAATAATGCATGTGAAATTTGTTCTGCAACTTGAAGGCCTGCAAGTATTAGAGAAATAATACTTCTTTTAATCCATTCTGACATGTTAGAAGAATGCAAAAATAGCTCTTCAAATTCTACAGAACTAAATGGTCCAACTCCTTAAGTCTGTGCAATGGCATAACAGTCTGAACAAAAATACCCGTAAGTTCAGTTTTTAAATTTGAGGGAATTTCTTGATGGGATGCACTGAAGGAAACATTATTTTTGCACCATTCCTGTCACAAATAAATAACCTAACTCGAATCATGAGGAAACATTAGATAAAACCAAATTGCTGAATACTGGAGCAGAAAGTTTTCATTTTTGTCTTGGCTAAGATGAACATTTTGGGATAATGACAAAATCTGAATTAGGACTGCAGTTAGATATACCACCGTAAAAATATTAACTTCTTGATTTTGATCATTATAAACATAATTATAGATAGACACTGAAGTAGGGGTAAAAAGGCATTGTGTCATCATTTCTGTACCTTATTCTTCAATGGTTTAGAACGAAAAATAATTATGTTTGTATGTAAATGTGTACATATAAACATAAGCAAGGAAAGAAAATGATAAAGCAAATTAGAGATAAAATATTAACAACTGGGGAACCTGGATGAAGTGTATATAGGAGTTCTTCATACTATTAATTGTGAATTAATACAGAATTTTAAATTTTCTGTAAATTTAAAATTATTTCAAAATAAGAAGTTAAAAAATGGATGCAATTTTAAGAAACATGATTATGTTCAATATAAAATATTGAACAGTTGGGATGCCTGGGTGGATCAGTTGGTTAAGTGTCCAACTTTGGCTCAGGTCATGATCTCACGGCTTGTGAGTTCAAGCCCCATGTCGGGCTCTGTGCTGATATCTCAGAGCCTGGAGCCTCTTCAGATTCTATGTCTCTTTCTCTCTCTCTGACCCTCCCCTGCTCACATTGTCTCTCAAAAATAAATAAACATTAAAAAAAAATAATAATAAAATATTGAACAGTTAATTCTAAGAGATTAGCTTATGTATTTTTAACTTTATTAAGGCAAATTATATCTCCCAGAACTATTTTAAAGTAAATTCCTTATATATAATTATTTCAGTATAAATCTTTACAAGATAAGGACTCTTAAGAAGAAAAAAAAAACTCAATGCTATTATCATACCTAAAAAAAATTAACAATATGAATATATTCCTAAGTGAGAAATACAATGCAAATACCTGCCAAAATAAGTGGTTGAATAATAGCTGGATTACTTACCCAGTCATATCCTAAAATAAGTTTTACTAAATGTTTCGGAGGGCATTAACATAAAAATATGTGAAATCTGTGGCAGAATAAAAAGACAGCAATTATCACTAAATCTATCCTTCTAGCTTAGAAATAATGACTATGGTAAAAAATGTTAATATTTCCTGTGTCTCAACACATACTTTAATATGTAATCCAAGTTCTAAAACCAAATCTGCTCCATAATACTGGAAAGAAAAGTTTGAATGCTGTGCATTTATTTTAAAAGGCCATCAAAATATCAACTGCCCACCAAATACACAGTTTAAGTCTTCTCTTTTTAAAGGTTACCAGGAACCCAATGTAGAATTGTAGAATCCTCAATTTTGAAGGAAAAAAAAAAAAGAGAGAAATCTATCCTCTTTTGTGGGCTAACTCAACTATTTGGAGGCAACACATTTTTAAACTGTTAAACTGCTAGATCTCAGAAAATTTGGAGAAATGAAAGACCTTGAAGATTAGGATTCTATCAACATGAAAAACTGAGAAAGGGACTTTTCATAGTTAAAAATCAGTAAGTGCTTCTCTAAGTCTCATCCATCAATTAAATGTAAACAAGGAAGTATTTCTAAAGAAAACAAATAAAAACTTTCAGAGTAAAGAATTCTAAAAATTAGTTTATTATTCTCTTCGCCTGAAGAGATTTTATGATGGATGTCCTTAATCAATGCATTATCACTGAGGATGCAGCAATTAAGAGTGTTAATTTCAGAGTTACTTTCTGTAAAGCTGGCACTAAGATACACATACCAATAGTGAGATTATAAACTAATAAACTAGGTATCTGACTTTCTTTAAAGTCAGATTTAACACCTTTTGGGTTTAATAAAAAAAACCCTTAAAATATACTTAAAGATTTTTTCCTCTTTCTTCTACTGCCTAAAACTGTAGCATTAGCTCAAACTGATTCTAAAATAAAATGACTTTAAAAAGAAATACCCTGGAAATATCTAACAAAGAATGTAAAAATCTAAGGAGAAATTAAAAGATTAAACACAAAACAGCAACTGTATTTTAATTCAAAAGTAACTCATGCAATGAGAAATCATACAATGGGAATCAAAATCTTCTTTAAGAAGGAACATAATTATACTCATTTTCTTCTTAATACTAAAACGTATTTGATATAAGAAAGACTATTTTAAATTATAGTTCTATGTTCATTTCGTTCTTAAACAGTTTAAAGGAAAAGTTTAAGTATTTCCATAGTGGGAAAACACATTGGTCTCATTATTAAACATTCATTCACATGGGGAAAAAAAAGACACATTTAAACAAGGGAAAACAATTTGCTGGTTTTACCAGGTAAGTGCCTGAGCTAAGGGTTTGAAATTATACCTCATTAGCACTTGAACTTTTTTAAATAATTCGATTCTGTTGTAATATATTTATCTCAATACGAGTTTGAATACAGTTTGTAAAATAAATCAAATGCCACATATTCTGGGCTTGCTAATGTCACAAATGATCAGAAATCTACTATTTTGCTTCACTGAAGATTAAGACTGTGGTTAAACCTTTTCTCACAAATGGTATGCCAACACTACTCTACAGGTAATTCACACATAATCATAGCATTATTACTTACATCATCACTCTGCTGGGCTTCTTGCATTACAAATTCTCGGACCATAGATGGACTAAACTCTACTAGATAAGAAAATATATCTGTAGCTGCTGATCTAACTTGCAAATCATCCATGCCCTAATAAAAGGAAAATTAGGTTACTTAGAGACTTAACAAAAACTGTGCTGTGTTCCTTTTCTTTCCCAAATCTATACACACCAACTTTTTAGAATTAGACATTGTACTGGATTCAAAATGTATAATCTCTCCATCCTATACTTCCTTTTATTTTACAAATATAAAAAACTTTTAAGCAGCTCAATGATTAGTTTGTGCCAGTTTTTACCACCACGAAGATAAATATTCAGGGAATTTAAATGTAAGAATCAACATGGGATTATAAAGAAATACTTTACAAATACTGTACAGAAATTTTTTTCGATTTAAATATATGCAAAATGTGAATGACATTACCTAGTTAAGACTCCATAACTTTCCAGAATCCATCTTTGGTCCTGGATTTATTTGCCAGTTACTCTTTAGTAACTGATTCTTTTATGACTCTCCTAATAGAGGATGCTTTTGAAAATACTGGGTATTTTCACTCTTTTTCCACAACTTAGTTTTCTAAGGTACTGATGCATAACATGAAGGATACATGACTCGTAAGTTACAAAATCTCCCAAGTGATTCTGAACACATTCCCTAACTCAGCAGTTCTCCAAGTGTTGTCCAGGGAATCCTGGTGAGGTGTCCAACACCCTTTTCAGGAACCACATGAAATTAAAAACTATTTTCATAATAATAAATAATCCTAGGGCATTATCAGCCCTTTTCACTCTCAGTATATCACAAGTATAGTGGGGTTTTCCAGAGGCTATAAGACATATGATATCACAACAAATTAAATGCAGAAGTTGCTATGAGAATCTAGCTGTCTTCTGTTAAACCAAATGTTAAAGAGATTGCCAAAAAAAAAAAAAAAAAAAAAAAAAAAAAAAAAAATGAAATGCCACTCTTCCACTAAAATGTTTTGTTCTGAAAAATTATTTTTATAAGTTATATTATTTATGTTTATCATTTTAAAATGAAATAAATATTTTTAATTTTTCATACAATACCAATGGATAAAAATCATAAACAGATATATATGAGAACCACTGCCCTAACCCATATTGCAGAATGAGCTGCCTTGGTCCAGTCTGCCCTTACTCTACTCTCACTGGTCTAAAAAGGAAAGACATTGAGCTGCTTTGGTCCAGTCTGCCCTTACTCTACTCTCACTGGTCTAAAAAGGAAAGACATTTTAAAAATTTCTTTAAAACATACTTAATATTGCTACAGAAGAGATAATAGTCTTGAAAACACACGTGGGATTTTAATTCACTTGAAGCCATATTATATCCAAGTGCTTACATATTAATATTACAAATTCAAGTTAATAAAAATCTGAAGATGGAACACATTTGTAGTAATTCACTATCAAGTGAATCATAACCTAAACTATACAATTCAATATGCATTACTATAATAAATACTTTCACATATGTAATATAAAGGTACGAGAAATTCACAACTTCAAAAACATGAAAAGAAGTTGGATAATTACCATTACAATTTCAAGAGCAGGAAGAATCCCCAATTTTGCCAAAGTTTTGAAAAATGCATCCCTGTTTTGAGGTTGTAATGTCTGAGAAAATGCACAAAATTCCTTGAAAAAATTAACCTGCAATGTTAGAAAGTATAGTGAGAAGTTGACACACATAACAGCAAACTTGGGCTCACTTTAATGTGATATACCATAGCATGATATGCTCTTCTGAAGGACCTTGCCTCTTCAGGGTATCTTGGCCCCTCAAAACCTGTAAAGAACATCTTAAAAACTAGCATCCCACTAAAACTAAGCTTCGCATTATTTCCACAAAATGAACGATGAACTCTCCCAAGGCATACAGTGTACATGTTGTATGTGGAGTCTCAGAGAGTGAATATACATATAGTATTTTCAATTCATGATTCAGTTGTAAAAATGTCATGTAAGGTATGTATTTTGAATTAGAACATGTATTTTTGTAGAAACATGCTATATAAAATAAATGGTAGCTGGGTTCTCAGCTCTCAAAAGTACAATTTCATTTATAAGAACTGGAAAGGACATTAAAAGATTCCCGAGTTTAAAGGCCTAATTTTATAAATGAGAAAACTGAGTAGGCTATTACCTACACCAAGATGACTTGGCTAATTTAAACCTGTAATCTCTCATTACTTTTTAAAACCCAAGTACCTGATTATAATGTTTAAAGAAAATGACAAACTGCTGGTAAGTAGCAATCATTATTCTCTTCCTCCAAAGCATGGTTCGTATCTCAGAAAATACATTCAAAAGAAAAAAACATTTCCAAGAACCAAATTACTTATCATTCATGTATTCAAGAAGTACTGTCCTTACCTTTTGTTTTGTTTTTTGAAAAGAGCCGTTCTATAATGTATCTACAACCATAAAAATGTATGAGTTTGTAGTTGTGTCCTAACATAAACCCCATATCTTATTTGGGGATTTTTAAGCACATGAATTCCCTCACTGGAGGAAAAAAACACACGTCAAAATACTTTAAGAAACTGGCAAATATACAAAACAATAAGTTTGAGAAACTTTGAGAGTAATCATTTTATAGAATAAATGTGTACTTTTCATCTTAATTATAAAAAATTCTCTCTTAACAAATTCAATATTAAAAGTTGTATTAGCCAAGAGTAAGTGCACTCCAAAGGTTTGAATTTAGGGGCGCCTGGGTGGCTCAGTTGGTTTAAGTGTCCAACTTTGGCTCAGGTCATGATCTAATCGTTCACAAGTTGGAGCCCTGCATCAAGCTCTGTGTTGATAGCACAGTGCCTGCTTAGGATTCTTACTCTCTCCCTCTCTGCCCCTCCCCCACTCACACTTTCTCTCTCAAAATAAATAAACTTAAAAAAAAATAAAGGTTTGAATTTCAAGAATAAATAACTTACCAATTCACGCCGTTTATCATCATCTGTAGCCTCATCCGTTAATTGTGCAAAAACTTCCGACAGAAACTTCTCATCTTCCTACACGAGAAGAAATAATTACTATGAAATAGTCTAACAAAAGTATAAAGTTATACTCACTTACATGATTTACACAAATTATAATAAAAGTAGCTGAAAACCTAATAGTTTCATCATAAACCTTAAAATTCCAGGGCATATTCATGTTATAGTTTTCAACCCTGATTATACCATTTATTATTAGTTATACATACACTATTACCTCATTTAACCAGAAACCTCAGCTATGAAGAATCATTTGGAGACCAAAAATAACCAGTTGTTCTAGGTAATGCATGAAAACTCACTTATTTTAGGTTAGTTTAGTTTTTTAAAATATTTATTTATCTTTGAGAGACTGAGCACGAACGGGGGAGGGATAGAGAAAGAGGGGGATAGAACCCCATGTGGAGCTCAAACTCATGAACCATTAGATCATGATGTGAGGCAAAGTTGGATACTTAACCGACTGAGCTACCCAGGTGCCCCAAAACTCATGCATTTTAACTGAGAGACACTGTAGCTCCTTCTCAGGGTCTATTTATTTATTCTTAATTTAAATGTAATTCAAACAAGTTTGAAGAGTTCATTGTCGGTCCACTGAAGATTAGAAAAATGAATTACAAATACGGCACAGGGACAACAGTAAAGGAGACAGAATTCTGGCAGCAGTAAGACTGGACTGCAAAACCTTTTAAAACACAAGAACTCATGAAATATAATTTAGGGTTATTTGGGGTACAGGCTTATATTTTCTTGTGGTCCCCAAGGACACAGTGAAATGATAAAGCACTACAATAATTGCTTTTCACACTGATGACTCTGAGGTATTAAAAGGCAGATATATGTTAATTTCTCTAAGCACTGTTTACAAGGACAAACAAAAATACAGTATAGTACATACTGTATAATCTTATTTTTAATATAAATTTGTGTCTAAAGTCTAGAAGGGAGAAACATTAAAATGTTAATTATGATTATCTTTTGGTGATGGATTATGAGCAATTTTTTTGCTTATCTTTATTTTCTAGTTTTCCACAATAAGAGTGGACTATTAAATTACTAAAGAAAAAAATGACATGAATATTGAAATCCACTTTGTGGAGATCCATCAAGATCTGCTAAAAAATATTGTGCTTTTAAATTTCACTTATTTTTAAAATTCACTTTTATGAAATACAATTTGTATTAACTTTAATTAAAGTAGCATGTTCTTAGAATTTTTGACTTAGTGGTTGACAAAAAAATCAAATTATAACATGTTAAGGATGTACCTTAAATACCTGCCTTTTTGCTTGGATCATCTGTGAAGCAGTTTCAATCTCTTAAATAAGTTTAAGAAAAATAAGATAAAGCATATATAAAAAAATGAATGAAGACTACTAGATACAATCACAGAAGATGTAACATACTCTCCCACTAACCATCCATCAGTGTTACTTAAAGAATACTGAGAGACAAACCCATTCATTAGTCTGACTCAGAATGGTGTTTGTTTTGTTCTCTATTTTGCTGACTTCTAGACCTTATATACTATGGCCTGACTCATCTATTTCTGAGAGAATTCAACTGCATATGCAATCTTATACTTATCCCTCAAATCACTTTTTCTAAATACTTTTTATCTCATATTTTAGGTTTTGGTGAATACACATTTACCTCCACTTAAACCTTTTATAATTTTTTTTTCTTCTTGAATCTTTCTCAGATTAAATCCTCCTTTCTTCTCTAAGGATCTTTAACTTTTTAAAGAATATTTTCATAGGAAAATAGTTCCACTTCTTTGATAAATGCAATTTCTTACATGATTCATTATTTGTGTGCTGAAAGCTAGAACTGCATAATGTATTAGGGAGGGAATTTCAAGTATTACCATCTGCTAGGAGAATGTTTTCTAATTCCTGGTATATATATTTTTTCTGATTTCTAATCTTATTCTTGTAATACTCTACAAAAGCACTCTGTTCAGTGCACTAGTAAAAAAGCAATTAATTGACAGCTTAAAGTGCTTCATAAATATAACTGTAATGTCTCCCCCTAAATACCTGGTTCTCCAATTAAACTAGTCTCTTTAGATCACTTCAGTTCTTCTTTTTCATAAAGGCCTTTGTTTAAAAAAAATTTTTTTTAAGTTTATTTTTAGAGAGAGAGCAAGCAGGATAGGGGCAGAAAGAGAGGGAGAGAGAGAATCCCAAGCAGGCTCTGCACTGTGTGGAGCCCAAAGCAGGGCTCAAACCCACGAACCATGAGATCATGATCTGAGCAGAAACCAAGAGTCTGAAGTTTAACCGAATGATCTACCCAGGCACCCCTAAAAGCCTTTGTAACTATTTTCAGTCAAATTGTGTGTGGCTGTCTTTTTGAATTACACAACAAAACCTTATGGGGAAAAAGGGGGCCTTTTTTAAAAAAGTGAATCAAACTTTTCTTTGAATTAAACAGGCACGCGCTCAAAACTCCCAAATCCCGGGGGCACCTGGCTGGCTCAGCTGGTAGAGTATGCAACTCTTAATCCTGGGGTCGTGAGTTTGAGCCCACATTGGGTGTAGAGTTTACTTTAAAAACCAAAAAACCCGGGGCGCCTGGGTGGCTTGGTCGGTTAAGCATCCGACTTCGGTTCAGGTCATGATCTCACGGTCCGTGAGTTCGAGCCCCGTGTCGGGCTCTGTGCTGACAGCTCAGAGCCTGGAGCCTGTTTCAGATTCTGTGTCTCCCTCTCTCTCTGCCCCTCCCCTGTTCATACTCTGTCTCTCTCTGCCTCAAAAATAAATAAAACGTTAAAAAACAAAAAACCCAAACCCAGAACCCATCCACCATTACTAGACTCATGTAAAGACAGAAAGTTGGAATTAGATCAGACTTTAAGAGATTACAGAGATTGCCGAGTCCAATTTTAAATTTCAAAAGACTGATGCCCAAAGAGTGGACATTATCCAAAGGGCTAGTGACAGAGATGGATTTAGAATCCAGGTCACGGGGGTGCCCAGATGGCTCAGTCGGTTAAGCGGCCGACTTAGGCTCAGGTCATGATCTCACAGCCTGTGAGTTTGAGCCCAGTGTCGGGCTCTGTGCTGACAGCTCAGAGCCTGGAGCCTGCTTCGGATTCTGTGTCCCCTGCTCTCTGCCCCTTGCCCCCTAGTGCTGTTTCTCAAAAATAAATAAACATTTTAAAAAAATTATTAGAATCCACGTCACCTGCACGATCTGGTTTTTGTTACTCTCACCATGTAAAATAGACTACAGGACAGATTTCTAACTAGTTCAAAGTAATGAAACAAACCAAAGTAAAACACACACACAAACTAGACTACGCCAAATCTAGTAAGATAAAATGTAATATGTTAAATTCTTACATGAATCCAAAAACTTCTGAAACAAAATGAAGAACCGAATTATTGTAAATTTTTCCTTAAAGGCATGAAGAGATTTTACCATAGCTCCTTAGTAAGTGGGATGAAAGTTTAGAAATTTCTTTTTTAGTAAGCTGAAATCCACAAAATATATTAAACAAGAAATAAAACCACTGATTTTACTGGGTTTGTGTTCAGCTCAACTCTTATTTATGGAATAGTGGAGATAACATGTAATGTATTAAAATGTTAACATTTGAGATACCTATCCTCAATCATTTCTAGTGAAGGAAGTTAAAACTTCTTGTTTTGAAAAGGACTTTAATCTGTAGCTGTGTGAAAATAACCTCAATTTATTGGTTTTAGGGATTTAATTCATAAAAAACATTTTTAAGTATAAATTTCAATTCTGGGCACATGGGATTTTGATATGCAATTAGCTAGAAAATTCAGGTTAACTAAACTCTTATGCCCTAATCAAGCTTTAGAGAATCTCAACATGTATTAAAGTACATACCAGGAGCCAGTGACCACAGTAAGTGCTTTCATGTAATTTCTCAGTTAATTACCCTAATTTAGGCTAGGAGTTATGTTATGTACCTTTACACTAACTCATTTTGGTCCAGATAGATACAATCTTTACATTTGCACTTGCTTATGTAACTCATACAACAGTAGGCCAATACTCATTTAAGAAGCTATAGATACGTATCCTAGTTAGCTAGAAGGGTATCTGGAAACATCTAATACTTAGTCAAAAAATTTCTACATGGAAACCTCAGAGGTGGGCTTTAGGAAATGAGCCTTTAGAGGTCACTCACCATAATCGTAATTCTTTTCTTTTCACATACTGTTGAGAACAGAAAACAGAATTCAGCATCACTGCTGAAATGGAGAGATAACTAAGTGCTAAACCTTAGATATGCAACAGGTAGTTCACAGTACCTACTTCATAAATGTATCTCACGGACCAGAAATGAGTAAGACTTTCTTTTCTTAAAGCTATGCTTGATTTATATAATTATAGCCTTTACAAATAGATCTATGAGAAAATATATAAACTGACATAAAGAGTTCAAATACTTACAGATTAGTTTGCATAATTTTTAAGTATATAAAGCATTTATGATTTATTATTATGGATTTGGAACCCCTTCTGATGTCAAAGCAGTCATTTGAAAGCTTCTGCACTTAAGCTTCTGTCACTGGGTTCTTTTCTTTACATCAGCTATATTGACTGTAGGTCTATTTCCAAACTCCTGAGACTGTAACTGTTTTTCTGTCAGCAAGTGAAATGGCACCCTGAATTGTATAGTACGAACGGTTTTAAAAAGCAGGTCTCATGTATAACAAATGGAACCCCATGCATAAGTCTATTTTCCCTTATACTTATTATTGTGGAATAAGGAAAACTGCTAGGTGAAAGCATGATCTAAAGAAGTAAACCCTATACAAAAAGTAAAGTAACAACAGAAAGATGAATGATGACTGTTAACATCATAAAACGGAATCTCACAACTAAGAGTTAAGTACTAAGTCAGAAACTCTCAACTGTTTGGATCTCTTAAACTCTTAAACCTTATGGAGTACCCCAGAGAGTTTTATTATGTGGATTATGTTTGGCAATACTGACAACAAAAACAGAGACATTTAAAAACATTTACTAATTTGTTTTAAAAATAAGATATAAGTTTATGTAAATATATTTATGAAAAATTTTATAAATTTAGAAAAAAGAGTGGCTCTGTTTTACATTTTTGCAAATCTCTGTAATGTTTGGCTTAATAGAAGAAAACTACATTCTCACATCTTCTTTGACATTCAATCTGTTGCAATACAATATTTTGAAGTACAAGAAGAAAATACAGCCTCACACTGACAAGAAGTTGGAAAAGGAAAAACCCCACAGAACTCTGAAAGGGCTTTAGGAGCCCCTAGAACACACTTGAGAACCACTACTACACTACGTATATAGAAGCTGCTCAAGAAACTTATTCAGTGATATGGACATAACAAAGACAGTTATGCAGGAAACTGTGGGTATAGTATACTACCACAAGTAAAGGAAAATCTTCAAATTCCTCCTTATTACACTGTTAGCATATAAAGGATTAACATGCTAAACATGGTATAAACTATTTTACAACTCAAGGAGACAGATTAAAACCAACCTCACACAGCAAATAATCTAGTTATCATTTCCTGAAAATTAACAAATGTTAATTTAGATGTGCTGACTACACATTTGAATTATTTGGAAAACTTTAAGCACACACATTCATATGTACTATCCCCCCAATAATAACTAGATCTCACAAAATGGACTAAAAATAATCTTAGAAACAGCTGCTTTGGTTTGGGATGATAAAAAAGTTCCGGAAATGGACAATGGTGATGGTTGCATAACACTAAGAAGGTACTTAATGCTATGAATTGTATACATAAAAAAAGGTTAAAATGATGAATATTTTGTCATATATATTTTATAATTTTCTAAATGCATGCAAAAATGAAGTTAAAAAAATTTACATGATAGGACACTTAAAAATTTAAAAGGTCACATTATGAAAGGATTCTTTCCTATGGGGCACCTAGGTGGCTCAGCTGATTAAGCATCCAACTCTTGATTTTGGCTCAGGTTGTGATCACATGGTTTGTGAGACTGAGCCCCACGACAGGCTCTGTGATGACGGTGCAGAGTCTGCTTGGGATATTCTCTCTCTGCCCCTCCCTCCACTAGTAAATGCACTCCCTCTCAAAATAAAAAATACTTAAAAAAAAAAAAGAGATAAAGCTCTATTTTCTATGCTCAATAGTACATTTAAAGTAAACAAAAGAAAACTTTCAAAAAGTAATGAACACCAGCTTTAACTATTAAGGAGAATACCTAAAATAATATAAGAACACTTTAGTTTACTTACCTGCAACATGCTGACTATCTCAACTTTGTTGAAGAAAATAAAAGATGTAAGAGTAGAAAGAAAATTCTCTTCAAAAACGGATGGTGTAGGCAAAATGATGTCCTGAATGTACTGTACCCTGTAAGTCTGATGTATTTTTTGCCTTAATTCAGAGTCTGTTATTGGTATAACTTCCTTAAACTTTGCAGTTTTGGTCAAGAATTCTCTATGCCTTTTTGGCTGAGCCAAAGCAGGGTCATATTCAAGGCATCCCACGACATCCATGATACACTCATCAGAAAACATTACTTCAAACAATGTTGCCTTATTTAGGAATAAGATTCCTCTAATAATTTCATACAAATGATGTAAGCCTTCAGTGTTTTCTAGGTTCTCACAAGCTTGGAACAGCTGCAGTAGTTTTTTAATATAGCCTTCGTTTTCCAAGGCCAGAGCCAGCTTTTCCCTACGGATAGGTGAGGAGAGAACTGAGGTAACTAAGTCAGCAATCTCTTCAAGTTTATTGAGTTCACATGTGGGCAGGTCAATCAGATGACTGGTTTCAGGCATTTCTTCAAATCGTTCTTCTTCTGATTCATCAATGAGGTCCTGTGTGACTTCCACTGATGGATCCTTACCTTGAACCTAAAAACATCCAAGTACAGCTGGTTACCTTAAAATACAAAAGAATTCAAAATTTTGGAAATCAAATCACTGACCACTGGATTTAAGTAAAAAATACCTTGCAAAGAAACATTATTAGCCACATAATCACTGTTAATTAAAAATGAAGTCCACGGTACGTGGGTGGCTCAATCGGTTAAGTGTCCAACTTCGGCCCAGGTCATGATCTCATGGTCCATAAGTTTGAGTCCGCATAGAGTTCTAGCAGACAGCTGAGCCTGGAGCCTGCTTCGGATTCTGGTCTCCCTCTCTGCCCCTTCCCTGCTTGCCCACTCTCTCTCTCTCTCTTTCAAAAATAAACATTATAAAAAAAAAAAAAGAAAGAAAGTGAAGTCTAGAGGGGGAAAACACACCCAGTTTAGAGTCAATTATTGGAAGAGTCTCAATTTCACCTCTAAATTTCCCAACTTATAACTTGAGGTTAATTAACTCTGACCCCTGACAATATATTTATTTCAGCTAATATTACACTGATTTATTTGAGGTTATGTAATAACCATGTGCAGTTTAATAACTTCCCTACATCTACTAATTTTGAATTCTGCTGAAGGTTAACTCTTCTGTGGGGCCCCCAAATTAGGGACGGCTCTTAATGCACCATCCATTGGCCTGACAAAACACTATTAAGTTTAAACCAAACTAAAACCCAACTTCTTGGATATTCAAGAGTGAGAAGATTTCCTCAAATTAATTTTGAAATTCACTTTTGAAAAAATACTTGCTTTTGCTAAGAGCCTGAAATTGTTTTAAAAAACAAAGAATACTGGGGCACTTGAGTGGCTCAGTCGGTTAAGCGTCCTACTTCAGCTCAGGTCATGATCTCACAGCCTGTGGGTTCGAGCCCCGCAACCGGCTCTGTGCTGACAGATCAGAGCCTGGAGACTGCTTTGGATTCTGTGTCTCCCTCTCTCTCTGCTCCTTCCCTGCTTGCACTCTGTCTCTCCCAAAATTAAATAAACATAAAAAAAAATAAAAAATTTTTAAAAATTAAAAACAAAGATTTTTTTTTTTTTAAATTGGCATTTATTTAACATCTGTGATAAAAGCCTCCAAGTTCTAGTATCTAGAAAACACAATGAATAAACAACTGTTTTATGATTCAGGTTGATAGCTCAAGAAAAGCATGGCAAACTTGGGACAAGTTTCCTATAATGACACCTTAAAAAAAAAATTTTTTTTTTAATGTTTTATTTTTGAGAGAGAGAGACAGAATGCAAGCAGAGGAGTGGCAAAGAGTGAGGGAGACACAGAATCCAAAGCAGGCTCCAAGCTCTGAGCTGTCAGCACAGAGCCTGATGCAGGGCTCAAACTCCCGAACTGCAAGATCATGACCTGAGCTGAAGTTAGATACTCAACCTACTGAGACACCTAGGTGCCCCTATAATGATTTCTATAATGACTCTATTTAACATAAAAACTTTACTCTTCATAAATTTTTTCCTAATTCTTAACACAAGAGTGCAATTATCCTCTTTTCACCTCAAAACATCCAAATATCCTGAGATGAAAAAGCTCCACAAATTTCCAAATCTACCAAAGCAACATATGAAAAAAGATCTAAGGACTTATTAGAGAAAGTAGATATACTGATGCAAATAAGAGACTTTTTCTCCTACAGCATGAGCGTACTTCTTTTATTTCTGAGTTCTCAACAGAGGAGCTGGGCTTAGGGAGACTGACACGTAAATGTAGGAGAAAGTTTAAGTAACAAGGTCATAAGAGCAGTTCAGATAAAATGCCATGGAAATTCAGAGGAAGGGAAATTCCTTCCCACTCCTGGGAGTAAAGGGGGTGGTGAAGAGAGAATATAAGAAGAAATCATAAAAGCAGTGGCATTTGGACCTTCAAAGATGGGTAAGATTCAGATGGGGATAAAAGTATCCAAAGTACAAAGGGAATAGAGTCGGAGAGAGAGAAATGTGTGGTATGCATATGGCCAACAGCAAAACTGGAAATGAAGACTAAAGCCAGATTATGGAAAGTCAAGGGAAGTGAATGTGCAGTACTGTCCTTTAGAAAGTAAGGCATCAGTTGTATGGAATAAATTTGAGAATAAAGACAAATTAGGGTGTTATTCTGAAGTCTACATGAAGAACTGAATTTAGATAGTGATGTTGAGACAGATGAGGGACAGGTGTAAGAGAGGAAGAACCACAAATAACTCTATAGTTTTAAATCTGTCATTAAGAAGATTATGGCTCCTTTAACAAAAACTGGGAGCATGGAGAGGAATGGTTAATAAAAGGTCAGTTTTGTTAAGTTTGAGGTGTTTGAATACCCAGCTGGCAACTAAATCTGTGGGCCTACTACTCAGGAAAAATAGGACAGAAAACAGAAATTTGGTATTAGGGTAACTAAGGGTAACCATAGAAACAGAAGTAGAGCATGAGGTAGGGAAGGAAGAAGAATCAGATGTTACAAGGAAAGAATAAGAAGAAATCAGAGGAAGGGTGGCTGGCTGGCTCAGTCAGTGGAGTGTGCAACTCTTGATCTCAGGGTTGGGAGTTTGAGCCCCAAGTTGGGTGTAGAGATTACTTAAAAATAAAATCGTAGGAACAACAAAACAAAAACAAAAACAAAAAGAGGAAATAGGAGGATTCAACTTACACTGCAAATGAATAGTTTGCATATGTTTAAGAACAAAAGCAAAGCTACAGAAGCATTCACTAGGTTATAGTGTGTTTCTACATTATCTAGTATTATCCTTACAAGCTTCCTGGACTCTCTCCTAAATTTAACTCTCACTGACAGATTATATCAGACAGATCTGTCAATCCCACATACATCAAAGTATCTGTCTGGATATCAAGAGTGTTGCTCACTAAGCATTTCTGGTTTTCTCCTTTTTGTGGCACATGAGTTCTTTGCTTCCATGAAGTTGTATGTAGCTGTGTGATTTATTTTGGCCGATGAAATGTGAGCGAAGTGTCATGTGTAACTTCTGGGAAGACCTTCTAAAAGCCATTGTTCTGATTTGCTACCTGTCATTCTCACATTGCAATTAGCTTGAAAGTATCAAAATCAATTCTCTATCAGCCTGGGTCTCTGAGTGGCTCTGATAAGCACAGCCCCCTCTTATCCAACTCTAACCCTCATTCATCAAATAGCAGTAAGGAAAAACAAACTACTGTTGTGATAAGCCACTATTTTAGGATTTTGTTACTATAACACAATCTGGGGTTGCTCAGCTGGTTGGGTGTCTGACTTCTGGTTTTGGCTCAGGTCATGAGCTCACAGTTCGTGAGATCAAGCCCTACATCGGGCTCTGTGCTGAGCATGGAGCCTGCTTGAAATTCTCTCTTTCCCTCTCTCTCTGGTCCTCCTTTGCTCTTGCTCCTCATTCTGAGTAAATATTAAAACAAAAAACAAAAAAAAAAAAAAAGGAAAGAAAAGCTTTAAAAGAAAAACAAAACCCACAATCTAACCTTAACATTCTTAAAGTCAGTCAACTACTATGCTGAGTGGGTGCATAAAAAATTTACACTATCAGTAGGGTTCTCAACAAAAATGTTTTTTTCCACACTCCTATCCTACATCCTTACATTTGCTGCTTTAATTTTTTCCCCTTTTTAAGTGTCAAACACTATTACTTTCCCCTTTAAGTCTCAGAAGAGAGACTTTTCTCCTTTGAAAAAGAGATCACCAGTACTCAACATACACCCAACATCCTTCTTCTCCATCTTACAACTTATCTTCACTCATTTCCATCATCTCTTTCAAAGAAAATGTCCCTATCCTACCATTTTCTGAGGTTAAAACTTCCATATGCACTTTTGATTTTATGTTTTCTGAAAGATACACACACACACACACACACACACACACACACACACACACACACACACAGAAATTATCTTTGCTCTTCTTGTAATTTATTGCTCTCTGAGCCGTCACACTTTTCAGAGAGGAGTTCTACTTTCTCATTATAAGGTGTTAAAAAATAACTGTGTAATGTTTTTGTTGAAATTGTTTTTTCAAAGGTTAGCAATGATCTCTCAGAACTGAAGAGTAAAATATATAGTTCTGTGGAACACCATGCAGTAATGACGAGCAATAAACTAACTGTATATTCAGCAACATGCATAGATTTAAAAAGTACAGTTTAAAAACTCAGTTGTTTAGCAAAAAATTAAACTTCTTGGACCAGGAGAGTGGCCAAATCTAATGCCCCTTCCAAAGGCGTTTGGCAGAAGTTTCCAAAGGCAGAAAAGTGTGAGTAAAAATCACTAGCAAATGGGTAGAAGAAATAGTAACTAAGGGCAAAGGAATGAATAAATGGGTAAAGCAACAAGAAGCATCCAATATTAATACTAGTGCCTCAAGAAAGGATCAGAGCAAGAAATGATATTCTCTTAGCTCAATTTTATCAGATGCCTGGAAGGGTAAAAACCATATGTTTGCCAAGATCACCTATTCTTGGGACTTGACAAAGTTGAATGGAGGCCTGTAATTAAACCTGATGAGTTACACCACTCTGGGAGACATTTTGTCATATAATATAATGATACACTGAAACAATTGTTAGTGACCAATTGTACAGTCTGGCTAGTAACGTGCCAGACTTGTATTTTTCAGATACATCTACTACCATACCACAATATGGTGTAATACTAGCATTGTTGATCCAACTACCCTATGTACATAAGCCTCATGGTAAAATTAGTATTGATGATCAAATGTATTGGGAGACTGAGTTAAAGGCTGCTCAACATGAATGCTGATAGAAAATGACTGGCAGGAGGAAGAAATGGATTTTGTAAACCACCAGTTAATTTCTATGTGAAACACTCCTGTACAAGTATATCATAAGGTACAAATTACAGATCAAGGAGGAAAATGAGTAATCAAATCAGTATAAAAATATAAAAGGTAAATCATGGCTTTATCAGACAAATTAGTTGTTTCTTAAATCCAGCTCTACTCCAGGACTGCTCCTCCAAATACTAGGCATATTCATACTGATAGTTGCTCTGTCATATAAATGCTATACTAAATACAGACATTTAGAGAAATATGATCATTTTGTTGAGAGAGTCTTGGCAATGGACCAAGGGGTGTCCTTTGCAATCAAGGATTAGTCTTGCCTAAAGGGATCTGGCCCTTGCCTAGCTCCTAAGAGGTAATCTCTAAGCACTCTGAATATCCTGTTTGATGTGTACCTGGGAGGCTTGGGCTATGCCAGATATGCCCTGTGTGGGTAACTAGGTGGTTTATAGTGGAAGTCTTGGGCCACATAGTATCAGCTCAACCTCTGGAGGTGCTGGAAACTAAAGTCTGCCACAGGGCAGTCAGCCTGCTTATAGGAATAACACCCAATAAAAATGCTGGACACAAAGGTTTAGGTAAGCTGTTCAGGTCAGCGATACTATGTGCAGGTTGCCACACATCAGTGCAGGGAGAAGAAAGTGCTGTCTGCCTAAGTATCCTAAAAAAGAAAACTGGAAGTTCATGCCTAGACCCCGCCCTATGTGCCTTTTCCTACTGGTAATTTTAATCTGTATCACTTTGTTGTAATAAACTGTAATGATGAATGTAACAGCTGTGTGGAGTTCTGTGAGTCTTTCTAGTGAATTAGTGAACCTGCCTGGTCGAGAGACCTCCTGAACTGCATGAGTGAAAACAGTAAGAAATAAATTTCAGCAAAAATTTCTAGGACAAATGTACAAAGTCTTTAAGAATACACATATATCCAGAAACATATATTATACAGTACATTCTGAGGTGAGGGGAGGGGAGAAATGGAGTAGGCATAACCTAATGTGATGATCACTGGTAAATACTATCTACCACACAAATTTATGTTCTAGAAGAAATGTAATTCAACATTCTAGTTCTAAAGAAGATGTTTACCTTCTATTTTATTCACTTATTCTTTAAATATGTATGGAGTACACACATAACATGTGCCAGGTGCCATGCTGGTATACTGGAGGAGGGAGAATACAAAATACCACTTTTCAGGAATTTATAGTAAAAAGGTTAGTTTTTATATACTATTAATATTCTGAACGGTGTTATAAATGTTATAGAAAAGTAATCTTGTCCTTTTATTTTGAAAGTTTAATATCCTTTGTTATGCTTTCATTATTTTTATGGATCAGTTTTTTCCTCCATTTTTGTGGATGAGTGCTTGCAGGATTCAAATTTATTGAATCTAGAACAGAGCAGCAAATATTAGTGGACTGCATATGTCTAAGTCTGCAATAGAGGTCATTTTTAGGTCTTACATTTCACTTCAAAGAAAACTTTGCAAACATAAAATTCAATCTCAATCTATGGAGCGCACACAAGAAAAAAAAGGTAAATATTAGGACCTTCTCATCATCACCATCTGTAGGTTTAAAAATGGGAAACCATGACAGCAAAATAGTAGCAAACCAATCTGGATTATATTCTTATGTATATTTTACAAATTAAAGCAAAAATCATATTTAGCAGTGTTTTCCTCTATTCATCAATGGAAGTTCTATTTAAAACCATATACTAATAATGCTCCCGTAATACATGATACACACATAGTAAAATATGAGGTGGAAAGAAACAAACCCTCTAATTCCAGTTTAGCTTTGTGACCCAGAGCCATCCGTCAAATAAGCTTTATATGGAATGGGAAGATTCACATTATACTTTCTTGGGCTACTTTATTGCACTGTGTGGCACTGTTCCTAGGAGGACTAAGGAAAAAAATGACTGTGGTCAGATGCATAAAGTAACTTAAGAACCTTCAGGGATCAGAATCACTAGAATGAAAAGCTGATAGAAGTGAAAATGACAATAGATAAAAAACACTGTAAGAGAGTATTATGCTAGGCAACCACTAAAACACAGTGATTCCATTTACAGAATAGTAGTTAAAATTAATGTTATGATTAACTTAAAATTCCAGTTACCAGATATTAGAGACTAGTTTGCTTAAGGAGACATAATTACTAAATGTAATGTGGTATCTTGAATGGGATCTTGGAAGAGAAAACAGAAATCTGAATACAGTATGGCCTTTAGCTAATAAATGTATGACTAATAATAATGAATAATAATGTATGAATATTTGCTCATTAATTGTGACTACTGTATCCTAGTATAAGAGACTATTAATAGGAGAAAGTGTGCGAGAAGGTGTTAGGGAGGGGAGTACATAGAAACTCTGTATTTTCTACTCATATTTTCTGCAAATATGAAACTTCTAAAATAAAAACTTAATTAAAATAAGCTCCAGTTACCTGAGAGTTATCACCTCTTATATTCTGCTATACTGTAAGCTCTTTAAGAACTGAAGTCATGAACACTTTTGTTGCCTTCTTCAATTTTTAAAAAATACTTTTAATCTTTATTTATTTTTGAGAGAGAGAGAGAGAGAGTGCGGGGGGTGGGGGGGGGGGGGAGGGAGGGCAGAAAGAAGGAGAAACAGAATCTGAAGCATGCTCCAGGCTCTGAAGTATCATCAGCACAGTCCAACGCGGGGCTCCAAACCACAGACCAGGAGATCATGACCTGAGCCACCTAGGCGCCCCCCTTTTTTTTTTTTTTTACATTTTTAAAGTAAATTTCATGCCCAGCAGGAAGCCCAACTCAGGGCTTAACTCACAACGCTGAGAACAAGAGTTGAATGCTTAACCAACTGAACTATCCAGGCACCCCAGAAGATATGAGCACTTTTGATGATTAGTGTCTGGCACACAGTATTCATAAACATTAGGCAAACAGGTGACCAAAGATTAAGGAAAAACCTCAAGGATTTAGAGCATAATTAATCTTTTTTTTGTTTTTTAAAATATCCTGACCTTTTATTATGAATATATACTATAAAAATCTAAAGTGGTAAAACATTCTCTCTCCACATTTTTTAAAGTTTATTTATTTATTTTAAGAAACAGAGAGAGAGGGATAGTGCGAAAGGGGGGAAGGCAGAGAGAGAGGCAGAGACAGAATCCTAAGTAGGCTTTTTGCTCTGTCAGCGCAGAGCCCAACATGGGGCTCAATCTCACAAACCATGAGATCATGACCCAAGCCTAAATCAAGAGTTGGAGGCTTACCAACTGAGCCACCCAGGCGCCTCCCTCCACATTCTAATATATATCTTCAGGTAACAAGAAAAAAAAAATAAAAAATGCACACTTAAGTTAAACATTATTAAAAAACAACAACAACAACAAAAAAACCTTACCTGACAGATTTTTTCCCAAATCTCATCGCAGCCAGCTTTTTCCTGAAAACTTAGAGCCAGATCATAGTTCTCAGCCTCTGACCAAACAATTAATGTATCCTGTTTAAAAACAAAGATTTCTACATCACCATACTAGAAAAGCTAGAAAAGAAATAACTACGAAGTATAAACAGAAATCAAGAGGACAGGAAACAGTACAGCGATGACAAATGCTCTCTGATAAGTGCAAATAATGCATACTCAATTGACATCATGTAACTGTATTTTGTTATCCTTTGAAACTTTAGTAATACACTGGCAATGGAATAGCTTTGGTACTAAAATGATATTGAGCAATTTTCTAAAACAAAAAATATTAAAACGGGTTAGCCATCTGGTTCATGTACTAAGATCATGTTTAACAGAAAGTCTAGCCATTTTTGGCCAAACTGTAATGTAGACACTCTAATCATCTACATCTTTGGTTTCTAGAAAGTCAGCTATTTCACCCACTAACCACCTACCACCTACAACTTTATCTTTTCCTTTAACCTGGTTGTCAACTGGTTGCAAGCAGACTGACTAATAGCTGAGAACAATTTAGTTTAACCCTTTCTACTTTTGCCCCCCTCTCCTGAATCTGGAAAAGCCTTCAGGATATGAAGGAATTCAAAACAATGATGAAATGAAGATACTCTAAGTCCTACCAATAAGTTGTTTCTTATTGTTAATAAGTCTAGCACCTATTTCAGCAGCTTAGGTTGTAAAAAAATTAAGAACCCCAGGGTTAGATGTTTTTCTACAAATGTTCTTAATTGTATACTTACCAAAAAGTTAATTACACTTTTTGGAAAAAGCTGTCAACCCCTTTATTAAAACTAAAGTTTGGGTTTAAATTAAAACATGGACAAATTTAAACACAAAAATCGTAACGCAACACTGAAATGAAATGCCAATTTTTAAAAGATATATAATAATTGAATATGGCTAAAACTTTGATTTTTAGAAAATACACACTTGAAAACATACATGAGTTTATATCCCAATTGTCAAGTATATAATGTACAAAAATACCTTATAATTAAGAATTATTCACCTAATACTTCTGATTATGATGTGATATGAAAAAAATGTAAAACTCAAAGTAAGCTGCAGATTTACAAAGTCTTCAGAATGAAAACACTTCAATATTTTGATAGCTCTAATCTGTAAGTGAAAATATCCTTCAACTAACCCAGGCCTTAGGTTTTTTGTTGTGTGATCAGGTAAGAAGAACAGCTGGAAAGCTGTGTTCTTGCTTCTGCCTAGCTATACTTCCTGGAAGTCAAATTTGCCACCAGGTATTCTAAAATTTCATCATGTGACTCCTTTCATGTAAAAACCTTCTGTGGCTCCCACCATATACAAAAGAGGTTTTGAAATATTTTAAAAAATCCAGCAGAACTCTTTTTACAAACAAAATTTTACTAAGAATCTTTATTTAGAAAAAGATAAAGACAGAGCTCCTCTGGTTAAAGCACTAGGACACACATTCAGGCTCCATGTACTTTCCTCAACCCAAGTCAACTTCTTAGAGCTCTCCTCAAAACAGCTTCATGAACAATGATCTCCAAAACTTTTTTGTGTCTCTCAAATTACTTAACCATTATATTCAGATATACAGTATTAGCAAACCAATACTTTACAAAATATACAGTAAAACAGAAATAAAAAGCCTTAAATAAAGATAAAATAAGCAGTATTTTTAAATGTTTGAACGGTTATGGTTCCATACCCTTATTAGTTAACATTTTAAGACCCAGTATGTACCTAGAGCACAGTAAACCCACAAATGACAATAGATACAAGCTCCTATTTAATGTCACCCTTTTAATAATTCTGAATTTTGGGGGAGGGGCGACTTCTTGTGAGATCTATTTACCACTGTTTCTGCATTGTCACCCGGCTCACAGATTAAACTAAGAGTATAAATGTTAGCTTTACCATTACCATGTTAATTTGCACTTTTATCACTTTTTCAACCCTTTTTACGACATGTGTTCATTTTGTTAGGGTTACACGTCAGTTTAAATTCGTAAATAAAAACATCTGTGCATACCGGCTACTATAATTCACAGTAGTTACGGGGCACTTTTCATGGAAGTGTTACCCTTAAAAGGTATCTCTACATATATTTTTTACTTCTGACCACTTATCAAATATAGGCAAAACTTAGTTTCTTTTTTTGATTAAAATATATAAACAGGTTTCTTCTTAAATTTCCAAACTTTATAATGTACATTCATTTTGGAGATCACTAGTACAACAGGATAAAATCCAAAATCCTTTATCCAGGTATCTAAGGCCCTTTCCAATTTGGTTTCAATCTATCTTCTGAAAGAAAGTCTAGGTAAGCAATGAAGTCTGATTTAAGGTAATTAATTGAGTCCCCTTCTTCACCATCATTTTCTTGTTTGTTTCTTCCCCAAGCCAGGCAAAACCCAGAAACTAAATGGGATTTATATTCAGAATCCTTTTTCAATGTAAAGAGGACTGACATTGAGAGATGGTTAAAAATTCAGACTCCCATGCTTCTCCCTTGGGAACAGGTCTGGGTGAATCCCAAGAATCCCTATTTTGAAGAAGGGCCTCAGGTTATTCTTTTGATAAGTCAAATTTGAAAACATCACCTAAGCGCCTAAGTGTATCTCTGGTTGGCTGACAGAAGATGGGAAACTGCTATCACAGCAGGAACCTTCTAGCTGTATGAAATCTACTCAAAGTGAGTAGCAAATCCCATCCTTCCTTCTTCCCCTCCCAGAACCCTACTATCTCAGTCAAAAAATAACCGTAAGAAGTACTTCTTAGAACTGCTTGTTTTGAGTATCACAGTAAAAGCTCTTAGGTGAGAGAGCACAAGGCTGGCACGAGACTAGTTAAAATAAAATACAAAATGTTAAATGGCAGAGTTTTCCACATATCCAAAAAGTCTCCCACATCCAAAAAGTCATGTTCAATTTTTGTAATAACGTCTGTTTTCAACCGCTGTGCTCTTTGTGTTCTAGGTTTTGCTCATTTGTGTGTAGCACACATATCTTTGGGACATTATTAATGCCTGTTTAAACCAAGAGAAGCTTAGAGTTTTCCTCTACCAACGAAACATTTAGTCACCACTATGTCCCTATGGAAATCAGATTTAAAATGAGCCTTCAGGGAGAACAGAAAAAGTCGGTTATACTTGGTTTGGTCCTTTAAAAAAATAAGAAAGGTGATTATGTCTAAGCCAAGACGGAAATAAGACATGAGCTAGAAAAGCTTGACAATTTAGCATTTACTGAATCAGATTTTCACAATGTTGTTTTATGAGAAATGCTCATTTTCAATCTTAAATATTAAAAACACATTCTTGAGGTGAATATTAAGCCAAAATTTCTCAATAATCCAAGGCCTAAATGACACTTTAGAATTCTAAAACTTGGTGCTTAACATCTTTTCTAGGGAAAGGGTTATCAGTTTTTACATTATATTCACAAAGGCATTTGTGACACATTTAAAACAGTCTAACAAACCAATGGATTATTGGTTTGTTTTCCTCCCCAGTACATTAACATGAATAAACTCTGCTCATGAAATATTTGAGATCCTATTGCTTGTCAGACTAACCCTATCTTTGTCCCAACAGCTATGACAAAATTCAATATACACAGAGCTGAAGTTTTTCTTTTTCAACGTTTTTTTTTTTTTTTTTTTTTTTATTTATTTTTGGGACAGAGAGAGACAGAGCATGAACAGGGGAGGGGCAGAGAGAGAGGGAGACACAGAATTGGAAACAGGCTCCAGGCTCCGAGCCATCAGCCCAGAGCCTGACGCGGGGCTCGAACTCACAGACCGCGAGATCGTGACCTGGCTGAAGTCGGACGCTTAACCGACTGCGCCACCCAGGCGCCCCATAGAGCTGAAGTTTTTCAAAAGGAACGTTATTTTTTAAGAAAAAGGAGAATAGAAATACCAGATTTGGAGAATTCAATTTGCAGATTTAAAATCAATTTAGAAGTCTGAAAATGAGTGAGATTAACCAGACATATAGTGCAACATAACATCTAGCTCTCTAGTAGTTCCTAACAGTAGTTGACCCTAACTTGTTCTGAGATGGATTTTTAAACTATACTATCGTATATATAACATATAGTCCAAGGTACACATGATGACGCTGCTAAAAAACAGTACTAAAATCTTCCTAAAATCTGTGATATATTTGGATATAATGGGAATAACCCCAGACTAGAATTAGGACCTGGGCATCACTCACAGTTTCACTGTCCGCTATTTCTGTGACTTTCAGCAAAGTATTTAACCCCTTTGATTCTTCTTTCCTCATTGGAAAAGAGGATTATGATGAGATTATTATGACTATAGGTCTTTCATTGAGCTTATGTGTGAGATACTATGCTAAAGCATTTTTTATACATTAATTCACAACTATTACATGATGTAGGTAGTACCTCCATTTAAAAGATAAGATTCAGAGAAAATCTGCTCAAAATTATAATGAAATAAATACCTTATTCATGTCCTTGATACTATGCCCCATAAAAAACGTGAACAATTCTAAAAGAACACAAAGTTCTTAACAACTTGCTTCCCAACCTTTTGCCCTGCAGCATTATATTTATGTAGGTTACCTGTCCGAACCTCTATATAAAATCCCTCTCCATCTGATTTCCAAGGATTCCTTAGTCTCGTTCCAAACCACCACCACCTAGAATATACCTGTACTCATGACTGCCCAATCTTTCCAACATAGTAATTCATGTCCTCCACTTGTGCTCCTGATCTATAGCCAGAGTGGGCTCTATTCATTACACATTCATGCTATTATCTTAACTCAGCATTCAATATTATAGAAATATCCCTTACATTATATACTATACTCCTTACCTTAGTCTATTCCCCACAGTGCCTCTCAGGTAAAACCCCAAATCCCTAATTTTACTGGTTTATTTTGCCAACTAAGAGATACATTGTGACAATTTTCACCTCTACATTTAAAAAAACCTTTTTTTAATGTTTTTTCATTTTTGAAAGAGACACAGTTCAAGCAGGGGTGGGGCAGAGAGGAGGAGGACACAGAATCTGAAGCAGGCGCCAGGAGCTGAGCTGTCAGCACAGAGTCCAACGCGGGGCTCAAACTCACGGACCGTGAGATCATGACCTGAGCCAAAGTTGGACGCTTAACTGAGTCACCCAGGCGCCCCTCACCTCTAACTTTAAAAAAAATTTTTAATGTTTATTTTTGAGAGAGAGAGAAAGAGAGTGTGAGTGAAAGGGCAGAAAGAGAGGGAGATACAGGGTCTGAAGCAGGCTCCAGGCTCTTAGAACTGTCAGCAGAGAGCCTGATGTGGGGTTCAAACCCACTAACTGAGATCATGACCTGAGCCGAAGCTGGATGCTTAACCAACTGAGCCACCCAGGGACCTATCACCTCTACCTTTAGCACAGATGTTCTTCTAACTACAACCTAGAAATAGTCTCAATCTTTCACTTGCAGGATATGAACAGCCATTCATTGACTCTCCTTTTGTTACCAAAATTCTATTCTCCCTTGGTTTCAAGACAACACATTTTTCTGATTTTCTACTCTTCCAATTGCGTATTCTTCCTCTTAACTAGATCTTCTTCCTAATTACCAAACACCTAACCCAGCAGCATACCCTGTCAATTCTATCTTCAATATGTATCTCAAACCCATCCACCTCTTTCTATGTCCACTGACATTACTCTAACCTGATTCAACATTATCTCTTGCTTGAATTATATTGTAATCTCTCAACTACTCTCCCAGTTATTGCACCTCTTCAATTCCACACATTTTTGCTTTAGTTTGGATCATGTCACTGCTCTGCTGCAAATTTTCAAAAACTTTCAAATGCACTTTAAAAATCTAAACCAGTTAGTTACAAACCCATAAGCAGCACTCAACCAAGTATTATTGGATGAATGAATAAATGTGGACAATTCAACAAGGCTTGGTCTTATGCTTTATTCTTTTCTCGATTTCTATCTACTCCCTTGAAAGAGGTCCCCTCTTACAGCTAAAAGTAGCAATGATTCTCAAATTAGAATCTTTCATACCAACTCTTACTGTCTCTAGTTCAGTCGTTCATTTTAAGACATTTACAATTATCTTTTTTAAAAAAAAAATTTTTTTTTTAACGTTTATTTATTTTTGAGACAGAGAGAGACAAAGCATGAACGGGGGAGGGTCAGAGAGAGGGAGACACAGAATCTGAAACAGGCTCCAGGCTCTGAGCTGTCAGCACAGAGCCCGACGCGGGGCTTGAACTCACGGACCGCAAGATCATGACCTGAGCCGAAGTCGGCCGCTTAACCAACTGAGCCACCCAGGCGCCCCTACAATTATCTCATCATCATTTCAAAGCCTAAGTCGGGGGGAGAGAAGGTATAAAACAGTATATAGTATGCTACCAATTATGCCAGTAAAGGGGAAAATATATATGTGATTGCATGCCTACTCATTCACACATGCGTAAGACCTCTAGGAAGATATGCAAGAAACTGGTAATACTGGTGGCCTCTAGCAACGGAAAGCATATGGATGGAGTCCAGGGTGGGAGAGACTTCACCAAATACTTTCTGAATTTTTAACGATGTGACTGTATTATCTACCCAAAATAGTTTTTTGTTTTTGTTTTTTTTTTAAATAAACAAGCCAATAACCAAATCATTAATGTAAACCTTTCTTCTCAACTTCTCAGTTCCTGGAGAGAACCATCATTTTCCTGGCCCCAAGACTCTAAACACTTCTAGTGACCCTTGATTCCTTCTCTTTCATATTTAATCATTCACCAAATCTTCCAGCACTTTCTTGGAAATACTAGAGCTCTTTTTCTTCTTTCTAATTCCATTTACTATACTGCAACAGACTTTAATTTTTTCTGCATCTGAATTATAGTAAATAGTCTTGCTACTCCAAAGCTGTTTCCCTTTCCACCCCCAATTCATTATCCACGACACTGCCACACTTGCTTCCCAAACACGGTATCACTTTCATCATGTTAAACCCCCTCCTCAAGAATCTATAATAGCTCCTGTTTAGCTAAACAAATGTAAAAATAAGAAACCTCTGTTGCAAAGAGGCTTAATAACTTTTGTGTCAGGTGTACCATTTCCTTCAGCAGACAGGACCAGGGAGAGTGAAATTTTTCCTAATGATTCTAACTCAAATCTTCCTTCTTTAATTTTCTACTGCCCGAGTCTGTGGAATAAATTGTTTTTATAAATTTTGTGTTGGCATATACATGCTGTATAATCTCAGTCAAGAAACTTGACCTTTCTGGGCCTTAACTGCCTTATCTGTGGAATGCTTTCATGGGCTTTCAATAAGGACTAGATTAAAACCATTTATCAGTTGTTTTATTATCATAAGGTAAATGTTTCACCTGTTATTATCTTGTCTCCCAAAAAACCCATGGGGACTTCCTTACACTTCTTTCCTAAACCCAATTAACACCCAATGGTATTACATATAAAAGGGTACACATCCCTATGACTCTGCTTTTGATTTAGTCAACATCAGTAGGGCTGATTCTAAATAACTTAAAGTTTTCATATGTATCATCAGGCACTTTATTTCATGTTCTACTGCCTACAGTAATCAAGAAAGTGTTGTGAATCAATGATGACCTATTGATATGGGGTCATTTCACATTCAACTCAACTCATTCTAACTTATTTTGAGCCCATAAATCAGAACTTGGCTCATTTTATAACTGTGTAATGTTAAAAAAAGAATGTTAAATAATTTTCTTTGAATTTATCCAATGCATTCTGTAGCAATACGTCCTATAAACTATGAGCATGTCATTCACTCTAGTCTTTTTAAAATTAAAAACCCACTACTGATCAATATATTTCATATAAATTTTGGAAATGAATACTTTTCTGGGCCAATTTATTGAATAACTTAAATGATGACATTAAAAAATATAATTCTAATGAACACAGAAAAACATCTATGTGTTTGGAAAGCTCAATTTGTATAATCTGGCAAAAAGTACAAAATGAACAATGTTTTGGTGAAAAAATGAAAAACTGTTATGTACAACAAAGTTTAAAACAATCCCTAAATTGCTCATTGATTCTATTAGAAAAGTGTACTCAATTTAAACAAAAATAAAGAAAATAAAACAAGTGACCCTATTTACACATTTTTCAATTTTAGATACAGAGCTTTTCCATATTACTGTCAGTGCCAGTGTTCTCTTATACTTTAATGTTCTTTAGTAAAAGTAATTCATTTAGAAAAAGGTTCTTAAAAATCCTAACGTTATATATTTAAACATGATGAATTATGGAAAACATTTTCCCAACAGCATGAATTTTTTAAAATAAGTACATTTTTCTCCAATACTTTAGCTTTCTAGGAGAGTAATATTACAAAGAAAGATATGTTTTAAAGTTTCTAATGAACCATCATGTATTTCTGGACTAATGTTGGAGGACTATTTTATACACAAACCACTATCACATGTGATCTTTTCAACAGCAACAGTTAAAGAATCTTATACACAATCTGAAAAGAATCCACATTATAATTAATTTGTAGGGAGTCACATTAAAAACATAGTTCCTCAATATTTTACATTCATACAGATAGGAGGGAAAAAGATTGCAAATTGGAATTTCTTTGCCCACAGGCAAAGCAGCAAAAAAAAAAAAAAAAAAAAGTACAAAACAAAAAAGGTAACTATCTGGTAAAATTCAGTGCAAAGACAATCATCTGCTTGGTTGACTTAGAAATTAAATTTACTTAAGTATCCAAGTTGTAGGAAACATTTTCAAGTGTTCAATACAGGACAAATGTTTGGTTCTCCATCACAAAGACACATAATATTTTCTAAGCAATAAGAAAAAAACATTAATATTGAAAAATTAAGTATTTCAAAGAAGTGGTTAAGAATATATTGCACATGCAAAACAACAGTTTAACAGTAAGATTTTTACTAATAATGAGCTGTGCAACAGACATGTTGTCACTCCTCCAACTGCGAATTGTTTATTTCTGGGCATCCAAATTTTCACTGACCTTGAAGAAAGTAGGTATTGATGGTGTGAATATAATCCTAAAGTTACTTATCTTTTCCTAGAAAACTCTGCCACATTCATTTTACACACCACACCCACCTAGAAATAATCTAAATGTCTAATATTGAATACTACACAGTTAAAAAAAAAAAAAAAACAAAACCCGAAAAACTAGATCTACATTGTTAATATCAACAAATCTTCAAATTAACTGTTGAATGAAAAATGAAAATCCAGAGTACATGTAAGAGTATGAGATCAACTGTATAAAGTTTTAAAACACATAAAAGACTACATATTATTTATGAGTACATATGCAGAAAAGGTATATAAGCATGTACAGAAATAATACATCAATTTCAGAACAATGGTTACCTACAGGTAGGAAGGAGAATGGATAGAATGAGATGGGGGTACAAAGGGGACTTTAACTCTATCCACAATGTTGAACATTACAAAGATTTGAAACAAATATGGTATAATGTTAACACTTTAAATTTGGTGGTTATACGGACACACATTATATTTTCTGTACTTTTCAGTTTTGAAATATATAATAATAAAAATGCAAATATTCACAAAAGAAAAGGTTCAAGCACTGCTGCCATTCCAGATTAAATACCTGGGCACACTAAAAAAAAAACACAGGTTTTTCTCTTCCCAATAAGACAATAAATATTAATAGAAAACATTACATGACTGGCAATGTACACTTTTATAAAGTATCACACCACTGCTTATATTAAAAATATAGAATTAAAGAACAGGATTTAAATGCTTCTACTTCAAAAACTCTACTTTTGCTGCAGTCAAACGATCAAATTTCACACCACAAACAGGTTTTCCTCGCTTTAAAGAGTGTCCCTTTGAATTTTCTTATATGCCATTTTCTTTAAATGTGATTGAGAATAAAAAGGCTTAGTGTACAGGGTATAAAAGATACCTGGCTATCTGTAGTTAAATAAGACTAATGAATACACTATATTCTAACATAAACTAACACTGGCTCAATTCAAAGGTAATAAATTACTGCCAGTACAAAAACTTTCACTTTTGTTTCAAACTTTTGACCTACCAGGGAAATACAGTGTGTAACTCTGTTTACCAAACATGTTTTATCTTATCAGGAAAATTTTCCCATCTTTGTAACATTAATACTTTCTTGATCACAGATGAAGTCTTTCAAATTAAAGATAAACTACTTGCCTGTTGTTTTTGATATGCAGTGTTTGGATTTATCTTTGATTCCAAGAGTAGTGATCCTGAAAGATAAAAAATAATATTTATAAGTTTCAATTTACAAAACCTGATTAAAGTATCAGAATATAAATTAAAAAAAAAACAAAACAAAAAACACTTCTGTTCTCTTCCCTTATCTAGAGATGTGAAGTAATCAAATGTATTATGATTCACATTTTTCTCTCCAGATCTGGGCTTCCTATTTAATTTAGAACACACCATCTTATCCCCATATGCCCTTAAAGGAAAAAAATCCTCTTAGGATCAACATTCAGACCCAAAATGTAAGGAGGCTAGATGTCCATTCAAGTTTTATTGAAATGAAAATTTTAAGATCTAAATGACTACTTGAAGCCAAACTCTTTTTAACAAAGTTATTTTATTGCTTTTCCATTTTAACAAATAAAACAAATTACAAAGGACAACAGGAATCTAAGTAGTTAGTACATAAATTACAGAACTGCATTTATCCTTTTCTCCTTAACAAAAGGAAGGACACTTCATGTAGAAATAAACGTCCACAACTATTTAAAATAATAGGGAGAGTGCGAGAGTTCAAAATACAATAAATCTAAGATTGTTATTTTTCTACTATCTGGACACAGCTGGTCAAACAGAGGCGTTCAGATTACAACGAGAATGGTTTTAATTACGACTCTACATTTTATAATTTAAAAATACTTCACATGACTCCTACAAAAAAATCAACGGATAAACGTTTACAATCTGCTCTGGTGTCCTAACTTGTTTAGGTTGTAAAGTATCCACTTTTTCATGGCAACCTCTACAAAGGCAGCCTGGAGGGATCCCCGACATAGATATGCTTGTGCGTGCATGTATCGTGGCAACAGTCTGCAATAACTGCAAAAAAAGGTGCCTTTTGGTTTTCCCTAGCACCTGTCGACTGGGGCGAACGGGATTCGTTAGTAAAATGGGTTAACAACAACAACAACAACAACAACAACACTGAGAAAGTAAAGTTTTACTAAGACTTTTGAAATAGACAAGTAATTGGGTAAGAAAGCAAAAATTAAGTGTGTGGGGGGGGTGTCGTCAGCTCCCTAGGGCGAGTAAATAACTACTCTGTTTTCTCATTACTTCCTCTCTTCTCACTCGCCCCTTTTCAAAGGAGGCGAGACTGGAGAGGAAGGGGTCAAATCCTTAATAGGGATAGGAGGCGGGGGAACAGCATCAGCGTCTGACTGAGGGTAAATCCGGACAAAGTAGTTTGTTTTTACCGTACAGAAGTGCAGGCACAAAACCAATGCGCTGTCCCAAGATGTGGCAGTAACAGTACCCGGCCCAGGGCCTAAACACCAGGGCTTTGCCCAAACCGGAGGCACTGACTGTCCCCTATTCTATGTTCCAATAACCTTACCGTCGGACTCAGCCCGAACCAGCAGCGACATCCCCTTGAGCTCCTCTACGTAAGTAGAGGAGACGTGCCCGGTGCCTCGGTCGTCCCATTGACGGTCTTCGTTGAGGGTATAGACCTTCACTCGCCGCCGCGTATCCGACATGGTGGCTGCTGTCCCCTCCGCTCCAGCCGCTGCCTCCTCGCTCACGTCGTCCGCGCCCCTCACTCTTGAGAGACGGTTGCGGCGGAGGCGGCAGCGGCGGCGGCGGCTCCAGAGAGGCCCGAGTTCACCATGGCTCCCAAGGTTCAGTCGCGGGAAGGGGCAACAAGAGTCACCGAGACCTCTCCGCCCGGAGACCCGGTAACCTCTCACTTCACCCCCGCACACACCCACCCTCCCTCCCTTTACCCCCCAGAGCTCGCTCGCTCTCCCGCCGCCGCCGCCGCCGCGGTAACTACTACAGATCCGCCATCTTGTAACCCGATTCTCTAAGCCTTTCTCTTCCTCCTCCAGCAGGCTCGCACGGGCTGTCCTAGCAGGGGCTACGGCGGCCGACGAGTCCAACACGCGGCACTTCTGCTTTCCGCACGCTCTTCCGAGCCCGCAGTGCTCGGTGTTCTCGCGAGGCGGTTTACTGGACCGAAGTGGGAGGGTCTACGTGCAACTTCCTCTTCTCTCGGCCCTGCCTGATGGCGCGGGATCTCGGCCGGGTGGTCGGCTCTCGCGAGTTCTCTGTCCCCCTTAGTGCCGCGAGACTGCTTTCTGAGCTAGCGGCGAGAGCCGAGTTTTGGTTTTTTCTTGAAGTGGTTGCGGGCTGCCCTGAGGGTGTGACGAGTCGTGGGACCCAGCTCTGAGGAAAAAGTAGAGCAAACTTGGGAGGTACGCATCCTCGGGTGGGACTAACCCTAAGCAAGAGGGAAGGAAATGTGCTCGCATTCTTAATTGGAAGCTAACCCTGTCAGCCTGTGGGAGACAAACAGTTTAAAATTCTGTGAACATGTAGGAACAGTGATCCCTTTAAGGAGACCCGAAACCCACCAAAACTTATTATGGAATCTGTTAAAGTTAAGCATCTCCTCAGGAAGTGTTCTGTGGATCTCCAGGCAATTATAACGTGCGTGGTACGGAGTGTGTTGACAAATTCCTATTTCCCGCCAAAGCGTTTCACTGTTAGGCTTTTGGTAGCTGGCCATTGAGAAGCATCCTTTCCCCCTCACGAAAATACAGTGGCCCTTCCGTGTTTGTAAGCTCGGAAAAGAAATCTTCAGAGAAGTTGAGGGAAGTGGCGCGGACCTACGTTCCTAACACATCTAAAATAATTGTTTTGATATTTTTGAGTGTTTCTTACGGGCATTTCTTGCGTTATCTATCGGGAGGTCTTCTGCGCTGAATAAGCGGAAGGTGAATTCTCTCGGCATTCACATTGATTGTCAAACATTGCCGGGTGGATACCAGCCCTTTGCTGGGCAGTCGTTTATTTCGGTCCACGTTCGTTCTCGATGGAATCCTTTTATTCGTTTTTAAAGCCTTTCTCAGCTTGTTCTGTCTTTAGTTCTTTCTAACCCATTAGTCTGAAAAGTGAAAACCAGACGAATTGCACACGTAGCCCCTGCGGCGCATCTTGGGAGTTGTCAGGACTTACCTGTGGTTTTGACAAGATCTGCGTAGACACCCTTTGGAGGTGCACTAAAAACGTGAGAAGTCTTAGGAAGAACAGACGCCTGATACAAAATAAATTCTAATTGCAAAATCTGAATACATAGGATTTTTTTTTAATCTGAAGGAGACCTCAGAAAATGTACTTGAATTAAGTAGTTAATGTAATAATAGGACCCGTTAATTGCTGTGATTGATGTGGACAAAATGCATTTTGAGCCCAGAGAAAATATTTCTGTCATGGGTCAAAGAAAGCTTCACAGAAGTTTTGAACCAGGTGTTTGAGGATCCCTGAATGGGAATTTGCATTTTGGCTTGGGAAAGTGTTCAAGGCTGAGAGGACAGGAAGAACAAAGTCATTATATGTTACTGGCCTAAAAGAACTTCTCTGTAAGTAATATATAAGTTAAAGGAATGACAACTACGAAGAAGTCTGTTTAATACTATATGTGTCAAGGTTAATGGCCCTACTAACTCTGGATAAAATGGCGAAATAATAGTTATTTCCTGTATTTACTCAATCATTCCTAGTATTTGTTGATCATATACTATGTGCTAGGACACTGTTCCATACAGTGAATAAATAGAAGTCCCTCTTGTCACGGAGCTTACATTCTAGTGTAGGAAGACAATGAACAAATATATGCCAGACACTGATAAATATGAGTACAAAAAAATAAAAGTAGCAAAAGGTCAGTGAGCTTGGGAAGGAAAATGGTGTTTATTGAGGAGGGCCTCTGAGGGAGGTAGTCAGCCATGCATTTCCTCAAGGGAAGAGAGCATGAGGGAGCCGGACAGCAAAGTACAAAGCCTGTGGCTGTAGCATGCTGAGTGAGAGGGATAATAAGGAAACCAGTGTCTTTAAACCCAAATTTTGTAATACTATACACATTGTTGTACAGATGTACCCCAGTTTAAAAATTTTTTTAATGTTTATTTATTTTTGAGACAGAGACAGAGCATGAATGGGGGAAGGGCAGAGAGAGAGGGAGATACAGAATCGGAAGCAGGCTCCAGGCTCTGAGCCATCAGCCCAGAGCCTGACGCGGGGCTCGAACTCCCGAACCGTGAGATCGTGACCTGAGCTGAAGTCGGACGCTCAACCGACTGAGCCACCCAGGCGCCCCAGATGTACCCCAGTTTAAACTGTCTTCTGTGTATGTGTCATTTCCAGTAGTTTCCACCCTTCAACTATAAGTGATTTACAGAAATTATTTCATGTGTTCAAAATATATTTGAAGTTAAATTCCTAGAGCAGGGATCTAGGTGCACCCATCTGATGCACTCTTTCGTCCAGCTGTGATCACCCAAATCATCTACCATCATTGCCATTGTCCTTGGGAGGCACATTACATTTTTTAATTCTTGAAGGTTTAAAAAATTACGTTGTTAATATATACAATTAGGTTGTCGTTTGATTGACTCATGTCCTTGAAATGTGAGGCTTTCTGTTTTCACCCTTCCCATTCTGTTAAATGTTTTAATAAACAAGAGTTTGCTATATTCTCTCATTTTTTTTCTTTAAGATGATTAAGTCTTTGCCATTTAAATAAACCATCAAACTAATAACCTATATCCTCTTCAGCCACATTCCTATTTCTTTTCCCCTTTACAGCCAAACTAAGTGTTGAAGTTGTTTATATTCCCTTCATTTCTTCATCTCTCACTTGTTCCTCAATTGAACCTATTCTGATTTCTATCCCTTCCATCCTCCTGCCTTGCCTTCATCATAAAGCTCTTTATAAACTAGCTGAAGATATCTATGTTAATAATGCCACTGGACATTTTTCAACCCATTTTACTTGAACTAAGCTAATTTGTTTTGAGGGAGAGAGAGAGAGAAAGAATCCAAAGCAGGCTCTGTGCTGTCAGCATGACATCCCACTAACCGTGAGATCATATAACCTGACATGAAATCAAGAATCAGACTCATAACTGATTGAGCCACCAGATGCCCATACTTGATCCAAGTTAAAATTGACACTTTTTTGTCTGAACTTTGTTCCCTACAGTCATCTCATGACAACTCTTGCTTTATCCTTCAGATGCTGCTAGTTGCCACTTTCATAGAGGAGCCTCTGACTCCCCTGACTAGATAATATCCTCTTGGAATGTTACAGACACCAAAAACCCCAATTCAGAGTAGTTTAAATGATAAGAGAATTTATTGGCTCATGAATGGGAAGTCTGGAGATAAAGGGAAACCTCAGATAGACTCGATTGGTTCAACATGAACAGCGAGAACTTGTTTTCCTTCTCCCTCTGAATTCTATATTCTGCTTTGTCAAATTCATCTAAGGCTTAAGATCTTTTGTATCTTAAGACAGTGGCCAAGAGCTCCCCAGTTTCCACAGTTCTTCATTCACAGCAAAAGAGAGTTTCCTCACATATTCCCAGTTGCATTTTAATTAGACTAATATAGGTCACATGTCTACCCTTGAACCTAGAGATTTGAAGTCTAGGGAATGTCAGGCACTGATTGGTGGAGGCAAATCAAGGCCCATCCTGGGGGCTGGGGATGGGTTTAATCCCACCCAAATCCCGTGGATATACCATGTGATAATGGGTAAAACAGATGTGGGAAGACAACCAGAGTATCTGTTTTATTTTCTTATTGCATATTCACAGGACCATGCACCCTTCCATTGTAGCATTTGTCATATGTGTAGCTTTATTTGTATGATTTCTGATTAATAATTGTCTCTTCATCTAGATGACAAATTTCTTTGAGTTCAGGGGTCTATGTTTTTTTCTTACCATTTTATCTGTAGTGCCTAGCGGAAGGTGTGGAATATAGCATGAACTCAATAACTGTTCAAAGATTGAAGTTTCCTTAGAAGTTTACTACTCAATTTGACATGCTCCCTAGCAGGTAATTTAATAACTCCCCTATCAAATCAACTGAGATTAAATTACATCTTTGAAAGCTACAGATTGGTATGTCTAATTTCTAAGTAGTCCGTTTTTGACGCACTACTGAAAGTTGTGAAACAAATCTGATATATTTTTTACATTTTTTAACAGTTTCTGATTCCTTGTAGGATAAAGTTCTGTAGGGTGGCATACAAAGCTCTTCATGGTTTAGCCCCTACCAAATCCTGGCTCTTTACTCTCAAGAGCAAGGCTATGGACTGTGTGATTTTCCCTGGGGTGATTTTTTCAATCATAGCTCTTCCCATACCATTTACCAAATATTCTTAGGAGCCTTTTCTCTGGGTGATTGTCGTTTCTCCAGGTGTTCCCTCATACCCTGACAGAATAGAGGCAGAGGAAGGTGGCAAGAGGTCCATCTGTTTGGTATTCAGGCTTTCATTTAATTACTCCTTTCAACACTGCTTTCACAGTGGCCCACTAATGTGACTAGTGTCTCCAAGTCAAAAGACTCTCCTAATTCATGAAAATAAATCTCAGTCTCCTGAGGTGGTGGTGGCAACAGTGTTCAAAGGGCTTATATGGGTATGAGTGTGTGTAGAGGGAGATGGTAGTCCTTTGGTTATGTGAGGTTGGGAAGGGAACCCTTTCTATATAGTTTGACCCTGTCCTCAAATTCTGATCCCTGATCCTTTCTGATTTGTTGTGGAGATAATTAATTCTCTTCTTCTCTGATCATCTCTGTGGTAAATTAGGTTGTAACTTCCTCTGTTCTCCTAAGGTCCACTACTGCTCCTACCATTTGCTTGCCATGCAAATGACATTTGTTAAAGTATCTTATCTGCTATTGTCTCTTTTGTTATGTTTGCCCTTTGGACTCTATACTTAAAAACTTTTTTAATTTAACTGTATGTGGCTAATTTTCCATTTTTGACAAAGGTATTCTAATATATTTCATGTTTAATTCTGTATTCCACTTGGATTTTTTGTATATGTGAAGTAGGATGCTAATTTAAAATTTTTCCTCCAAATGGAGAGCCACTTGTCAATATCATTTATAGATTAAATAATTTGAAGTGCTATTTTAATCATACTCTTTACTAAGTTTACAGTCACATATACATAAATATATCTGGATTTTAAATTTGTAAAAAATTTTATTATTTTGAGAGAGAGAGAAAGCATGAGTGGGGGAGGGACAGAGAGAAAGGAGAGAGAGAGAATCCCAAGCAGGTTCCACACTGTCAGTGCAGAGCCCCACGCAGGGTTCAAACTCATGAACTGTGAGATCATGACCTGAGCCAAAGTCAGACACTCAGCCGACTGAGCCACCCAGATGCCTCTGTATCTGGGTTTGAGTCTGAACTCACTACATTGTTTTCATTGTTTTAGTTGGCTAACTGTAGTGTGACAGTTTTAATTGCCATAGTTTTTTATTACTTGTTTTGGTATTTAATTGATATGGTGGCCATATCAGTGCACTATTCAGATCCCCTTCAAGAGGACCTACTTTGGGGAACATACTTGACTGACAGCCAGCTGCCACTGCTTTGGGTCCATTGCATTTGAGCTGAGGCCGTAAAAACCTTGAGCTGCTCCTAGCCAGTAACTGAGCACAGCAGGAGTACTACTATACTTGTCCTTTACTGTCCAGTGTAGAACTTCTCTGTGGGCAACTGTGGCTTGGGGAACTTCTTAGCAGTCTGGAAGAGACTTTCTTGGAACTACACTATAATCTGAAGCTCTTTCCACTCAGTATTTCCTTCCCTTCCTTCTTTTTACAGAGGTCAAACTTGTATTATGTTCTGTAGGCTCTCTCTGTCAATTCCTGTCTATTTTATTCTTCACAGATGTTTCCTCCAGTCATTATCTTACATGTTTAATCCCTTCTTGGCATCTGTGTCTCTGAGGGCTGGAACTGACATATGTGGTACAGGGAGTGGTGTAAGAAATCAGGCAGTAAGATGGGGTTTGGGGAATAGTTGACTCAGTCCTTGGCACAAGGTGGCCACTTGACTAATGATTTGACCAGTAGTGACCTAGGAAAACTTCCCGTAAGAGGGGAATGCTGTTGTCTAGACAGTGATTTAGGCGTTTGAAAAATATGGGGAAAACAATGCCTACAAGGATAGCAGAGCTGGCCACTTAAGTTGTACTACTGCCTTGCAGGGGGATATTGAGTTGACACTTAACACACAGTTAAAGCTAAGTTTGGGAGCCAGGAGGCCTCTTTGGGCTTCATAAAAAGGCCCTTATTTCCTTCAGTGTAAGAACAGATATGGGATTTGACAGAGTTACAGAGCTCTAAAGATATTTGAATGCTTAGCCCGTGGGCAGGGGAGTGGGGGAGAGGTCTGCTGTGCAGTTAGGCCCCTGGTTGGGAAATCCTGCAGCTTGAAATATGGGATGGTGTGGTAGAGCCCCTCCCTATGGAATGTGATGGAAACCTCAAGACAAGGGAAGGCAACCTGGCTATGTGTGCATGTGCAATATTCTTCACAACTTTGTAATATAGACTGCCCATTCAGACTGTATGTTACTATATATGGGAGACACGGGAGCAAAAATTGAAGAAAAGGCAACCCCCCCCCCCCCCCCCCCGCTGCACTCAGGGCTCAGCTTTTGGGTTTTAGCCCACTGAGCCAGTGCTGGCACAAATAAAGTTGCTTCCTGGAAAGAAAAGCCTCGGGTCCAGACTCTCTGTGTGTGTGATTCACCACTACATCTCGTGGGGTGTACCTCTCATCCAGGAGGTGGAGATGGTGTTTTACCTCTCTTATCGCAGGGGTATGAACCAGGAGAGGCAACCTCACCTGGTGCCAATGGACTGCTTGATCCATGTGTGCTGGGGTGGGGGTCCTGGATGCACAAAGGACCCTGGTGAGGCCCAGGAACCACCTCAGGGAGCACTGCCCATCAGACCGGTAAGAGCCAGCATTCGTTTTGGTAGACCTGCCCCTGAGAGGCAGAAGGGGAGCCTGATCACCTCCCAGAGTTGCCTGAGTAGCTCCATGAAGAACGAAACCACAACTCCAAAGTGCTGCTGGGCAGTGGGTTGGAGTCACTGTGTGACTGTGTGTGAATGAGATGGAGAGTGGAAAGGTTCTGACCTGACCAATGGGCTGAAGCTAGTGTTTGGCCCTGATCCATGGTTCCGTTGTGACCTCATATGGCTTAGGGCAGCATCAGACTTGGGAGTCTGATCTGGGTCAGGGTTTGATACTGAACCCAACAGTGTCAAGAGGCACCTGAAATATCTCCAAGAGGAGAGTGGCTGGAAACGGACAAAGCGAGTGCGTCCTCTCCAAATTAGTCCCTCCCTTCCCCGCTTTTCCTCTCCTGTGCATGAAAGTTGTCGGATAGGGGAAGGAAATGAGTGGAAAGCAGAGTAAACTGACTCCCCTAGAGTGTATGTTGAGGAATTTCAAAAAGGGATATTCAATAGATTATGGTGTGAATTTAACTCCTGGAAAGCTCCAGACATTCTTTGAAATTGATTGGCCATCGTTCAGGGTGGGCTGGCCCTCTGAGGGCTCACTTGATAAGGAACTAGTTGGCTGAGTGTTCAGGGTCGTTGTGGGGGATCCAGGCCACTCTGACCAGTTTCCTTACATTGATTGTTGGTAAGACCTGGTCCTATCTTGGCCGCCCTGGCTAAAAGTCTGTATTGAAGAGATCTGTAAAGTTATGATAGCTCATGTCACGGCTTCCTCCAAATGCCAGCCAAAAACTGAAAAATCCATACTGTTGGGAGAGCCTGAGAGAACCCGACCACCGTATGCCCCACTGTACCCCTCGCTGCCACCTGTGTCTCCAGCCACCCCAGCTACTGAAACCCCACTGAGCTTGCCCCTAGTCCTGAGGCCTTGCCACCTCTAGCACCACTGGCCTCTCTGGATGTGACCAGCTCGCCCGGACAACCATTCCTAACCCCATAACACCCCTCCTGGAAGGCAACTAGAAGATCAGGCGGCGGAGACAGTCCTTCCCTGGAGCAACACCAGGGAGCCCTACAGATGCCACTGAGGGAAACTAAGGACCTATTATGATCAGGAAGGCCAGATCCGAGAAGGCCAGCATGTTTTTGTATACCAACCCTTTACCACCATGGACCTCCTCAGTTGGAAGCACCATGTTCCTTCCTATACAGAGAAGCCCCAGGCTATGATTGAACTAATGCAGTCCAAAATTGAAACCCACAAATCTCCCTGGAAGCACTGCTGCCAACTCTTCCTGACCCTCTTCAACATGGAGGAGTGTCGCCAAAATACTCAGGCAGCCCTAAAATGGTTAGAGGAGAATGCCCCGGCTGGGGCACTAGACACCCAGGCTTATGGTTAGGCTCACTTCCCTGGGAAGAACCCCCAATGGGACCCAAATGACTCAAGTGTAGATGTAGGGCTTGCAAGGACTGAACCGTATCAAGAAGCCCTTCTAAATGGCATGAAGGAATGAGGAAGAAGGGCCATAAATATGAATAAAACATAAGAAGTGCTCCAAGGACCTGAGAAGAGCTGGAGCCAATGCCATGAGAGACTATGTGAGGCATTTCGTTTCTACACCCCTTTTGATCCAGAGGCGCCCGTTAACCAGCAGATGGTCAATGCGACTTTCATAGGTCAGGCCCAAGGGACATCAGCACAACTGTAAAAGGTAGAGGTTTTCGCGGCATGAATGCCAGTCAGTTGCTGGAAGTAGCAACTAAGGTGTTTGTTGACCGTGACCAGGTGGCACGGAGGCAAGAATGCCAGAAGGTGCAGAAAAAGCCAGACTTATTAGTTGCTGCCTTGGTGGAGTGGTCAGAATGCTCCTGGAAAGATGCCTGCCCTGCAGGGACAGGGCAGGGGCCAAAAAGGGGAATGGCAGGGAGGATCATCTAGCCCAGGATCACAGTTAGGATGGAACCAATGTGGTCACTGTCATCAGGAGGGCCGCTGGAAAAATGAGTGTCCCCTGTGGCTGGGTAATTTTCAACAGGGCCCCAAACAGAAAGAAAAAGGCCATGTGGTCCAGGACCAGTACCAACCAGCATCACTGCCTCATGGGGCCCCCGAAGATGATTTGTGGGGCTAAATGCCATGGAAGACTATGAGTAGGACTATGATAGACCGGGCTCTATTTTATTAGGCCCCCAAGAGCCTATGGTCCAAATGAATGTGGGGGACTGATCCATCGACTTCATAGTAGATACTGGGGCAGAACACTCAGTGGTGACCCAACCTGTGGGCCCCCTCTCACAGAGACAAGCCACCATTGTGGGGTCCATGGGCAATTGGACACGTTGTCCCTTCCTGCTGCCCCAGCGGTGCAGTTTAGGCAGCCATGAAGTCATCCGTGAATTCCTCTATCTCTCCAACTTCCCTGTGGCTTTAATGGGCCAGGACCTGTTGGGAAAGTAGCAGGCCCAGAGAACTTTCAACTCCCATGGACAAGCTGCTCTGATCCTACGAAAGCTGGAAGCAAAGATTATGACTGTCATGATTCCCCAAGGGGATGAATGGCATCTCTACAGTCTCATGGAGGAGCTACCACAGAGACCTGAGCTGCCCTTCAGAGTACCGGGGGTGTGGGCTGAGGACAACCCACTAGGACTGGCCTCCAGTAATTGTAGAACTAAAGCCAGGGGCAGGGCCCATCTGCCAAAAACAGTATTGCATCCCTTGTAAGGCACAGATGGGTGTACAGAAGCACCTGTAAAATACGGGATCCTCCCACCCTTGTCAGTCATATTGGAACATGCCTCTCCTACCAGTCCAGAAGCCAGGCACTGATGACTATCGGTTGGTCCAAGACCTGTGTGCAATAAACCAGGCTGCTGTCACCCTGCAACCAGTTGTTCCAAACCCATACACTGTCTTGGGTCTTATCCCCACCGAAGCTGCCTTCTTCATATGCCTAGACCTCAGTGATGCCTTCTGCATCTGCCTGGCCCCCCAGAGTCAACCAATCTTTGCCTTTAGTGGGAGAATCCTGAAAATGGTGACAAGGGTGAGTTAACCTGGACCAGCTTGCCCCAGGGGTTCAAAAACTCCCCCGCTATTTTCGGCACTGCATTAGCCTCAGACCTAAGAGCCTTCCCAGCAGATCAACATGGCTCTGTCTTGCTTCAATACGTAAATGACTTACTGCTAGCTGGAAGGTCTCAGGAGGATTGCACGGAAGGAACTTACCATCCTATGGGAAACTGGTGATAAGGTCTCAAGGAAAAAGGCCCAAATCAGTCAAAAGAAAGTCAAGTACCCTGACTTTCGTCTCTCACAGGGGCAGTGCCAACCTGGCCCAGAGAGAAAATAGACCGTTTGTTTGATCCTGGTCCCGTCGACCTGACGTCAGGTTCAGGAGTTTCTTGGGGCTGCAGGCTTCTGTAGAATCTGGATAACTAACTTCTCGGCCTTATGAGGCCACAAAAGGGGGAGAGTGGGAACCTCTGTTATGGGAGCAAGTACAGCAAAGGGCCTTTGAAGGGACCAAATGGGCCCTCACCAACGTGCCTGGTCTGGGGCTTCAAGACATGTCCAAGTCCTTGTATGTTCATGAACATACTGGCATCGTGGTGGGAGTCCTAACCCAGATGTTGGGGTCATGGCATTGCCCAGTGGCATATCTCTCCAAGCAGCTTGACACTGTTGCCCAAGGCTGACCACCCTGCTTGCAGGCACTTGCAGCCATGGCCCTCTTAGTCTCCATTGCTGACAAATTAACTGTGGGAGAAGAATTGACAGTCCAAGTGCCATATTCAGTATTGACATTAATGGAGTACAAGGGACAATACTGGCTAACCAACACCTGGATGATCAGATCTTGGGGAATGCTATATCAGAACCTGTGCATTCACCTAGAAGTAGTGTGGACCCTAAACCCTGCAACCCTACTGCCTGTCGGGCCAGGTCAACCAGATCATGACTGCATTGAAATCATGGATGAGGTGTTCTCCAGCTGACCGGACTTAAGGAACCAGTCCCTCAATGACCCCAACACTGAGGATTTCACTGATGGTAGCAGTTTTGTGAAAGAGGGAGAATGCCTTGCAGGGTACTCCGTGGTAACCCTGAATTCTATCATTGAGACCAAACCCCTGCCAAAGAGGTCTTTGGCACAGAAAGCAGAGCTCATCATGCTAACCCGAGCCCTTCAACTGGCGGCAGGGATAAGTGTTAATATATACACAGACTCTTAAGTATGCCTTCCCCACCCTCCATATACATGGGGCTTTATATAAAGAGAAGGGTCTAATAAACTCAGGAGGAAAAGACAAAGTATGGTAAGGAAATCCTTGAACTCTTAGATGCTGTGTGGGGCCCTGAAAGAGTGGCAGTCATGTATTGTCAGGTACATCAAAGGGGAGATACCATGGCTGCATGGGGAAACCAGGCAGACTGAGAAGCAAAGCTTGTGGCCTCCAAAGGAACAATGGAATCAGTGGCTTTAACTGCTGCACCGTTCCCTAGTCCACTGGTAGAATGGGAACCTAATTACTCACAACATGGGAGTACCTGGTTTAAGACTGAAAATGGAAGCTACCTTCAAGGTGGATGGTGGAAATTTGAAGGTGGCAGAATAGCAATTCCTGAGGCCCTGGCTCCAGCTTTTGTCAAGCAGTTCTATCAGGAAACCCATATTGGCCATACAGCTTTTGAGACTACGGTCAGCCAACATTTCTACATCCTTCAACTCTCCATAGCCTGAGCAGTATGCAAGCAATGTGGAACGTGTGCCCGGATTAACCCACGTCAGGGACCCAAGACCCCTGTGCAGAGTGTCGGGGGAGCCCCATTTGAAAATATGATGGTAGACTTCACTGAGCTTCCCTAGGTCCAAGGTTGTAAATATCTGTTGGTCTTTGTGTACACTTTCTCAGGCTGGGTGGAAGCCTTCCCTACTTGCACAGAAAAGGCACATGAAGTCCCTCGACTTCTAAAAGAAATTATTCCTCGATTTGTGATCCCTATCACTATGGGGTCAGATAATGGGCCAGTGTTCATGGTGGAGGTGGTGTGACTGGTGGCAGATGGGTTAAAGATCACCTGGAAGTTACACACGGCATACTGGCATACAGACCCCAGACCTCTGGGAAGGTGGAATGAATGAACTGAACCCTGAAGCTGCAATTAAGTAAACTATGTCAGGAACCCACCTACACTGGGATCAGGTGTTGCCAATCGGCTTGTTAAGAATCAGGTGTAGCCCCAGTAAGCAAATGGGGTTCTCCCCTTATGAAATCCTTTATGGGCACCCTTACCACATTATCAAAGGCATAAGAGGGGGATCTAAATGAGATAGGCAATCTGACCCTGAGGCAACATATGCAGGCCCTTGGCTTTACCCTGACCACCTTACACCACTGGGTTAGGGAGCGATTACCTGTTAATCTGACCACAGACCCTCATCCCTTTAAACCAGGAGATGCTGTATGCATGAAGGAGTGAAGTGTCCAACCCCTAAAACCCCTCTGGAGGGGCCTGTTCACTGTCATTTTGTCCACCCCCTACTGCAGTAAAGGTAGCCAAGGTGGGTCCCTCACCACAGCAGAGGGAAGCTGGCATCTCAAAACTGAGAGTGCATTCCTGATCCTTCAACGCTGTGCAAGCTGACCACACAGAGGAAGCAGTCTGCAACGACAGAGGCTCTGGGAAACTGCAGCCCTGCTTTAGTCACTCTGGAACCTGATTAATCTACACATGGCAGAAGCTTGAGGAATTGACGGTCTGGTGGAACAGACTGTCCTTATTTTCTTTATCTGTTTCCTTACTGTGATGCACTGCCACCCCTCGTTTCTCACTGTTTCTGTGATTCTTGCTCTACTTTTCACCATAGGATTGGCAGAGGCTGTCCCGGCTGGCTGGAAGTGTGGTGAGAGGTTTCTGTTAGCACTCACCTCTTTGTGGATAGGATGCTTCGCTGGTATTGGTTGCTTCTAATCTGGACTTCTGTAGACCTAGATTCTTCATCATATGACCCATGTATTGACAAAACCAGGTCAGGGCAGGGAATCACTTGGACCTTACTATACCATACCCACTTCACATGCCAAGGAAAAGTCCTGGGGACCTGCAGACCACCTATTTTATCTGCCAATGGGAGAGTCAATACACTTGCTTTGATCCACAATACTCTCCCAGTGAAGATTGGTTAGAAGTCTGATCCTACCAGGGCCCCCTCGGGGCGGGGCGGAGGGGCGTGGGTTGGTCAGCTGGACACAAATTACTAACTGCAAATGACTGGTGTCAATGCTGTTTGACGTATGTGCAGTTATAGGTATTGGCCCAGAGGCATCTGTCATACAAAAAAAGGCACATGTCACAAAGGGCCCAAGGACTCGATATACCATGTGGAGACTTAGACTGGGAGTGGGAATAACAACTCAATGACAAATATATGTGTGAGGAAAATGGTTTATGTGCCTATACACCTGAGTTTTTATGACCCAGCTGGAGGTGTGTTTCATGGGCTACTTGGAAACAAGAAAGTACAACAGTGCTCCTTCAGAAGGGGCTGCTACATCAGGTTGTCAATCAAAGGCCTATAACCCTGTTAATTTTACCATCATTAACCCAGGAGATTCCAAGTGGTGATGGGGCACCCGAAGTGGCATCTGGATCCATGGGCAAGGCAGAGACCCAGGGAACTGTGCTATATTTCAATAGAGTCACTACTGCCCATCCAACCACGTCCCATCAAGTCTTCCACTCCTTCTATGAAGAAATAAGAAGTAGCCCCCTTCCCATTTCAGTCACAGCAAGAAACTAACTTGTTTCTAGCCCTAGCAGAGACTTTAGCCCAGACTCTAAAGATCTCTTCTTGCTATGTATGCAGGGGAATCAACCTGGGGGGTCAATGGCCATGGGAGGCTAGAGAATTAGATCCCCGGAAACCTTATAATGGAACAGAATACCTCAGTCCTACTATCAGGGTTTGGCTCCTCAAAACCTGTTATTGAGAAAAACTGCCTTGCTTGATGGGGAAGAAAGTTTACCATCTCTGTTGGAAGGTTAACGTGCCTATGCCAAAGATTTTGTAACGCAACCACCTGGAAAACCCAATGGTGGGGTCCCCAGATCACCTTGAGCCAGATCCCTACCCCTTGTCCAACTTCTCTCATCTCCAAGAGGCCTGGGACAATGTTGACACAGCCATCGAATGGCAGGCCCCAGGTGGAAGGACAGCCTATACAGTACTTGCCCTAGTCTTGTCAGGGTCATGTGTGCTGGGAACTATTCATCCATCTTCCTGCTCCCACTTGCCAAAGGGGAACATTTGGGAGTCCAAATGTATGGGGACAGGGAGACTCAAAGGAAATGATGTGCCCTACAAATTGGCAATTGGAAAGATGATGAATGGCCTCCCGAGTTAGAATCCAATATTACAGCCCTGGGCACAGGATGGGTCCTGGGGCTACCACACTCCCATTTATGCTAAACTGTGTAATCAGACTACAAGCAATTATAGAAATTGTAACCAATGAAACTGCCAGAGCTCTTAACTTACTAGCCAAGCAGCAAACTGAAAATGCACAATGCTGTCTATCAAAATCGCTTGGACTTAGATTACTTACTTGCTTCTGAGGGAGGAGTTTGTAGAAAGTTTAACCTAAGCCTACAGGTAGGTGATAAAGGAAAAGTCCTAGAGGAGATCACAGATTGAATGAGAAAGATTGCTAAAGTTGGGACCCTGGGGGGTTATTTTCAACTCTTGGGGGATTCAAAACCCTCATAGGTATTATCCTCTTGATTTTGAAAGCTTGTGTAGCTCCCCTGGTTATACGGTCTGTCTCCAGCCTCATTGAGATAATGGTTGAAAGGAAAACGGCCGCATGTGAAGATGTTACAGAAATACAAACCTCTAAACCAAGATGATGCTCTTTGACCCAAAATAGGGTATCTGAGCATCAAAGGCGGGGTGGGGGGGAATTCGGTAGAGCCCCTCCTCTTAAGGAATGTGGGGAAAACCTCAAGACAAGTCAATCTATGTGTGCGTGCGTGACATTCCTCACAACTCTGTAACATAGACTGCCCATTCAGACTGTATATTACCATATATGGGAGAAAAGGGGCAAAAATTGTACAAATTCCGCACCCCCCCCCTTCCCCCCGCCCAGCTCCACTGTGCTGGGGGCTCAGCCTTTTGGGTCTTAGCCTGCTGAGCCTGTGCTGACATGAGTAAAGCTGCTTCCTGGAAAGAAAAGCCTCAGTGTTCTGACTCTGTGTGTGAGTCACAGCTACAATGGGAGTACCCCTGAAAAGTTTGTTCTGCAGACACCTCTGGGCCCTCAGGAATTGAAGAAGTGGCTCATACATCCTAGTAAGAAGTAACAATTCCCTCTGCTTACAGAAAGACCTCTTTCTATAGTTGGTCTCATTTTTTCTTCTAGCTGAGAGACTGTGGTAGCTAGGGTTAAATCTCAGCATCATCTGCCCAGGGACTGCTGGGACTGATAAGGGAGGAAGAGATTACACACTGAAAGAATTGAAATAATCATCTAGCATGTACTAGCAAAGAGCCAGAGGAGTACACTTGGGATTGGATTTTGAGGGTCCTTGATCAAGGGGGCTGGAGGTTAAGATTGGATAATTAAGATTTTGCTGACTTGGGATACCTGTGAAACAGAAGACTTAACCCAGGTCAGGACCTGAGGGGACGGGGCATACTTAACTGCTAACATAGCTCTTCAAAGCTTGGAAAATGGGAGAATAGAAATGAGTTTACACCATGGAAGCTTTTGACTTCTAGAGAAGATAACCTTTTTGTTTTGGCATACTTATCTGATTACTGCTTCCTTATTATTTGTAACTAGTTGTTTTGTAACAATTTAAATGGTTTTTAGATCCCCTGCAAATGTGTTTGTTCTTCTCAACCTCTTTTTAATCTTATGTGGATTATGACCTGAGAATACTAATGATAGTAATAGTGGTGATTCTTGTTTTCTTCCTGAAAACATTACTTAAATGGTAATGTCTCCAGTGTTGTATACAAGTTCTTAATTTCTGATAGATACCACTTAAGTTACGGACATTTCCGAATATTTTAAACTCTCTTGTGCAAATTTTATAAATTGCCTCTTCTGCATGTGGTGATCATATAGTTTTTCTTTTGTTATCTTTATAATGAATTACTGTATATTCTTATTCTTACCATCCTTATATTCCCACAGATCTACTTGGTCCCAATAGATCTTGTCAATATTTTATTATGATAATTTATAGGGCGGAGGTTCAAGATAGTAACAAAGATCTTAAACTTACCTCCTCCCATGAACACAACAAATTTATAGCTACATATGAAACAATTCTCTCTGAAAAGGACCTGAAAGCTAGCTGAACAGCATCTCTACAAGAAAGGATAAAAGGACCACATTGAGATGGGTAGGAGAGGCAATACATGGTCTTGCAAGAACCACCCCCCCCCCCACCCCCTGCAGGCACAGAGACCACCAACTGGAAAGGATCTCCTAATACAGAGCTTGTCCCTGAGGAGTGAGAGGTTTGTGCTCCTTATCAGGCACCCCAGTATTTGGGAACTATATCAGAGAGATGAGCCCCCAAAGCACTTGAAAATCACCTTAAGGAAAAACAGAGGGCTTTAGGGAATGGAAAATCCATTCTTTTTTTTTTTTTTTTTCTTTTGGTTTAATGTCTATTTATATTTGAGAGACAGAGACAGAGTATGAGCGGGGGAGGGGCAGGAGAGAGGGAGACACAGAATCTGAAGCAGGCTCCAGGCTCTGAACTTTCAGCACACAGCCCAGTGCAGGGCTCAAACTCATGAACCACAAGATCATGACCTGAGCTGAAGTCGGACGCTTAGCCAACTAAGCTACCCAGGTGCCCCGAAAATCCACTCTTAAAGGGCTCATGCACAGACCCACTCATCCTAGGACCCAGCACAAAAGTAAGTTTGCTAATCTTATAGCATCTGCTAGAGAGACAGGAACCTGTTGGGACTCTCGGGACAGAGGTGCAGGCAGACACCATTTTTGCATTCTCCTTCTGCCTTGGGACTGGTGCTGGCCGTGGCCATTTTTGCACACATACCCCCTCCTCTCAGCCAAGGCCTACCCTGCTCTAGCTAGTGCCCTGCCTCCATGGCCCACCCTGCCAGGCAGTGGGCATGTATAGCCCACATAAGGGACACTCCTTGAGCACCTGGCTCGGGTGGCCATGGCGAGACGGTGTTTCTGGACCCCCTGGGACTGAAATAATCAGTCCTTGACAGGTTACCACCTCCAAGGCACTGCACAAACAGCAGACTGAAATATATCCCCAGTGTTCATGTGAAAAAGGCATAGTTTCTTGTCCTAGAGCTTTAGCCTGAGGTGCAGGATTCAGGTTTGCCATATATTCAAAAGCTATAGAGATGTCCCCAGAAGATGGGCCGGGAGATAACCATATTAGTGCTCTCCCATGGCCACATAACAGCTCACTGATACCTCCCAGAAAGGAGCTTATGTGAGTCTGTAGCCACGAGTTCTGCAGTTGTTACCCTGGGGTTACCTCCAGATTTCCTGGTCTGAAAGTCAGCACGGTTTATTGATTGCAGACCCACAAGACTATATATTTACATACCTTGAGAGCTGCTATGTGTAGATCTGGCTTATTCTATACCTAAAAGAAGTAGTAAAAGAACAAATGAAGCCCAAAGTTAGTAGAAGGAAGGAAATAATAAAGATCAGAGTTGAAATAAATGAAATGAATAATTGGTTCTTTGAAAAGATAAGCAACACTTACGAACCTTTAGGTAGGCTCACAAATTAAAAAAAAAGACAGGCCTCAAATAAAATAAAAAATGAAAGAAGTTACAACTGATACTATGAAAATACAAAAGATCCTAACAGACTACTACAATTATGTGCCAACAAATTGGACAATCCAGAAGAAATGGATAAATTCCTAGAACTATACAATCATCCAAGACTGAATCTTGAGGAAATAGAAAATTTGAATAAACCGATTGCTAGCAAAGGGATTGAGTCAATATTTAAAAACCTCCCAACAAACAAAAGTCCAGGACCACATGGCTTCACTGGTGAATTTCTACCAAACATGCAAAGAAGATGTAATACTAGCCTTCTCAAACAAGGATACACAAGAGAAGAAAATTACAGGCCAGGCCAATAACCCTGATGAACATAAATACAAAAGTCCTCAACAAAATGTTAGCAAACCACGTTCAACATCATTAAAAAGATACACAAGGGTCGTCTGGGTGGCTCAGTTGGTTAAGTCTCTGACTTTGGCTCAGGTTATTCTCGTGGTCTGTGAGTTTGAGCCCCATGTCGGGCTTGATGCTGACAGCTCAGAGCCTGGAGCCTGCTTCGGATTCTGTCTCCCTCTGTCTCTGCCCCTCCCCTGCTCGTGCTCTGTCTCTCTTGCTCTCAAAAATAAATAGACCAAAAAAAAAAAAAAAAAAAAAAAATCATACACCATGACTGAGGTTGATTTATCTAAGGGATGCAAGGATGGTCAATATCCACAAATCAATTAATGATAGATACATCACATTAACATTTGCATAGAAGAATAAGCTATTGTGTGTGAAGTACATATAAGGCCAGGAGACTCCAAAACAACTGTAGGGAGAGAACTGCCTCAGTTCATAATGACTTAGCAGTCCTGGAGCCATTCTGCCACAGGGAGTGTGACTTGGCTTCTGTGAAACAAATTCATGTCCTTGGGATAAATTCCCTCTTTTGCTTTAGCTTATGTTGGTCTCTGTCCTTTGATACCAAGACATATTCTTAGTTTTTCATTTACATTGTCCACCTACCTGGTCTCAACTCTCATTAGCCTAGACTTTTGTAACAGCCTCTTGAACTTTAACATGATCTCATTGTCTACCTTCTTTTTGTAAGTAAACAAACATATTCTTGCCTGATTAAATGCTTTGAAATATCATTTTGCACTGGCCTCCTCTTGACTTGTTTTCGTTAATAAAATTTGTGAATTCTGGTGAAGAGAAGGCACAGATTAAGGAGTAAGACTATGTTAAATTGGTTTATAAAATGAAAAGGCTACTCTATAACATAAAATACCGAGTGAATATGAAGTTGTTAGTGCCTTTATCTGGAATTCTTTTTCCAGAATAGTGGCACATCTTCCTCCGCTTCATTTAGGTGTCTGCTTAAATGTTACCTACTCAGGCCATTCTGGTTAATTTTATCTAAAATGGTAGCTTTTTTCTTTTTTTCATCTTTTTAAAAAATTATTTATTTAATTTCAAGTTAGTTAACATATAGTATTGGTTTCAGGAGTAGAACCCAGTGATTCATCACTTACATATAACATCCAGTACTCATCCCAACAAGTGCCCTCCTTAATGCCCATCACCCATTTAGTCCATCCCCTCCAGCAACCCTCAGTTTGTTCTCTGTATTTAATAGTCTCTTATGGTTTGCCTCCTTCTCTTATTTTTTCCTTCCCTTTCCCTATGTTCATCTGTTTTGCTCCTTAAATTCCGAATATGAATGAAATCATATATTTGTCCTTCTCTGACTTATTTCGGTTAGGATAATACACTCTAGTTCCATCCACATTGTTGTAAATAGCAGATTTCATTCTTTTTGATCTCTGATTAATATTCCATTATATATATACACATAACACACACCACATCTTCTTTATCCATTCATCAGTTGATGAATATTTGGGCTCTTTCCATACTTTGGATATTGTTGATAGCGCTGCTGTAAACATTGGGGTGTATGTGCCCCTTCGAATCAGCATTTTTGTATTCTTTGGATAAATACCTCGTAGTGCAATTGCTGGGTCATAGGGTAGTTCTATTTTTAGTTTTTTGAGGAACCCCATACTGTTTTCTAGAGTGGCTATACCACTTTGCATTTCCACCAACAGTGCAAAAGTATTCCCCTTTCTCTGCATCCTCACCAACATCTTGTTTTTTTTCTGAGTTGTTAATTTTAGCCATTCTGACAGGTGTGAGGTGGTATCTCATTGTGGGTTTGATTGTATTTCCCTGATGATGAGTGATGTTGAGCATCTTTTCATGTGTCTATTAGCCATCTGGATGTAGTCTTTGGAAAAGTGTCTATTCATGTCTTTTGCCCATTTCTTCACTGGATTGGTTTTTGGATGTTGAGTTTGATAAGTTCTTTACAGATTTTGGATACTATCCCTTTATCTGTCATTTGGAAATACCTTCTCCATTCTGTTGGTTGCCTTTTAGTTTTGTTGATTATTTCCTTTGCTGTGCAGAAGGTTTTTATCTCAGTGAGGTCCCAATAGTTCATTTTTGCTTTTGTTTCCCTTGCCTCTGAAGACATGTCTAGTAAGAAGTTGCTGTGGCCTAGGTCGAAGAGGTTGCTGCTGCCTGTTTTCCCCTGTAGGATTTTGATGGTTTCCTGTCTCACATTTAGGTCTTTCATCCATTTTGAATGTATCTTTGTGTATGGTTTAAGAAAGTGGTTCAGTGTCATTCTTCTGCATGTCGCTGTCCAATTTTCCCAACACTATTTGCTAAAGAGCCTGTCTTCTTTCCATTGGATATTCTTTTCTGCTTTGTTGAAGATTGGTTGGCCATACATTTATGAGTCCATTTCTGGGTTCTCTATTCTGCTCCATTGATCTAGGTGTCTGTTTTTGTGCTATAAAATAGTACTTTTTCTTAATCACTTTATCCCTTTACCCAGTTGGTTTTCTTTAAAGAACCTACTAACTGTTATGTTATATACTTCTTTACTGTTGGCTTCCATCCATTAGAACGAGCATTGGAACTTCATCTGTTTTGTTTACTGATTCATCTGTTTTGATACTGATATATTAATAGTGTTTGGAACAGACTAAGTATTGAATAAATGAATGATTACTATGCTTGGCATAATTGAGCTAAGAAAGATATATTTATACTACTATCTTAAATCTGGAAGTGTAAGATACTCTATGAGAAGAAAAAATGATTGTATACAAACTGTAATTTATGGGCAAGGGGTTATCACAGTAACTAAGAATATGAAGGAAAAAGTCTTGTACGTACCTATAGTGCACGAACTACCAAAGATGGGCACTTCAATTTTAGTTCTTATAGCGTTTTTAGCATATAATTATATGCACTTTCATTTTTAAAAATATTTTTCAACTTTTCCATTTTTTTAATGTTTACTTTTATTTATTTTTGAGAGAGAGAGAGAGAGAGAGAGAGAGAATGAGAATGAGTGCCAAGTGGAGGAGGGGCAGAGAGGGAGGGAGACACAGAATGTGAAGCAGGCTCCAGGCTCCGAGCTGTCAGCACAGAGCTGGATGCCAGGCTTGAACCCAAAAACCATGAGATCATGACCTCAGCCAAAGTCGGATCCTCAACCAACTGCAACCAACTAAATGCACTTTTAGAAGTACTTCATGGAAAATAGAGAAAACTATCAATATTTGAAGACAAAAATAAAAGTTCAGACATAAAGTGTAAGCTCTTGGTTTAAGTGGAAATGGGATCTTTTTGGAGATTTGTTAGTGGGCTGTATTGTCACTTTATGGAACCAGAGTTTTAAGAACTAGCTTCATTTTTCTCCTAGTAGTAGTAGTTAGGAGTCCCTCTGAAAAATAGAAATTTAAGAAAAACATAAATTACTATTTTGAAATTCTACCATTGAAGTTTATGTCTTAGAAGGCAAAGTGAGAAATGAAAGATTTTGGTCACTATTAGAGAAAAATCAAATGTACAAAGCATATAGTTTATATTTAATGTCATTTTCAATTAATCTTAAGTATTTCAGAAAATGTGCCTACCATAATTACATATTATTTAGTATATAATAAATATTATATAATCAGAATTTATGGACTTAAATACATTTAAAAAATATTTGACTAAATTTTCAATATTTTATAAACTATGTATGAGTCATGAATATACAAACATTTTATCAGAGTTATAAAAGGATTGCATATTCTAAATTATGGCTTCCATCAGCTATTCACTTTTTTGTGGATTATGTGATAAATGAAATCATGGAAATGAACACTTTATAGCTATTACTAATAATTATGTCAACAGCCTTTATATAGGACTGTTTCAAACATTAACTGAAAATCAAGGTCTTTCCATCCTTTATACCAGGAACATACATATGTAAGCAACATACACAAAAAATGACCTAGATCCTTTTGATGAGTAAATGATTTTCCTATATTTTCTAAATATTCTAAATATATTTGCTAAATTTGAAAAATGTACTCCCTCATTCTAGTTAGGATCCCATTTATAATATTTATTCCACTACATTTATGGTTTTATGACCAATTTGAAAGATGGTGTATCATTAAAAAAACAGATCAAATTAGCTTCTTCAACTCCTTATTATATCTGGTAACTGTACTAAAGAAACTGGCTTTGAATACGGCAAGTCCCAGTCTGTGAAAGTTGTAGGCAAGTACAGCACTTGTGCAGAGGTAAGCTATTACATGACCAAGGGTAAACTGTCACAACTATATACAAAGAAGGAAAAGAAGATATGTAGGAAGAGATCCATTACAGTAGCAAATGTTACCTATTATTTCTAAGGTTTTAAGCTATTTTGGAATTATAGGAACTGAAGGGCAATCTTTTTAAAGATGTATATAAATGGTTTAGTTTTAATATTTATTCATTTATAACATAAATAAAAATAAGAATAGAAGTAACTCTTAAAATAAAAAAATAGACCACATAAAATGAGCATTTTAATACAAATCATTAGAATATATTTATACTATATATAAATCTATACATTAGAAGACACTACTGAAATTTTGCTCTACAGAATATCATTCTAGAATTCCCTTTAAAACAACCAAATCACTGGGAAGAATTAGATGATGACTGTGAAACAGATTCTCCCATTACAATACTACTTCTGTCATTTAGAGTTTTGACAACAGTTGTAGCTGGAGACTGCAGCACTTTACGAGAGAGCCTCATTCTTCCATCAGCTGGATCACGTCCAAAGTATTTCACCTATATTAAAGAAACAAATTTACTTTGAAAGTTATAGTACAGTGATTGACATCCAAATTAGAAGATATTTAAATTTACATAGTGCAAATAAAACACTGATTAATGTTTTTACTTGTCTGTTGAAAGCATAGCTCAGTGCTAAGTAGAGGTATATGCTAATAAATATAATTTGGTTAAACAGTGATTATAAAAAAAGAAGAGACCAGCATTTAGTTGTCCAATTATAATCTTCTGTTAGACTCATCTGTGCCTTCCAGGTCTCTACACTGGAAGAACAGTGAAAGCCATGGTCAATGATTCTCGATAAGGGATTTCTGAGCCTAATGGTGCTACAAACTATATAGGATTATGCTTGGGTCATTTACACTATTTCTCAAAAAGGACTATCACACTGGAGATTATTTGGCTTGACCTTAGACAACACAAGTCAGGGGGAATTGTGGCAGTTTTAAAGTCCCTTACGATGTTAAAAAAAACAATCTTATACAGATGTATCTTAGTTTTTATTCTTCTCCAGAGGCTACTTGAACAATGGGACTACAGATTGGGAATAAACTAGAAACCTTAGTTACCCGGGTCATGGATGATAGGTGTAGCTGGAATGTGGTATGGAAGAACAATAAAACAAAAGAAACAAAACCAAACCACACCACACCAGACTGGCAATGACTTCCTTTATCCACTCATAAAAGACTATAGAAAAGGTCAAACAACATGGCTTTCATCAAACTTAAAAACTTTTAGCCTTAAGCAGTGTAGAAGCAATTAAAGTCTCAACTCCTCAAATATGACATTCGAGGCCTTCAACAGAGTTACTACACTTTCAGGGTTCTCCTGTCCTGTCTGCAAATCACTGCACAGTCATCATTGACCTCATGTATTTTTTAAAGCTCTAAAGGGGACTACTGTTCTAACTAAACTATAAGCTAGGGGAAAGAATTGCATCTTAAATCTTTAGTGAGTCTATTTAAGAGCAAACCTAAAGTTTAAAAAGCACAGCATATAAATAATGTAAATCACAGATGTTGCTTTGATTCTTTCAGCTTACTTAAAAAAAAAAAAAATTCAAACTTCGGATATAATTTACAACATTAAGGGTAAAAAGTTGAATACAAGTACCTGAATTTCTTGGCCAACTTCTAATCCTAAGGCAGTAGGATGTTTAATCTGAGAGAGAACATGTTAATCTATTAGTTGTTGTATATAATTTCCTAATATCCATAGTAGTACACATTTTTTAAGTAGAAACAGCTTTATTGTTTTTTTGATTATAAAATCTGTTGATAAAGACTTAATACATAAGTATTCAGATGACAGCAAAAATTACTGAAGACCTCTATACTTTTAGATCACTACTGCTAATACAAGTATTCAAATGTCTACTTAGTGTGTATTACATTTGTAAAAATGGACCTTACTGAGCTTGTCTTATAGTATGTTAATTTTTCATTCAATAATATGTTGAGGACATCTTTTTACAGTGGTGAGAATGGACATCCCTGTTTTGTTCCTGACCTTAGGGGGAAAGATCTCAGTTTTTCCCCATTGAGGATGATAATAGCATTTGTCTTTTGTATATGGCTTTTATGATCTTGAGGTATGATCCTTCTATCCCTACTTTCTTGAAGGTTTTTTATCAAGAAAGGATGCTGTATTTTGTCAAATGCTTTCTCTGCATCTATTGAGAGGATCATATGGTTCTTGTCCTTTTTTTTTTTATTGATGTGATTAATCATACTGATTGATTGGCGGATACTGAACCAGCCCTGCATCCCAGGTATAAATTCCACTTGGTCGTGGTGTATAATTTTTTTTAATGTATTGTTGGATCTGGTTGGCTAATATCTTGTTGAGGATTTCTGCATCCATGTTCACCAGGGAAATTGGTCTATAGTTTTTCTTTTGTAGTGGGGGTCTTTATTTGGTTTTGAAATCAAGGTAATGCTGGCTTCATAGAAAGAATTTGGAAGTTTTCCTTCCATTTCTACTTTTTGGAACAGCTTTAAGAGAAGAGGTGTTGACTCTTAACTTAAATGTTTGGTAGAATTCCCCTGGAAAGCTATCTGGCCCTGGACTCTTGTTTTTTGGGAGATTTTTGATTACTAATTCAATTTCTTTACTGGTTATGGGTCTGTTCAAATTTTCTATTCCTGTTTCAGTTTTGGTAGTGTATATGTTTCTAGGAATTTGTCCATTTCTTCCAGATTGCCCATTTTATTGGCATATAATTGCTCATAATATTCTCTTATTATTGTTTTTATTTCTGTGTTGGTTGTGATCTCTTTTTTCATTCTTGATTTTATTTATTTGGGTCCTTTCCTTTTTCTTTTTGATCAAACAGGCTAGGAGTTTATCAATTTTGTTAATTCTTTTAAAGAACCAGCTTCTGGTTTCATCGATCTGTTCTGTTTTTTTTGGTTTCAATAGCATTAATTTCTGCTCTAATCTTTATTATTTCCTGCCTTCTGCTGGTTTTGGGTTTTATTTGCTGTTTTTTTTCCAGCTCCTTAAGGTGTAAGGTTAGGTTGTGCATCTGAGACCTTTCTTCCTTCTTTAGGAAGGCCTGGATTGCTATATACTTTCCTCTTATGACTGCCTTTGCTGCGTCCCAGAGGTTTTGGGTTGTAGTGTTATCATTTTCATTGGCTTCCATGTACTTTTTAATTTCCTCTTTAACTTCTTGGTTAGCTCATTCATTCTTTAGTAGGATGTTCTTTAGTCTCCAAGTATTTGTTACCTTTCCAAATTTTTTCTTGTGGTTCATTTTGAGTTTCATAGCATTGTGGTCTGAAAATATGCATGGTACGATCTTGATCTTTTTGTACTTGTTGAGGGCTGAGGACATCTTTTTTTTTTTTTTTTTTTTTTTTTTTTTAATTTGTTTTTGAGACAGAGAGAGACAGAGCATGAACGGGGGAGGGTCAGAGATAGAGGGAGACACAGAATCGGAAGCAGGCTCCAGGCTCTGAGCCATCAGCCCAGAGCCCGACGCAGGGCTCGAACTCACGGACCGCGAGATCGTGACCTGAGCTGAAGTCGGACGCTTAACCAACTGAGCCACCCAGGCGCCGAGGACATCTTTTTATATCAATGTATGAAACAATATTCAATTATGTAATTTGTTTGATATCCTAAAAATGGTCATTTAATGTTTTCAATTCTGGTGTTACAAATGTTAATAATTACTGAATCTAGGTGTAAGGTATATGGGTGTTCAGTGTACTATTTTTTCAACCTTTCTGTACGTAATTATTATTTCAACAATTGTGTATTCATTTACTCAAATTATCCTCTCAAAACAAAGTCCTAATGTTGAACTTCTAGGGCCAAAGGTACTCATACACATTTACCAAACACTCTCCAAAATGTTTGCCCCAATCCTGTCAACAGTATCTGAAGTATATGAGAATGTCCATTTGTTTTACCATATATTTACTCACACTGGGAATTTTCAACTATCTGAAAGCTGAAAAATAGTAACTTAGTTTTATTTGCATTTAAAACAATTGCTATTGCTATTGCTCTTTCTTACTGATCCATATAATCCCTTTGTGTATGAAACCTCTCTCATGTTATATACATTTTTCCCCCTAAGTTGCTACTTGCCTTTCAGCTCAATTTTGCCACATACTTTTTTCCCCTTAATGTTTGTTTTTGCGAAGGAGAGTGTGAGTGTGAGCAGGGCAAGGGCAAAGAGAGAGGGAGGCAGAGGATCTGAAGCAGGTCCTGCACTATCGGCACAGAGCCTGACACGGGACTCGAACATACAGTGAGATCATGACCTGAGCTGAAGTTGGACGCTTAACTGAGCCACCCAGGCACCCTTCTGCCATATACTTAAAAAAAAAAAAAAAAAAAAAAAAAAAAAAAGGTCAAATTTAATCAATTTATTTACATTTTTGGCTTTGATATCATGCTGAAAACTATTTCCCCAGTCCCAATATTATTAAAATATCCCAATTTTCTTCTAGTGTCATTCCTCAACGCCACTCTCCCATGCCCAGATTTTTTTCTTCCCTCATCACCTTAAAATGTTTTTTTGTTTTTAACAGCTCCTCAAAGCAGATGGGATTTTGGTATTAAAAAAAGTAGACATCAGGGGCACCTGGGTGGTCAGTCCATTAAGTGTCTGACTTCGGCTCAGGTCATGATCTCACGGTTCACAATTCTGAAGCCTGGATCAGGCTCTGTGCTGACAGCTCAGAGCCTGGAGTCTGCTTCAGATTCTGTGTCTCCCTCTCTCACTGCTCCTCCCCTGCTCACACACTCACTCTTTCAAAAATATACATTAAAAAAAAAAAAAAAGTAGATATCAAACCAGCTACTCCAATATGAATTACTGAATAATCTTTGTTTCTTCACAGACTGAAAATGCAACTTTTAGAATGTATTATGTTCCCATGCATATACCTGGATGACTTCTGGTCTCTATTTTCTGTTGCATAAATTGTCTATTTCTGGGTAATACACTGTTTTATTCTGTATAGCTTTATATTTCAAGGTTTGGTAAACCAAATACTCCTATTCTCTGCCCCCCCCCCCCATAGTTTTCTTGAATAGTTTCGTATTTTTAGCTTTATCCTGCCATGCTTGGTTGGTCAAGAAAAGTGGCAAGACAGGGCTACAACTAGATATTTGTAGTTAACTGCCACGTGTTAACTCTAGATGTAATTCTCAAGAATGTTTCTATTCCATCATGAAAGAATAAATATAAACATCTGTGTTAAAGAGTATAAGAACCTTTTGTCATTTTTAGTTTTCTTTATTTAGGCTAGTATTGGAGAAAGTACACAATCCTCATCAACCCAGGTAATTTTACTCTGATTATTTTAAGGCAGTTTTATATTTTTTTTTAATTTTTTTTTTTTTAACGTTTATTTATTTTTGAGACAGAGAGAGACAGAGCATGAATGGGGGAGGGTCAGAGAGAGAGAGGGAGACAAAGATTCTAAAACAGGCTCCAGGCTCTGAGCTGTCAGCACAGAGCCCGACGCAGGGCTTGAACTCACGAACCGTGAGATCATGACCTGAGCCGAAGTCAGACGCTTAACCAACTGAGCCACCCAGGCACCCCTTTAAGGCAGTTTTAAAAATAATCAAGTTATTTATTTTTTTTTACCTTTCGTTGATCAAGTTGTGTGTTATGAAGCAGTACTGCAGTCATATTTGGATATAGTTTAACCATTACTCCAGTGTCTCTGAAAAGGAAATAAGCCTAGTTAAAATAGTAATATCTGTGTATGTACTGATAATCAAACTGATTACGTATTCATATGAGAGCAAAGCAAACACACACACACAATAAAAAGTAGGATTCTCTAACTTATATTTTCAATTGAACATACAACCCATATTTAAATACTTGTGAATCAAAGTACAGAGAAAAGATAAAAAGGACAAGCTTTTAGACTGTATATTTTTCTGTATTTCTTTTCATAGTATTTCCCAAAACATTTTGAAATGACATTAAATATTTTATTTTACTTTTAAATGTTTATTTATTTATTTTGAGAAAGAGAGGGAGAGAGAATCCCAGGCAGGCTCCATGCTGGCAACACAGGGGCTTGAACCTATAACCATAAGATCATGGCCTGAGTTGAAATCAAGAGACAGACACTTAACTGACTGAGCCACTCAGGCGCCCCTCCTTTGGTTTTTATTCTTTATTATTCATTTCATATCACTTTGAACATTCAGGCTACATCTGATATAGTTTTTTTTTCTTCTTAGTGGATTTTCTCATTCTGAAAATCAATCTTTTCAGCTGATGTTGAAGCTGACATTTTAAAAAATGCACTCCTTAGGCATTAAGTAATACTATCTTTACAACAAACTAACAAGAAACTACCAGAAAAAGAAGAAAGAAAAAGGAAATATTGCTAGATCTTTTCTGGGCCTGTTTACTATTAGAAGATTTAAATGGTGGGAAATTTGGTTTAAGAAAACAATTCAGATATAAGAATCTATTAGTACAATCGCAGAATCATCTTATTGAAAACAAACTAGTATAGAAAATAAAATATACCTTAAAAATAATTAATGATTCTATGGTTATTGACATAAAATCTAAATACCTTATACTTTCAAAGTACATAATGCAAATGTGAAGTTAATGTGCACTTATAAATCTTATAAAAACCAGAAAAGCATTACCTGATTTCAGTTATTGTGGCAGTATACACTGCTCCAAATTCTAGTTGGTGCTCTTGCTGTAAGTGCAAAATAAGTCATAAGATTAATAAACAGCAACAAAAAAGAAAAAAGTATTATAAGATCTGTACTTACATCATCTCTGCAGATTTCAGTAATGAAGTCTCTTGCTTCATGCATAGCACTGGGTGTTGGTGCAAATACAGAAAATGTTTCTTCATCCACCTGACTAATAGTTACTCCTTTAAAAAAGATAATTTAACATATTAAAGTTAACTTGCTCATGTGAGGAGTGCCTGGGTGGTCAGTCAGTTGAGTGTCTGACTCTTGGTTCTGGCTTAGGTCATGATCTCATGGTTTGTGAGTTGGGGCCCCACACTGGACTCTGTGCTGACATCACAGAACCTGCTTGGGATTTTCTCGCTCTCTTTCTCAAAATAAATAAATAAGCTTAAAAAAAAAAGTAGATGTGACAGCAAGGGATTGACCTGTAAATAGCTGGGCAGGGTTGTGTTATATTTAGTCACTGCTTTAGGAATGATAGGATTCATTCACCAATAAATACATATTGCACACCTGCTATGTATCAGACATTGTGCTAAGCCCTAAGGAAACAACAGTGAGTCACTGTCCCTGTGCCCTTGGAGCCTACAGTTTGGCAGGACAAAGCATATATAAGTTCTAATTTTGGAAGATTTGGCTTTGCTCTCTTAATTATGAGTAGAAACTATACTATAATATTTTCCTCACCTTTTCTTCTTTCTCTTACCCTTTAGAGTGATGAACAGACGGGTAAGGGATGAAATTATGTCAGTTTATCAACTAAAAAGCTGGTTAAGGCAACTCTGCTTCTCATTTTCCCTCAATAACTTCAAAGCTGGTAAGTACTAGGTAACTTAGATTGTTTCCAGAAAAAACAAAGTATACTATTTCTATACATACTCTTTAAATAAAATAGCTTAAATAAGACTAAGTGAAAAACAGAATAGAAGATTACAGCAAAATCCTCTAAAGTTGAAAACTAAACATTTTTCTAAATGTTCAATTTTAAAATGTTGCAAAGAAACTGATGAATTCTAGGTGATCCTTCTTGAATACAGTTAAGGATGAATGCTGATTTATTAAGAGGCATACAGAAAACGTAAAGACATGTCAATATTACATTCTTTTCTCTTGTTCTTTTCTTAAACATATTTTTGGAGCATCACAATAGAGATGAAATGGACCCTTACATGGCCTAGCATTAAAATCCCCAAACTTCACACAACTCTCACCTGTTTCAGCCTGAAGCTTTTTTAAGTGATATCCACCTGGTCCAACAAATTTTGCCCGTTTTGATAATGGAACCTGAATAGTTTCTGAAATGTAGTACAGACAAAATTATAAATAACTCAAATATGTATATGAATATAAAACATGTCTTGATCAGTCAAGATTTTTTTTGACTTAGACACATGTAAAAATATTTCATGTAAAATAGAAAAATAGTTATTTGACTAAAGTTTTTGAAAGTTCTAATGTCTAAAAATATCTCCCCAAATTTAAAGCATTTTCACTATGGAAGTATTTATAATATTTCTGTTTTATGTATGGAGTTAAAGGAAATTTAAAATAACATACTTTTATATATTAATGTTTACCTTATCATGGAATAAATAATTTTAATGCGTTACCTACAACAGGTCCATTTTCTTTTCTAGATGCTCGAGGTTTTGAAATAGTTTTGTTCATAATCTGTAAAATCTCCTTTTTTGCCACTATAAGAGATAAACACATGATAAAAATTATAACTACAGTTGACCTTGAACAACTAGAGACTAGGGACATCTACCCCTGCTTAGAAAATTCGTGTCTAACTTTTGATTCCCCAAAACTTAACTACTAATAGCCTATGTTGCCTGGAAGCCTCATCCATAACAAAAAAGTTAAGTAATACATTTTGTATGTTATATGTATTATACACTGTATTTTTACAAAGAAGTAAGCTAGAGAAAAGGAAATGTCATTAAGAAAACCATAGGATGGGGTGCCTGGGTGTCAGTTGAGCATCCAACTCTTGATTTTGGCTCAGGTCATGATCTCATCATGGTCCATGAGTTCAAGCCCCAGGTTGGGCTCTATGCTGACAGCATGGAGACTGCTTGGGATTCCCTCTCTTGCTCTCTCTGCCCCCCTCCCTCTAAATAAATAAAAAACATTAAAAAAATTAAAAAAAGAAAACCATAAGGAACAGAAAATACATTTACAATACTGTATGTTTGTTTATTGAAAAATATTTGTACACAGGCATGTCAGGTAGCTTAGCTAGGATGGGGGCTCCCTGTAGAATGGCAGAGCTTCATAGCCTGATTGCCTAGGCTCAGTAGTGGCAACCTCTGGGTGGCCTGCAGGTAGCAACAGTTGTGTGGAGACAAAGTATAGCTGCCTTATCTGCCTGGGCATGTACCACAGTCCCATGGCCATTCACCTGACACCTGTGGCCACTCGTGAGTGCACTGGTCTCCAGGGGTTCCTTGAGGCCAAGGTGCCATGGTGGGGAGTGGGTCCCTCCCCAACCCCACAAGCACTGAAGACTTTGTGCAGGGACTCCTATGCAGTGCTGTCTTGCCCTCTGGGCATGTTCCTCCTTCAGCTGAGGCTTTTGCCAGCCAGCCCTGGGTGCTTGACAGGACCACCCTCTCAGCACATTGGGTGATCTTTAGCCCAGCACAATTATGGGCCCCCTGGGGGGCTGCTGATGGCCTCAGAAGGCCTCTCAGGATAGTCAAGAGTATAGCAGGCATGACCTTTGTGTGAGATGCCTTTAGTTGGTTGGATGGAGACTGGGATGGGCAGTAGAAAATAAATGCCTTTGCTGTAAACTTAAAAAAAAAAAAAAAAATCCACATATAAGTGGACCCATGCAGTTTGAGCACATTGTTCAAAGGTCAACTGTATATAAAATAAATGAGATCAGATATAGCAGCATTCTTAGTTTTTCCAGAGTAAAACCCAAATTCTTTAACTTAATAGTCAAAGCTCTTCATATCCTAATTACCTTTACAAGTCTACTTATAATCCCCCTTCTCCATAAATCCTATAAAAACTGAATTTTCTCTGGTCTCTCATAAAGGTTGTTACGTGAAATTTCATTTTCTAAAGTGGTATTTTATAAACAAGCCCATTTTTAATAATAAGTTTAATGGGAATTATAGTTGCCATGAACAAATGAACAATGATGGAAAGAGAATCAGGCACACTGGGTTAGCTTACCTGAGGCTTGTTGAATGGCCTCCATTACAATTTTTATTGGTATTCCAGGTAATTTAATATCAGCCTAAGATGGAAAAGCCAAAAAATGATATAAATATTACTTCATGACATTATTTAAGTATTATACAAGTGAAACAAAATAGGTTTTAAAATACCTGTAATGCAGTTATTCCCTTATTAGTGCCAGCTATTTTGAAATCCATGTCACCATTGTAATCTTCGATTCCCTGAAAGAATTTAAGAAAGTATGATATGGTTTTAAACAAAAATAAAATTCACCCAGTTACTGGAGAAGAATTAAAAAAAATAGCTTTAGAAGTAAACCATGTCTTCTGAGACTAAAAACAAAGTGTCTTCTACATTAACTACTGCTTCTCATTTGTGACTTTAAGTTGTAACTATTTCATCACAAAATCACTTTAAAATCATGTTCCTCACATAAATGCATAAGGATTCATTTACAATCATCCTAAAGTGAGCCATTATGAATATTTATAGTGTAATATATATATAACATACATCATATATATAACATATATATATCATATATATAACATATATATATCATATATATAACATATATATATCATATATATATAACATATACATATATTGTATATATATAACATATATATATGATGTTCATATATATATATATATATATCATATATATATATATATGAACATCATATCCTATAAAATTCAAGGCTAGTATTCAGAAGAAGAAAGTAAGCACAAGGACCTTTATTTCTCAAGTAATATTATTCTTCTAAACATACAATGTTTATAAAATGTTTATAAAAATGCATAATCTTCACTCTTAAATATTTGAAAATGTGGATATACTTGCCAGAATATCTGTCAGCAATCGATAATCTTCTATTTCATCCTTGTCAGGATTGTTTTTAGTGACCAATCCTATTGCCACACCTGCGACAGCAGATGAAATTGGAACTCCTATAGTTGAGAAAAAGAGCTTGTGTGTAATGTGTATATCAGCCTAACACACATATCTATCATACTCTTGACATTTATTTTAATGTAGGTGAATAGTGTTTTAAATTGACAATCACCAGAAGTAAGTTGGAGAGGTCATCTGACTACCTCATTTCTTTTTAAGCATACGACAAAAGTCCCTTAAGACAATTCTAACAGGTAATTACTGTTCTCAGCAAAAACCTCTATAAACATAGCAACCTTAACTCCTAACAGAATCCATCCATCTTTTTGCTTTTGGTGTGTTTATCTTTTTTTTTTTTTTTTGAAAAGTAACCATGTATTTGGTAAATTCTTCTAGCTTGAACCCCTGTTTACCTTTCCATGAAAGCCATCATTAGGTTTTGTGTATCCTCCCAGAAAATTTCTGTGCCCAAATATGAATTGTAGTGTAATCTTCTTTACTTATGGAAGCATACTGAATGCTCTCACTATCCTGCACCTTGTTTTTTTCACTTAATAACATACCTTGGATATTGACACATAATGCCACACAAAGCTCCACCTTCTTCTTTTGAATGGCTGCAGAGTACTCCCCCCATGGGTTTATAGGCCACATAACAGAAGTGGGATTACTGAGTCAAAGGGTGTGTGGGTTTACATTTATTATAATTCTGTCAAACTGCCTTCCAAAGAGTGTAGCATTTTATATTTTTACTGGCAGTATTTGAGGTTCTACATTCTTAATTCCCATCCAATCTCTTGACCTTTGTTCAGATAAAAGGTAAAAATGTAGCTTATTGTTTTTAATTTGACTTGTTTTTATGAGAAGGGTTAAACTTCTTTTGAATGTTTATAGGAAATATAAAAATAGATTATTTCCTAGTCAGTTGACTTTGTTTATTGTGATTTATTTTCCTGTACAGAATTTTAAATTTATATGCAATGATGGTTCCTGGATTCTGCCTAAAATGTTTTTTCCTAAGATTTTGATAAAATCTTCAATGTTTCATTTTTATATAACCATTAAAAAAAAATTTTTTTTTAATGTTTATTTATTTTTGAGACAGAGAGAGACAGAGCGCAAGTGGGGGAGGGGCAGAGAGAGAGGGAGACAACAGAATCTGAAACAGGCTCCAGGCTCTGAGCTGTCAGCACAGAGCCCGATGCGGGGCACGAACCCACGAACCATGAGATCATGACCTGAGCCGAACTTGGATGCTTAACCGACTGAGCCACCCAGGCACCCCAAGCATTTTTTTTTTTTTTTTTTTTTTTTAATCACTTGGAACTTATTATAAAGGAGTGTGGCAGGGGAATCTCATTTCATATTCTCTAAGTAATGTCACTTATGCCCATGGTTTTTAACCATCACCTATAATGCTGATGACCTAAAAAATCCCTCTCGCCTGCCTACTTCTCTTTGCTAAAGCCTTACATCTGTATACCCAATAATTTGCCTTGGACATCTCTTGCTAAATGTCCCAAAAGCACCTTAAATATATATACGTATATTCAAAATGTAATTACCCCCAATAAATCCTTTTTGTCTTGCCTTTCTTATCTTGGTTGAATGCAACTAAGACACTTATGCCAGAATCAACACTTCTTTCCTCATGTCCTATATCCCATGAAGTCACAAAGATCTGATAGTTTATCCTTTAAATATATTTTTTTAGAAAGTTGTCCTTTCCCCTAAATACTGAAACATCCATTGCTACTCCTTTAGTACAAGTTCACATTATTTCTTGCTCTGACAGCATTCTCCCTGTCTGGTTTCCCAAATTTTAGTGTCTCCCCCCAGCTCTCATTCTCTCCCACTTCATCCTCCAGGGCTAACATCTAAGCTGGGAAAAACTACCAAAAAGAAACAAAAAAAAAAATCAGATTAAAAAAAAATCAAATTCAAATCAAATCTACATAAAATTCTCTGAGTTCCCCATTATCTCCTTTCAAGAAATTTTTATACATTTCTATGGTCAAAAAAGTTAGGGAAATAGTATATATCCTATTTCTAGAGATTCAGAATTCATACTAGCATATTAAAGTTTCTTTAACTCATTAAATAAACCTGCTTAACCCTGCTCAAATATACTTTAGAATAGAAAAATTTTCAATAATCAATATCCAGCAGGAACACTAGTTCATAGAATACAATACGGAGTTGTTAAATACTAGCTTTAATTTCAAAATCCTTAGCATAACAATAACCTTTCAAATCTGGTCCCAATTTAATATTTTTTTCAAATACATTTCAGAAACAGGCTATACTGCTTTCTAACTTTATACATGTTGTTCCCTTCAAATGAAATATGGTCCCTGCTCCTAATGACAGATCAAAAACTACTCAACCTTTGGAACAAGATGAAATGTAGCTGTCTCTATGAAGCAAATTTTCTTCAATCTAATTCTTCATCCATATTGTGCATATTTATGCCTTTTACCTATTTGTATTATCTTTCTGATTTGTTAGTGTCTTTGGGTTTTTCACACCTGTAAGATTTAAAAAAAGTAGGTACCATTTGTATCTCTGGAGCACAGGACAGTGCCTGATATAGGGCGTGGCAAGCACTCAGGTTTTGAGTTGAATTGTATACACTTTGTTGGCTTTTCCCACAGGACTTGACATTCCTTCTTGTCAAATTAAATTTTTTTCTATTTGGCTTTTTTTTTTAATCCTGTTTTTTTACATTTTTTAGAGATTAAAATTGTCATTTAACAGATCGGTTACCTACTCCTTTTTAGCAGTATCCTTTTTATCAGCAGGCCAGTTTTCTCAGTTCAGTAACAAAAACATTGAAAGGGACAGGGTTTAGAATGAAGTATCCTCAAGCATTCCACTTGAGGTCTCACTCCAACATACTGATCTGATTCTCTTATCTCCTCTGCTCATCCTTCCACCAGTTATGAAGGTGCACCTATCATCCACCTCAATTTCTGCATCATTTACAGAAAGATCATAAACTGTGTATCTCTAGATACACAGCATAAGCAACATTCCCCACACCCCCCTGCTCCAAATCTAGTACTATTTTCCAAAAATGGAACATTGGTTTACTATGACATGTTTTAAGTCAGTCCCTTCTCTTCACAGTCCCCTTCCTTCCTAAAAACACTTATACACCTTTCTTTTCATAATCTATTTAAGAGTCTTCCACAGTCAAATTCACTGAGTTATGCTTTACAGAAAATACTTTCCTTTCTTTCAAAATTAAAAACTTTTTGTGTCCTTGGTATACCAGGTTCTGATTTTTCAAATACTGCCAACATAGGTCAGTTTTCTCATCCTGAAGATCGTCTTTTTAGTTTGGGTTTTTGTCTAGACCAAAAGATCTGAATTCATTTAATGCAGTTAAAGGTTCTCTCTTTTTACTTTATCTTTCAGTTCACCTTTTTGAGAATATGTTGTGTTTTCCAATATGAAATTGGAAGACTGATGAATTCAGGACCCACAAGGACAAGGACTTCATTTTGTTCATCTCTGTGTCCCAAGGGCTTAGATTAGTACTTGGCACAGGAGTGACATACAGTAAAGATTTGCTGAATGAATGCATGACGGTGAAACAGCAACCTTAAATATCAGGTTCTGTTTTCCTTCCACTAAACAAAACTGAAAATTGCCTTTAGCATTTTTTTTTTTTTTTTTTTGCTTTGGCTTAAGTTTTCATCTTTCTAGATAATGTTATTACATATTCACACCATTCTTTCATCTCATTCTTGGTTATAATATCCTTTCTATCCATTTCTCTGTACTATAAATGTGTGAACTTAGAGGGAACTCCTTGTATGGCCTCTTGAGTATTTTTAGGTTCCTTTTTCTTCTGAATGGCATCATTGGTGGGATGCAGGAATTGTTTTCAGAGCCTCTTAACATGTTAACTCTTTCCCTTTTGGTGTTTTAGACCCAGAGATTATACTGAACCACCTGCAGTCTTCCTTCCTAAAATTCTGTGTACCCTTCTATGGGTGGTATTGTTCTTCTTTTATCTTGCATAAATTGACTAGAAGATTACATGGTTACTTTCTTTTATGGGTCCTAAATACTTCTGCTTGGTGATCCAAACTTCCTTAGTGAATGGAATCAACTGCAGAGCTCTTTACCTTTTGGAAGGTGAGAAAGCTCACTGCATCGCCAAGGCAAGTAAATAATTTCAGTGTTCTGCTTTTTGCCAAAGATAAGAATTCTAGTAGATATCTGTATAGTTGAAGGTGTACTTTGATCTTGCTCTAGTTTAGTTTGGTAATCTGTAATCTGACTTCTCCAAGTCTTAGTAAAACCCAATTTTTTTAAAAAAATGTTTTTTAACATTTATTTATTTTTGAGACAGAGAGAGACAGAGCATGAACGGGGGAGGGTCAGAGAGAGAGGGAGACACAGAATCTGAAACAGGGTCTAGGCTCTGAGCTGTCAGCACAGAGCCCAACATGGGGCTTGAACTCACGGACTGCGAGATCATGACCTGAGCCGAAGTCGGATGCTCAACCGACTAAGCCACCCAGGCGCCCCAGTAAAACCCAATTTTAAAGAGATCTATATTTAATACTAATCAAATCCATATAAAGCGTTAGTAGTTTTGAGACATAATCCTTTTACCTGCATCCATTAATGCTAAGCTTCCACCACATGCAGATGCCATTGAAGATGATCCTATGGAAAGGAAAATACTTGCTTTATAATATACTGATTTTTTAAGTGTTGAAAATTGTTATATTGGTTATTTCCTTGTACATATTCAGTTATCTTTCCTTCTTTCTTTTTACTTATTTTTTTATTTTTTAAAATTTACATCCAAATTAGTTAGCATATAGTGCAACAATGATTTCAGGAATCGATTCCTTAGTGCCCCTTACCCATTTAGCCCATCCCCCCTCCCACAACCCCTCCAGTAACCCTCTTCTCCATATTTATGAATCTCTTCTGTTTTGTCCCCCTCCCTGTTTTTATATTATTTTTGTTTCCCTTCCCTTATGTTCATCTGTTTTGTCTCTTAAAGTCCTCATATCAGTGAAGTCATATGATTTTTGTCTTTCTCTGACTAATTTCACTTAGCATAATACCCTCCAGCTCCATCCACGTAGTTGCAAATGGCAAGATTTCATTCTTTTTGATTGCCGAGTAATACTCCATTGTATATATATACACCACATCTTTATCCATTCATCCATCGATGGACATTTGGGCTCTTTCCATACTTTGGCTATTGTTAACAGTGCTGCTATACACATGGGGGTGCATATGTCCCTTCGAAACAGCACTCCTGTATCCCTTGGATAAATGCCTAATAGTGCAATTGCTGGGTCGTAGGGTAGTTCTATTTTTAGTTTTTTAAGGGACCTCCATACTCCTTTCTTTTTAAAAGCAATTAACACAAGCTCTGCTAAACCACAAACTACAGGACTACACAATCCAGTATGATAGGTACATGTAGCTACATGTAGCTACTAAATTTAAGTTAATTGAAATAAATTCAGTCCCTAAACTGCATAGCAGAGATAACTTTCATCATCACATAAAGTTATATTGGGTAGCAATACTATAGGAGATTCTAAGAAACCTCCCACAAAACCCAGCACACCTCTTTTGTTGCTTAATCAGATGTCAGTTAAAGATACAGGCTCTGGCTCTCTCACTGGACCCTAAGTCACACCTAGTAGAGAACAGAAAGTCTCTAATTTAAATTCAGAGGGTGTTTTTGTTTTTTAAAAATATCATCTGATCTGTGTCTGATATATCTTTGAGATCTCTGTGATCTTTCTATCTCTAATGACCATACCTTGCCTTGACCTGGGTACTTAATTTTAATTTAAATTTGATCTTATAATTCAGACTCTCTCTGTTTGCTATTTACTTGTATCTGTGATATATGATAGGTGTCCCCTACCAAATGGATCACTCTCTTCTGGTGCTTTCTTGCTGTAAGCTGGCCTTGTTTATTCTAAAAATAAACATCCCCAACTGGATAAGTTATAAAAGATAAAGAGAAATATTCATTTTATATTGCTTTAGAAACATCTCATTGGCTAAGAACAGAGATTTAGACAGTATATGATTAAACACATTTTTCTTTTGTAATGGACTTGGGCACTGTAGTTATAAGCATAATGTAACATTAATTATGAAAAGAATATATAGAGAGAGTTCTGGTCTTTTTGACTAGAAAAATTTTATATTAATACTCTACCGTTTGACTCTAGGACTTCAGATGTGACTCTTATCGTGAAAGGAAAATCCTTAGGGATAACAGGATACAAAGCTTTCTCAGCAAGAGCACCTAAATTAGAATAGAAAATAATAAGGATAAATGTATTAAGTCTCTGTAAGAATATCATTTGAGTTTATAGATTTGTACTCACCGTGCCCAAGTTCTCTTCTGTTCACACCAGTGACTTTGCCAATTTCATTAGTTGCATAAGGAGGAAACTTAAAAAAATAAACACATATACATAAACAACCAACATGGAAAGATATCTAACCTATATTACCAAAATAATAACAAAAGTTACAAAACAGTAGAATCCCATTTTTTTTTAAAGTACATTTATATATGTAGAAAACGTCTGAATATCTGAAATATACAACAAACTGCTAAAGGTATCTATTTCTAGTGTGTATATGAGCCAGAGGGGAACATGGATGGTTATGGGGACTTAATAACAATGACAAAGTATTACATTTTTATAAGAAGAAAAATATATACAAATTAAAAAAAATGCACACTGAGGAAATAGAGATCTTTTTCAGTAAGGGTTTTCTTTTAGTCAGAGGTTGCAAACTATTTTATTTGACCAATACAGTATCTCAAAGGAGTATGAATTAGTTGCAGTCATCTAAAATATTGGGAAATTTCCCATAAAAATTTGGAATTCCAGTTTCTTAAACAAAATATTTTTATTTAAGGGGTGTCTGGGTGGCTCAGTCTGTTAAGCATCCAACTTTGGCTCAGGTCATGATCTCACGTTTTGTGAGTTCTAGTCACACATTAGGCTCTCTGTTGTCAGTTTGGAGCCTGGAGCCTGTTTCAGATTCTGTCTCTTCCTCTCTCTCTTCCCCTCCACCACTCAGTTCTGTCTCTCTCAATAAATATTGAAATTAAAAAAATTTTTTTTTAATAAAATTGATTTTGAGAAAGAGAGAGAGAGTGCAAGTGGGGTAGGGGCAGAGAGAGAAGGGACAGAGAGAATCCCAAGCAGGCTCCACACTGTCAGCACAGAGCCCCATGTGGGGCTCAAACTCGTGTGTGCTAGATCATGACCTGGGCTGAAATCTAGAGTCAGATGCTTAACTGACTGAACCACCCGGGCACCCCTAACAAAGTATTTTTAAAAAGGAGTGATGATGGTACATGAATCTGATCAAACCTCTGGATCTAGCCATCAATTTTCAGGAATGCAGTCAATTTTCAGGAGACAGAAGGACAGAGAAACTTGCTGGATTGCACCATGAGTGTGTAATCAGCAACATGCAGACTGTGGGGAACTCTACAGGTCAGATGGCTCTGGGACTTCAACAGACAGACTGAAAAGAAAAGAATGTACTGGAGGAGAAACCTATAGATTAAAAGAGAAATCCCAAATTAAAAAAAAAAAAAATGGACAAGACTATAGTGTCTAGGGATGTACACTAAAAATGCAAGGAAGTAATTACTATAAAACTTAGGAGAGTAGTTATTTTTAGGGAAAGAATGATATTGAGACTAGGATGAAAAGCATGGAGACGTTTCTGGGGTGACTGGGAACATTCTACTCTCTACCTTGGGTGGTAGTTTGTAAGGGTCTCTGCCTTATAAAAACTCATTATGCCATCCTTTTATAGGTTTTTCAGTATCTGTGTTTCATTTTACAATAAAAAGTTTTTAAAAAATGAAATGATCTAGCAGGGGCACCTGGGTGGCTCAGTTGGTTAAGTGTCTGACTCTTGATTTCAGCTTAGGTCATGATCTCACAGTTTGTGGGTTTGAGCCCCACATTGGGCTCTGCATTGACAGGGTGGAGCCTACTTGGGATTCTCTCCCTCTCTCTCTTCTCTGCCTCTACCATGTTTGCTCTCTCAAAATAAACAAGTACACTTAAAAATTTTTTTTAAAAAATCAAATGATACAGCAATAACAGCCTATATCCTTTTCATGCCCCCTCCCTCATTTCTTTTCCCAGTAATCAGCTAGAGCTGCATTTTTCAGAACTGCCCTTTTAAAAAGACTGTCATGTGCTGTGCAGCTCACAATGAAGGATATGCTTCACTCAGTTATAATTCCTCTCTGGCTTCTATAACATCTGGGTATATCCAGAACAGGGTATTTATAAGGGACCGAAAACCTGTGAAAATCTCCAGGTTTCTGGATATTCTCTAGCAATTACTGTCTACATGAAGTGTTCTCTATTAATTATAGCAGACTCAACAAAATTGACATGTTGGGATTCTGGGCAGCCAATAATGGTCACTCAAAAGTGAAGAGACTTGCTACTTTTATACCAGCCTCCCTGCATATATGCTTCAAATACTAAAATTAAAATGCTATATATAGTGTCTGGTTCCTTAGGATTAGTTGTAAATAAAGTCAATCACAAACTCATAATAATTTCACATAAAGTAATTTACTATCAAATACCTTAGAGTTCTTTTACTATTTTTCAACTGAATAAAAATATTAACATTTAAATGAACTAAAGGGAGAAGGTGATTTATCGTTTGAGGTATTTGAAAAGTCCCATTTTTGCTTGACACATGTGAATGGGTATGACTTTTTCTTGACTAAAACAAAGCTGTCTACTGTACTTTAACTTTTATGTATGATTCAGAACATGAAGTTGTTGATTGAAGACTATGGCTTAGCTCTCTAAATTCCTTTCTGCATGTAAGAAAACAATAGTGCCCAAATCCACCTTTTTTTATTTTATTAAAAAAAATTTTATTTATTTTTGATAGAGAGAGACAGAGCACAAGTTGGGGAGGGGCAGAGAGAGATGGAGACACAGAATGTGAAGCAGGCTCCAGGCCCTGAGCTGTCAGCACAGAGCCCGACACGGGCCTCGAACTCACAAACTGCGAGATCATGACCTGAGCCGAAGTTGGACGCTTAACTGACTGAGCCACCCAGGCACCCCCCAAATCCACCTTAACAGATATATAAAACGAGCACCGTAAAATATTAATAGAACCGAGGTAGTGGGCATATAAGTATTCACTATAAAGTTCTTTCAACTTTGCTATATCCCAGAAATTTTTCATAGTAAAATACTGGGGAAAAAATTTATCTTACCTCATAGTGCAGCATGAAATTTTTATCTTTTATCCCACTACAAGCAAAAAGCATAATATTAAAAACATCACATAGATACAAAAAAAATAATTTCAAAGAACTTAAAAAGATTTAAGGGTATCTAAAAAATAACTAGGTATTAAAGAGTTGGTCTGAAATTGAAAACCAGAAGAACTAGAAGGATAAATGTCAGAGACAGTATTTTTTTCTGGGACTTATAAATGAATTTTACACAGATTTAGAAAATAATTTTGCTTTATAAGCACTTTAATATTCAATTTGAATACTAAAGACAGTAGACATTTATTTTTAAGCATTTGTAACTACTGAGAGAATCTCAAACGTTTAAACACATTAGTTTAATCTCAGAATTATGATCTTTCTCCCAGTCAACATGTGAAATGAAGACCAATAACTGAAATGATATATGGGAGAGCAATCAGGAGATTAGAGAGGCAAAGATTTTTTCAGGGTTTGAAATCAGAACTGTTATGACTCTGTCTAGAACAATGGGGGGAAATAAGGATGAGAAGAAACACAATTCCTGAAGTAGGAAACCAGATTTATCTTTAACTGAAGAAAAGACTAGCATATATAGGGTCTTAGCTCAAATAGTGCCCCCTTTGGGTGGATGTTTAATTACAAAAAAATACCTCTCTCCGCTGAGTATTTAAAAAGTCCTGGATTAGGGCTAAATCTGCATAATCATAAGCCACAGTCTTGGGAAAAGAAATATAAAAACCTGACTCTAGAAGACTAAAGGAATAATAGATTTGGGGGGCTAGAGAGAAGGATATGGATCATTAGCGCAGCACCCGCATTTTACAAGTATGAAGAAACCAAAAACCAGCATGGCTGACTGATGTGTGCCCTCTCACTAACATAGGTTACAGACCTAAGACTAGAACATAAAGAAGTGCCCTGGCCAAACACAGTGCTCTTTCTTATGCAGCTGTGTTGCCTCCTAGAAGGGAAAGGAGTCAAAGTGAAAAAGGGCAGGGCAACCAAATTGGGGCTCAGATGGGAATTTAAAATACAAAGTATAAAAGCTCCCCTCCGCAAAGGATTATGATTACAGTGAACAATCTCACCTTATACACACAGCTGCATTGTCAATTTTATCAGAAAACTGAAAAACAATTAGCAATGCTATCCTGAAAATACTGGGGATTATCCTCATAGGAAGAGTGAGACAGTCTTGTGGTCTTCTGAGACCCTTACCAAGGGAAAGGGAAGCAATGCTGTTAGGCACTGAGGAAAGAAAAGAACTGTGGCTATGAGTCCCAGGACTGATGCAGTAACGCTGGTGAGGACTGTAACACAGATTCTCATCATCTAAAATTGATCAACAAGATATTATTGCTGACTTTTTAGGAAAAGAGGAGAGCCAAGTATTTCTGAACACAAATTCCAACGTGGCTTGGGATTAGATAAAGCTTTTTTTACTTATTAACAGCCTCCAGATTCTTTTTAGCAACTGGGACTCTTGCTTATTTATTTGCTCTCTGGTTTGTAATAGAAAAACCTACCTATATCTCCTCCTGAAAAATGGTTCTAGAGACAGAGAATAAATGTACCCATGTTAAAAATACCTTAAAATCACTATTAAGTAAACAGAAAAATAAAGTACAGATATATAGGTTTAAAAAAGTAATAATGAGGGGAGCCTGGGTGGCTCAGTCAGTTAAGCATCCAACTCTTGATTCTGGCTCAGGTCATGATCTCACTGCTGTGAGATGGAGCCCCATTTGCGCTCTGCACTGGGCGTGGAGCCTGCTTAAGATTCTCTCTCTCCCTCCCTCTCTCTCTCTCTTTCTGCCCCTCCCCTGCTTGCGCTCTCTCTCTCAAAAAAAACCCATAAATAATAGTAATGAATAATATACTATGAGCTTCAATTATATGCTGTAAGACCACAACTTCAAGACATATCAAACGTATGTTTTAGAACATACCAAATGTATGTTTTAGAACATACCAACATACTTATAACTTACCAAAAAACTTAACTTACTTTATGGCTGTTATAATTCGGTCTGACTTAATACTGGATTCTAATGAATCAAATGTAACAGTACAAAGTACCTAAAATAATAAGAAAAAAATTGTCAGGCTTTAATTTACTCACAATGAGAAGAAAATAAAGTATTTGAAGAACCCAATTAGTTATTAAAGAAATGGGACAAATTCTATACAAAGCTTGTCATGCTACTTAACACAGTAAACATTTATTCATTTTATAAATATTAGAGTTATGTGTAAATCTCAATAATGCAAAGGTGTAACATCACAGACTACTATGTAAAGCATTGTACTAAAAGTGCTGGGGGAGGACAGGAAGAGGAAGGTATATTTGACCATATTGGAAGCCTCAATAAAGGTCTAGCCAATAAAACTGCCTACTTAAAAAAAATCCAGTCTCATTTAGAGGGACACAATGTAGTCCAAACTCTACAGCACATCATTCACAACATCCAAGATACAATGTACAAAAAAATAAGAAATGGGAATCATTCTTCAGAGAAAAGACAATGAATAGAGATTGCCCCAAGCTAATTGAGATCCTGGATTAACAAACAAGGATCTTTAATAGCTCTTATAATTATACTTAAGGACATAAAAAAGAACCAATAGAAATTCTAAAACTGAAAGACACATTATCTTATAATACAAACGAGATGACAAGAGTCAATAAACATGTAGATGGATTAATAGAAATTGCCAAATCTAAAGAACAAAGAAGGGGTGTGGGACTATTTCAAAAGGACTAACATATATACTTACAATCCCATAAGGGGAGATAAGAGAGAAAATAAGGTAGAAAAGTATTTGAAGTTTCATTAACAATACAGATTTACAGGTTCAAGCTCAGGAAACCTTTAGTATATAAATACAAAGAAAACTACACTTTTTATAGTTATATTGTTGAAAACCAAGACAAAAAGAAAATCTGGAAAGCACCAAGACGAAGACAATTGGAACAATGATTTGAATGCATCTTGACTTTTTATTAGGAGAAAAAATAAACAGTGGAACATTTTTTAAGTGCTAAAAGAAAAAAACCATCAACTTAGAATCTATACCTTGCAAAAACATTCTTTGTATGTAAAGGCAAAATAAAGATATCTTCAGATAAATGAAATATAAGAATTTGTTGTCAGAAGACCCATAGGACAATAGCAAAGGAAGTCTTGTTAGATTGAAGGTAAACAATACTAAATGGAAACTTAGATCTTCAGGAAGAAATACGAAGCATCAGAAATTATATACGTAGGTCAATATAAAAGACTATCTTTGCCACTTACCTTCTTAAAATACATGATTGCTTAAAATTCAAGTTGTAATATTGCCTTGTGGGCTTTATAACATGTAGATGTTACTCATGAGACAACTACAGCATAATGTGTGAAATAGTACAAAATTAACTCTAAAATGAAAAGTTAATGATATATACCATATTCTCAATAGTCACCACTAATAATGTAAAGATATAGCTAAAAAGCAAAGAGACATATTAAAATGGAATTCTAAAAAAATAAGCAGTTAATCCAAAAAGAAGGAAGAATAGAAAAAAAGAGGGGGCAATCAGAAATAAATAATAAAATGACAGGCTAAATTCAATCAAATCAGTAATTAAAACCAAACATCAATGGACTAAACACTCCAGTTAAAAGGCTGAGACTGTCAAAATTGCTAACAAAAGTATGCAGGATATCTTAATTGAGTTATTTTTAAACTTTTATTAAAAGGCATAAAAGAAAACCTGAATCAAGAGTGAGGCTATTTATTGTAAAGACTGTGATTTAAATTGTAAAAATATCATTTCTCTGTCAAATTAATTTATAAATTTAGCACAATACCAATTCAAATCTAAGGACCTTTTTTTTTCCCCCGAGAATGTAATTTAACACTGAAATTCAAATGAACGAACAAATGCACCAGAATAGCTAAAACAATTTTGAAGGGCAGAGGAGAATAAAAAGGGAGGATTTGCTGGGTGCCTGGGTGGCTCAGTAGGCTAAGCATCTGACCTCAGGTCAGGTCATGATCTCGTGGTTCATGGGTTCGAGCCCTGTTTTGGGCTCTATGCTGACAGCTGAGAGCCTGGAGCATGCTTCTGATTCTGTGTCTCCTTCTCTCTCTGCCCCTCCCCCGCTCTCTCTCTCAAAAATAAACATTAAAAAAAAAAATAAAACAATTAAAAAAAGGAGCATTTGCTCCTCATATATTAAGACAAACTTTAAACCATAATAACTAAAACAGTTTGACACTGGCCAAGGAAATTCACAGAACAGAATATAGTTCAAAAATATATTTATAAGCTCAGAATATATCAACATTATAAGTCAACAGGAAAAATGAATTATTAGTAAATAAGTTGTAAAATTGGTTCACTCTGGAGGTTTCCACCTCACACCGTATGTAAGAGTAAACTCCAAGATAGATTAATGGTCTAAATTTGATAGCTACAACCAGAAAGTTAACAGAAAAATTAGGTGCACAATTTTGTGACTAGGAGGGTAAGGAAAGATTTCTTAAATAAGACTTTAAAAGCACAAATCACAAAATAAAAAAGGGGAAGGATTATCTACATCAAAACTAAAGACTTCAGGTTCACTCTTCACAAAGCTAAAAGGCTTATGACAAAGAGGGAGAGGATATATACAAATTCTGGTTACTAAAAAGGATTAATATAAGAAATCATTAGAAAATAGGAAGAAAAAAATAAACCACAGTAAAAAAAAGAAAAAAGAAAAAAAACTGGCCAAAGGATATGACCAGATAATTCACAAAAGAGCAAACCTGAACCAGGACGAGCACGTTGCTTAAGTTCAGGGACCACTATCTAAGTGAAAAGAATGTCCTGGAGGGTGTGCAGCCCTCCAGGGTATGATTTATGCAGTGACCACACTGATAGGCTATTTATATAAAGAGATGCTTAGACTCATAGGGAAATACAAATGAAAGCAAGGACATACCACAGTTTGTACCAATTAAACTGGCAAAATTAAAGTAGTGATTAATATAAGAAGAGGGAGGGAGTATAAAGCAAATACCATACACAAAACAATGGATACACCTATATGTTAAATATAAGACAATGGGTGCCTAAGTAAAGGAAAAGAATAGGACTGAGGTATAAGCTAAATAGAGAAAACAAATGAGGGCCTTGAATAGACCAAAAATGACAATATGCCATAACTGAAGAGCATGGGTGATTCCATTCTGTGCATGAAAATTAAAAGAAAAATATGATAGAGATACCAGGTAATTCTAGAAAATGCAAACCAATTTACAGAGACAAAAGCACATCAACAGTTGCCCGAGGAAAGGGAGGGGAGCAGGAAGAAGGGATTATAGAGAGGCAGGAGGAAACTTTGCAGAGGTGATATGTTCATTATCTTAACTTTGGGGACAGTTTCTCAGTTGTATACACCTGAAAACCTATTAAACATACACTTTAAATATGTGCAGTTTTGTAGATGGCAATTATACCTCAAAAGCCATTAAAAATATTTTTAAAAAATCAGGTATTAACACATTCCATAAGATTAAAATCTATAGTGTCTACATAATGTACTTCTATTAGATCTAATTAAGCAATCCTGAGTTAGCAAATAATTACAGCTTTTCACATATATTACCTGTGTTTGTCCCCTCTGAAATAATGCTGATCCATGAAGAATTTTAAACATATCTACCTCACAATTTATATTCCTAAGTGAAGTCAAATCTCGACCATCACACCTACAGTAATAAAGGAATAAGTATGTAAAGCAGTGTTCAAAATCATAAATATCACCTATTATCTCTTTATTCCTACCAGAAAGTTCTCAATTCCAATTGTGTCATATCACCTATGGAACTTTAAGAACTTTAAAAAAAAAAAAAGAAAAAAAAAAAAAAAAGAACAGTTCCTTGAACAAGTTGTCACTTTCAAAGCACCTTATAGAGACAGCACATATTTCATTCAGTTCCATCAAAAAAAGATATATTGGGGCACCTGGGTGGCTCAGTCAGTTAAGCATCCTATTGAGCTTGGCTTAGGTCATGATCTCATGGTTGACCGAGTTCGAGCCCTGTGTCGGGCTCTGTGCTGATAGTGTGGAACCTGCTTGGGATTTTCTCTCTCCCTCTCTCTCTGCCCCCTTCCCCGCTCATGTTCTCTGTCTCTCTCAAAATAAAAATAAAATAAATTAAAAAAAAAAAAGATATATTTACCTTTTGTATTCATTCAAGATAATACTTCTAAAAACCTCCTTTGCAACAACATTGAAGGATTCTATTATTTCATATGTATCAGCCTCTGGAAACTTTTCTGTAGAAGAAATACAAATCAAAACAGAGGTTTTCTCCTTTTGGAAGATAAGATTTCTCTTCAATTCATAGTATCAAATCAGTTAACTGTGGGAGTAAACCAAGGGGGAGGTGAAGCTGAACATTTTGTCCCCAGGCAAACAAAGTAGATGAATCAAATATTCTGAAGTAGGAGAGACACAAGTATTATACCTCAAATGTATTGTTATTGAGAACTCAGTCTGCTTTCTACAAGAAAAACAGTGCTTTGTAATTAGCTCTCTATTGTATTACATTAATAACAAATCCAGCCATATTATGAAAAGGTCTGAATGACACTCTTTAAGACTAATCACCTTCACTGTTTTACCTTAGGAACTTGTATCTTAGTCTGCAAAGAGAAATAATTTTCTTTATGTTACAAATCTATAGTTACAAATCTTTTTAGTTAACATTTATCAAATTCTTTCATAATCCATGTACTATATATATATATATATATATATATACACGTGTGTGTGTTATATATATATTAAAGTCTTTAGTCTTTGAAACAACTTATGAAGTATATTCTATTATTATCACCATTCTAAAGAAAAATCAGCTTAAAGAAGTAAATTGCCTGAGATCACATAGTGACTGACACAGCTGTGACACTGTTCTTTAAGACATTTGGTTTCTTAATTATAACTTTAACCAGAACTAAGAAATGGACACAGAGAGATATATTAAAAACTGTACCTTCATCAGGCAAGAATAATTTTATACACTTTAGTATGAACTTTTATGCTCTGACTTGCACTTGGAAAAGAAAATAATTGGTAATTAAATATTTAAAATATTATCCTATGAACTCAAAATGTCCTCAAGATATTCTACTACATATGGGGCGCCTGGGTGGCGTAGTTGGTTAAGCGTCTGACTTCAGCCAGGTCACGATCTCGCGGTCCGTGAGTTCGGGCCCCGCGTCAGGCTCTGGGCTGATGGCTCGGAGCCTGGAGCCTGTTTCCGATTCTGTGTCTCCCTCTCTCTCTGCCCCTCCCCCGTTCATGCTCTGTCTCTCTCTGTCCCAAAAATAAATAAAAAACGTTGAAAAAAAAATTTAAAAAAAAAAAAAAAAAAAAGATATTCTACTACATATAATATTAACACAAAATCACTATTCTGTTTAAATAAGGCAACAGGTGTTATACAGCTCATTTTTAACACATAGGATGAAACGTAATGAGAAAAGACTATACATTTTCAATGGCAATTACAGGCAATGGCCTTAGTATCAATACTAACAGCAGAGTTATAATCTTAAAAATAAGATAGGAGAGAGGACATTTATCTCTTAACCGAAAAATTAATAAGTATATGTCATTCTTGGTATACATTCAGTTTGTGATTGATATTAATATAATAAGATCCTTTGCTTAATAATTTCTGGAGAGCTAAATTCTCTAAAATCTAAATTTTACAATCCTACATATTAATAAGTGTCAGTTAACATTTTTCGGACAGTTGGTATGTGGCAGGCACAAATGCAAATGATTTACCTATTTAATCCCTATAAACCAGATATTATCAGTATTATAATTTCACAGACTAAAAAGTCAGGAATTTTAAAGAATATTTTTCAGATGTTCAAATGACAGGATACAAAATTTCCTATCATAGAGGTTAAGAACCTGATCCAGAAGAGATTGGGAGCATTTCACATTCAACATTTACTGGTGATCACTCTGTATCAGGTACAGTGCTGACCACATTCACAGAAGTTAATTTAACAGTACCCTTGGGATGCAGCATTATCCTAAGTTTAAAGTAAGTTTAAGGTAAGTTTAGGTATCCTGAACATAAAACTAAGGAACAATGAGAATAACTGATTCTTTGAAGTCTTAGAGTAAATTGAAATTTAAAAAACCTATTTCCTTTAAATATTTTCTTAAATTAAAAAAACAAAATTTACCTTTTAGTTGTTCCTCTGTATCTAATCTTATCTTGTTAATAGCTTCATCTCTGGAAATCTAAAAGAAAGATGAAATTCAGTATACATGGCAATATTTACCATTTCTATTTTTACATTATTATACAATTAACACAATGCAATAGTACTCAGATTTTTCTACTGATATTCTTCAAAAGATTAGAGCTGGTTATTGATTTACAAGAGCTATTAGCTGTTTAATTCAGTCAAATATATTTGCACACTTCCCTAAAATTTGCATTAACAAAAGGAGAATGGAGAAGCAAATTGCTATGCTTCTATTTACTTAGCTGTTTAGAGATTTTTAATAAAAATAGGACTAACATTCATAAATAAGATTATGTGAATTATGACAAAAAAGAATTCCCAGAACAATAAGACAAATTTCGGGTATACCTACTTTATCATGTTCATAATCAGTAAACACCGCGTAGAGTCTTTCCATGGCGAGTCTATTTGAAGCACAAAATAAATGTCAAAATAAAAATACTTAGAAACATGACGCAGTGTCTATTATAAACAAAACAAATATTTAATAGTAAGCTAAAATACTTAATAAGCATTTCATAGAGAATTTAAAAATATATATTTATTATTTATTTTTTTTTTTTTTTAATTTTTTTTTTTCAACGTTTTTTATTTATTTTTGGGACAGAGAGAGACAGAGCATGAACGGGGGAGGGGCAGAGAGAGAGGGAAACACAGAATCGGAAACAGGCTCCAGGCTCCGAGCCATCAGCCCAGAGCCTGACGCGGGGCTCGAACTCACGGACCGCGAGATCGTGACCTGGCTGAAGTCGGACGCTTAACCGACTGCGCCACCCAGGCGCCCCTATATTTATTATTTTTTAACACAGCTCATCTGTTTACTGTTTATGATACACAAATTTCTTTCTCCCCACCTGTCAGGGAAATCACTCACACATGGTGCTATGCCCTCCCTTTTTCTTAATTGTTCAATTTATTTCAACTTAGATTTTTTCTTACACACAAAGTCTCTCTCCCAAAACACTCTCTTTTAACTTCTTGCTTTTTTTTCTATTCTATCTACGTTGGCTGTTATTGCAGGCAACTGTTTTGTTGGGGACAGTTTACATCTCTTTACTCTCTCACTGATGGCTATGAGATTGATACTAATGGAAATATTAACTTTTTCAATTTATTTGAAGTAAAATGAAATACTTTTTCTGGTGATTTCATTTATATTTACTGAGTGCTTGCCTATGTACCGGCACTGCTGTAAGCACTGGGCATAAAGAGGTGGTCATACTTTTTTTTCTTTTTCAAACTTGATTTCTTTTCAAGAACCTCAGCAGTTTCCTTGGATAGATATCCTATACTTTCTTTTTACTTTTTGACACAGAGTTATGTGGATTATATGAATCTTAACCAATAAATTCCCTCCCCCTTGCATTTGGGATTCAAGCTTAGGCCCTTGAAGAGGGAAGTGGGTTTATCCTTTTTAAGGCATTAATGACTGATACTTATGGCACTCTTAATTTTGGGGGGGTGGGTGGGTAAGAGTACACAAGTTGGGGACAGGGGCAGAGGGAGGGAGAGAGAGAATCTTAAGCAAAGCATGGAGCCTGACATAGGGTTCAATCCCACAACCCTGAGAATCATGACCTGAGATCAAGAGTTAGACACTCAACTGACTAAGGCACTCAGGTGCCCCTGGCACTCACTTTTAAAATAGAAGGGTACCATGTTAGTAATGCATGGACAATGCTTCCATGGGAAGTTTTTTTCTGAGAGGAAATTAAATCTGATAACAATTTCAAATTTTCTTTTGTACAGATATTCTTACTTATGAGTGTGTTCCACAATCTCTGGTGAAGGGGTAAATAACTTCTGAGGTGTCCTCTTGGTAACACCAATTTCTTTTACCAACTGCTGGATGCCCTGAATTATTTGTTGGGTATATTTTACCCCCACTTTAATAGCATGGCAAAAGTCCTGTTGTAAAATGTTCTCTGCAGAGGCTTCCATCATAACTATTTAAAGGGGAAAAAAAAAAGATTGTCATTGAACCTTTTACCAGTATAGCATTGTCAGTGCTACACATGACATGCATGTATATGACATGTATGCATACATGTATACATGATATAAATACTACAGATCAATTTTATTAATAGTATATCTACTTTTTAAATTTCTTCCCTTAAAATCAACATACTTCTAAAATGTAAACAGCAATAAATAAAGAAAACTTAATATCTGAAATTAGGTTTACGTTTTTCTTTAATTTAATAAGGGACTTCTCATAACAAGTGAAACGAATTATGCATACTTATTTTTTAAATAAGTTCTGAGCTATAATTCAAATACCATAAAATTCCACTTTTTAAAGCATACAGCTGCATTTACTTTTAATATATAGTTAAAATGAAATTTAAAAACAACAGCATAGTAGATATCCAATAATGTTTCCTGTTTAACAATTATTTGCTGTGACTTCCTACTTATTTTGTCATTGTCACATTGTCTACTGCTTGCACAGGTGGGGCGAAATCTTTTGAAGTGATACTGTTTCAAGTAAGTCAACTAGAGGACAGTAGCTATTACCATAAAAAGGGTGTTTATGGTTTTGTAATAGTAAAACTCCTGTGTAAAGCAGAAGAAACCCCAAGCAGTGCTTCTAGCATGGTATCTAGCTAAAATCTGCTATTCAGGTTTGGCTTTGGTTTCTGCTAGGCTGACAGACTCTGGCCTGCTTGTGTGTCATTCCTGGCACTTCTCCATTTGTACCAAGTCAAAGATCCTGTAATGCAAAGATATGATAGTAATTATCACATCTAATATGTTTAATTACATCATGTTGTCATTAAGGTCACTTGTAATGCTTCTAGTTATAATCTAGAATGAAAAAAAATCTTATGTGCTTTGTATGTTGGAATTCCATCAGTCAGTTGAAGGAGACCTGTGAAACTAAAACGTTAAAAACCTAACATTTGTTGGGAATACAAGCTGGTGCAGCCACCCTGGAAAACAGTATGAAGGTTCCTCAAAAAACTAAAAACAGAACTACCCTACGACCCAGCAATTGCACTACTAGGCATTTATCCAAGGGATACAGGTGTGCTGTTTCAAAGGGACACATGCACCCCCATGTTTATAACAGCACTATCAACCGTAGCCAAAGTATGGAAAGAGCCCAAATGTCCATCGATGGATGAATGGAAAAAGAAGATGTGGTGTGTGTGTGTGTATATATATATATATATATATATATATATATATACACATACATACATACAATGGAGTATTACTCAGCAATCAAAAAAGAATGAAATCTTGCCATTTGCAACTACGTGGATGGAACTGGAGCATATTATGCTAAGTGAAATTAGTCAGTGATAGAAAGACAAAAATCATATGACTTCACTCATATGAGGACTTTGAGACAAAACAGATGAACATAAGGGAAGGGAAACAAAAATAATATAAAAACAGGGAGGGGGACAAAACAGAAGAGACTCATAAATATGGAGAAGAAACAGGGTTACTGGAGGGGTTGTGGGAGGGGAATGGGCTAAATGGGTAAGGGGCACTAAAGAATCTACTCCTGAAATCATTGTTGCACTATCTGCTAACTGGATGTAAATTTTAAACAATAAAAAATAAAATTAAAAAAAATAAAAACAAAACAAAAAAACCCTAACATTTGTGTCATCTGAAATCTGGAAAGAGAGGCTAAAGATGGCAGGCTGAAAAGTACTGGAAAAATAATAGCTGGAAAGTCCCCAGATTTGGCAGTGACATAAACCTACAGATTCGAGAAGCTGAGTAAACCCTATATAGGGTAACCCAAAGAAAAACATATCATAATTAAACTTCTAAAAATCAAAGACAAAGAAAAAAAATCTTGAAACCAGCCAGAGAAAAACAACACCTTACCCGTATGGGAAAAGCAATTCAAATAACACTAGATTTATCATTAGAAACCATGGAGTCCAGAAGGAAGTGGCATAATATTTTTTAGGTGCTGAAAGAAAAGAACCTGGGGATCCCATACCCAGTGAAAATATTTATGAAATAAATAAATGAAGGAATGAATATTTAGGAATGAACTGATACTCTTAAATGAAGGAGAACTAAGAAAATTTGTCACTGGCAGCCCTCCCCTAAAAGAATGGCTAACAGAAGTTCTCTAAACAGAAACAATAAAGAAACCATGGAATACCAGGAAGAAAAGTACCTGTTAAGCAAAAATGTAGGTAAATACACTTTCTTTCTCCTCTTGAGTTTTCTAAATTATGTTTGATGGCTGAAGCAAAAGAAAAAATTGTAACAGCCTGTTGTGGTTCTAAATGTAGAGGAATATTAAAACATTATATTACAAATGGGGGAGGGTAAAGCAAGGTAAAGTTTCAATACTTCCCTTGAGATATGAAGCAGCTTTTCTGTCACCATGACGCTGAAATGGTTATATTCTTCTTCTCATCAGTATTCCCATGACATCCTCTCTCACTTTTCAGATTAATTTGAACTGAAGGTTTTTTTTTTTTAACATTTATTTTTGAGAGACAGAGACAGAGCATGAGCAGGGAAGGGGCAGAGAGAAAGGTTGATACAGAATCTCAAGCAGACTCCAGGTGCTGGGGTGTCAGCACAGAGCCCAACATAGGGCTCGAACCCACAAACCACAAGATTATGACCTGAGCCAAAGTCAGACGCTTAACCGACTGAGCAAGCCAGGTGCCCCTGAACTGAAGATTTTTAAAAATGTATTTGACAAATGTAAATTATACCTCAATAAATTCATTTAAAACAATATGAAAGAATATAATAAAGAAAATTAATGGCACAAAAACACACAAACAGACCAATGGAATAGAATAGAAACCCCAGAACTAGACCCACAAACGTATGGCCAACTAGTCTTTGACAAAGCAGGAAAGAACATCCAATGGAAAAAAGACAGTCTCTTCAACAAATGGTGCTGGGAGAACTGGACAGCAACATGCAGAAGGTTGAAACTAGACCACTTTATCACACCATTCACAAAAATAAACTCAAAATGGATAAAGGACCTGAATGTGAGACAGGAAACCATCAAAACCCTAGAGGAGAAAGTAGGAAAAGACCTCTCTGACCTCAGCCGTAGCAATTTCTTACTTGACACATCCCCCAAGGCAAGGGAATTAAAAGCAAAAATGAACTACTGGGACCTTATGAAGATAAAAAGCTTCTGCACAGCAAAGGAAACCACCAACAAAACTAAAGGCAACCAACGGAATGGGAAAAGATATTTGCAAATGACATATCGGACAAAGGGCTAGTATCCAAAATCTATAAAGAGCTCACCAAACTCCACACCCGAAAAACAAATAACCCAGTGAAGAAATGGGCAGAAAACATGAATAGACACTTCTCTAAAGAAGACATCCGGATGGCCAACAGGCACATGAAAAGATGCTCAACGTCAGTCCTCATCAGGGAAAAAGAAATCAAAACCACACTCACGCCAGTCAGAGTGGCCAAAATGAACAAATCAGGAGACTATAGATGCTGGAGAGGATGTGGAGAAACGGGAACCCTCTTGCACTGTTGGTGGGAATGCAAATTGGTGCAGCCGCTCTGGAAAACAGTGTGGAGGTTCCTCAAAATATTAAAAATAGACCTACCCTATGACCCAGCAATAGCACTGCTAGGAATTTACCCAAGGGATACAGGAGTACTGATGCATAGGGGCACTTGTACCCCAATGTTTATAGCAGCACTCTCAACAATAGCCAAATTATGGAAAGAGCCTAAATGTCCATCAACTGATGAATGGATAAAGAAATTGTGGTTTATATACACAATGGAGTACTACGTGGCAATGAGAAAGAATGAAATATGGCCCTTTGTAGCAACGTGGATGGAACTGGAGAGTGTTACGCTAAGTGAAATAAGCCATACAGAGAAAGACAGATACCATATGTTTTCACTCTTATGTGGATCCTGAGAAACTTAACAGAAACCAATGGGGGAGAGGAAGGAAAAAAAAAAAAAGAGGTTAGAGTGGGAGAGAGCCAAAGCATAAGAGACTCTTAAAAACTGAGAACAAACTGAGGGTTGATGGGGGGTGGGTGATGGGTATTGAGGAGGGCACCTTTTGGGATGAGCACTGGGTGTTGTATGGAAACCAATTTGACAATAAATTTCACATATTGAAAAAAAATAACATAATAAACAATAGATGGGATATTTCAAGCACAATGTGAGATTTTAGTAAAATAAACATGAGATGAAGCTCCCTAACAAAAAAAAAAAAAGAAAATTAATATTCCTCAAACTTTGTTTTCACTAAACTTCAAAGCAATTCATTTTAAAAAATACTTGATAAGAAAATTCCTTACAGTTTTGTATCTATAGACCCGTGCTGTCCAATATGGCAGTTATTAGTTCCATATAATTATTTGCATTTAAATAAATTAAAATTATATAAAATTTGAAATCCAGTTCCTTAGCCATTCTAGCCACATTTCAAATGCTTAGTTGCCACATATTCAAATATAAAACATTTACTTAATTGCAGAGTTCTACTGGACAGCACCTGCCATAGAGGCTAAAAATTTACACAAAAATAGCTTGTCTAAATGCTTACTCTAAACTGTTAACCATTTTCAGCAGTTGAAGATTTTTGAGATTAGTTTAAAACTATGAATTCTAGATATAAATTTCTTAAAAATTGTTACTGGTATACTTTTTCCTAAATTATATCCTAGCACATGTAGAAAGATCAGTGATATTAAGTGTACCAGTTGAACACAAGCAGAATGTGTAGAATGATGGCTGCTGAAGTCATCTGGCAGCTAAAAGCACAAAGAAATTATTCTTTCCCTATAAGGTCATGCTTTAAAGATTTGGATTACTAAATTTTTAAATAATGGAATAGCAGTAATTAATTACTTTTCTGTATTTTTGTATCCCAGAAGTTCCATAACTTGGGCCCAATATTAACTTTAACACATGAAACATGAAGTAAAATGTATATCTGGTGCATCGTTATCAAAGTGGAGAACTGGCTGAATATCTTCATGGAGACAGTGATGGCAAAAGACATAAAATGGAGGCTGGTAATTTCTGAAACCAATCTTTTAAGAGGTTGCTTCTGAAATACTCTCAGTCTCCTAGTTACTCAAGATAACCTTCTGATGGTTTCTTCAGTCTCTAGACTGCAAGAGAGCAATCCATCTAGAGAGCAAGAGGTAAGAAGAAAAAGTAGAAGGTTGCCTGTGAGGTTTCTACAGCATGCCATAGATGCAATAAAGATCCCCAGTTCATTCCTCCAACATCTACATAAAATCAGAGGAGTTCAAAGTCCAAAGTAGGTAGAGGCTATATATATGACTATATATATGACCATTTATATGATATAAATTTTGAAGCAAGTTAATTTCTGTGTCTGAATGATAACAGCAGGTATGAACGGTATGCCTACTAGGTACTAGATATTATGTTAGGTACTTTACAAATCCTGACTCTAATCTTCACAACAACCCTATAAAAAAATAATTTACTAAGTAATGAACACTACTTGTTCACTTGTAACACTATTTCTAAGCAAAAAAAATTTCAGATTCAGACCAAGTAAACTTTAGACAGTAAACCAACACTTTGCTCAAGGCCCCTTCTGAGATGTTCAAGAATATAAGAGTCATCTGTTATTCATGGCTTCCCCAAATCTTTGCAATGTTCTCTCTACACTGTAATAGTTCCCTACAGTATGAATCTCACCTTCTGGAGGTAGAATCCAAAACATTTCCTTGCTTCCCCTATAGTCAAGGATGCAGTCATGTGTTACAGTTCTGCCTAGTGTGATGTAGGTGAAAACTGCTATGTCGGGGCTCTAGGAAAGCTCCTTGAAAGGGAAGGTGACTTACTCAGTTGGCATACATCTTTTTGTTATTCCCCTCCTTTTTCCTTCCTCTTGCCTACAAATCAGCTAAGTTGGTCAGAGCTCCAGTAGCCAGTTCATAAGCATGAAATAAGGGCCACACCTTGAGGATAGCAGGGCAGAAAACTGAAAGGAATCCAGATTTCTTAAGATTTCATAGAGCCACTATAACTGTCATGGACCCACTTGTTATTTATTTTACCAACACAATCTCTAATATGTAGATAACATACAATTCCTATTATATGTGTTTTATCTACCATATAGTACCAGATTCCATCTCCATTACTGACCAGTATTCCAAAAGAAGCTGGAAATGAGGTATTTCATATGTAATTGTACAAAAAGGTAATAAAAGCTCAGTAGTTTACATTTCATCAAAATATTCCCACATCAGAAGATCCCATGTCAGAAAGTCCCAGATATCAAATATCACACAGAATACACTGATATGAGACCTTAATTAATTTGTCCAAGGTTACACAGTTAACTGTGTGGCAGCTGTTGGGTTTCAAGCACAGGTTATTTTGACTGTGGAAGCCAATTCTCCTTCAACAGAACTATGCCACTTTTCATTCATACAATTATGACATTTTTGTTACAAGGAACGAGGGTAACCTATGGTCAGTGCATTTCTTCATTAGTTTTCTACCTACTAGAAATAGGTCACCTCTTTTTCAGAGGACATTAAACAGGTTTTGAATGATGAATTAGCTAAACATATTTAAACTAATAAAACAATTTACTACCAGATTTAGAAATTCAATTTTTAGACTAGCTTTTTAGTCTAAAAATAATTACCAGAACTGTCGTGGAAAATAAAAATTTTTGTAGATTTCAATTAAACTTGTACAACATTCTATAATTCTAGGTATTGTTTGATATGTAGCAAGAGCACTACCACAATAGGGCAGCAATAAAACAGAACAAAAATCTTTATGGCTAATTGACAAAACACAAATACACAGAAGTATACAAATGCATTTTTAAGGAGCCAGAATTTATAAGTAAAATCCGGAACAAATGTAGTAAACTACTTACCAATTTGACTTTTAGGTGCTCCAGCAACCACTAGATTTAAAGTACTGGAAGACATTTCTTTCCGTGTTGGATTAACAACACACTCTCCATCAATCATTCCTATTCGGACTGCCCCTAAGATATATCAAAATATAGGCAGTTGTGCAATAAAAACTCAGTTTTCAAGACATTATTTCAGTGATAGCTTCAATCCCTATCTTTAATTGTGACTACAATAAAATCCATATTTCTACCATGGTATTTAAGGCCCACAGAACATCCTACCCCACCTTACCTTCTGGCCTCACTGGAGCACTCTGAATTGCTCAAATACACTATTTCTTCCATACCTCTGTGATTATGCTCATGCTCTTTTCTTGGGCTAGACTGTACTTTCTCCAAGGCAAATGCTTACCATCTGATCCTACTAAGGTTAAGCTTTAATGGTGAGTACTCTGAAAAGCCCTCCTTGACAACCTGACTTCACAAGACTAAACCCAACCTTTTCTATCATTTTCTTACCATTTTTACTATACTTTTATAATGCTGTTTATAAATAATTGTTTCCCCTACTTACATTGAAAGCAAGAATTGTGCCTAGTCTGCCTTTATTCCTTCAGTTTTTACCTTAGTATCTGGCATTTAGGATATTCAAAAATTACTTACTTGATGAGTCTTTTTTATATTGCATGAATACAACTTTTAAGAGTCATTAAGTTCTAAACATGTTTTATCCTGAAAGACTATGTACTCTAACAATTTCCTATTCCCCCACAAAAAGTCCTTAAACAGAGGAGGCAACTAAGAAGTCAAAGTATCTAGGAACATAAAAGTCTCTAACACTGTAACTTATTGCTATCAGAAATAAAACTCAAGGCAAGGATGAAAATATCTCAAAAAGGAATCTTAGATGGTCATCTAACTAAACTCCCTATGAGATTTACAGAGCCAGTAAATCTATGCCCTTGCTATAGCATGCTCACTAGTAAAAAACATGTTTCTTATTTTCAAATCCTAACTTACCAATAGGTCCATTCCAAGGAATATCTGATAATGACAGGGCTACAGAAGCTTAACAAAAACAAAGAAAAAAAATAAGAGCTGAAATAAAATTATTTCATACCTTTAAAAAAAAGGTGATAATTTTAATCTCGATTTTTAAACTTACCACCATTAATTGCTAGAACATCAGGTTCATTAACACCATCTACTGCTAACAGATTACAAAGTACCTGGTACAAGGGGAAAAATTTAAAGCACTTAAAAAAAAATCTACTTGATTTAGGAGGATTATCATTTTTGTTAACATTTTGAACTAAAATAAAGGATCACCATGTGGTTAAAAATATGGACTTTATAGTTAAACCCTTATTTCTGGCTATCATTTAACTACATGCTTGACTATGGCAAATTACTTAAGCCTCAAAAGGTTCCTTATATTTAAAAGGGAAAGATAATAGCACCTCCCTAAAAGATATTCTGTAAGTTAAAGGTAATATTATTTGTAAAGCATTTACAATACTGGGCATGTTGAAAATATTCAGTAAATGTTAGCTATTTCTATTACATAAAAATACTGTTTTCTATTAACAAGCATATAGAAAACAAATGAGTGAATTACTTTATTATTACACTGCAATAATACGCCTATGTCATATACTTAAGAAAACAACTTAAAAGAGAGAAAACTTCTTGAGGCATCCTTGCAAAGGCATATTTATTTTTGTCAAATAAATAAAAGTTAATTAAAGTAAATTAATGGGTCATTATTCTGAGAGAGAATAATATTCACAAAATATTAAAATTATAATAAAGTAGAAGAGGACCCAATAAAAATAGGTAATAAAAACTAGTTGTAGTGATTGTCCTAGCCTCTGACACTAATCTGACTTTCAGGCCCCAGCCTGATCTGTCTCCGACCTCCTTAATTGCTATAAACTTTTGCTCTAAACCCTGTTTCCTGCCTCAGAGCTTTTGTGCTTCCCCCCCATCTGCTCAGAATGCTTCCTCCACACTCCTAGGTTGGCTAACTCCTACTCATAATTCGGTATCAATTCAAATTGACATCAGATTAATATTAGTTTTTAAAATTATTAGTATGTTTTTTAAAAAAAATGTAAAATAGCATCACTAAAAATTCTTATTTTGTTCTTTAATATTTAGCCTAAGTAGTATTATAGAGATTCATTACGTAATTTTTGATTAATCTGGAAACAAACGTAAAACAGAATCTACCTGTGTATCATAAAAGTAGCCAGCTGGAAAGAGAGGTCTAATTGAACGATCTGCCAAAAGAAAAAGAAAAGTAAATAGTACTGACAAAAGTTGCTTTATAATTCAACCTTTTCACTCTATTAAACACCAGGCTGGAAAATAATATAGGTAGCTGTTCAGATGTTAAAAAAAAAATCCCCTTGGACTGACTTACTGAGAGGGTCATGGATAAATGTCAGTGCTTCAATTAATCTATACCATGCCCTAATAACAAAAAACTAGCAGGGCTGGAGCACACAAGTCTAAAATTGGGGAGCAACTTTTCATTTCTGTTCCAAAGGCATCAGTTACATATATAAGCAGAGGAAAGAGACTTAAGGCCAATGACAGATCAAAAGAAAATCTTTCGAGGTATTTTGTGTCTGAAGAATGCATATACATATACACAAACAAACAATTTCTGTTGTAGAAGAGCTATAAACTCAAATGATCCCACAATATTTAAAGATGTCAAAGATTTGAAAGATTGCAGGCACATTTCAGTAGTTGAATATAATGCTTTCAGGAATTACTATGCTGAATATGAAAATGAAAAATACTAGAGCAGTAGAGGCATGAGCCACGGAATTTATATTGTCAACAGAGATTCATTCATTTCATCGACCTGTATTTACTGAATGCTCATTTTGTGCCAGGTAGTATACCAAGTACCCAGGATTCGGTAGTGAATAAACAAAATTTTTTCTTTCATGGACCCCACATGAAAGTAAATAACCTCAGGCAGTGTTAACTTAATGGAAGAACATTTAAGGGAACTGTAGAATATAGATAGAAGAAAGGCTAACAGAAGCATATCAGAGAGAGTTAATGTCTCTATTAATATCTTACCTATTACTCGACTTGTAAGAATTTCTTTATCAGAAGATCCAATCTCTCTTCTAAGATAGTTTGTGGGAATTCTACCTGCTGCAGCAGCCTTCTGTCTATAGTCAACCTGAAGTAGTAATGAAAAAAAAAAATGAAGTTCATTTAACTCCTTTTTATGGCAACTATTTCCCAAGAACCACTGTTCAGATACTAATTCTCCTGAGGTTGCTAACAATATGGTCCAGATTAAGAATGGAGAATATTTTATTTACTTTTAGTGTTTTGTATGTCTTTGGGAAGTGAAAGCTGATACAAGTATTTCAGTAAATTGATTTTTAAAAAGCCCTCCACTTAGCAGTGAGAGGACTATGTAGCCTCACTACTTCCCAGAGTGGCTTATTCTACTCAAATTAAACATTCCCTTTTTTATATCAACTCTGTTCAATAAAACTGCATTCCCCTTTTCATAATAGAAGGAAGCCATAAACTCCTAAAGAACTCTTTACTCTTCACCAAACATACTTGCAGACTCATACTGAAGGGAAACCTATGAAAGCAATGAATTCATTGCTATTCAACATCAAAGTATTAATGCACTTCACTGTTGTCAACCTGGACATTCTGAAGTATGCTTACTACTAATACGAGAATTGGTTATGAAGGAATCAGTCTAAATTCTTTTAATGACTCAGTATCAACTAAGGAAAATCCTTTACTGTGCAAAGTTTACATTGTGCACTCACTAGACACTAGACAAAAATATTGCAAATTCTACAGTGCCATATTACTGTTTAAATAAATCAGCAAATACTTACCACCAAAGGCATGAACTGGGAAGGTGAAGGTTTTGTTTTACTGACTGCTGTGACCATCACTGCAGTGTCACCTGACTTAAACATAAACAACAACACTGGCAAATTCCTTAAAAATCAGACATTAACATTTAAGTAGTGACTGAATGAATCCTTGCTCCAGTTCAATACAAGAGAACAGTATCCCAAGACACCATAATGAAAATAATCACAACTAGTCCAATCTTGATCCCTTCTACAAGATCATGATCTGTTTTATAACAGTTGCTGAGCTTTGCAAAAGCAATAGAACTAAAACAAGAGGCTTACTGATAGCTTAACCACATCCAATCATATTTTCTACTTCTTATGAAGAAATTTAGGCTATATATAAAGATTTCTCAATTATTACTATTAAAAGAAAAAAGTAAAATCACATTCTCTAGAAAAGCATTACAGAATATATTAACAGAATAAAACAGAACCCTAAGTTTGGAACACATCTTAAAGGTCATTTAATATATCCAGCTTCTGACTCCCTACTTCTCTGGAATGGTTCTGAAACTAGAAATGGTCTGTATTAATTTCCAATACCACAATTCTAAGAAGTTATATGATGCTGTAAAGACAGTACCAGTCTCCATAACCATTTTTAAGATGAAAATTTTAAAATCTGGACTTTTTACCTGTACTACAGCAGAGCCATCTGCAAATCTGGCCAGTTTTCCAGAGGATATTTCTAACTTTCTGTTTAAAAATAAAAATTCAATACAAAAGGACTTAGGTCATCAGTACAAATTCCAGCTTAGTATAAAATACTCTAAAATATCTAACAGAAGAACCAAGCCACACAGGCTCCCACCCAGCAAAAAACAAACAAAAAAGGGATAGAGTTCACAATTATTATCAAAAGTACTAGGGGAATTTAAGAGCTGCTTAAGGAAAAATATAGAAACCAAGGCACAGAAATAATCTGAATGAAAGATAAAGTATTTTGGGGGTGCAGAAGCTAACTGCATTCCTAAATGTTAATTCCCGTTTACAACCTTAGTCTGTCAACCTTAGTTTACAACCTTCGTCTTGTTGATAAAAGTAGACTCTTAACTCACACACTGAATCATTTCCCTACTTACAGTCCTTTAAAATATTCTCCAATGCTTTCAGGACAAAATATAATTTTTAAATATTGCCTACAAAGACCTTCATGTTTGATAATGGTGCCAAGACAAGTCAATAGGGGGGAAGAATAGCCATTTCAACCAATGGTACTGGGACAACTGGATATCTATATGCAAACAAGTTAATAAACTGGACCCCTTCCTTTCCTCATACTATAAATAAAAATTAACTCAAAACAGAGTATAGACCTAAATGTAAAAATTAAAACCATAAAATTCTTAGGAATACACATAGGAGTAAATCTTCAAACTTGGGTTAGCCAACATCTTCTTATACATGACATCAAAAACACAAGTGACAAAAGACAAAAACAGGCAAATAGAACTTTATCAAAATTAAAAACTTTCATGTTTCAAAGGATATCAAGAAAGGGAAAGAAAATCCACAGAATAAAAGAATGTATTTGCAAAGCGTGTAACTGGTAAGGGAAATGTATCTAAAATATGTAAAGAATTCTTACAACTCAATAGAAAGACCAACAACATTAATTTTTATATTGGCAAAGGATTTGAAGTCTATCCAAAGAAAATCTACTAATAGCCAGTAAATACATGAAAATATGCTCAACACTGTAAACCGCCAGAGAAACGCAAGTCAAAACCACGATGAGATAATGACTTCACATGTACAAGGATGGTTATAATAAAACAGATCAATAAAAAGTGTTGGTGAGGATATGGAGAAACTACAACCCTCATACAGTATTAATGGAAATGCAAAATGGTACATCTCCTTTGGGAAATAATCTGGCAATTCCTCAAGAGATTAAACACAGAAGTGCCATATGGCCCAGCAATTCTACTCCAAGGTATATAACCAAGAGAAATGAAAACTTGGGTGGTGCCTAGGTGGCTCAGTCCTCTAAGCATCTGACTTCAGCTCAGGTCATGGTCTCACGGTTTGTGAGTTTGAGCCCCACATCATGCTATCTGCTGTCAGTGTGAGGCCTGCTTCAGATCCTCTGTCCCCCCATCTCTTCTCCTCTCCCACTTGTGCACATGCTTTCTTGCTCTCAAAATAAATAAACTTAAAAAAAAAAAAAGAAAAGAGGAGCACCTCGGTGGCTCAGTCAGTTGAGCATCTAACTTCAGCTCAGGTTACGGTTTCATTGTTTGTGAGTTTGAGCTCCACGTTGGGCTTTGTACTTACAGCTCAGAGCCTGGAGCCTGCTTCAGATTCTGTCTGTCTCTCTGCCCCTCCCCACTCATGCTCTGTCTCTCAAAAAAATAAAGAACATTAAAAAAAAAAAACATAAAGAACAAAAAAATAATAATAAAAAGAAATGAAAACCTGTATGTCCATTCAAAAATTTGCATATGAACGTTCATAGCCACAGCATTTTTCATAATGGCCTCAAAAAGGAAACAATCAAAATATGTCAATGAATGAACAAAATGTGGTCTAATACATACAATGGAATATTATTCAGCCATTAAAAATATGAAGTACTGATACATGTTACAACATGGATATGTCTTGGAAACATAGTAAGTGAAAGAAGGCAGTCACAAAAGACCACTCATCATATTCTATTTATATGAAATGCTCAGAATAGGCAAACCCATAGAGACAGAAAGTCTGTAGATTAGTGGTTGCCTAGGGCTATGGAGTTTGGGGAGAAATGGAAAGTTACTGCTAATGGGTCTGAGGTTTCTTTTGGGGGCGATGAAAATGTTCTAAAATTGTGGTGATGGCTGCAAAACTGTGAATACACTAAAAACCACCGAATTGTACATTCTAAATGGGTAAATTGTATGGCATGTAAATTATATCCTAATAAAGCTGTCTCTATATATAATAAACAGTCAGTATTATTAGCATTATTTCCCAGCTTCTGGTGAGTACAAAAAGAGGTTAATGAAGGCATGAAACAGATCAGCAAAACTTGTCAAAGAAACTAAAATTCATCAGAGTATTGTGAAGCCTAACCAACTCAGTGACTCCTGAAGATACGGAGGAAAATGTTCTGTCCCATGAAAGCAGCTTCCAAAACTTTCTATCAAGTCCCAGTGCTGAACACACACACACACACACACACACACACACACACACACACACACAATGCCCTGCCTCTGTACTTTATATACAAACGGGATAAAGAGATCACTGAATATTTCTACTCATTAAACACTTCTGTCAGAAGTCTGAGTTCATGAAAAGCACATTTACCTATTCAGATAGTCTCATTTTGTTAAATTTGAAAATCAAAAAAAACATGTACACTTGTGTTATCAGTCTTGAAAAACTATGAGGATTTTTTTTTAATCACAAGAAATATTTGAGACATTCAACACAGATGTTGCAATGACAGCCTATAATAAAACGGGTTTACCTTGAGAGATGGAATAATAAGATGCAGAGATAAGAATGAAGCTGGAATAGAAGGTGTAGGGAATGAGATGATTAGAGCCAGTAACACTGTAGCCTTAAGCAGAGCCCCACCAACCTATAGCTGAAATCAGTATTAAGGTTTTATGTGTAAAATGTAAATTTAGGGTCTTGAAATTTTGTTTAATCTGGAATAAGAATACGTTACCACTGTTTCTCAAGATTTATCAGGAATTGGCATTCCATCCAATAATGCAAATTCTGAGTATCTGAGTGATCCCTGTGAAAGGGAGTATCTCTAAATAAATTGAAGTGGGCCCAAGACAGAAGAGCTGTGAAAGCTACAGTTCTATTCCATTCATAGGGCTCTTGCCCCACAGTTTTTGAGATTGCCCACAGTGGCATATTCTTTTCAGTATCTTCAGCGATGGTTAAGTCTTTATTCTTAAAGGGGATATAATTTGTATAGGGGACGAAGAGAAGGCAGTAGAGAACAAATGTTAAAACATGGGTTCTCTCTGAATAATGGTAAGCATCACTGGAATAAAATAAATACTTCAGTCTGTGGATAACCTGTTATCACTTCATATTAGGTTTTGCTGGTGAAAACCAGTCACATAGCCCCACCTGTGTAGGGACTAGCAGTGTACCAAAGAGAGCACACATAAAAAGAAAGCTTGAGGCAAGGAGTAGAGGACCCACTCCTCTCCTAAGAACCAGCCTTTCCCAGTTCTATCAGCAGGCAGAGAAGCAGAGAGAAGGCAACACTGTTAAGCTTCCGAAGCTAACCTGTGGGAGCTGAGTGAGAAAAACAGGTCTGCAGTGTCCCTAGATCTTAGACACGCACGCTTGGATTTATGTATTTATTCAAACATCCCATCTTCCTGCCGTCTTTGTTCCCTCTCTTGAGTCTACCCAGTGTCTCCATTAGCGGTCCTAGCCCACACACCAGACAGTCCTATAGTCCTGCCTTGATGATTTTCCTAATTTGAACTCTTTTTCTTCTAGGTGTGTGCAATTTATATTACACAAAGAACGAGCCGGTTACTTTTCATTATATCTCATGATCTCAGCTGATGTTACCTGACCTTGTAATTTTTTTCCTATTCATGCAGTTTTGGTTCTGTTTTTAGTGCAAACTGGTTATTACTTTTATACTTCATAGTTGGTTTTACCTTTTAACAACTTACTCTCCAGTATTTTATGTGTAAAATATCTCCAGATGCATACAAGATTGGTAACACAAGTGGCCTTTGGGAACTGGAATTAGGCAGCTATGGAACCATATGGGAAGGAGATTTTGAACTTCTTAAAATGCTGATTCATGTGAATGTTTACCTAATTAAAAAAAACACTTGAAAAAAATAAATAAAAAGGATTAGGATGAGCAAGGAGATTCTGTTGGTGGGGAGAAGAGTGGGAAAAGGTAGCTGAGGAAGAGAAAGGGAAGAGCAGAGCCAGCTGCTACAGGGAATAGAACTTCAGGGAGAGAGATGCTTAAAGAACATTTTTAGGGGTGCCTGGGTGGCTTAGTTGGCTAAGCGTCCAGCTTCAGCTCAGGTCATGATCTCATAGTTCGTGGGTTCGAGCCCCTTGTCGGGCTCTGCGCTGAACACTCAGAGCCTGGAACCTCCATCGGATTCTGTGTCTCCCTTCCTCTTTGCCCCTCCCCTGCTCATGCTCTCTCTGTCTCTCAAAAATAAACATTAAAAAAATTTTTTTAGAAACATCTGCAGAATGATGTGGAATGTAACCACCTTGCTCCAACTTCCACAGAGAAAAATTGAGTAATACAAAACTAAAAAAACAAACATCTTTATGATTTGGACTCTGCCTATTGTCATTTGACCTTTGATGCTAAACTCACATTTTACCTTTTGCTTCGTCCACATTGAGTTATTTGTAGTTACTCAAATACACTCTCTCACTTCCCTGTAATTGCACTTACCTCTTTCTCCTTGCTAATTCCTCCTCCTCCTCACCCCTCAAGATTCACCTTCAATGGAAAGCTTTAGAATGGAATATGCCTTTGCTCTCCTTTGGCACCCCATCCATACCTCGACCACAGTGATTTTCCCAGCACCAAACCTGTGTTTATCTTACTCCCTCATCAGATTCTGTATCTACAGTGCCCTGTACACAGTAGATTCTCAATAAAAGCATGTTGGAATGTGGGGCACCTGGGTAGCTCACTCAGGTAGGTATCCAACTCTTGATTTCGGCTTAGGTCATGATCTCATGGTTCCTGAGCTCAAGCCCTGCGTTGGACTCTGCACAGACAGTGCAGATCCTGCTTGGGATTTTCTCTCTCCCCCTCCCCAACTCATGTGCATGCACTTTCTGTCTCAAAGTAAACATTAAAAAAAGAAAAAAAATGTTGAAATGAAAATTAAACAGTTGCCTCAAAGGTTACTCTGAGTATTAAGTACAGCATTTGAAAAACACCAAAACAGTATATAATCTATAGTGTATTGTAAATAATACACAAGATAACAAATATAAAGTGAATGGTACATAGTCAAATTTAATAAATGCTGCAAAAAAACAAAAAACAAGACAAAGATGAAGGAACTAATTTACCCAGCGGGTATGTTATTTATGAATCTAGTTGTTACAACACATGACACAGTTTAAAAGAACTTTCAGGCTGACTAATAAATGAAATATTTAAAGTAGATTGTTTATGGAAAATTTGAAAGGCAGGGACTAATACTGTTGCTTTTGTGTCCGTTAAAGGAGTCTGTATAGCACACAGTAGCTGTCTGTTGAATGAAATGCTTTGAGGCATTTCTTTTTATTTATTTGAGAAAAAGAGAGAGCACGTGCATGCAAGTGGGGAAGATGGGCAGAGAGAGAGAGAGAGAGAGAGACGGTGAGAGAATCTCAGGGAAGCTCCACACCCAGCGCAGGGCTCAATCCCATAACCCTGAGATCATGACCTGCACGGCGGTAATCAAGAGTCTAATGTTCAAACAACTGAGCCCACTCAGGTGCCCCCGCTAAGGCATTTCTTCAAAGAATGTTAAGTCCTTGAATAATGGAAGAGATATCCTCTCCCTCAAAAAATCAGAATCAAAGAATGTCAGAAGTGGAAAGGGTGCTTAGAGATCATCTAGTTTAGGGATCAACAAACTATACAGCCTGTTTCTGTACAGCCTTTCAGCTAATTTTTTTTTTTTTTCACATTTTTAATTTTTTTTTTTTCAACGTTTTTTATTTATTTTTGGGACAGAGAGAGACAGAGCATGAAGGGGGGGGAGGGGCAGAGAGAGAGGGAGACACAGAATCGGAAACAGGCTCCAGGCTCCGAGCCATCAGCCCAGAGCCTGACGTGGGGCTCGAACTCACGGAGCGCGAGATCGTGACCTGGCTGAAGTCGGACGCTTAACCGACTGCGCCACCCAGGCGCCCCTTTTTTTTCACATTTTTAAAGGGTTTGTAAACAGGAATATGTGACAGTATGCAGTCCTCAAAGCCTAAAGTATTTACCATCTGGCCCCTTACAGAAAAAGTTTGACCCTTGACCTAGACCAGTCTTCTCATTTTGCCACAAAAAACTTAACTTGTTCAGGATTCGGTAAGTTAGGAAACAAGACCTGTAATCCAAAACAGATTTTTCAACTTTTTGCACGAATGAGGGTCAAAGAATTTTAAAGTATATGTAAAAAAGATAAATATATAAAGTAAGTAGCAATTTAATTTATTCCAAAAAGGATCCATTTTGTTATTTTAGACGTGAATTGTGACAAACGGACCCCTAGTAGAAACATGGGCTTGGAGAGAAACATAAAATCCACCTAGTATCAAAGTACTGGCTTTGTTGACTCAGAGAGAGTTACTAACCCTTTCTGAGCCTCTGTTTTAACTATGAAATGGGGGTAACAGCACGTTTACCACAGGTTTAAAAAGAGTGTATCACAAAACTAGCGTTCAATAAACTGACGTTTTCCTTCCCTTCCTATCCAGGGTCATACTGGCCACGCATTTAAACAATAAACTGGATTGGATGACGTAGGCATCCATTATCAACTCATTATCCCGAGGTGGAATGTTACCCACTTAGGAGTCCAGGAATCCAAGCAAATAAAGGAGATGAAAGCCAAGTACACAGACTCAGCTGGAGAAAGGAAACCGGAACAGGGTAAAAGGGAGGACCGAGAGGCAAAGGACATGAGGCTGAGACAGCGCGGCAAAGGGGAGGGTACCAGCAGACAGACTCCAAACCCGGAAAGGGAAATCCAGCATTTTACGTTTGGGGTACAGAGGGATAAACGAGACTTGTGTTGCCGGATTTCTAGCCTGGGAGATGAATATACATGCGATAGCTAGACAGGATGCCTTGCGAAAGGACAGAGAACGTACACCGTTACTCACCTGCTGCCTAAGTCCACGGCCACGGCTCGGAACCCCGCGCCACCCCACAGTGCTCGCACCTGCAACTGGGTGAGCGCCCGGTCCCGCCCAGGCAGGCGGACGGGACCATCGCCGAGCGGCCGAAGCCGCAGGCACGAGCAGCAACGCCTGCAGGCCGCCATGACACCCGGCACGCGATCACCCCGGGCTTCACCCTGATTGGCTCACTCTGCAGACGGTGGGGCGGAGCCTTATGCAGTTTTGTTTCCGTAGTGCCTGGGGGCGGGGAACGCGGGGTTGCGGATTACTTGGCCGCTTCCTACGAAGACTAGAGAGGGTCAAACATAGCTGAACGCAGTTGTGACAACCTGTTTTTCCTATTGAGGTATCTACCAGTGAAAGATAATTGGAAACGTAATGCCGTGTGTGTGTGTGTGTGTGTGTGTGTGTGTGTGTGTGTGTGTGTGTGTGCGCGCGCGCGCTCGGGCGCTATCGTAGTTTTAAAAAGTTCTAGAATAATGTATATGTTTAATAAGTAAAGTATAGTAATAAGAGAAGCCACCAGACAACTCATTATTATTTGGCTTCTGTGAACTGGCAATTACAGAATTTGTGTTGTGGTCCATGGAAAGAGGTCTCGCCGCTTCTCTGCCCTGGTTTTTACTTTATAAATTTCACGCAAATATTACTGCAAAGGTTTATGTTAATTTATTTCTAGTAAGTTAATTTCACTTCTTATTGACCTGTATCATTTTAGATATCTTTAACATCATTTGTGATTCATCTTCATTTCCATTGTTAATATTTAGCAATTCATTTCTCTGCCCCTTTTGATCAAATGTTAATCTTTTTTAAACCAACTTTTATTAAATGCAAAATGCCAGCTAGTATTTAAAGGAAATGTTTCGGAAAATGAAGAAAAAGAATTTTTGGAATTCGAATTTGGTAAATTTTTAGGGAGTAGATAAATCTCTCCCACTCCTCTTAATCTTGTCTGTTAGAAAATTTTCATAATCGTTCCTTGAATAAACCAGTGATTTTTTTTTATTATTATTATGAGGGTCATATTTCTCTTCTAAGGTCGTAACTTCCTTCCTCCAAAGAAATCCAAACAAAAAAATCCAACACACAGTGGAACATGGTTTTAAGAACTAAAAATGTTGAACTTCAAACAAATGATTTAGTGGCAAAGCAGCTCCCTGACACCTTAGTTTCCAGGAGCTGTTATCACTGATTTTGGAAGGGATTACTACTAACACTGCTTAGGGGTATTTAGTGTTAAATAAGTTTTTTGCCTCTTGCTCTACATATGACTTTACTTTGTGTTGCCACAATGTTTTCAAGACCAATCTATTTAAACCTGTCCTAATGACAAATCTGTCATAATCTATTTGCCACAATACAACATGACTTTGGATTTATAAAATAAGAATACCAAATCACCTTTTGGTAAAGCACTTAAGTACTATAAAATCTTTCATTTAGGTGGTGTTGCCTACTAATTTAGAGCATACACTTGAAGTTAGTCTTGAGTGGTCCCAATCTAAGCTCTGCCATTTACTAGTTGTCTGACTCTACCTTTCTAAGCCTCAGATTCCTCATTTATAGAAATGGTTACTAATATGTATCTTCTGGGGTTTTTGTAAAGGTTAAATGTGATAGAGAATGTAAAATGTTAATCACAGTACCTGGCACATTGTCAGCACTCAGTAAATGGCAGATTCAGCTTTGATCCATCCTTTTCTTAATTTTCCCTCTAGTTTCCTCTGAAATACTGAACAACCGTCTTTCCTGTAGAGCCCCATGGATCTATTAAACTTTCATCCATCTGGAAATACTGGAAAGCAATATTCACACATTAAGTCCACCTGTTTCTTCACACCCACCCAAAATAACTGATATGGTAGTAATTGGATCATAAATTTAAAGGTAAAGGTGGGTATCGAAATTTGTTATAAAGTAGTCATAAAGATGACCCAGACTATGTTTATATTGAGTGTGGTGTCTCTCTTGATCAGATGAAGGCCCCCAAATGTGGGGTGACAATTGGGTGAAAAGTTTCACCCAAGGCAGAACAAAGGAGATAGTTTACTGAATATACTACAAGGGAGCAGTGGGCAAGACGGCAGAGGAGAGGCTGTCTGCAATGAGGCAGTGGGGGCTGTATTTAAAGGGAGAAAGTGAGGAGGTATGGCGACGTTGGGAATTTTTTTCTATTTTGGTAACTGCTGTCCACTGGTTAGTTAGGGTCTATGGGTATTTTGAGGTGAGTCGCCTGATGGTCCTGTCTGTATTCAGCCAGAGTGTCGCTGTGGGCCCTTCCTACATTCTATTGCTCAAGCCTGTTTGCCTAACAGTGGCCACTACATTATGTATCTTAAGATTAACACAGAAACAGGGTGCCTGGATGGCTCAGTCGGTTAAGCGTTCGACTTCTGCTCCGGCCATGATCTCATGGTCTGTGGGTTCCAGCCCTGTGTCAGGCTCTGTGCTGACAGCTCAGAGCCTGGAGCCTGCTTTGAATTCTGTGTCTCTCTCTTGCTTTCTGCCCCTCCCCCACTCATTCTCTGTCTCTCTTGCTCTCTCAAAACAATAAACGTTAAAAAAAAAAGATTAACACAAAAGCAAAAATATAAAAAGTTTAAATTGTTGTGGTTGTGAGATAGGGAACCTGAAGAATTCCTTAAAAATGTGGCTTTTGCTCCTTTTCCTGCTCCTGTTCATGCTACGACCTGCACCACCACTTTACATGTGCCTCAGAATGTAAATAGTGTGTGTCCTCCTTGTAAGGGACAAGGAGTTAAGGATTTCTTTAGAATATAGAACATCTATGGAAGGACCAGATGAGAATGATGGGACAAAGCTATCATATGCATATTCCAGACAACCAGGAGCTAGGCTTCTCAACGCCAAGACCTGCTGGCTCCAAGGAATGACACCTGGGCCCTGTCTTTATTCTAACCAGTCCCTGGATGCCTGAGAGGACAGGTATACCAGGCCACAATCCTCAGTAAAAAACCCCCAGACCTCAAACAAAGACAAGACTCATACTCCTTTCCTTTCTGAGTCTCCCAGACACTCCATCTGTATCTGCTCTCTCTATATCTTCAATTAACTTTGCTCTCACTTCCTGCTGGCTCATGTTTGATTTCCATCCTATGTGAAGCCAAGGACCATTTTGGCTGGTCCTGGGGGACCCCCTCTGGGTCCCTGGACCTGGCCTGCCAGCATCATTTGTATTTAAAGAAGCTATGATTCACTGAGGTTCAATCTGAGATGTCACATTCTAGAAATATAGTTCTGCCAAGTATAGTTCAACAGCCAAAATATAATTTAAGAGGAAGTTCTTTACCTATAACTCCTGAAGGACATTAAAGATGATCTAATTTAAATCTACCAGCAATATTTTTCAGATCTCCTTTTCTCTTTTTTTCAAACTCCAATGAATGTGCATCCAAATAGTTAATACCACTGCCTGCTCTGAATGGCAATTTCGTTTAAGTAAAACATCATTGCATTAAATTACTGTTAATTAAAATTTAATTTGATTTGTAGTTTGGCTTATGAAGTATATACAATTGTTTCAGTTTGATGACTGTATAAGAGGTACCAGACTAAGGAGTTTGTGTCTTCTTATGTATTTGTACAAAAAGTATCAGTGGACACCAAGTCCGCTGATACTTTTTTCTCTTAAAGAAGTGTAGGCTGCTCAACTTTAAGAAGACTGCTCTATGTCACTGCCAGAGGGAGTTTTCTAAATCACAGCCTAATTGTATCTCCATTCTGATTAATTTTCTTTAATCACTTCCTAATCTTTATTCTACAGGATAAAAATCTAAACTGCTTTGTGTTGACTACAAACTTTGCCTTTTAGACTCATCAGTTTTGACTTTCTACCTATTTTCTTCTCTTCTCATTTTATAATCCAAGGAAACAACTACTTGTTCCCCTCCTAACATACAACCCTCTCTTCTGCCTCTGTGTCTTTGCATGTATGAGTCTCTGTGCTTGGTACATTTTCTCTCCTGTCAGTCTGGCACACTCAATCTTCAGGTCTTAATACTGGAGGTCTTCAATATTAGCCTCTCTGACTTCTGCATACTGACTTGTGGGTACAATCTATGACCGCCTTCCACTTTATTAATTAATATGTGTAGTCATTATTTCATCCATGGAAATGAATGTGGGAGTAGGTATTGCACAGTGGTTAAAAGTGCTGGCCTTGGCATCAGATTCTCTAGGTTTGAATTTCACCTGTTACTTCCTAACCATGTGACTCTTGTTAAGTTGCTTACCCTTTCTATGCCTCAGTTTCCTCACTTGTAAAGTAAAAATATCTACCTCTTAGGGTTGTTCGGCAGATTTAAGTGCAATCTTATTTTTATGGAACTTAGCATAGTCTTTGGCATACCTACTTTATGCCAGGCAGTATGCTAGGCTCAGGGCATACAGGCGTGTAAGACAATCACAGGGCATAATAATTCCTGCATTATTAGCTTGAAGTTTAGTATGAGAGACTGACAAAAACACAACCAAACAAATAAAAAGAAAAAGCAGAGGGTGATGGTAAGAAGAAAATAAACTAGGTGAGAAGATAGGGAACAATGAGATGGAAGAACTTACTTCAAATAAGGTGGCCAGGAAAAGCCATTCTGCAGAGACATTAAAGCCACCCTGAGGGATGAAAAGGAGACAAGTTCTGAAACATGGGGCCAGGTTGGAGCAGTGACTGGGAAGGGGGACGGTTGTCCCTGAGTCTGCAGAGTTTGGCTTTTATGAGGACTTGGAAAAGCCAGTGTGGCTAGAGAGTAGTAAGTAGGGGTGTGGCAAAGATGAGGTAGGGGAAGACTACACTGTAAAGTTTAAACAGAGAAATGTCATGACCTAGTCTACATTTTAAGATGGTCCCTCTGACTGCTGAGTCTAGAATTGATTGGAGGAAGATAAGAAATAGGTGTAGAAATCAGAAGTAATATGGTGACAAGGGTGACAAAGAGAAAGGATGGGCAGATCTGGAATATATTTTAGCTTGTTGATGAATTGGATACTGGCAGGGGTGAATTAAGATAATTAACAGGATCAGATGAGTCAGAAATGCAGTGTAGGAGACACCCAGAAGTAGCTGTCAAGGCAGTTGGATCTGAGTGTAGAACTCAAGGAAAGGAATGGTAATTGGGTGCCTGGGTGGCTCAGTCCTTTAAGTATCTGACTTCAGCTCATGTCATGATCTCACAGTTCGTGGGGTTCGAGCCCCGCCTCAGGCTCTGTGCTGACAGCTCAGAGCCTGGAGCCTGCTTTGGATTCTGTGTCTCCCTCTTTCTCTCTCCTCCTCCCCCACTCATGCTCTCTCTCTCTCTCAAAAATAAGGAAACATTAAAAAAAAATTCAAAAAAAGTAATCAGCATACCAGTGATATCACAAGCCATGGAAATGCATAATATCACTTAGAAAGATGGTAGAGAGAAGAAGGAAGGTTCAGGTTTGCACCCTGAGGAGGGAGAGGCTGCCAAGGTTATGGAGGTGGATCCCGTGGTGATGCAGTAGTCAAGCTAGGATGATTATACTGGGTATTTTCCATTTGCACCCACTCCATCCATACCGTTGGCTCTTCTCTGTGCCCCCATAGGTCTGATGCATGGATAGCAGCACGCCAACTCCCTGGCTCTTTTTTGGTTTGGTCAGCCAATGAGAGACACCAGCAGCCGATGAAAGGGTAGGATGAGGGAGAAACTAAAAGTATAGAACATAATTACTTATGATGTGGCATTGACTGCAGCTGCCTGCTACCTGCTTGCTGGGCTCTAGCTATCACTCCAATTGCTATTTCTTCTCCTTGCCACTTTAAGTCTTCACAGTTTCCCATCATTGGTCATCACTCAGTGCCTTCAGCATTCCTCATCATTAGTTCCACAATCTGCCTTGCCCACCAGAAATAGTCTCTTCATTAAGTTCTCTTTAGAACTCATCTGAGTGTGCCCTCTGTTCCCTGTTTCCCTTTGCACTGCTTCTCTGGGAGCATGCCCTGGCCTATCTCCCGGCAGTAGACCACCATTACTTGTTAGGAGTAGCTTGTTACCCTGGAGGTGGGAGGTGAGGGGTGTGCAGTGCTATCTGCTGTTCTGACTAACCCTCAGTCTTAGGAAGGTAATGTGTCCATGGATTCTTAGTGCTCATGCCCCTCTCCCAGCTGTAATTCTGGGCCCAGCATGTATTCTACCCTTTCCCCTGGGGTAAAGCATTATGTTCTATTCCTTCTTCTACCTGGGTTTTCACAGCGCCTTAAGATTAACAGTATTTGTCACATTCCCACAGAGCATAGAGCTTTGATTCCTATGGAGAGATAGGGGAGGAGAATCCAGTAGGGCTTTTGCTTTCCCCACAGCGCTGCCGGGTGCCTTCCCCAGACCTGCACCTTTGTCAGGAGTTTTGCTTTTACCCCAGTCTTTTTTGTGAGTGCTCGGTGAAGTCCAAGAAGAGCCTGTGAGAGGTTGTGAATTCCTGTGTCTGCAGTCTCCATGGGTTCTATCTACTCTCATTAGTCCACACTGAGCCATTAGCGATTGGTTAAAAAATCTAGTTGGATTCTTTTTACCCATGTCTGTTGGTGACTATGTTGGGTGAGCAAGAGCTCATGTCCTCTTTGTCTTTGGAGACTCTTATCTTTAGATTTCAGATTCACTGGTTTTTCTGTCACTTTTAGCTCTCTGATGGGTTTCAGAAGAGTTGTGAATTTTCAGACTCTCCGGCTTTGTTGTAACTGTTGTTACTATTACTCTTGTTATAAGGATGGGATGCTCTTTCCAGATTTCTGAATCCTAAGCAGAAGTGGGTCTCACATGCATTTGAAGACCTCTTTTCTCCATTAGTCTGGAGAAATGAAAAAAGGGCATAATTTGTTCACTATTTTTTGTAACTTGCTTCTGCCTCCATAATTTTTCTGGTTCTTAAGAATTGGGACACAGGAACAGGGAATAGAAGAAGGATGAAAGAATTCAAATTCTGGAGCCAGTGGAATTTTTATTTGACTGATGCTTGTTGGTTTTCATGTCCACTATTACTGCAGATGTACAAAAGCTGGCTATGATATGGGGTGGATGTGGGAATTGCCTGGTGACCTCTGCTGGGACCTCCAAAACGGCATAGTTTCCTAATGTGGGTACTCTTGGGGTGACCCTTTGTGACCTTCCCAGCTTCCACTCCTGGTGGTCTGTTGCACAGCTTCTTAGTGCTGAGATCCTCTTGTCTTGGCTCTTATCCTTCTTGGGTGAAATACCATCAAAACAGCTTCCCTGGGTTCTTTTGGCCCACATATTCACACATCTTTGCCCCCAAAACAAGTGGAATTGAAGCTTCTCTCAAACACTGATTTCTTGCCTGGTCATTGCAGGTGAATTCAGTAAGCCTCTACCTTCCAAATTCTCTTAAATGGGAAGCAGGCGCTGGTGTCTATATTCTTAAATGCCCCTGTATGGCCATTTTGTAGTAGCAAAGTGGACCCTCATCCAAAATTTGGCTTGAATGTCAAGACTGATGTTCTCTGCCCTCCTTTTATCTGCCTTAAAGCTGAACACAAATTTCCCTTTGTGAAGGTGGCGTAAATATACCCCATCTCCTGTACCAGGACGAGGAAAGTGACCATTGTCTAGAAATGGAAGGCTGGCATTAAGGTGAGTCTGCATCAACATACTTTACTAAAATAACTCTTCCATTAGTTTCCCTCATTTATTTCCTACTCACTTTCCCACAATTTATCACCAAACCTCCCTTTACTTTGTCTAGTTTTTTTCTACAATTTATTGCCCTTTGTTAAAATGTACAACCTCTGAATCTAACTACATCCTTAGGTTTTCCCTTTTTTCTGTGAAGCCCCTATACATGTAAAAATATTAACATCAACAATATTTGCATGCCTTTTGTCCTGTTGATCTGTCTTTTGTCAGTTTAATTCACAGGCCTCAGTACTGAAATAAGTGGATAGAGCAAAAGCTTAAGAAAACACCTTTTCATCATTGTCATGGATTCATTAAGAAAGCCATGACTGGGGGCGCCTTGGTGGCTTGGTCGGTTGAGCGTCCGACTTCGGCTCAGGTCATGATCTCACGGTCCATGAGTTTGAGCCCCGCGTCGGGCTCTGTGCTGACAGCTCAGAGCCTGGAGCCTGTTTCGGATTCTGTGTCTCCCTCTCTCTCTGCCCCTCCCCTGTTCATGCTCTGTTTCTCTCTGTCTCAAAAATAAATAAACGTTAAGAAAAAAAAAAAAAAAAAAAAAAAAGAAAGCCATGACTGGATTCAACCACTGGCTCACATTTTCTGCTATGAGGAAAGCAGTAAAGGTTTACTCCTTTGGAATGGGCACCTAGCCTTGCTAGTATAGATAGTAGACATCTCTTATGTATCTTCACTGGGAACCAAGTGACCTAAGCAGTTTTGAGGTTCTGGGTCATTTGGATAACTGAAAACTCCCACCTTCAGAGAGAGGGTAGGAGCAGATTCGGTAACCCATGGTAATACTTGCTACTACATATTTGGACAAGAATTCGGGATAGTGAAAACCCCTTCAGCTTGTTTCTTGGTGTACTGAAAATTTCCTCCATCCCAATAAAAGAGAATCAGAAAGACATCTGCCCCAGTAAGGGGATCATCCCTAATTTTTTGATACCTTAAAATAGCTAGGGTTCAGTATTCAGACCCTCAGTCTATAGCTGTCTCCCTCTGTGTCAAGATACCTCCAATCACCATTATGGTTATTTATTTTCTTCTGCCACCACTAGTCATTGTAATTTTTCCTAATAGATTGATTTTCCTGTACTGACCACACTCCTGATGCCTTCAATTCATTGTCACAAATTACCTCAGACAGAGTGTTACCGAATTGTGATGAACAGAATCAATTTACAAATAGACTTTTGCATGAGTTGTGTGTCTTTAGAATTCTAACTAACTGAAACCTGCATTAGATTATTTAAATTTTCATGTTGGTTAGTTGTTTGTAGGATATTGGGATCATTGTTCCTTCCCACAAAAGTTTCTTTAAAGTCAGCTTGAATGAACAGTAATTGAGCACAAAAGCCTGACCTTGCCAACACTGCATTGCATGCTCAGTCAAATTAGTTCAGACCATTATGGTTTATATTAACTATATTTGTCATTTGTAATTAACATGGATTAAGATTTGGAGGAGAGTTCTGGTACTTGTTTTTGGTTGATTATGCTAGTGGGAATTTCAGACCATATTAACATTTTCTGTTGCTTCTTAAGTTTGTTTTGTGTTTTCTTAACAGAATAATTATATCTTTGATCTGATTTTGGAATAGTCTGGCTAATGTTTGCTCAGGAAGAAAATAAAACCATCCCTTACCCAATTTTCTGCTTCTCCCTTTGACAAGTATATAAAAGGTTGATCGGGAGAGAAGCAAACCATACATTTGAGTTTTGGCTCATTGTATAAGATGATGATAATGATCCAAATTTAGAATGTCATGAAATCTCTTAAGGTTTTGTTTTAAAATGCACTTACCATGTCTTGGATATGAAACAGGTGGTTCTGCAGACAGGCCTGAGTTATCGCCAATGAACAGACTATTGTGTGCAAAGTAGCTTTTCATTATCATTGTTAACCCTCATTAAAATCACAAACCTTTAGCTTTTCACAGCTTTGTTTTCTTTTAAAGAGATGATGTTCAAGGTTTTTGAAATGTCTACGTTTTCTTGAAATGTTTTCATTTAAAATAAAACTTCTTTTGTGGTTATACACATGCATCAGTATTATGAGAGAGGAGGGTTTGAAGCTGAGCAGTAATATTAGTTTTAATATTTTGTTGTCTTTTTCAAAAGTCTTTCATAAAACTTTCAAAAATTAATAAATTCATAAAAATTTCATTTGGGCATCTGTATTTGCATTTTCTCTTCCTTTAAACAATCCCTGTGTCTTTTTCCTGCTGGCAATATGCATCATCCTCATTACCACTAAACATTTATGGAACAATATACCATATGTAAGAAAACAGCAATTTCTGTAGCAAATGCCTGCACATTTTTGCTCTTTAAACACAAACTCCCATGGACTCATTGCAAGGTAATATCAGGGTGAGGAAGGCATTTGAGATTTCTTTTAGGCCTCAACCTACTTCTCATTAGGCCTCCTTTAATTTGGTTTTGGCCTTAGACATAGCTTAGTTTAATTGTTCATAGCTGGTTTGCTTCACTTTCCCCCTCAAAGTTTAACTCTTCTAGTCCTCCCAGTATTTTCTTATGGAAAATTTTAGATTGAGTTTTTATCTCTTGTAAAGTTTGGTTGCTTTGATGGTTAAGAAGGTACACTTCAGTCAAACCTTGAATTCTATGTACATTCAAATTGTTGCTCTTTTTGAATTTTGAAATGGTACTTAGAGTATTAGGGTTCAGTTTCAACAATAATTTATTGAGTGTTGGGTATAGGCACTATGCTATTTTCACATTTGCTGTTTTACTTAATTATAAAGAATAAGGGATCATGGCTATAAAGTCTTGACCTAATATAAATTCATGAGCAATGTGTTATGGGGGAATTCAGACCATATGGAAGACTATCTTCTCTTAAGAAATTTGAAAGGAGGTATACAAATATAGTGAGATTACATTTTGAGATACTTATTCTTCCTTTCCAATATTTTCTGCTATCCTACCACTCTCCCACACTCAGGAGATGACCTGAGTGTAGTATTCTCACTGCCCCTAAGCAAGGTTGTTACAAGAAAGAAAATAATAAATACTTGGTTTATGACTTTAAAAATAGATGCAGACAATACTTTGAAAGAAATTATTTGTGAGATACAGGGCAGAAAGTTCTGCACATCATACAAAACAGATTAGGAAGAATACAGGATGATGTAAATTCATTTTTCCAGTTTTTAAAAAGATGTCCGAGAGAGAGAGGTTAAACACAGGTGTGAGAGGGGCAGCAATAGGAACTTCATGGAAGCTTGAATATCTGTGAGAAGAGAGGACTGCAGCCATATGAGCTATTTTCAGTCCCCTAAAGAGCCATTCTGGCATATGCCTTGATGATTTTGTTCATCATCATTTTTTGCCTATATTTCTTCTGACTGATGTGTGTCTTTTGCTATACAACTCCAGTGTCATTTCTGTTGGGAGGTCTTCCTAAGCGCCCCCACTCTACTGAATTTCTATAAGTGGTAAAGGATTAACTCACTAGTAAAGGATTAATTGGTTGGATTAATTTATCCAAACCCTGCACATTCTGAGGATCTTCAGGACTGGTCTTGACCACCTCCTGGGAGGTAACCTCTGATGCCTTGAATATTCTTCCTGATAACTGTGTCTTTGTATACCTGAGACTTTGTATCACACTAGATAGCTTATGTATGCTAACCCTGTTGGTGGCAAATGCTTGTTTTTTTATGCCTTGGGCTTTGGGTCATCTGCATCAGTTTGACCTTTGGGTGGGGAGCTGGCGACTGTCATATAAGACTTCATTGCTTCATGCCTATGTGATTATCCCCAATAAAAACCCTGTAACAAAGATCTCAGGTGGGTTTCCTTAGTTGGCAACACTTTGCATGTGTTGTTATGCATCATTGCTGGGAGAACTAAGCACTGTCCATGAGACTCCTCAGGGACAGAACAATTGGAAGATTGAATATGGTTTCTCTTGGACTCTGCCCTATGCCCTTTTCCCTTGCTTATTTTAATCTGTATCATTTTGCTGTAATAAACCATAACTGTGAATATAATAGCTTCTCTGTATACTGTGAATCTTTCTAGTGAATCCTAGAACCTGAGGGTGGTCTTCATACTCTACAATAATTTTTGGTTATAACACATTATACTTCTATTCATTCATTAGTTTATTTATCCATCCATGCATTTGACTAATTAACTACTGAATGCCCACTATGTACCAGATATTGCTAAGCCCTGAAGTATGAGAATGAGCATGATAGGCAAAATTCCTACCTTTGTGAATTTATAGTCTGGTGGGACAAAGGGAGAAGGAAACAGATAAAACAATTTGGTATGGTAGCAGCTATTATGGACATAGTACAAGATGACATGAAGAACAGAGACCTCAGACTCCAACACAATCTGGTGGGAAGGGGTGTCAGGTAAGCTGCTTGATAAGTAGGGAAGTGGCAAAGGGATAGAAAAACAGTGGTTATGCAGATTCAACACATATACAAAAGCCAGAAAGTAAGAGACAAGTGAAGTGAATTCATTGTGTCTGGATAAGCCTGTTTGAGGGAGAAAGTGACAAGAGATGAGGCTAGAGAAGGGGCCAGATGATGCAGGGTTCTGTTAGCCGCATTACGGAGTATGGTTTTTATCCTACAATGAGTGGGAAGTCATTGAAGGGTTACAAGCAGGTGAGTGACTTGATTGGATTTGCTTTTAGAAAGAACACTCTGGCTGTGGTTTGTAAGAATGCATTGGTAAAGCACAAGCATAGAGGGGGCAGACTCATTAGGAGACTATTGCAGAAATCCAGATATGAGATGATGGAGGTCTAAACTGGGTTTTTGGGAGTTCATTGGAAAAGAGTGGATAGATTCACAAGATGCTTAGGAGGTAGAATTGATAAGACTAGCTGATACGTTGGATACTGGGGAGAGGGCATGAAAAGAGTTAAATATGACATAGTATGCCCATCTTAAAAAGGTGTGAGCAGCTGTGCCTCTGTTAGAGAGGTGTGAAGAAAGTCAGATTTAGGAAAAAAGATGAATTCAAGTTTGGTCATGTTGATGTTGCTTAATGTTTTTTTTCTCCTCTAGTCTGTAATCTCCATTCAGTCAGCTAGTTGTCCCAATGCCGTTGTTAAAAAAATATAATCTATTTTGCTATAATTCAATAGTATCATTCCTAAGATACTTTTCACAACATAAAGTATGTTATCAAAACAATTGTTTCAGTAGCAACAGGAAATTAGGGGTTAGAGAATTTTAGATTGGCAATAACCAAGTTATTTTTGCTGCAGGGATTTCAATAATAAAGGAATTTTGAATATAAATGTATTTAGTTACTAGATGCTAAAAATAATAAATTATATTAAAACTGACAAAACACACTTCATTTTCTTTACATTCCACTCACTCCAGAGCCTCATTTTGCTCTTTAATCTTTGGCCTTACCTGGCAATTTTGCTTGCAGCACAATTCATGAATATCAAAGTTAACATAAGAAAAAACATATACTCAAATAAATATCGGACATGCCAACAGAGTAGCCAGCCATTCCAGGAAAGTGGTTCTGTGTCCTATGTCTCATACACATTTTCTCTACTCACTCAGCATTAGCTCCCTATCATAATCAAATTATTAAACTATTAGTCACATTGTATCATATATATATATATATATATATATATATATATATATATATATATATAGTGAAAATTAACACTGTTGGAGAAATGGTTGCTATCTCGCCACCCCCAATGATGTGATATATGCCACCTTTGAAATATGCTCAATTCCAACTAATTTATGTTTAAAAAAAGCTCTCCAGGGTATGCTGATAACTCAGTCAGCTTTCTGTATGATGTCTATGAAGAATGTAAAGATATGTGCTATAAGCCAGAATTCCTTCTCTCTACCAAATCACAGTCCTGCAAGTGAAATGGCATGAACATAACATTTCAGTTTAACTAACATTTATTGAGTGTGTGAGACACTGGGCTAGGAGTCAGAGCTACAAAGACAAGTCATGGTCTTTGCCCTCAAGCCTGGTAATGGGAGAAGCAAGTGCATAACCAGATGTTTGTTTTAAAATATGGTAAGAAGCCATGTGCAAGACTACTGAAGAATTCCAGGAAAGCTTCTGGGAGAGATGAATTTTGAACTGGACCAAAATAACAGGTATGAGTTCATTAGGTAGAGAAGAGGGACTGAGGGTACCAAGGGCTATTGCTGGCACAACAAATTGTATCCTGTGTGAATGGTATCCCCAAGGGTAATGCAACGCAGAACCCTGCAAAAGGAGTGTTGATGAGAAGGTTAATCCAGGCAAGAACAAAGGCAGAGAAGTGTAAAATAACAGTGTGTTCAAGGAACTAGAATCCGTTTGCAGTTACTCAACTGTAAAGTGAAGGTGGAAAGTAGTAGGATGCAAAGTGGAGGATGGAAGTTTCTCTGCTGTGGATCTTGGACTGTGCTCTGTGGGCAGTGGAGAACCTACAGATGGTATTAAGCAGCAGAGTGGTGTGGAGTTTTGAATTTCCAAGAGATGTCTTGTGTGGTGAGTTGATGCATTTGAGGAAGTAAGTAAGATCAGATATAAGAACAGAGTTGACACTAATTGCTATAGTTCTGTGAACGATAAGGGGGAACCTAAACCAGGGCATTATAAGAGTACTCAGTGGGAGCAAATGTAAGAGATATTTGGGGAGTACAAAATCTGGACCCTGATTTACTGTGAGGGGTGAGGCTGAGGGAAGGAGGAGGATTCAGGATAACTCCCAGGTTTCTGAAAGGTTTAGACTTGAGAGATGATGACATCAGATGCGAAGTTTGAGGTACTTGTCAACCACTCCTGTGGATTTGTCCTGTAGCACAAGGTGAGAAACAATAAATGGCACAGGGGAAGTAGAAACAAAATTTAGAGGAGCAGAAGTAAATTCTAGTTTGCATAATCAGGAATGATGGAATCATAAAGAAAGTAGTATTTGGATGTAGGCCTTGAAGGATTGGTAAGATTTGCATTTAGCTGACATGATGGGGTGGAAATGTCCCAGAGAAGGCATGGATACCCTCAGGATATTGTTTGAGAAGAGCTGAGACTTCCTGTTTGTGACTGGAGTAAAGAGTTTGCTAAGCATGATAAAGAGGATGTGACTGGAGTGGTGGGTTGGAACCAAGTCATGAATGTCTTAGGGTTCTATGCCTAATGGGCCTTGGGCTTTGCATTGGGCAAATGTGCAAGCAGAGCCATGCTTTGGGAAGAATGATCTTGGGTAGTAAATGAGACAAAATAGAGGTAGAGAGATTGAAGCCAGACAGAAGAGTCAGGATGGTGCACCAGAATGCTAGAAACAGGAATAGAAAGGAGGGGACCAGCAGTGAAAACGATTGGGTAGTTCACTGCATTTGGTAGTGTGGCTTAGGTCAAATGTTATAAATGGTTGGATTACAAGGGATTGAGAACATGCTGCTGCCTCCATAGAAATAAAGGAGTCTAAGAGGAACAGATTTATAAAGATAATGGGGCACCTTCCAAGAGAATACTACTTGTGTCCCTACTTGTCTTTTTCTTTATTATTGGCAAAAAGATTTAAAAAAAGGGAGGCGGTAGTATGCCTCCTTATACTGGTTGACTATAGTTAGAAATTCTTGGCTTTAAATCTCTGCTCTGCTCTTTATTAGCTGTGTGCACTTGGGTGAGAGTTCTAAGCACTTTAAGTCTGAGTTTCCTGATCTGGAACATGGAAATAGGAACACATCCAGTAAGCTTGTGAATAACACATAGTTTACATTGAATAAATGCTAGCTGCTATTATTAGAATTCTAAAAAGAAGGAAATGCAGAATAGAATTCTAATTCAGTTACTATGTTCAAAAATACAATTTGTTCAAAATTTTCATCAGCTCTTCTGATGGACTGAAGGGTTGGTAGGAAAACATTGATGTCATGTTATAATAATCCAGCTGGTGGTTACTAGCAACCATGCAAACTCTAGAGATTACCTCTTCGACTTAATATCTTAAAGATGTCCTGACTTGAATCCCTTAGACCTGGCTCTGAACCTATAGCTCTGTGCTGTGAATTCAGAGAGATCCACGCAGTGGGTCAGGATAGTTTACAAAATACAAAAGATTGTTTTATATAATGTCAAGTAAATGGAAACAAGGCTGATGACTTCAGTGAAAGTCATAGGCATTTTCAAGGGAGACCAGTAGAATTTATTTATTTATTTATTTATTTATTTATTTATTTATTCTCTCTTTCTGAGAGAGTCAGAGCGTGAGGGCGGGAGGGGCATAGAGAGAGAGGGAGGCACAGAATCCGAAGCAGGCTCCAGGCTCCAAGTAGTCAGCACAGAGCCCTGTGCGGGGCTGGAACTCATGAACTGTGAGATCATGACCTGAGCCGAAGTCGGACACTCAACAGACTGAGCCACCCAGGTGCCCCCAGTAGAATACATTTATAACTTGAGATAATTTTAAGAGTTTTCCAGAATTCTAGTTATGTGTATTAACGTGCTATTTAGGTGCTTTGGAGTCTATAATGTAAATAAAAATATTTTCTGTCATCATCATAGTAATTGATTCTTGCAAGAATCATCAATGGAGCTAAAACTAGTGGGTAAAAATCTGAGGAGTAACAGATTTGACTTAGATCAATCTCATCTAAAATTTAGCTTCCTTCGGTTTTCATAACAGTTCCAAAATATCTCTCCTCAAGTCAGTCTTTTTTCTTATATTTGTCCTCAATACACAATACATTCACTGACTTCAAAAAGTTCAAAAAGTAATGGAAATCTCATTTATTGCTGTTCAGCATGGGAAACACTCCTGCAGCCTTTGGACCATGGAGAATTCAGTTCCCACCAGAGGGCGCTCGGTTGTCACTTAAGTCACCATTTTGGGTTTTGGGACTTCCTTTGTAACTCAAAAAGTAAAATGGAATTTTTATTTTGTACATTTGTAGGTGAACTTAGAGATTTGAGGATTAATGTAACTAACATTTTAAAGCTTGGGTAGGTCTTGCTTTTACTTCCAGGTTAAGGACAATTACCTAAATGACATATCAATCAGAATCCCTTACCAGAAACCAAAAACCAAAAACCAAACAAAAACAAAACAAAACCACTATAGAACACAAAGCAAAACAAAACAAGTGAACGTCCATTTTTTGTTTTATTTTGTTTGTTTTTTTCAGCAAACACTTCCAGTCTTGGTTCATTGCAGGTTTGAGAGCCATAGTTTCTTCTTCACCTCATTCACTTACTCTGGAATTAGGTCATGAAAGGAGAGTTGGGGCCAGGATGGGAGAAACTCAGTTTCAGGGCCTAGGTGCAAGGTGCTGACACTCCTGTGAGTCTTGCTTCTTTCCCAGAATGGTCTTGCCTTCCTTGAGACTGTGTCAGGTGTTCTCAAAGTCTCTCCACCAGCAACATCAGCATCACCTGGGAACTTGTTAGAGGGCAAATTCTTGGGCCTTACTCCAGACCTACTGAGTCAGAATTTCTGGGGGTGGTGCCCAGCAATCTGCATTTTAACAAGTTCTCTGAGTGATTCTGATGTATGCTACAGTTTGAGAACCACTAAGCTAGACACTTTGTTTTTGCAAGGCAAGCTGCTTTTGGGCAATAGGAGCCTCAGGATTATTGTTTAGTTTCCATTCCAAGAATTAGGAGCAGACTTTCTCTAGGCCAGGTCTCAAAACTTTTAGGTAAAAGGTAGTATCAAAGTGGTTTTCTGCCTGCTTCAAGCTTCCAGAGAAACTTGTTTTTCACCAGTCTAAGCAGAGGTACCAGCCCATGGAAGGAAGTTTTGGAAATAGATCACTCACATGTAGAAGGAACCAAGAGAATCCGTTAAGAATTTAGGAAGGAAGTGTAGTGTGATGGTTAGGCCTACAGATTCTGGATCCATCTTGCCTGCTGTGACAGATCTGTGTGATCTTGGGCAAGCTATTATTGTTTTACCTGTCTAGAACTCAATTTCCTTATCTGCATATTAGGGATGATAATAGTACCTATGTCATATGCTTGTTTTGAGAACTAAATTAGACAAGATTTCTAATGTGATGAGAACAGACCATTGGCACAATGTAAATGTTTAGAAATACTGTGCTCTCCACAGCACAGGCCCCCGTACCATCCTACCAGCACAATACTGTCCCTTTTGGCTAGCAGCAAAACAACCATAATCATACTTTTTCCCCAATTCTTAATGGGAAAATCTTAATGTAAACGATCTCCATCACATTTATACAGGTGACAGGAGTCCTAGGAGCTCCTTTGGAATCAGAACTTTTCTTTTAATTTCAGCCCTCCTACCTAATAGATGTTCAGCTTTGAGCAAATTACTTAACCTCTCTTTAAATCTCACTTTCATTTTTATTTGTAAAATGGGATTATAATTCACATCTTCTAGGGTTTAGTGTGGGAGAAAGGAACACAGTCAGTGGGCAAATTGTAGAAATAAAGCACCGTTATCTGTATACTACTGTTCCCAGGAAATGCCATAAAGAGAGTAGGATAGTTCTTGGCACATAAGAGGGCTCAGTACACATTTGTTCCTTTTCATTCACAGCTTATACATTTTGAGTATTTAGGGACCTTTTAAATCACCAAAGCACTAATTATGTTCTCGTACTGTTTACTTTTCAGCTTCACACTTCAGCTCCTGAATTTCTGGCCTGGAGTGACTGGGAGAGTCTTGTTTTCCCTTCTTCTCACATGGGAACCTTTTGGGCTAGATTTTCTAGTCAGCTCTTTCCCGTTTCTTTAGGCCGACTTGCCCCCAAGATCACACAACTCATATTTTTCATTTTAGAAAATTTGGAACATTTCAATAAAGCATAAATAAGAAAACGAACATTGCCAATTCCTCTCCAAAAGAAAACATCGTAAATGATTTGGTATATTTCCTGCTAGACTTTCCTACCTTTGCTTCAATAAAATTGCTATCATAAAGTATGTTCAATTTTCCTTCTTGCCTTGGGGTTTCTACAGATGTGATCCTCCTGGCCTGGCATGTCCTTCCATGGCCTAGGATGCTCCTTATTTCCCCACCCCTTCATCCTATCCCAGCCACCCCTGATGTTTCAGATGAGGCCAGGTTTCTGTATTAGACATTTTTAAAGCATGCTATACTCTTTCTGGACTTACTTCTGGTTCTTAGTGATATACAGTATTTACTGGGTGAGTGTGTGAGCAGTATTTATCTCCATGACTAAACTGTAAGCTCCAGGACAGTAGGAACCATGTCTGGTTTACTTACAACTGCATTCCAAGTGCCACCACAAAGCTGGACACATAGTGTATCCTCAACAAATGGTTTTCAAATGACTGAATGAGTAAATGAAATGTGTTGTAAGCATTTCTCCATCATGGGCATGATCTTGAATGTCTGGGTTTAAGTGGCATGATTTTAACTTGTACATGGCAGGGTGATAGGTAAGATGGTCTTTTAGAATTTCAGAGCACTCTATGGATTTCTAAAGCAGCCTGTTTTGGTGAGAGGGATCTGTAGGCCAGGAATCAAGAGACCAATGTATTCCTTTCTGCTTTACCAGTTCCTGTGACCTTGAGTAAGTCACTGACCTTCACTAAACCACATTTTCTTTTTTCTCCTCTATTTCTCTCTCAAGGAAACTCATACATAAAATAAAACAGTGTGTGTAAAGACACTTTTCAAATTATAAAGAGCTATATAAATATGTCCAGACCATTTAAAAGATATTTTTCTTGATAGAGCCACTTGCGATTTTGCATAGAGGCTCCATTTTCAAACTTGAAATTGACTCTGTTGCCAAGAAAATCTCCTATTTCAAAGCTTAATGGTTAGAAATAATTGTGAGTCTGAATGTCTTAAATAGCCAAAATACATTAACTACTATTTTATTCCTTAAAGACAGACATAGCAGAGTTTGTTTCAATTTCATACTTGAAGATTGCAATAAAATAATTATGGTGAGTTGTGAAAATAGAAACTTAGATTTACGTTTCTTTCAAATTTCAGTTGGCTGATGCAGTCAAGATATTTCTGACAGACTAGCCAATGCATGTAACTTAAATAGATTAAAAAGAAACTTTAGTTTTTGAATATACTTTATACCTTATTCAACAGTCAAGGAATATGATAAGATTTGGAAATTCCAAAATGGAGTTAATATCTCTGTGACAGGATCAGTGTTCATATTTGAAGGCAGGATGGAAGAAAGAAAATTTCCCACCAGTGTGTTACATGTTAGGAACTGGAATAGGTCACCCCATGACTAAATTTTATTGGCTGATTCTTTGGTAGTTTTCCACTGCCTCTTAAGCAATTTCCTTTCCATTTTAGGTTATGTGAAGGTGCTTGAAATGTACACATTGAGGAGGTAAAATATTTCAGAGAACAGATAAAAATTGAAAGTATGATAGAAGAGAACAGTCTCTTACACTCTGTGGAAATTGTGAGTTCATGGATAGAATGAGGCAGTGTTTGCTGCTTTTATTTATTAATGACTCCAACACACCATATTGAAAGGTGAATTTTTTTTTCTCCTTCTTCATAGTACCAAATAGTAAATGCATAGCATTTTAGAAGAGGAAAATCCTTTAAATGTCTAATGTCCTTGTTTCATAAATAATATCTGACATTTACAAAGAAATTTACAATTGCTTCCAGATAGTATGGTTTCATAGACTCTTCACAACTCTGTTACTATCCTCAGTTAAAAATGAGGAAATGAAGACTCAGAGAGCTTAAATGACTTGTGTAAGGTCACAGAGATGATGATAATAATGATGGGTAATATTCATTGAGTGCTTGCCTCTGTGCAAAGCCATCCTCATGCATGATCACACTGAATTCTCACAAGAGTCCTAACACCTTATACATAATACATTACAAGCTGAAATAATAAATCAGTGCTCAGAAACTGAAAATATTTTTTCACTGAATGCTCTTCTATAGACACAAGATAAATATTGAAATTAATGTGATTCTCTTTTTAGCTTGTGTTGTATATGAAACTGATCAATCAAGTAAATAGTATTCTCATTTTGCAAGTGAGAAAATATGGAGAATTAAGACTACCATAATAGCATTGTGGTAGCTCATGCTCACAAGCTGAGGCAAGAACCCAGTTTTCCCCAACAGACCAAGTTTCCTTTCTTTGCCATGTATTTCAGAGTATTGAGTGGGCAACTGGCAACTAGGAGCAAAGTTAAGGACAAAGTACACCATATTCTGAATATTGAGACCAGATATTACCTGTAGGATTTAATGAGTCAGACAAATGACTCTCTCTCCCTCCAGGAAACTCGTCCCTGTACCCTGCCCATCATCATCTGAGGCTGAACCACTCCTCAAACCCTATCTACTTTTTGACTAGATAAGGGGAGGTGGACATGGTTAGAGTCATGAATTTTGGCCTACTGGAAAGCACTGTGGCTTCCCCTTTGAGGGTGCTCTGAGAACCATCTACAGAGACTGGGATTAAAAGAAGATAATGATATCTCTAAAAAAAGTTTATTTTGAGAGAGAGAGAAAGAGAGAGAGCAGGGGAGGAACAGAGAGAGGGAGAGAGAGAATCCCAAAAAGGCTCTGTGCTGTTAGCATAGAGCCCGACACAGGGCGCGATCCCGTGAACTGTGAGATTATGACCTGAACCGAAATCAAGAGTCGGATGCTTAGCCGACTGAGTCACCCAGGTGTCCCAGAAGGTAATGATATCTTATTTCTTTGTCATCAAACCATATGATTGATCCCAGTGGTTGTATCAGTGAAGGAACAGATAATCGAAATGAGACAATAGGGCAGAGAGAAGTGAGCTAGCAGAGCAGCCTGTGCCTACCTTGTGACATGGCAGTGATATGTGAGCCTCCCAGAAGTCAAGAAGCCTCCATGAAAAGTAGCTGGACTTGAGCTGACTTGTCAGTACCCTCCATAAGAGGCCGTAGCAACTGGGGAGTATTAGATCAAGGTGAAGACTTTGTCCTGCGGACACCCCTCAGTAGTCTCTAAAGAACCCTCACATGTACCCCATGGAAGAGCCAGTGTCAGGATGTCTGCCACCCAGAGGCCAATAAGCAGCATCAGCCAAGAGAAAGCCCTAATGCAGCACTGAAAGAGACACTTGTCCCTTTCTATCTCTGCTTCTACTAGCAGCTCCAACCCTCAAGCCCACCAGTCGAGAAGGAAGGATGGAAAAGTGAAGGGGAAACCAGTCCCCTTTCCCGTGTCAGGCCCTAGTCACAAATGGTTTGGCCTACAGGAAGGAAGGGGCTGCAAGTAAAGTTTTAAATTGGACTGGATTTCTTTAACATAGTCGTATCAAAACTGTAGGAGCTGTCCCAGAATGTTGTTAGTGGTTGGAAGTTGTACTCTGAATTCAGGCTATTTAGAATGGCTATTACATTTGCTACAAAAATATATGTAATAGTCATGGCTTACCTGGAGAGCTATGTATCCTTTTCAAATATGCAGAAAGTTTTATGAGATGATATTGTCAGGAACCAAGTAGAATCTTTAAAATCCTTCATTATTGTATGCTCAAAAGGAATGGAATTGAGAAAATATGGACCAGTAAAAAGACAACCCCCTCCTTTCTTCTGATTATTCCTTTTCCTACAGCAGGTATCTTGGCATCTGACCTGCCAGAATGAAGATCTTTGATTCCAAGTCAGGTAGTTCACTTTTGCATAAGAAAGCATGACTGATAGAGTCAATCAAACAATATTTAACAAGTGTCTACTATCATGAAAATTATGGGAATTAAAAGCGCATAAAAATGGTTCCTACTTTCAAGGAGGTTACGATCTAGATAAACACATACTCATCAAAGATAAGAGAGTGTATGACAAGTGCTAAACGAACAGAAGTGACAGCAAAAGTACTGTCTGAATTGAGATGACCTGGATGCCTTCTTGCATTGGTCATCAGATCAGAAAAGGTGAGACTTGAGCAATGCCATGAAGAATGGGTAAGAGTAAGTGGGCAGAGACAAAGGGCTGCTGTATGAGGAAATGGGCAGAGATCAGGGTGGTTTGGAGGTCGCACCAGAAGGTATTGAGTCCTCTCAAACAAATTCTTCATTAGCCAACTTTTCTTTGCAAATATTGGAAACCTAATGCAAATTGGCTTAAAAAAATAAAGGACATTTATTTATTGGCTTATGTAGCTAAAGAGAACTAGAGGTAAAGGGGGCTGTAGAGGTGCATTAATTAGGGCTGTAGCTCCATTTCTCCACTGTTCTCATAGTCTTCTCTTTATTATCAGCTTGGTGTTCTTGTTGGTTGCAAGATGATTCCTCAAGTGTATAAGTTAACTATTGCTGCATAACGATCACTTCAAAATTTATGAATTAAGCAGTCAACGTTTCTTATCTCACAATTTCTGTGCAACAGGTATCTAGGCATGGCTTAGCTGAGTGGCTCTATCTCAGTGTCTCTCACAAGGCAGGAGTTAAGATGTCAGCCAGGCTGTGGTAAGTCATCTGAGGCTTCACTGGGGCTGGAGAATCTACTTCCAAATTCACTCATTTGGCTGTTGGCTGGAGGCTTCAGTTCCTTATTAGATGGGCCTATGTATGGGTTTCTCATGTTATAGCAGTTGGCTTTCCAGAGAGCAAGTGATGAGAGAGAGAAAGGGGTAAGGAGAGGGAAAAGGAGGAGAGAGAACCCTGTATGTTATAATGTAATCTCTGAAATGACATACCATCATTTCTTTCCCACTCTATTGGTCATACAGACCAATTCAGGGACACTGTGAAAGGGGTATTATTCAAAAATGTGAATATCAGGAGGCTGGAATCATTGGGGCCACCTTAAAGTCTGATTACTACATCTGGCTTATATGATTCCTCATTCATATCCAGGAGAAGAGACTTGCCTCTTTTAGCCACTGAACAAAACTTCTCAGATTTGCTCTGATTGTACCATCCTTAAGCCAATTACAGTGGCCAGGTGAATAACAGCTACTGAGTGACTTAGGTTTGGGTTATGAGCCAATGTTAGTTTCAAGGAATACAGGATGACCATGATTGGCTTAGACAAATTAAGGTCCACCTGTAGTGGGAGATGTGTTTTGCTGCCAAACAGCATGGTTGCTCCACGAAAGGAGTGGGTGATATGTTTGGGAGGCATCCACAGCGTCCTCTACAGTCTGCCTCTGGCTACTCTCAGCATCCATACATATCTTCCTCCCTACCCATACACTGTTAACATGCATTTACAGCCTCTGTCTAAAGGGAGACAATCCAAAGTCCAATTCAAGCTCCAAGTCCAGCTTCTCTGGGGGTTGTCTATCTCTATCAGGTATGGATACCATTCTTCACAGTTATTATCTAAGAGGTCCACTTGTAACACAACCAATATGGAATTGTGGAGAAAGAACAGGATAACTTCAATAAAACTTTCAGTGGAAAAAGAGAGGCTAGAATACAATACATAGCTTTTCCTGGTCCACAGCACACATCATAATTTACTGGACAGGAATTTTAAGCTCCTTGCCCTGGTTAGAAGAGAGAGTCTGTGTAGGGAGGATAGGAAGTGAGGTCCCAGGAACTAATTGCTGCCAGATTGTTGAGAACCTTTTAGAACTTTAGCCTGTAGGCAATGTAGAAAGAAAGAGGATCATTGAGCATTTTTGAGTAGGGTAGTGAAATGGTCAAAATTGCTTTGGTAAAATTAATTTGGAGGCATTATGCAGTATAAATTCACAAACTCCTTAAAATAATGCCCTGGGGACAAGTTTCCTCACATAAACTGAAGGTGATGCTTGCAAAAGAAATGTTAACAGATTCCACAGTAAAAATCCATGTATAATCCAGGTTTGTCTCTTTCCAAATAGAAACTGTAAGTTGTTTCTAGGCACCTACATGAAACAAACAGGGTGGTTCACGTTGTGTCACTTCCCTGGCATTGATTCCAAATTAGAATGAATGAGCTTTTAAGACTGTTTTATAATAGAAAGGTAGAATTGGTAGGTAGAGAGTGATTGGGACTAAGTTTAACTTGAAAAAGTAAGAAAAAAATTAGTAGGGAAAGCTTTTTAGATAAAAATAACCCTTTATTTATGCATGGTGAAGTAAATAAAAAAATTACTGTTTTGTTTTTTAAACATTTTATTTTTGAATAATCTCTATACCTAATGTGGGGCTTGAACTCATAACCCCAAGATGAAGAGCTGCATGCCCCACCAACTGAGCCAGCCAGGCACCCCTAAAAATTACTGTTTACATTATTTTACTACTGTAAGCCCAATGCAGTTATCTGGTTAAAAGTTTGTGTAGACTGTGAAGCATTTGTATTTTAAAGAATCAAGCTGGGGCGTAAGTGAGGCTGTGAGCACGCGGTGTCACCTGCCATTGTGAGGGGTCTTTACTAATTCAGGACATTAAGGAATATCCTCTTCATAGTGATAAAGCCTGTGAGATTTCTCTTCAGATGGTCTGGAAGAAATCCAAGAAGGGAAGTGGTGGAAATATGGATTATTCCTATTCGAAACTTCAGATTATTAGGATTGGATTTGTATTTTGACTTATTCCTAAGAAACAGATGATAGAACCTCCCTCCCAACCCCAACACACACACACAATAAAGTTGTTATTTCTCTAGTCTACAGCCTTGAGTGAGTATGAGTGAGTGAAATGTATAAAAGAAAACATTTTTTGAGGTAGGAATAGATTCATCATTGAGTTTCCCTGCCAAATTCAGAATTAGATAGTGGAAAAATACTATTTATTTTGAGTTTGTGAATCTGCCAGCGAACTGTTGGGAAAAATAAAGACAAGCCAGATGAGGACTTGGGTTATGGAATGAACCATAGATGACATATGACTGAACTTTTTGAAAGAAGAATATAGTTTTTCCTACTTTTATTTCCCAGTTTTAGTTTAGAATCCTTAATAACTTTGATTTGCAGCATGCTTTTCTATTGTACTGAACTATAGCAGCAAAATGGAAAACACAGCATACTGCAGTGTTGAAATCGACCTTAAGGGTTGGGAAATTGAAAATATCAAGTTTCCATAGTAACACTAATTTAGTCAGATCACACATGTTGTTTCTGAGCCATTAGTTTACTCTTATGATGTTAAAAGAACATAATATTTGCTCTGTAATGTGGTTAAGTTAATGTTACAATGCAAAGCAATTTCATATTTTCTGCATGTACATTTTATTATGGTAGGCTTGACATTTGATTGCTTGTAATATTTAAAAAAATGTGAAAATGTTCTAAAAGCTTTTTTAAAAAAGTATCTTAAGATAATTAAACAGGAAATTATGAACATATCATAATTAGAAAAATAAGGTAAAGATTAACTGAATTTTGTAAGTTTGCATCAGCATTTTTTTATGTTTGTTTATTTTTGAGAGAGTGAGAGAGGACACAGAGCATGAGTGGGGGAGGGGCATAGAGAGAGGGAGACACAGAATCCAAAGCAGGCTCCAGGCTCTGAGCTGTCAGCACAGAGCCTGACACAGGGCTTGAACTCTTGAACTGTGAAATCATGACCTGAGCCGAAGTTGCATGCTTAACTGACTGAGCCACCCAGGTGCCCCTTGCACCAGCATTTATTGCTGAATTTCTGAGAATTTATTTGGTCTTCCAACTGGATAGCTTTTACATGATCTGATTATAATTCTCACAGTTACCACATTCTTTGTGATATATCCTTCACATCTACTAGGAATTTGTCCCAATTCCTTTTAGAATTCCCAAATTCATGAATACTACTATAGGCTGGTTGTGGGGGCCTATTATTCCACAAAGAAGCCTTTTCCTCCACAACTTTATGAGTTACCACAAAGATAATGATCTAGAGAAGGGCAAAGCTGCCTTCTCAGTGGGTCCTCCTCCAGTGCACACACCAAGCATATCTTTATGACTGGCCCTCATATATTGGTCTTCTATTGTGTGTGGTTCAAATCTGCTTCTCAATAAAATGACAAAATGCTACATGCCATATATTCAAGGCCACTCATGATTGAGGATATTTATGCCTGTGTTTATAAGCAAAATTAGTCTGTAGTTTTATCTTCTGCTGCCGTTCATGAATATTAGGGTATAAGCTACCCAAATTTCCATTCAGTTTACTAAAATTAAAAAAGAAAACAAGTAAATTCAATGAAAAAAAATAACAGTCATGCTTTTTGAGAGATAATTCATTTGGTTGACTGGACTGTTCACTTCTTGCCTGAGTCTAAGTAATGCTGAGAAATTTAATTCAATACAAGAAATAGCTACTGAATGTCAATTATGCTAGGCATTGTGCTAGGTACTAGGGATATATTGATAAATATGTATCGTAGTAGCAGTAATAAGTTGCATAGTGGGTAATAGTGCTTGGCACTTGGTAATCACTAGATACACTTCAGCTATTATTACTATTATTATTATTATTTTGAAAAGGAGAGAGAGAGAGAGAGAGAGAGAGGAGGAGCTGTAGTAGTATTCATGGGAACAGGAATAGAGAGAGAGAGAAAGAGAATCTTAGCTCAATCCTGCAACCGTGAGATCATGACCTGAACTGAAATCAAGAGTTGGACGCTTCATCAATTGAGCCACCCAGGAGCCCCTATTATTACTATTATTATCATTATTTGTATTCCATGTGCCAGTACTTACTTACTTCATTTAATTCTTATAGCAACCCTGTTGAAGTTGTAGTGAATTGAAGTGGTATTACCTTCACTTTTATAGCCCAGAAACTGGGGCTTTTAAAGGCTAAGTAACTTGCCTGAGATCACCAATATGATAACTGGTAGAAGCAGAATTCACACCCAAAATACACTTGACTGCCAAGCCAGTGTTCACATACATTACTCTATCTAGCCTGTCCCTGGCTTAAAGAAGCTCTCACCTAGTTTTTCCAGGAACCTCTGTCCAATAACTAACTTATTCTGAAAGTTTCCAGAGGAGGTCTTCTGGGGCTGTATTCCAGTAACTTATTCCCCTAAAGTCAGTTAGAAAAAAAAGTCTAACACAAATCTCATGTATTACACTTGAAATCTATTCCTTCCTTAGTCTAAAGAAGAAAATATATCTACCCATGTTGCTACCCAAAGTCAATACGTTCTAGTATTTTCTCTGATGTATACTTATAAAATTCATTGTTCAGTGGGGGGAGGGCACAAGTTATATTGTGAAAGCTTTGTTTTTCTGGATTTCTCTTTAATGTTAAAAAGCTCTGTTAAGGAACTGAATCTTTTGTTGTCTATTTGGATACTCTTTCTGCCCTTGACTTTGATCGTGTTTCAACATTATTTTCCAGAGTCTTCTGACTGCCTGCTCATGGGATACGTTCTCACCTTGTAGTTTTTAAATGCTTTGTTTTCACACCAGATGATGGGCATAAGAGGTCATGAGAGGATGGGAAGAGAGTCAGTAAATAAAGCGAAAGCAAAGGTATGAACATTTAGGGCCAAGTTTAGTGCATAACTTCTCTTGTGTGAAATAGCTTTTTTTGTGGTTAAAAAAAAGCTATCATTTTGGGGGAACCATGACAGAGTTTTGGATGCTGAGGCACCAGGGGAAGGAGTTTAAGTAGACTGAAACATAGAAAAGATACAGAATGAAGGTAGGGTAATTATTGTACTGCTACTAAGAGGCATCCTAGGACTTGACTATAGTCTTATATGCCCTTCAGGGTAAATGACATTGTAGAAAATCAACCTGTTTCTTCCAAAAGGAGAAATTGTTCAACATTTCCTCTTTTTTCTTGTCCAATGGCTCTTATAAGTAATGTTTTCAAACTCTAGATTAAGGGATTGTGCTCATATTTCCCCTAAAAATAAAGCCTTATGAGCACTATATACTTAGAATTGAAGTTCTTTGTGAAAGATGGGTGAATACCTAAAAATCAGGCAACTTTCTGAAAGGAAAAGTAGTCTTTATTTTAAAGGAAGAAAATTCCAGTGCATACCAAGTATGACACAAGGCTAATACCCACCCAGTGGCCAGATATATTTTCCTTAGGGATTTTGTTGTGTTTATTCCTCTAGCATTTTTTCATTCCTGACTTTTGGGGTGGCCCTTCTGTGAAGAGTTTCCTCATCCCAGCTGTTATGATGTTTAATATAGAGTTGCCAACTTCTGATCTGGCGGTTCCAAGACACAGGGTGAGGAAAACAAAGCTTTCCAGCATTTTGAATCCTATCCCCCACCCGCACTGGAATTAGTGCTTTCATCTCTGGTCAATCCTGAATTGTTTTCAACCCTAGCTTCGTCTCTGCTCTCCCCCGGAATAGCAGAACAATTACTAATCATAAAGATCCATGTTCATGTCCGGAGTTCAAATTACTTATGCCTCACACAAACCTCAATTCATTTCTCTTTCCTCTTCTATCTCTCCCCTCTCCTCTCCTCCACCCAAGTAAATTAGCTGATTTTCTTTTGGGGAAATATTTACTTTAAAGAGCTGGTTTTTTTTTTTCCAAGATAAAAATTAGATTCTGGTTTTTAAATGAAGTAGGGTGTAATTTTTTCTTAGGAAAAACAGGATAATCATCTGGTTTTGATCCTAATGTTAGTCCATGGGATGGCTTGACATTTCCAATATGGAAAGTCATGGTATTTCGTTTTAGAAATATATAAGGATGGCTGTTCCCTGCTTCTCCCTCCTGCTCTCTAGCCTTAATTGTTTAATGTTAAGGTAGAATGGTCCTGACTGGTCTTGTGTTTTATGCCTGGCCTGCAGATAAGGAGTTTGGGATAAGCAGAACTCAAACTCAAAGGTAGAAAACAAGGCACAGATATATGAAGAAACAGCCCATTTTACCAAATGTGGAAACACATAAATCTTAACAGTACTGTACCTTGTTGCTTTCTTCTGGTACGTTCAGCATGCTATTATACTGTGAATACTTCTGGCAACAGAAGGTATTTAGGAGATCAAATGGTGAAATAGGAAAATGTTCTTTGGTTTTCCTACTGCCCCCAAGTGTCTGGTACAACATGGCTGTTCCCATATGGCTGTGTTTAAGGACCTCACCCTCAGAGCCCTCACAAACTTGCTTTTAGACAATATCTCATGCTCTGGATCTTTTCTTCGTTGTTACCATCCAGAGGAAGGATGGGATTCATTGACCTGAAATAATTGTGTCTACTTCCCTTATACACACCTGTTCCTAGATACGTACAGGAAGGTAGACGGTTGGAAAAATATTAGCATCAATATAACATTTTACACTTTTACAATAGGAATGTTTTAGAATTAATTCCTTATCCCCAAATAAACTCTACTTATATAACAAATTAGTGGAAATTTCAGATGATGTCAGGATAATTGGATAGGTATCTGGGAGCAGGCAGACCTTCTAGTGTTTTACAGGATTTTATGCATAAGGTCAAAGCTGCCTTGGAATCTTCACTTGTTTTCTATTGAGAAAAGTCCCTATTACCTCCATAAAAGGGTCTTAATGCAAGCTTCAAAGAAAAATGCAGATTTGTAATGAAGGAAGAATGGGTCCTTATTCTAAAGATATTTGGCCAGGGGTGCCTGGGTGGCTCAGTAGGTTAAGTGTCTGATTTTGGCTCAGGTCATAATCTCACAGTTCATGGGTTTGAGCCCTGTGTCAGGCTGTGTGCTGAGAGCTCAGAGCCTGGAGCCTGCTTCGGACTCTATCTCCCTCTCTCTCTGCCCTTCCCCTGCTCGTTGTCTCTCTCTCTCTCTCTCTCAATCTCTCTAAAATAAATAAGCATTAAAAAAAAGATGTTTGGCCAAAAAATACAAAGATTAAATGGTGTCCCCAATATTTCATAGCAGTCTAGATGAGGACAACCCGGATTCCTATACTGTTTTCACTGTATTATTCTAGGACTTTTGTATGCTTGACAACTCTTGTTCACATTTCTTCTCTTTTTCCTTTTCTGCCTCATCGGTATTATTTATACTTTGTTTCCATATATGAAAAAATATTCCTTCCAAACAGTTAAAATTCCTATAAAAGTGCTTTTTTGTTTTTTAAAGAATGAAGGTAGGTACGAATCTACTTTTGCAGGATGGAGAATATTTAGGAGATCCAAGTCATATTTATATTATTATTGATATTGACATTATACTTGACTCATCCCTCAAAAATCACATATGGTGGAAACCTTTTATAATTGCTTGTGTTGAGTGGATTTGAGTGTCTCATTTACTGATGAGGCATGATTTCTTTGGAATTCTTTTGTTTATGAAAATATGCTTTGTATATCATCTACCTGAATTTGTATAATAATTAACTTTTGCAGAACTTAAGAAAATAATTCCTTCCTGTTTAAGCACTAAAATGTGCTTTTTAAATTTTATACCAATATAAAGCATAATTTTGTTTAGTATTAAGGAGCTGCATTGGTCAAAATATTAAACTATTTTTGGTTTGTTTACTCATTTTCAGTTGTCAAAATAAGCATAATTGGAAACAGCTGCCTTGAGATTGTTTTTGACAACTCTTCACATTCAGATCTAACATGGATAACTTTAAGAAAATGAGCCTTATCTAATTATGATTTTTCCTAGAGTATATAGTCAGATTGCTATTCTGCAAATTAGAAGATAATTAAAAACAGAAACTGATCATTTAAAAAGTAGTACCACGGTTTTATAGAAAGACATTTTCCATGGCTTTCTCATTTTTACATAAATTGATTAGCTTCATTTGGCTATTTTATACACATCAACATTTTACTAATCTTTGGGATGATTAAAATGTAAGATTAATAAGATTAATGAAGTGTTTCCCTACCCTTTTATTCTTGTCCTCAAGCTGTAAACTTTTTGTAATTTCCAGGACAGCTTAATAATATGATTTGATATTAATTAGTAAGAGATTTAGAAATTTTCAATATTTTAATACATTTTGTGATTAAATAAGTACATTTATTTTAATAGTTCCTCGGGTTAATTTATCTCACTCTAAGTGAGCTCTTGATTAAATTTAGAAATTAGGAAACTATTGGAAATATTTTTTTAAATACAAGTTTTATACAAAATCCTATACTATTGAATAACTTTTAATTCTAAATTTATCCCTATAGTACTTACAATTTATTTTTGGAATTTAAAAAAGAAATATCATGTGCTTAGATATTCTCTGGTCTCTCCTAGACCAGAGAGTTTGGCAAAGACCAGAATAAGGAGAATCAAAGACACCTACGATGCATCTGAAAGTATGGGAACTGCTAATTTTACTGTTAATGCTAGGATTCCATTCCTATGTGCACATTAACATAACTCAAAAAAGAAGGAATTGGGCTCAAAAAAACTTTGATTTTACATGGCAATATGGTAAGGCATAAAGAACACTGGACTATGGGTTGATGGTCCTGTGTTCCAAACTTTGCTTTTCTTTAAGCCATTTCTCTAGGCCTCATTCCCACCCCCCCGCCCCCCCCAGATGTAATGATGATGGTGGATTAGATGAGTTTCCTGTTTTCACCCTCTTTGATATTTTGGAATATTTGGAATGCAGTCTACAACTGACTCCCTCTCATGTTTCCTACACTGTCCAGCTCAAACATTTTGCATTTTCCTCAAGGTCTACACTTTATCACACTCATTGACTGCAGATGACTGTAATTCTGAGAACGACAAAAATAGCACATCATGAACCACAGTAAAAACAGAACCAAGGCAACAACACTTTGTTTAACACAAGCCCCTAACTAATGAAGACTTTCTGAGTCCTTACTGAGAAGTCCTTGATGAAAAAAATAATTCATCTCCAACTTCTGCCATCTATATGTAGTAGGTGGTGATCCTTGCCCATATGGTAACCATATGAGGAAATGACTGCTTTTGCCCGCCATCAACAGATTTCCTGTTACCTTGGTAACCTTGCATTTTTTTCCCTTCAATACCTGCTGTATTCTTTGTTTGGGGAATCAATTCTATTAATGATTGGACTCCATTATAAGACTCCATTATAACATTAAAAGTAAAAATACTTTCTTTTTTTAAAAAGATCTACTCTTTTAGCAACTTTCAATTATGCAATATAGTATTATTAACCGTAGTCACGATGCTGTACATTACATTTCTCATTACTGATTTATTTTATAACTGGAAGTTTGTACCTTTTGACTTCCTTCACTCATTTCTCTGACTGCCATTTCCCCTTTCCCACCTCTTCCTTTCCTCTGGTAACAAGCAATCTGTTTTCTGTATCCATGAGCTGGGTTGCTTTTTTCTTTTTCTTTTTTTTTTTTAAGATTCTACATATAAGTGAGAACATCTGTATTTGTCTTTCTATGACTTAATAGGTGACTTATTTCAGTTAGAGTAATGCCCTTAAGGTCTATCCATGTTGTCACAAATGGCAAGGTTTTATTTTTTATGGCTGAATAATATGTCATTCTCTCTCTCTCTATATTTAACCTTCTATCTATCTAGATCTATCTACATATCTATAACATATTTTCTTTTATTTTTTCTTTTAATGTTTTTATTTTTTTAGAGAGAGAGACTATGAGCGAGGGAGGGGCAGAGAGAAAGGGGGACAGAGGATCCAAAGTGGGCTCTGCACTGAGAGCAGTGAACCCGATGTGGGGCTTGGACTCATGAACTGTGAGGCTCAACTGACTAAACCACCCAGGTGCCCCTCTGTATTTTCTTTATCCATTCATCTGTTAATAAATACTTATGTTGTTCCCATGTCTTGGCTTTTGAAAATAATGCTGCAATGAACATGAAGGTGCGTGTATCTTTTTGAGTTAGTTTTTCCATTTTCTTTGGATAAATACCCAGAAGTGGAATTGCTGGACCACATAGTTCCATTTTTAATTTTTTGAGGAATCTCTACACTGTTTTCCATAGTGGCTACACCAATTTACATTTCCATCAACAGTGCACAGAGTTTTCTTTTATTAATGTTTTGGTCTCTGAGTTTTTAATATTGTACACTTTGCTATCAAAGATCCTTCTGCCTCAAATAGGGTGTGTTCTTCCTCCTTTCGAAGACTAGCTCCTGCACTTGTGGTGTTCTGTCTCTCAGAACATTGTTCCCTCTACTCTGAATACCATCTTGCATCTTTAATATTTCCTCATTGTAGTCTATTTGTCTGAAATCATAGTACTCTTCTTTATCTGGAAAAAGGCCCTTTTCTTTCGATTTACTACTCATGTTATTTCCCTTTTACTACCAAAAGTCTTGAAAGGACCGTATTCACTTTCTCTGCATTAGGGTGATCCAGAAATTCCAAAACTGTTTGTAGCCTGACTTCTGCCTTCAACAATCTGCTGAAGCCACTCTGTTTAAGGTGACTAAAAATTTTTCCATCACTGAGCACAATTGCTTTCTCTCAGTCCTCCAAACCACTGCTGGAAAAATACTGAAAATCTTTCCTCCTTTGGCTTCTTTACATTATGTTTTCTGTTTTCCCCACCTTTCTGCCAGCAATTATTTGTCTCATCTTTCTTCTATAACTTTAGTGTTTCCTCAAAGATTTGATCAATTTGATCTTAGCATCTTTTTCTTCATTAAAAATGTTTTAATTAATTAATCTATCTATTTATTTTCGAGAGAGAGAGTGAGAGAACGTGAGGGAGGGACAGAGGGAGAGGGAGAGGGAGAGAGAGAATCTTAAGTAGGCTCCACACTCAGCGTGGAGCCTGACACAGGGTACTCTCCCACAACCCTGGATCATGACCTGAGCACAGTTTAGCAACTGGATATTGGATATTCAAATCTTTTCCCTATTTTTATTCCTGTGTACTTTTTCCTTGTTATTTGTAGCAGTTACTTATATTCTGGATAATAATTCCTTATTAGTTATATGCATTCCAAATATCTTTTCCTATTCTGAGAGTTCTTTACACTCTATATTGTTGTTTATAAGCAGTTCTTAATTTTAATTCATCAGTCATTTTTTCTAATATGAGTACTTTTTGTGCTTGTTTAGAAAATCCTTCCTGGAGTGCCTGGTTGAGCATTATACTCTTGATTTTAGCTCAACAGTCAGTTGAGCATTATACTCTTGATTTTAGCTCAGGTCATGATCCCAGGTTGTGGGATTGAGTCCCATGTTGGGCTCCACACTGAGCATGGAGCCTGCTGTGGAATCTCTCTCCCTTTTTCTCTCTCTCCCCTGCTTGCACTCTCTGTCTCTCAAAAAAAAAAAAAAAAATCCTTCCCTTGTCCAAAGTCAAGAAGAAATAATCCATCCTGTATTTTCTAAAATTTGCTGGATTTCAGTTTTGTGCATGATCTTAGAGTCCAGTTTCATTTTTTTCATTGTCCCAGTATCATCTTTTGGAAAGTTGATTCCATCCTCACTGCTCTGCAGTGCCATCTCTGTCACAAGCCAGGTGTCACACAAACCTATTTCTATGGTGTTTCTCAGATCTCCTGCTCTATTTTTCATCTACTTTTCTGTCCCTGTGCCAATACCGTAATGTTCTGATTACTATAGCTTTGTAATATGTCTTGTTGTCCAGTAGAACAAATTTTCTTCTGGACGTTTTCTCTTCAAAAGTACTGTTATGAGCTGAATTGTGTCCTTCCCCCAAAAGATATACTGACATCTCTAAAACTTCAGAATATGACTTTTTTTTTTTTTTTTTTGTAAATAGGGTGATTACAGTAGTAATTCATTAAGATGTGGTCATATTGGAGTAGGGTGAGCCCTCATTCTTTTTTTTTTTTTTTTAATATTTATTCATCTTTTTTTTTTTTTTGAGAGAGGGAGAGAAACAAAGTGCACTCATGCTCATGCAAGGGAGTGGTGAGAGGCAGAGAGAGAGAGGGAGAGAGAATGATGTGGGGCTCAGTCTCATGAACTGTGAGATCATGACCTCAGCTGAAATCAAGAGTCTGATGCTCAACCTACTGAGCTACCTAAGCGCCCCAGATGAGCCCTTATTCTAATATAATGGGTATTCTTATAATATGCTGGTCATATAAAGACAGAGGCACAGGGAGAAGGCTACGTGACCATGAAGGCAGAGATTGGAGTTATGCAGCTGCAAATCAAGAAAAGCTGAAGATTTTCAGGAAACCGCTGGAAGATAGGAAGACACAAGGAAGGATTCTCTGTACAGGTTTCAAAGGAATCCTGTAACACCCGGATTTTAGAATTTTCGCCACCTGAAATATGAGACAATAAATTTGTTATTTTAAGTCACCCAGTGGGTGGTACTTTATTACATAGAGCATCTCCAGGAAACTAATACAAGCGCCTTGATTGCTTTTGGCCTTTTGCATCAATATAAATTTTAGAAGTAGTTTGTCAAGTACCATAAATCTTGTGATTTTGATAAGATTGCATGAATCTACAAATAAATTTGGGGAAGAAGTTACATAGTTTTACTATTGAGTGTTCCAATAGTTGAATCTAGTATTCTTCTCCATTACTTAAGTTGTCTTAAGTGTTCTGAACAAAGTTTTATGATGTTTTTTGGGAATGTTTATTTATTTTTTAGAGAGAGAGCACACAAGCAAGGGAGGGGCAGAGAGAGAAGGGACAGAGGATCCAAAGCAGGCTTTGCGCTGACAGCAGAGAGCCCGATATGGGACTTGAACTCACAAACTACAAGATCATGATCTGAGCAGAAGGCAGATGCGTAACCAACTGAGCCACCCAGGTACCCCTCTAAGATTTTCTTTATAAAGGTCTTAGAAATCTTTCATTAGATTTATTCCTAAGTAATTGGTAATGTTTAATGCTATTGTAAATGATGTCTTTTGTAAGCTTAGGTTTTCCATTTGTTGCTCGTATAGAGAAGAAATAGAGTTTTTGGACATTGAATTAATATTCAGTGACTTTACTAAACCTTCTTGGTCTAAATTATAACAGTTTATTTGGGTTTTGTATAAAATCATTATCATCTGTAAATAATGATAGTTTTTTTTCTCTACTTTAGTTTCTTATTTTTAATTTTTTAAATTTCTTCCTGAATGGGTCCTCCCCTACAATGTTGATTAGAAACAGTGATAGCCGGGTACCTAGGTGGCTTAGTTGGTTAAGTGTCTGACTCTTGATTTTGGCTTCGGTCATGATCTTATGGTTGTGAAATTGAGGCCCGGAGTCAGGCTCTGCACTGGGTGTGGAGCTGAAGTCTGCTTAGGATTCTCTGTCTTCCTCTACTCCTCCCCGTCTCTTTCTCTCTCTCACAAAACAAAACAAAAAACAAAAACAAGAACAAAAACAAAAAAACAACAAAAAGAAACAGCGATAGCAGTCTTCCTGGTCCTGTTCCTGATTTCCAAAGGAAAAATTTTAGCATTTAAATTAAGTGTGATATTTGCTGTATGTTTTGTAAATATCCTTTATCAGATTAAGAATATTTCCTCCTGTTCCTTGTTTGCTAAGAGTTTTATTTGGTTAAATCATAAGTGAGTGTTAAATTTTATTAAGTGCTTTGATCTGCATCTATTGAGATGATCATATTATTTTTCTCTAATTTATTAATGTGGTGAATTACATTACTTAATTTTTGAATATTAAACCAGCCATGAATTTCTAGGATAAATACACATTAACCATGATCTATTATTATTTTTACATGTTGCTAAATTAGATTTATGGATATTCTATTAGAATTTTTGCATCTCTCTGGTCATAAGTGAGTTTGGTCTGTAATGTATTTTTCTTTTCTTTTTTTTCTCACAGTTAAAAATTTTTAAATAATAAACTTTGGTTTTCAGAGTAATTGAACAGAAAGTAGAGTTTCCATTCACCCTTGCCACCATCCACAATTTTACCTATTATTAAAATCTTGCATCAGCATGATACAGTTATTACAATTATTAAACCAGTATTGACACATCTTTTTTTTTTTTTTTTTGTAATAACCTTTCTTATATTGTCATTGTCAGGTTTTGGTATCAAAATTATGCTAGCCACATTAAATGAATTAGACAATATTTCTTATTTTTCTATTCTTTGGAAGAGTTTATGTAAAATGGGAATTATTTATTCTTTGTATGTTTGGGAGAACTTAAGAGTAAAGTCATCTAGTCCTGGAATTTTCTTTGTGGGCAGGCTTTTTTAAAAAATTACTGACTTAATTTCTTTAACAGTTATAGGACTTTAGAGTTTTCTATTGCTTTTGATGCCAGTTTGATATGTTTTTCTATGATTTTTTTCTACTTCATTTAAATTTTCAAAACTTACTGGCAAAAGATGTAAATAATATGCTCTTATTATTTGTTTACATGTGCAGAGTCAGTAGTGCTGTTCTCTTTTTTACTTCTGATATTTGTTATTTGTTCTTTCTTCCTTTTCCTGATTAATTTCATAATAATTTTATCAATTTTTAAATGTTTATTTTATGTTTTGAGAGAGAGAGAGAGAGAGAGAGAGAGAGAGTGCACAATCAGTGGAGGGGCAGAGAGAGAGGGAGACACAGAATCCAAAGCAGGATTCAGGCTCTGAGCTGCCAGCACAGAGCCCAACATGGGGCTCGAACCCACAAACCGTGAGATCATGACCTGAGCTGAAGTCAGAAACTTGACCTGAGCTGGAGTCGGACATTTAACCAACTGAGCCACCCAGGTGCCCTAAATTTTATCAATTTTGTTAATCTTTTAAAAAAGAAACTTTTAGTTTTGTTGGTTCTTCTTCATTAGCTGCCCTTTATCTTTATTATTTCTTTCCTTCTGCTTTCTTTAATTTTATTTTTCTTCTCTTTGTCTAATCTCTTGAGATAAATATCTAGCTTATGAATTTCCATTCATTCTTTCCCTTTTTTAAAAAATTTAGATTCAAGTTATTTAACATATAGTGTAGTATTTGTTTCAGGGGTAGAATTTAGTGATTCATCACTTACATAAAACAGCTAGTGCTCATCCCAGCAAGTGCCCTTCTTAATACCCATCACCCATCTAGCCTATCTCCCACCCATCTCCCCTCCATCAACCCTCAGTTTCTCTATGTTTAGGAGTCTTATGGCTTGCGTCCATCCATGTTTTTATCTTATTTTATTTTTCCTTCCCATCCCTTATGTTCATCTGTTTTGTTTCCTAAATTCCACATATGAGTGAAAATCATATATTTGTCTTTCTCTGACTGACTTATTTCACTTAGCATAATACATTCTAATTCCATCCACATTGTTGCAAATAGCAAGATTTCATTCTTTTTGATTGCCAAGTAATATTCCATTGTGTATATATTATATACTGTATCTTCCTTATCCATTCATCAGTTGATGGATTTTGGGCTCTTTTCATAATTTGGCTATTGGTGATAGCATTGCTATAAACATTGGGGCACATGTGCCCCTTCAAATCTGCATTTTTGTATCCTTTGGATAAATACCTAGTAGTGCAGTTGCTGGTTCATAGGGTAGTGCTATTTTTAACTTTCTGGGGAACATCCATACTGTTTTCCAGAGTGGATGCACTAGTTTGCATTTCTACCAACAGGCAAAAGGGTTTCTCTTTCTCCACATCCTTGCCAACATCTGTTATTTCCTGAGTTGTTAATTTTAGTCATTTTGACAGGTGTGAGGTGGTATCTCATTGTAGTTTTGATTTGTTTTTTGGGTGTTGAGTTTCATAAGTTCTTCATAGATTTTGGAAACTAACCTCCAAAGTGCTATACACATTCAATGAGTGATGTTGAGTATCTTTTCATGTGTCTGTTGGCCATCTGCATATCTTCTTTGGAGAAGTGTCTATTCATGTCTTTTGCCCATTTCTTCACTGGATTATTTGTTTTTTGGGTGTTGAGTTTCATCAGTTCTTCATAGAGTTTGGATATTAACCCTCCAAAGTGATACACAAATTCAATGCAATTCCTAGCAAAATAATGCCAGCATTCTACACAAACTAGAACAAATAATTCTAAATTTAGTTTGGAACCAGGAAAGACCCTGCATAGCCAAAGTAATGTTGAAAAGAAAAACAAAGCTGCAGGCATCACAATTCTGGACTTCAAGCTGTATTACAAAGTTGTAATCATCAAGACAGTATGGTACTGGCACAAAAACAGAAACACAGAGCAGTGGAATAATAGAGAGACCCAGAAATGGACCCACAAATTCATGGCCAACTAATCTTCAACCAAACGGGAAAGAATATCCAGTGGAAAAAAGACAGCCTCTTCAGCAAATAGTGTTGGGAAAACTGGACAGAAACATGCAGAAGAATGAAACTGGACCACTTTCTTATACCACACACAAATAGATTCGAAATGGATGAAAAACCTGAATATAAGACAGGAAACCCTCAAAATACTTCAGGAGAAAATAGGCAGCAACCTCTTTGAACTTGGCCCCAGCAACTTCTTACCAGACATGTCTCCAGAGGCAAGGGAAGTAAAAGCAGAAATGAACTATTGGAACTTAATCAAGATAAAAAGTTTTGCACAGCAAAGGAGACAATAAACAAAACTAAAAGGTAGGGCACTTGGGTGGCTCAGTCAGTTGAGCATCCAACTACAGCTTGGGTTATGATCTCATAGTTTGTGGGTTCGAGGCCCATGATGAGCCCCATGTTGGGCTATGCACTGACAGTGTGGAGCCTGTCTCCCTCATTCTCTGCCCCTCCATTGCTCTCTCTCTCTCTCTCAAAATAAATAAACATTGAAAAAAAAAAACAACTAAAAGTCAACCGACAGAATGGGAGAAAATCAACAAAATTAAAAGTGATTATTTTCTAATGCATTCAGTTTATATATTTCCTTCTAAGTACTATCATAACTGCATCATAAAGTTCTAATATTCAGGTTTTTATTTTTTATTTATTTTTATTTTTTATTTTTATTTTTGTTTTTTAAAATTTATTGTCAAATTGGTTTCCATAGAACATCCAGTGCTCATCCCCAACAGGTGCCCTCCTTAATGCCCATCACCCACCCTCCCTACCCTCCCACCCCCCATCAACCCTCAGTTTGTTCTCAGTTTTTAAGAGTCTCTTATGGTTTGGCTCCCTCCCTCTCTAACTTTTTTTTTCCCCTTTCCCCACCACCACCGTCTTCTGTTAAGTTTCTCAGGATCCACATAAGAGTGAAATCATATGGTATCTGTCTTTCTCTGTATGGCTTATTTCACTTAGCATAACACTCTCCAGTTCCATCCACGTTGCTACAAAAGGCCATATTTCATTCTTTCTCATTGCCACGTAGTACTCCATTGTGTATATAAACCACAGTTTCTTTTTCCATTCATCAGTTGATGGACATTTAGGCTCTTTCCATAATTTAGCTATTGTTGAAGTGCTGCTATAAACATTGGGGTACAGGCGCCCTTATGCATCAGCACTCTTGTATCCCATGGGTAAATTCCTAACAATGCTATTGCTGGGTCATAGGGTAGATCTATTTTTAATTTTTTGAGGAACCTCCACACTGTTTTCCGGAGTGGCTGCACCAGTTTGCATTCCCACCAACAGTGCAAGAGGGTTTCCGTTTCTCCACATCCTCTCCAGCATCTATAGTCTCCTGATTTGTTCATTTTAGCCACTCTGACCAGCGTGAGGTGGTATCTCAGTGTGGTTTTGATTTGTATTTCCTTGATGAGGAGTGACATTGAGTATCTTTTCATGTGCCTGTTGGCCATCTGGATGTCTTCTTTAGAGAAGTGTCTATTCATGTTTTCTGCCCATTTCTTCACTGGGTTATTTGTTTTTCGGGTGTGGAGTTTGGTGAGTTCTTTATAGATTTTGGATACTAACCCTTTGTCTGATCTGTCATTTGCAAATATCTTTTCCCATTCCGTTGGTTGCCTTTTAGTTTTGTTGATTGTTTCCTTTACAATGCAGAAGCTTTTTATCTTCATGAAGTCCCAATAGATCATTTTTGCTTTTAATTCCCTTGCTTTGGAGATGTGTCAAGTAAGAAATTGCTGCGGCTGAGGTCAGAGAGGTTTTTTCTTGCTTTCTCCTCTAGGGTTTTGATGGTTTCCTGTCTCACATTCAGGTCCTTTATCCATTTTGAGTTTATTTTTGTGAATGATGTAAGGAAGTGGTCTAGTTTCATTCTTCTGCATGTTGCTGTCCAGTTCTCCCAGTACCATTTGTTAAAGAGACTGTCTTTTTTTCCATTGGATATTCTTTACTGCTTTGTCAAAGATTAGTTGGCCATACTTTTGTGGGTCCAATTCTGGAGTCTCTACTCTATTCCATTGGTCTATGTGTCTGTTTTTTGTGCCAATACCATGCTGTCTTGATGATTACAGCTTTGTAGTAGAGGCTAAAGTCTGGGATTGTGATGCCTCCCGCTTCAGTCTTCTTCTTCAATATTACTTTGGCTATTTGGGGTCTTTTGTGTTTCCATACATATTTTAGGATTGCTTGTTCTAACTTCGAGAAGAATGCTGGTGCAATTTTGATTGGGATTGCATTGAATGTGTAGAGAGCTTTGGGCAGTATTGACATTTTAACAATATTTATTCTTCCAATCCATGAGCACGGAATGTTTTTCCATTTCTTTGTATCTTCTTCAATTTCCTTCATAAGCTTTCTATAGTTTTCAGCATACACAGCTTTTACATCTTTGGTTAGGTTTATTCCTAGGTATTTTATGATTCTTGGTGCAATTGTGAATGGGATCAGTTTCTTTATTTGTCTTTCTGTTGCTTCATTATTAGTGTATAAGAATGCAAGTGATTTCTGTACATTGATTTTGTATCCTGCAACTTTGCTGAATTTATGTATCAGTTCTAGCAGACTTTTGGTGGAGTCTGTCGGGTTTTCCATGTATAATATCATGTCATCTGCAAAAAGTGAAAGCTTGACTTCATCTTTGCCAATTTTGATGCCTTTGATTTCCTTTTGTTGTCTGATTGCTGATGCTAGAACTTCCAACACTATGTTAAACAACAGCGGTGAGAGTGGACATCCCTGTCGTGTTCCTGATCTCAGGGGAAAAGCTCTCAGTTTTTCCCCATTGAGGATGATGTTAGCTGTGGGCTTTTCATAAATGGCTTTTATGATCTTTAAGTATGTTCCTTCTATCTCGACTTTCTCGAGGGTTTTTATTAAGAAAGAATGCTGAATTTTGTCAAATGCTTTTTCTGCATCGATTGACAGGATCATATGGTTCTTTTCTTTTCTTTTATTACTGTGATGTATCACAATGATTGATTTGTGAATGTTGAACGAGCCCTGCAGCCCAGGAATGAATCCCACTTGATCATGGTGAATAATTCTTTTTGTATGCTTTTGAATTCGATTTGCTAGTATCTTATTGAGAATTTTTGCATCCATATTCATCAGGGATATTGGCCTGTAGTTCTCTTTTTTTTGCTAGGTCTCTGTCTGCTTTACGAGTCAAAGTAATGCTGGCTTCATAGAATGAGTGTGGAAATTTTCCTTCCATTTCTATTTTTTGGAACAGCTTGAGAAGGATAGGTATTATCTCTGCTTTAAATGTCTGGTAGAACTCCCCAGGGAAGCCATCTGGTCCTGGACTCTTATTTGTTGGGAGATTTTTGATAACTGATTCAGTTTCTTCACTGGTTATGGGTCTGTTCAAGTTTTCTATTTCTTCCTGTTTGAGTTTTGGAAGTGTGTGGGTGCTTAGGAATTTGTTCATTGCTTCCAGGTTGTCCAGTTTATTGACATATAATTTTTCATAGTGTTCCCTGATAATTGCTTGTATTTCTGAGGGATTTGTTGTAATAATTCCATTTTCATTCATGATTTTATCTCTTTGGGTCCTCTCCCTTTTCTTTTTGAGAAACCTGGCTAGATGTTTATCAATTTTGTTTATGTTTTCAAAAAACCAAGTCTTGGTTTCATTGATCTGCTCTACAGTTTTTTTAGATTCTATATTGTTTATTTCTGCTCTGATCTTTATTATTTCTCTTCTTCTGCTGGGTTTGGGGTGTCTTTGCTGCTCTGCTTCTATTTCCTTTAGGTGTGCTATTAGATTTTGTATTTGGGATTTTTCTTGTTTCTTGAGATGGGCCTGGATTGCAATGTATTTTCCTCTCAGGACTGCCTTCGGTGCATCCCAAAGTGTTTGGATTATTTTACTTTAATTTTCATTTGTTTCCATATATTTTTAAATTTTTTCTCTAATTGCCTGGTTGACCCATTCATTCTTTAGTAGGGTGTTCTTTAACCTCCATGCTTTTGGAGGTTTTGCAGACTTTTTCCTATGGTTGATTTCAAGCTTCATAGCATTGTGGTCTGAAATTATGCATGGTATGATCTCAATTCTTGTATACTTATGAAGGGCTGTTTTGTGACCCAGTATGTGATCTATCTTGGAGAATGTTCCATGTGCACTCGAGAAGAAAGTATATTCTGTTGCTTTGGGATGCAGAATTCTAAATATATCTGTTAAGTCCATCTGATCCAATGTATCCTTCAGGGCCCTTGTTTCTTTATTGACCGTGTGTCTAGATGACCTATCCATTTCTGTAAGTGGGGTATTAAAGTCCCCTGCAATTACCACATTCTTATCAATAAGGTTGCTTATGTTTGTGAGTAATTGTTTTATATATTTGGGGGCTCCCATATTCGGCACCTAGACATTTATAATTGTTAGCTCTTCCTGATGGATAGACCCTGTAATTATTATATAATGCCCTTCTTCATCTCTTTTTACAGCCTTTAATTTAAAGTCTAGTTTGTCTGATATAAGTATGGCTACTCCAGCTTTCTTTTCCCTTCTAGTAGCATGATAGATAGTTCTCCATCCCCTCACTTTCAATCTGAAAGTGTCCTCAGGTCTAAAATGAGTCTCTTATAGACAGCAAATAGATGGGTCTTGTTTTTTTATCTATTCTGATACCCTATGTCTTTTGGTTGGAGCATTTAGTCCATTTTCATTCACTGTTATTATTGAAAGATATGGGTTTAAAGTCATTGTGATGTCTGTAGGTTTCATGCTTGTAGTGATGTCTCTGGTACTTTGTGGTTCTTGTAGCATTTCACTCACAGAATCCCCCTTAGGATCTCTTGTAGGGCTGGTTTAGTGGTGATGAGTTCCTTCAGTTTTTGTTTGTTTGGGAAAAACTTTATCTCTCCTTCTATTCTGAATGACAGAAAAATGCCTTTTTCCTTCCCCAGATCAGGGAAGTTCTCAGCTATGATTTGTTCAAGTACACCTTCAGCCCCTTTCTCTCTCTCTTCTTCTTCTGGAATTCCTATGATATGGATATTGTTCCATTTGATTGCATCACTTAGTTCTCTAATTCTTCCCTCATACTCCTGGATTTTTTTATCTCTCTTTTCCTCAGCTTCCTCTTTTTCCATAATTTTATCTTCTAATTCACCTATTCTCTCCTTTGCCTCTTCAATCCATGCTATGGCTGCCTCCATTTTATTTTGCACCTCATTTATAGCATTTTTTATCTCCTTATGACTATTTCTTAGTCCCTTGATCACTGTAGCAATAGATTCTCTGCTGTTCTCTATGCTTTTTTCAAGCCCAGCGATTAATTTTATGACTATTCTATATTCTTGTTTCATTATATTGTTTAACTCAGTTTTGATCTATTCATTAGCTGTTGCTACTTCCTGGAGTTTCTTTTGAGGAGAGTTCTTCCGTTTCATCATTTTGGGTAGTCCCTGCAGTGGCTCCAAACTGCAGGGCACTTCCCCTGTGCTGTCCGGAGTAACTTGTGTTGGTGGGCGGGGCCGCAGTCAGACCCCATGTCTGCCCTCAGCCCACTGCTTGAGCCACAGTCAGACTGGTGTGACCTTATCTTCCCCTCTCCCGGGGCAAGACTCACTGTGGAGTGGTGTGGCCCCTGTCTGGGCTACTTGCACACTGACAGGCTTGTGGTGGTGCTTCTGTGGGATCTGGCGTATTTGCTGGGTGGATCCGCAAGGTGCACAGGGGCAGGAAGGGCAGGCTTAGCTTGATTTGCCCTCCGTGGTCTCCTGCGGGAGGGGTCCTTCAGCATGGGGGGGGAGGCATACCCGTTGGACGGATGGATCCACAGAAGCACAGCCTTGGGTGTTTTCATGGTGCAAGCAAGTTCTGTGAGGGGAAGTGGTTCCCTTTGGAATTTGGGCTGGGGGATGGGCGAGGGAGATGGCCCTGGCCAGAGCCTTTGTCCCCCGGTGGAGCTGAGCTCTGTCTTCCAGGGCTCAACAACTTTCCCTCCCCGTGTCCTCTCGCCCTCCCCTTCTCCAAGCAGAGCTGTTGACTTTTAACATTCCAGATGTTAAGTCCCGCTGGCTGTCACAACTCACGGAGTCTGGCTCCTCTGCTTTTGCAAGCCAGACTTTGGGGGCTCTGCCTTGCTGGGCGGGCTGCCCCTCCACTGCCCCGACTCCCTCCCGCCAGTCCATGTAACACGCACTGACTCTCCGCCCTTCCTACCTCTTCCATGGGCCTCTTCCATGGGCCTCTATGCTTGGCTCTGGAGAGTCCGTTCTGCTAGTCTTCTGGCAGTTTTCTGGGTTATTTAGGCAGATGTGGGTGGAATCTAAGAGATCAGCAGGACGAGGTGAGCCCAGCATCCTCCTACGCCGCCATCTTCCAAGCTCCCAGTCCAAAAGCTATTCAGGTTTTAAAATTTTGATTCAGTTCAAATTATTTTCTGATTTCTCTCATTATTTTTGACCCGTTTGACCCCTTTTATAATTTCTCAAACAAGTGGAGATTTAAGAGTTTATGTTCCCACATTGTATGGTGGTCAGAAACCATTACCTGTATGATTTCAATCCTTTGAAATTTGTTACGACTTGCTTTATGACCCAGTATATGGTCAATTTTTTTGCAAATGTTTCTGCGTACTTGATAATAATATGCATTCTACAATTTTAGAGTCAGTATTTTATATATTTCTATCAGATCAGTTTGTTAATTATATCGTTCAAGTATTTTGTCCCTATTTTTTGTTTATTTGTTTTATCATCTACTGACAGAATTATGTTAAATCTTTCAACATAATTGTAGATTTGTTTACTTGTCCTTGTAGTTTAGCTTTTGGTTTACATATTTTCTAGTCATGTATCTAGTCATGCATCAGGTGCATATAATTCTAAAATTATGTCTTCCTGGCAAAATGAAGTTTTTATTATTCAGAAGTCTTTCTTTCTTTCTTTCTTTCTTTCTTTCTTTCTTTCTTTCTTAATCTTTATTTATTTTTGAGAAAGAGAGATACAGAGTGTGAGCAGGGGAGGGGGAGAGAGAGAAGGAGTCACAGAATCCAAAGCAGGCTCCAGGCTCTGGGCTGTCAGCTCAGAGCCCAATGTGGGGCTTGAACTTACGAAACTCGAGGTCATGATTTGAGCTGCAGTCGGATGCTTAACCAACTAAGCCACCCAGGTACCTGGAAGCCTCTATTTCTAGTACATTTTTAAAAAAAAAAATTTTTTTTTCAACGTTTTTAATTTATTTTTGGGACAGAGAGAGACAGAGCATGAACGGGGGAGGGGCAGAGAGAGAGGGAGGCACAGAATTGGAAACAGGCTCCAGGCTCCGAGCCATCAGCCCAGAGCCTGACGCCGGGCTCGAACTCAGGGACCGCGAGATCGTGACCTGGCTGAAGTCGGACGCTTAACCGACTGCGCCACCCAGGTGCCCCTAGTACATTTTTTCATTGAAGTTGATTTTGTGTGATATTAATATATACACACCAGTTTTACTTTGGTTATTATCCTCATTTTTTCCTTCCTTTTACTTTCAACTTTTCACTGTTCTTTAAAATCCAGATTGAAAATCTTTGTTTCTTAAACTGGAACATTTAATGTTTGCATTAAGCATAATTACTGATATATTTCATTTAGTTCTATCATTTTATTTATTTATTTATTTATTTATTTATTTATTTAAATTTGACCTACTGATCTACCTCCTTGTTTGCTTCTCTCCAGATTGACTATGTATATTTTTAAAAATCTTTTTTTCCCTTTATTATCTTGGTTGTTATATACTTCAATTTTATTCATTTAGTTATTGACCTATTCATTACAATAATTTGCTTATTGAAGTCTAAAGTTAATACAAATTTGCCCTTCTTTCGGATAATACAAATAATTTAGTATGGCACTTACCCTACCCCAGCTTTATTTTTCCCTCCATTTTGACTTTCTGGGTTATTTCAACTTTATTACTCCACAGAAATGGAGAAGGCATTTTAGGAAGACATAATAAATATAATATTGATAGATATAATCTTATAACGGTTTTAACTAGAAATTCTAAATTTACTTTTATGGGTCTTTCTCTGAGTTTCAGAGCTGTTAAGGAACTTTTTAGTTAGCATATAAATTCTTATGTTTAAACTTCTAAAGATTTTTAAATAAACAGTACATTCTAGAGGTGGATTTTTTACTTTAGCATCTTTATTGCAATGGAACAATTCCAGGCCAAATACAGCAACTTATCCCATGTAGCACTTGGTGGACATGTTTAATCTGAAAACTTCTGTATTTCTTCTATTTTGGAAAATTTTTTAAAAAATGTTTATTAATTTATTCTGAGAGAGAGAGAAAGAGAGAGTGAGCATATGTGTGTGAGTGGGGAAGGAGCAGAGAAAGAGAGAGAGATGGAAAGGGAGAGAATCCTAAGTAGGGTCCCAGTGTGCTGTCAGCATAGAGCCTAATGGGGAGCTCAATCGATCTAATCTCATGAACTGTGAGATCACGACCTGAGCCGAAATCAAGAGCAGGATGCTTAACTGAGGCACCCAGACGGCCCTATTTTGGAAAAGTTTATGTCATGTCCTCAACAATCTTTTTGTGGCCCTCCCATTAGACATATGTTGGAGACTCCTAATTGAGTCTCCATGTTTTTAAACTGCTTTTTCATAATTATGATTTTACTTCCTTATCTCACTGTCAGAGTTCTAGGTAAATTCCCCAGTACACTTCCATTTTATTAATTCCCTCACCACTAACTATCTCACTTACTAAAGTTGTTAAAAAGTTAAACCCAAAAAAATTTTTTTAAAGTTTATTTATTTTGAGAGAGAGAGAGAGAGAATGTGCAAGCAGGGGAGGAACAGAAATAGAGGGAGAGAGAATCCCAAGCAGGCACCAAGCTACTAGTGCAGAGCCCAACACCAGGATCGAACCCATGAAACTGTGAAATTGTGACCTGAGTGGAAACCAAGAGTGGGTAGCCCAACCAAGTGAGCCACCCAGATGCTCCATAAACTCTAATTTTTATTTCAGAACTTCTAACTGGTTTTTAAATTGCCTGTTCTTATTTCATTTTTGCTTGTTTTATTTTACAATTTATTAGTTTTTTTCCATAAAAGTGTTATTACTTTATCTCTTTGAAGATCCTATAGTCATTTAAAATTCCTTTTTAATTTTCATTTTTGCTTCTTAGTTTTCCTCATGTGTTAATAAACTTTTGATTTATAGATTCATCTTGGGAGTAAGCATTTTTCCCTTTGTCTTTGCTCACTCCCCTTCTACTTTGTTGCAATTGTACATAGTCTCTGTTGTCCCCTTTTCAGAATCAGGTGATAGGGACAACTCAAGGCATTTATCAATGGTGATTTAGGGACAGAACAGATCTAATCTTAGCCAATGGCAGTTCAGCCCAGATGCTGACTCTGAGGCTATCTGTTTTGTCTCAAGAGGATGGGTATATAGCTTTATATAAGCTGTAGCCCCAGGCAGCTGTCAGGTGTAGCTCTTTCAAGCCCCCTTTCCATTCTAGTTGGTTATGTTAAATAGTAAGACTAGCTCTGGTCTTCTGCCTCAGATAGGGCACTTTCAGTCATCATGATTAAAAATACAAGTTCCTGGCTGCCTTTGCCTACTGTGTCCTTCTGTATCTATCTGCTGTATCTTGAGAGAGACAGAGACAGTGCAAGTTGGGGAGGGGCAGAGAGAGAATTCCAAGCAGGCTCCATGCTGTCAGCACAGAGCCCAACACGGGGCTCCAACTCACCTTGAGATCGTGACCTGAGCAGAAACCAAGAGTTGGATGGATACTTAACTGAATGAGCCACCCACATGTCCCTAATATTTCCACTTTTTACATTTTAATCTTTCATTGCTTATTTGGGGTGGAGAGTGAGTGGCTTACAGCATGAATTCTCAATGCCTTGATCTGAGGTTGTGGCCAAAAATATATGTTAATACAGCCAGTCATTTGCTTATTAGGGATGAGTAGTATGTACTGCAGTTATTACTACTTATATCTCACATAGCCAAATATTTTAAAAATTTAAGAATTTGAGCTTCACAAACTCAAACTCATTTCCTAAGCACATCTTGATTTAATTTTCCTCCATGCTCTAATGGTGGATAGCATTAAAAATTTTACATTATATTTGGCTTGATGGAAACCTGCCCAAAATAATCATTGAACACAGCTTGTCTAATTAGCCCTTTTCCGCATGACTGTAATTGTAAAAGTGGTGGAAAGTTCTGCAGAATATAATATGCCCAGATAATTAATTAAAAACATGCCACCAAGGAGGATTTGGCATATGTATTAGTTTTCTCTTGCTGCTGTAACAAATTGCCACAAATGCAGCAGCTTAAAACAATATCCATTGTTATCTCATAGAACTGAAGATCAAAAGTCTGGCATGGCATAGCTGGATTCACTGTTGAAGGACTTGAAAAGCCAAAATCAAGGTGTTTGTAGGGCTGCATTCCTTTCTGGAAACTATTGGGAAGACTTCCATATCTAACCTGCATTAATTATACGTTTTTGGTTTTGATGCTTTGACATCTGAGACGTTGCTGACCCTGAAGAGACTGCCTTTCTACAGGCTAATTTCTAGAGGCGGTAAATGACTTACCTGCAAATGTACCTTTCATATGCAAATTAACCAATCCAGTCAGGATAGCCCCTGTGCCTCAGAGCCTGTGGAAATTATTCCCGCTAGCCAATCCTAAAACTACCTACCCTGCTCAGTTCATTCCTTCCTTGGAAGCCACAATAAGGAAAATTGCTCACATTCTCCCCACCCCCTCTGCCTTTGACTGACACTAGCACTTCCCTGTGCGGTCTTGTGCGGTGAGCCTACTCTTCTTGCCAACAGTGAATAACAAACTATCTTTTTAATTGCAGCAGTCTCCTGATTCCTTGGCCTCACCATATCTGAACAATAATAAAACCTGCATTTTAAAACACAAGCTTATTCAGGTTGTGGGCAGAAGCCAGTTCTTTTTCATGCCTTCCACTTGGCTCCTCTACCTTTGAGCCAGCACGTCAAGTCCTTCTCATGCTTTGACTTCCTCTTATCCTTTTAAGGGCTCCTATGATTACACTGGGTCTGCATTAATAATCCGGAATAATTTCTCCACTAATTTAAGGTCAGATGATTAGTAATCTTAATTATGTCTGCAACATCCTTTTACCATGCAATGTAACATAGCCACAGGACATATACCAGGGGACATATATCATGGAGGTCAAAATTCTGCCTAACACAGTGTTTTAAAAGTTAAATAAGAAAAATACTGATTTTGGGGCACCTCGGTAGCTCAGTTGGTTAAGTGTCTCTTGATTTCAACTCAAGTCATGATCTCATGGTTTGTGAGATGGAGCCCTGAGTCAAGCTCTGTGCTGACAGCCTGGAGTCTGCTTGGGATGCTCTCTCTCCCTCTCTGTCTGTCCCTCTCCTGCTCTCTCTCTCTCTCTCTCTCTCCCAAAATGAAAAAAAAAAAACATTTAGAAAAGAGAAAAATACTGATTTCAAAATTTGCATTGGGAAGACATCATGAGAAGTTGTAATATGACTGTATCTGTTCCCATTGCAGACTATAGTCTCTGAGTTCATCTGCTTAAAATTTCTGTGACTGAAATAGCTTAAATAATAGTATGATTGAAAGAATTAGGCTGGAAAGAATTACTCAGCTATGAGTCTGGTTTTGCTCCTATCATGCATAAACCTTGCATGACATTTTGTCATGAAATTCCTTAAATTTCTCTAAGGGGGTATCTAGGTGTTTCTGTGCTCCTTCATGTGCATTCACTGTCATAAGACACCTTACTACTTTCCATATTTTTCCATCACAGTATCTTTATTTGGATATTGTTTGTTTTCTTATACACTCATTGGGGGAAAAGTTCTGAGGCACAATGATACACTGATAGTTTAAAAGGTCTGACTTAGACTGTCTAGTACAAACACAGTTAAAAATACCTTATCTTCTGCAATTAATACAGGACCAAATAATGCAAATGTAAAGCATCTCAGAGGCAATCATTTTCCAAGATAACTTTACTGCAACCCAGAGGCTCTTTGAGATGGTCACAAATATGTTCCTCTTGCCATGTGAGTGCTCATTCTCACTTCCTCTAACCCTGTTTTACTATACTTTCTGTTTTTTTCTTCTTTCTTCATTCTTCTTTTCTTATGTCTACTTCTTGCTTTCTCCTTTCTTCTCCTATATTCTATTTTTTCCTTGTGTGCCTGTCCTGATCCTGCTTTATGTATTTCATTACTATATGATTTCATTACTCACTTTATCCTAGTTTTCCAGTTTCTTTGGATTACTCTCTTACTTTCTTCTTTTCATTGTGTTTTTCCAGTAAGCATTGTTGTCTTATATCTTCTGTTCTTCAAACAGTTATTTCCTTGCAAAGTGCACTATTTCCTTGGCAACTAGTACCCACTGAAGTCTATTGCTAGGTGAGGAAAGAGAAATAAAACTAATAAAAAATTAATGGTAAACAAAAATAATTATAAATTAAGAGAAATAAAATTAATGATAAATTAAAAAATACTGATAAATTGTGTGACCCTGGTTTTAGACATAGGGTCTTCCTCACTCATAGTGATGAATCCCATTTTCTCAAATTTTATCTTTAATGTTCTAACTTGAGAATTTAGAATAACATGATGAGGACAGGTAACCACTTGAAGGTTAAGCATTTTTCAATTTCTTGCCAAAACAGGAGGGCATGGCAAACTTATGAGTTGGCTTAGGTTCAGAGACATGCTTCTCATGTTTTTCATGCCTTTAGAAAAGAAGTTCAGAGTTCCTCCAGCTCTAACATCTCATATGCCAAGAGTTCTGAATTTATCCCTGTAGGGTATATTGTGGTTAGTACACTATGTGCTTAATGAGTCTCTGGGGATAAAGCTTGACTCTGAACTCTCTCAAATCTGAACAGTCGTTATTTTCCCAATATAAGTAGATTTACCATAACTTTGCCATTTGCTTGGTATGTAGCTATACTGCAGCTTTAACTCCTGAAAGATTGGTGGAGTTTTCATTTGGTTGTCATAATTTTAACAAAGTCAGACTTGGCCTTTGCAAAATTATTTTGCTTTCAAGAAATCAGACCTGGTCTTTGAAAACCCTTAGCACCTTTGTGAGGTTTTTAAGAAAAATATTTTGTGACAGTCAGTTCCAGTTGTTTTTTCCTTCTTTTAAAAATTTTTTAACTTTTTATTTCATTTTGGAGAGAGAGAGAGTGCGAGTGGGGGCGAGGGGCAGAGGGAAAGAGAAGGAGAATCTTAAGCAGGCTCCACATCCAGTGCAAAGCCTGATGTGGGGCCTGATACCACAACCTTGGGATCAGGACCCAAGCTGAAACCAAGATTCAGACACTCAACTGACTGAGCCACCCTGGTGCTCCTTCCTTCATTTTTTTTTAATTGTTTTTAATGTTTTATTTTTGAGACAGAGAGAGACAGAGCGTGAACGGGGGAGGGTCAGAGAGAGGGAGACACAGAATCTGAAATAGGCTTCAGGCTCTGAGCTGTCAGCACAGAGCCCGACACGGGGCTCGAACTCACGGACCGTGAGATCATGACCTGAGCCGAAGTCGGCTGCTTAACCGACTGAGCCACCCAGGCGCCCCCCTTCCTTCATTTTTAAAAAACTGCTGCTATCATGAGAAATCTGGGCAGATGAATCAATTCCCTCTGTTTTGGAGTTAAAGCAATGCCATACATAATACAAATGTTAGCATTTTGCCTGTGCTAGAATATTTTTCTCCTGCTACAAATACAAAAACAAATAAAAAATATGCTATTTTCTTATTTAACCAAATGATTCCAGTCACTTTGTTTCTTGGTTATTCAGAGTATAATTTCTTTCTTCAGCTGCAGAAATGGGATTCTTTCCTTGTGTTCTCATTATAATTAGTTGAACAACTGCTGTAATTATGAAACTTCTAGGGGCTCTTGGGTCGCTCAGTTGGTTAAACATCCAACTCTTGGTTTCAGCTCGGGTCAAGATCTCCTGGTTAGTGAGTTTGAGCCCTGCATTGTGTTCTGTGCTGACAGTGTGGAGCCTGCTTTGGATTCTCTCTCTGTCCCTCCCTCTCTCTGCCCCTCCCCCTCTCTTGTGTTCTTTCTCTCTCTCAAAATAAATAAATAAACTTAAAAACAATTTTAAAAAACGAGGCTACTATAATTGTGGTGCTTGAGAGATGCTTCTCTGTAAGAGTTCTGTAATACCATACTGTCTACAGTAAGCTAATGATCAAGATCACTAACTTGAGGGTAGGATTTATATTCAGATTTTCCCCCTTTCATAGTCTAAAACTTACAGTACATTGGTGCATGAAGATTATATATATATTATGTCTAATATATATAATATCTATATATCTGTATTATATCTATAATATAGATATAATATATAAAATATAAAATATAAAAAAAGCAAAATAGTATATATATAATATAATATAACAAAACATTTTTTACAGTGTCAAAAGAAATAGAATATAAAATGTAGCAGGAAAAATTTAAGCTCAAAACAATTTATTCAGTGCTGAAATTGTTAAGGAATTTAGCACTGATTGAGAGTCCACTATGTACCTACACCTTAAACATATCATCTTATTTAATTCTGCTAACTACCACATGAGGGAGGTATTATACTCTTCATTTTAAAGATAGAATGGGGACTCATAATTAGAAGTATTTAAGGTGACTGAAATTGAGGAAGCCAGGATTCAACAGCAGGTCTGTCTTCCTCCAAGTTTTTTGTTCTTTTGAGCACAAAAAGAGGTAGGAAAGTTTTTGAGGTTTTATTTTCCTCCCTGAAAGTCTTTAAATTCTTATTCCTAGGGTCATTTAACTGAGATCTGAAGGTGAAAATAATGGACGGAGAACTCTCCTCAGTGTCAGGAGATCTGGGTTCTAGTGCTGTCCCTGGTCTCCACATGTGGAACTAGGTGTACAGCTGCTGGCTTTGCTTGGACTTTGTCAGTTGCAAAGCACTGTTGACAGGCAAGGTGCTATTAATGAATAAGAAAATGTCATCTCTGGTTTTCTTGTGGTAAAGTAAGAACTTTAGTTTAGGGCTTTCCCATTACCACTCACTTTCCTTAATCTCCTACTCTTGGTCAGAGCAGTTAGTTAAAATTAAAAAGTGCGTGAATGAAGAAGACTGGGTAGTCAGCATAACTCACGTCTGCTACCTTGCTTAAGGTGTCACAGAACTAGTAGAACAAGAAAAGAATGTAAGTGGATCCTGTTTTGTGGCAAGAAAGCAAAAAACATAATGCCTTCTGGATTCAGTCCAGGATCATAGGTCTTGTTGACTTTTGAATTCAATCCAGCATCACAGGTCTTGTTGCCAGTCAGATCCTAATGAAATGAATATTCTGGCTCAGTCTATTTTTGGGCAGGCAAGGTTTCATTCCTACTTTCTGGGTGAAGCAACAGTGACTGAGAGGTTATGCAACTTACCCTAGGTTATAGAGGGGTCCTGCAGAGAGGAATGAGAGAGTAGAACCGCCTTTGAGTACAATGATCTTCCTGCTGCAAAACAGTAAAGCAAGTCTTGGTTTTGGAAATGTTTCTTTTCTGTGGGAGCCCATAGTTTTGTATTCTACAGCGGGGGAATGATCTCTCTCCTCACTTTTTTTTTAATTTTTTTTTTTTTAACATTTATTCATCTTTGAGAGACAGAGAGAGAGACAGAGCGTGACAGACACAGAATCCGAAGCAGGCTCCAGGCTCTGAGCTGTCAGCACAGAGCCCGACGCAGGGCTTGAACTCACAAACTGCGAGATCATGACCTGAGCCGAAGTCAGACACTCAACCGACTGAGCCACCCAGGTGCCCCTCTCTCCTCACTTTCTAAATCAACCACTGTGTTCAGTGATATATCTAAAATGATAACTAAGACTTTCTGAAGTAAAAGGATCTTACATAATAGTTCCCTCCAACAGATGCTAAAACATATGCATTGCATCTACTGGCTCCAGGTCTCCACATCTTAGATCATCTAACAGTTGGATAAATCCTCTGGTTTCAGAACCAGGTTGTTCATCACTTTTTGACAAAACTTACTTCAGCAGCCTCAATTTTCACTTCAGGTGTTTAGAGCCTTCTTTCTTATTTGTCATTCAATAAACTAAAACATCAAAAAAAATTGCCAGTCTCTGATTATACCTGGTATATGTATTTCTATGCACCACTCCAACATTAATGTTGCTCTGTGCCAGAATGGTCCTCATTACTGCATGTTATTTACAGCTTCTTGTTGGGGAAGCTGTGGAGAGGATCCATGCATCAGAGTAAGTCTTAGGTGAATTTTTGGACTCTTTCAATCCTGTGAAACTATGGTTTTGTAATAACAACATTGGTCAATTCAGTGCTCATAAAGGTAAGTGTACTCTTAAACCCTGTCACCTATTTCACCCATCCCTCCACCCACCTTCCTTCTGGTATCCATTAGTTTATTCTCTATAGTTAAGAATCTGTTTTTTGGTTTGCCTTTTTTCATTGTTTTGTTTCTTAACTTCCACATATGAGTGAAATCATATGGTGTTTGTCTTTATCTGATTGACTTATTTTGCTTAGCATAATATTTTGTAGATCCATCCATGTTGTTGCAAATAGCAAAAACCTCATCCTTTTTAATGACTGCATAATATTCCATTGTGTGCACGTGTGTGAGCATGTGCGTGTGTGTGTGCGTGTGTGTGTGTGTGTGTGTATACCACATCTATATCCATTCATCTAAGGTTGGATACTGGGTTGCCTCCATATTGTGGCTATTATAAATAATGTTGCAATGAAAATAGAGGTGCATCTCTTTTTGAGTTGGTGTTTTCATTTTCTTTGGGCAAATACCCAGTAGTGGAATCATTGGATTATGTGGTGTTTCTGTTTTTAATCTTTTGTGGAATCTTCACACTGTTTTCCACAGTGACTGTACCAGTTTACATTCCTACCAACAGTGCACAAGGATTCCTTTTTCTCCACATCCTTGCCAACACTTGTTATTTGTTTTTTTTTTATATTAGACATTTTTTATATTAGACATTCTGGTTTAAGGTGATATCTCATTGTGTTTTTGATTTTCATTTCCTTGGTAAATAGTGATGTTGAGCATCTTTTTATGTGTTTGTTGTTCATTGGTATGTATTCTTTGGAAAAATGTGTATTCTGGTCTTCTTCCCATTTTTTACCTGGATTATTATTATTTTTTGGTGTTGAGTTATATAAGTTCTTTATATATTTTGGATATTTAACGCTTTATTGGATGTCATTTGCAAATATCTTCTCCCATTTGGTAGATTGCCTTTTAGTTTTGTTGATGGTTTCCTTTGCTGTGTGAAAGCTTTTAATTTTGATGTGGTCCTAATAGTTTATTTTTGCTTTTGTTTCCCTTGCCCCAGGAGACATAGTTAGAAAAATGTTGCTAGAGCCAATGCCAGAGAAGTTACTGCCTGTACTGTCTTCTAGGATTTTTATGGCTTCATGTCTCACATTTAGGTCTTTAATCCATTTTGAGATTATTTTTGTGTATGGTGTAAGAGAGTGGCCCAGTTTCATTCTTTTGCAGGTAGTTGTCTAGTTTTCTCAGCACCATTTGTTGGAGAGACCCTCTTTTCTAATCCATAAGTATGGAATCTTTCCATTTGTTTGAGTAGTTTTCAAATTATTTCATAAGTGTTATGGTTTTCAGAGTACAGGGCTTTTGCCTCCTTTGTTAAGTTTATTCCTAAGTATCTAATTTTGTGTGTGTGCAGTTGTAAATGGGATTTTCTTAACTTCTCTTTCTGCTACTTCATTATTAGTGTATAGAAACACTACTGATTTCTGAGTATTAATTTTGTATCCTGAAACTTTACTGAATTTATTTATTACTTCAAATAGTTTTTAGGTGGGAGCTTTTGGGTTTTCTATGTATCATATCATGTAATCTGCAAACAGTGACAGTTTAACTTCTTCCTTACCAATATGGATGCCTCTTATTTCTTTTTCCTGTCTGATTGCTGTGGCTAGGACTTCCAGTACTATGTTGAATAAAAGTGGTGAGGGTGGCTATTCTTGTCTTGTTCCTGATCTTGGAGGAAAAGCTCTTAGTTTTTCACCATTAAGGATGGTATTACCTGTGAGTTTTTTATGTATGGCCTTTATTATGTTGAGGTACATTCCCTCTAATCCCACTTTGAGAGTTTTTGTGAACAGATATTAAATTTTGTCAAATGGTTTTTCTGCATTTGTTGTGGTGATCATATGATTTTTATTCTTTGTTTTGTTGATATGGTATATCACATTTATCAAATTTGCAAATATTGAACCATCTGTGCATCCCCAGAATAAATCCCACTTGTTCATGGTGAATGATCCTTTTGATGTATTGCTGAATGTGGTTTGCTAATGTTTTATTGAGGATTTTTGCATATGTATCCATCAGAGGTATTGGCCTATAGTTTTCTTTCTTCCTTCCTCTCTTTTTTTCTTTCTTCCTTCTTTGTTTTTTGTTTGTTTGCTTATTTTGTTGTTGTTGTTATTGTGTCTTTGTCTGGTTTTGGTATCATGGTAATGCTGGCCTCATAGAATGTGTTTGGAAGCTTACCTTCCTCTTCTATTTTTTGGAATCGTTTGAGGAGAATAGGTATTAACTTTTCCTTAATTTGGTAGAATTCACCTGTGAAGCCATCTGGTCCTGGACTTTTATTTTTTGGTAGATTTTTGATTACTGAGCCAACTTTATACTAGTAATTGGTGTATTCAGATTTTTTATTTCTTCCTGATTCAGTTTTGGAAGATTGTATGTTTCTAGGAATTTATCCATTTCTTCTAGGTTGTCCAATTTGTTGGCATATAATTTTTCATAATAGTCTCTTGTAATCATTTATATTTCTGTGATGTCAGTTGTTACTTCCCTTTTGTTTCTAATTTTATTTATTTGAATCCTTTCTCTTTTTCTTGATGAGTCTGGCTAAGGGTTTATCAATTTTGTGTATCTTTTCAAAGAACCAGCTCTTGGTTTTATTGATTTTTTTTTTGTCTCTTTGTCATTTATTTCTGCTGTAATCTTTATTATTCCTTTCCTTCTTCTCACGTTGGGCTTTCTTCTTTTTTTAGTTCCTTTAAGTGTAAGTTTAGGTTGTTTGAGCTTTTTTATTATTTCTTGACGTGGGCCTGTATCACTATATATTTCCCCCTTAGAACTGGTTTTGCTGCATTCTAAAAACTTTAGACTGTTGTATTTTCATTTTCATTTATTTCCACATATTTTTTTTTTATTTCTTTGTTGACCCTTGGTTGTTCAGTATCATGTTGTTTAACCTCCATGTGTTTTTTTGTTTGTTTTCTTGTGACTGATTTTTAGTTTCATACCATGTGGTTGGAAAGGGTGATGGTATGACTTCTGTCTTCTTTAATTTATTGAGACTTCTTTTATGGACTAACATGTGATCTATTCTAGAGAATATTTCATGTACAGTTGAAAAGAATGTGTATTCTGTTATTTTTGAATGGAATGCTTTCGTGTTTATCTGGTCTTATGTGTCATTCAAAAACACTGTTTCCATATTGATTTTCTGTCTGGATGACCTATCCATTGATGTAATTGAGGCATTAAAGTCCCCTACTGTTATTGTATTGCCATCTGAATGCATGTTAATACTTGTTTTATATTTAGTGGTCCAATGTTGTTTGCATGGATATTTACAATTGTTGTATCCTTTTGTTGGATTGATCCCTTTATCATTATGTAATGCTGTTCTTTGTCTCTTGTTATAGTCATTGTTTTAAAGTCTATTTTATTTGATAGAAGTATTGCTACTTTGACCTTTTTCCACTTCCATTTGCATGGTAAATGCTTTCCATCCCTTTACTTTCTGTCTGTACATGTCTTTAGGTCTGAGGTGAGTCTCTTGCAGGCAGCACTGAGATGGGCCATGTTTTTTACCCACTCTCTCATCCTATGTCTTTTGATTGGAGCATTTAGGCCTAAATGGGCTCATTTTTAAATGCTTCATGAAGTTTTGAAGGGACATTGGGAGCTTTGTATCTTTAAGTTCTATTGGATATTGGCACAGAGACCTGAGGGATGATAGGAATAGGACAAATTTGTCAGTTTCACTGCTTAACTCCAACCATTGCCATTCTTATTTTCTCATTATCTTCATTGTCTGATGGGTGTTCTATAATCTGTTTATATAAACTTCTCCTGCAAAGGGCCAAATAGAAAATATTTTAGCCTTTCAGGGTTTTATAAGGTGTCAGTTACATTTTTTTTCTTTTTCTTCTCTTTCTCTTCTTTGTCCTCTTCAATTCTCTAAAATTGTAAAAATAATTCTTAGCTTGCAGGCAGTACAAAAATAGGCTGAAGCCACATTCAGCTCAGAGGCCCATGGATTTCAAACTCCCGGGCTATGCTGCAACTTTTGTTTGTTTGTTTGTTTTTAAACATCTCCTTTTAACAGGTTGTTTGCATTTTCACTATTTCAACCAATGCTATAGTTAAAAATCCTACTACTTGTGCCTTTGCTCTGTGTGCCAATAGAAGACTAGAAGTGGAATTAGTCATTAAAGTATAATTTCATTTAGCTCTAAGATAAACATTGCCAAATTACCCTCTGTAAATGTTGTATCATTTGTACTTCCAGTAATAGTATGAGAGTGCTAGTCCTTTGTAAAAACTTATATTATCAAACTGTAAAATTTTTTGCCCATCTGATGTATAAAAAATAATGCCTCACTTTTTAAAATAATGTTTTCTTCATTCCTAGCAATGCTGGGAATCTTTTTGTGTATTTATTAGGTATTTAAATGTATTTTCTGTGAATTCCCTATAAGTTTGCCTCTTTGTCTTTTGTTATTAATTTGTAGGAGTTCTCATTAATCTTCTATTTATATATTGCAATATTTCCAACGAGACTGTCGCTTGTCTTTTAACGCTGTTTAAAAATTTCATGTTTGGGGTGACTGGGTGGCTCAGTTGGTTGAGCATCCAACTTCAGCTCAGGTCATGATCTCATGATTCATGGGTTTGAGCCCCACATCAGGCTTCGTGCTGACAGCACAGAGCCTCCTTGAGATTCTCTCTCTGCCCCTTCCCCACTTGTACTTTCTCGCTCAAAAATAAATAAACATTAAAAAAATTATATTTACATTTAATTTTAATTTTTTTTTACCATTTTTATTTATTTTTGAGACAGAGACAGAGCATGAACGGGGGAGGGGCAGAGAGAGAGGGAGACACAGAATCAGAAGCAGGCTCCAGGCTTAGAGCCATCAGCCCAGAGCCCGTCGCGGGGCTCGAACTCACGGACCGCGAGATCACGACCTGAGCTGAAGTCGGATGCTTAACCGACTGAGCCACCCAGGTGCCCCTACATTTTAGATGAACTAAACTTTTTTGGTTCGTGTTTTCTGGGGGTGTTGTGTCTTATTTTTGATGCCCTAATCTCAGGTTAGAAGTATGTCCTTTTTAATAGTACACTTGACTAAATTTCTATCAGAATTTGACATAAGGAAAATAATGGTTTCTTTCCAATAACTTATATGACTTTTTTGGCCTTGATTGTCAGGAAACAGCTAAATCTATGGTTCAAATGTGGCAACTATCCTACCTCTTATGCTATGTAGTAGTTACTGTGAGCTGTCAGTGCTAAAATGGTAGCTATACACCTGAAAACAGAGGCTGAGTATAAGCTGAGCAAGTTTAAAAGACTAGCCCCTGAATAGAATTCCAAGGCAGAAAAATAGGTCATTAGGAGACCTCAAATATGAATGAAACATCACTGGGAATCTGAGTTTGGTGGACAGAGTTTATCAGCAGTATAGAAGAGTTGGTGGGGAGATAAGACCTGGAAATGGGAACAGATGCATACAATCTGGGAGAATATATAGCCATGGTTTCTGATCCTGTGAGCTTACAACTTTTGCAGGCTCACAATCCTTTACCAGCAATTCTGAAGTCCAGAAAGCTCTAAAGACCCAGACTTAAAAAAAATTTATTGTCAAAATCTGACCCAAATGGATGTGAGACTATTAAAAAATCTTTATTTGACTTAGTTTGGAAATGTGGGACGCCTGAATGGCTCAGTTGATTAAGCAGTGACTTCAGCTTATGGCATGATCTCACAGTTCATGAGTTTGAGTCCCACAATGGACTCTGCTGTCAGCACAGAGCCTGCTTTGGATCTTCTGTTTCCCTCTCTCTGCCCCTACCCCTGCATTCTCTCTCTCTCTCTCTCTCTCTCTCTCTCTCTCTCTCTCTCTCAAATATTGATAAACATCAAAAATAAATAAAATAAATAAATAAACATTAAAAAAAGAAAAAGCATACATTTTGCTGCATAAATAACAAGGTAGCTGATTTGAAGTTGTTTTGGAGGGTATTGTGTAGTATCTGGCGTGTGTACCTCCTTACCTCCTTACCTTTCCAAAATTCAGTAAATTTTGAATTCTGAAACATATGTAGCCTCAAGGGTTTCTGTTAAGGGATTGTGGACCTGTAATAAGTAGCTGAAGGCCTGGGTGGAATCAGCTTTCTTTTTGCCTCTTTATGGCTTATGGTTTCACTTTCTAACATTATTTTTAATAATCCTGTTACATTTGTATTTTTAGTCTTATGCTCTCAAGGTTTTTGGCAATAGGGATATTGAAGACGGCCTCCAAGAGGACCCACAACAATCCTTGCCCTTTTATAGTCTTCCGCTACATTAACTCAGAGATGCTCTGTGTATTCATAGAGAATATGATGATGTGTGACTTCTTAAAAATTTTTTTTTAATGTTTGTTTATTTTTGAGAGAGAGAGAGAGAGAGAGAGCAAGTGGGGGAGGGGCAGAGAGAGAGGGAGACATAGAATCTGAAGCAGGTTCCAGGCTCTGAGCTGTCAGCACAGAGTCTGACGCGGGGTTCAAACTTGTGAACTGCAAGATCGTGACCTGAGCCAAGGTTAACTGACTGAGCCATCCAGGTGCTCTGATGATGTGTGACTTCTGAGGCTAGTCCATAAAAGACATTGCAACTCTGCTTGGGTTTTTTGGATCCTTTGTTCTGGAGAAAGCCAATTGCCATGGTGTGAGGACATACAAGGGGTTATAAGAAGAGGCCCAAATGGAGAGGAACCAACTTGTCAGCCATGTGGGTGACATACCTTAGAAGTGACTTCTCCAGCCCCAATGAAGCCTGTAGATGACCATAGACTTGGTCAACAGCTCACCTGCAACCTCATGAGACACTCTGAGTCACAACTGCCCCACCAAGCTTCTCCCATACACACGACCCACCGAAACTTCGAGAAGAAGAAATAACTGTTGTTTTTTTAACTGCTAAGCCTTTGGGTGATTTGTTATGTGAAATAGATCACTAATGCAATGAGTGATAAGTAATGAATAATTAATTCTAAAAAACATCTACTGTTTGGAAATTTTTTTCTGCAGGGCCTCATACCACTGAATAGACTTAATGTAGTGCTTGATCCTTGATTAAGTTTCCTGCATAATTGTGTATTGACAAAATCTGGGATTTTATCATTCATCATACATTATTTTTACATTTTTTCCCACTCTTTTTTCCCATTTCCCCTTTGACAGAACTGCTGATATAGTCATATTTTCATGAAACTCCTTATTGTGTGACTATTCTTTTTTTTAATGTTTATTTATTTATATTTGAGAGGGGAGGGTGGGGTAGAGAGAGAGGGAGAGAGAGAATCTCAAGCAGCGTTTGCGCTGTCAGTGAAGAGTCCTAAGCAGGGATTGATCCCATGAACCATGAGATCATGACCAGAGCCAAAATCAAGAGTCAGACACTCAACTGACTGAGCCACCCAGGTGCCCCTTATTGTGTGACTATTCTGAGTCTGGTTGAGAAATAGTTTTGCACCAACTACCTATTGTTGTGTAACATACCACTCCAAAACTCATGTTTTGAAACAATGACATTTTACAGATGGTCCCCAACTTATGATGATTTGACCTAATGATTTTTTTACTTTACGATGGCGTGAAACCAGTATATATTCAGTACAAACCATACTTGGAATTTTGAATTTTGATTTTTTTCCTGGGCTAATGATATGTGGGATGATTTTCTTGTGATGCTTTGCAGTGGCAACCAGCCACAGCTTCTACCTGCACGATCACAAGAGTACGTAGCTGATACTTACAACCTTTCTATATCCATACAACCATTCTGTCTTTCATTTTCAGTTTAGTATTAGATAAATTAGATTAAAAAATATAAAATAAGCTTTGTGTTAAATGAGTTTGCCCAACTTTAGGCTAATGTAAGTGTTATGAGTGTACTTTGGCTAGGCTAAGTTAGGATGTTTGGTGGGTTAGGTGTGTTAGATGCATTTTTGACTTAGGATACTTGTAATTTATAATGGGTTTATTGGGAATAACTCTATTGTAAGTTGAGGATGATATGTACGGTTTCTCATGATTTTGTGGGTTGGCTGGGCAGTTCCTCTGCTGTTCTTGGCCAGACTTCCTCATGGAGCTTCATTCATCTGCTGGGTCTGCTAGAGCTGAAGAGTCTAGATGGTCTCACCCTCATGTTTGGGGCCTCAGAAGAGATAGTTGGAAAACTGGAAACTTACTCTCCACATGATCTCTCATGAATATTTGAACCCAAGCTTTTCCCCATGGTGGCTGAGCCCCAAGAGAACACAGGTGGAACCTACAAGGATTCTTGGGATTTAAGCACTGGAACTTTCACGGTATCACTTCTGTCACATTGTAAAGGTCAAAGCAAGTCACCAGGCCAGCCTAGATTCAAAGGGGTGGAGAAGAGCCCCAGGTCTTTACTGAAGAAACAGCAACATCATTCTGCAAAAGAAACATAGGCACAGGGAGAAGTGATTCCTTGGGAGACATTTTGATAATGATATACTACATGCTTCTTAGGAGAAATTATAAATATTAGTTTATAGACTTCAGCAACCTGTGTTCCTGAAAATGGAACCAAAAGATCCAGAATGATTCATTCACGAAACATACATATATTGAGAATCTACTATCTGTTGGCCCTAGGGAATAAAAATATGTAATCCTTTTCTTGAAGCAAGAAACATATTTTTTTTTTTTGTTTCTTCAAATTCAGTCCTTTAGGATTAGGAAATGAGTGTTCTACATAGATAAACACAGTAACAGATATTTCTCAAGTGCCTCATGTACTTAGAATTCTTCTATTTCTCCCTGAGGTGCTTTGCTAGGAGATAAACGTGGCAGCCTCTGTAAGTTATTGATGCTCTCTGCAGATGTGCCTATGGATCCCATACTTTAGACTATAACATCTGCCCTCAGGGTGTTTGATAGGGCATCTGAGTCCTATTTAGCTCCACCTGCCTTTCTGTTATGCACTATACCATATGGCAAAGATGGTAGGATTGAACTCTCATGCCTTAAAATAATTGGAGTAGGTGTCAGAAGGAGGTTATAGAATTGTCTGTTCTGTATTTTATGTACACTACAAAGTGTTGAGCATTAGGTTACAGTGACCTGAATAAGATATAAGACATGGAATCATAGTGCAGGAAGAGAAAAACACAAAAAATCTAGCCATCCCTCTCATTTGGCAAATAAGAAAATCGAGACTGAGAGACATTAAGTGCCATACTCATGTTAAAATATCTATTTAGCAACAGGCCTAAAAGTACAATCTAGGAATTTTGACTTGCTGTCTTATGTTCTTTTCTACTGGTGCTTTCTATCTTAAGACTTTATATCCTTATGGAAGAGAAGTATTAATATCTAAAATTGATGGAGGGTTAACTTAATGTCTGTTAAGCAGGTTACTAAAATTGTAATTTCTCAATGAATCCTCACAATAACCGGAAGAGTGAGTATTGTTAGTACTTCTATTTATAAAGGAGGAGAGCTTAAGTTACTCCTAAATCCCAAGACTAACAATTTCAGAAGCAGGTTGTTATCTGGGCATTCTTACTCTAGAGACCATGCTCATAATCTTTGCACTAGTCCTACACTATGAATGAGGCTGACAATAATGAAAAGGCCTGAGGAGCCTGGGAGTCTGCTGAGATTACATGGAAGATCTTCAGGTCCTGAGTAAGGTACTCGGTTGGAGACAGAGAACATGCACATCTTGGGGGTAGAACACAGAGCTGGGCTCATGGTAGAGGCCTAGGCTGAGTTTGAATGAATGTTCAAACATCCCATTTCCTGGTGAACTGATGAGTCAGTAAGATACACATTATTACTGGAATTTTTCTTTTGCACTGAAGACATTGATGATGACAGTCTGGTCATGAATTAATTAAATCTAGCTATTCATTGGGATGGGCAGTGAATCCTTTTTTCCATATTCCAACTTAGAAATGATAATATTTGTGGTCCATTCATTTATTCACTCGCTCATTGTTTTATTCAAGAAATTGAGCAAGAGTTTTTGTGCAAGAAGTCATTGTATTAGGCACTTCAGGGTTACCTTTGGAAGCTGGCTCTACCTTCCTGTTAGCTCTGATTACGAAATCCTATTTATCATGGCTCATGGCTTATGGTGGTCTCTTTTCTTTTTTCTTTTTTTTTTTTCCTTGAGGCAACAACCAAAGTTTGACATTTTCCTTAAGTTCAAATCACAAACAAAATTAGAAAGTCATATATTGTGCACGAGTTTTGATTTGGTATTTTTTAAAAGATCCAAGAAAGAAGGAACACATATCTGCCTTTGATCAATTTAAAAGAAAAGTTCTTGTACTATTTAGAGTATAACTCACTGAGGTAACAAGTCCAATGATAGATGATGGCTAAAACATGAAATGACTTTGTTTCTTGCTCATATAAAATCCCAAATGGGTATTTATGGTAAATAAGGATATTTTCCAAGTAGTCATTCAGACATCTAGTTCCTCTCAAGGTGGTTGCACACATCCACATCCAGCTGGCAGCAGAGGGAAGAGTATGGAGCATGTCACACATGTGGGACTTTTATGGGTCAGATATGGAAGTGGCACCTATCTTTCAACTAACGTTCCTTTGACTACAACTCAGTTACCTGGTCAAGACCTAACTGTGAGGGAACCTGGAAAATGTACACCACTGTATGTCCAGAGAACAGAGGGAGTAGTGGAAAATGGGGAAAGGACTGTGAACTCTTCTGACTTACTCCACTTCTCTGTTAATTCATCAATCCTTTTTTAAACCTACCGATTTTTTTCAATTTCATGTAAATATTTATACATTTAAGTTTATCATTTTATAAAATTTAAAAATTACCTTGTCAAATTTCTTTTGAAATCACATTCAACCCTTTTTTTTTTTTTTTTTTTTTAAATTTTTTTTAACGTTTATTTATTTTTGAGACAGAGAGAGACAGAGCATGAACAGGGGATGGGCAGAGAGAGAGGGAGACACAGAATCTGAAACAGGCTCTGGGCTCTGAGCTGTCAGCACAGAGCCCGACGCGGGGCTCGAACTCACAGACCATGAGATCATGACCTGAGCTGAAGTCGGATGCTTAACCGACCGAGCCACCCAGGCGCCCCACAACCCTTTTATTTTATAAATTATTTTAATGTTTATTTGCTTTTGAGAGACAGAGGGGGAAAGACAGAGACAGAGGTGGGGGGAGGGGCAGAGAGAGAGGGAGACACAGAATCTGAAGTAGCTTCCAGGCTCTGAGCTGTTAGCACAGAGCCTGATGTGGGGCTCAAATCCATGAACCATGAGATCATGACCTGAGCCAAAGTCAGACACTTAACTGACTGAGCCACCCAGGTGCCCCTAACCCCCATTTATTTTATAGATAAGATATATGAGGTCTAGAAAAGTTAAATAATTTGCCTACCATCTTGCAGCTTGTAGATGACAGAGCTAAGACTAAAGCTTGGAGATTTCTTGATTTTCTTTTTTATTTTAATTTGAAATAATATCGATATCTTCCCAAGTTCTTATTATCTGTTTTATATTTTAACATCACATAGAACAGTTTGTTGAATTCATTTTGAGTGTTCTTTCTTTCTTTCTTTTTTTTTTTTTTTTTCCTTTTTCTAAAAGGTTCTCACTATAGCCTTTAGGTGGCACAAGTTAGCTAATCCAAGGTTATTTTGTAGCTACAATAATTATAGAAGGTTCAAGAAAAGTTTTTGGAAAAGAGAGTGTTGAATGATTTAAACCAAGTAGACATATTATCAGCAAAGTCTCCTTGCATTTAGAATCCGTCTTCTGAATAAGTCTTTATGTACAAGAGGCAAATGTTTGGAAGTTTCTCCACAAGTTCTCTAACTCTGCCAGTGCCAGGAATCCCTAGGAATAGATGACTCTTGGGATAGGTTTTGTGATAGGATTGGAATTGTAGAAGGTTCTCTGAAAAATATAGAATATGAATCTGGGAGGTAGGAGGCCTCAGTTTTCCATGAATTCCTACATATTCGGGATGAATTTTCTATGGCTTGGTTCATGCTACTAATTGTGGACCCACATAGCTGTTTGCTAATGCTGTTTGCCTCACCAGGGTGTTCTGAAGACGTATATGTTGATGTCTGGAAAGTATTTTATGTACTACTGTAAGATGGTGCTATAGTACAATGCTTTGCCTTTGTTAGGGCTCCAGCAATTACTTGTGGAATATAATTTTCCCACTTGATTTTCTTTCTCTCATTCTCATCCCTGGAGGGGTTATAAACTCCCCTCCTAAGGTGTCAAGGAGAAGTGGTATTTATTCAGTGCCTCTTATGTTGACCAGCACTCTGGTAGTCAGTGTGAGAAATCCTAGGAAAATCTACTTTTTCTTGAGATCTAATTCACTTCTGAAGACAATATTTAGCTAAGAAAAAAAATCACAGAAAAAGCACTATAAAATCAAAATACTGAGTGATTATGTGAATAATTAGTCCTTCTGCTGTGAGTGTGTGCAAGCAACCATCTTGTATGCCAAATAGGTGCAAATGTGTTGAATTGAGAGAGGAGATGATAAAATTTTCCTCTAGTATTCACCTAGAGTGTGCTCTTTGGCTTCACTGTCTCTAATTTTCTGAGTTATATGATTTTATAAAGAGTATTGGAATCTGAATTTCAGTTTGAATATGCTAACTTCATTTTTTTCTGACAATATCAGTTTCCAGGTCTATGTAGTATGAAGTAGGCAAATCTAACTGTTGGTGTTCTTGGATTCAGCATTGTGAGTTCTTTCTCATTTGTGGTAGTATTCCTACCCTCAGCTCATTCTCAGTACCTGAAGTCTTGTTGTCTTCCAACACTCCTCACAAAATCCATTCTCGCAACTTTCACAGTAAGGCATGTGTGACTGATGCTGGCCTCCATTGTTCCTGATATCCACTGAGTTTTCAATTTTAATGAATCTCAACAATCTCCTAAGTCAAAAGTTAAACAGATGTGCTACTTTTGAAAAAATGTGCACATGGTCTGGGGCGCCTTGGTGGCTCAGTCGGTTAAGTTTCCAACTCTTAGTTTTGGCTCAGGTCATGATCTCACGGTTTGTGAGATCGAGCCCTGTGTGTGTCTCTGCACTGGCAGCACGGAGCCTGCTTAGAATTCTCTCTCTCCCTCTCTCTCTGACCCTCCCTGGCTCATGCTCTCTCTCTCTCTCTCAAAATCAATAAACTTAAAAATGTACACATGGTCATTATAAAAATTCAAATGATATAGATAACTACAGCCCAATTTCTATTTCCCAAGGTTTCCACTACAAACACTTTTGTGAAAATTCTTCTGTATACATTTATACACGGATACATATACACAAAAATGAGGTATGAGGTTTTGTGGTGAAATTGAAGTCCTCCAGCGGGTAGCCTATTCCAACAACTATGTAATTTGCTTTGCCTACTGATAAGACACCTTGCATAACAGGCTCAGGAACTTAAAATACTTTGTATCCAATTTTCCTCTGCGATTTGATGATGTATCTATCTTTTAAATATTTTGAAATACAAAATATTATTTCTGATGATTCTCATATTGGGAAATAACTTAAGGTCTGATTAGACAGTCCATTTCTATTTTGGTACCTCTTACTTTCACAGTTAAAAAAATGGTTATTTATTTATTTTGAGAAAGAGGGTGAGTGTGAGTGGGGGAAGGGCAGAGAGAGAAGGAGAAAGAGAATCCCAAGCAAGCTCCATGCTCAGCATGAAGCCCGAGGTGGGGCTCTATCTCTCAACAATGGTATCATGACCAGAGCTGAAATCAAGAGTTGGATGCTTAACAGACTGAGCAACCCAGGCAGGCTCCTCACTGCACAGTTATTGGTAACAGAATGGACACCTGCATTTTGGCCTTCAGTTTTCCATTAGGAGAGATTGCAAGTATGGTTCCTATTGACTGTATGAGGGAAAAGGGTTAGAAAATGTTTGGTGTGAGTCAGCAAAAAAATGGCTAGAGACATCTTGATTCTAGTCTATCAGTCTAGTTACTATTATGTCTTCCAGAACAAAATTTGATATCATGAAACTACATTACAGCTTCACTATACATTAAATTTCAAAACTTTATTTACATTTTTTATATGGAAATAGCTTCTGTAGAATGTAGAATTCTGTACACTCGATCTCTTGAGTACTTTTTTCCCACTCTGAATACCTACCAATCATTGTTTTATCTTTTAGGTTTAGATTTTTCCTTTCTCTTGTCCTTATTCTAATCTGGACCACCATTTTTTTCTCCTTGCTTCCATACTAAAGAATAGGGCTTTTTGTCCAAGCTAAACCATTAATTAGATGAACAGTTAAGCTATTTAATAGTGTGCCTGGTACTTTCAGGCACTGTAAAGGTTATGAGAGGAGACAGTGCTGCTTAGTGGTCTAGCACTTGCATTTTGGACTAGGGTTGCATGGGTTTGTACATATGTTTTACTAGCTGTGTGAACATGGGCACTTTCTCCTCTATGAAGATAACAGTAAGTACTTCCATTAAAGATTGTTGATATAATTAATAAAGATAATCTATGTAAACCATTGACCCCAGTACCTGGTACATAATGGTCAATAGATGTCATCAATTATAATTATAATTCTTCTTCTTCATTATTATTAAAGAATGTTAAACATGAAGCCTGTCCCAAGGAAATACACAGTTTAACTGAATTAATATTCATATGTACAACTACAAAGAACAAAATTGAGTGATGTAGATTGTGATATTGGCAATAATAACTATAACTAAGGAGGAATTAATGAAGGATGCAAGAATTTAACAGAGCCTTAAAAGGTAGTCTTGGTCCGCAAAGAAGAGAGACAAAATTCCCTTGTGTAGACAATATGTGTTAAGGTTAGTTTTTCTTGAACATCAGGAGACTTGGGATCCTTCTATCTTTTATGGATAAGCTGCTTCTAGAGGTATATTCTGCCAAGACCAGGAACACCATTGCTTCAAGGCCCCAGGGTTTGATGAATATGTTCTTCGGGGATTAATAGAACAGATGAATGAGTAACAGAAATGGTAATTAAGCAATATGATAGGACAGACTGTGGCATAACGATGATTAATGGGATGCCTCAGGTGAGCACTGAGGCACAAGGCAGAATGAGGGCTCTTGGTGTACCAGAGAAGTGTCATTAATCAGCATTACATCATGCTTGAGAGTAGTTTATTGAAATTTTAAAATAGGTACTTAAAATAACATTAAAAGCACAATTTTAAACATGCACAATTGATTCTAGTGAAATCCTATGCCAGAAATGAATTCCAACCTTTCAGAGGACTGTACCCCAAGAAAAAGAAAAAAAAACTATGCTCCTCAAAGCTGAAAGTAGCCCATTGACATAGTGTGGCTCTGCCAACTTTACCTTCTTAAAAACTGTTCTTTTCATTGGAAACCACAGTAGAGACCAGCAAAAACAGAAATGAAATTTTGGCAGTGCTTCCTGCTGCCTCATGTGCCTTGTAATGTCTCCCAAGCTGTCAGCCAAGGCTGGCTGTTTCTTCCACACCAGATCGCCAGGGACTGTGTAAAGGAAGGGGTTCTGGACAATGCACAAGCATCTGTTGAATGTGGGATAAACTATTGCATCTATACATCAAAGAAAAAAGATGGAGTTTGGGGGTTGATGGTTTAGGAAAGACGTCAGGTCTTTCATCTTGAGCTGGTATCATGGGTTTATCCCAGTAGGAGTACAGTTCAGCATCTAGCATTGAAAATCAAGTGGCTAGATAAGAGGTCAACATCAAGAGTCAGATTTGGGTTGCTATTTGGGAACTCAGGATCTGGAGAAGAGCTACAAGTTTGGAGAAGTCTCTTCCAAGCTACTTTGGATAGAAGAAGAAAAGGGAAGCAATGTGGTACAGAGTTGATGCACTTGTCAGGGCCCAAGAGGTGCCATCAGAAGGTAGGAGAGAGGCATGAATGTGTTCTCCCTCAAAACAATCAGAAGGAACCAAACCTTGCTGATGCCTTGATTTTGGACTTTTGGCTTCCAGAACTGAGAGAATAAATTTCTATTGTTTTAAGCCACCAAGTTTGTGGTAATTTGTTACAGCAGCAACATAAAACTAGTAACAGCCTCGTAGAGCTTGCCTCAAGAAGCAATTTTGAGTTAAGGAGTTCAGAACCTTGCTACCTTGCTGACCGTAGTATCCAGCAATAAGCTCTACACCTCACTCCTGAAGTCTGGGTTTCTGAGGCCAAAGCAGAGAGCTTTGATATGGACGAATGGATGGATAATTCTGCCAGTTTATTGCAGATCATTTTTTTCTGAAAGGGGTGGAAGCCTTTTTTTTTTTTTTTTTTTTTTACAATTCATGGCTACCAGCTTGCTTTGATAGCTGTCAAGTTGGATGAGTTTAAATACTTTGATCAATACCTAAAGTACCATCTTAAAATGCAAAATCTTTTTCATCTGTTGAAAGAGCACAAATCCACAGACCAGTGTTTTGAGCCCTGGTTTCATTAATTTATTCATTAAAATATATAATAAGCACATTCAAAGTCTCTGTCTTCTTGGGATTTGCATTTTATAAGATCCTTCACTTTAGTACAATAAACGTCGTTTGACTTAACTTACTCTTCCTTCAAGTTTCTCTCAGTTGATATACAAAGATCCATACTTGCAAAATGGATAAGAAAGAGGATGATGATTTTACAGAAGAATCCTGTGTTTCATAAGAGGATTAAATATGTGATTCATTCATTCATTTAGCGAATATTTATTGAGAACCTGTGTGGCAGACACCTTTCTATGCACTGGGGATACAAGAGTGAACAAGCCAAACTTCCCTTATCAAGCCTAATTTCTATTGGGAGAGACAGACACTGAACAGATAAGCCAATTATATAAGTTAATAAATATATAATGTCAAACAATAATAAGTATATGAAGAAGCCCCTTGTCCTTCAGTTCCAGGACATATTTTGACAGGATGTTTCTGTCATTTATGACTTTTTTCTCCCCCCCAAGGAAGGTTGGTTCCTTTAAAGGCAACAGCTTCCATTTTAACTCCTGGTTTCCACTCATGAATGCAAATCTATCCTTCATCTAGCAGCCAAAGTGATATTTCTAAAGCATAAACCAGGTTCTTTCCACCTTGGCTTTGGCCTTCAGTGACTTCCCTTGCAATTAGAATGGAATCCAGACTCTTGCAAAGTCTTGCAGTATCTGGCCCTGCCAACCTGTAACCTTGTTTCATGCCCGTTACCCATTTGCTCATTTGTTCAGTCACATTGCTTTTCTCTCAGTTCCTTGAGTATGCACACAGGTAACTTCCTCTGTCTGCAATGCTTTTCACTCCTTCCCCTTTCAATAGGTCCCTCCTGTTATTCCCTATCACAGCATCTATTACAGACTGGAAATACATTTTTGTTTGTTTTGTACTTGCTCCCTGCCAGTCTTCCCCTGACTTTGCTAGTTTGAATCCCCATGAGGGGCTGGGATTACAGTTGTTTACCTAGAACTAGCCCAGCACTTGGCACATAGAAACTATAGGCAAGTATTTTTTGGACAAATTAAAAAAAAAAGGGAAATGCAGTAGTTGGTAAGTTCTAAACTTTTAAGAAATCAACCCAATGCAAAGAGTTATTTAAATTATTCTTATATTAAATTGTATTATCCTCTGGTCCTTTTGTGCTTACTGTTGTAGGTCCAGAAAGGAGAAAGTTTACTGGGGTTAGGTGATTTGTTGCCTTCAGAAATACTTTTGTGTTCTTTCCCAGAAGCAATATATTTGTTAAGAAATAGAAGACAGCCATTTAATAAATATTACTGGCTGTGGGCTGTATGTATCACTAATAAAATAGGAGATCTGAGATCATTCTTTAACATATTCTAGCAATCAGGTCCCCAGTTTGCGAGCATTCAATCTACCAGTGACCTTTATACACTAAAGATTACTGTCCCCTTTTTTGGATCAGATGGTTTCATCTTCCTTCCTGCTATGAAAACTTTAGATGCTCTTAGTGCTGCTTGAGGGAGGAGAAGCCCACAAGGCCAGACCCTCTCTCTTTGTAAAGTCAAAGTTAGAAATCACCATTGCTTCATGTCCAATATGCACCAGTGCTGGTGGTTCAGAAATGGCCAGCAAAGTCTCTTCCTTCTAGAAAGAGACTAGAGTTTGATGGCTTGGTGTCATAGCTTTACCCATCCTATAGTTCAGCTCCCTTATACATTAAGTAGGATTTTGTGGACTGATCTGGAAACCTAATAGCCCTTCATGACATTGTTCTAAAAGAGGAATGCAACCAGAGTGCCAGATAATAAATCTTCAAGGAAAAATTCAGAACTTAATTCACCCACAAAATAAGAGTGAGCTTCACTTTTTTTATTCTCTGGAGAGAATCTGAAACCAATTTTTTTGAAGTTACTGGGCCAATTTAGCTAGTTTGGTGTTACTTAGCCAAGAACACTTGATTTTTATATTTTCTGAATTTTCTATAATGAATATATTCTTTTTATTAATAAAATATTTTTAGAAGAAAGCAAAGACATACAGGGAATACAATGGCATAAATATCATAAATGACATAAGGACCTATCATAGTGGAGGCAAGAGTAAGAAATGTGTACACTGCTGGGAACCACCCACACATGATGCTGGCAATGTTTGACGGAGCTCTTAGCCTCAGCGTGGGGAGGGATGGACATGAATGAACAGATTCGAAACTAGGGTTTACACTGATGTGAACAGCTTCCACTTGAACTGCGGGTTTCCACTCTTGAACTGAAGTCTATCCTTCATCCAGCAGCCATAGTGATATTTCCAAAATATAAACCAGGTCATTTCCCCTTTGGCTTTGGCCTCGGCTTTGATCTTTCCCTTTAGAAGATGAGTCTAACTCTTGAAAGCATAGTCTATTCTCTGTTGGACAGTGTAGAAGGTGGCCAGAGAATGTGTTTGCCATCAGGCTTGCAAATTGTCAGACTGTCATGTAAAAACCAACATGGACCCACTTTTTCCTACTCATTTCTGTTCTGCCACTGGGGCTGCTGAAATCCAGACACTGTCAGTTTACACTAGGCTTCTCCAATTTCCATAATTTATTCTAGATAGAGAAGGAATAAAAGTAAATCATGTAAAATCCTTTTCTGGGGAAACTGCTGATTTATAAATTATAAAGAATTAAGAACATTTTTAATAGTTTGCATATGTTTGGCACTTTATAATCTACCAAGTGTTTTCTTTTTAGAAATTAAAGAAAATTAAGTGTGGTAAATACACATAACAAAAAAATTTTCATCCTAATCATTTTTAGGTGTATAGTTCAGTAATGTTAAATATATTCAAATTGTTGTGCAGCTGTCACGGCCCTCGATCTCTACAACTTTTCTTGTCTTGCAAGACTGGAACTCTGCATCCATTAAACAATAGTTTACCAAGTGTTTTCTTCTACATTATTTCATATTTCATGCTCTTCTCTATAGCTCTGAAAGTGAGAGGGAAGATATTAATTCTTAAAGCATAGTTGTTAATGGGGAAGGCCCTGGAGTAAAGCTATCTGGCTTAAACTTAACTCGTCAAGTATTAATTGTTAATATATAGAACCTGTGTTATGAGGTTGTTGTGAGGATGGCACGGGTTATTCATAAAGTGTTTACAACATTATAAACCACAGAAATGCTGGCTATAATCACCCCCATTTTGCAGATAAGAAAAGTAAGACTCAGAGAACCTGAGCAATTTACCAAAACCCACAAAATTAATAAATGGCCAGTGGAAACCTGAGCTGTGGTTGAGTTAGTGTTCTTTCCTTTCTATCAGTCAAGAACTAATCAAGTCTCAGCTCATAACCAACACAGACAGCATGCAATGATCAGATTTAAGGCTAGCAAAAGGAGGTGATTTCACTTGAGCCTTATTTTATGTTTTGACTTTAGTCAAGACCATGCAAATTTCCTTATCAGCTCTAGAATCCTATTGGAAGTACCACGAAGCCCTGACTTAAGTCATGTTGGGAATCTATGAAGCAAAAGCTGAAGATAGGGAAGTTAGAAGAAAGGTGGATGAAGGTTAAATAGGAGTGAGGTAAATTTAGTCCAGTTCGAAGCTGGTACTAGAGGCCCAAAGGGAGCTTCTTTTGGGGGGACTGTTATAGAGAATGATTTTAAAGTGCAGAATAGCAATGGTGAAGGAACCAGGCAAAGCTATGTTAAGAAGACTTTCTCAAGATAAGGTGAGAAATAGGAGAGATTCCAGACCCAGGCATAGTTGTGTATGTGTGTAGTGGAATTTAAGCAGGATTCTCTCCTTAGCTGCTTGCCCCACTCTTTGTACCAACCCCAACCCTTAGGGGTTGGTAAGGGTGAGAAAGAAGGTCTGCAAGTTAATAACACTGTGAAAGTGCCTGAGTCTTGGCTCTGAGGCATGACAGGTCTACTAATTATTTCCAAATTCCACTGGCTTAGAGATTAAAGGTTCTTGGTTAGTGTTTCTAGTGGCAAGGTGGGGAAGTCTTTGTACAGTTGGTTGTATCCTTCAGAGCTGGTATGAGGCTAGAACAGGATAGAAGATAATATGGGAAGACTTTCAAGATAAGCTGCATACTTCCTTACCCCATTTCCTGTTTTTCCCCCAGGGACTATCTTCATCAACACCAATCTCCTCCCCACCCCACCTTTTTTCTGTACTTTTAACCTTTTCTCCATGGCACATGCTTTTTTGTGTATAAGCACATTCAAATCCCTCATTATAATTAAGAATCAAAGAAACAAAACCAACAGAATAACCCCTCATCCTCAGCTCCCTGTTTCCTCTGGTTACTGCTCTTTATTCTTGACTGTTTTCATGGTCATGTACACTTTTCACTTCCTCTCTCCACTGCAACTGCTGCTGCAGAAGCCACACAATTCTCTGCAATCCCAAATCTCATGGCCACTTTTTCTCTTTTTGATGATAATGACGAGGTCTATGTTTGTTTTTCCCTGCTCTATCCTCATTGCCTCACAGCTCATACTTGGCACATAGTAGGTGCTCAATAAATATTTGTTGAATTGAATTCACCTCTCTGTGGTATCTCATACTTTACTATTCTCTCCTTTCTGTTCTTCATCAGGCTTCTTTCTTGCTTTCCTTCCCACTAGTTCCCTAAGGGTCAGTAGGTCCCAAGGCCTGTCCTTTGGCCCCTACTGTTACCACTCTAGTCTTTCCCTGAATGATCTAATCTAAACTGTCTGCTCTGAGATAATGATTTCGAAATCTATGTCTGTTCCTCAGCCCCTGTACTCCTAACTGCCCACTAGAAATCTCTAAGTGAATGTCTGCCATGTACCTCAAAGTCAACATTTTCTGAGCTGAACTCATGATCTCCCTCCTCAACCTGCCTCTCCTGTGATCCCTTAGCTCTGTGAGTTACACTCACCAGACACCCAATTGTCCAAGAAAGAAACCTGGAGCTGGGTTCATTCCTCATTCTTCCTAATCTCTCACACCTAATAAGTCATGAAATCCTACCAGTTACAACTCCTTAATAACTCTCAGATCCATCTTTTTTTCTCTGACACCACTGCCATCAGCAAAGTCCAGGTCACTGTCATCTCCCTCTCCATTATTGCAGTGGCCTTCTCATTGCTCTCTTTGGCCTCTCGCCTTCCTCAGACTCTGTGTCTCCTCTCTATCCTGCTTGGATAACTTCCTGTCATCCTTCAATGTCACTTGCTTTAGGAAACTTCCCTAAGTCCTCCCTACTCCTGTGCTCTAGGATATGTTGAGTGTTTTTATTATGTATGTTCCAAGCACTTCAAGCATCCTATTATAATTTCCTATTTAATTGCTGAATTATCTAACCCACTAGATTGTAAATGCTGTGTTCTGCACTGTTATATTTTTAGCACCTAGCAAAGAGCCTAGGGTGCATAGTACATAGTAGCACATAGTACATAATAGATACTCAACAAATATTTATCAAATGAGTCAGTGAAGAGATCCTCTAGACTGAAGAAGCACCACTTTGTACTTCATCTAAAAATAAACAAGATCAGTCGTTTGGCAAATAAATCTATGGTGTGTGTGCAAACCTCCCACTCTCAGTTCATGTGGTTGATGAACCTCAACTATGTAAGTAAAACCTTATTTTCCAAACAAACATATTCAGTGTGAATTGCAGTATCATAACTTTTGGTGCTCATGGCAACAAGCAGCTGCAACAAACAAAATTAGCAGAGAAACAAAGGTAACAAAATCTCATTTATCTACTTGAATCCTTTCTGTGTAACTCAGTAGTCTTAACAGTTCAATAATTCAACTGCAAATTTGTTAAGATTCATTGCTTTCCAAGTCCATCACATGCTTAGGCCTATTTGTCTGTGGAGTGGCCCAGAAAACAAATCTTTTCCACGTTAATTACTCAAAGATTACGAAAGGTAAAATAAGAGTTATGTAATAGAGGGTTTGTTTTCCTTGTGGATTACTTGGTAGCAAGCATGCATACTTTTCCTTGGGAATGCTTACAGTGATGTTATTTTATGAATGGTAGGTTTTCTTCTTGTGACTCTATGAATAATTTCCATCTTCCAATCTCCATCAATTAAGTAGATTTGTCCAAACCCTTCTGTAAATTAATTTTTGGACTATTTACTACGTACAGGAATGTGAGAATTGCCACAGCAGTAGGAAATGTATTTTAGGTCCTCAGTACCATTGGGAGCATGTGATTCAAACCCTTATGAAGCACATGGGATGGGGTGTGAGGAGGAATTGTAACCAAAACCTTATAGGCCGGGTGCTTTCCTATGAACCAACACTCAGTGAATATTGAATATTTCAATACTAAGCATGAGTTTTTTTACAAGCTGCAAAGTTGTTTTCTTCTGGAGTTGCAGTATCTAGAACTATGGTTGTGTTATTATAATGCTTTTATAAAATTTTTTAATACTATAGCATGTATAGAAATCAGTTTTAAGAACAATTTTATTATTTTCTTTCTCCCTTCTTTCTTTTCATAAGAAATTAATACTTTCATGTTTTTCATCAAAATAATATGAGCACACAGTTTGAAAAGTCAAATAATACTAAAAGCTTTAGGAAAAATCCAATTTTCTCTTTTAAAAAATTTTTTTAAAATTTACATCCAAATTAGTTAGCATATAGTGCAACAATGATTTCAGGAGTAGATTCCTTAGTGCCCCTTACCCATTTAGCCCATCCCCCTTCCCACAACCCTTCCCATAACCCTCAGTTTGTTCTCCATATTTATGAGTCTCTTCTGTTTTGTCCCCCTCCCTGTTTTTATATTATTTTTGTTTCCCTTCCCTTATGTTCATCTGTTTTGTCTCTTAAATTCTTCATATCAGTGAAGTCATATGATATTCTTTCTCTGACCGACTAATTTTGCTTAGCATAATACCCTTCGATAATACCCTTCGGTTCTATCCACATACTTGCAAATCGCAAGATTTCATTCTTTTTGATTGCCGGGTAATACTTGCATGGTGTATATGTATGTATATATATGTGTGTGTGTGTGTGTGTGTGTGTGTGTATATATATATATATATATATATATATATATATATATATATACACACCACATCTTCTTTATCCATTTATCCATCGATGGGCATTTGGGCTCTTTCCATACTTTGGCTATTGTTGATAGTGCTGCTATAAACATTGGGGTGCGTGTGTCCTTTTGAAACAGCACACCTGTATCCCTTGGATAAATGTCTAGTAGTGCAATTGCTGGGTTGTAGGGTCCAATATTCTCTTAATGTCTCCAGCCTTCATTGCTTCTTATCCATCTGTCTTCCCCTGCCTCCCTCCAATAACTATTTTCACACTCTTCAGCATTTTAATGCAGTATTTACTTCTAATATCAAAATACTATGCAAATACTGCTATTGTTTGATTAAACATTTTTTTTAATGTTTGTTTATTTTTGAGAGAGAGAGAGACAGACAGAGTGCGAGTGGGGGAGGGGCAGAGAGAGAGACACACACAGAATCTGAAGCAGGCTCCAGGCTCTGAGCTGTCAGCACAGAGCCTGATGTGGGGCTCAAACCCACCAACCGTGAGATCATGACCTGAACTGAAGTCAGAAACAACTAACTGAACCACCCAGGTGCCCCTGCTATTGTTTGATTTAACATTATTTAGATATTATTTATTTTGGCTTTCTTACAGCTCCTATCTCCATCCCATTCCTTCCAAAGTAGTAGAATCACAATTTTTGGTTGAATCAATATTCAGGGATTTATTATAACTGTTATGTAGTTATACATGTATATAATTGGTATATATATCACACATAATTTATACTACATATATAATCACATAGTTATACTGTATATACTATATATATAGTTTATACTGTATATACTATATTATTTAGTCAAATACATGTATATATTTTATATTATATGTAGATTATACTATAAACTATATTACATATACTATATAGCATATACATGCTATATAAGTTTAAACATACTAAAACATAGTATATATGTATGTATATATAGTGTGTATATATGTAGTTTATACTATAATTGCATTTCTTATACAATTTCTAAGTTTTCTTGGAGTTAATTTTTGTTTTATATTTTCATTTGCTCAGTTTTTATATTTTTTGAATCCATGGTTGATTCTTGTGAAGTGGCTCTCAATACAGCGTTCCACATGATGAAATCTGTAATATAATCTGTAAGTTCCATTTTATTTGTTTCCTAGAGAAATCCATCCAACCATCTTTCATGTTCTTTTTTCAGCCAGGACTGGTTGCTTTTTAAGCCTGTTACACATCTGGTTACTAGGATTTGTTTTGACACCATCTTGTGAATTTCTTCTCAAGAAATTGTTTCTCTACTGTGTTGAATCTTACTTTTTCTTGGTTTGTTGCATCATTTTAGTGGAGCACATTTCTCAGGAGCTTCCAGAGAAAGGGTGCTTAAGAGTTTGCATGAGACTTTGTCTGGAAATGGTTTTATTTTAACCTCATGTAGTTTGATGCTGAATTTTTTTTTTCCAGAATTTGTCTTTTTTTAAAGTTAGAACTTTTCTTCAAATATCTGGTAATTCTTGGCTATTATTCTTCATTTTTATTTACATGGTTTCTGTGGACCAGCTTGCTCGTTCTTTCTTTCTTTCTTTCTTTCTTTCTTTCTTTCTTTCTCCTTTCCTTTCCCCTTTCCTTTTCCTTTCCCTTCCCTTCCTTTCCCTTTCCTCTCTCTCTTTCTCTCCTTCTTTCTTTCCAATGTATTCATTATTCCAGTGTATTAATTTATTGACAATTAAAATTTGTTTAAAAAAAACAGACTTGTTTGAAGGAGAGGAAAAAGACCTGGATCACATAAATTTACAGCTATATTAAAATTAAAAAAAAAGTTTTATACACACATGCACAGTCACACAAATTCATACACAAATATATACAGAAACATTTATATACACTTGTAAATGTGTATAGGTGTATCTATATAATATTTTTCACATATAGTGAAATGCAAGATCTTAAATGAACAATTGATGAGTTATGACATATGTATGTGCCTGTATAACCAACCCCTTAAGAAATAGAATATACCTATGACCCCAGAAGTAAGCTTCAGTTTGGAAGCTTTTGAAAACAAAGCTGGACGATAACTTTAACTAAATGTATTTAGATTAATCAATCTTCTTTTTAAAAAAATTTATTTTTAACGTTTATTTATTTTTGAGACAGAGAGAGACAGAGCATGAACGGGGGAGGGTCAGAGAGAGGGAGACACAGAATCCGAAACAGGCTCCAGGCTCTGAGCTGTCAGCACAGAGCCCGACATGGGGCTCGAACTCATGGACTGCGAGATCATGACCTGAGCTGAAGTAGGCCGCTTAACTAACTGAGCCACCCAGGCGCCCCTCAATCTTCTTTTTTAAAAAACAGTATTAACACAGGTATATAGAGCTGTTTTAAAAAACATTATTAACTAAAGAGGGCACTTGTGATGAGCACTGGGTATTGTATGTAAGTGATAAATTCTACTCCTGCAACCAATATTGATTGCACTGTATGTTAACTAAAATTAAAAAAAATTAATAAATTCTACAACTGAAGAAACTTTAAATACTGTATAGAAGAGATAAGACATTATGTTTTATTTAGATATTATTTTTTTTCCTACCTTAAAGTTTCCATAAAAGATTATCAAATTTACTAACTGATTTTGTATTGATTGTATTCTATTAATATTGTATCCACTTATTCTCAAATTTCTGTCTTTTTTGTATTCATTAATTTTGGGGGGAGGGGGTTGATCATTTTTAATATAGTGATTCAACAATTCTATACATTACTCAGTGCTCATCAAGAGAAGTGTACTTTTAATCCGTTCACCTATTTCACCCATCCCCCCTCCACCTCCCCTCTGGACCATCTCTACAGTTCTCTATAGTTAAGAATCTGGTTTTTTTTTTTTTTTTGCCTTTGTTCATTTGTTTTGTTTCTTAAATATGGGCGAGATAATATTATATTTGTCTTTCTCTAGTTGACCTATTTCACTTAACATTATACCCTCTAGACCCATCCATGTTGCAAATGGCAAGATTTTATTTTTTTATGACTAATATTCCATTGTGTATATGTGTGTGTGTATATATAGATATAGATATAGATATAGATATAGATATAGATATAATCTTTCTTTATCCATTCATCTATCGGTGGACACTTGAGTTGCTTCTGTATTTTGGCTATTGTAAATAATGTTGCAATAAACATGGGGGTGCATGTATTTTTTCAAATCATTTTTTTCCTATTCTTTGGGTGAATACTCAGTGGTGGGGTTACTGAATCATATGGTCATTCTATTTCTAATTTTTTGAGGAACTTCCATACTGTTTTCCATAATGGTTGCACCAGTTTTCATTCCCACCCAGAGTGCACGAATGTTCCTTTTCTTTTACTTCTTTGCCAACACTTATTGTTTCTGTGTTTTTGATTTTAGCCATTCTGACAGGTGTGAGGTGATATCTCATTGTGGTTTTGATTTGCATTTCCCTGATGATGAATGACGTTGAACATCTTTTCATGTGTCTGTTGACCATTTGTATGTCTTCTTTGGAGAAATGTCTGATCATGTCTTCTGCCCATTTTTAATGGGATTTTTTTTTTGAGTGTTGAGTTGTATAAGTTCTTTATATATTTTGGAATTTAACCCCTCCATTTTTTTTTTGCATAATTGTTGTTGGTGCAGGATGTTGCTGATGCTTTGTTTTAGGTCTGCACTAATTTGAGATATTTTTCTTTCCTATTTGAAAGAGAAAAGTTATTTTGGGTAGATACTGCACTTGTGGTTAGAATTTCATTTCTCTTGGAGAGGGAGTTCAAGAGATCTGATTTGTTTTTCTTACTGTATATACTTTATCTTACATAATTATGTTAATTGTCCTTTGAGGTAGAATTATTATACCCATTCTAAATGAGTACAACAGAGTAAATGAAACCAAAGTCATATATCTAAGACTAGTGCCACTTGGATTTAACTCAAGTCTTTTCAACTCTCTGACCTTTGCTTTTCCAATTGGAAAATTTGGAATTGTTGTCCAAAATGTCAATGATGCTAAGATTGAGAAATCATGGCTTAGATGATTTAGGAAGTTTAGGGCAGTTACTTTCTTTAGGTGAATAATATTTCCAAAATTACGTATGTCATGCATATTCCTATTAGAGATTCATTTTGAAGTCTTCCTTTTTTATTTTCTCCAGCAACTGTCCAAAATTACACCTGACATTTTTTTTTTTTGATAGAATACAAAATATGGTATTAGTTCTCTTTTACAGTTGCAGGTATTTACTCTGGCACTTAAAACAAGGCTTTCACTTGAGGCATTTCCATTAGTACATAATTTATAAATCTTAACTATCACTTCTTTTTTCTCTTTATTCAAGAGAGTTCATAAATTGGTGATTAAAGAAAGTGATTACATTTATAAAGCTAACACAATAGACCTTTATCTTAACTTGGATCTTTTTTAGCTAAATGCTTTTGGATGAAAAATATATTCTCAGCAAAGTCTTAAAAAGACTTGACTATTTTAAAGGGATTCTCAGCATGAACACCACAACATTTGCTCAAGAAATGATTTAGCATGTATGCTGAAAACTTTCAAGTTGAGAAACTGAACTAGACCAACTTTTCATTCCCTCTGGTTGAATTGCAAGTACTAATAAACACTATAGTATGAAAAAATGAGGCTATTTTGGGTTAGGGTGTTGGTTTGTAGTCTTGGTGAAGGTTTTATTAATTATTATTATTATTAGTAGTAGTACTTAGGGTTTAAACTAAGATAAAAAAGGAAGTAGGAGAGTTGATGCTTTGCTCTGAAGCTTTAAAAAGAGAAAAGGGAGGATTTGTGTCCAGTCTGTACTTGCTGATTAGTGCATCTTAAACTCCAACCAGGCAGATGACTTCCAGACTTCCTGAAAAGAAGTGGAGTCTCCATAACCTTCTCATGTTTCCTATGCACGTGGCCTTTAGAACATGGGGGTGCATTTTATTATTATTTAAATCAAGTGTTTACTGACTACATAGTGTGCTAGATGTGGGGAATGCAGAGAATTATAAGATGTAGTCTTTGCATTTAAAGAATGCATACATTAAAATATTAGCTGCTTTCCAAATTAGAACCCAATAACTGCAGAAAGGATGAGACAGGTACCAAAATTCCCTTTCATTTCTCATGTAACCTGTCCTGCGTTGAACTGACTGTGGGGCAAAGTCTGTTCCAGGGATGTGCTGGGCATGACCCTCTTGCTTCTAGTGTGCTAGAAGCACACCCTGGCTCTTGGATATCCACATGGACACTGGGGTTTTGTGTCTGTGGCTAAGTTTCCTTGGCTTGGTGAATGATGCAGACCACCTTTTCTGGATTACTGACCTCTTTGCTTTGCCTATCTCTTCCCACGGCAGCCTGGCTTAATTATGTTCCTTAGCTGCTTCTGGGTGATGATAGCCTAAATTGGGCCCATAGCACCCCAACCAGTGCTGAGCAGCTGACACTTCTGATATTCCTTTCTCCCACCCTGGTCATGCTTATTGTCCTGCCAGGGAAGATATCAGACTTCATGGGGGAGGTTGAACTTCAAATGAACCTTGTGAAAAACAGAGCTTTGAAAAAAATCATCTGAGCAGGGCATGTACACTGGAGTAAAGATGGGGAGACTTCATGGAAGTTTTGCAATAGCCTGAGATCAGGGGATAATTTCCAAGTTGGCGGTGGTAACAAAAGACATTGATGGTAAAGATGTTACTAAGAAAGAATTATCCTGACTAGGTGGAAGGAGAAAAGGAGAAGGAGTCTTTGAATTGTTGGAAATGCTAGATATAAAAATTAAAAATTTTGCTCTAAAGGTAAAATTGACCACCTGGGGGAAAACATGAGAGACTTTTAATGGATCATCCCTCACTAGGGTGACCAAATGTCCCAATTTGCCTACCACCGAGAAGGTTCTCTAGGAATGGGAAATTGGATTTCAAAACTAGATTGGTCTTTGGCAAACCAGGATGAGTTGGTCACCCTATCCCCAACCAGTGCCAGCATCACAGTGTGTGGTGTTGAATAATAGCATTTACCTTTTTTTTTTTTTTTTGATGTGGATGCTTTTTACATTCAAAGTCAACTTTGTGTAGGTCATCTTGGACAGGCATTTCAAACAGACATTGACAATTTAATCAAAAAGTTTGAGATTTTATAAATGGGGGAGATGGCCACATATGAGAGGCAGGTGCCTTTGTGAGTATGACCAACCTTCATGCTTCCATTTAGATGAGAGGCAAATTTAAAAAGTAAAATCTTTTCTTTCAATGTACTTTCATTTTTCTCCCACCAGCCCTTAACTCCTGCCCCTCTCCTCCGCCACCCCCTTGCCCAAATCAGAGTTCGATTTGTATGGTGTAAGACGTTTTGCTCTTTCCTTTATGATTTCTTTCCTTATGCTGGATAATTGAATACTTACTGAAATAGCTCAAAGCAGGAATCAGAGGGACAAAGGGAGGACAAAAATAGGAAGAAAAAAGAACTCTGAGAGTGAACAAATTGGTTGCTGACTGCTACACTAGCTTGACACTGCAATACCTGAGGGCAAGTAATCTCTCTGCTGTGAGATGCAAATGAAGAGCTGAGGAAGAGCTCAAAGGACTTTGAGCAACCATAATAGATGCTGCACATTCATATACTGATGCTTATGTATTTCTGAGAGGGCCGTGGCTCAGAATACCATCCAGAGCTAATTGACCTTTAACATAGATGTTGTTTCAACAAACTTGTTTGGCTTCCCAGTCATCTATGTGCTGGAAGCAATAAACCCAAAGTTTGCTTCTTGGGGCTGACATGTGAACACCAGTGCAAAGTGAATCCTGAATTTTCATATATGGAAAGATGTAGAAATAAAAATAGAAACATTTGCGAAAGTAACCAAGAAAGTATAGTGGCCTGCTGAATGTAGGGGCAAATAATCCTATGCATCTGTCATCGTTTTATTACTGAGTTTAAAGATGACCCTAAATCATCAAGACAAAGTCCAATACATTTAGCATAACTTGTTTGAGACCCAAGAGAACTACTTAACATCTTAGAGTTTCTACCAAACTTTTACATTGGTAAGTCTTCAGTTATCTGAAAAATTGACTTCTGTGGAATACTTTATTACTCCAGGAACTAATAATAAAGGAAATGTTAGTGCATGTTTAAAACAAACAAAATGGAGGAACCTAAGCAAGATTTAGGACTCTATGCTAGAATACCAGGGACCTGGCATTTGTGAGGAAATTAACTTGCAATCTTCCTATTCAGCTGGGGCTGCACAATGGATGCCAACTGCTGGACAAAGCTGGATCTTGCAGACATTCTGTTGCCCCGACTGCCTGCCGGCAGAGAGCCATCACAAGCTTCAGTGCAGCCCCGAGGGGCGCATATATTAAAGAAAAAACAAGAGCCTTGCTCCAAAATGGCTTATTTAAAATGCAAAGGGTAACAAGAGAGTTACATTCGGGGAAAGCCCAGCTCTCAGAAACAGGAAAGTAATACCAAATCTTGGTTAAAGTTGCTTGCTCTTGAACTAATTAACTAGGGATTGAATTCAGCATGAGAAGTCAGAATGTGGGTTAAAAGTGAAGGAAAATGTTATTTTTCCTCTTAGGTACCAGCCTGGCATTTCAGAATGTAGTAGCAGGCAGCACATGACGAAATCCCAAAATTGTGAAAAACACCATGGCTAATTGAAAAGGGGTTCCAGAGATATAATTTGGTCCAGATGCATGATAAAAAGCATTTTTATCTTCTTTGGTGGTAACCTCTTTGTAATAAGATATGGGCACATTTGTCACTAAAGAAAAAAAGAGAGAAATGAATAATACAGGATCCAGTGGAACAACAAATATGTTCTCACCACTTATGAAATACTATTCCTACCTAGCATTGATCTGCTATTGTTTTCTTTCAAATTTATTTTCTTATTTTTCTAACATGGGAGATTTGTGAGAAAATCATACATAAAAGAAGGAAGCCAAGATCTTTTGCTTTTATTTTACTTGCAAACCTTTAAGGAAAGAGTAGACCTTTTTATAAAGTCATAGTACCCATTGATGGCATCCCTCACTGGATAGCACCTTTGACAGAACATGTCTGCATATAACAAGATCTTCTTAACAAGCCTGTTCTAGATTCAAAATTTTCATGCGTAATTAGCTGTGTAAACAAATTTGGAATTTAGGGAATTTTCTGTCACACAGGAGTGTGACATAGGAGTGAAGGTTTATTACTTATTTTGTAAGTGGGTCCTCCCCAAATTTGATAGTATAGACTCTCTGAAATCCATGCTATCCCCTATGGTATTCCCTTTGACTCTTAAATTGTGTATTCTGTGTTAATTTGGCTGCCGCTTCTGTATTCAGAAGTGCTCACAGTCAGAACCAACCAGTGGACTGTCTCAGGGAGAGAGTTATACTGCCCACAAAGTGCAGGGCACATTTCAGCAGAGGGCACTCAGCCCTTTGGGTCCTGCCCTGCCAAAGCCCAAGAGTTATGTAAGGTTCCCATGCCCAGATCTCTGCCAAATTCGGGAATTCTGTGAATTTCTCATTAGCTCATTGCAGAATGAAAGGAGAGGCAGGTAGAGACCATGCCAAATCAGGGGTCAGTAGAGAAATGCGATAATTGGATGTGGCCATCTATTGACAGACAGCACCCACCTCAGCATCAGCTGGTCAGGAATCCACAGAAAATCCAGGGGGCACATGGTACAGGTCACCCAGAGGTGGCTTTATCTTCTTTGACTGACACTTAAATGGCAAAGCTCATTTGATGCTGTTCCAGGCTCACTGCTGGGTATTTCTAACCATGTGTTTTAATTAATGTTTTTATTGTACTTGGGCCCAGAGGCTGTTTCAACAGACCAGCATATATTTAGAAGTCTCTGAATAAATAAATGTAAAGCAAGGAAAAACGGACTCTGCTGGAATGATGCAAGCGATTGTTTCTGAAAAGATAGATGAAAGTTTCAGACTCTACGGCTTGAAACGAACCCCTCTGCAGTATCATGGCATGTCACCTAAACACCCATTTTGCATGTAACAGTATGAATTCAGGATCTTATCCAACGTCTGGCTTTAGAAGTCTGTCCTCTGGGTCTTGAGGCAATTGGGGAAACAGTAGAATTGATTGTGTCAGTTTTGACTTTAAAAAGTTAGCAAAGAAATAGTAGGGATGTTGGGCTGGCAGTGGCAGCAAATTTCTGAGGCAACATTTATTTGGACCAGTGTAGATTTTTTCCCACTGGTGGAGGAAGGAACTAGTTAAAACAGGCTAGTTCCTTTGTCTCCCCTTATTGTTTGCTCTTGAATTTTTGCTGTCCTTTAAAAAAAATTTTTTTTTAACCTTTCTTCACCCTCAAGAGACAGAGCATGAGCGGGGGAGGGGCAGAGAGAGAGGGAGACACAGAATCCAAAGCAGGCTCCAGGGTCTGAGCTGTCAGCACAGAGCCCAACGTGGGCCTCAAACTCACGGACAGTGAGATCATGACCTGAACTGAAGTCAGACGCTTAGCCAACTGAGCCACCCAGGTGCCCCTGCTCTTCTTTTTAAAAGGAGCTTTTATTTCTTTGCCATGCATTTTATGTCAGTAGCACTTTAATTCACTTTAGTCCATCTTTACTGGGAGAGGATTTAATTCACTTTAGCCCATCTTTACTGAGCACCTCTTCATTCAAGGCAGGAGCCAGACTTTGTAGGGGAGTGAAATGTTTACAAGGTAAAGAAAATGTATTTATAAGATACATCTTGCTTCTGAATATGTGCTAAATTTGGAGTAGATAAAAGCATCTTCCTTTTCTTGTCAGGATCCATTATAAGTTAAATTCTCCAGTTGTAGTATTTTGTGGGGGGGCCCAGAGAACTCATGAAAGTTACTCAAGAGCCAAAAGCCTGGAGTATTAGCAAAATGCCTGGTGATAGTAACCAGGTCTGCTCCTGGGCAGAAAGGTAAGGTTCTGCAGTCTGTCTGGTTATGTGCCATCATTTTTCACTTTTCTCTTCCTACAGTGGCACCCACTTTCCTCCCTTTTGTCCATCTTGAGGGTTCCAAATTTTTCAAGATGCTCTCAATTAGTGGTTCTTGGCTCTGGTTGCAAACAGCATTGAAAAAATACCGATGGCTGGGCCTCACACCCAGAGCAATGAAAAACACTGCAGTGATTCTATTGTGCAGCCAGAGTTGAAAATAGTGCCCTTTGCCCACTGTCAGTGATTCTCCTCCATGTGCAATTTGGCAAACTCGCCCTCAAGAAAGTACTTGTTTAAATTACCCCAGTTCCTTGATTTCAGGACCTAGACAGACTCCCCTAGGCAGCCACCTATTCTAGGTAATTGCAGTCAACCTACATGTCCTCCTCACTCCCTGTTTACATTTTTTAGATGGAGTTAATTTTCTTCTTTCTTTTACTCCATTCTCTTCTTTATTTCCTCTTTGTTTACTATTCTTTTCACACCCCTTTCCTTTCCCTGACCCTAACTATAGGTTTTCTGAGTACTTGAAGAGTATATGTTTCAAACTTGGCTTTGTCAATAGACATGACATGTAAAGTTCTTACATATACCATAGATTTAATAACAGCTATTTTACTAAAAAAGAAAAGACAGCAAGAAAAAGTATCACCACATTAAAAGCATACCTTAATTATAGGGGATAACATGCTTTCAGAAGTATTAAACTGTGAAAATCATGTAAATCATAGAACAAAGAGAATATGGTTTTTAGTACTATATTGTGTGGGAGCAAAAATTTACCTGTAATTTTTTGAGGGCTATTTGCATTGTGAAAGAGGGACTTCTTAAATGAAAATATTGCAAATGTTGCCTTTTTTAATGATAAATTTTCAAATGGGACTGTGGGCTAGATAAGGGTTTCTCAATCTCAGTATTGTTGACAATTTGGACTAGATAGTTCTTTGTTGTGTGTGTGTGTGGGGGGCTGCGCTGTGGATTGCTAGATGTTTAGCAGCATCTCTCGCCTCTCCCCACTAGATGCCAATAGTATCCTCGCCTTTCAAAAGTTGTTATAACCAAAATGTCTCCAAACACTGCCAAGTATCCTCTAGGCAGGGGACACAATCATCCCCATTTAAGAACCATTCGGCTAGTGAAAAAGATACTCTGAGAGCGGCAGCTTGTATCAGTTAGTGTTCAGTTGCAGAGAACAGACCCCACTCTAGCTAGCTTAAGCTGAAATGTATTAATGACAGGGTATTCAGTGTTCTACAGAACCGGTCTGCGGGCTGAAGAAACAGACTCTAGGCTGGTGAGCTTCCAGAAATGAATCCCAAAGCCACACCACAACTGAGCCATCAAAGGACTGCTGTGCTTGCCTTGATCTGGACGCTGCCTGTCAAATGGAGAAGTGGTGGTCAGGAAGCCACTTCTGCTAAACTAGGGAGTTAACACTCCATCTGCAGCAGCAGAATGATGCCTCATGTCCAGCCTGTCTCTTGTGTCACTCAGTCTTGATTTGCATTCTGAAAGGGAATCTGACGATGGAACCTACATCGTACCCGGACCCTAGTTACAAGGAAGCATGGAAAAAAGCAGTTTTTTGTTCACCAGCCTCTGTAATACAAAGGAAGGTTTTCCAGAAGAAAGCTAGAGTAGATGCTGAAGGAGCTCATCTCTCAGGTTCTTCTTAGAGATCCTTAACTCCTACCACTAGGCAACCACCTATTCCAGGTAATTAGGTTGGCCCCGGTGTCCTTTTCACTCCTTATTTACATTTTTAAATTTTATTTATTTTTTTTTTAAAGTTTTTAAAACATTTATTTATGTAATCTCTACACCCAACATGGGGATCAAACTCATGACCCCAAGATCAAGAGTCGCATGCTTTCCAACTGAGCCAGCCAGGTGCCCCTTAATTTACATTCTTTAGATTGATTAAATTTTCTTTGTTTTACTCCATTCTCCTCCCTATTTGCTCTTTATTACCATTCTTTTCACAACTCTTCCCTTTCCCTTACCCTAACTATAGGCTTTCTGAGGACTTAAAGAGTACATATTTCATACTTGGCTTTGTCAATTGACTTGGCTTTGTACAAAATCTTTGCTGATGGAGTGTGAGCTGAAGCCTAGGATAGTCAACAATATCACCACTCAAGATGCTATGAGAATAGATATTTTGGGGGCGAAGCTTGTATCTTTGAATCATAGAAGGATAGAACACCAATGAACATAAGCAATCACATTGTCTGATTTGAATTAAATGTTGATCAGTAGCCTTAAGTCCAAGAGGGTAAGAATGAAGCTCTACTTTCTGTCTCTGGATTATAATCTTTTCCAATTTAGAAAAAGGTGACTCCTCATGGCTAGGCATAGTAAATGATTGCTTGCCAAATATCACATATTTTTCTTCTAGTTTGTTGCTAAAAATATCCTAATTATGAATTGGTTTAAGATATGGGACTTTGACCCAAAGGTAAAATGAAGTCGATATCCTTGGGAGAAGTAAAGACATGAGTCATTTACTCTTTAGCATAGGGTTGCTACATTAAATATAGGACAGCCAGTTAAATTTGAATTTCAAATAAACAATGGTTAATTTTAGTATAAGTATGATCCAAATGTTGCATAGGATATAATTATACTAAAAATTATTTCTTATTTATCTGAAATTAAAATTTAACTGGATGTCCTTTATTTTTATTTACTCAGTCTCATGTAATGAGCTGTTCAAGTTATTTTTTGAGAAGTACAGGAGATGAAGAAAACGTGAGGGTAATGTACTCCTGAGAGGAATAAAAATGGCCAAATTAGGCTATATACCAGAGGAAGAGGGGCAACTGAAAACAATCAGGCACTAACACTGGTCCTGGTTGTCACTGACCATTCCCTAGACATGCAAATGAAGCCCTTACATCAAGATAAAGCTTTACTTCTCTGCAAATGTAGTCTCTATCTTAAAGCATTTGGATCTGGTCCCAGTGCAGCATTCGTTGCCCCAGCCCAACAAGCCAAGCTTCGAGGTAAGTGGAAGAGATGAGCCGCACAGGCACTGGATACCTTGGAGCCTTGTAATCTTGCTTGCACAACCTCCAGATTGCATGGTCCTTGGCTTCAGTGCAGCTGGGCACAATTTCAATGCACATCTATGGAGACCATGTCACAACAACAAAACAAACCAACGTAGCTGCAAGTTACATTAACGGCTTGAAAAAACAAGTCAACAGACTTGAAGACTGCTCTGGGAGCCCCTCCCAGGGAGTTAGTCTTTGGCAGAAAGGGAGTTACTGTGTCTCCTTTTTGACATTTTTTCAGTAAGATGATTCTATATGATCTTCAGCTTGTCCCTTTCAAGGAGTTTTTGTTTGTTTTTCGGAGGTAGCCTTTATTTGCTTTATTGTTGATGAGCATTAGATCTTCCCGGGTGCAGAGTGTCCCGTACTGCATAGAAATTTCTTGTCCTAAGAGATGGTTTCCCTACTACAGATGTCACACCCATGCAATGGTACATCCCTTCCTTACACTGCTATTGGTCATAAATACATTGAGCCAGATTTTTCAAATATTCTGATACTTCAGTCACTGCCTGGTTGCAAATTGGTGGACAGGAGGAGTTTATACACCTTGCAGCAGTATCTCATATGACAATTCTGAAGTAATTTGTTGGATACAACTCGCTCCTTGCTCCTTACAGAAAGTACATGGGTATATGTAAAATAAGGCTGGTAGCACCTTCCTCATTACTTAGCTAAGAACAAATTGGCTTCTTAATGTTAGTGGATCAGGCCCAGGACTATATGTGGATTGGAGTCTTGCCAAAATCAGGAACCTCCTGTGCTCATACAGTTATTATTTCTGATTTTTATGGAAGTTTTGATTTATGTGCCACTAATATCAGGGTGTGTGGGTGAATACACTGTGAGGAAGCTGGTGAAGAGAAGGAAAAATTAAGTATTTTTGAAGGAGAATTCTTAGTTGTTCGATGTGAGTTCTTTAAAAACAAATGTAGGGGCACCTGGGTGGCTCAGTTGGTTAGGCGTCCGACTTCAGCTCAGGTCATGATCTCACAGTCCGTGAGTTCGAGCCTCGCGTCGGGCTCTGTGCTGACAGCTCAGAGCCTGGAGCCCGTTTCAGATTCTGTGTCTCCCTCTCTCTCTGCCCCTCCCCTGTTCATGCTCTGTCTCTCTCTGTCTCAAAAATAAATAAACGTTAAAAAAATTAAAAAAAAAATAAAATAAAAAAAAATAAAAACAAATGTAAGGTATGCTTTACTTTGCATCTTGAATTTTTTTTATCTGGTTTGCATATAACCTTGGACTATTGTATGTTACCTCAAAAAATTCAGCCTGAGACATACAGTGCATTATAACAACTCTAAGTTTTGCCTTGTATAGTAATTGTAAGCTTCTTTTTGTAAGAGAACAACAACAACAAAAACAGCAAAACCATTCTAATTTTCCTTATTTTTCTTTGGTTGTCTTTTTTTTTTTTTTTTTTAACCAAGCCTCTTCTGACTCATTTCCTGGGCTATCCCAATTTGTGTATGTTTCCAGAATTTGGTTTTTATTGTTTTTTCATTTTCACTATTTTCTCCAGTTTTTCTCCACTATTTTCTTCCGTTTCCTGTTATTCATTCCCCAAGTCCCATTCCCATATACCCTCCCTTTTCTGGATCACCCCTTCCTATTTATCTAGATCTTTGTGGAGAGATACAACTTTCTTTGCTCTTTCATCACAGAACTTACATAAAGTTCTGATCCACGTCCCCTGAAAGTGTGTGGAACAGTTTGCCCTTGCTTCAGGAACATGTCAGTGAGAGGCACAGAATGACTTGGAGTTGTGAACATGAACGGGAGTGGGATATGATTTCTCTTAGGTCCATTCCACTCTTAGGATGCCATGATTCCTGGAGAGATACTCCCCGGACTGGTGTTATCAGGTATACTCTTTTTGTGAATTTAGCTTCTTCAACTTAAATGTAGTTTGAAGTTAAGTTATGCTAAGCTGAAAAACAAACAAAAAGATTTTCAAGACATAAAAAATTTGGCTGTTTTCAGAGAGGCCAAAAAAAAATCAATATTGTCAGATAGTCCTCATATTATCTAAGAGGAGATTAATTCACAAAGCAGAGTAACTGTGGAAGGATGAGCTCCTAATGCAGTTAACAGGTCTTTCTCTGTCGTACCTTGGCTCTCCTGACTTTTGGTAATTTTAAAGTGCAGTTGGAAAAGCACCACTACTTTATTTTGTTAAAAAAATTTTTTTTAATGTTTATTTATTTTTGAGAGAGAGAGTACAAGCAGGGGAGGGGCAGAGAGAGAGAGGGAGACACAGAATCTGAAGCAGGCTCCAGGCTCTGAACTGTCAGCACAGAGCGGACATGGGGCTCGAACCCATGAACCGTGAGATCATAGACTTGAAACGACGTCAGATGCTTAACCAACTGAACCACCCAGGCGCCCCTCATTTTGGTCTTTAATACTAAAAACAATGGGAAGCCATTGCTTTGGGGGGAGAATGATAGAGGTGGTCAGACTTACATGTCAAAAATATTTATTTAGATAGTATAATAAGCATCCTATGAATTACTAGAGGACCTCAAATATTTAAAACTGACACATATTTTCTTTTTTAAAAAATTAACTTTTGTCAGGACACTTAACATGAGATCTATATACTTAAAAAATTTTAAGTGTACCATACATTACTGTTGAATATGGACACAATCTTGTACAGCAGATATCTAGAGCTTATTCATCTTACCTAACTGAAATTTTATGTTTGTTCATTAATAACTCCTCATATCTCCTTTCCCCTCCCCATGGTACCTACCATTCTAGTCTTTGATTTCATGAATTTGACTAATTTATATATCTAATATAAATAGAATCATGTAGTATTTATCTTTCTGTGTCTGGCTTATTTACTTAGCATCATGTCCTTAAGCTCTATCTATGTTGTCAAATACTGCAGAATTTCTTTTTTTTCCCCTTAAGACTGAAGAGTACTCTATTATATGTATATTCCACATTTTAAAATCCATTTATTGTCAATGGACATTTAGATTGTTTCTATCTCTTAGCTATTGTGAATAGTGCTGCAATAAATATGGGAGTGATAATACCTCTTTGAGATTTTGATTTTAAGTTTTTGGATATAAATTTAGAAGTGGTATTATTGAATCATATGGTAGTTCTACTTTTAATTTTTTGAGGAACTTCCATTATATTTTCCATAGAAGCTACACCATTTTGCATTCCCACCAACAGTGTTAAAAGGTTCCAATTTCTATGCATCCTTTCCAACACTTGTTTCATTTGCTTGTTTCTTTTTTCATAACAGTGATTCTAACAGTATCAGATGATATCTCATTATGGCTTTGATTTGCATTTCCCTGATGATTAATGATGATGAAAATTTTTTCCATATACCTGTTGGCTATTTGTATGTCTTCTTTGAAGACGTTTTTTAAAAAAAATTTTAATGTTTACTTATTTTTGAGAGAGAGAGATCAAACTGCGAGATCACGGCCTGAATCAAAGTTGGAAGCTTAACTGACTGAGCCACCAGGCGCTCCTGAAGAAGTTTCTATTCAAGTCTTTAGCCCATTTTTGAAATCAAATTATTAGTTTTTTTGTTAATGAATTGTAGGAGTTCTTTATATACTTTAGACATTAATTCCATATCAGATACATGATTTGTGAATATTTTCTCCCATTCTATAGGTTGCCTTTTCACTCTATTGATTATTTCCTTTGCTGTGTAGAAGGTTTTTAGTTTGATGGGATTAAGCCCACTTGTTTATTTTTGTTTTTGTTGCCTGTTGCCTGAAATAATTGTCAATACCAATATCATGAAGGTTTTCTTCTTGGATTTTTACAATTAAAAAGTTTTTTAAAAAGTTAATTTATTGAGAGAGAGAGAGAGAGAGAGAGAGAGAGAGAGAGAGAGAGAATTATTGGGCGGAGGGGCAGAGAGAGAGAGGGAGAGAGAGAATCCCAGACAGGCTCCACACTGTCAGTGTAGAGCCCAACTCAGGGCTCAACCCCATTAACTGTGAGATCATGACCTAAGCTGCAATCAAGAGTCAGATGCTCAACTGAGCTACCGAGGTGCTCTGAGTTTTACAATTTTAAGTCTTATGTTTAAGTTGATTAAAAAAAAAACAAAAAACTTTTTTTAAGCTTATTTATTTTGAGAGAGAAACAGAGCCCAAGAGTGGGGGATGGGCAGAGAGAGAGGGAGAGAGAGAGAATCCCAAGCAGGCTCTGCACTGTCAGTGCACACAGCCTGATGTGGGACTCGAACCCATGAACTGTGAGATCATGACCTAAGCTGAAGTAAAGAGCCAGACATCTAACTGACTGAGCCACCCTGGCGCCCCAAGTTGATTTTTAAAAAATGTTTATTTATTTTGGAGAGAGAGAGACAGCATGCAAGCAGGGGAGGGGCAGAGAGAAAGAAGGGGACAGAGGATCTGAAGTGGTCTCTTCACTGACAGCAGCTAGCCCACTGTGGGGCTCAAACTCATGACCCATGAGATCAAGTCTGACAAAGTTGGATGCTCAACTGACTGAGCCACTGGGTGCCTGAGTTGATTTTTGTTTATGGTATGAGTCCAATTTTATTATTTTTCGTTGGATATCCAGTTTTCTTAGCACCATTTGTTGAAGAGACTATCCTTTTCACATTGTGTATTCTTGGCACCCTTATCAAAGATTAACTGGCTGTATGTATGTGAATTTATGTCTGGGCTCTATTCTGTTTCATTGGTCTATATAGCTGTCTTTACTCTAGTACCATAGTGTTTTGATTACTGTAGCTTCATAATATATTTTGAAATCAGAAAATGTGATGCTTCAAGCTTTGTTCTTCTTTCTCAGGATTTATTTGGCTATTTGTGGTCTTGTGTGGTTCCATGTGAATTGTAGAATTGTTTTTTCTATTTCTATAAAAAATGTCTTATGGGTTTTGATAGGATTTGCACTGAATCTGTAGCTCACTTTGGGTGGTACAGACATTTTAACAATATTGAGTCTTCTAATCCATGAACACAGATGTCTTCCCATTTGTGTTGTTTGATTTCTTTCATTGATGTTTTGTAGTTTTCAGTATATAAATCTTTCACCTTGCTAGTTAAGTTACTTTGGTATCTTTATCCACAAAAATGTGGTCAAGACAGCCCAGAGTGAAAACTGTAAGACCAAAAAGTAGGACAAAATTATTTTGGACTTGTTTTTGTTTCTTAGATATATCTTATCAGCATTTAATATGAGGTTCTGTTCATCATAGGTGTGCTTCGTGTTCATTCTTTTCAAATGAAATTTTTACTTTACCTTATTTGAAAAGTGAGTGAAAAACTGACTGTTGGGGCCCATATACTACTTGGAAAGGAAGAGCTAACAAAAGGTTGATCTTTCACATTTCGGTCAGTAAATAACCCTTTTATTCATTTCTGCCTGCACATAATATGGATACTTGTTTGGGACTGCTATTACATATTGCAGTCACTTAATAAATTATATTGAACTAAATTACTTGACTAAATTATTTTGTGAGTTGGTAGTGAACTTAATTTACCCTTAAAGGAAAGTAATCCCATTTATAATCTGCATGGGTTGTTCCCAAAACCAAGCATAATTTCCACTGATATGTTATGAACACTAACGGGAAAAAATGATGAATGATGACCAAAAGATACAGATACTAAATGTTTCATTAAAAAAGCAGTCTTCTGGAGTAAAACTTAAAGTTCTTAAAAAATATTAAAATAAATGAATAACTATAGTTCTTAAACTGGATGAAATCTTACATTAATTTGTTATAAAAATTATCTAGTGAAACGAAGTATGGAAAGGGCATCTTGAGAATTGTGAAGATGTTGAATTATTCTGTTGTTTTAGATCAGCAGTTCCAAGACAAACTATAAAAAGAAGAAAAATCTAAAATTTTGTATGTAGAATGAAACTCATCTTTTTAAGCTCTAGGAACTCATTTGCAAATTAGTCTCATGCATGTTGTTTATGGTTGTGCATATTAAGCCTGGTCAATATGGCATAATAGTTAAGAGGTCCACCTCTGGAGCCTGACAGTTTAGTCTTAGAAATTCTTGCCTTCTCATTTATTAGCTATAGGACTTGTGAACAATTGGGAAAATTACTTAACCTCTTCCAGTCTTGGCTTTTTCACTTCTAAAATGGGGGTCATACAAAGAAAGACAGATACCATGTTTTCACTCTTACGTGGATCCTGAGAAACTTAACAGAAGACCATGGGGGAGGGGAAGGAAAAAAAAAGTTAGAGAGGGAGAGAGCCAAACCATAAGAGACTCTTAAAAACTGAGAATAAACTGAGGGTTGATGGAGGGTGGAAGGGAGGGGAGGATGGGTAATGGGCATTAAGGAGGGCACCTGTTGAGATGAGCACTGGGTGTTGTATGGAAACCAATTTGACAATAAATTTCATATAAAAAATAAATAAATTTTAAAAAATAGGGGTCATAATAGTCCTACCTCATAGGATTGTTGTCAGGATTAGATGTATTAATGCATCTAAAAATTCTACCTGTTATTATTATTGTTGTTGTTATTTCTGTTGTTATTGTTATTATTATTACTGCTACAGGAGAGAATTTTCTGACGTATTGCAAATAGCCTTCTTCTCAGTGTAATATATAGTTGGTGTTTGGAGAATGTTCTTTCCTACCTAGATCATTTCCTATGTGTTCTTCATGAAGGCATTCTAGACAGCGGTGGGCTGTGTGTGTGTGTGTGTGTGTGTGGTCAGTCCCTAAGATTATAAAATGCAGCAGACTATTATATTATGATAGGAATCTAATATTGCAGGTATTAAAACAGTAGGAACACACAGAGAATAAAACTATGAGAAGGTATTTATAACTATGTGATGTTGGTAAAACACTTTCTCTCATGTCTCGGCTTGTTCAAATTTTTTTCCATCATCTAAAACGCTGGTATTGGACTAACTTCCTAATTTCCTTTCTAAGCTTCACATCTGTAATACTCTTCCTCTTGTCTGAAGTGCTCTCCTTAAGCATCACTTGAATGATGCCGTGCATCCTTGGACACGTATAGGATGCACCGGTGTGGAGTGGATTGTCTGTTTTTAACCCACTCAGGGTTGTCAGTGGAAACCACAGTATAAGGGGTAAAAGCACCCAGAAGTTAAGTATGCAGTATTGTAAGAACATTAATATGGAGGCAGTGCTGAGTGACAAAATGACAATGAAAACAGGGGTCACCCAGACTCCCTCAGTGCTTAATGTTAATAGGCATTTACTAGCCTCTTACTGAGCTGAAGTTTCTTTAGGTACTATATTCCAGATAGAAGCTGCTGGAAATTTTTACCTTTAACTTTCACCTTCACTACTCTGTCTTCTCTCCATTTATAAAAAACTACTGTTTTAAGGGCTATTTGTTACCATTGTTGAGTGTCACCACCATCAAGGACCCACCATTTTCAAGGTACTCTTCTGGGCATTGAGTCAATATTTGCTGATGATCTAAATGCCAGGGCCTCTTGAGAACTTAAGAAGAATGTTGCCTAGGCAGGGGGAGGGAAAGAGCAGATGGATTCCTGGCCATGTAGCCGTGCAGCGAATTTTGGAGGTCTGGGCTGAAGGTCTCCAAAAAATGTACCACTTACTACCGCTTTAGCTGTCACTGTGTTGGTAGCTGCATCTCCCTCAAGCAGCCTGGAAATACCCTTTCATGTTAACACTTTGGAGGAGAGCAATAATTCTTCTCTTCTCATTCCAAGAGAATTAAGGGAATCATGGAAATGTAGGTCTGTGAGGACGTGACAAGGCAAGCCATCAACCTCACAATGAGGGCTCAGCAAGTTGCTTCATGACTTCTATTCATAGATGCCTTTTCTCTGTCAGCAGTTTTGAAGCACCCATAAAACAAAATAGGCTCATTAAATATGAAGGGGTAAGTGAAGTTGGCAGTTGTACCTATTCAAATAGGCTTTCCTATTTAGATGTTTATACTCCAGAAGAAAGAACAGTCAGAAGATGAACGCCTGCTTATCAATGACTTCTCCTGGTGTCTCTTTGGGGTGGATGTTGCTCAGGGTCCAGTTATGGGTATTTTGCTCCAGATCTACCTCTAATCTGGTCTATGAAGTTAATGTCACAGTGAAAAGGCAGGATGATCTCATCACCATCATTTCATTCACTAAGTTTGAATAGAAGGGTGAAGACTGTCTCATGTTCCTTTCTAAACAATCAAGGGCATTCCTTCATGATCCTTCCCACATGGACATGGGCTTAGTTGTGCCATCTTGCTGACAGGGACAAGCAATAGTTTTGGCCTGTGGACCAGCTTTCTCATCCATAGATTCTCTTCTTTCACAACATTTTGGCAAATTTGGCTCCCTTTCTGAACCTACAGCATCCACATTTTAATGAGCTGAGGAGGATGCCAAGATACATAAGTGATAGTTTTAACTCTCAAAATCTTACAGTCTGTAAATGAGGTAATGTGTGATGATGTTGAGTAAATCACTATGCAAATGTGAGGCAATTTGAGCTGATCCTTAAAAGATGGAAAACATTTCTATGCTCTTCGGTTGCTGGAATAGTTAGAGCAAAGGCACAGAGATATTTCCAATCAGTAGACACTATTTTTGGTCTTTATTTTATTTGGTGTGGGCAATATTTGATGCCATAGACCACTTGATTCATCTTGAAGGGTTCTCTTGGCTTCTGTGACATTACATTTTACTGGGTTTCCTCCTGCTTTTCTAATGGCTCTTTTCAATCTCCTCCCTAGTCTGTGCCTCTAGCCAGGCTGTTCTCTTAAAGGTCAGACCTGTTTATCTGCTGTTCACACCCATATCTCCAACTCTTACTTAAATACCTTATGTCCAGAATGGCCAAACTTGAACTCACCATCTTTCTCCCCAGTTCTGCATCCCTCAGTCTTTCTTATCTCAGGGAATAATGTACATTCAGTTATTCAAGTCAGAAACACGGTAGAATCTTTGATTCCTCCCTCCCTTTCACTCTCCATATGATCAGCCATCAAGTCCTTTATATTGTGGTTTACATTAATATTTCTCAAATATGTCCAGGTCTCTCCATATCCACTGCCACCTCCTTGGGTCAGCTCTCCATCATCTTTTGCTTGGATGACTGTAGTAGCATCTGCCTTTGATCTTTCATCAGCTAATTCTTTCTTTACTGTGTTGCCAGATGAGCCTTTCTAAAACACAAATATGATCATTGTGATTTTTTTTTCCTTAAATCCCTCTAATAGCTTCTATTTGCCAAAAGGATAGTGTCCAGGTTCCTAAATAAGGTTACTTGCCTTTTTTGTCTTGGTCTTGCTGATCTCTCTTGCCTCTTCTCTTGTCACCACCACTCAAGCTCCCTGAACTTCAGTCATTTTGAAGTGCACTTGCAGTTCACTCATTCACCAGGTGAATTTTCTTATCTCCAGGACCTTGTGCTTACTGTTTCCTACCTAGTACAGGTTTCTCCCTTGCTCTTTCTGTGGCTTCACCTGGGAAATCACTGTTCATACTGATTCTAATGGCCTGTTTACTTGCCTCTCTCTCTCTGTCTTTGAGACAGAAAGGGAGAGAGAAAGTGAGAGGGTGCAGATGAGTGAGGGTCAGAGAGAGAGAGAGAGGGAATCCCAGGAGGGGTAGAGGGAGGGAGAGAGACAGAGGAGAGAAAGAGAGAGAGTAGCAGGGCTCACCGAAGCAGGGCTCATGTTTTACCTGAAGCGGGGCTTGTGCTCACCTGAATTGGGACATGAGCTCACCCGAAGCCAGGCTCCAGCTCACCCATGAGATAGTGACCTGAGCCGAAGTCAGAAGCTTAATGACTGAGCCACCCAGGAGCCCTTGCCTATATATAGGCTCTTAAGGTCAGTCAATACCTCTTATAGAGTCTGAAACACTTTAAATAGTCAGTAGACATTATTTTTTGAATGAATAAGTGGCAATATAGGAAGTATCTTTAAGGAGTGGCACATCACTCAGTTTGACTGGAATGTAGGATATACAAAGGACAGGAGTGAAAGATGTAAAAGAAAGATGGCTGGGTGTCTTAGGTTGGGTTCCTTGAACACAAAATCTGAAATAAAGATTCCAGTGCAGGAAGTTTATTGGGGAATGCTTGTAGGGTCAAACCTTGTGGGGAAGTTAGGAAACCAGGATAGGGCAGAGGGAGAAGTTGAAGTTAATGAAGTTGCAGCAGGGCCCTCAGCTATTCCCACATGACACATAGAAGTTGGGATAACTGTACAAAGTTGTCTTGAATTGAGACAAGGGGGTTGGCCCTTTATATTCCCACAGTAATCTGTCATTAAATATGGTCTGCCTCTGGGGAGAAAGCAAACCTTGGGACAAACAGCTCCTTTTGGTCAATGGCAATTTCCAGGGAAGAATTCAACTATGACCTGTCAGAAGCCAACACTGCTGTGATACTGAAGGGGGATATAGGTGGCATGCCACATCATCTATGACACTATGCCTAGTTTATGCCAGACTGAGGAGTTTATACTTTATTTGGTAGGCCTGGAGATACCACTGAAAGTATTTACACAGAGTAGTAATGTGATTCAGAGCTGCACGTAGGAAGGTTAACCTGGCTAGGTATTTAGATTGGATTGGAGGTAGAGAAACTGGGACAGAGAAGACAGTGGGAACCTTTTGAAATAGTCCAGGTGAGGAAATAAAGGTCTGAGCAAGAGTGTTGGCACTGAAAATGGGAAAGGCAAGTGGTTTGTTATGAGAGATATGGCAATGCTAGAATTCACAGGCCCTAGTGACTGGATCGATGTTGGAAGTATGGAAGAAGAAGGATACTCAAAGGTGATTCTGAAGTTTTGAGCTTGGCTGAAATGTAAGAGCAATGGTACTGGTAATATTACTTAAAATATAGGCTTGGCAGTAGATTTGTTGAATTTGCAGGATGGCAGCTACTCAAGTAGAAATGGCCTACAGGTGACTGGAAACTTTTTTCAGAAGGCAAAATACACATAAATGAAAAGTTATATAATGACAGGAGCGGTTATGAAGCAGCATAAGTATTAAATGGATTTATAAATAGTTAATGCTAAGGGAGGTCAGAAAAGAGAGAAATCACTGTGGCCAAGAAGTCATCATAGAGGAGGTGGCATTTGAGTAGGGTCTAGATGCAGATGTGGGACCTAAGAGAGAGGGAGGGAGGAATGATAGCATTCTAGGTGGTTTGAGCAGAGGCAGAGAGGTAGGAATATATACCACATGTTCAGGGTACATGAGAAGGTCACTTTGACTAGAAGAAAGGATTCATTGAAGGAAATACTGGTTTAAAAATTATACAATTGATTGTGGAGGGGCTTGAGTTACAGGCTGAATGACAGGGAGTTTAGAGGAATTCAGATTTCTTGTAAAACTTTGTTTCTGAAGTTTGGTACTATCTATTGCTGAATGTGGGTCTCCATAAACGACAGAACTCGAACTTTCCACTTGAGAGATACTTTCCGTGTTTTTTTACACCTAAGTGGCTCTGATGTAGAAGACTACTGGTCATGGGCATTCTTTTTCAAAGAGACTATGTGAGGACACATTAAAGGCAAGTCCAGCCTGCATGTATTTCTGCGGCTTTTATATTCACAGTCTTTGCTTAGATTTAATGAAGTGCAAAGAATCTGCAGCCTAATTGGTCAGCTGGTGTACTGGCTCACCCTGAAAAGTAAATATTGTGTATCTGCAAGTGGAAAGTCAGTTTGTGTAATCTAGCTGCCTAGTCACGCCTGCCCCAAACGCTGTTGAAAACTTTGACCAAGGGCTATAAAACAATCTGTCAAGAGCAAAGAGCTGGGGCCCAAGTTTGCTTCCACACAAAATAGCTGGTTCCTGAAGCTATTGGGAAGACAATAGGGCATGCATTTGACTTGCTGGGATCCCATGTTTGTTACAGAAGCATCTGGCAGAGCTAAATAGCTTTGTTTTACATCATTTTTCATTTCTTGTTTTTTATTTATCCTCTACTTCGATTTATTTGACATTGCAACTTGCCCCACCCTCTTCTAAGTACACTCATAGAATAAAAAGGGTATCTTGATATGAGTGCTGTAACTTCAAAATGGAATCTTCAGATTGACACTTGGACCATTAAAAAATAAAGCAAAACAGAAATTTCTTTGGTGTCTTTGAGCAAATGTTTAAAAATTTCACCCTCTTCGAAGGTGATCATGGACTGTTCTGAGACTTCCCCACTGCCATTTTGTGACATTCACAGAATCACTTATTTCCTATTTTCTTTGCATAATTTCATCACATAGTGTTTGAAATATCTCTTGGGAAAAGGATGAGAATTACTGTTGAAGGCACTAACTTTTTTTTTTTTTTTTGAATGATATTTGCTGAAGCCACATGGTCACTTTTAGAATGGCCTGCTAGATTTAGAACTGGTAATAGAGAGTATGCAACTGGTGTGTGAACAGTTACTTGTTAAGGTAAAGTAGCCCAGACATGTCTGTAGCTTTTTGCTCTGCTAATTGTATGAATTTTCACTCAACAGAAGAAAGCATGTCAAATCTTGAGCAATTAAAAAAAAAAGCACCTGAGCATGATATTAGGTTGCAACTGATATTCGACAGGTCTACATTTATCTCTAAGAAGCAAAAAAGCAGTATTTACATTTTTAATCCATCGTTCAACTTTGCACAATTGATTTTATTCTTTAGTCCACAGAAATGTTTATTGCACTGTAAAGATTTTTATACTTATATATTTAACAGTGTCCTTTAGACATTTGGTCTACAAGGGGTATGGTTCAGTGATCCAAGAAGAATCACATAAGAGTTGTGTGTCATGTTTTCAATTTTAACTGGAAAGCTTATTTGCTTAATGCCTTACTTATTCCATTTAGATCCTTACTGAATCCAGGCTAATTTTCATGGCTGCCTTAGACATCCCTAGTAGGAACTCTTCATTTATTTCCTATTTACTTTGGCTAGAGATGTAAAAGAGTCATCTTGAGACCCCATAGTGTGATCTTAAGGGTGCTGAACAGACTTCCTTATTTCCCAAATTAACACTCGTAAATAGTATTTTTTAAATTGAGGTATAGTTGACATATAGCATTATATTAGTTTCAGGTGTATAGCATAATGATTTGATGTTTGTATTTATTACAAAATGATCACAAGAAGTCTAGTTAACATCCATCACCATATGTAGTTACAATTTTTTTTCTTGTGGTGAGAACATTTAGAATCTATTCTCTTAGAAACTTTCAAATATGCAATAATTTTTTATTAGTAATACTCCTTTAACAGTCACCAAAGATCTTGATGCAATTTAATTATCTGTGGTATCTATTAGCCTCATCTCTAGTAGACAGGGTTTTTTTTGTTTGTTTACTGACAGTTTTTTTTTAAAGGAAGCACAGAAAATACCAATGGCTACACAGAATTAGCCACTGATCAATAATGAGGTGGTTAGGACTACAGGCTTTGGAGTCAAACTGACCTGGGTTATAGATCTTCCTTTACCACTTTCTTCTTGTGTGACCTCTATTTCTTATTTCTCTGAGGCTTAGTCTCTTCCTTTTTCAAATGAGATGGAAATGCCCATGTCATAAAATGAGGTAATATTTGTAAAGCGTATCAAATGTCTAGCACAGCATGAAGCCACAGTGTATGACATGTAGTAGATACTTACTTAGTAAATGTTAGCTCTCATTATTACTATTCAAATAATCTAGGCATTAAAAAAATGCCTTCCTTGGAAAAGGCTAACACAGATTTGCTGACACTAAGCTATAACTTTAAGATTTAAAAAAAATTTTTTTTAATGTTTATTTATTTTGAAGAGACAGAGAGAGACAGTATGAGTGGGGGAGGGGCAGAGAGAGAGGGAGACATAGAACATGAAGCAAGCTCCAGGGTCTGAACTGTCAGCACAGAGCCCGATGCAGGGCTTGAACTCATGAGCTGTGAGATCATGAGCTGAGCTGAAGTCAGCCACTTAACCAACTGAGCCACCCAGGCACCCCTATAACTTTAAGATTTTTAAAGGCATACTTAGATTTTCAACTGAGGTACTAGCCTACATCTCATTTTAAGAATTAATATGAACTGCCCAACACCTGAATCCTTGCTCCTGAACTTCACTTAAAATATTTGAATCCAAACTGTTCCTGCAGTTTTTGCCTCTTGCATCTACTTGATACCTGGCACCTGTAGCCTCTGCTGTTGTGATAGGCACAGTCTGGACTTTCCCCCTGGCTCTCCATTACCACAAAGTTTGACTTTGTTATACCACCTCCTCTATCCAGGCCTGAATCTCTAGACTGGGTTCTGTTTTTTGGCTTTGCCCTACTAGGTCAACATTGATGGGCCCGTCCCCTGGGCTGCATATAGGACACTAATATGTTGAAGTCCTTAGTTAATGGGACTGGTGGACTCTATACCAAAACACTATTGAACAAGCACTCATATGGAAGATTCTGGTAACCCACTCCAGATTTTGTATTCAGCCTGTAGCTTTAGTTTAATGCCTGGCTGTGATTTTCTATCCTATTTCCAAGTCTCCTAGGGCTTCCTTGCGTTTGCTTTGAATTAAAAAACAACAAGTTCTTAACCTGACATGAAGCTCCTTGTAAAAAAGAGAATAAATTGCAGATATAGGAATGTATAGAGAGGAGAATACAGTGTTCTTTCAATCCTATCCCAGAAGTAACTATAGTGAACATTTGATATACTTTTTTCTCCTTTATGGTATGTTTTACGTAACTGAGACGGTACCTCTTGCATTTTTCACTTAACACTTATATCATAAACGCCCCCCATTCCATAAAAATCTTTTAAACATTTTAATCACTGAATAATATTCTACTATATAGATGTGCCATAGTTTTAACTTAGCCATTCCCCCATTATTATGTATTTAAACTCTTTCATTTGTTTGGTTATTAGAAATAATACTAAACTAATCACATTTGCATAAGCATTTCCTTACCAATTTAAAACCCAGTTGTAATACCTTTTTCTTAAAGGGTAAAATAATAGCATTGTTTCTTTCTGCCATCTTTGGACAAAATGTAAATAACTAGGCTGAGACAATTATAGTCACTTAAATATCTATTGGATGAATAAATAAATAGGTATTGAAAAGGTGATTTGCCCTCATTAAAAATAAATACATGGAAGTGTGGAACTAAGGAAGAGTTCTACTTACCCTAGAACATAAGAAGTATGTTAAAGAAAAGAGATAGAGAATTTTGAGGGGAGAAAAGAGTGCGGGAAGTTAAGGGAGACATTCCTGCAGCAATGCCTACCAAGGACCTAAAGAGCAATGTGGAAGGAAAGCAAGAAGGAATGCTTCACTACATTAAGTGAAAAGCAAACAATATTCATATGAGCAACCTAAGATATACCACTCTGCTAGGAAAACCCAAGACAAAATAATTATTGGACACAACAGTTCAAAGCACATTGCACCTGTCAAAATGTCCATCTTGAATAGAAATGAACCATTCCAAGAGAGAAAAGGGAACTTTAGCAAAGTCATTCAGGAACAACAGCTGACTTTGTCTTGTTCCTTTGGCCAACTCCTCCATCTGAAAGCCATTTAGCTCCATGCTAAAAATTGCCTGCAAGGACAATAGTAAGGTCTCTTTCATTGTCAGGGACAGTTAACACTTTGAAGATGACACTCAAGGGGCACCTGGGTGGTTCAGTCGATTAAGCGTCCGACTTCATCTCAGGTCATGATCTCACGGTTTGTGAGTTTGAGCCCTGCGTTGGGCCCTGTGCTGACAGCTCAGAACCTGGAGCCTGCTTCAGATTCTGTGTCTCCTTCTCTCTCTGCCCGTCTCCTGCTCGCGCTCTGTCTCTTCCTCTCTCAAAAGTAAATAATAAGCGTTAATCAAAAATTTGAAGATGACACTCAAAAGAGGTTAAAATGGGTCAGCAAGCAATTGTTGGGCTTATGCAAGGGCATGTGAAATGAATGGTAAAGCCACGCACAAAAATTCTTGATCTTGGGGCGCCTGGGTGGCTCAGTGGGTTAAGCATCTGACTTTGGCTCAGGTCATGCTCTCAGGGCTTGTAGGTTCGAGCTCCACGTCAGGCTCTGTGCAACATCTCAGAGCCTGGAGCTTGCTTCAGATTCTGTGTCTGCATGTCTCTGCTCCTCCCCAACTCATGCTCTGTCTCTCTCTCAAAAATAAATGAATATTAAAAAAATTTTTTTAAAGTCTTCTAAATGAATATTAAAAAAATTAAAAAAAAAATCTTCAACTCAAAGAATTCAATTTTAACCTAGAGGAGGTGTGGGAAGGAAGGAACTAACATGCAATACTGATTTCATTCCAAAGAAAATTTAAGGGGAGGGGATCTACACCAAGAGAAATAGTTAATAGATGGTTTGGGGATAATATTTGCCATTCCAAACATCTACCTACACTGTGTATTAGAAAGATAAGTGTAATTTTGGGCAAAATGAGAAAAATGTGACTTAAAAATGATGTAAAATATGCAAGTGGTGCTAATTCCATGCAGGCTATTATGGTTTTAAGAATTATACTTTCTGGGGGCGCCTGGGTGGCGCAGTCGGTTAAGCGTCCGACTTCAGCCAGGTCACGATCTCGCGGTCCGTGAGTTCGAGCCCCGCGTCAGGCTCCGGGCTGATGGCTCGGAGCCTGGAGCCTGTTTCCGATTCTGTGTCTCCCTCTCTCTCTGCCCCTCCCCCGTTCATGCTCTGTCTCTCTCTGTCCCAAAAATAAATAAAAAACGTTGAAAAAAAAAAAAAAAAAAAAAGAATGATACTTTCTGGATGCACTTTAGGAAGTATGTGTAGCATTTAGTAAGATGATAGGTAAATGGCTTGGGGGTGGGCATAGGTACACAGTGGTTATAACTTTTGTACAATTCCTTAGATATCCTTAAAAGGAAAACCTAGAAGCCCATCTGAAAAGAGCTGATCTAGAGAGAAGTAGCATGGCAAATTTGAGTCAGCATGATTGGGTGTATGGCCTGGCTCTGCCTTGTACAGGTCACGTGACTTTGGACAAGTAACCTAACCTGGCAATCCTGTTTCGACTTGTGTGGGAGGGGATACCAACAACAGGCCACAGAGATACTGGGAGGATAAACTGAGAGACTGCATCCAGGAAGACATATGCTTACACAAAAACCTGTACACAAATGTTTATAGCAGCATTATTCATAATAACGAAAAAGTGGAAACAATGTCAAAGTCCATCAAATGAAGAATGGCTAAACAAAATGTGGTGTAGCCATGTCATAGAAAATTATTTGTCCGTAAAAAGGAATGGAAAACTGACACATGCTGCAACATGGATGAATCTTGAAAAATTATGTTCAGTGGAAGCCAATTACAAAAGATTGCATATTATATAATTCCATTCATATTAAATACCTAGAATAGGGAAATTTACAGAGATAAAAAGTAGATTAGTGATCATTTATTGCTGGGGAACTGAGGGTAGAGGGGAGGACAGGCAGCTGATAGCTAAAGGATAGAAGGTTTCTATTTGAGGAGATGAAAATGTAAAATTGGCTGTGATGATGTGCCACCATCATCTGTGAATATGTTACAAGCCAGTGAATTGTTCACTTTAGACAGATGAGTTGTATGATATGTGAATTATATCTCAATAAAGCTGTTAAAAATAAAAAAATAAGAAACAAAAAAGGGAGAAGGGGTACAGAAGAAAGTAAGTAAAGCTCTAAGTGAAGCTAAAAAACTGAGAGTTAGAAAATTGTTCTCTGTTCCAGTGGAATGCTCCCATTTCTAGGATAAAGAATATACTTATTTTCTGGTTTCCCCATTGAGGCAGAAACTGCTAGCTAGTGACCAAACCCATTTTCTTTTCTTCCTGGACATGCAGCTAGACTCTATTTCCCAGCCTTCCAAGGGAATATGAACATGGCAATGTAAGCCACTTCCAGGCCTGCCCCTTAAAAAGCTTTCACTTTCTATCTGCCATTGACCCAACTCTTTTTAAAAGTTTATTTATTTATTTTGAGAGAGGGAGAGAGAGAGAGAGAGAGAGAGAGAGAGAGAGAGAGAGAGAAGGAAGGAGCAGAGAGAGAGGCACAGAGCTTGATGCAAGGCTCAATCCCATGAACTGTGAGATCATGACCTGAGCAGTAATCAAGAGTAGGATGCTTAACTGACTGAGCCACCCAGGCACCTGATACAATTCTTGATGTGGATAAGCACAGTGATTTTGGAAGTCATTTGAAGATGGTAGAGCCCCAAAATGAAAGAAGTTTAGATTTCTGAATCTCTGCTTAGAAACCATTGCCTGCTTGTCAGGTTATGGGAGCCAGAAACCTAGCTTGGCTCATTCCTGACATGTCCTTCTCTCTCACTCTCCACATCCAAGCCATCATTGAATTCTTTATTTTGTCTCCTGTGTATATTGAATTTGTTCACTTCTCTTCATGCTTTCCACCAACACTTTGTCCAAGTTAACATATCTTTTCATGGGCTGCTGGCATAACTTTATAACTTGTATACATTTTGGCCCTCTTCCAAAACTTGTTTTTCCTTTATCTACTCTGGTGCCAGGTGCTGTAAGACACATTGTACTGTGATAGGCCCATTGGCCTTGAAACTTTGTACATGCTGCTAACACAGAGGGCAGTAGAAATATTTCTAGAAACTATTTCTACACCCTCTAGGAACTGGACTGTATATATAGAAGTGACTGTGAATTGTATAGATATATCCCACTAAACTCAAACTAAATGTATTCTGCTGACTTCCCCAGGCTGGATTCTCAATGCTTGTGACCACTCCAGAGCCATCCAACATGAGGAGAGATGTGATGTGACAAAGGAGGAGGGGCAGGCTGGGGGCAGGGGGCTAAGCTGAAAGAGCAGTCTCAATTCAGCTAAAATGTGTTACTTTTGCAAAGTTTAAAAAAAATATGACCATGTCAACACATTGCTAGAGTCTCTTAAGGGCCTTGGAAGAGACTGGTGCAAGGGAAGGGCCTTGAAGATTTAGCTTCATTAGCTTCCCTGAAGATTCACCTTTGAAGGACAACTAATTTTATACAATGGTCTGTAGTTGGACTTGTGATATGCTCTGGAATCACTGAGGCTCATGGTGTTAACTATATGATACCACTTTATATAACATCTTGTGTGTCTTTGCATCTAATTTGGAACCATGTGTCTTGGACATGGTTGGTGCCTAATTTGTTAAGTGATACTTAGAGGAGAAGAAAACTAGAGTAGAAGAAGAGAAAGAGGAAGAAAGAAAAAAAAAAAGATGGAGAACCAACAGGAAAAGTCCAGGAAGAGGTTCATGTGATTTGAAGCCATCAGGCCAGTTACATGTGCTTCAGATGTCAGACTCATCACACAGTGTGCTGACCTCAGTCAGCAGATTTTCATGCCTCCCCCAATTCCCTTCAGCCACATGGGTTTACTGGGGGCTGCAGTAGAAATTTCTAGCTCACTGCCAGCATCCAACATCAAGCCTCTGTGTCTCTTCTTGTCTGCCTGTGCTTTCCTCCAGTGCTAGGGAGCTCCCTCTCCTGCAGGTAGTTTTAAGTTATAAGTGGGTGTGGTGTTAGTGCCCCTGGGGGCAGCCCTCACAAGAGGTTGGAAGTTGGTAGATAAATGTCCCAGCCTAGGAAGCTCCTGGTGGGATGATTTTGGGGTGAGTTCCACAGAATTTCTCAGAGGATCCTAAAGGAAATGTGTACCAGTTTCTCACAGAAGTGATCTACTCATTATCTCACTCATTTATTGGCATCTCTCATTTTCTGGACTCATTTTCCCTACTTCCTTGCCTGTTGTTTCTGAGTTAACCTCTCAAACTACCCACACCCAATTCTTGTGTGAGGGTAACACAAACCAAGATACCTGGCTTAAGTCACACGCAAGTAATTTACCACTTAAAGAAATGGAATCTAAATATTAAAATACAAAAACATGGAATACAGTTTTTAAAGGAAATAAATAATTTGGAGATACCAAAAAACTCAACAAAATTATTTGTGTTATATGCATCTGTTTAAAAATAATGCTGAGATTCTGCAGAAATTTGGTTTCTATGGGGAGATAAAAAAAAGAACTTAATTCTTACATTCAGGTCTTTAAAATTCTCTTGAGTTTGTATTCCAACTCTGGCTTATTAAAGAAAGGGGTCTGTGCTCCGTTAACATATACACGTACTTACAATATAAACAGCTTAACTAGACATCTGTGTTGACTACATATGAGAGGCAGTTAACTTTTTGCCTTGTTTCTGTTCAACGATCTTGATATTTTAGTCTGCTGGCCAGATGAAACAAGATCGGTTTTTTGGTACCAGATGTGTCACAGTTTGGGTTTGTATTTTGCAGGTGCTCCCCCCAGCTGGGAGTATGGAAACGTGCCATCCTTCTGAGATGATCCGGGATAGAAATATAAGTCTGTTAAAAATAATTCGACATATTAATGGAAGGTTTTGTCCCTTGTGGACTTCTTATGCATACCATATGAGCAGGCCAGCAGCTGTTCTATATTTTAAAAGAAGAGTTAGAAGTTAGAAGCATACATGTCTATTCAAAACATAAGCAACTCCTTGGAGTCATGGAAACAGGATTCAACAATAAACTTGTATTTGTGAGGCTTCCCCAAAAATAATAATCCCACTGGGCTGTGTTCAGGTGGTCGTTCTGAATGATCTTTCTATTTCCATCATTTGGATTCACCAAAACATCTCCCTTGTAGAGGCAAAGTGATAGAGACGATTATATTTATTAGACATGGGGATTGGTTTCCAGTTGATTTCTACCCTTCAATATTTACATTATTAAATTACAATAAAAAAGCCCTACTTGTTTTTGCCATTTTTGTTTAAACATATTGTGAAAGAACTAAAAGCCCCACTGAGGACTGAGTTGTTAATGAGTCATCTTATCTTATTCCAGGTGATGATGTTCATTGTTTCTTCCTTTAAAAATCACCTAATGAATATTACCTGGTGTCAAGGAATGGCAGTAATCTTTACATTAGCTCCTTATCTTACACGAATCCTATGAAAGGACTCTTACAGAGTCTTTTTGGCTCAGCTTCTGAGCCAGGAGAGCGTCAGCCTCATTCCCTCCTCACCACTGTTGCTCTCAAAGCTCTTCCATGCAGAGAACTACATCTGGATCTTTAGTAATGGACTTTATCTTTTGGGAATTGCTGTCCTTTCCAGTATAGTAATGTCTACATGACTGGTTCTTGATTTTGAGTTTCTAGAGTTTAGGAATATTTTGTGTAACACAATTACTTCTGCCTCTCTGGAGCTTTTAAAGAGAACAAGTCAGCTAAAGTTTAAGAGAGTAAATCAGAATCAGGTTGGTATCTGTGTTATTTCAACACAATTGCACATAACAGCAGTGGTGACAACTGGTCATGACAATCAGCAAAGCTGGTCCATGATTTGGGGTGGATGCTTTGCAGGAAGGAGAGCGATTGCTTGTTGGTGTTGGAATTTGGAGTTTGGCCAATGAAAAGAGCTCTAATCTAAGTCAGAAGACCTGCATTCTAGGCACAGCAGTGTTGCTCAACAAACTGTGACCTTGAGCAAGTCTTAAAAATGAGATGATTTGACTAGGTGGCATCTAAATTTAGATTCCTATTATTATTGTTAAAAAGAAGTGCATGTAATAAGAGATTTTATGTTTGGAGAGGGTGGAGATTGCAAGTTGTCAATGAGATTAGTCAAGAGGGAAATTTGGCACCTGAAGGGAATGTACTCTGTTTTGAGGCAATCTTAACAACCAAGAGGCCTTTCGTAATCACTGTCAGAATGTAACTGTCCATTCGAAGAGCATGGAAGTCTCTGAGCCCAGGTATAGTAACAGAATGGTGAAGTGATGGAAACAACTAGTTGTGACCTCATTCCTGAGACTTACTAAGAATATACTTATTACCCTGGAAGCATGTTTGGAAGTGTTGGAACCCATGGCTGGATGTTTTCACTGATGAAACAAGGCAAAATGACTTTTAATTTAACATGAGTTTTTATATTTCAGTATAGGTGAAAAGGAGCAAAAACATGCATAATTTAACAGCTTGAATAGTAAAAAAAGAATTACTTTGAATTGTAATTTAAAAATTTGTAGCTAATTTGGTTCTTTACCTCCATAACAAACCCACATTGTGAAGACCTGTTGTGGGAGGAAACTATTAGTTTTCTCTCCCACCAAGGTCCAGTGCTTCCCAGTAGCCATTGCATACAAGGAATGTTCAGATGCTTTGAAAAATTTGGCAAATTGAGCCACTTTATCTCTCAATGCAGCCAGGGGTAAGGGTTAGTTATAGTTGTTAAAACTGAAGGGGCACCTGGGTGGCTCAATTGGTTAAGTGTCCGACTTAGGCTCAAGTAATGATCTCATGGTTCGTGGGTTTGAGACCCGTGTTGGGCTCCATGCTGACAGCTCAGAGCCTAGAGCCTGCTTTGATGCTGTCTCCCTCTCTCTCTCTGCAACTTCCCTGCTCATTCGGTCTGTCTCTCTCTCTCTTTCAAAATAAATAAACATTTTTAAAAAGTGAAAAACAGCTCTTGTTTCGATATCTCAGTTTTATGGGTAAAGAAAAACCCAGGGCCCCAAAAGTGAAGTCTCACAAGTAGTTAATGTTAGAACGGAGTCTAGAAGCCTGGTTCTTCTCTACTACATCACACTCTTAAATGTTGCAAGGGGTTACCATAGAAGTTGCTCAATAAATGTTTGCTGCTGAATAATAATGACTCTGAAGATGAATTTTTCTTGTAATTCCCATCTAGGGGAGCTGGTTTAAATCAGTGATTCTCACAGAGGAAGGGGGGAGGGAGTCATGTGTAGTTTGAAAACAAAGCAGGTCTTTGTCTTACTGCTTTGGTTTGTTTTTAGTGAAGATGTTTATTTTGAATTTCAAATTATATTAAAAAGAGAACATGAGATTTTTATGTTGCTTTGAATGGTTGTACCTGTAAGGGAGCTCATGTGTTAGCTTTCCAAAGTTCTTTCCAGGATTTTGCTTCTGTGAATTGAAAAAAAAATTTTTTTTCACTGGCTATTTTTTTTTTTTTAGTTAAAAATGAAACTAAGAATGGGTGATTTAGGCTGTGAAATGAGTGGATGAGTCACCTAGAAATCAGTTTCCTTTTGATAGGTAACATAAAAAGGAATTGCTGGTGGAAACAACCTATCAGCTGATGTCTATCAACTGATGAATATGAGACAGGGAAAATGAAGGATTCCAGAAAAATTTGTTTTTTGCTCCTTTTTCAACTTTTATTCTTGCTGCAACCTGCACCCCCCACTTTACATGTGCCACAGGATGTAGTGTATGTCCTCCTTGTAAGGAACAAGGAGTTAAGGATTTCTTTAGAATAGATAACATCTAAAGAAGGACCAAGTGAGAATGACAGGAGGAAGGCATCATATGTATGTTCTAGACCAACGGAGCTTGACTTCTTGACACTAAGACCCCCTGCTTCCAAGGAATGACACCTGGGCCCTTGTCTTTATTCTAACCAGTCCCTGGATGCCTGAGAGGACACGTACACCAGACTGCAATCCTCAGTAAAAATCCCCAGACCCCAAGCAAAGACCAGATGCTCTCCTTTCTTTTCTGGATTTCCCAGACACTCCATCTGTATCTGCTCTCTCTATATCTTCAATTAACTCTGCTCTCACTTCTTGCTGGCTCATGTTTGATTTCCATCCCGTGCAAAGCCAAGGACCCTCTTGGCTGGCCCTGCAGGAGCCCCTCTGGGTCCTTGGACCTGGCCTGCCAACATCAAATGGATCAAGTGTGGTAATACATGGAATATTATTCGGTCATAAAAGGGATGAAATATGGAAGTACATGCTACAAAGTGGCTGAACTTTGAAACACTATGATAAGTGAAAGAAGCCAGACACAAAAGGGCACCTGTTGTATAATTCTATTTGTATGAAATGTTCAGAATAGCAAATCCACGGACAGAAAGTAGACTAGTGGTAACTCCTATCAGTGCTTGTGGGTTGGGGAATGAGGAGTGACTGCTAATGGATATGGGGTTTATAATAGGTATGAAACTAGATAGTGTTGATATTTGCATGACATTGTAATGTACGAGATGGCACTTAGTTGTACACTTTAAAATGGTGAATTGGATGTGTATTTTACAATTAAAAAAAAGGAATTCTGTGACTCTTCACTATATCAACCCTTTTCATGTGTTTATGATTTGTGAATAGGGCTAGGCTTTGGGATGAAAGGGCAGCCATCCTGCCTGCAGTTAATGGTTTCTATATGTCCCAAATACACACGTATATACACTATTATTTTATTATTATTATAAAAACATATATAAATTATTACATATTATAATATAATGTTTTATAAATTAATTATGTAATACAGAAATAATTTATATATTTATGTATAATCTATAAAATATATTATTCTATAATATATGTTCTATAATATATAACATATAATTATATAATAATATATATAATTATAGAAGATATATGTCTGTTTAGAGGTGGGGGTGGAGAGTCAGGGCTTATGTATAAATATTTCAGAGAAATTCCTGTTTCTTCTATAATCCTCTGTGGAGTCATAGATAAGACCTTGCCTCCTTATTTAAGCACAAAAATCTGTTGGAAGAAGATCTTAAACTTTCTTTTTAAACTCTCACCATTCCCATCACTGACTTGAGAACTGTGACTGCATGTAGAAAAATCAATAGACTGATTAAAACAGAAAAGTTTAAATCAAGTCTTAACTTATCTGGACTGAAAGTAATCATGCAGATGGAGTGAGCAACACACTCAACCATCCTGCTGTGTTGTGGCTGGCTGTTTATTCTGCTTCCTCATATGGCTCTTGGTTAGACCTATTCTCTCATCACTGTTTCTGTGCCCCTTTAACAAAAGCCCATCCTCTGCTCACACAGGAAGTTTGTTTTGTTTCTTGATTTCTTGGTGAACTTTCCTTTTGACAATTACTGCACATTTAGTCAACTCTTTGAGAAACACTTGTTTCAGTGTCGAGGTTACCTGGGGGTCAGAAGTTATTCATATGTGCTTTCAAACGGGATGTAAGAGAAAATTGGCTGCACACCTTTTTGGGGCATGATTTTAGCAGTCTTTTTGTTCCCTTATCTCCTAGATTATCTCTTAAAAAAATCAAATGGTTGTTCTTGCTCTGGCAGCTATAACTAATTTTTTCCCAGACAAAATTATATTGGCTGTTACTGGTTACCTTTAAAAAACTTCCAAAGATAGAGTGATCCTCTAAAAGAATATTTATTTTTATTTAAAAAATATAATACATCAAAGAGAAGCAGTTACACTTTAAACAAGACATAAAACCTTTTCATTGAATTCAGAAGGAGGATAATTTGCTTTAGTTCACTGTCACTCTGGATGCCAAGAAGAAGAACAATTTCCATTTTATTCCTCTGTGAGCATCAGAAATAAAGATGAGAAATTTTAGTTATAAGTGAAGTCTTAGAATTTTAATTTTACTCAGAAACTAAAACTTCCTCAGTACAATACCTTTTCTTCATTTTGTTCCACATCCTGTGGAAGTCCTGAAATCAGGGATGTTCTTACATTTACCGAGTGTTAAGGATTGAATGTTTGTGTCCTCCCCAAATTTATATGTTGAAATCCAAATCCACTTCCAATGTGATAGTATTAGGAACTGAGGCCTTTGAGAGATAATTAGGTCATGACGGTGGAGCCCTCATGAATGAGATTAGTGCTCTTATAAAAGGGACCCCAAAAGAGCTCACTCCTGTCTTTATACCATGGGAGGATATGAGTTTACAACCCTGAGGAGAGCTCTCACCAGAACGTGATCATGCTGGCACTTTGATCTTAGACTTCCAGGCTCTAGGTTGTGAGAAATAAATTTGTGTTATTTATAAGCCACCCAGTCTATAGTATTTTATTATGGCAGCTTGAACTGATGAACACACTGAATTTGCTTCTTCAGGTCAACTCCACTATGGTTTAAAAATAATTTATTTTCTCATGTACTCTCTGCAGATTTCTTCACATAATAATTGTTCTATGGCTACCTTATTCATTTTGGAAGTTTTGCTTACTTTTTTGTTTACATTCATAATAAAAAATTCCTGACAAAATTTAAAATATTCAACAGAAACCAGCATATTATACAATAATTATTTATTACTAAGTAATAAACAACTGTGTTTACACTGATAATGAAAATAAAAAAAACCAACACAAATATGGCAGATCCTCATTTTCTAAAGAAATATATCTTTATTGACTTTTTCCATTTTGTTACAAAGCAGTTAAAAAATTCATCCTTGAACTTGCATGCTGTTCAATGTTATGAGGCTGCCTCCTTATGAGACTGTCAGTGGGGCTGTAGTAAGTTTCCTTAAGCACCACAGAAGATAATCATTGCTTTGTCCCACTTTTACAGAAAAGAATCCAAGTTTCATTGGATAGAGTATGCTTAGCTCTCTTGAAGAAGACCAGTTTAGTGGATTAATGTATAATTTACATACAGTAATAAAGACAAACTTTGAATCTTTACAGATTAAATGCCCACTTTATACCATGGTGTAATTGTTTGAATTATTGGTGAGTGTACAGCATATAGATGTAGATGTACTAGATACGTCTATAAATAAAATAGTGCTTTGTTGTAACAATATTCTTTGGCGATTTAAATGCCTATAGTGGACTCTTAAAAGACTAAAAAGAAAATGGCCCCACTATTATTGTCAATCTTAACACTGAGCTTGTGCGGAAGGTTCCTATACTGTTGACTGTTAGCATCTCCAGGTCCACGATATATTCTCTTGGTCCTGATAACGACTTCACCAGCACAAGCATTGCACTTACAGGACTTGTTTGCTAAAATAAAAGAAAAAAGAGGGAGGGAGAGGAGAATTTTTCTTGAATTGCAATTTCTATTATTTGTGAGTATACCTAGTCCTATAAGAATTAGGGGAAGAATTTTGAGGGTAGAATAAAAGTCACTACTTAACTCCGTCTTGGTTTCAATCTTTCTCGTTTCTTTTTCCCTTGTCCACACAATAGTCATTACTTCCAAGTTACAGGGACCTGCTTTTCTGATAGTTTTGTGTTTTCTATACATCCCTCAGTATTATTTTTTCTCTTCACTTTTATTGATAGTACCAGTCTTTATAGAGACTGTAGTTCAGGTGAGAATGTGATAATGTTTGAACTGTTAAACAAAATTATCATCTTTCACTTCTTAGCATTATGTATTTGTTTACATTCTAGTAGGTGAAGAGACATGTAAATAGTTAATTTCAATAGAATATAGCAAATGCTAAGATATATGAGGTTATGTAGGGTATGTATGAAGATACACTAGGTGAAAAATACAGGGGAAAAGAGGAGGGACCCTAAAGCATTGAGGAAAGGCTTTTTAATGTGTGAGGATAGTCACCAAAGATAACTGGAAGTTTTGTTAAGAAGTGTGTTCAGGAGAACTGAATGCAGTTTCATTCTGATGAAGAATGTGATGAGTGCTGGAGAGTAGAAGGAGATGAGTTTGGAGGGGTAGGTTAGTAGATGTGCGAATCTGAATGCCAGAGGAAAGCAGGGATAGAGAAAGAAGATTAGGATTTAGCAGTCACTTCAATGAGTGTACACTAAACTAAGGGACAGAATGTATGTGCGATAAGGCTGGATCTGGGAGAAGCCAATATTTAAGGAGTAGGCAGAGGAGAAGCCATTGAGGGAAGCTGAGAAGAAGCAGATGATTAAATGGGAAACAAATGAATGGCCAGCAGTGTCCAATAGAGTAGTGAGGCTGAGGGAGACTGGAACTGAAAAACGCCCTCTGGATTTAGCAGTACGGATGTCATTGGTGGCTTTTTTTTTTTCAGAGCAACTTCAGTAGGGTAATGGGAACAGAAGATAGAAAGGTGACCAGGAGGTGAGAAAGCAGAGACTGTGTTTACAGGCTGTGCTTTAAGAACCTTGGCTGGGAAAGGAGAGGAGAACAAGGGCAACATCTAGAGGGAGGCAAGTTGAAAACATAGGAGGTAAATGGGAGTTCTATGGAGCAAGGTTCTAGAGGAGATGGAAGGAAAAATACAGGTGGTGGATTGGCCTTGATTGACAGAAGTGAAACCTCATCTTGGAAAAACTCAAGGGAGAAGGTAAGAAGGGGGACACATGAACTTAAATTTGCAGAGGTGAGTGGGAAATTCAGATAATTCATGTCTGTTGGTCTCAGTGGTTTCAGAAAAGTAGGGGAAGGGTCCAAACTTAAAGCATGTACAAACTGAACTCACCTTCCTCTCCACACTGGTTCCTTCTTCCCTATCTTAATAAATGGCACCACCACCATTTACTATTGCTTAAGGCAGAAACTTATCTTTGGAGGTTATCTTTGGTGATTCCTCCTCCTCCACTTCCCCTTAGCAAATGACTTACCAACTCATATAGTTCTTCCTATATCTTCATAAATCTGTTCACTGTTTTTGGACTCACTGCTACCACTACCACACTAGTACTGCATCTCTTGAACTACTAACTAGTCTTTTCATTTCTATTCTTGTCCTACTCTGCATTGTAGCCAGGCATCATTTTTAACATGAAAATCCAATAGCAACTTCTCTACCTGAATCCTTAATATGATCCCTAAGGCCCTGCTCATCTCTCTAGGCTTCTCTCAAGCCACTCCACTGACAGCACTTGGAGTTTCAGACCAACTGGACTGATTTTTATTCCTTCTATTTGCTAGTCTTTAATTGCTAGTCTTCAGCTTAAGTCCACTTCTTTCAGGAGGCTTCCAGACCATTCCTATCTTCTTAGCAGTTGACCTGTTAGGCATCCAAGCGCACTTGCAACTCCCTATTGTAACATTCAGCATAACTGTGAGCACTTGCTCAGTATCTTGACTATGACCTCCATTGGGGTAGGGATTGGCTTGGCTTCATTCACTGTTGTGTCTCTAGAATCCAGCAGGTGCTTGCCCCTTGAAGGTAATAGTAATTCCTTGAAGGCTTTGGTTGAATAAATTCTTTCATTTAAAAATATTTTTTGAGCCCCTGCCAAGTGCCAGGTACATTCCATGTGCTGAGTATAGAAGAGTGAATCAACAGGGGAAGTCTGTTTTCATTACACCCATACTGTAGTGCATGACATAGACCAATGAATACTATGCAAAGTGGTGATAAAGGCTATGAAGAAAATAGGCTCAGTAAGGCATAGATACTGGGTGGTATGGGTGGGGAGGATGGTATTCTGCCTTCTAGTTTGTGTACTACTTCTTTATAATATGTCCCCTTTTCCAGGGAAGAAGGTTTTCTCAGTATTCTCTGAAAAGGAATATAAGTAAAATCCTATATTTTATAATCTTCAAAGACCAGGTCCAGTATCATGACCACCAAACAACATTCTTTGTCTATTCCAGCCAACATTAATTCTTTGATGTCTTGGACCACGGAATTAGACATAAAATTGCTCCCTTTCCCTGCCCAAAGGTGTTAACTTTCGCCACACAGCAATATTTAAAGCTGTTTAAAATAAGTGTGTATTACATACACCTCACATCGGTCTGAGGATACAGTAGGTGCTTAATTAAGGCCTGATGATTGACTCTTATGCCTTCTACACAGGTGGATTTTCAGTGGAGAAATTTGGTAGCATTTAACCCCACTACTTTTTGAATTACGTGATAAGAAATAATCTTAGAATGGCTTTTTATTTCAAATAGTTTTTGTTTTAAACAATTTAAAATTTAGTCTGGGATTATAAAAATTGGCAGTGTTTTATATCACTTATGGGAAAAAAAAGATTTTACTTGAGAAAAACACTGTGAGAATTTATATTTGAAAATATCAAGTCGATAAATGCACTGATATGAATCATAAAACTTTTAAACTGCTATGTTTATTGCAAGGAAAATAACATGCTGGAACTTTGCTTAACTGTCGATTATGCTAGAAATTTTATTTTTTTAAACTATAGCTGAAAGTTCAAAATGGAAAGTTAGTTTTTAAAAAGATTTTGAGATGAACCTGTTTTATTGCCATGGGTTACAAATAATGTCATTTGTTTGGGCTAGAATTATTAAATTGGTATTATCTGAACTGTGTGAAATTCATTTAGAGTAAACTTCTTACAAATATCTAGTATATCTCAAATTGAAAGCATCAAATGTTAAAGAAGTTTATTCTTAGCTGTTAGAAAAAAAGAATAGCAATAGATTTGGGGTTGGATTTTTTCTCTTCAGAAGTTGGTCATAAGAAATTAATCATTTTTAATTTACTGGCAAAGAAACAGAATCACATAATTCTGGAGTTGGAAAGGAACTTAAAATATCAAAGAACAGGATAAACATGTAAACATTAAAAATCTGTAAACTTCACCACAAAGATGAATTTCCCAATTTACTTTTCATGTTCTCAAAATGAAATATTGACTTTAAAATTTGGTTAAAAATGAAGAGTGCCCAAAGGAGTTTTGAGAAAATTGTAACTGGATGAATAACATCCTTAGCGTGAAATAGTTACCGTAACCCTGCAAACTGTTTGGTGGGGTGCCATCATTTTCACATGAAGTGGTGAGCCGTATTTGAAATATGTCAGAATTTTAACCTAAAATGAACTTTTTGAGCCTTTGCAGGGGGCCTGGAAGGCTGAGGCATCAGAGTCAGGGAGATCTGCTCGGAAGCCCTTGGAAGGATGAGGGGGTGGTGAGAGCCAGTTTAAAGGAAGAGAGGCAGGGGCATGGGGAAGCAAAGATAATCCAGGAGATACTGTGAAGAAAGAAATAGCAGAATTTAGAGAGAGATTTCATCTAGGCAGTGAAAGAAATGGAAAACACAAAGGTGACCTCACATTGTGTGCCTGGAGGTTTGGCAACAATGGTACAACTCCTGGCACATTTGGTGCAGGGGGTTGGGGTCATTTTTCAGGGACTTCCAGGTTTCAGTTTTAGTGTGAATGGAAATAATTTTGCAGGTGTGACAAGGAATTTATAGTTTCTGAAAAGTTCTCCAGGAATTAATTTTTCTATGTACAATTAAATAACTATCACTGATTTGTGGTATCTATTTGGGGTATGTGTGTTTGTGTAGGCTTGTGTTTTGTAGGTCACACACAACTCCATTAGAGTCTTCAACTTGGTTTCTGAGTGACTTTAGAGAAGCTCCTAAATCTGAGTCTCACTTTTCTATAGAGATGGAGATGAAATGTTAGTATCTCTCTGACAGTGTTACCAAGGGGATTAAACGAGATAATGCACACAGGAAGACCTTACACAATGCTTGCACATAAAAACTCTTTAAATGTTAGCTTTCCTTCCAAGTGAATACCACCAAACAGCAACAGCAAACTTGCACTTTTCCCAACAACTATGGCTGCCCTCAGTGTACTCACTCTTAGGTAGAACTCTCCATTTTCATTTCCAGATTTAATCCGAAAAGTATTGATAGTATTGGCATAAATGGTTGTGGCCTGTATCTGGAAGATGTCTGACGGCACAGACCTATCAGATCGGATGCTCATGTATTTGTAGACTATGGACTGGGGAAGTTCTCGGCACACCGCACTTGAGACTGGGCAAACACATCGGCTGCAGAGAAAAACAGAAATATTTCCCAGTTTGGCTGGTAAGACCAAAGCTTCCTGCTTTCAAAAGTTCTAATTTTCTCTTACTTCTCTGATGTTAGAATGTACGGATCTTGACAAGGATTTCGTGGGTAACAACGGAAGCCACCATGATAATTCCAACACATTTCATCTTCCCGACATTCATTTGTGGTCTCACACTCATTTATATCTGTGGACACATAGGGTAAAAGAATTTACTGATGTAAATAAATTGTGTAAGTGGCAGATTAAGGTTTGTAAGGTAAGAGGTATATGGGGATCTAGGTTAAATTTCATTTGTTTTTAGACACAAGACTGAGTAGGACTTGCATTTAATTCATTGCATTTAATTCAGGACAGATGTAGCCTAAGTCGTCCTAGACAGATTAGTATGTGTCATTTGATAATATTTTTTATCAAGCACCTATTTTATCAAGCACCTATTGTTCATCTGTTGAATTCAAAGCCAAATGTTAGCCATTGGCCATACTTATAAAAAAGTGAAAGAGGGGTGCCTGGGTGTCTCAGTTAAGCATCTGACTTCAGCTCAGGTCTTGATCTTGTGGTTCATGAGTTCGAGCCCCACATGGGGCTCTGTGCTACCAGCTGAGAGCCTGGAGGCTGCTTCGGATTCTGTGTCTCCCTCTCTCTCTGCCCCTTCCCTGCTTGCACACACACACACACACACACACACACACACACACACCCCTCTCTACCTCTCTCAAAAATAAATAATAAACATTAAAAAAAAAAGTGAAAGACACCAGTTCTTGCCCTTGGGTAGATTGTAATTTAGTTAAGAATACAGATATGGCAATAATTATAAAATAAAATGGAATTAAACAAGAGATAGATAAGTGTACTAGCAGATTAGAAGCGGAATAAATTCTGCCTGGAGGGTTAGAAGGCTTCAGGAAGGAAGAGGCATCTCTGTTTGGCCTTGAAGTGTGGTGGGTAGACAGGATTTTCATGGTTGGGGTAGGGAGGGTCTTCCAGGTTGAGAAAGCAGGAAGCAAAATCTATGGAGAGGGCATCTGAATGTGTGGCTCAGGAGTTCCCAAAAGAGGTGAGGCTTAGAGGTGTGGACATGCGGGTGGAGTACAGTATGCAGGTGGAGACTTGATGCTCTGGGAGTGGATGACACTGTCTGGAGGAAGCATAACACAAGAAGTGAAGCTATGAAGTGTTCCACCTTGGGCAGCATAGATAGCTATTTAGAGACAGTGTGTTAGAAGGGGAAGTAAAGAAGGGGCTCTGATGAGAGGCAACCCAGGAAGAGGCAGTGTGAGGAAGCCAGAAGGGAAGAGAGCCCCAGAAAAAGAGGGCCATAGAAAGGCCAGGCTGGACAAGGACTGGTTTTAGATTTGGGAATTAGGAGCCTTCATATGACATCTGAGAGAACACTTTCACTGGAGAGCCATTATATTTACAACAACAACAGCAACAATGAAAATTATATTAATGTTAACATCCCTGGCTATGTCTGTCTCCTGTTACATATGAATAATGATTTAGATTTTATTCAATATAAGCCTTTCTGAATCATTCCTCCTCATAATCAGGTACGTTCATTCATTAATTTACTCATTCCATAAGTAATTTACTGAATCCCTGCTGCAAGCCAGCAATGGGCTAGTTGCTGGGATTTAATCTGTTTTTCCTATCAGAATCTCATACCTCATGTTCTTTTTGGGAGACCTTTGTTGCTCTCTGCTTTGCATTATTGAAATCTACATGTTTGTCTTAACCCTTCCATTAGCTTATAAACCCCTTGAGGGCAGGGCTGTAGTATCCATCTTTATATCCTTTCATCACCTAGCATTAATGTAACTCAGGGGCACCTGGCTTTTAAGAAATATTAAATTGAACTAAGTTGTTCTTCACACAAATCATGTAGACATAGGTGAGAAAGATATTATCTCTATTTGACATGGAAGAAAAACAGATAAGGGTTAAGTAAGTTGCCCAAGTTCATACAGTTAGTGACAGGCATCTTTCCACTGTAAGGTACTGCATCCTCTAAATGAGAATAATTCCATGCCTTGTCTTTGGAGGAAAAAAAATGTATTTTTCCCTTCCAAACTGGCCAAAGCTATCTGGAACCCAAGAGAGACTGGAAGTTTCCAAGAGTTTCCAAGAGTCAGTTATAAGAAGTGTCTTCTTTTGGAGTGGCTATGGCTAAAGAAAGAATTTAGATCCCTTAGAAGAAATTACAATCAACTTGTCCTTTCAATATTCTTCACTCCTCTGAAAAATAAAGATGCTGTTTAGCTACAAGGAAAACTAAGACTGATTTGTTATGTGGAGACCAAGAAGGGCAAAAGGAAACTTTATGTAATAATTTCATTTATTACTTCCATTAATTTAGAGCCTAGCATAATTAATACCTTAATCATTCTGGAATGTTTTTCAGAAATTATTAATAGTATTAAAATATTTGATGAATGTGTGTCTGTGTGTATGTGTATTCTCTCTGTTTCTCTGTCTTTCTCCTTCTCTGTGGCCTCCCCCACCCCATCCAAACACACACAGTGTTTTCATTTTTGCAAGGCTGTGGAAATGAGAACAGTTATTTCATCCTCAAAATGAGCTTTTTGTGTAAAGGTAAGAATCTGAACTCTTTCGTTTTTACTTTAGTCTATGGACGACGTTGGGAAGAGATGATTTTAGTGGAGAAAACCAATTGCTTTGTACCTTAAAAGAATGTTAAGTCTCTCTCATAAAAAATGTTTTTGGCTTAGCCAAACATTCTGGAGCTGCATATCTTCAAGATATAACACTCATGAATCCCTTATTTGCAATTCTAGTGCATTTTTCACCTTTAGTTGTAACTGAAATGTTTTCATATACTAGAGTAGGCAGGTAAGATTCCACTGTATGTTAATTTGTTTGTCTTTTGCTGAGGATCAAATCCATTTGTGATAAAAAAACACATAGACATTTTTTTGCAGGACTCCAGGGAAATTGGTTAGGACATCCCACTGGCTAACATTTTCCTCCATGTAATATTCATGTTAAAAGTCTCAGTTAGGCTTTAAAAAATAAAATCATTGGAATGCAATGTTTTCCCACAATTAACATTAAAGTCCCCAGTAACCTGGAAAGGGGATTAAAGGGGTTCATTGTGCAATGAATGCCATTCTGATTATGCTCATATTTAGTAGATGGAGTCTAGTTGAAAGGCCATATGCATACTATAAAACCGCAGGTCCTGGATGTTCGGTGAATTAATATTTTCCTATAAAATCATGATATAGACTGAGTATCCCTAGTATCTCTTTTCCTTGGTCTTTTCCTTTCTTGAAGGATTTATTGCTCCTGTATGTCTTTCTCAGTTCTGATTAAAAAGGACTCTCTAGAGAAGATTTGCTACTAGTCACTTACATGGCTAAGTACATGTTACAAGAACATCTTGGGGGTGCCTGGGTGGCTCAGTCGGTTAAGCATCTAATTCTTGATTTTGGCTCATGTCATGATCTCACTGTTTGTGAGATCGAGCCCTGCATTGGGTTCCATGCTATCAGTGCAGAGTCTGCTTGGGATTCTCTCTCTTCCTTTCTTTCTGCCCCTCCCCTGCTCGTTCTCTCTCCCCGCTCCATCAAAATAAATAAATAAACTTAAAAAAATCTTGGATTGTAAGGCTTTATAGTTTATGTAAGGCTTTATAATTTTTATGTATATTATTTCATTTCATTCTCACAACTCCCTTTTCCAAAGTTAAGGGTCAAAGATTTTCATAATTTGTTCAGAATTACATAGATAGAAGACTAGGACTCAGATTTTCTGTCTTCAAGTTTAGTCATTTTTTTTTTTTTACTTGTTCACTGCTTTATGTAAATGTAGGGGTTTATACTAGCCTTTCTAGGATTATCTATACTTTTGGTTCTATCCAAGCAAATCTTTTCCCTGTTAAAGAAATTTTAAACGACATTGTAGCATTGGAGGTGTATAGGTGTGAAGATTACCTGAATGTTTATTTTAAAACTGGACCCTAGGATATTAGCTATTTTTGGATCTATAGTTTTTTTTGCTGAAGAATTCAAGCTAATTTTAAGACACATGAGGCTGATTTTCTCAGTACCTAAATTACTACCCAATTTATAATCTTGGTATTTTAGAGAATTGAGACTAGTTTGAGGTTTGCCTAACCCACATATTAAGTTTATTCTCTGGACTCAAACTCATGGCAAGATATTTTAATAATTGAATCTTTTTGCGTTGTGATTAAAAGATGTGTATCATAGAGATTATATAGGCTATATAGAAGAGATATCAGTATTTTATTAAAATTACTTACATCTTAAGAAAGAAAAATAATTACTTTAAATTTCCAAAAAGTCAGTGTTAACTGAATAATACCCTTTTGATGAGATTTGCATAATGCATGATGAGCAAGGGAAAAAAGAGTTCAAATTATATGCAAGATGGAAAAAATGAAAGTCTATGGTAGAGAATCCTGTAACTCTGTCCCTGCTTTTCCTGGTTAAAAATGAACACTTAACAGATATGAAAACAATAAGCCTACCTTGACATGTTCTACTTCTCACCACTTGGTATCCCTGGGGGCACATACACGAGAATTTCCCAGGTTCATTGACACACTGATATTGACACAGGTAGCTTGAGGTTCTGCATTCATCAATATCTGTTGAATTAGACAAGAGCAAGGACACAGAGTTGAAAAACGTACAGGTCACTACTTTGGTAATATTTTTAAAGATAAGGTAAGAGGGTAAAAATACTATAAACTCTAAAAAAGAAATATAATACTTTATAAGAAGCTCAAAGGAAAATTATACAATATCAGCTCATTTCCCCTAGAACTTTGCCACACATCAGTTTTACTCAATTATTGCTGAGAGTTTGGCAAATCTCAGACCTCACAATACTGACTGAACAGACTGAATGAATGAATTGGGAATTCAAGTGAAGAATGCTTTGCATTTCTCAATGGTGATGTCTTTGTAGTTTGTTCAGAAGGGCAGAAGCAGCTGTCCAGAGCCAGGCCCTTTTGGTTTTGAGCATAGTGGCATGATGTGAAACCTCTCCAGGTGGGGTATGACCTCTGTGGCCCCAAGTAAAGCTGGAAGGAAGTCAAAGACATCAAGTGTCAATGGCATTCCCCTCAGGATGTCTTATGCCTTTTGAATTGCACAGTGGAACACTCATGGGCAATGGACTCTGAAGGTCATCCTTCCAATTAAATGGCCCTCTTTTTACTCATGTGGAAAGCGAAGCCCAGGCAACTTAAGAAATGTGTGCCCAAGTCAAACAGTGGCAGGAATAAGACTACAGGACAGGTCTCTTGGTTTATATTCTACTGTTTCTGAATGTGATCATTTCTCCTCAGACTGAAGTGTGTGTACCAGTCGTTTGGGATTCTTGTTAAATGCAGCCTCTAACTCACTAGGTCTGGTCTGGGGCCTGAGATCTCTATTTCTTGCAAGTAGAGACAAGGAAGTGTCAATGCTGCTGGCCATCAGATCACTTTGAGAAGCGAGACACCAGAACACCCTTCTAATTATTAGACCCAGCCTGTATCTAATATTTCAGTTATTTTGTCCCTTCTCCTTTCTCTTGGTGACAAACTAAAAAGCCAATGTTATCACAGAACTTAATTAAAGAATAGAATTTCCATGCATAAAAATTTGTTTTCATAAACAGGTACATAATTGGATAAAGCAGCAGAAAATATAGGGATTGAACTGTTATTGCAAATTATTTGGAAAATATTTCACCTTCACAGTTGAGCCTGTCACTGCTTAGTTCGTATCCTTGATTGCACTGACAGATGAATGAACCAAGAATGTTGTAGCATTGCTGAGCACATTGATTGCTGGCATCACATTCGTTTATATCTGAAAGGAAAAGTTATATACACTCATATATCTACGTCTTCAACCATATCCTTACTCTTTTGTACCTATGTCATCTAATGATAAGTGAATAATTCCCTAGTTGGATTCTTTGCCCTGCAGAAGCTCACTGGAGAACATCCATTCAGGTTTCATATTTGTTGGAATAACTTCAAACATCTGCCATACACTTCTTTTGGAAATACCAGAATATTTCTTTCTGGGGATGACAGTTAGTTTTGTGTTTGATGAGTCTTTCCAAAAGAATTTAATGATTCTAATAAATATACATTCCAGCATCTATTTTCTTTTATTGTTGTTCAAATGCAAAGTGCCAAGTCTATAAATAATTGATATAAGACATTTGTACTGATACAGTCTCTCAGCATGCTGTGGTGAAGATTTATCTGTGCTATTTATTACTTTTTAAATGGGTTCTGTTAAATTCCATTACAATTATAGCATAAGCTGTTGAGACCCATACAGAGTTTTGCAATGCTCCAAGGCACTGAAAATGTTGTGAAAAGGCATTTTTCCTGCACTAGATTCTTTCCATGTCATGCCAATCTTAAAATTTGTGCCATGACACTGCATTCTGAAAGGGGAGAAGAAGCATGTAAAAATCAGATGCACTTTCAGTGGAAAGTTTATGTACTTGAACTTGCAGTAACCCTTTGGCACCTTCAGCATTTATATCACACACTGCTGACTAATTGGTGTGCGTATATCAGTTGATCTGTAGTTTTTTATATTTTTGATAAACCCACAGAGGACAACTAAAAACCAACATTAACAAAGTTTCCATTCACATCTTGATGTGTTTTAAGAGACAAATTGGTTATTGTCTTTTCAGCTTTGTGCAGGGAAGATGATGGAAATCAGTTCACTCAAGAACACAGAAAAACTGGAAATAGAACAACATGGTATGACGTTTCCTTTTTTTGAAGATAGAAATCAGTCAGTATGGCAGCACCCCAAAAGCTTACCTACACAGGTATAGTTGTTTGCGGCCAACTGAAACCCAGGACTGCACTGGCAATAAAATGATCCTGGTGTGTTCACGCATCTTTGGTGGCAATATGGAGGGATGGTGCATTCATCTATGTCTGGGTTATCAGGCACACACACAAAGAGAACCAAATTATTAACTGTCCATAGTTGTTAGCTCTTAAGTTCTCAGCAGGACATTATCTAGGAAACCTAGCTGGAGAAAATCTCCCTTAAAATAATTGTCCCTATCTTTTTAAATTAGTGTTTGTGTTTTAAATATACTCTGCATTCTGCAGCTGAGTGAGATGTTAGAAACAAAGACTTCATAAAGCTGGTTGAGTGGGTTGAGATTTAAAGACAGAAGAGTAATTATGACTATTTCACATATATATAAGTATTAGTTTGGGGATCTAAAAAATTATTTGTAATGGTAAAAGTAAAAAAACTGCAGAAGAATTGAGCGATGTAGCATAATCTAAGCGACAGGAGGTGTGGTCTGCTGCTCAGCTGGTTACATTGGCAAAGTCACATAAACGTCTGGTATCTAGGTTTTTTCTTTTGTAAAATGTGGATAGTAATACTTGCTATGTGTATCTTATGAAGTTTCTGTGAGAATCAAATGAAAGAATGCCATGGAAGGAATAGGACGCTACACAAATTACCTCTTGAGAGTGACCTCTGACACATTGATGAAGTGTTCCAGGCTGTGTTCTTCTCAGATAAATATTTCCAACTATAAAATGCTCAGCTGAGAACTTGCAGAGTAGGATTAACATCTTAGAAGCATAATAAAATTTCATTAACTCTACGCTTTGTGACAATTCTAACATGGAGTGTGTGATTTAAAATAACAATTATGCACATACTATGTAAGACTATGTAGTGACACTAACTTCTGATAAAAAACAAAAACAAAACAATAATGCTGAACCTTTCTACCTAAAACTGTGGAAGGCAGTATGCTTAAGTGGCCTCAGGATAACCTGAATTGGAATCTTTGTTCTGGCAATTACTAGCATGGTCTTAACCTCTCAAAGCTTCCATTTCCTCCTCTGTAAGTGATAATACTACAATATGGTCGACTTGTTGGGAGGATAACATGAAATTATGTAGGCAAACTTTCTTGCACAAAATGGGTAAAAATAAATGGCAGCTATTATTAATAAGCTGCAAAATAGATTTGATTTCACTTGAATATTGAAATAAAAGGTAATGATATTGACATGGCTTTCTACCTCATTTATTGAGGTGTCTGCTCAAATGTCACTTCAGGGAGGCCATCTCTGCCCATTTATATAAAATAGCTTCTTCTGCCCCATCTGTCCCCTTTTCCTACTTTATATTTCTTTGTAGCCATTGATACTCCTTGGGATTGTGTTATGTGTTTATTTGCCTCTTGTCTGTCTCCCTCACTATAATGCATGGCAAATAAGACCTGTATCCTTTTGAGGCAAAGGTAAAGTATTTTTTGTCTGTTCACTGCTGTGTGCTTAATACCTGGAACAGGGTCTGGCATAGTAGGTGCTCGATAAACATTAGTTGAATGAGTGTAGACTTCATACTAAAGAGCAATTTTAGCGTGGTTCTTCCTAGTACCCAGTATTATAGCCAGGTGCCAGTATTGACAGTTAGTTTCTATAAATGGTATCTTCTAATAACTCCATGAGGGCCGTGATTCTGTAAACTGTGTTTGTTCACCATGATGGCCCAGCACTTAGAACAGTATGTGGTATATAGTCAGCCCTCAGTAATACTTGATGTATGTCTTCTCAACCAGTAAGCATCTACTGAATCACTGTTATTTGGAAGTGCTGTGTTTGGCACTGCTGGTTTTTAATGATGATAAATACATGTACATTGTACCTTGTCTAGCATGGAAGAAAGGCATGAAAACATATTACTGCATGGAATGATAAGATCAACAATAAGAAAGCTACACAAGGTACAGAGAGAGCACCACTCTACTCAAGGTGTGGCCTGCTGACCACTGCTGATCCGTGGACTATTTGGACCAGTCCACGACGAATAAGTACAGAAATTCAGAATATGTATTTAGGAATAGCAATTTGGTATTGCCACAACATTTTTATTGTATTTTACAGTAGTATTGATCTGTAACAGACTAGAAATTTACAAAAAAAGATCCATCAAGGGGCACCTGGGTGGCTCAGTAAGCCTCCTACTTTGGCTCAGAGGTCATGATCTCACAGTTCATGGGTTTGAGCCCCGCATCAGGTTCTGTGCTGACAGCGTGGAACCTGGGGCCTGCTTCCAGTTCTGTGTCTCCCTCTCTCTCTCTGCCTGCCCCCACCCTGCCACCCCCGCTTACACTGTCTCTCTTTCAAAAATAAATAAACATTAAAAAAAAAAAGATCCATCAAAGTTTGAGAAGTACTGACAAAGAGGAGGGAGTAACTAATCATATCTGGGTAAATCATGGAAGACTTCTCAGAAGAAGTAACCCTGAGCTGGGATTTGGAAATTGAATAGGAGTTTGCCAGGGGTGCATGTTCCTGGTGCTGAAAGAGCTTATGTACAGACACTAAGGTGTGACATTGTGTGATGTATGTGCGGAACTATAACTAGTGGACAGGACTGAAGTGTAATATTTTGTGTGTGTGTATGGGGGGAGGTATTGATACCACAGAGGATCTGATGGAAGAAGATCTTATATGTTCTGTTGACGAATGTAGAGTTGGTTCTGTGGGTGAGGGGAACACCAGGGCAGCCCCATGATTAGATCTGAATTTAAGAATGTTTCTTCCTGCCATATCATATAGGGCTATAAGAATACATTTTATTTTTAATTGTTCCCATAGTAGGTTGAGTTAGTTCTTTTTCTATACCTTTTATACCCTAAGGTGTTTATTTTCCTGACTAATCCAGTGGGCAAAACTTTGGTGCCTGTGGAGTTTTCCACACAGTCTTTTCCTAAATCACAGCTTCAGTCCCACAAATTCTGGGCCTTTCTCAGAGGCTGGGCACCAATCCCAGCACCTGGGCACAACCCCATGGCAGGCAGAACTGGGCCAGGGCCCATGAGGAGCTCAGTGTTGACATCCTGATGTCAACAGCCAGCATTCTCAGGCGAAAATTGATGCTAGCTCCCTGTCCCCACATTCTTATCCTCTCTTACTAAGAGAAAAGAAGTACTTTCCACTGATGTATGGTAAAAGGCGGTATGTAAATCAATGTCAATATCATATGAATGCAATTGACACAGGGAGTCAATTTAGAAAGTTTCATTCCTGGTGCTGGACCTCATGACTGATCCCAGAACACATTTACTTTTTACTGTTTACTTCTTATTTGCCAGTCAGCCTCCTTATACTATGTTCTTCCAGTCATTCAAAAAAAAAAAAAAATGCACAGAGCATCTACTTGGCAGGCACTCTTCAGGGACTGGGGAGACAGCAATGACACAAACCAGATCTGGCCCCTGCCCTCAGGTAGCTCAAGTAGAGCTCTCAAGTAGAGGCACATGCTATACTTGGCTTTGCGTTCCCAGCACTGCACCCACTTGCAACATAAAGAATGTTTAGTACATGTCTGTTAACTCATCACATAATGATAGTACACAGCTATTCCACCCAGGACCAGGCGCTGTTCTAAGCACTCCCACATGTGAGCTTCTGAGGTAGGAGCTCCACACCACAAAGGAAAAAAGTTAACACACAGCCTATGTAAGTCACTTGTGAAGAGCCTCAAAGTGAGTTGGGGGTACAGCTGGGATTTGAACCTCACCATTTGCCCTATAAGCTATGCTATTTTATGAACCAGTGAATAAGGTTCATGTCATCAGTGTTTTAGTGCTATGGCCCCCAAACAGCTAATTTAAAATGATCTCCTTGGTTGCTTTTGTGGTCCCATCCATATGCCAAATTTATGCTTTTGCTTAGTCTACCATGTAACCGACACTTTATACCCAGAATACGCTCACCCTTTAGGTTAGCTCTTTCTCATTAATGTGGAAAACGGATCAGTATTTAATGAAAGAATAAGCAGTTGTTAGCCATCATTCTCCAAATAAATATGAGTGCTTTGTTTTGAATGACTGAGGTTTAAGCAAGTAAGAGGTTTAGGACAGGATTTTGCTTATTGTTCTGCTGTACTTACCTACACACTGCTCTCCCCGCTTCTGGTACCCCGGGGGGCACTGACAGGCGAAGGAGCCTCGTAAATTGATGCACACTTGGTCAGCTCTACAGTTGTGAGTCCCCGCAGTGCACTCGTCTATGTCTGTTAAAAGGTAGCACAGAGTTTGAGTTGGTTGGGCAGATGTTGCTATCTCCCCCATTTAAAAAAAACTGAAGTATGGTTGACACATAAGTTACACAAGTTTCAGGAATACAACATAGTGATTCCACAACCCCACACATTATGTTATACTCACCGTAAGTGTAGCTATCATCTGTCACCATACAATGCTATTATAATACCATTGACTATATGCCCTATGCTGAAATGCCATCATAGTTTCTTTTAAGGAAATAAAGTTTTTGCCCTATTCTTAAGATAATACTCTGTAATATTATATTGGGAATGTTTAAAATTATAAATGATTTCAGGTGTTCAGATAACAATTTTGTAGATGCCAGTGTGTACATTTAACACACGCTAATATTTAGCTGTACTTGCCTTGGCTCACTTTATTTTCAGAAATGAACCATTTGAGATATAGCTAAAGCCTTACTGTATTCTCATCTCTTTACTCACCCACCTGCCACTATCCTGGTAGGTGTGAACCCTTCCCTGAGATGTTTTTTTTTACATTTATTACATAGATCTACATCCATTAGAACACACAATATTGTTTTGTGTTTTAAAGTGTAAATAAATTGTATAATACTTGCCTTTTCCATCCAATATATTGCATTTGAGATCATTATGTTGTCAAATCTCTAAAAATCTGTCCAATAACCAGGTATAAATCAAATTTAATACTATGCATTTCCAGTTACCTTTCCTTGCAAACTTCAAAATGCAAAGGATTCAACTAGATCATATTTGTCTAGGGGAGATAGACTGGTGTAGTTTAAAATACATATTTTCCCAAAGCATTTAATTTCAGCTAAAAAACAGATATTTCCCCAAAGCAGTTGTATAATTTACTAAATGTGCCCTAAGGATTAGGGCACATTTTCTAGTTCTAGAAAAGTAAAAAATGCTCAGTCATAATATAATGAATCTGTTATAATGGATTCCTCTGGGGTCAAAGTGTGATGTGAATTTGTGTGTGTGTGCACTCATATTACAGTAATTTATAAGTGAAATTTAATTTTGTCTTTTCAACATTACCTTCGCATTGTTTTGTTTTGTTTTTTACCTTCTCATTTAATTAACTCTCTTACATTATGAAGTTAAATAGATGAGTTCAGAAGATGAAAGGATTATGTGATTTTGGCATTCCTCAACAACTGAACAGTTTAAGCTTTGTTAAAAACTATTGTACAACTCAGGGCACCTGGGTGGCTCAGTCAGTTAAACATCCGACTTGGGCTCATGTCATGATCTCATGGTTCGTGAGTTTGAGCCCTGCGTTGGGCTCTGTGCTGACAGTTCAGAGCCTGAAACCTGCTTCACTCAGGTTCTGTGTCTCACTCTCTGTCTCTTTCTCTCTCAAAAATGAATAAACATTAAAGAAATCTTTAAATTAAAAAAAAATTGTACAACTTGGAATTCCTAGATGACAAATTTTGCATAAAAACTGAGACAGGCTTAGGGAGCCTTTGATCATCACTGTGGCAAACCCAGGGTGGTGCTTTGGAGCACATAGTGGGCTAAAATTCAATACAAAAAATGAGCCATCTGCAATGAGAATGTATTCCTCAATTCCTGACTTCCTTTAAAGAAGCTCAGAGAGTGGCTCCTGGTATGTTGCCTTTCAAGTCTGTTTCCAGGGAGAACTGCTGCACTTACACTACTAATGTAATAATGTAGGAGGTTCCGGTTAGAAGAGACTTGTCCTCAGATGTCGGCTTTGAATGATAAAAGAGATTCTTTCCAAAAGGAAGAGGGAGGGGAGATGGAAATACTTGGGGGATGTATGTCTGTTTATTGGATAATACCCTATAAAAGCATCTACTTCACATAATTCTTTGAACCTGGTTTTAAAATTTTGGTGACTTTTTGTTACATTTTTAAAATTTTTGTTTTGAAATCCATCATCATCATCATCATCATCATCATCATCATCATCATCACCATCATTTTCACATCAGTGATTGTAACTCTGTCCTTCTAAGGTCCTATGCAGAGATGCCACGATCTTGCTTTGAAATTATCTGCTCTTTTTTTTGTGTCTTCTATTATTTTCTCTTATGCACTTGATGAAAACATTTCTACTGGGGTTTCTTTCAGAGCTTTATGACTCGCTAATGCAGAAATGACAGCAGAATTCCTATTGTTTTATGTCAAGAACATTTGCCAGCATTTGCAGTGATAACAGCCCTGAGAGATACAGAAATGTGAGATTCAGATGTGGCAAGTTCCCTCAGTACACGCTGGCAGAAGATCAAGGACTGGGGCTGGCTGCTGCATTTTCTAAGGGAGGCCTCGCCAGTGAGGGCGGCTTTTCTTTCTGAGACCTCTCTGCAAACCGCCTCCACCCCATCACATTCCCCATGTCCTACAATTTCCTTCCTACTTGCGTTCAGTTCTAAGGCTCTTTGATAAATAGGCTAATATTTCCAGTGGCCTTAATATATCATTAAATAGGTTTTAAACATAAACATTGTGCCACCTGGACCTACTCCATCTTAAGAACCAGGTCCATTTACTTTCTGAGAAAGATTATTGAATAAAAATATTAAGTGAGTTAAAATAATTTAATAGTAAAAAATTGCACTGCCACTATATTCTATCCTTTCTCTATCAAACAAACAACCAAAACTTCCATAGGACTCACTGCACCTACCACTGACTTGTGATACTTTTAACATACTTTGTACATACTTGGACTCACTTTAATTTTTAATTCTTTCAGATGGGAAACTTCTTGAAATTCAATAAAACACAATTGCATCAAATCACCTTTAAGAAATTATTCCAAAGGAGTTGATTGTTTGCTTCATCATATACTTAGAGCTGGATCTGCTAGGAAATGAACTGACTACATTTTTTTTTATGGCTTCTCCAACTCAAGCTTAGAATATTTATCCTCTCCTTTGCTCTTAGCAGTTTATCTAATGCTAAAGGACACATGGACCGGATTTTTTTGAACTATCTTTGATTCTACTATCAATTCATTAGTTTATAAAAAAATTTTTTTCATTAGTTTATTTAAATAACACAATTTTATGATTTTAAAAGTTGTACTTTAAGACCCTGTTATTGGAGCACCTGGGTGGCTCAGTCAGTTAAGCGTCCAACTTTGGCTCAGGTCATGATCTCACGGTCCGTGAGTTTGAGCCCCACGTTGGGCTCTGTGCCGACAGCTCAGAGCCTGGAGCCTGCTTTGGATTCTGTGTCTCCCTTTCTCTCTGCCCCTCCTCTGCTCATGCTCTGTTTCTCCCTGTCTCTCAGAAAATAAATAAAACCATTAAAAAAATTAAAACCCTGTCATTACTTATTCACAAAGCATACATCATATGAGAAAGTCATATAAGAATCGTTATAAATTGTTAAACTATTTTACTCTTGTTTTTTTAAAGATCTTATTTTAAAGTAATCTCTACACCCAATGTGGAGCTCAAACGCACAATCCCGAGATCAAGAGTCACATGCTCCAATGATTAAGCCAGCCAGGCACCCCTATGCTTTTTTTCTACTTGTGTGCATTTCTATATTTCTTAAATATCAGAAAGTTAATGTAATAGGAAAGTCACTAAAACACACGTCTATGTCAGAGACTTGGAGCAGAACATCTATCCTCATGCAGGTGCACCAGAAGACCTGGTTTCCCAGGCTTTTTTGTTCATGAAAGGTCTCTGTGGTGAGAATATCTCTAGTGGCAAAAGCACTGCTTTATTCATATGGGAAGCAACTCAGGTCAGCCATGATTTTCCTGGTAATTTATGAAAAAGTACTTGGGGGAGAGGAAATTTTGTTTTGCTTTTCAACTAGCTTACTTGGTTCTTAAGCAGTTATTACTTAATACATTCCCTGGGCCCTGGACCCAAGCTCTTTGTGGATGGGGTCTACATCTTACTTTTTTCTGTATTCCTTTTTTTTTTTTTTTTTTTTTGAAAGAGATAGAGTGAGCAGGGGGAGGGGTAAAGAGACCGGGAAAGAGAGAATCCCAAGCAGGTTCCTGTCAGTGCAGAGCCCGATGTAGGGCTCCATTTCACAAACCGTGAGATCATGACCTGAGCTGAAACCAAAAGTCAGATGCTTAACTGACTGAGCCACTCAGGCGCCCCACTCCCCACCCCCCCCCCCCCATATTCCTAGCTCCTAGCAGAGTGCATGAAACATAGTGGGTTTTCAGTAAATGTTTGTTCAATAAATGGATGAGCAAATGATAATTGTTTGATGGAAACTGATACCTAGAGTGTAAGGAAAGTAGGATCAGTGTTTTATCTCATCGAACTAATCATTTACGTGGAAGGGTAACAGGCAAGATGTGAGAAACAGCAAAAGCAGCAAGATGTCAGCAAATGGAAACTGAAGTAAAGCAATGGCGTCGAGAATGGTAGAAACTAGGAGGAATAAGGCAGCATCAGAGGTTGGGCAACTGTGGAAGGTTTGCCAGGCTAGGTAAGTTTTGAGCTTCATTTTGAAGAAGGTGAGGAGGCTATTTCTAGGCAGGAGGCAGGTCACATTAGAAAACATGCCATGAAACAAAGAGGTTTGCATGAGAAGAGTGGCAGACAGCTGGAGTCAGCACGGCTGGATGGGCAGTGTGAGGAGCCTGGTGCAGTGCCTGCTTGAAGGTGCTCAGAACATGGTGGCTCAAGTCATAAGCAAAAATTCAGGGCCTGAAAGGTGGGATTGGAATTTGAATTGAACACCACAGGGAACTGTGCTAAACTATGTAGACACAGCCTAATGTAAACATAGCCAAAGAACAAAATAATAGAGTGTGCTTCCTAAAATATCACAACACGTAAATCAACTCACATTTCATCGTTCTAATGCATTAAGAATAGCTAATGGCAGTATTTGGTGATTCCCTCATTTTTCAAAAATGTGCCCACACTCTCCCTCCTAGTGATTTATACTGTTCTAGGGCCTTTTCTTGCTGACTTTGGCACCATCAATGCTTCAAATAATGCAGTCTGATCTTTGCTCGGCTTTCACTTCTAGCCTCTTTATCACACTGACCCCCAGTCTATGGAACTGCATATTTGGTTTCCTCTCAAAAGTTAATGGAGGCAACTGTGTCCACATCTCTGTGGTGTCCATTAAGTCCCTGCTTAGGCCTTCATTCTCTATGTTTTTGGCTCCTTCCTGTCATTCTGACTCATATTTCCCAAACCCCTGACTCATGCTGCTTTCTCTCTCTTATGCAACATTTTAATCTCTGCAATGTTCTTTTCATAATTTGATAACTTACCACGACATGGACATTCAGTGTGTTTTCATGGGCAAACATGTTTTCTGTAGCTTAAATGCTTTAGATTACCATTTAGACACTGTTGCTTTAGATTTAAGGAGCAATTCAGAACTACTTTGGAATAAGCCACCACTGACCAAGGTTGAGAACACACTGAAATAGGAGGAAGGGAACTGAAATGATTTTGCATCTGTCACTGCCTAGGTGATCTAGGACCACAGCATCAATTCTTTTTCTCTGTTTCTCCATCTGTAAAATAGACTGCCCATGCTTAATGATGCATGGATTTTTTTAAAGTTCAGAATCTTCAAAATATATCATTTTGTTTTCCAGACTGTAAACACCTAGGGTAAAATGGCCATATCTTTACTAGTTCTGTGGGGAGCACTGTGCATGCTTTGTAAATATTACTTGATGGTGCTGTCCTTTGAACTCCTGTGGTAAAAGAAAAGGCAGTGGTTAAATTCAAGTTGCTGCTATTTCTTCATCTGCGTGGATTTAAAATCTTATTGTATCTTCTACAACCATAGTAATTTAATCTCATAAATGGAGTAAAGTAGGAAAAAAAGGTCAAGGATTCATGTTTGCTATAAGAAGGAGCTACTTTACTCCTAGCCTCTTTCTCTTCCTTCCTTCTTTCCTGGCTCCCTTCCCCCTCCCTTTCTTTGTTTCTTTCTTGGTTTCTTGGCTTCTTTCTCTTTCTTTCTTTTCCTGTCTTTTCTTTTCTTTTCTTCTTTTCTTTTTCTTTTCTTTTCTTTTCTTTTCTTTTCTTTTCTTTTCCTTTCCTTTCCTTTCCTTTCCTTTCCTTTCCTTTCCTTTCTTCCCTTCCCTTCCCTTCCCTTCCCTTCCCTTCCCTTCCCTTCCCTTCCCTTCCCTTTCTTTCACATTCTTAACAGTTTAAATAGATACCCATCTGCTCAGAATGATTGGTCCTAATCCTTTCTAGTGACAGGACAATAAATTGTTTCCCATAACTGTTTCTATTTACTGTATAAAACTTTTTCTTTTAATGTTTATTTATTTATTTTGAGAGGGTAGGGGCATGGGGTTTGATCTCATGAACTGTTAGATCATCACCTGACTGGAAATCAAGAGTAGACATTTAACCAACTAAGCCACCCAAGTGCCCCTAGAACTTTTTAAATAAAAGGGACTCATTGTGTAAGGATCTTACTGTTATTCTGGGTTTTCATCTTATTTTTCAGTATAATCCTGGAAAGCAGGAGCCATCTGAATAAGTGCTGAGAGCAGTTCTGTTTTACTACTGCCTCATTCATTCATGGCTCTTAATAATGATAAGCTGAGTAATCAAGACATTAAACCATATTGCTTAAATTTTGATTAACAAGATCGTGTGTGACATGTTATATAACTTCATATACAAACTTGTTAAAATTCTAACATGAATTGGTGCAAAAATAGACAAATACTTAGCAATATTTAAACATCTATTATTTGATTAGAAATTTGGATCTGCAAGCCTCAGATTTAATCCTGATAACAGCTCTATGGAATAAGTGGTCACATCATGCACAACTTATGGATGAGGCAGGAGGACATCACTGAAATGTAGATTCGTGAGGTGACCTGCCCAAGGTCACACAGAGTAAAACTGAAATGCTAGATTTCCATTTTGCCCCTGCAGTTTTGATCTTCAGAAAGATTCATTTCCTGAGTTTTGGATAGCAGACCTTAAATTGTAGTTTTATATATGTATATATATTCAATTTTTCTTAGAATTAAAGAGATGGTTGTTAATCTGTAGTACCTTGATTCCTCCCTTGTGTCTTTCTTCTCTATTAGAATAACATTCATAGCTCTCCAAGTCTTCTGTTTCCCTCCCCAGTCCTTAGCCAATTATCAACAATTTTTGTCAAAGACTTTCTATTTCCCTTGCTGCTTCTTTCATAGTACTGGAATCAGATTTATCTGGGCTAAATGCCCAGTTCTAGTTAGCTTTTCACCCTTCTGAAATTATCAGCTAGAATTCGCCCAAGCTAAGCAGTTCTAGTGGAGAAAATAAATACTGATATTAAGTAACAAAAGAGAACTGTCTTCATCTATGGCCAGCAGTAGATTTATAGTTCTAGATTCTTATCTGTTCTGGCAAAACAGATTGTTAATAATTGGTGTGCTTTAAATGATAAACAAAAATATCACCAAAATCAACAAACATCAGCCTCACTGATAGTTCATTTCTTTGTTTTAGAGGGTGGTGTATCTAGTGTCCTGGAAGTCCTTGTCATTGCCCTGTGTTCTATCAGAACCTTGAAATAATGCTGTTCTCATATGGAAAAACCATGCTACATGGACTTGGAGTTGCTTTTCCAGCAACAATGATTGATTTTCACTACAAATGGACCCTTTCTCAAGCAGTTTCCTCTGTGGCTAGTGGTGCTCATTTTCAAGACGATCAGATGAGGTTAGACACACAGTTCATGAACATGGGGGAGAAAACCAAGTGGTACACATGACCAGTTCAACTCGTGACTCACCTGTACTACACACAGACCAAAGGAACCAATTGCTCACAAGGCCAAAACAGAGCAAGCAAAGAAATGGAGTCCTTAATTATTTTTCTGCTCTTTTTGCACACTTGCAAAGTGAAACTCACTGCTTTCGGAATCTTAAGGAAAAACATTTCTACTTGATAAATGATTGTTAGTCGTCAAGAGTGTTCTCTCACACCTCTGTGAATATGACATTTCTCAGGTAAACTCCCTTTTTTTACTTCTTAAACTTAATTACCTATTAAAAATATGTTTGGGAAAAGACGACCCTGGTATTTGGATTGATATTACAACCAGTCATCAACCCCCAACCTTGTGTAGGTAAAACTGTATTTTGAAAGAAGTGGCACCATTAATCTTTGCTTTAGGGTAGTTCAGTACCAGGAATTAAAGACAGTCTGTGTGAAAGTTCCATACAAGCTGGGGACCAGCTTCAAACTGGATGGCTTTCAGAAGCATTATGATCCCATCTTATTATGGGATGCCTTTGAACTGACATTTCAATTGTGGTTTCCTGGTGCCCTACCACTTTACCTCCCTCCTCCCAACCACCTTCCATCCCCGGCTCCAGATCAAACCCCTGGAGAGTGATGAACTGAATGGAGACTGACTACATTCAGCTGAATCCACCATGCCCTGCCTAAGCACTGTGACTTGATTCCTGGCCCCCTCCTTGAGCCTTGCAGCCAGATTAGTCAGTCTTCCTAGCCCAAAGCACACACATTCTTGGCTTACTCCTTCAGGCCAATCATCGCTTGAGGTCACACAAGCCCCTGGCTATGGCAATGCCAATTATAACAAGCATGGCTTGGTGACCTCCTAATTGTATGAAACCAATTACATTATACTTGTTGTTCATTCAACAATAAACAGCTTTTGTGCCCACTAAATTGGGGCATACTACTAAATTTGCTGAGTGTAATTTGGCAATACTTCTCCAAATCATTAACTGCTTAAGGCTTTTTAAATAAAGCACATCTTTGTGCTTCTTGCCTTCAGAGCATGTTACCTTCTTGTGTATATTTTCCTACCCATTTCATTACATCTTACTTATGATGTTTCTGCACAATGTTTCCCCATATGCCTCAGGGCCCTTATGTTTTTCTGAATTCCAAATGAAGCAAAGAGGTAGGATGAAGGAGGGGTGGAACTCACCAAATTTGCACTAAATTCCTTTCTCTTTTTGATTCAAAATTCCAGAACAATGAAAAGCAATGAAAGGATAAATATGTGAGTAAATCTAAATGAATACTGACTGTATTTGTTACAATAATAGGAAGGTCTTTGGGGATTTATAAAATATTTGGGGTTTATAACATATTTGGGATTTATAAAGTATTTATAATTAAAATACATGAGAATAATACGTTGGCAGGAAGGTAAATAGAGTTTAAGTATTTGAAGGTCCTTGCATTGTCTGGGAAGAAGTAAAACTACTAATTTATTTTAGACTTTGATAAATCAAGGATGCATATCAAAGTAATCCCTAGGGAAAACACTAAAGGAACAGTAAAAGAGCATAAAACTACAAATCTAATTCGGGGAGAAATGCCATAATACAAAATGAGAAGGCAAGAAAAGAAAGAAAAGGAAACTAAAATGTGCAGGACAAATAGAAGGCAAACAGTAAAATGGTAGTTTAAACCGAATCAAAGCAATTGTTATATTAATATAAGTAGATTAAATGCTCATGTTCATTACAAAGAAAAAAACCTAAAAATTCTGTTTTAAGAGAAAAAATTTGTTTTTAATTTGAGAGAGAGGGAGAGAGAGAGTGAGTGGGGGAGAGGAGCAGAGGGAGAGAGAGACAGACAGACAGACAGAATATCCCAAGCTGGCTCCATGCCAGCTTGGAGCCTGATGTGGGGTTCGATCCCACAACCCTGGGATCATGACCAGAGGTGAAATCAAGAGTTAGACGTTCAACAGACTGAGCCACCCAGATGCCCCAAGAGAAACAATTTAAATATAAGGACACAAGTTAAAGAAAAAAAGATGAAAAAATACTATGCAAACACTAATCAAAAGAAAGTTGGCTTTGCAATATCAATATCAGACAAAGCTGACTTTAAGGAAAAAAAAAGATTACTAGACAATAAAAAATAATACTATGTAGTGAAAAAAGTTTTAGTTTACCAGGAAAATGTAGAAATTCAGGATAGAAGTGCATTTAATCACAGAGCCTCCATATAGATAAAGCAAAAATAGGTAAAACTAAAGGGAAAATGAATACACACAATTACACTAAGAGATTTTAACATATCTCTCTTAGTAACTAAACAAATAAACATACATTTTCAGAAATGAATAGAAAATATGAATAACACGATTAAAAACTTTGAACTACTTGATATACATAGAAGGCTACACAAAATACATAATCTATTCAAGCACTGAGAGAATGTTAAAAGAAAATGATCATATGCTAGCCTTAAGGCAAGTCTAAATACATTTCAAAAATTACAATATACAGATTTTGTTCCTTCACTACAATGCAAATCTGATAGAAACAACATTGATGACAACAAAACCAAAAAATCTCCTTCTTTTGGAAAAGAAGACACATACTTCCAAAGATCTCATGGTTTAAAGAAGATAAAATTGAAATTTGAGACTATGTCAAACTGAATGAAAATGAAAATATCACATATGAAATCTTGTGGGCCCTTAAGAAGGGCTATAGCCCCTCCTTCCTTCCTTATATCTCCTTATCTTTTTACCCACTGCACTCAATTTACAAGAGAAGAAAATACAAATAGAATTTGTATCTGAGATGGTCTGTTACAAAGTGAACTTTAGGGTTTTGAAGGGCCACTTAGAGAAGAAGGGAAAAATCTTGACTATGTCTTTCCAAAGGCAGAACTAGAACACATGGGTAGAAATTCAAGGAAGGCAGATTTTTTAAAAAAATGTTTATTTTTGAGAGAGAGAGGGAGGGAGAGAGAGAGCAGGGGAGGGCAGAGAGAGACACAGAATCCAAAGCAGGCTCCAGGCTCTGAGCTGTCAGCACAGAGCCTGATCCAGGGCTTGAACCCACGAACACAAGATCATAACCTGAGCCCAAGTCAGACGCTTAACTGACTGAGCCACCCTGGGGCCCCAAGGAAGGCAGATTTTAGTTCAGGGTAAGAAAAAAAAAACTATGGTCATTGGACATTTTAATGTATTAATAAGTAATGAGGTTCCCGTCACTGGAAACATGCAAATGATGTAATGTGGATCTCAGTGGTGGTGGGGATTTGACAGGTCATCTGTGTTTAAAAACGATGTGAAGGCACTGCATGAAAATATGGCAGAATGTTAACAATTTCTGAATCTGAATCTGATGGCAGGTATTGAATGTTCATTGTATCACACATTCAACTTTGAGTTTGAAAATGTTAATCAAAAAATCAAAAAACAGATGCTGCAGGAACCCTAATGTAGAAAGTTGTGAGGATTCAACAAAATTCAATGTCTATGCGTTCTCTCACTTGACACATGATGCACGTACATATATCTCTGTAGAGTTGTAATGTTTACTTTTATACTTTCATAATTTATCCCCTACCATCTGAAAACCTTGCTCTATGATAAAGTATAGCAAGGAAAGATCTCATCTTAAGTGGTTATTTTATTCCTCTTCCTTGAGCAATGTAGGAGTTAAAATCTAGACTTAGTATTTTTTTGTCCTGTATGAATTATTTTTCAGGAAGGAACGCTCTGCAACCTTCATCATATTAAGGCATAAGATTATTCAGTGATCAAAATGTTATATTTGAACAACTATCAGCTTGTGTCCAAATCTTTCATATACTGTTAAACCAAGTGAGACTTGACTTTTTGGTTTTGTTCCAAACTGATACTACAGTTGCCATTTTCCCCAAGTTATTCATGAATTATCATGCATATTTGAATTTAAGTTGCTGATAAATTGTGTTTGACATACGCAGGATGTGGGATATCCCCTCCTCTCTGTGTTAAAACACGTTCAGTGTTGTGAGGTAACAGCATTCAAGTAACTCCTGAGTATTAGTTCAAGGAGTACCTAAAGGCAATAGGAAACTAAAGAAAATACTGTTCAATATAACTACTGACCCGGTGAGTGTTTCAATCCTAAAGACTTCTCAAGCTAGCATATTAAATAGTCTTTGGACTTTTAAATGAGTTTGAAGCATTTTACCTTACATTTCCATCGGAGGCAAAATTATATTTGGACTATGTATTCTCTTGCTTCGGCAGCACATATACTAAAATTGGAACAATACAGAGAAGATTAGCATGGTCCCTGGGTAAGGATGACACGCAAATTCATGGACTGTATGTTCTGAGATCTGAGAGACGGAGATCTGTTCTGAGAGACTGAGATCTCTTTCAGTTTTAAAAATCCAAAAGTAAAGCCTACTTTACCGAATTCCTGAATGCTGTTGTAAAAAAGACTCATTTTCCAACTCTTCTTTCTTCTGCCCTCTCTAACTTAAAATATTGGATCCTGGGAAACCTGAATAACATGCTCTTGCTTTTTGATGAACCATGATCATAGGTCTCTCTTTCTTCTTCCCTTCTTTTTCATTTTTCAGCAGTGGATTCTGATCTATAGTATAAAAGGAGCATCTAAAAGTGGACTCATCTTTCAGGATTAAATGGCTCTGTTAGCAGAGTGGGATGAACAGAAAGTGCTCCTCCATGTTTAAATGCACTACTGTGTACCTGTAAACTTACATACTTTCAGGAATTTAGAGTTGCTTAATGCTTGTTTGGCAGCATAAACTCTGAAAAAAAAATCTCATGGGGAAACACGCCTCATACACGGTTTCTATGTCTGTAGAGTACAAAGGGAGATGGACCTTTGCCAGTTATACAGTTGATATGTTAAAGGTAGATGCCAAACTAAGTCAGTCTTTAAGGGAATTTCTTGGCATGAATCAACACAGAAGAAAAAAGAAAGACTGTGTTCTTAGATCTGTTATATATATATATATAGTTATATATATAACTATATATATATATATATATATATATAGTTATATATATATATATAGTTACTGCATGGAGCACATCCGTGGAGTCTATCATATTCCAAGTTTTCATTTTAGAAGAAAATGGAAAAATTGAACAGTTCATATTGTTAATTTTGAAATTAGCCTGGAATTATTTTTCCCTAGAAATGTAATAATTTGTTTATGGAAACCTCAAAATGAAAATCTTTGGCTTCAGGCATGTATGTGGTTAATGTGGATGATTGTGAGGCTGCCAGATAGGTATAAGGACCTATCAGCCAGGGATCTGTTTCAGGGCTTCCAGAGTTACAACAATCATACTATTTTCTCACTGCACAATATTTTTAAATCATAGGTTATTATATTTGAGATTTTTTTTTGTTGCTTGTGCTAGCTTTTTTCTAACCTAATCATACCAAGAATTTATTATACCAAGAATTAGAGTTTATGGGAGGACTTGTTGATCTTTTTAGAAAGTCTGAAAACCCTAGAATAAATTTTTTTTCTTATGCAACTCACTGACAGAATGATATGAAATATGACTGAGACACAAGAGTGGGTAAGATCACAGGTCTTAGCATCGAGTAGGTCTCAGTTCAAATTCAAGAAATACCACATTTTAGGTGTGTATTCAGGGAAAGTTATTTAACCTTTCCAAGTTTCACTGCCACATCTGTCAAGGAGGGATAATACCCATTTCATAATGGTATTGTGAGTACTAATTGAAATAACACCCCCTCTCCTGCAAATGGTACCTGGTTGACACTAAGTGTCCAATAAATTGTATTTAACATTGTGAGATGACTATAAGTCAGTGTACATCAGGTTGGCACCTCTGTTGTCTACAGATGGAAGGAAGCAAAAAACTGCAGAAAGTCAGGGCTTTTAATATAATTTTCTATGCACTTGTCTATAATTACATATCCTATCCTTGTTTCCTTGCTCAGTGTCCTATTTTGAATGTGGTCTGTCATGACTGAAATCCAGTCAGGAGAATGACCACAGCATTGAATGACTTCCCTTCCTTTGGCATAGTCCAGATGACTGGATATGAGAATAGGCAAAATCAGCCTTTCTTAAAGCTTTTTCTCATTGGGGAAACTGCATTTAAACAAAGGAGATATGGCAAAACAAAAATAAATCTAGTATTATTTTGTGATACAAAAGGACAATTAATTGCTTCACAGCAATGGAGTATTAATGTTTATAAAGGCTACTTAGCAAACATAGCTTTAATTAGAGCTCTAATTAGAACCTATATGTAACTCTGAGAAAGAACTTTTGTATGAAAAAGTTCCAACTATGAAAAAGCTATGAAAATGTAAATTTCAGCAGCAATTTTTATTATATTGGCTAAGTCGAGGATATTATGGTCATCATCTTTCAAGACAGTGCTGAAGTTACAAATCAGAACCAAAGAACAGATGGGGAATATTTTCAAGTGTAGTGGAACAACTGCATGTAAAGTCAGGACAAATATTTCTGGTTGTTTATTCATAAGGACAAGGCTCAGAGTTAGACTCTAAGATGAAAACATTGATATCTGACTTTTCACATGAGGAGTCTCCACAAAACATAATGGTGATCTGCATAATTTGCAGTTGATGAAGCATCCATTCAATCACATCATACAGGAAAGTTTGATTTTGAGCCATTTGTTGTTGTTGTTGTTGTTGTTGTTGTTGTAAATGCAATGCTAGTAATATGGTAAGACCGTGGCATATTAAAAATAGTCTTTAGGAAGATTAATTTTGGTTTCCTTCAAACACTAAATGACCTCTTCCCAATGCTTTCATTATAGTCGTAGGTAAATTATGTATGTGGATATGACAGACTCTTGTTTCGATATCAAGGGTTTAACTGAGAAAATTAACAGGAAAAAATGAAAGAATTTCAAGCTTGAAGAAAAACACTGTGCATTTGGTTATAGTGTGACAAACCAGCAGGTGGCTAGGCTGACTTCTTTCCGTCATCTTCTTATACTATCTTTCTCTATCTTCCACCTCTGACTCCTTCTTGCTCTTTAAACATTCAATTTTGTATTTGCCCTTTCTCAATTTCACCCTGATCAGTCAGACCATTCTTTTTTATTTTAAGTTTATTTATTTTGAGAGAGAGAGAGAGAGCACGTGAGCGGGGGGGGGGGGATCAGAGAGAGAGGGAGGGAGAGAGAGAATCCCAAGTAGTCTCTGCACTGTCAGCACAGAGCCTGACAAGGGGCTCAAACCCACAATTGTGAGATAATGACCTAAGCTGAAATCAAGAGCTGATGCGTAACCAACTGAGACACCAGGTGCCGCAACAGAGTATTCTTTTAACTTGAGAGCTCTGCTGTCACATCCAAACTAGTGTTAGGACATCTCTTCCTGGTTTGTAGGCCTTGGGCACTGCTGCTTCACCAATGGTTTGGGAGGGCTGTTTTCCTGGCCCAGCGCTGTGACCCTCCACTGCACCAATTGGGAGCTCAGCAGGGTGCCCCTGCCATCTTTATCTCCTCAGTGAAGGTGGGCTGCTGTCCAGGCCCCCAGAACTCCAACACCTGCAACTAGTCTCATCATTACTCATGTAGATGTTGATAAAATGCAGAAGGTCCTGTATGATTAGCTTGCACCTCACTGCAACATAACAGGTGGTTTAATATAAAAACAAGTCTTTTCCTTAAATTCCAACTTATCAATGCATTCTTATATGATCATCAGCCAGGCTACATACCGCCATGTGTAAGACACATGTTGCCGTCTGTCTGACTTTGCCCCCCATGAGCCTCTCCCCAGACTCTGTACTTTAATAGGATAGATTTCTTTTCAAGGTCCAGCTCGTGCCCACCTTCTTTATGCTTCTTTTCCCAGATTACTTTGGGTCAATGTAAGATCACTACAGAAAGCAGCTTGTCCAGTTGACTTTGGGACAGCTGTATCCTTGTTAAGAAAGAACAGTAGCAGCAAACTTGCTATCTCTAGAAAGTCAACTGCCTTGAGAGGTCTTAAATCGTCGCTCCCAACCTCCTCCTTAACCAGAGCCTTCTTAAGGGTAAAAACATGCCCCTTTGTCTGGTTCAGGGTCCTAAACAAGTTGTGCTCTGACTACCGAATGCTGGCATTCTTTATTAGGAAACCAGCTGCTGGATAACCCGAGGTACACATCAGTGGCCCATATAAATTTTATGGTCCCAATTTGTTGAAGTTACCAACTGAGCTTTCCATTGGATTTGATGCATAAATTCTAGCACCGTTATATTACAACGTGGCAAAACACAATAAATAACACTCAATGCTTCCATAGTATTTATGCAATTGTTACGACATTATTTTTTTCTTTTACAAGACTAAGGGATTCCCTGCCAAATAAGGTGAATGTATAGAACTTCTTGTAGCTTCTGCAAAGGCTGAGTTAAATTTTACTTTCAAATTAGTCTTCCAATAAGTTTTAGTACAAGCTTTAAGATGGAATAAATCCCAAGTAGTAAAAATCCTTTACGAGTTACAGTTATATTCTGGGTGGATAAAATCATAATGGCCTGGAACAACGCACTAACTGCTGAGTGGATTTTTAATGCTGATGTTTTTAGCTGTTTCTTGAGCTATTTTCCCTATTGCATTGCATTTCATTAAAAATTTGAGCTGTGCTATTTTTAGAATGAAATCCATACTTAATTTGCCCTTATAGCACTGTTATAAATGGAGACTAGAACCAGTCCTGATTACTTACAATGAAATTATCTGAGTCAACAAAGTTAGGATTCAGAAATGTTTTAAAAGTAAATGATGTGTTTATCTCCTCTGTGAGCGAAGCGAGCAGACTTCCTTTGGGTTTGCAGTAGTCCCATATTTGTACAGGACATCTTTCACTTGGTGCAGAGGAAAACTCACTATGTCCTTTTCCACCATCTTCAGGATGAAATCTAAACTTTTTAATGTGCTGTGCAAGGCCCTGCATGATTTGATCCTTACCTACAGTCATGTGCTGCACACTGAATCATACAGAACACCTGTCCCCTTCTTTTGTCTTTTACTTCTGACCTTAGCAAGTGCTCTTCCCTCTGCATGGAACATTCTTTCTCCTTTCCCCCCTTCTCTTTCTCCAAATTGTTAAAGGCTAATGCCTACAACTTCCTTAGACTGAAGCCTGATGTCACCTTCTCTGGGAAGTCTTTAAAATGCAACTTAAAATGCCACGTTGTCAATGCTGTCCACTTCCTCATAGATGGTGAACTTTTGAGGGTGGGCAGGCAATATAAGCTTTTATCTTTGTATTCTCAGCATCTTTGTATTGTGTGCTCTGAACACAATAGTTACTCAACTCAAGCTTGTTGAATCATCTTACAGTTATAGGATAGTGAGTCTGTGGTCTTATGCTATCTCCCAAACTGTAATTATCAAAGCAAATGTTAAAACTTTCTTTCCCCATATTATTCCCAAATCAAATGTAAAAGAATAAAGTAAATCTAGACAACTAATACATCATCTCCAGAAGACACCACTCTTGTACAGGAGAAGCACAGGTGTGACTATTGCTTATGAAGTGTTTTAGAATGGAAGCTTAAACAGATCAATAAACAGACAAAATAGGTGTTTTACCTTTGCAAAGTTCTAGCTGTTGGGTAGATCTTAAACACACACATGCGCGCGCGCACACACACACCCACACACACTATCACGATTTAGTGAAGGGAGATCTAAATCTAGTTAAGACTCCTTTGGATTATTTCATAAGGTAAACTATATCGTCTTATGTTCTTAAGTTCTTGCTTTATTAGCTTAGCAGTCAGCCTTACTCCCACTCCCAAACAGCCCCTTCTTTTTTTGTATTCCACTTAAATTCTTATTTTTAATGAAGATAATTTTTAACTAGGAAATGCATTTCCCCTAGCCATACCAGGAGAACTTTTGCTCTCCTCTGTATATAACCAATTATTTCTTGGTTCATGCTTACATGCAAAATGGATGATAGGGGGCATATAGAGGAAAGTGGGCCTATGGATAATTACCTCTTGCCATAATTTCCTGTAATTGCGAAAACCTTGTTATAATCAGAGCATGACTCTGCTTAGGTTATGTTCATTGCATTTCACAGCATCACAGCCTTAACCATATTAGAAATAAGAGACTACTATTAAAGGTCTATGTTCAGACATAGTTTATGGTTAGAGACTTACTCTGTATTCCTTCAGCCATATATTATGACTAATGAACATTCTACAGTTTAATGGATGTGAACATGAGGTCGAAAGGCTGATTGTTCAGGAGATCATTTAAGGGCTTGTTGAGCTTCTAACTGGTTATTTCATGGGGTGTAAGAGCTGAAATTATACAAAATATTATTAATTTACAATTTGATGTTTACCTTTGTAATACTTATGAATAAATATGTTGCCAAACAATATTATAAACCATTTACCCTACTTGGTTAGAGTCATCTTTGACTCAAGATTTGAGTCATCACTTACATGCAAAAATAATGAATGTGTCTGTTAGAAATAGTTTTAAACAAATTACTGTGATCCTGAAAATAGTCCTTGTGGATCAAACTCTTTTTATGTTTCGTATTAGCATTGTTATTATATGTACAGTACTTGAAAATTAATGCAATTCTTTTTTGAGGAACTCACTCACTTTACAAGAAGTCAGATCCATCCCAGTCCTATTAAGATGATTTAACGTATTTAACCATATGTGTATATTTATTTTTCCTCCTCATCCTACAACTGTCTGGAGGCAGTGTTTTCATTATGTCATTCTTTGCTCAAAATCTTTTACTAGTTACGACATTACTAAATCTGAATGGCTTAACCAAGAATTCAGGGTTCATATAAACTGTCCTCCAATGATTCAGTGACTTTTCCTATCTTGTTTCCTGTAGCCCCCACAACAGCCCCCCTTTCCCTCACCCCAAACAGTGACATGATATTGTCACCATTATTCTGTATACAGGACATCCACCCAGCAAAGCCTGCCCCTTCTCTTCTCAGGATTATTTATATCCAGTTCATCCTTCATGACTCCGATTACATCCACTACCTCCAAAAAGCCCGTTATGGCTTCTGTTTGAAGCAACCAGTTCCTTCTCTGGACTCTACCACTGCTTTTACCATTGACTACATGGGGAATGAGGCTCTCAACTAATGTTTTGTTGACCTGAATTGTTAAGCTGAATTATTTGTGTCATCTAATTGTTTAAAAATCTGACCTTACTTTACCTCTTCAGCTAGCCTGAAAAGTCCTTGCAAGTAAGGTGGTATGTTTAGGCATCTAGTACAGTTTGAATACATATAAACTGAACACATCGATACATGAATTGGAGAATAAACGACTAAATGCTGAACAAATGAATGCATGAATGGTGCATATTTCAGGGTGTACATGAGAAAATGTATTCTAAATTTACATTAACAATTTGGGGTCTAGCCAGGTAAAGGTGTAGTTCTTTAAAGCCAAGGCTCATGATCTTTAAATTATCCTTTTATGCCTACAGGGTAAAAAGTAGTGGATCCAGCAAGAATGGCTAGAAACAGACTTTTTTTAGTTCCATAATCACTCAGTTGAGAATTTAAGATTGTGTTTGGGAATTTAAGATCAGCATGAAGTTATGGCGACAACCTGGCCACAAAATGTCTCCTTTTCCTTCCATCCAAGGAGGGAATGTGATCTCATTCTCTGAGAAGGGATTCTCCTTCAAAGCACTCAAGGACTATCTCTCTGAAAAATTAAATGAAATGCAAAATGGGGGCAGGACAGAACCAATCTTACTCAGAGAGCATGCATGAGTTCTGGGGGGGGAGAAGTCATTGTTGAGTTTTATAATTTTTTTTCTTTTAAATCTTTGAAAAAAGAAATCAACTCTGGTTTCAGTTTAATTTAAAAAAAAAAAAAAAACCTACATGACCACTTCTTCAAATTTGTTCCAGATGGATTTAGTCATAGAATGATTGATTATCCACTCAATGTGAGCTATGTGGTTAAGCTCAGAAACCTACAACAAACTGGTTTGGAGCTATGTTTCATGGTAAATGGCAGAAAGGATAATCCTTAAGCTGTCATTTTAGAGTTAGTGATGAGGAAAGAGGAATTTAGTAGGCTACTTATGTCAAGAGAATGTATTAGCAAATGGATGGCTGAATATGAGGAAATCTTATGAGTGTAATACTTTTTTTCCCCTTTCTGGATTTCACAGTAAGGGGAACCACATCTGACTAGGAGTCCCCTTGAAGACTGCCCAAGCTCTCACTGCCTGCTTCATGAACCAGACCCACTTCCCCAGGATGCTTCAGGCCTGAGGCCAGAGGTTGGCCTCTAACTGGTTTCCTAGTACCTAGGATATCCTAGTACCTAGGATTGTACTCTATCTAGTACCTACTCAACAGGCCCAAAGAGATTTTTATTATTGGCATCAGAGACACCTGGGAAAATCTGGAAACTAATTCTGGGGAAAGTGAACCAAAGAGAAAAGGTACTGAACTCTACACAGAGCTGTTTAATGCACTTTAAAATGCAATTTAACAACATTTGGTTCATATTCATTTTAAGAAAAAATAAAACACTTCCTTTGGATTTTAATTACTCCTTTTAATAGCCGTATTAGCCTTTTATCTATCCTTTCCATCTGGCTAATTCACAATTTAGCTACTAGAACATTCTTTTAGGAGAGTTTGGATGTGGCTGGTGGCTTTCGACCCATGTCACCATCTGATTTTACAATTTCCTCTGTACATTGTTCCATTTTTTGGTTTCCACCTTCATAGATTTTTCTGTTTCTGCTTATGTATCTTTTCCCTTTTTTTTTTCCTTCAGAGTGCACTTCATTATTGTCTTCTTATTGAAAAACAAGCCACTATCCTGCCTCCTTATCAAGATACCTACTCCTTAGAATCCCAAGAAAGTCCATGTTACATTTTATGGCTTCTGAATTTTTAAATCTTACATAACCTATTTACTATAACCTTAGGTTATATTTCCCATGTCTCCTAGTACACTTTTGAGGCAAAAGGTATAAACATGTTTAAACATGGTTAAACAGAGATTTCTATGGGAGAGATGGAGAACATTTTCCACAATTCCCTACCAAACACACAAATATCACAGATGTCTAGGACAAAAGTTAACATGAAGCAAAAAGGATGTTTATTAAATTTATTTTAGGTAACAGGCATGTAGACTTATGCTAATCTGCAAGAATAAAGGTAGTTCTTGTGTTTGCTCACAAAGTTTTTGTTTCAAGGCTATTGTTTATTTGTAGAGTAGATTAAAGGAGATTTTAATTACAAAGTTTTCAAATCAAGGGATATGGTCATAATTACTTAGGAGTAGTTTTGGGCAGGATTGGTAGGATTTTAGAAATTACAAGTCCATGAAGGAGAGAAAGGTACATTCATTCAAAAGGAGCTGTCAGAAGAGTGAGGTTCTTATGGATAGTACTTTGCCTATTTCAACCACACCTATCAGACTCTATATCTGAATGAGTCATACAGTCTCTTGCACTGCTGTGTAGGTGGGTGCATTTTGCTTTTTAACTCATATTTTGCTTTTTGAAACTATTCATAATTCTAGATGTAACTCTAAAGGTTTGGCTGGAATCAATGAGGGGGGAATTTTAATTACACATTGTGGTAGGCAGCTTGTGACATGGCTCCCAATGATTCCAGACTTCTGGCATTTATGCCGTTGAAAGTGGACTGGATCTTGTGACTGGTTTCTAGTGAACAGAACATGGCAAAAGTGATGGGTTGTCACTTCCATGATTAAGTTACAAAAGCCTGTGACTTCAGTCTTAGTAGCATTCTCTCTCTTGCTGGCACTTTCTCTTGCCCCCTCACTTGCTTAGTCTGATGAAGAAGGCTGCAATGTTGTAAGATGCTCTATGGAGAGGCACATGCAGCAAAGAGTTGAAGGAGGAAGAACCCATGAGGAATAGAGGCAGGAAATGAATCCTGCCAACAACCACTGGGGAAGGAGCTAGGGAAAGGGTCTTTCCTAGTCAAATCTAGAGATGGCTGTAGCTTAGTGAAAGACCCAAAGCCAGGGGACCCAGCTAAGCCACACCTCAATTCCTGACCCAGGAAAAATGTGAGATAGTAAGTGTTGTTGAAACCATTAAGTTTTAGGGTTATTTGTTATCTGGCAACAGATAACTAGGGCATAGATTTCCTTATGGTTTCTGTGTGATGGATAATAAAACATAAGCTGAGGAAGGACTAGTTATTTTGGTTGTAAACCTGGTTTGAGTCTGAGGCTAAAAACAATCCCAAAATGTGAAATGAACAGATTGTTCTTTGCTGAAAGGTACTTAGGAAGGCAGGAAATCTTAATTCAAAATCAAGAAGATAATACACAGCCTTTAACATTTAGTGTTGGCACCTTTACATTTTAAAGCAGTTTATATTAATACATGCAAAAAGTATATTTACTGTGCACCAAAGTTAAAACAACTCCTTTCTATGCTAGAATTGAAATGGGAGTCCTGGGCTGTGCCATGAACCACAATAATTACCCCTGTCAGTGCGTGGAGAAAAGACTGCAGTGATCTAGCTTTTTTTTTTTTTTTTTTAAATTTTCTTTTTCAACGTTTTTTATTTATTTTTGGGACAGAGAGAGACAGAGCATGAACGGGGGAGGGGCAGAGAGAGAGGGAGACACAGAATCGGAAACAGGCTCCAGGCTCCGAGCCATCAGCCCAGAGCCTGACGCGGGGCTCGAACTCACAGACCGGGAGATCGTGACCTGGCTGAAGTCGGACGCTTAACCGACTGCGCCACCCAGGCGCCCCTGCAGTGATCTAGCTTTTAAAGCTTCAGTGATTTGGTCCTGACTTATAACAAACAACCAGTACAAGGTGTGAACTGTTTTGTCAATAAAGCTTCACGTCATTAGAACTGTCTGGTTTTTTGTTTCTGAGTCATTAATGCTATTATAGTCACAGAAAGCACCTGCATTCTTCCCTGGGCAGATTTTAACTTGCTCCAGTATGTTTTCCTGATAAAAATACCATCTGAAAGGCAAAGAAGAACTCCTATCAATAGAACCACTTTACATACCAGGCATGTATCAATCAAGAGCCATATAGCTACCACCCTTGTAAAGCTTATAACCTAGACAAAGTGCATTCTCTTTACCTCTCTCTTACTTTCTCTCATTTTTAAAAATTATTTTCAATAAGAGCTGGAAAGGACAACTCTTTTAACTTTAACATCTGAGAAAACTGAGGCCCAGAGAGGTTAACTGGTTTAACACAGTCTGAGTCACTTAGGGGAAAACCCAGATGGGAACCTTTGTCTTTTGCTGAGTTTCATGGGATTTCTGCCACTCTTGGCTGCCAAAGACTACTTTCTGGGATCCTCCTGAGCATTCAAGCATAAAAACATTCTACTGCAGGAGAAAATTCTATTAATTAGTAAGCAAAGAAAATATCTATGTATTACAGCTGTAGCTGTTACAACGGAATTTGCATTGGAGAAACTGAGTACTAACCAGAGGAGAAAAATATCTTTCTGAAAACAAAAAACAACTCACCACATGCAAATTATCCACATTATACCACATTTTGCCAAAGGCAGCAAGTAGAGGATGAAGAATCACTAGATATATCTGCTTCCTGGTGGAGCACAAATTGTCAACTACTGGAAGACACGCTCTGTTATATATATCAACAAAATCTGGGGACTTTGTAGAAATGTGAGATCTCAGGTCTCATCCTAGACCTACTGAATCAGTATCTTCATTTTAATAGGATCCCCAGGTAATTCATATTTCATTACAATTTGAGAAGCACTGGTCTATCACACATAGCATATAGAAGATTCTCAAAAAACATTAGACAATTGAATTCCAAATTTAAAACTCCCCTAGCCAATTTTATAAAAAAACAAAAAAACAGTAAACCTGATTTATTCAGGGCCATCTTTCCTTTTTTCCTTCATCAGTTTCTTCTTTGAGGAAAATATGCATTTATATGTATGAACATAAGTGGGAAGTTGGTAACTGTAATACTATTTTATGAGATACTTCAGTAGAACCTATTTTTGATTAGTATAGTCTACACTTGCTCATTGTCCTTAATGTTCCTATCTTGCTCTCCTTTCTCCCTCTTTCTCTCTCTACATCTCTCTTCCAGATGTAGATGTTCCATTCTACATCTCTCTTATTTTTTTTTTCCCTGCCCCTCAGTCTTCTTACAGTTTCTTCTGTCATCCAGGGTAAGAGGAGACTCCTGGAAGAGAAGGATATGACTCACCTGTTTGCTCTATCTTGCTTTTTCTCTCCACCAATGTGTGACTATGGTCCTGGCCTCTACCTGAACAGGTGTTCATTGCAGGTTTTGCTTTTTTCCTAGATGAGTGATTTTCATACTGATAAGTGGTGATGGTAGGTGGTGTTGGGGGAGAGTGTCATTGTTAGTTGAGTCACTTAGCAGAGGAGCCAGAGAAGTCCTATAACAGGTATCGCCATTTCATCCCAATAATATTTGGTATATACATTTAAAATCAATCAAAGAGAAAGCAATACTTCAGTCATGAATTATTGGCAATTGATTTACTCAGTTGTGAACTTTGTGGATAAGAGGTTCCCCTAACTGTAACAAAGAAAAGAAATTATTTCTTCTTGAAGGGAAAGTGGTGTTTTTTTTTTTCCTGCTGGGTAGTAGAATTTACATAACAGTGATGTGTCATCTGTTAGAATAATTTGTAAATGTAGCTCTCCAAATCAAGTGCAAAGATGTGGTCTGAACTTGAATCTACACGGATTCTTCTTTTTCTAACCTGAGATCTACACTGAGTAACAGGCAGGCCCTTTGCTAGCAGGTAGTTTTACCCACTTAACAGGACCTTTATTTGATTTTTTAAGCTTGAGAAAATTCAAAACACTACTCATACTTAATCAAATAATTCATGTACTCTTCCTTTTAGAGGTCTTCCTTATTTTCTCGTGTCTCTATAAAGTGTTCCCTATTTAATATTAGACCAGAAAGTGTATTTTTTCAAAGAAAAATACAGGTAAAAGCACTTTGTAATAGATTCACACTTTTGGTAATGTGTAGTTCTGCCTACTCCTGATATAACCAGATTTTCCAATAATTCTTTAAAACTTTCTATTAGAACCCTAATATTGTTTGTGGCCAGGTTTTTACAATGACAACTAAATAGGTCAAGATCTTCTAATAGAGCAATATTCTGATGGTCTATTTGGGGTATTAACCATCTGTGACAGCTTGGTTTATTGGAAACTATGGCTCTGGTATGGTTACACAATCCATTTTTCTGCTTAAATTGACAAATCAATGAGAAGATTTTTTAGTTTACTTAGAGTTGAACTCTAATTTACAATGGTTTTGTTATTTAACTTTTTTTATTGAATGAGGTAGTCACCAAATAATCTTTCCTGCTATTTCAGAACTGTCATTAGCTGTGTAAATCGCACAATGATTAAGTTTCCGTCTTTCATTTAGCTTCTTTTTTTTTATTATTAACTATTTATTTATTTATTTATTTATTTATTTATTTATTTTTTCAATCACTAAAGAAGGGAGGTCATGCAATTGAAGTTCAGAACAAAGCCCTGTATCTTTACCAGCTTGTGTGGGAGGATTTTTCCCCTCTCTGGCTACCTCCCTGGATTAGGGTTCTTCTGATACGCCAGGTCATGAACTATTTTTACAAAAAGGGCCCACAGCTTTTACTGGGAAGTTTACTTAATCATGAATTACTGGAATTTTCTGGTTTGCTTGTTGAGTGGAGTTTTATTCCAGGCTACCTCCTGACCATATAATTTGCCAAAGTCTGAAGAATAAAAGGGCTTGGGGATTCAGTGTCAGGCCCAGATAAGTGATTTTTTAATCCATTCTATGATGGTCTACATAAAAAGTTTATTTTGTTAAAAATTCAGTTGCCCATCGTAGAAGGCAAAGGCGGGTCAGGATGGAATCCCAGTAAATCTGTGAGAAAGTTTAGTAAAGAAACGTGCAGGATGACCAGGGCGCTTCAGAAGTGTAAGAGAGCAGGGCCTTTGAGGCTACACCGTAGTGCTTTCACTTCTATTTTGTTGACCCTGACTCTACTCCATCTAATGTAATTACTTGTTGATTAAATAAATCAGTAGCTGTCCAAGGTGCCCTGTTTTCCTGTGGTAGGTAAACACATGAATTTAGAAAGCAGTTTCCAGGGCTGATTTTATGGAAATAATGAGCGAGTAAATGAATCATTTTAGAAGCTTTATCAGCTTTGATCAGCTTAATTTTGATATGAAATTTCCTACCAAAATGATGGTACATCATATATGTCTGTGCATGTGCCCATAAATGGCTGTGAATTTGGTGTGTGTGTGTGCATATACGTGTGTGAGCTGGAATAAATGCAATCTAGGCAAGAAAGGGGGCACTGGGCCTGCATAGGCAGATTCCTAGGGTGTCTTTTAACAATGTCTTCTAGAATGTCCTTATTTTTAAGGATGAGGTATCTTCTGATATCACAAACTGCTCAGGAAAGAACATGGCTAAGTAGAGAAAACCGTCTTATACAAAAATCTCTCTTCAGCATTCAAATTATGAAAAAGCAGTGACTAGAAAAAAATTCATTGGTGGACTTAGTGAAGTTAAATGATGCCAGATACCTAAATTGCTCCTATATTTTAGGAGAATAACTGGAGTTGAACTAATTCTCTAAGAAGACTCTTCAACAATAGTTCGAAGGTTCAACAGCATACTCTGAGAAACAGACATACTGCTCTTCATAATTTTGGTAAATTAAAAATACTGAGATATTTAAGTTTTTTACTAAATAGTAAAAAATTCAACCACAATTTAAAGGCATACTCATTTGTGAATATATGTATGACAAGAGAGCTTTGCTGCAAAATATTTCACAAGTGAAATTAACTAATCAGCACTGAACAAAAAATCTTTGAATCCAGATTGTGATAGACCTGGTCTCCAGTGAGGACACAGAATACAGCCCCTTGAGTTGTTTCTCATTCTCGATCATGTTCTACACCTCTACTCAAGGGAGTAGGATTAGATTCCTTGCAGCACACCTAGCTGTTTAGGGTGCAAGGCTTATTTGATTATCATGTATCCCATCATGATTCTTGTTTTACCTGGAAATATATAGAAGCCATACACTCTGCTTTTATGCATGTCTCTGGTTCACACTCTTATTTCATCTACAGTTCAAGTATAAGCTAGTCATAAGTTCCCAAGAGGCTCTCCATAAACTGGGTTCTTTCTTCCTGGGTCCTTGGGATCCATGGCTTTTCTTCTCACCTCTTTTTTTTTTTTTTTTTTTCCAACGTTTTTTATTTATTTTTGGGACAGAGAGAGACAGAGCATGAACGGGGGAGGGGCAGAGAGAGAGGGAGACACAGAATCGGAAACAGGCTCCAGGCTCCGAGCCATCAGCCCAGAGCCTGACGCGGGGCTCGAACTCACGGACCGCGAGATCGTGACCTGGCTGAAGTCGGACGCTTAACCGACTGCGCCACCCAGGCGCCCCTCTTCTCACCTCTTAAGCAAATCAGCTCTTCCTACCTTGGGGCCAGCTCAGAACTACACGTCTTTAAGTCACCTATACCCAACTAAGTGACTTTCCTGGATTCTACCCTTCAGCATTTGAACAAAATTGACTTAAAAAAAGATAATTTCTGGGGCGCCTGGGTGGCTCAGTCTCTCTCTCTCCTCTCTCTCTGCTCCTCTCTACACTCGTGCTCTCTCTCTCTCAAACTTGAACTCACAAACCATGAGATCATGACCTACGTTGAAGTCGGACGCTTAACTGACTGAACCACCCAGGTGCCCCTCTTTTGTTACTTTTTGGTAACTGAGGGGTTGATGATGCCAAGTTCCCCAAGGACAATTACTACTCATTCCATCCACTCCGATTCTGTCAAAGTGCCTTGCAACAGAAAGTGGTTCTCAAACTTGATTGAATTTACTGAACATGAACTGAATGGGTTTATGTTCTGTTTGATCAATTTCACTTGTGGTATTGCCTGGTTACCCTTGACTAGTACAGGTGCACAGTTATTTGAAAAGTAGTTCAAGTTTTAGAAATTGATTTTGCCCAAATCTCAAGTTTTTTAGTCTATTTAGTACACATTTACATAACATTGATTCACTGTCTCTCCCTCCTTTGAATCTGTGGTCATTGACACAATAAGCTATCCATGCTGCTGCCAGTATCTTGCTACTCAGCCTTCTTTTCATGTCATTTCTTCACTTCATCTTTATTAAATGTTTACAAATCATTTAGGTTCAAGCTACAAGACTGAAATTGTGGCTAAATGCTTTCAATGACAGCTGTAGTTTTCTGCCAGTATTTGAATGCAGTTTTCTTGATCAGTTTTGTTTTTGAGTGTGCAATTTGCAGTTACCTCCTGGAAAAAGAAGCATGCTAATGGATTTCAGATGTGGCGTGAATTACTTATTTGTACATTCGTGCAAAATCAAACACATTTGGGACAAATTTTGTTTACTCGTTGGTTTCAAAGAATAGAATTGTGCCAGTAATTCAGCAAGTGCAAAGGCAATCCTTACAAATGGGGCAACTTGTTGATTTCAGAGAATACAATTTGAGACTTTCTGCTGGAGAAAAAAAGAATGAGCCAGTACCAGTGCACATTCCTGAAGTTACCGAAGCTTGCAATTCTACTCTAATCTGCTTCTTTTTGCTGCTATGGGGAGAGGGAAATTCATTCCACAGATTAAGTGTTAACTAGTTTTAACAAGAATCTCATCTTTGATGAGAAGTAAATCTTTGATCAAGTTTGAATTGAACAGAGACACTATGTGAATATTCTTCTATTATCTGGTGATAGACACAGAATCTACATAGAATGAGATGTCAGATGTCAGCTGGGCCTCTGTTATTGGAAGGATCTCCTATCACTTTGGTGAAATGAAAGATGCTTTTAAAGCCAAAGTCAGAGTCAACCTCCTCTTTTGTGACTCTGCATGAACTGAACTTCCAAAGAGCATTACCTCATCTTGCCAGTTTGTGTCATGAGCATAAGGGTTATGCCTACAGGAGGTATGAGTATCTCTTAGCACCAATTATTACCACAGCCAAAGCAGAACTTAGAGCTTCTGCTGACAATTTAAGGTCCTACTGGTCCTACTGACAATTTAAGGACCATTAGAGTATTTCACATTTGCAGGTTTTATAGAGAGATGCAAGGTCTCTTCTTTAGATGCCTCCTTTCCCTTTCTCATGCCCTACTAATGAGACTCATGACCTCTCATGTTTAGGAATTAGAGTACTGGTGATGACAGTAATAAAGGTAAGAGAAGTAAAAGAGAAATATTATAATATCCTAGAAATAGAATATATATTTTTGATGGTTTCTCTTTTCTACTGCACATTTTCCATGTGAAGTATTATGACCCTGCCTGCTGATTTTTAGAGCTGAATGCAATTTCCTGATGTTAAGATTAAGTTAGGGTATTGGTTCTCAAACTTGAACACACACCAAAATCATGAGATTGTTAAAACACAGGTTGCCGAGCCCCATCCCCAGATCCAGTAGGTCTGACGGGGCCCAGGAATGAGCATTTCTAATAAATTATTGGATGATGCTTAATGCTTCTGGTCTAGGGACCACACTGTGGAAATCGTAGAGTTAGGTAGTTACATAGCATAGTCTTTTGCTGCAGAAGTGTGATCATACTGACTTCTTTCATCCCTGTACCTAATAGCTGCCATACAATTTTTATGAACCAATTTTAAGGACACTTTTTGAGTGTGCATGAATCATATACATATATACACTATTCACAAATGTATATTAGAAATAAGTCCAATTTCTAATATGCATTTATTAGGGGAGGGGCAGAGACAGAGAGGGAGGGAGAGAATCCCAAGCAGGCTCCGTGCTGTCATCACAGAGCTCCACATGAGGCTTGATCCCATGAACTGTGAGATCATGACCTGAGCCACGATCAAGAGTCAGACGCTTAACCAACTGAGCCACCAAGGTGCCCCTAGAAATAGTCTTAAGTTAACTAAACAGTCAGTGGTTATGGTATTTGGAGAAGCAAAATTATGAAACTGTACTAGATTTTTCAGGAGAAAATCAATTACTTCCATCCACACAGCACCAGCTTATTTAAAATGTAATTAAGGTATCACCATAAAATCAACTCCTATCCATTTATATGGCTTTAGAGAATTTTTATTTATTTTTTATTTTTTTAAATGTTTTTATTTTTACTTTTGAGACAGAGAGAGACAGAGTATGAGCAGGGGAGGGGCAGAGAGAGGGAGACACAGAATCTGAAGCAGGCTCCAGGCTCTGAGCTGTCAGCACAGAGCCCGACGTGGGGCTTGAACTCACGGAGTGTGAGATCATGACCTGAGCTGTCGGACACTTAACCGACTGAGCCACCCAGGCGGCCTGGCTTTAGAGAATTTTTAGGTACTCAAAGGCAATTAACAACTAAAAGCAATGAAAAGCAGTAAGCAGACTAAATACCCATTTTATTTTCTGCTTGAAGTATTCGTTTCTGTTAATATCATAATTTACTCAATTATAGTCTTCCTTTAGCAAAATATCTATTTTCTGTGATCAAAGTCCTTCACTGGGCTGTATAATTATACATAACAAAAATTAGACATTTCCTCACAAAACTAACCAAAGCAATGAGAAACCCTAATGACATTAGTGAGGATCAAAAAAAAAAAAAAAAAAAAGGTAGTGTTTGAAAGCTCTTTGGTAATGACAATGTCAGGTATGCTAAGACAGTTGATTACACTATAATTTCTAAATCCACCTTTGGATATGCGATCATTTAAATTTCAAATGAAAGAAGTCAAGGAAAGATGTTCCTAGCATCTGAGAATCTGTACATGTTAGCTCAAGTTTCTCTTTTTTTAAAGTAGATGTATAGATAATAACTTCTTTCCTTTTCAAAATAGTATTTTAGTTATCCTTATGTTTACGAAGAAATGTGCAAAAGATAATAGGTGATCCCCAAGAGCGTAGAGCTTCTTAAACCCTGAGCATATTTTTTTCTGTTCTTAAAGGCTTTTAAAAAATACAGTTTTTTTCTTTTTAGTGTTTTAGTTGCTCCTGCATCACAGACAATAGTGATAAAAATCAAATTGAATCATTTAAAATACAGCTAAAAATAGAAAAAATATTTTGACAAACAAAACTTTATAGTTGAAGCATGGTATTTAATTTGGCTGTGTGGTACGTTTTTCCCCAGTAGAAATGTGGAAAGATGAGCCACCAAGGTATAACATGTATCTAAGTATGTAGGTGCTAATGACTAGGTATTCCACACACGCAAAGTCTAGAACAATGTGGAAAACAGCTCACTGACAAACTGGCAAGTGGGAGCCTGTCAACTGTAAAGAAAGACTCTGTCCAGGTACTTAAAAATCAGTGAAGTTTGTTTTTTGAAAGTTCAAAACAAATTGAAAAAACAATTTCACTGGACAAACAATGCCTTAACCTGAAAAAATGGCTCTAACATTAGGATTTCCTTACTCTTGGCAGTGAGGTGCAAGAGATTTGGTTGTTGAGGATGTGCTAGGGTGATCAACCATGCCATTTGCTCAGGACTGAGGCATTTGCTGGGTTGTGGGGCTTTCAGTAGTCAAACCAAGATAGTCTTGGGTAAACAGGGACATTTGGAAACCCTAGGTTGTATTTTCACCTCTCAGTTATACCTTATGTAATACAAGCTAGGTGCTGCATCCTGGATTTGGCTCCATAATCAGCTTTATTAAGCCCTTGTATCAAGTTCATTTTTTGATGTTTCAGTTTCTTTAGCAAGTTAGTAATGATACCTGTAAATCCTGACTGATTTTAGTAATGGCATAATTACCAGCTAAACAAAATGCCCTATGTTTAATTTTTTGAAAGTTCAATTGAGTAAACAAATTCCTTCAAATTGGGCAATCGATGCTTTCTCTTACTTGCCAGTTCCCAAAAGACTTTTTTTTTTCCTAGAAGAATGAGGCTTTTAGAAAGTTGTATATGATTTAAAAAAAAAATCTGGGGCTCCTGAGTGGCTCAGTAGGTTGAGCGTCTGACTTTGGCTCAGGTCATGATCTCATGGTTTGTGGGTTCGAGTCCTACATCGGGTTCTGTGCTGACAGCTCAGAGCCTGGAGCCTGCTTCAGATTCTGTCTCCCTCTCTCTCTGCCCCTCCCGTGCTCATGCTCTGTTTCTCAAAAATAAATAAATGTTAAAAAAAAATTTAAAAATCCTTTCTTAACTCAAACTAGTGATTTCCAAAGCCATTGCCTTTGAGGAAGATTACACAGAGACTATGCAATGAAGTTGTAGAAACAAAGTGACACATTGATGGGTTATAATATATTTCCCGTTCATTTAACTTCCTTTTGGAATAGATGAATATCTGTTGTCTTATAGGTAGGTGACAGCTCATAGAGAAATAATTTCTAAAACTTTATTTATATATGACTCCAAGTATGTGGCAATAAAATGATATTCATGTAGTTTTATGGCTGCCAAGGATGGTGCTGCTCATTTGAAATTCTCAGGGCAAACTGCTCTTTCAGCATCACCTGTGGTTAGCAAAACTTGTTTGAAAAAACTTGCTCAGTGTGAATTGATATTTGCATGTTATGTTACTCTTTTAACCCCTTTGCTTTTGCACTAAATTGAAAAGTTCTGGACAAATACATGAAAAGGAGTAAAAAAAAAAAATAAATCATGTTTTCACTGAATGTTAAAACATAGACAGTTGTTTAAAGATATAGGGGTGCCTGGGCGGCTCAGTCAGTTAAGCATCTGACTTCAACTCAGGTCATGATCTCACAGTTCGTGGGTTCAAGCCCCACATCGGGCTCTGTGCTGACAGCTCAGAGCCTGGAGCCTGCTTCAGATTCTGTATCTCCTTCTCTCTCTGCCCCTCCCCCACTCATGCTCTGTCTATCTCACTCTCTCTCTTTTAATGTTTAATAAAACATTAAAAATATAAAAATAAAAATATATTTATAAAGCAGAACACACTTAAAAATACCTACTGGTATTTAAATTATTGGGTGCCATCTGTGGCTAGTAATAGTATGTTCAAAGGTACAGTTGAATTTAACACCAAAGCACAGTACACATTTCAGCCATTAAATAAAAAATGTCCTTAGCTTTAGGTTATGTAATGATAAACTGTACCTGTTGAAAAATATATGTGGAAAAAAGAAATAATTTTAATACAAATATGACTCATCTGCCGGCATTCATTTATTCCGATCCAGCAACCATGGTAAATGTGTTTGGATTACTGGGCATAGTACGAAATATTTAAAAGGGAGTGGAGGTCTTTATTAAAACAGAAGGCTCTTCAAACTCCACAATGATGTCAGAAATATAGGTCCTTGGAGCACATTATTGTTTTAAGCGGAGGTCCCCATACTTTCACATTGGTTATAAAACATTATTTTGTGCTGCTGGCCTGGACTGGGAATGTCATACATCTGCAGGCAATTAGAAGAAGCTGGACTGCATGTTTGATTAGCTCAATAATAAACGGGCACAAGTGTGACTCGACTTATGTTAGTCAGATTCCCCAGACAGATTATCCTGTTGTTATCATATGAAATAACCCCCTTTTATCAACAATTAAGTAAATCCACATTTATGGGCACTTTGCAAAATTGTGAGGTGGGAAGAAATCCAACTTAAGCCTTAAGTCATCCAAAAAACTTTTAACCCTGCTTTCAATGATACAGACCCCAATCCCAAGTTTTAGAAATTGGTTGAATTATGCAGAACAGTTGGGCTGGGAATACTCTGTGTGCACACAGTAAGTGTATGTTTTTAGCATCTATTATGAGCACAGCATTTAATCGTTTTAGCTTATATGTAAAGAAAAAAATTCTCATAGAAGTTAGAATTACAAATGTTGTAATATGTGAAAAATAACTTTGTAAGGTAGTCTAAATCTTTTTCAGAAAAAGTAAATAGGATTTAATTTTTATTATTCACACTTTATTATACAGCTTCTACTGTAACCAGTACATATTCTAAGTCTTGAATATGCTTTATCCTAGAACTTCTTCACTTGGTTCTAGGCTTTGTTCTTGAAGTCAACCATAATCATCAATGATAGACTATAAGCTACTTTGGGAAATGACGTATTCATTTATGTTTTTTTTCCTCCTAAGTACCATTTAAAATATACATCTGAAGCATGAAAAATAATTCAGTACATAAAAGTCAATGCTTAAAAAACTTCAGCATAGCTTTTCAGTTTCAGGAAAAATTCTACCAACCCTTCCAGTTCAACTATATATTTAAATAACACAATTAAAAAGTTGGTATCTTCAATAAGCTCAAGACACCTTTCACCAATATTCACTCAAATACGTATACGTAAAGTAACCTCGTGAGGGTATCTCCTTGACATAATCCTTAAATTAAATATCAGAATATCAAGCAGATGCTGAAGCATTCATCATCAATATTGGAATTCTGACTCATGACAGTAACACGAAACAGATGCTAATATGATGCGCCCTCTGAAAAGTGACACCATCACAGCACGGGTTAGCTCTTGATGTGGGGTACTTAAAAATTTGAACACAAAATATAAAACAATAAAAGTCAGAGCGTGATAGGTGTCCTTACTTCATTTATAAGCCATTTGAAATCTATCTCCTACAGAAGATAAAACTCAACACTAATGAAGAAAAGGCAGCACCTCAGGGAACCAGAAGATGCTTCTTTCACTTAATGTAGCGTGTAGGTGATCCCAATTGAGCCCCTCAGTGCTGAGGGAGGAAGGTGCTCTCTTCCTCACTCATGAGCAGATAGAAGGTAAGAACTCCTGGGCCCTTTCCATTGGCCAGTGTGTACCAGGCACTTGTGGTGTAATATGGGGTCTACTGTCTCAGCCCCTGGCAGTGAAAAAGGAGTCTGGGGCTCCTATGGCCCATCTCAGTAACAGTCTCCACACCAGGCAGATCTGAAAGGGTTTGCTAAGAAGGAAAAGGGGAACAAATCTCTTGGCACAGTCCAGTTAGCTAATATCCTACACATCTTCAAAGCCCAAGATTCTTATCATTTTGCTAGCATGAGTCTACAGCTATTTCTAGAATAATGCACAGTGGTGTGTACTCTTTGTGAAAATAAACAGAAAAACCCAAGTAGATGGTGCTATGGTGCAAGTGATATAAGTGAAATGTACTCCCATGACAACTTAAAAAGACATAAATGTGAGTGGGGGAGATTCCCTCAAAGGTAACAAGAAACAGAAGTCCCATCTCTTTATCCCTCAGTGAGGAAAATAAGTTAGTGGCAAGTGAAATGAAATCTTGAGAACCCAAAGGACATTTATGGAGTAGCTTGACAGGCACAATTTCAAATTCTGAATGAATAACCTGACTGCTCCTGCTGACAGCTGTGACTCTGGCCCCACTGCCGGGGTTTTCAGGCTAGCTCTGCTCTCACCACCTGTGTGACCTCTGGTTCTCAAACTTGGCTACACACTGGAACCACGTGGGGAGCTTTAAAAAATACTGATGCCTGGAACCCACCCCCAGAGACTGTTATTTAATTGGGCTGGGGTGTGGCTTGGATATAGAGAAGTTCTAAAAGCTCCCAAGAGACTCTAAATATGTGTAGCTAAGGTTTAGAAGCCCTGATGACCTCTCTGAGCCACAGTTTCCTCCTTTGTAAAATGATGACCATATAGGCAGCAACCACCTTTTAGGATTATTACAATGATTAATTGTTATTATTAACGATGACTAATTATTCATAATGATTCATTATTGCAATGATTATTGGCATGTGGGAAGCTCTCAGCAAATGTGAGCTGTTATCGTGCTCACCACGAGGTGCACCTGGACAAGAACTTTCTCCTTAGCATAATCAGTCATGCTTACCTTGACACACGTTATGCTCACTCTGCTCATAGCCCGTTGCGCACTGGATCCGGTGAGAAGGGTTGGCTGGGATGCGCTGAGGGTCAGCTGGGTTCCGTCGGATGACAAAGTTATTTCGGCCAGTCTGTACTTCAGGGCCTGCAACAGCAGCAGCACTGGCGACGAAGCCGCCCCCAGGCATCACTGCACTGGCTGCCATGCCACTGGCTGCCATGCCCCCAGCGCCTGCACCTGATGTGGCGGCAGCATTTGCAGTGGCACCCACACCTTCCGTTGCCGCCGGTGTTTCTTGCTGAGGCTGTTCATTATTGACAATAATCTGGGCTGTTTTAGGAAGGCAGAGGTATCCTCCGTAGTGGTTGACACATTTCATTCCACCTTTGCAAGCGTCTGGGACAATGTCACATTCATCAATATCTGTGGTCAGCAATAAAAGAAATCAGGAATCTTCTCAGAGGGAAATCTGAACATGTAAGTATATACTCATGCCTTTTTGGTAGAATATAAACAGGACAGGAAGAGTGACATGAGATGGAGACAGAAAGCTATGTTCAGATGGGAAGTCTTTGAAGTTGGCTCACCTTTGCACTGCTGTCTTACAGGATCCCACTCATATCCATCTGTGCATTGCTGTGAAGAAACATCAAAGATGGGGCCAGGAGACAGTTAATTTGTGTATCCAACTTCCTAAGAAGTCACTCTAAAAGCTTCATTCTTATGGCAACAATCCTTGCTCTAGAGTCCTAGATAGATGATGTGATGGGTAGTTTAACATTCTCTAGATTTTCTTTCTTTCTTTTTTTTTCTCTTTCTTTCTTTCTTTCTTTCTTTCTTTCTTTCTTTCTTTCTTTCTTTCAGACATATCTGTGCATTGGATCACTTTAGGAGGTCCTTTCTCAATCACCAGCTGCCTCACCACTTCTGTTGTATTTAGAACAATTGCCCATCACCATGTTGGAATTCTTTTCTCTGTCAGGATACTCATCTTCTCTAATCTCCCTGAATGCTCTTTTTGCTTTATTTGCCCTCCTTCCACATTATAAATTTTACCAAAAGAAAGAAAGATAGATTCAACCAAGTTCTTTTTTTCCTTCACTTGACACTTCCCCTCCTCTCTCTATTGTCTTAGAGCATTCTAGCAGCTGGCTTTCCTTATTCCTGTTCAACTGAGTCCCAAGTCTTGCACTCACACCTTGACCTGTCTCCTAGCTTCAATTCCTACAGGTCCTCTCTAGTTCAATCACTGAACAAACCATCTACTGAGTACCTTCTCCTACCAGCCACCATTCTAGTACTTCAGGATGCAGAGGTCATGAAGACCTTGTGCTAGTTCTCAAGCAGCTCACAGATCAGAAGAGACAGACAGGTAGACAAGTTGGAGCAAGATGTCAGGTGCCGTGACACAAGCATGTATGTGGAAGAAGTGATGAATGCTATACAGGGTAGCGTGTGGGCATGACAGGGTGGCAGAGAAGTTTTATGGGGGAGGCCACAAGTGAATTGGGCCTTATATGCTCTTCCCAGGCAAAATGAGGGAATTCTAGGGGTGAGGGACCATGTGAGCAAAGGTGTGACATTGTTAAAGAGGAACTGGGAGTAGTCTGGGTGGAGGGAGGATGAGGTTAGAGGGGTAGGCAAGAACTGAATTCTATCTTGAATGTCAATGAAACTCAAGCTTTATGATCAAGCTTAAGAGTCACCCAGGGTGCTTGTTAAGATGCAGACTCAAAAGATCTGATTCTGTAGGTCTGGGTAGGGGGCTTGGAATCTGAATTCCTAACAAGCATCCCAGGTGACCCTGTCACAGGTTGCCTACAGGCTACTTCCTGAGAAACACTGCTGTAAGTGATAAGAGGCCCCTGAAGAATTTTTTTAATTATTATTTTTTTCTCTCCACAATTTTTAAGCTCAGGAAAACATTTGACCAGATGCAGATTTGAGGGAGATGCTTCAGGAAAGATTGAGCAAAAGTACAGTGAACAAACAAATAAACTTGAATTCTTTTAATAGAGCTGAGAGTTGCTCATGCACAGAACAGATGCTTGGCAAGTAAATTGCTGAACGGAGACAGCTCAGTTTAAATATTTTAATGATATCTGAAACTTCACAGGGTGAAAGTTAAACTCGTTTTATCTTCTAAGCTAATTCTTTTTAGTTTCCCCAACCTGTCCAAGGCACTGCCACCTTTCTTAGGACCCAGGATTACAACCTTAATATCCACACTGACTTTTCCAACTATTCTCCTGCAAGCTCTGCCAACCTTGTGTCCATTTCTAGATCTACCACGTTGGTGAAAGCCTTCTTGGCTTCATGAGTAGGCAAAGCTCTTGGCAGGTCTCCATAACTCTGTGTGCCACACACAGCTTCCATGACAGCCTTTCTTGCTGTCTTGGTTATGTTACTCCTACATTTAAGAGCTCACACTGGTTTGCAGACCTCTCAACTCTGACTACTGCCATCTGTAGGTTCCCTCCACTACCCAGCTCCAGCCCATCTAACCTTGACATCTCCTCAACTTGTCTTGGTTGTTCTTACCTCTAGATTTTAATTATGTCACTTTCGCTGATTCAGGGGCCACTTCAGCCTTCCTAGATTAATCTGAAGTCATTACTTCCTTTAAGGTTCAGCACGGAGCTCAACCTCTTCCAATATGCCGGTACTGACATTAATTGCTTCCTTGATTTTCTATTCTTTAGCAACTTGTATAGTCTATATAATGATAATATTTGTACTTGCTCAGGAACTTTGTAGTTTTCAACAATATTTTCCCAGGGTAAATTCTCTAAGATGAAGATCTGAATTTTCTTAATAAACAAAAAAACTTAAATTCTTTTGCTAGTGGTAAGAATTGCTTATGTACATGGCAGGTACTTGGTGAGTAAATGGCTGAATAGACTTTAACTTTAAAATGGAAGGGGGATATGAGGTTGTCTTGTGGATATGGGCTCAATCTTCTACCTTTCAAGTCAGGCACAATGACAGTTCACTTGAATAATCTGTATGCTAACTAGAGAAGACATGCAGATTGTTTTAGGTATTTAGTTCCAGTACATTTAATATGGATCTACTATTAAACAAGGCTGGACTGAGTTTAGCTTCACCACTTGCTGGCTGTGTAGCCTTCAGCAAGTTAGATACTCTCTCTGGTCTGCGGTTCTCCTATTGGTGAAAGGAAGATGATACCACTTCTCTCATACTTCACCATGAAAATGAAAGGAGATGGTGTCTCCACAATGGGGTACTCAAAAAATAGTTACATCTTATTCTTTAACCATGAATCATTAGGCACACACAGTTCAAGAGAGAATAGACCCAATCTTAAAACAAAAAGGATGTCATATCTTGAAAATCTGCTATAATAATAATAAACCCTAGTTAGTGGTCTAAAATTATAGTGTTTAATCCACAAGGAACTTTCTCTGCTAAAGATGAATGTGATTTAGCTGATTAACCAAAGAGAAGGGGGTATAAGACAAGCAATTGTAGCAATAAAATATTTTATTGGATAAATATAAAAAATGTGTAGTTAACTTCATTCTAGCTTCCTAAGAAGGCAGTAAGTTTAGCCTGAATAATAAAACATTCTCATTTGAAGGTAAACAATCGTTTCTTGAGCTTTATTTGTCTTCAGCAGAGGAAGTAACTACATTTATCATTAAGTTAACAAAATATTTATGTGAAAACTCATTTGATTTATAGTTGATTTGAACAACAACAAGGAACATTTTCCAGATGAATACTAACATTCTAGGGATAATAGGATACCAAAAAGTGAGATAATGCTTATTATCAGTAATTGACATTAGCTCACTTTTAGGAGTTTTATTTTCAAAAATTTTTCACATTCTTTTGAGTAGGATTACTTAATTTTAAATTGGGAGAAAATAGAAAAATATGTTTTTCATATTATGATCCAGGACAAATACCACTTGTCTCACAACACAGGTTAAAGAGTAGAAAACACAAAACAAAAGCAAACAAAAAGAAAACACAAAACAGAGGTGCACAGAAACTCACCAGAAGTGAGGTTAAGTATTGCCCTCTGTTCTCACCACATTCATTCCTGATGGTGGGATGGGTCTGATGATGTTTTCAATATTTTATTAAACATTGGTTATACCCATGCAATTCACTAATTAATCAAATATTACTTGGAAATAATCAGATGTAATTAATTAGAAAATGCAAAACCAAATTTCACACAATGCATTTTAAGACCACTTTAGCCAATGCTGCATCCTGGTAGCACATAAAGTTTACCTGAAGGGCATTTATATGAATTATTATTTATACTATAAATGAATATATAGCCTTTATAAATTCAATACAGGCCATTTACATGAGAACATAAGTCACACACCCAAATGAAGCACATGCTTTCTTTGTGATGTTTGTTTTTATCTGCCTGTATATAGGGATCCAGGCTTTCCAATTCCTTACCTCCATTAATTTATTGCATGTTTTGGAAACATGTACCTTACTTAGGTTTTTGTTTTTAAAAGGGTCTCTCTCCTTTTTTGGTTTTGCAGAATCATTACATTTTGCTCCCTATCTCAATTGGTGATCTAAATGAACTTTTGGAGGAACCACGGGCAATTTAAATAAATCTTAAAATGTGAACTATACGAAAGTGTTGTTTAATTTATTACCCTCCACAGCCTACAGCCCACATACACTGGCAGGAGTGGATAAAGTCTCTCTTGTGTCACTGAATCCCGCTGAACCGCACTTATCTCAAATTCCATCACCCCTTACCGTGTACGTGATGGTTTCTTCGGTGTCCTGTGACTTGACCAGAGCCAGAGTCAGCATAGTTAGGAAAAGGGCTTTCAACATCATGAATCTCAAAGAAAACACAGGACAAACCGGTGCTTAGTATCTGCTGGAGGGGCGGAATAACAAAAGTTTAGCTGTGAAGTATCAAGTAAGGAAGGGCAGGAGGGAGAGGTTTAGGTTCCATCATACCCAATTTCCAATCTACTTTCTCATTCCCCCTCCCCCTCCTCAACCTTCGTGGCCAAACGAGGCACCAAAGACTGTAAAACGGCTGCAGAATTACATTTCACTTTACTCCATCCAGCTGCGCTTAACATATACAAAGGATATTCAGCAAGCATTTTATACTGTACCTACACAACAGGCTCCAGAAAGGGGGTGGAAAAGAAAAGAGAGGGTACTTAATTTCAAAGGAGATGGTGCATTTGTGTGTGTGTGTGTGTGTGTGTGTGTGTGTGTGTGTGTGAAAGAGAGAGAGAGAGAGGGAGAGAGAGAGGGAGAGAGAGAGAGAGAGAGAGAGAGAGAGAAGGTGGGGCAGCAAATCTCAGATTCCTTGAACGTTAAGGCTTTCCCTGTGTGCTCACCTCCAGCTAGTAAAGGAAGTTCCTTGCACAGCTCAGCTGAAATACCTGTGAATCAATATGAATTACCTTGGCTTCAAACTATTTTTTTTTTTAACAAAACACCAAAACAAAACTCGAAGAGCAATCTCCTTCCCTAGTAGAATACCTGCCCTTCAGAGTTCCTTCTTATATCCTCCAGCACAAACTAAGTGGCATTTTCACGCCAGTTCTCTGCCTGCAGCTTTGTGTAAAAGCCCCAGGTTTGTGTAAAAGCAGCCCAAAGCTTCTGATTCTCTGCGCATTATCAGTCCTTTGGTATCAGAATCTGGCTGCCTAGGGCCAGAACCGGGGAACCGCACCGCAGCCGGGTCCGGTTTCGGGGCAGCGGGCCTGCCCCCGGGGAGGTGAGGTCCCTCTCGCAACAGAAAGTCAACATGCGGCAGTACCCAGGAGCTGCTCAGCGCTCCAGCTTCAAACTAGCTCCTGTGGAATCCAGGTGTGGCTTAAATCTCGTACATTAGCCCCCTGAAACTTTCAAAACCTCGTTTATGGGCAAAGCCCAGTCGGCTGATTGTCGGCGCGCACACACTTGCCCATCCAAACAGATGTCACCCGGGTACTCGCACATGCTGACAGATCGCATTCCGAGACCGCACACCTCCACCTTCCTCTCTGCGTGAGAGATCCTGCTCAGTCTGGGACAGTTCTCGGGTACCCCTGCACCCCTGAGGTCACCCCACTTATTTCCCTTAGCGCTGCCCGGCGGGCACCGGGTGCACCGGGGGCTCCTACCTGTGCGGCCGCGCTGCGCTCCGGGCCTGGGCAGCAGGGGGAGAGCGCAGGGGAGGGCAGCCCGGTGGGTCTGAACTGGCGAGGTCTGGCAGCGGCCGCGGCGGCAGGAGGAGGAGGAGGAGAAAGGGAGGGAAAGGGGGAGGGCGAAGGGGGGCGGAGGAGAGAGCGGAGGGAGGTGCAAGAGCTAAGCCCAGCACTGCAGGCCGGGCGGGAGAGCGTGCTGCGCTTCTCGGTCCGCGCCCCCTCCTCTTAGTGCACTCTGCGTCCGCGCCTGCCCTCTCCTGTCAGCCCCCACCCCAGTTCCCAGACACCCCGGAACCCCAGGCCGAAGATGGCACGTTTGGCGTGTGAGGTCTTGGGTTTGAATCAGCCTTGGTGATGCTCCAGCCTTCCGGACAGTATCTTGTGCCCTTTAGAGGGGAAACATCTCTCCCAGAGAGCTGCTGAGGGTCCTGAGGAACTGCTTAATCTTTTTTTTTTTCCCCCAGTAAGTGACTCCTAGGACAGTAAATTAACCCATTCATTGAACTGGTTCTTTTGCCTTTTCTCTCAAATGCTTTTTTTTTTTTTTTTTTTTTTTTTTTTTTTGCGCGTGGGGGAGGGTCTGCTTCCTCAAATGTAGAAAAAAAGAGAATCCATTCATTCCACAAATATTGTTGACCTACTATGTGCCATGGTTGGCAATGGGCCAGGTATAACACACACTAACAAAATTGTGTAGCCAGCTTTGATTTTGGTCTCACACACCTCCTCTTTTTATGGGCCCTTTTTCTTATCCACTGCTTCTCTTTTCTGCACTGGTTCACTTGCAGGAGTCCCCAGGATGGGTCATTCAAAGTTGGGCATTTCACTTTCACCTTTCATACGAATGGTGGAATTTCGGGAATCTGGAGAGCAAAAAAAAAAATTTTTCTGGCTTCTTCAAATCATACCACACAGATTGCTGTTATCTCTGAAGGCTCCAACTCTACAGTCAGATTAATAGTTTGCTTCCAAGGCGGTCATGTCTTCTAAGAAGCAAACGGCCAACTACAACTTCATGAATGAGACAATGTGCAAACTGAAGATACTAAGGACCTTGACACTGAGCAGGAGAGAGAGGGTGGGAGAGAGAGGATCTGCTCCCTTTCCTGCTGGCCACAGGGGAGAAGGTGGTAGACAGTGCCAGAGTGGGAGGCTGTTGGGTAGAGGCCTCACTCCTTATCTCTGGGATATGCAGTGGGTTGCCCAGACCTTGCCAGATTGGTTACAAGACACACAACATTGGGCAAGATCAAAGGAGCTTCATGGCCCTGAACCTTACATAAGTATGTGGGGTTTTGCTAATAGTACTGAAAATTTTTACTATCAAATTCAAGAAGTTTGTTTTCTTAGTCATTAATGACCTCCAAACTTAAAAAACAAAACAAAAATTTGCCTTTTTTAGTAAAAAAAGATCTACCCAGACATTTTCTTCTGTTATTATTATTTTTTAAAATTCTATCTATCCTCTGCTCTCTCCCCAGAAAAAGTGGGTTGAACCTCCCAAATTTCTATCTCCAGCCTGGAACTCTTCCTGCCGGAATATCCAACTGCTGACATTGTTATCTTCATCTCACCTAGTGGGCATTTCAAACTTAGCAAGTCTGCTGGGTCTCACCCTCTCTCCCAGCCTGCTCTATCCACCTGTTTTACCATCCCAATTAATACCAATTTCCAGTTTGCTCAGGTCCAAGATCATGGGTCATCCTTGATTTCTCTTTTTCTCACACACCTTGTATTCAATTCTTTAGAAATTCCCTTGGCTCTGTCTTCACAATATATCCAGAATCAGACCACTTTTCATCACTTCTTTTCTTAACATCCTGGTCTGAGCATGCATCATCTTCCACCTGGATTATTATGACAGCCTCCTAATTGGTCTACCTGGAGTTTTTTTTTTTTTTTTTTTTTTTTTTTTCCTCAGCAGAAGTTCATATAAATGGATCCTAGAATATGTACTCCTTTGTGTCTGGCTTCCTTCACTTAGCATGCTTTTGAGATGCATCCAAATGTTCATTCCTTTTTATTGCTGCATAGTATTCTAGTGTGTGGCTATACCCTGACTTGTTTATCTGTTCACTTGTTGCTAGATTTTGGGTTGTTTATGAATAAAGCTGTCATGGACACTCATGCAGACATTTTTTGTGTGGCCATATGTTTTCCTTTCTTTAAGGTATTTAGGAGAGGAAGTACTAGGTTATATGCTAAAATACGTTTAACTTTAAAAGCAAGTGCCAAACTTGTCCCACTTCAAATGAATAAAAAATAGAAGGAAGTATTTCTTTTTCATAGTTAGGGGAAAGGCCTTCAAAGCTCACAGTGGACGGGAACAATGGAGCCCTTTGCCTGAGTTGCCAATGACAGCCATGTTATCTCCTGGAGGCAAGCCAGCCCGTCCACGAAGGTGGTACATGATGTGGGTGGCCAACCAGGAACAGAACCTAGATACTTTATGGATTCTTCATAGGGCTGACTGACCTTAGGACCCATGATACTTTTAGGGATTCTCCAACAATGTTTTATTTTCTTATGAAGTCAGAGGAAAAAATAAATGTCATATAGCCGGGATTCGTTTGTCTTAATTCTATTGCAGTCATGAACTATAATTTTTTTTTTTTAATGGAGGAAGGGGCCCATAAAGGCAAAAGTGCCCAGGGACCATGAAAGTCATAATGTGGCCCTGATTGTTGCACTTCCAAATCAGCCATACGTGGACTCTGTTCTACCTCTGCACTCCAGTTTTGTGAGGTAATATATTTTCTTATGATTCAAGCCAGTCTCAGTCAGGTGTTCAATTACTTGCGGCAGAAAATATACTCACTTGCAGCGTGACAAAGCCTCCTACCCTGGGAGCTCAGGCCCTCGTGATGTGCCCTGCTTGCATCCTGCACTCCAGAGTGACAGCCTGCGAGTGTTTCTTGGGAGAGGCTGTTGGGAGAGATTCCCAGGCTTTCTGTCCTTGGGCAAGCTGAGTGTTCAAGCCACTTCTGCTTGGATCAGCTTCTGAATTCCTCCCCACCACCCACTGGCATTTTTGTGTGTGTGTATGATTTTTAAAGATTTAAGATTTGAATTCTCCCTTTAATTCAAGAAGGTAACTCTGGCTTCTCTTCATGTGATTTGAAAAGTGATTAGTGACTAACTTTTATAAGGGAGCCTTCTGCTTCCTAGTTTACCAACTATTACACTATATGTATTGCAAAAAAACCCTTATATTGTATTTTAATATTTCCCTTTTTAAAAATTCCCTAAAAATAATTAGAAGTATCGAGGACCCACAGGCTCTTTCGTTAACTGAGTCATGGAGTCAACCAATCCTGTGGTTGAAACCTGATTAAGAATATTCACTGGTGGGGTGCCTGGGTGGCTCAGTCCATTAAGCATCCGACTCTTGGTTTTGGCTCAGGTCATGGTTTGATAGTTTGTGAGTTCAAGCCCCACATTGGGCTCTGTGCTGACAGTGCAGAGCCTGCTTGGAATTCTCTCTCTCTCCCCCTCTCTCTTTGCCCCTCCTCTGCTTGTGCTGTCTCTCTCTCTCTCAAAATAAATAAATAAACTTAAAAAAAAGAATATTCACTGATGTGTGGGCAATTGGAGAATGAAATGTATTAAAAATAATGAATTCAGGAGGAAGGTAATAAAAATGAAACAATTACATAGGGATTAATAGCAGGGTGCTCAATTCACCCCAATTTGTCCAGGGCTTATCCACTTTCTGCACTGAAAGTTCTGTGTCTTGGGAGAGTCTCCAGTTCTAGACAAATTTAAAGGTTTGTGTAGTGGAAAGAAAGTAGGACAAGTAGCCAGGACTTCCTGCCTGAACTTTGCTATGCTCTAGCTGGGTTACCATGGCATCACTTTGAATTAGTTCTACACAAATGTTGACCAGGGTAACAACATTTGTAACTGCAGTTATTATATTATACTTTACCTGTATCTGTCACCTTGTTTTTGCCAGTTCCTTTTCTTCTGGTAATAATATCTTGATTTTCCCTTGGATACCAACTCTTACAGTGATAGGCCATAACCAGGCCTTCCCGTAGAATGCCACTAAGTATACATAAAGGGAAAATTCGTAGGCCCTAAAAATAAGGGGAAATGGTCCAATGCCAGCACAAAAAGAATGTCAAGGCCCAGAACATGGTTATTAGGTCTGGTGATGTGGCACAATTATTGTCTTAAGTTATTTCCACGTGCTGATAAGACTGAAGGTATAAAGAATGCAGGCCCATAATTCCATGCTCCTCTGCCTGGAAAGAGCCCATTCTACAAGGACTGTCAACGCTTCTAGGCTTTAGGCCGGCCTCTATGAGCTACAAGGCACGCAGGGCACTGGGGCATCCTCCAGGAGCCCTTATTTTATTGCTTCCTTTGCTGGCTGATTCTTTCTATCCTTGAATCCAGACACCATGATTTAGTCCTGAACATTTCCAATCTGTGTGATTTGCATGGAGCTTATGTGACCCAGGCTCTGCCAGTCATAATATCAAATCTCCTATATCCAAAGTAATTGGGTCAGAAATGATAGATACACCCTAAGACAACCCCCACTGAGGACTAGATTCCAGAGAGTCTGGGTTCAAGTCCTGACTGTGCCATTCACTTGTTGTGTGAACCTGGGAAAGTTCCTTAACCTCTCTGGGCCTCAGTTTCCTCATATGGAAAATGGGGATAATGATAATTCCTATCTTATAGAGTTTTTATGGTATTAAATAAGAGAATGCACATAAAGCCCTTTGTACAGTTCCTTACACATAGCTATTGCTGCTGTTATTATTAATCACAAGGACCTATCACTCATGGGTCTGTGCTGTGAGCTTAGTAAATCAGATTCATTGTATAATAGGATAAAAGAAGTTACTAAGGTTGAAAATTGTCTTCATATTTTCATTTGTAACTATTCGTAGTGCAGGGGATATTTAGAAGAAGCAGGGTCTGGACACTTAGTCCCCTGCAGTTTTATGACTGGGTCATGGAAATGTGTGGCCCCATACTGAGCAACATCCTGAGATGACAGTATTTTGGGAATAAGTGGCTCTGAGATACCTAATATTCTGAATTTCAAATGGCTTATAAAATTATACTTCCTTACTGATAATAAATAGTAATAGCTAACACTTATGTATTATTTACACTGTGTCAGGACTATAGTAAGCAGTTCATATGTGTTAACTCAATAGTACTATTACTATGCCTATTTTATTAAAAAGGAAATTGAGGCACAGAGTAGTTTAGTAACTTGCCCTCATCGTACAGCTAGTGAGCAGCAGTGTGGGGGTTCAAAAGTAGGCTGTCTGGTGTCAAAACCCCTGCTCTAAATGCTCCTTTATGTCACTTACTCCCCGCCATCAACTGAATCTAGGTTTGTAGGGACAGAATAGGGTCATGAATGATGTCTTCAATGTAATGCAACTCCAGAGATTCAAACTGGATGAATAGATTGAGAAGACTACACTTAGAGACTGCAATGAATTCACTTTGGTAAATTGCTATGAGCTCAAGGGAACCTGAGATTTCAAAGATTTGAAGATCTTGTTGGTGGGGAAAATATCATAATTTCAGAAGAGATTCACAGATGTTGATGACCATGCATTGTACTTTAAGTTTCCACATGCTTTAGAATGTGTATCTGAATCAAAGATGTCCTCACAGTGTGGCTCAGTTCTAAGAGTGACTGACTGAAAAGCATAGGCTAACTGTGCCCAGCAAGAACCCACAGTGAGTATCCCTGACATTCTAGAGACCAAGACATGAATTGTAGAATTTGCCTACAATTCCTGGCCATGTTGCCAAACCAGACAATAGTTGGGTCCAGTTTGTAAAAGTATATTCCCTTATGAAGCTGTTGAAGGAAAAGCCAACACTGGAGCCAGAATTGGCTGTAAAAGCCTCCGCCTTTCATAGAAAGAGTTCATTTGTTAAATACTAGGGTTCTTAGTGACATGATAAAAATTGATCACTGACTAATGATAGCCCTGTAACATACTCTTTCAAGAATAATGTTGATTAAATTATGTATTTTCTTGGGCTGCTTTCATATTGATGCTTAAAAATTCAATATTTTTGAATAGCTAAGTTTACCATTATTATCCGTGAAAATATTCTCATGGTGAATACACATATGGATTTCTGATATACTTGCCATTATTGAAACAAATCCTTGGAAAAGATAGCTTCTAATACTCTTTTTAGTTCTAAAATTCTTTGATTTTAGCTTGTCTTTTGGAGTCAGCATCAGGTCAAGAGAAAAGATGAATTTAAGTGGGCTTTCAGAAGATGTGAAGTCTTTTCTAATACACCTCCCCCCAACAGACACACATACACAAACCATTGTATACAGAAGATGATATGTATTTATTAAACTGATTGCTAAAATACCCCAAACATTAAGCCATGTGACTGGTGGCTTGCGCTTTAGAAGAGAACTCGCTGAAATACATGAAGGTTGGATTGCAGCTCTGGCCTCGAAGAATATTGGCAAATTTGTATTTATGTGACATTAATTTGCCTCAAGTATGTCATTGGTGAGTTTTTTATTTTAGTGAATGCCAGATGTATTCTTCTTCAGAATGCATTTGGTGAAACTCTTTTCCTGAATGCCAAACTGACATGAGAAAACTTGCAGTCATCTGGAGCTTGTAAATTGTTCTGAAATTTTTGGAATTTTATTGAAGGCTTGATTTCATCACAGAGCAGAGGATACCTTGGATGAATAAAAAGCAAATCAATCAGAAATGATTGGAACCAGTAATTAAAATTTCCTTGGAGAGATAAAATGTATGATGTAAATCCACTGCCTTGCAAAAAAGATTGCTTTCTAACAAGTTATCAGATCTTACAGAGCAACTTCTGATGCTGACACAGATGTGAAACTTTATTTTGTTTTCCGCTCTAAGTTCCTCCCTCTCTTTTCAAACAGTTTTTCCGGAAACTTCATTTGGCTAATCAAGTCTGATGGGGTTTCAAGATGATTGCATTATGGGGCATGGAATTAGAAATAGTACCTCCTGAAAATTAGTAATTTGATTTCAATATGTAATTTAAAGAAATGGGCCCTCACTCTCCCACTTTTGCCAGTTTGGAATCCTTACATAATATTTTGTGGGCTTTTAGAATTTCTATGTTCTACTTTCCAACTTGATTTTACCTTATGTGCATTATTTTTTCCCTCACTCTGTGGGTTTTTATTAGAATAGAAAATTCTTCTTATCTGTCCTTTTGTGAAGACTTAATCTATCTTGATACTGACAGCAGATAACAAAATGGGTTTTAAAATCTCTTTGAAAATATTTAAATTAACTTTTTAGGAAGCAATGGTTCAAACAAAATTGAAATGTTTTTGTTGAAATCTAGAACTTGAAAAATGTAATGATATTTTTATAACATTAATAATACTGATTTATGATTTTTCCCCTTAGTATGTCATATCCTATACAAATGGAACTGCTGAGACCAGAGCCTACATTGGGATGGATATTATTATTTTCTCCTTGCTCTTTGAGGAATTTTAAAGCATAAATTGTTTTGGTTAACTATTATTAACTTCTTTCTTACTGTAGAATGTGGAAGGGCCAAAAAAAAAAACAACAAAAAAACAAACCCAAAAAACCTTTTGTACTTGGAATTTATAGTATGCTGCTAATGCAAAAAATATAAGGAATGACATATCTGACTTTTATTGTTGATTAAATAGGACAAATGTGGAAACTCTATCTAAGGTAAGAGGTTGAAAGTTTACATATCCACAAGGGAGATATCACAAGGATATTGCTTAGATTTAAGTGTGTGTGTGTGTGTGTGTGTGTGTGTGTGTGTTTTAAATAACTGTTCAAGCAGATGCTTCAAAATGTAGTTGATTTTTAAAAGGACCAAGAGATATAAAACACTCAAGTTTGTTCAACTCAGTTGGAAGAATGGCAAAATCAGAAAAGACTTTACAATCTGATTTAAGATAGATGAATTCCTTTTATGGTAAAAAGGAAATAGAGGAAAAGGGGGTCTTTGCAATCATCTGCTCCAGCTCCCTCATGAAACTTGGAACCTAAATAACTTGTCCAAGTTCACCCTAGTTAGTGGCAGAGCCAAGGACTAGAACCAGGTGTCTTGATCCCCCGACTTGGGAGCATTCCACCTCCCTGCCCTCTTTATCTACATCCTTCTTTGGGGCCCCTGGGTGGCTCATTGGTTAAGTGTCCAACTGCAGCTCAGGTCATGATTTCATTGTTCGTGGGTTCAAGCCCCACTTCAGGCTCTGTGCTGACAGTTTGGAGCCTGGAGCCTGCTTCGGATTCTTTGTCTCCCTCTCGCTCTGCTCCTTCCCAGCTTGCACTCTGTCTCTGTCTCTCTCAAAAATAAATAAACATTAAAAAATATGTACAGCCTCCTTTGTCTGTTTGACAATCTCCATTATCATCATCCATTCATACAACACAAATTGAGTATTTGGCTGAGGTGTATTTCTAGAACTGTTGGGTGGCACTGACACATAGAGAATGAAATGAGTGTTATCTCTCTTTTCTGCCAAGCTGTGATCTTGAAGGCAGGGATTATGTTTGTCCACCTCTTTCCCATTCCACGTTGCAAATATATTCTCTATGCAGAATACACTCTGCCTCAGGAAATTTCTCCACTTGTCCCTACCTTGTGAATCCTCTTGTCTGTTTTGATTTCCGTTCCATTGTCTCCTACTAGGAGTTCTCCTCTCTAGTACCCCTTTAGGACTGACAATTCACTTGGTCAGCCTGAATTTGATTTTGGTATATCTCTTAGAAATTACCTTTTATATTCTTTCTGCTTAACACTATGCTCTGCAGACCTTGGGCAAGTGATCCACATCTCTGCCCCTACTGCAAACTTCTGGGGCACTGCACCCAGCCCAACCTACTGCCCATGCCCCACTTGTCTGGGACCTGAAATTATCTTATCTTTGGGACCTCAAATTGTCTTATCTTTGTATTGCTGAGGAAATGAGGATAGCCTGGCACGTGGTAGATACTTAATAGAGTTTGTGGAATGAACAGTGAAAACACTTCATAGTGTTACCTTTGTCCTCATCCTTTTCATCTTTCTATTGGACATTTAGCTTGGAGAGATGATGTTAAGCACTGTGTGTGGTGTGAAATGGCCTGTGGTTCAATTGATCCCACTCAGATGCATACAATAAAACCTACTCTTAGTCTTGAACCTCCAGATGTTTGGTTTTAAATACTTGGAGAATTCTATAAATAACTGGTTATTTTTCTCCCTCTCCGAGTGTTGTTAAGACTTAGTTTGGATAGAATTTTGTGCTATAGTAAGGGATTATTTTCTCTTCCCTGTCTAATCAGTAAAGATTTTGCTATAAACACATGCTGAATGTCTATCACTTAGTTTTCTTTTAAACACTTTCAGAAATTCTGGGTTGGAGCTAACTAACAACTAGCAATTAAAAAATAATGTGTGAATCAGGGGCACCTGGGTGATTCCGTTGGTTGGGCACAGGCTCTGATTTTGGTTCAGGTCATGATCTCACAGTTTGTGGGATCAAGGCCCATGTAGGGCTCCACTGACAGCTTAGGGCCTGCTTGCGATTCTCCCTCTCTTTCTCTGCCCTTTCTCCACTTCCCCACTTGCACGTGCATGCAAAATAAATAAAATAAATCAACATTTAAAAAAATAAAATGTTTCAAAATAAACATTTTAAAAAATAAAAATAAATAAAATATAAAATAATGTGTGAATCAGCTATATCTTAGAAAAAATAAACATATTTTTCTTCTGCAGAAGTATATGAAAGGAGAGAACAATGAATTTAACAATTGCAATTTGATTAGAAGCTTCTTTTTCAGTGATTTGCTAACATTTAAAAATGAATTTATTATGTTTCTAAACATTTTATAGTTTTCTTCTTCCTAATGACTGTTTTAAATAATAGTATTTTTTTTCTGGTTATAAAAGTAATATATGCTCAATGTACACATTTTACAAAATATAGGAAAATATGAAGCTATAAAGTCATCCATTATCCATCCATAAACAACTTAAATATTATCTAAAAGAAGGGCGCCTGGGTGGCTCAGTAGCTTAAATGTCTGTTTTCTGTTCAGGTCACGATCTTGTGATTTATGGGTTTGAACCCTGCGTTGGGCTCTGTGCTGACAGCTCAGAGCCTGAAGCCTGCTTAGGATTCTGTGTCTCCCTCTCTCTCTGCCCCTGCTCCACTGGTGCTCTGTTTCCCTCTCTCTCAAAACTAAATAAACATTTTTAAATAATTAAGAAAATATTATCTAAAAGAGAACCAGTTAACATTTTGTTGTATTTCTTTCCAGATTTATATATATATATATATATATATATATATATATATATACACACACTTATTCAGTCTTCCTTGATTTCTCTCTCCTTACACATTTATTAAGTATGTGTGCAAATATAGACAATGGTGTTATTTTGAAACATTATACATTATACACGTGTACAAATGTTGTTTATTGTTTTTCCTTTATCAACATTATATTTGTTTTTTAAAACCTTAGTTTTAATATTTATTTAGTTTTGAGAAGGAGAGAGACAGAGTGTGAGTGAGGGAGAGGCAGAGAGAGGGAGAAACACAGAATCTGAAGCAGGCTTCAGACCCTGAGCCGTCAACACAGAGCCTGACACAGAGCTCTAACTCACGATCCATGAGATCATGACCTGAGCAGAAGTCGGACGCTTAACCGACTGAGCCACCCAGGCACTCCTCAACATTATATTTGGAACATTTCTTCATATTTTGTAATGTTTTGTAAAGCTTATCTCTTATTTTCTCTATGAGCAATCTCTAGACCTAGGTTCTGGTCATTACTGAATTGTACAACCATAATTTCCTGGATAATAATCATGCTCCACTTTCATAGATTGAAAATCTGGCTTTCATGGGAAACTTTCCCTTCCATTTTATGACACAGAGTGGGTTAAATACTTACTTGTCTACACTACAACAGCACCACGTGTATTTCCCTTTTCATTATACTGACCTACAGTCTATGATTGCCGTGTGCATATATGTCTGTGTGTCTGTGTCCCCTGTGGGAATAAAATCTCCTGGAAGGGTCAGGTTGTTTTAATTTTGATCTTCTCAGCACTCAGCAGTGTGGCTCCAGTTGGTGCTCCATATATGCTTATTAAATAAAAATGAAGAAATGGAGGCCCAGAGACATTAAATGATCCCAGTGAGCAGGATTAGTCTAGGTCTCTTTGCTAGAGGGCAGGGCTGATCTCCCTAGTTTCTTTGCTACTGAAGTTACTGCAAACCACAGCGGCCTGCACTGAGAATAATAAGTTGTTTTATGGCCTTTGTATCTGTTTGTTACTGCAGGACCTTTAGTTCTAAAGTCTTTTCTTCTGGGCAGGTCAGGCCTGGGAGTGGTGGTCTCACATGGGCTCATGAATGTGTCCTTCTCACTTCTGCTGAGAGCTAAGGGCTGCTGAGCCTGCCATTTTGCAGGAGTAGCTCTCCTGGGAATGTAGTCTAAGGCATTATACTGGGCACTGAAGCTCCCATGGTTGGATTGGAGCCTTTAAAGTTTCCAAAATGAACTGTTTTCTGGGACCTCCAATGCTCTGACACGGCCCTGGACCCATGGTAAATAAGGGAAATGTCTTTTACTTCCTCTTAAGCTACATTTTATCACATGGGTACCAAAGTGGCATTTCATTGGACATCAATATTTATACACTCAATAGCAGAAACAGTTTCTTGAGTCTAGGAATCAATGTGGGAGGCTTTGGCCAATGGGACAAATCTCAGTAATGACATGATACTCAAGACATGCTGCTACCCTCCTGTCTTCCTCCCCAGCAACTGTGTCTTTGCTATTGAGTCAAACTGGGTTTTCTCCAGAAGATTCCTCAGTCTCCCAGTGCAAATCATCTTCCAGCAGGCCCGCCCCACCAGTTTACCAGACAAACTCATATGTCTGGATTTCAGTGGAGAACATGACATATGTATCTCTATATCAAATTACACTTCAGTCTGCAAAGGTGATCTGTAGGTTGACAGAAGATAATGAAGATAAAAAGGATTTTGAGCTTCCAGCACAGAGTGAAGAACCTTTGAACATTTGCTAATTCTAGAATTCCTTTTGGATTTTTCTTGACAGGTTTTGCTATTCTTGCTACATGCTGGCTCTTACTGGTATGCCTAATTTCTATTACCTTTCTTCTCTTCCGCATAGTATCTGCTATATGTCTTTCTTCCCCAGCACCTTTTAGCCCTTCATTTATTTTTCTACTAACTGCTGAAGAAATCCAGATTTCTTAAACCAACATCATTGTATTGACATGAAATAGGTAACAACTGGATCACAAAAAATAAGGGTATCCTTGTCCCTTTCACTTTTATTCCTTTTTCTATAAAGAGCTTTGAAACTTGAGTTGAGCAAGTTAAGAATTAGTTTAAATAAAATAAAACATTTCAGAGTTATATAAAAGGATCTGTCTTCTAAATTTTAGCCTGAGAATCATTTTTTAGACCTTTCTCGTTTTTCATATTTTCATATTTATCAAAATTCTGCAACATTAAATAGGAACTAGATCTTTAATCCTTTGACCTCCCATGCCATTCTTGTTCCTTTATGATTATACTTCAGAGCTAGAGCTTAAATCCTACTCTGTTATTGATGAAGAAATTTACATGTACACACGTATACACACACACACACACACACACACACACACACACACACATTTAACAGCAGAGCTGGGTCTGGGATTTCTGTTTTCTTGATTCTTATTCTATATAATATTCATCTCTTCATTCATTCTTAAGGGCTTTTTGAATGATTACTATACTCCAGGACCTGGGCTTGGTTTCAGGGATACAAAAAAGAAAGTCCAGACTGTGGCCCATTCTAATTTGGATGAGGGGAGACAGATAATGCTTAATCCTTTCTTAAAGAATCAAAGATATTTTTTGAGACACACAATACATGTTTATAAGGTAGTTATCCAGGTCTGTGAAGTAGTTTATAATAACAAAGTAAAATTATAAATGCATTGGGGCTAAGACTTAAGAGATTCAGATTTTTTTTTTTCAGTAAAAAGCTGCTGTCAAACATAGAGTACAACTGAATCTAAGTGCTACAGGGTGGAGGCTGTTTCTGTCTGTCTGATTCTGTGTCAATGCTTGCCATGGAATAGGTTCTCAACAAAAATGTTTTGGATGAATTATTGAATGAATAGTTAGTTTTTTCCTGGAAGCTGTAACTTAGTTGAAGAATCTCACACAGAACATTATGAGGATATTATCAAGAATATGGCTTCCTTCTTTCCACCTTCTGCTAAAGAGTGATTGGCTTCAACAAATGTTTATCAGTTTCCTTTTGCAACTCTGTTTTGCTACTATTTAAAACAATTTTTTTAATGTTTATTTATTTTTGAGAGAGAGAGAGAGAGAGAGAGAGATGGCACAAGTAGGGGAAGGGGCAGAGAGAGAGAGAGGGGGACACAGAATCCAAAGCAGGCTCCAGGCTCTGAGCTGTCAGCACAGAGCCCTATGCGGGGCTCGAACCCATGAACTATGAGATCATGACCTGAGCCGAAGTTAGACACTTAACTGACTGAGTCACCCAGGTGCCCCTGCTACTATTTTTTTAAATATTGAAAAACCTGAAGAGACTGCTTGTTTGACAGACCTTAGAAATACAGTAGAGTTAATTTGAATATTTCTTAGTCCTTCCAACTAGTTTTCTTAAAGTGCAAATTTGTAGAAGCGAAGGTTTATGTCCTTTTTTTTCAATTTCCTATTTTGTTTGGACAACAGTGAAATTTTAAAGCACCCAAACTCAAAACTCCTTTTCAAATGGAAATGAATGTGTATTTCCATTATTTATAAGTGGTAACGCTTTAAGTTTGACTAGCTTCTAATCTGTGGAAATAATGTTTATGTGAGGAAACTCCTAGTCATGTATTTAAACCTGATCAACAGACTATGTACAAAGTACCCAGTACTATGTCCTAAGCATGGGTTTACCACCATACCTCTAAGGATATTATAGTCTGGAGGAGTGTGAAACACCTAAGCAGGAAATTATAACACAATGTGTTAGGGCAGCACAGAGAGGTCAAGGAAGAGGCAACTAATCCCTCCTTGGGAGGTCATGGAAAGCTTTTCTTTGGAAGGAGAGACATCTAAGGGGAGTTCTGGAGAATAAATTGGGTTAGCCAGGGCAAGGGAGGAAACAGCCCTTGACAAAGACTCAGAGAGCCTCCAGAGAAGCAGTAAGCAGTAAATTATAACCAGGGTAGAGAGAACAAAGAGGGGAGTTGGGGCTGGAGAGATAAATTAGGGCTAGATTATGAGGCCTTTGTTTGCCAGGCTAGGCAATCTGGACTACATGGTCCTATGTAAGTGAGTTTCAAGTATATTTGTCTTGAATTGGTAAATGTTAACTGGATTTAGAAATAGGGGTTATATTTGACCTTGAAGAGAGCAATTAATGGGAGGGGTGGGAGTGGAAAGCAGAATGTAGCAGGTTGAAGAATGGATAAAAAATGATGCTATAGAGACAATAGTTGCTGTCAAGAAGTTAATTCAATTTATGAAATAGTTAAACTTTGTAAGTCATTAAATGTATGGAGTTAGTATGGAACTTTAGGCTGGCTATAATAAGAGAGGATAGTATTACTATTATATATCTCTCTTGATATGTGTTAATTTTATTTTTCAAGAGTACCATGAAGAAAATAATGTTAGGTGATAAAAATGTTTCCACCAAAAAGAAGTCTTCATGATCAAGGTTAATGCCTTCTACTTAAGAATTATGGGGCATATGAGGGGCACCTGGGTGGCTCAGTCGGTTGGGCGTCTGACTTTGGCTCAGGTCATGATCTCTTGGTCTGTGAGTTCGAACCCCGCATCTGGCTTTGTGATGACAGCTCAGAGCCTGGAGCCTGCTGTGGATTCTGTGTCTCTCTCTGCCCCTCCCCCACTCATGCTCTGTCTCTCTCTCTCTCTCTGTCAAAAATAAATAAACATTAAAAAGAATTATGGTACATATGAGATCTGAGAAGTTTCTACAAAGTTTCATTTCATTGTGACTAATTGAGAGAACTTAAAGTAGATTATATTGTGTGTGGAATCTAATTTAAAAAAACTGAGCTCATGGAAACAGGGAAAAGATTGGTAGTTTTCAGAGGCAGGGGGTGGGAGGTGAGTACAATGAGTGAAGGTACTCAAAAGGTTCAAACATCCAGTTAAAATAAATAAGACATGAGGACATAATGTACAGCATGTTGACTATAGTTAATAGTACTATACTGCATATTTTAAAGTTGCTCAGAGGATAGATCTTAAAAGTTCTCATTACGAGAAAAAAAATTGTAACTAAAATTTTCATAAGTCTAAAATGGTGATGGATAGACTTATTGTGGCTATCCTTTAGCAATATATACAAATATCAAGCCATTATGTTGTACATATAAAACTAATATAATCTCAGAAATTTTAAAGTAGTTACTGCTATAAATAAAGCAGTTAACAAGAATTTAATTTTTGGAAGTAAATTTTTCATTTCATACAATAATTCTTGACATTATAAAAACACTGGTTGTAGAATTTCCTGGGCTATTTTCTACATGTAAAATTATTTTTTTTATAAGAATACTCTATTCAAAATATCATACAAAGCAGTCCACCTGTCCTGTTAAGTACCATGCTGCCTACCTTCCAATAAAATTTTTTTTCAGGCTATCAGCATTAAAAATTAAGCCAATAGATGATACTTCTGTTGTTAAAACTACTATCAAGAGTGGATTTACCATGAAGTTAATGAAATTTCAGAGCCCCCTCACTTGCACAGCCACCTACCTAATTTTGTATATCTAATTTCTAAGGTCTTATACCTACTCTTGTATTTTTAATTTCATATTCTTTTTCATAAAGAGGACCCCCAGATTATATAAATTGCAAACCAACAAAAATCTGGGTCATCGTTGATTTCTCTGTAATAGATAATCTCTAGAAAAAGAAACCCAGTACCAGAGACATCGCTACAAGCATGAAACCTACAGACATCACAATGACTCTAAACCCATATCTTTCTATAATAACTCTGAATGTAAATGGACTAAATGCACCAACCAAAAGACATAGGGTATCAAAATGGATAAAAAAACAAGACCCATCTATTTGCTGTCTACAAGAGACTCATTTTAGACCTGAGGACACTTTCAGATTGAAAGTTAGGGGATGGAGAACTATTTATCATGCTACTGGAAGTCAAAAGAAAGCTGGAATAGCCATACTTATATCAGACAAACTAAGCTTTAAATTAAAGGCTGTAACAAGAGATGAAGAAGGGCATTATATAATAATTACAGGGTCTATCCATCAAGAAGAACTAACAATTATAAATGTCTATGTGCTGAATACAGGAGCCCCCAAATATATAAAACAATTACAAACATAAGCAACCTATTGACAAGAATGTGGTAATTGCAGGGGACTTTAATACCCCACTTACAACAATGGATAGATCATCTAGACACATGGTCAATAAAGAAACAAGGGCCCTGAATGATACGTTGGATCAGATGGACTTGACAGATATATTTAGAACTCAGCATCCCAAAGCAACAGAATATACTTTCTTCTCGAGTACACATGGAACATTCTCCAAGATAGATCACAAACTGGGTCACAAAATAGCCCTTCATAAGTACACAAGAATTGAGATCATACCATGCATACTTTCTGACAACAATGCTATGAAGCTTGAAATCAACCACAGGAAAAAGTCTGCAAAACCTCCAAAAGCATGGAGGTTAAAGAACACCCTACTAAAGAATGAATGGGTCAACCAGGCAATTAGAGAAGAAATTAAGAAATATATGGAAACAAATGAAAATGAAAATACAACAATCCAAATGCTTTGGGATGCAGCGAAGGCAGTCCTGAGAGGAAAATACATTGCAATCCAGGCCTATCTCAAGAAACAAGAAAATCCCAAATACAAAATCTAACAGCACACCTAAAGGAAACAGAAGCAGAGCAGCAAAGACACCCCAAACCCAGCAGAAGAAGAGAAATAATAAAGATCAGAGCAGAAATAAACAATATAGAATCTAAAAAAACTGTAGAGCAGATCAATGAAACCAAGACTTGGTTTTTTGAAAACATAAACAAAATTGATAAACCTCTAGCCAGGTTTCTCAAAAAGAAAAGGGAGAGGACCCAAAGAGATAAAATCATGAATGAAAATGGAATTATTACAACAAATCCCTCAGAAATACAAGCAATTATCAGGGAATACTATGAAAAATTATATGCCAACAAACTGGACAACCTGGAAGAAATGGACAAATTCCTAAACACCCACACACTTCCAAAACTCAAATAGGAGGAAATAGAAAGCTTGAACAGACCCATAACCAGTGAAGAAGTTGAATCAGTTATCAAAAATCTCCCAACAAATAAGAGTCCAGGACCAGATGGCTTCCCTGGGGAGTTCTACCAGATATTTAAAGCAAAGATAATACCTATCCTTCTCAAGCTGTTCCAAAAAATAGAAAGGGAAGGAAAACTTCCAGACTCATTCTATGAAGCCAGTATTACTCTGATTCCTAAACCAGACAGAGACTCAGTAAAAAAAGAGAACTACAAGCCAATATCCCTGATGAATATGGATGCAAAAATTCTCAATAAGATACTAGCAAATCGAATCAACAGCATATAAAAAGAATTATTCACCATGATCAAGTGGGATTCATTACTGGGATGCAGGGTGGGTTCAACATTCACAAATCAATCAACGTGATACATCACATTAATAAAAGAAAACATAAGAACCATATGATCCTGTCAATCGATGCAGAAAAAGCATTTGACAAAATTCAGCATTCTTTCTTAATAAAAACCTTCGGGAAAGTCGGGATAGAAGGAACATACTTAAAGATCATAAAATCCATTTATGAAAAGCCCACAGGTAACATCATCCTCAATGGGCAAAAACTGAGAGCCTTTTCCCTGAGATCAGGAACACAACAGGGATGTCCACTCTCACCGCTGTTGTTTAACATAGTGTTGGAAGTTCTAACATCAGCAATCAGACAACAAAAGGAAATCAAAGGCATCAACATTGGCAAAGATGAAGTTAAGCTTTCACTTTTTGCAGATGACATGATATTATGCATGGAAAACCCGACAGACTCCACCAAAAGTCTGCTAGAACTGATACATGAATTCAGCAAAGTCGCAGGATACAAAATCAATGTACAGAAATCACTTGCATTCTTATACACTAATAATGAAGCAACAGAAAGACAAATAAAGAAACTGATCCCATTCACAATTGCACCAAGAAGCATAAAATACCTAGGAATAAACCTAACCAAAGATGTAAAAGCTGTGTATGCTGAAAACTATAGAAAGCTTATGAAGGAAATTGAAGAAGATATAAAGAAATGGAAAAACATTCCGTGCTCATGGGTTGGAAGAATAAATATTGTTAAAATGTCAATACTGCCCAAAGCTATCTACACATTCAATACAATCCCAATCAAAATTGCACCAGCATTCTTCTCAAAGCTAGAACAAGCAATCCTAAAATTTATATGGAACCACAAAAGGCCCCGAATAGCCAAAGTAATTTTGAAGAAGAAGACCAAAGCAGGAGGCATCACAATCCCAGACTTTAGCCTCTACTACAAAGCTGTAATCATCAAGACAGCATGGTATTGGAACAAAAACAGATACATCGACCAATGGAATAGAATAGAAACCCCAGAACTAGACCCACAAAAGTATGGCCAACTCATCTTTGACAAAGCAGGAAAGAACATCCAATGGAAAAAAGACAGTCTCTTTAACAAATGGTGCAGGGAGAACTGGACAGCAACATGCAGAAGAATGAAACTAGACTACTTTCTTACACCATTCACAAAAATAAACTCAAAATGGGTAAAGGACCTGAATGTGAGACAGAAAACCATCAAAGCACTGAAGGAGAAAGCAGTAAAAGACCTCTCTGACCTCAGCCGCAGCCATTTCTTACTTGACACATCCTCAAAGGCAAGGGAATTAAAAGCAAAAATGAACTATTGGGACCTCATGAATATAAAAAGCTTCTGCACAGCAAAGGAAATAATCAACAAAACTAAAAGGCAACCAACGGAATGGGAAAAGATATTTGCAAATGACATATCGGACAAAGGGCTAGTATCCAAAATCTATAAAGAGCTCACCAAACTCCACACCCGAAAAACAAATAATCCAGTGAAGAAATGGGCAGAAAACATGAATAGACACTTCTCTAAAGAAGACATCCAGATGGCCAACAGGCACATGAAAAGATGCTCAACGTCGGTCCTCATCAGGGAAATACAAATCAAAACCACACTCAGATATCACCTCACGCCAGTCAGAGTGGCCAAAATGAATAAATCAGGAGACTATAGATGCTGGAGAGGATGTGGAGAAACGGGAACCCTCTTGCACTGTTGGTGGGAATGCAAACTGGTGCAGCCACTCTGGAAAACAGTGTGGAGGTTCCTCAAAAAATTAAAAATAGACCTACCCTATGACCCAGCAGTAGCACTGCTAGGAATTTACCCAAGGGATACAGGAGTACTGATGCATAGGGGCACTTGTACCCCAATGTTTATAGCAGCACTCTCAACAATAGCCAAATTATGGAAAGAGCCTAAATGTCCATCAACTGATGAATGGATAAAGAAATTGTGGTTTATATACACAATGGAGTACTACGTGGCAATGAGAAAGAATGAAATATGGCCCTTTGTAGCAACGTGGATGGAACTGGAGAGTGTGATGCTAAGTGAAATAAGCCATACAGAGAAAGACAGATACCATATGTTTTCACTCTTATGTGGATCCTGAGAAACTTAACAGAAGACCATGGGGGAAGGGAAGGAAAAAAAAAGAGGTTAGAGTGGAAGAGAGCCAAAGCATAAGAGACTCCTAAAAACTGAGAACAAACTGAGGGTTGATGGGGGGTGGGAGGGAGGGAAGGGTAGGTGATGGGTATTGAAGAGAGCATCTTTTGGGATGAGCACTGGGTGTTGTATGGAAACCAATTTGACAATAAATTTCATATATTAAAAAAAAAGAAAAAAAGAAAAAGAAACCCAATGTAAGTTTTTAAAGCTTCTAGTTTGAACAAGAAATTGGGAGAATAGTCTACTGAAGGGATAAACACTCACATTTAAATTTTAAACAATTGTCAATGAGTAGAGAATATTCTTGGAAACCAACAAAGCAAAACATTTCTACAACTAAGTAATTTTATATTATCTTTGGGTGGCTTTGTTATCCAGTGAGAGGCCACAATTTTAGGACTCACTGTGAACTAGGTTTAAATTAATCTACACAGCAGGACTGGGAAGTAGGACCTATTTCTGTTTGCATTGCACAAAGATTAAACTGAGGCTGAAAACAGCTGAAAACAGCTGAAACTGGTCTGAATCTGCCTATTAAGAAAGCATATAACTTAGCCATATATTGTTCAAATAGTCAATACACACTATTCAAGTGGTCAGGTTTTTCTGTGTCATACCTCAACAAATTTAACTCTTCCAGAGTTATATATATATATAGAGAGAGAGAGTTATAAATATATATATATATATATATATATATATATATATATATATATATATTTAGGCAAATTCCCTTGGTCATAAGGAAACTATTAGGGGCCATAGGGGCCATGGCTGGTCAGGGCACATCCATGACCATATAGGAAAAGGGAATCTAAGCTTATGTCTCTTCAAGAGTGAATCTGTGTATGGCATCGTTAGCATTGATGAATGATGGCTTATTGCTTTGGTATATTTTAGGTAGTTGTTCTACTTAAAGTGTTTTATTTATTTTCCACCCCAGGAGAGCACTAAACCACTCAAAACCACTGGTTGTTCATAACAATTAACAAATGGTGCTGGGACCATTTGAATGGCTAACATTTGAATGGCTATCAGGAAATTGACTTTTTAAGAAAGGAGGGGTAAAGATATAGTCTTCTGACAAAATAAAATGAAAGAGATGGGCCTAAATTAGCTATGGCCGTGGGAAAAAGAAACATTCAGTAAAAATGTTCAATAAAAATACCCTTGAATAGTTTCTTATATGACCCAGATACGTGTTGTCATACAAACAGTTAAGATTTATTTTGTCACTAAAATACTCAGTGCGCACGGGGCTTGTGGTAGACATAGCCAGAGTCAGGAATCTCATCCATGCTAAAGCTTTCCATGAGTAGCTAAAGAGCAGGTCATTCCATTTTTGTACCCAGCCGTCAAAGCATTTATATTACCAAAATGGAGTCGTGTTATTCCATAGAACCAAGTGTATGTTTAATTGAATCCTCCTGTGGTAATTGTGTTTTCAGTCTGATCCCTAATCTTCAGAATTCTTTCTAGAAGCCTGCAAAGGGTTTCATTGTTTATTATAGGCTTTCCAGACTAGTAAGGCCTTCCTTACTTCCCCCCACACTCCAGCAATATTTTATTTTTAAAGAGCACCTGGTACTCTGAGCATAGTTTATTTTATGTTTCAAATCTGAAATCTGGTTTTTAGAAGAAAAAAAAAGCTGCTGAGATCAGGCAGAATCTACTAGTTTTAGTAACATTTTTAGGGTCTCTATATTTGTTAAATTACAAAATAAAAATCTCCTGTTAGAAATTTACCAAATCATTTTATAGCTGAAAGTGCTGCTTCTGAATGTTATGTTTAACCTGAATAGCTGACAGATTTATCCTTTCAATAACTTCCCACTCCTGCCCTTCTAACCCTCTACCTACTAATTTTGTCTTATTTAGTCATGAATAAATAACATTTATGATTACAGTATGTGATAGCCCTTGGGAACTGTGAGATGGTCTCAACTGGAATTTAAATTTCTATAAGCAATAATCCAGTTTGTCAGATTTTGGGATCTTAGCCATGTATACTTAGCATTATTCAATCACCAGAGTCATATCTTTAGAAAAGAATTGGTCTCACCACATAAATTTAGTCTCTGAATGAAAGTCAGCATGAGTTAAACAGACACAACTAATTGGGTCTTCACTGTAAAGAACCATAAAGAACATTTGTTGGTAAGTTGTGGCATAATTGTTCATTATTTGATAGAAAACTCTTCATTGGGAAGACGTTTTGCTATGAAAATATAAAATATATGAATTGAGGGTACTTTTGGGGAGGTAATTATTGGGAGGTTTAAATCATGCTTTAAATGTAACAGAAGTCTTTGCAATTTGATGCTAGGGAAGCAAATTTGAAATGAAATTTAAGATATTTTTGGACTGATCAAGTTTGTCTTCTAATTACAGCATGGTTTAGTTTGTTTAACAAAAAGTTACCAACACTTGGGTGAAAGATAGAGCTGGATGATTTTAGGTGGAATTTAAGCCACCTGTTTCCCTGAATTTTTCACTTTCTCATTACCTCTTTTATACATACACAGTAATTTAGAGAATCAGTAAAAATCAGGATTATCTTTAATTTCTATAGAGTTTGCAGGGTCCTAGTAGAAATGCTACCTCAGTAGGTAGCTTTTTGGATTGAATACATTTTCTCCAGGAAAGGGGGCTTGTAACCACTGGGAATGAAGTGTAGGTTGTAATTCTGAGTTATTTGTTGATGTAGGCCAAATTCCAAACAATGAACTAGAGGTGAAAGTCCCTAGGTCCAATTACAAATCCCCATGGCCTCTTTGGTTCCTTTTGTTTTTCTTCTCATTACATTATTAACTATAGAATGTCAGGGGATACATCAAATTTCCATAATGGAAGCATAAAGTACAAACAATTTATACCTTAGAAAATTCTTTATTTTAGATGTAGGGTTCTCATATTTAATGTATACCATTATTGAACTCTAGATAACTTTTTCTTTGTTAACTTTCTGCAGATTTTTTCATTTTTCCCCCTGATATTAGACCTTAATTTTTATGACTTCTTTTCTTCTCTTTATATTAAATTTGTGTCCACATCAAATATGACGTTTGAAAATAATTTCACCTGTGACTTCCATTATTTTCTTTAGTTGAATAGTCTTGTATTAGATTCCCCTGTACTTCTTTTTTTAATTTTTAAATGTTTATTTATTTTTGAGAGAGAGAGAGAGAGAGACAGAGAATGAGTGGGTGGGGGACAAAGAGAGAGGGAGACACAGAATCTGAAGCAGGCTCCAGGCTCTGAGCTGTCAGCCCAGAGCTCCATGTGGAGCTTGAACTCACCAACTGTGAGATCATGACCTGAGCTGAATTTGGAAGCTTAACTGACTGAGCCACCCAGGCGCCTCATGGATTCCCCTGTATTTCTTGAGCTTCAGAATGTTCCCTTCGAAAGCATTAGATTTACTGTAAAGAAAAAAGCGAAGTTTTAAGAAGTGGCAATATTATCTCTGGTGCTGTTTACACACCATATTATTTTTCTAAAAAAAATTTTTTAACGTTTATTCATTTTTTGAGAGACAGAGTGTGAGCAGGGGAGGGCCAGAAAGAGAGGGAGACACAGAATCCGAAGCAAGATCCAGACTCTGAACTGAGAGCACAGAGCCTGATGCGGAGCTTGAACTCACAAACCATGAGATCATGACCTGAGCTGAAGTCAGACACTTAACCCACTGAGCCACCTAGGCACCCCACTGTATTATTTTTCTAAATACCACATTTAAGCTTTTTTCTTTTGAAGTTATTCATTATACATGATTATTGTACAAAATAAGAAAATAATGACAGGCAAAGAGGCATAAATGAAAATCACTCAAATCCTATCACCCAGAGATAACAAGTGTTAATATTTTCATTTTGATGTGCTTTATATCTTTTAATATCTTTTCATTTATACACATACATGTATTATGTATGTATAATGGGGTCATACTATGCCTACTTAGAGCACAACTATTTTTTCCCATCTAATATTTTTATAAACACATTCTCCTGTCCATGATTAGGTATTAATGCTATCATCTAATAGTTGTTTAATGGTGTTGTTGTAGACTGCTGTGGTTTATTTGGCTAACCCCTAATAATTGGATATTTAAATTGTTTCCAACTTTATACTGTCATAAAGAGTTTTCCAATGTATAAGAGTGTCCTTATACATGTATCTTGTGCATTTGACTATTAAGATGAATTTTTGTTTATTTTATTATTTTTTTAATGTTTATTTTTGACAGAGAGAGAGTGCAAGTGGAGGAGGGCAGAGAGAGGGGGATAGCAGATCCAAAGCAGGCTCTGTGCAGACAGCAGCAAGCCTTATGTGGGGCTTGAACTCGCAAACTGTGAGATCATGATCTGAGCTGAAGTCGGACCTTCAACTGACTGAGGCATCCAGGTGCCCAGGATGAATTTTTAGAAGCATCATTTCTGGGTCAAAGGGTAAGCACACATTGATATCTTTACCAAATTGGTCCCAAGAAATATTACATCAATATATAGTTCTCCTGTTGAATATAAGTGATATTTTATCCCATACTATCCCTTTCTTTTTAATCTTTGGCTCTCTTACCATTGAAAGTGACATCACACGATTTCTAGTTCAGTGAGGCTGAATACATTTTTGTATATTTAGTGGTACAGTTGTGATTTCTTAAAATGGATTGTCTGTTTCAGTGTTTAACCTATTTTTCTATTAAGTCTATTTATAGAATTTAAGAAATGCAATAACTCTTTGTTTATTAGATATGATACAAGATTCAAAAAATCTTGTCATTTGCCTTTCAATGTTTGCAATATTTTTGATATGCAGTTTAGACCTTTAAGTTTTATTTAAAAAATTAAATATTTTTACAAAAGAACATGCATAGATACAGTGTTTGAAACACTAATTATAATAAAACAAGTAACCCTGTACTCACATCCCAGTTTAAGGGTAGTACATTTCCCAAACTCTTATTGTATCACATTTTCCCTTCTTTCAGAGGCAGCAGATTTCTTTAATTTTGACTTCTTTTCTTTATAGTTTTGTCATATATGGATAATTCCTAAATAACGTATTATTTAATTTTGTATATTTTTGAATATATACAACTAGAATCACACTTTATAAATTCTTTTGTGACACCATTTATTTATTTATTTATTTATTTATTTATTATTTTTTTAAGTTCATTTATTTATTCTGAGAGAGACAGAGACAGCACAAGTTGGGGAGGGGCAGAGGGAGAGGGAGACAGAGAATCCCAAACAGGCTCCATGCTGCCAGTACAGAGCCTGATGCAGGGCTCCATCCCACAAAGTGTGAGATCATGATCTCAGCCAAAACCAAGAGTCAGATGCTTAACTAACTGAGCCACCCAGGTGCCCCGACACCATTTATTTTTTTAACTAAACATGACCCATTGACACTCACCCACATGGAGGCACCCTTTTTAATGCATGTAAAGGCATTCCATTATGTGGCCAGATCACAATTTATTGATTCATTCTGTTATTTCTAGTTTTTTTGTTATTATAAAATAAAAAGGCTACCTTGAACACTGCTGGTGCTAGTACAAAATGGTACAAAACCCTTTGCAGGACAACTTGGCTTTTTTTAAAGCAGAAAATATGATTATCCTACAAACCAAAATTCCAATACTGAGAATACACTTTTTGTACATAAGCACCAGGAGATATGTACAAAAGGTTTACTTTTGTAAATATTACTGGTGAAGTGAGCATCTTTTCCATGTGTTTATTGGTCATTTGTGGATACTCTTCTGAGGAATGTTTTTTATTTATTTTATTTTATTTTTTTGTCTTTTGACCATTTTTCTGTTGAGTTGTCTGTTTTTGCTTCCTTTTCTTCCTTTCTTCCTTCCTTTCTCTTCTTTCTTTCTTTCTTTCTTTCTTTCTTTCTTTCTTTCTTTCTTCTTTCATTTTGAGGGGTTCTTTACATATTTTGGATACTAATCTTAAATCAGCTTTATTTGTGAAAATGCCTTCTCTCAGTTTGTGACTTATTTTTTCCACTTATTTTTATGGTATCTTTTGGTGTCATCATAATTTAATTTATCAAGCTTTGCTTTCATGATTTGTGCTTTGTAATTTCTTGCTTAAAATTTTTTTCTCCTCTAAGGACATAAAGATATTCACTTATTTTTTTTCCTGAAAGATAAACAAGTTTGTTTTTCATATTTATGTTCCTTTATGCATCTGAAATTGTTTTTTTTTAAATAGCACTTGATGACAGTTAACAGTCACCAAATGGTAGGCACTGTGGTCAACCCCTTTGCTGCCTCCACTGATCACAGGTATCATTTTTTTTTAATGTTTATTTATTTATTTTGAGAGAGAGAGAGATGGAGCATGAGTGGGGGAGGGGTAGAGAAAGAGGGGGACAGAGAATCCTGAGCTGTGACCCCACAAACTGTGAGATCTTGCCCCAAGCTGAAATCAAGAGTCCCATGCTTAACTGACTGAGCCATCCAGGCACCCCTGAAATTGATTCTTTTGAATGGTTTCACTGTGGTTGAAGGTTATTTTATTGGTCCCAGTTCTTCACCTCTTCTCCTATCCTCTTTGTGACTTCAAGTTCCTCCCACAAAGTTAGATGTTAGTTAACCAGCTCTTGCATTGGGATCAGTCTCTGGCTTGTTTTGGCTAACAGAATGAGCAGAAGAGACATTAGCTTCAAGCCTAGGCCTTAAGAGGCCTTGTGTGTTTCTGCTTCTTCCATTGCTACGAGAAAAACATGTCTAGGCTTGTCTACCAGTCCCAAGAGGAAGAGAGCTATTCCAAGCAAGCAACCTGAGCTGAGCCCAATGGATTTCAATAGAATTCCAAATAATTAGGACTTGTCACTGATGATAAACCATCACTGTTTTAAGCCACTGGATTTAAAGTGGTTAGTTCTGTAACACTAGTTAACAGATACAGGTGCTGATTCAATTTCTTTTCTTTTTTTTTTTCTGGATGAAAACCAATTGTCTCTCTTTTCATTATATATAGTGATATCTCTAGTCTTTTGGTTTTCTTCTGGTTAGTATTTGCCTATTACGTTTTTTTCCATCTTTTTACTTTCAGCCTATTTTTTAGTCCTTATGGGTTAACTGTATCATTTTTTTAAATTCCATCTAACAATGTTGCTCTTCGAAGTAGAAAGCATAGTCATGTTTATTTATAGTGATTATTATGATTTTGAATTCATTTCTACCATCTTAACTTTCATTTTCTCTTTGTTTTACATTTTCTATGTTCTTTTTTTCTCCCTTTTGCCTTCTTTGGGACTTGTTTGTTATCATGTTTTTTTTTTTTTTCATTCTATTTTTTCTTCTAGTTTTTAATTAAATATACCCTTTCTATTAAATTTGTGATTATCTTAAAATTTTAGTATGTATATTTAACTTAAAAATGTTCAAAAATAATCACTGTCTTAATCCTCTTGAAAATTATATGGACTTTAGAACTCCTTAACCATATTCTTGATAACCATATTCTGTACTATTGTTTTCTTTTACTTTTGTTCTTTTTATTTATTTTTATTATTTTTTAAAAGTTTATTTACTTAAAAAATTCTTTTTAATATTTATTTATTTTTGAGAGAGAGAGAGAGAGAGAGAGAGAGCATGAGCAGCAGAGGGGCAGAGAGAGGGAGACACAGAATCCGAAGCAGGCTCCAGGCTCTGAGCTGTCAGCACAGAGCCCAGTGCAGTGCTTGAACCCATGAACTGTGAGATCATGACCTGAGCCAAAGTCGGACACTCAACTGACTAAGCCACCCAGGCACCCCTAAAGTTTATTTTGAGAGAGAGAGTGTACACAAATGTGAACAGGGAAGGGGCAGAGAAAGAGAGAGAGAGAGAATCCCAAGCAGGCTCTGTGCTGTCAGTGTGGAGCCCAAGGCAGGGCTTGATGCCATGAACCGTGAGATCATGACCTGAGGCGAAATCAAGAGTTGGACATTTAACTGACTGAGCCACCTAGGTGCCCTTGTTTTATCTTTTTAAAAATGCCACAAGTTAGACATTGTTATCATTCATTCAATGTTTATTTAATTTGCCAACGTATTTACTACATTTTCTCTCAGTATTTCCTCCTGCATTTCAGATCTTAGGGGCTTTGTCTTAGAGTCCTTCCTTTAGAAGTTCCTTTAGTAAGCATCTGCCAATGATAAACTTTCTCCATTTTTGTTTGAAAATGTTATGCTTATCTTGAAAGTTTACTACACAATTCTAGGCTGAGAGTTATTGTCATTCAACATGTTGAAGGTATTATTTCCATAATCTTCTGGCTTCCATGATTACTTTCAAGATGTTACTAGTCATTTTAATTGGTCATTTGTACATATTCTTTCTTTTCTCTCTAACTTCATTTAAGACCTCTTTAATTTAGGTATGCTGCAGTTTCTCATGATGTGTCCAAATAAGGATTTATTTACACTGGCATTGTTGTAATTCTTGAATCTGAGGATTTAAATCTTTCTACAGTTCTAGCAATTCTCTGGCATCTCCTCATTCTCTTTATTATCTTCTTTTGGCTGGCCTTTTAAACATATTTCTATCTTCTCTCTCCGCCAAGTCTCTTGACCTCTCTTTTTTTATGGTCAGTCTTTGATTCTCTTTGCTGCATATGGATACTCAGATTTACCTTCTGGTTTACTGGTTCACTCTTCAGTTTTGTCTTATCATTAATTTGACAATTAAGTTTCTAACCTTAATTATTGTAGTTTTCATTCCTAGAAGTAACATTTCCTTTAGAAAAATATTTATTTATTTTGAGTGAGAGAGAGAGAGAACACAAGCAGGGGAGGGGCAGAGAAAGAAGGAGAAAGAGAGAATCCTAAGCAGACTCCATGCTGTCAGTGAAGAGCCCAACTTGGGGCTCGATCTCACAAACCCTGAGATCATGGCTTGAGCTGAAATGAAGAGTTGGACACATAACTGACTGAGCCACCCAGGTGCCCCAACATTTCATTTTTTAAAATCCTGTCCATTTTTTTCTCATTTCTTATTTCTTCATAATATTCAGTACTTTTAAAAACACATTAAACTCACACTTTTTTATTGAATATACTATAATTCCAATATCGGTAGTTTCCATAGTCTGATTGAATGAATCGATTTTCCTGCTGACTCTTGTATATGGTGACTTGGTTCCTTCTGCGTTTTGTGGTTTTTATTTGTAAACTCACAGTTATTGGAACTCTGTCCATGGGAAGTCTATGAGGCCTGGCTTAAAAGTGTCTTCTGTAAGAGACAATTTTCATTTGCTTCTGTAAGCCAATTAGGGTGTTACAAAATCAAGAGCTATTTTGGTTTACCTTAAATTTGTTTTGTTTTGTTTTGTTTTGTTTTTAGTCCACTTAGATAATGTGAAGTCTGTTATCAAATCAAAAGGAAAGTTGACTTGAAGCTATTAGTTTTCAGGCATTCTCACCATCTTTTCCAGAATCTGGAATCCAGAGCCCTTCCTCTGTGTGGCAGAGGATAGGGATTTTTGTTTTGTTTTATTTTGTTTGTTTTTTTCAGCTTATCTTTTTTCACTGAGAATATTTCCTTTCATGACTTCAGCTTTGTGGAAGTATCTTAATCTTAATTTTTGCCTTAAATTGACTCTTTCCTTTTCCTTATTAAACTTGAAATCTTCAAACTTCTAGAAATCAGAAAATATCAGCAAGTGGCCTCAGAAAACTCTGTCCTTTAGTGCTTGACTCTCTTTTTGCATTCCAGCTATTAAATAATTTTTGCCTCTGAAGAATTCCTTTATTTTCTTCCATTGAGGCTATGGTTCTGAAAGGTTTTAAAAATGTTTTATTCTGAATTTTTCTGGTACAGAAACATTCCTTGGGGGTACACCATGTTGCTGGAATTGTAAGTCTAGAAATTTAAATATTTGATGTAGTCAAATCTATCAACGTTTTCTTTAATAGGTTTTGTCCTGCTCCATTTCAAGAATATTCAAATATACGCATATATTTTCTTTTTGTAATTTCATGGTTTCATGTTTTAAATGTTTAAATATTTAATTCATTTAGAATTTATCTTTTTAAAAAAAATTTTTAATGTTTATTTATTTTTGAGACAGAGAGAGACAGAGCATGAACGGGGGAGGGTCAGAGAGAGAGGGAGACACAGAATCTGAAGCAGACTCCAGGCTCTGAGCACAGGCTCTGAGCCTCAGCACAGAGCCAGACGTGGGGCTCAAACTCACGGACCGTGAGATCATGACCTAAGCTGAAGTCGGACGCTTAACCGAGTGAGCCATCCAGGCACCCCTAGAATTTATCTTGATGAAACACAAGAAGTAGAAATCTACTTTTATTTTTTCTTAGGCAGTTAACTTGTTGTCCCCAAATCTAGGTAATTTGTCAAAACATAAAAATATGAAATAATAAAGGCTGAATTAATTATCACCAATGAGAAGGGGTACGTTGAATAGAAGTTGTAAATGCACTTGTTAGCTGCATAATATAGAAAACCAATTATGAAAACGAATGGTTTTGTATTTTTTAAAGTATCTTAATTTCCTTTGTACTCTTGCAAAGATAATGGACTTTGCCTCTTGGTTTTATTTGCCAGTGCCTATTGTGGAAGATATCTTTTTTTCCTTAAAAATTCACAGGATACTATAAAATGGGGCATTAAAATAAGGAACTCAGGGGAACTGAAGATTTTTGATGACCTCATGTATAGATTCTGTTTTTCTGAAATCAGAATCTTGCATATATTGAATTTCATGAATTGAATTATATTGTGACATGATTATTGGTGGTCTACTAGAGAATTAGAAGCAGATACACATTAATTTAGAAGGGGAAACTGGAACTTGAGAGGGGTGCAGGGATAACCTCAATGGAAGAATATTAGGCTCTTTTTCATAGATTAAATTGTGCTTTCTAGTCAAGTTTCCCTGTATCTATAGACTCATTTCCATGCAAACTAGAAATTTACTGTTCTATGAGGACTTGCATTATGGACATACTCTCAATCATTCAGCAATTATTTGTTGACCCTTTGAAATCTCATGTTGGGTTTTGTGTAGGATACAAAGAGACTTCATCCCTCATTTATTTATAATGTAGGAGAAGAGGCTATTTTTATTAATGGAACATATGAATTATTAGCCACGTTTTTTTCCCCAGAAAGTCAAATAATAGGGGTATGTTTGAAACTAAAAGTCCGTGGAAGAGACTTGACTCTGTTTCATGCTTCCAGATGTTATAGTGTTTTCCACTTACCATCAGAGCATTGGCTGCTATTGGCCTGTGGTTAGAGATGAACAAGGCAGTTTGGAATTGAATTAGGATTCTTTTTGATGTGCTAGAAGTTGCTTTGGGGACTACATTACTTTTTGATGTGTTAGAAGTTGCTTGTTTACTTATTATTTTTTTCCTCATAAAAGGGAAGTTATGCAATTCTAAGCAACATTTGTTACATATACCATAGAATCCAAAGCAGTGTTAGGAACATAATAGGCATTCAATAAACACCTGTAAATTAACTGAAAAGGGAGCATAGACCATCACCCTATTTATTTTAACATTCTGGTTGATTGCATTCTAGATAAATGGCAGTTTATTATAGAGAGAAAAACAGGACCTGATAGAATCTAGGAAAGATGTGGAAAGGGAAAGTTGTTCAGCAGGTCAAGAAATTTGAACCCGTTGTCAAGAGTTCTGAATGCTTTTCCTGTCTAATGTTATGAGGTGCTTACCCATCATCAATTTTAGTTTGTTTTTATGTGAGCCTAACTTTGAGTGATTTCTTAACTAGTGCTTTTTTATTTAACATCAGGTTTTTTTTTTTAATGATTTGCATTTTGTTTCATGACAGTTGCCCAAAATATCCTTGAAAAAGGAGGGCTGTGTTCACCTTTAATACTTAAAAATCACTTGGAGTCAGTTCAATTGAGCATGAGTATGTGTTTGCAAGAAAGTAAAACATAACCAAAATGAGTAACCTCTGTTCTCTGAGGCTTATTGCATATCATTTATGCTTGAAAAAACAGAGTGAATTTATTTGTTTTAATGTCCAAAAACTTTGACCCAAAAGTTAAAAAGAGCTAGCTGACCAATACAGTAAAAATAGCTGCAAACTTACTTTTTAACAGGGGTAATATTTAACCTCACATCTCTTTATCACAGAACATGTTGAAAACAGTTTGAAATAATTTTCTAGTGTGAGAAGCACATTTAAAATATCTACTATGGTAATATGAAGTGTAGGTTGGCCAAATTATCTGGATAACCCAGGTCACCAAAACCACCCAGGAGATAAAGGAGAGTTATTTTTTTTTTTAGTTTAAATTATCCAAATAGCTTATCTTTATAATCCCATGACACTAAGTAATTGCTCAATCTTCATCGGATCCCTGCTGCCTTGTGGACACAGTTATATTAATAAAATGAAAGGAGTTAAGGAAATAGCATGTCAGGAATCAGAAGCAAAAGCCTCATTTTACTTTAAAAATGTTGTTTTTAAATTAGAAATGATACATAATAATTTAGTTAAACCTGAAGAAATCCTGATTAATCTCTTCATATATCTATATTTTGTTGATTAATCCTGCGAGATTTTGTTCTGTTGTTTTCTATTTTCTCTCAAGGAGTGGGTGGATCTTAGCTTGATTTGATGTTCCCTCCCAGGCCACTAATAAAGGCAGGCATCTTTCCCAAATGATTTTTTTTATTATCTCCCTAGAAAATATTGCTGATGACAATATATTTTTTATTACCTTTTATACTGAAACTCTTCATTCTTCCTCAAATGACTATAACAGTCAATTATTTAATATTTAATGAATAATTTTGGGGGTGCCTGGGTGGCTCAGTCGGTTAAGTGTCCAACTTCGGCTCAAGTCATGATCTTGCAGTTCCTGAGTTCGAGCCCAGCACCAGGCTCTGTGCTGACAGCTCAGAGTCTGGAGCCTGCTCTGGACTGTGTCTCCCTCTCTCTCTGCCCTTCCCCTTCTTGCTCTCTGTCTCCTTCTCTCTCTCAAAAATAAATTAACACTAGAAAAATTAGAAAAATTTTTTTGGATCAAACAAGGGCTTTTCCCCTCCTGCCAGGTTTTAAAAAAAATTTTTTTTACTGCTGTTAAATGTACCCTAGAAGGCAGAATAGAGAATATGAAAATCACACATTTAGTTATCTTTTAGACTCCGAGTTTGCCTATAGAGACAGTGATGTTGATAAAGTGACCTGTCAATAATTAAACACTTTTTTCCATGGTACTGTGCCTTGCACACTGTGGGGTATAAAATGTTAAGATGTGGTTGCTGTCAACAACTTACAGTCTGGATGAGGTGATCATATTTACATCTGAGCATTTGGCAATTAAATAGCGGCATAAGACAGCGTATGACTAACTGTGAAAATGAACAGTGTAAACAGCATGTACTGTAAGTGCTTCTAATGGAGGTTAAGTATCAGTAGAGGATATATAACTTAGCCCATGGAGTCACATCTTACTGGGGGGAGACGTGCCAAAGTCAATACACAATATAAAAACTATGTGAAGTGCATATTTTTGAAAGTCTCTTAAATCGCTCATAATTTCACTATATATAGTCATAAATAGGTACTACACTGGATACCGACACATACTCTCTCTTAGCAAGTTCTGTTCAGTTAGTGTTTTGTTTACTGTATAAACAGATCCTTAAGGAACCTGGCTTGAATTTGTATTCAAAGCCCCAAAATCAGCCTCAGCATCATGAGCTGCTTATACAATGAGGGGTGCGTGGGGAGAGCATCTGACTGGTTCGGCATCTCTTGCTCCTTTACTGGAATAGGTGACAGAATTGTCCACACTTTATAGCTCTTTCTCCCTCACCCTCTCCTATCAAGTCTCTAGAGGTAACTTTACACAAGTTAAATGTGTATATGATATGTTCCATTGTATATAAATTACACATACTCTTGCCATCTCTTTATCTACTCATTCATGATAATTTCTGCTTTGTTTTTGCTTGGCTGCATTTAACATTTGTGTGGCATACTTAGCTTAGTATATTAATTTTTCATGATTATTTTTATAAGATCGAGGCTCTCTTACTCAGGACTTTTGTATTCTCCTTTATTATTTTTCTATTTCTTCCCTTTCAACTGTTTAGTTTAGCGGGAGGAAATATACTCTATATTTCCGTAAGCTAAAACCACTACCCGTTCTGTGTCCCACTCACTTCCTCTAAACTTCCATCCCCTAAAAGATCTACCAATCAGCCAATATTAAGGAATACTACAACCATGTAAGTATTGAAGTAAAGTTTAGAAAAGGAGCTTTGAAGTGCAGTAGGAAGGAAAACAGAGATATTTAATAGTTCAAAGCATCGTGTTGTAAATGCCAAGCTGGTGATACAGAAGAAGGTAAGTGGTGTAAGAGGGAGACACTCACTGCCTGGAGTGAGTGCCCTGAAAAAGTCCTTGAAAGGGCTGGGACTCAGTCAAGCCTGGAAGCTTGAGTAGGATTCAGATAAGCAGAGGACAGGGTGCATTCATAGCCACATTCATTTAGACCAAGATAAATGAGTATTCTCTGGTACTAGTCCTCTGTGAGTTCACGGTGTAGTGATGGAGACAAACAGGTAAAAAGATAAATTTCAATACAATGTGGTAAATGTGCTTGTATAAGGATTGGAACAAAGTCCTGTCAGGGCACAGGGACTCTGTTAGATTCTGATGGGAAGTAAGAAAGGAGGAGTCATTTGAATTGTACCTTATTTTTAAAGAAAATTTTTTTAATTTTTTTAAATTTATTTTTTAGAGAGAGAGAGAAAGCACGGATGGGGGAGGGGAAGTGAGATAGGGAGACAGAGAATCTGAAGCAGGCTCTAGGCTCTGAGCTGTCAGCAAGAGCCTGACGCAGGGCTCAAGCTCATGAATTATGAGATCATGACCTGAGCCAAAGTCGGATGCTTAACCAACGGAACCACCCAGGTGCCCCTTGAATTGCACTTTAGAGGTAGGTAGGGGCTTCTCAGGGTACAGAAGGAAGAAACGCATAGTAGATCAAAGAAAGCACTCCTCCTAAGCATGGATCTGGAAAGGAAAAGAAGCCACCATGGCAGTGACAAAAGGCTGGGGGTGAGGGTTGCGGCACCTGGGAAAGCAAATTGTGAAACATCTCTTATGATAAGGGGAGGTCTTATGTTTCATCTTGAAGAATAAAGGAGTCAAAAGAGAGTTTTAAGTCACAGCATGACATCAGATTTTATTTCCTATAAGAAAATTCATTAAGCCTGTGGCTGGGAGACCAGCTAAGATTGAAAGCTACACAGGGCAAGGTTGTGTTTAATCCCTTTGGTATCTATCACATGGTAGGTAGCACCATCACATGGTAGGTGCTCTATAATATTTCAGTGAGTTAAACTTATTTGGTAGCCTGAGTAGTTTAAGGAAAGGTTGAGAGCCCAGTAAGACTGAAGCCTTAGTAGTAGAGATGGAAAGAAGAGATCAAATTTGAACAATGTTTGTGAGATGGAATCCATAATGTCTATTGTCTGATCTGATATGGTGGGAGGAGATTAGGAAGAAGAGAAAGTTGAAGATAATGTTAAAGCTTTTCACTTAGAAGACCAGATGAATTTATCATGAATTAAAACATAAACCATAGGAGGCACTTCTCTTTTGGAAGTGGACATCTTTTGTGTAAAGGGCCTATGGATTTCTTGCTCATCTGTGTCCAGTTGGCAATGGGAAATACAGGCCTGGGAAGTGGGGTTGTGATTACAGCTGAGGATACAGATTTCAGAGTCATGAGCAGAGATTAGATGGGTTGGAAGTAGATGAGACCACACTGGAATGGCCATTGTCTGAGGAATGGTTCAGAATTGTACTGAGTTGAGTAGTATTCCCTCCCCCACCCAATTCATGTCAACCTGGGATCTCAGAATATAGCTCTATTTGGAAATAGGGTCGTTTATGATGTCATTAGTTAAGAAGAAGTTATACTGGACTAAGATGAGCCCTAATACAATGACTAGTCTTCTTCTTCTTCTTCTTTTTTTAAAGTTTATTTATTTTGAGAGAGAGTGAAAGAGTGAGAATTCATGTGCAGGGGAGGGGCAGAGAGAGAGGGTGAGACAGAATCCCAAGCAGGCTCTGCACTGTCAGTGTAAAGCCTGATGCAAGGCTTGATCTCATGACTGCAAGATCACGACCTGAGCCAATGTCAAGAGTTGGCTACTTAACCAACTGAGGCACCCGGGCTCCTGGACTCATGTCCTTTTAAGAAGAAAAACAGAAGCAGAGATGGTGGAGAAGGCCATGTGAAGACAGAAATAGAGATTGGAGTCATGCTTATGTAAACCAAGGGATGCCAAGGATTTCCAGGAACCTAGGAAGGGATAAAGAAGGATCCTCCTCTAAAAGCTTCAGAGAGAGCAAGGCCCTGATGACACCTTGCTTTCAGACTTCCAGTCTCGAGAATTGTAAGAGAGTATATTTATGTTGTTTTAAGCCACGTAGTTTGTGGCACTTTGTTATGGTAGTCCTAGGAGACTAATACAAAGACTAGGGATGGACCCTGGAACCTGGCAATTGAGGGTACCTGGGGACCTGTGACAGAGACAGAGAAGGAAAGGTCCCAGAGGGAAGGAAGAGCCATGTGAGTGCAGGTGTGGATGAGTGCAAGCATGGTTTCATCAGAAGAGACAATTTGTGTCAAGAGATGGTTTCGAGATAGAGTCCCAAAGGTATTTAGAACCAATCTGAAGTATACTTCTGTGCTGGATGCAGGTATGTGGTCAGTCTCTGACTGTTGTGGCTGAGCAGGGAGCAGAATGGTTCTGGGTTATTTCCACATCTCAAATCTTCTGTCTCTCAGGGTCATCCATTCCCTCTCTTGCCTCCAAACTCACACTGGTCTCCCTATTCTGTAAAGGACAGAACAATTTACCCTGTGTCTAGTCTGCCACCCCCTCTCATCTCTCTTTGCACTTACTGCCTCCATTTCCTCACCACCCACCCTCTGGGATTTGATTCTCTCCTTACTTTCCTGATTAGCCTTTAACTTGTTAAAGCCAGTGCCTTTTCCCTCCTCCTCATTTTCCTTGACTTCCCTGCATCTCTGCAGCGTTAACATTTCTGATCTTCTCTGCTTTGTTGAAAGTTTCTCTTCCTATGAATTCTCTGCTGCTATATTATTCCAGTTCTTAAATTACATCTTGGTCTCCCCAGGGTTCATTCTTCCTGCTGCTGCATAATGTGGGCTACATGATTCTTTTGGTTTAACTATGACTTCTGTGATTCTCTTCCTCCCTCCCACAGTCAATTTATATAACTATTTATTGAATGAATTAATTATGAGTTAATTCAATACATATTAATACCACCAAAATCCCTTCTCCACATCTGACTTCCCTCAGGCCTAATCTAATTTTGGTCAGGAATATTGAGCATTAACTCTAATCTGTGCCTGTTTTGTCCCTCTTATTTTATTTAAAATGTTTCCTAAAGGAGCTCATTGAAGAAAATTTGGAAGATATAGAACAGGTAAAAGGAGAAAAAATTACCCAATCTTTTCATTTTTTCTACATTTATTGTTTTTATAAGCATAGTTAAAAGCAAGTGTTTTTTTTTATATATGTGTATTGGTAATATATGTCTTCTGCTCTTAAATTTAATATGATATAAGCATTTTCATGTCATTACTGATGTTAACAAGTATTTCTTATGGCTTCATAGTATTCTGTTGAGAGGTTAAATTAATTTTTCCTTAACTATTTTCTTAAGTTCAACATGAGTTGTTTCTATGTTTTTCTGTTATAAATAATGCTGCAGTAAGTATCTTTGTGCACAAAGCTTTACATTAGTCTAGATTTTTTTAAATGATACGTTCCCCAAAAAGGACTTTTTGGATCCAAGGTATAAATATTTAAAACCTTAATATGTCTTGTCAAGTTGCTTGTGAGAGAGTTCTACCAACATGCACACGAGCAATCTATAAGAGTCCCTATTTACCACAGCCCTGCTAAAATGTTTACTTAAATTTTCTGCTCTTTAAATACTTGATTGTTTTCCTCCAAGAACACTGATGGTGTGTGTCAGTGAATAAACCTACAATTCTGATACTTTTCGTGATACATGTGTTTAAGGACTGATAGTAGAAACGAAGTTGATGACAAGGGTTCGCCTTTCACTAACAAAAGCATGTTTACTTGGAAAGCAGAATCTCAGAAAAAGAAAGATCTGAGAAGAGAATTTGATATGGTTTTAGAGGCAGTCTGTTTGAATCTGTGGGACAGTATTTTGGCTTGGATTTCTCTGTAATTCCTCTGCAGAAAAGAAAATATTCTTAATTTCTTAATTTTAAGCAGAAAAGCAGTTCCAACAGAGAGGGAATAGCTTTCTCTCTGCAGATATGGGGTTCACATATCCTCACAGAAAACGTCTTCCCACAGGCATGTGCAGATGAACATTTTATCATGTGCTTGTTATCTGTTCACCAAATGAAGTGATTCTTCAGCAAAACTTTTTGAGAGAAACATATATTACCTGAACGTAGGCATGTGTCGCTTGTGGTGTGTAAAGTCAGCTCAAAACATTAATTAAATTCTTGCTAGCTTATATAGATCATAGTGTCAGTTCATGGAAGGGATGTTTGTGTGTTTGCAGAATTCTTTCAAAGAGTCTAAGATCTGATACATTACAGAAAACAACTCGTGTCTTACCAAGTCTGATTTCTGAAATCACTTTTTTCATAGCTTCCTGAGTTTCTGGTTTGTGATACTTGAATAAAAGAAAACATATAGGTGCTTGATAACATGCAACTGTATGTTCTGTAGTCTTTTGGGGAAACCAAACCACTATTAATATGTTGAAAGCTAAATTTTGTAGAATGTTAAACATTCATAAAAGGAATGATGAAAGAAAGGATAGGTTTCCTGCCAGCTTTGCGGTCAGCAGCAGGGCTCTGGCCTGATTACTTAAGCCCATGTTTTTCCTAAATCAGTCATGAATCAGTAATTATCAAGTTTTGCAATACCAGGCGATTCTCTTGGGAATAGCAAATGATTTGTAATGTTAAGTTGATAGCTTTTTTTAAAAAAAGAAATAATTTGGCTCCTCTTGGTGGGTTTCCCTGGGCACTGGGCAGAACCCTTATTGATTTAGTGGAACTTTGTCTCTGGAAGCTTTGTAGATTGATTTTTCCTACACAATCAAATAGCACATACATGTTTTCCTTCCCCGAAAAAAAAAAAAAGAATGCTGCTGGTGTGTGGTATGTTGATTTCACTTCCATTCATTTGGCTTAACTGTTTAAACCACAATTTAGTCCCAAAAGGAAAAAAAAAAAAGAGGTCACAGATCAAAATTCAGGAATCACGGTTTTTGCTTTATTTAGTTTCTTCCGGCATATTTTGTGATGACCTGTTTTCTGTTTTCTTCAGCTATAAGATGTTCTCCTTTGCGCATTGGGATTACAGATCTTAGAGCTGGAAGGGACTTCATGAAAGTCTTCTCATTCACTGTCCTCTTTTCTGAAGCTCATAGGAATGAAACTGCCTCAGTCACAGAGCCTAGAATTGGTTAAATAGGGTACTTTCTCTTACTCCATACTGCGTTTCCTATCATGCCCACATCAATGCAATTACCTTTAGATACAGGAAACCTGGAGTTCAGTGAATTACACTCTTTGCAATTTGTCCTGATGTGTCAAGTGACATGAGGATTTTAAACAGCTAGTTCCTGGTTTCTAGGACCTTCAAACTGTTGCCTCTCTTTTTACACCCACCATCCTGTGCCTACATATTTCAGCCAGGAGGCCTGTATAACTTTGCTTTGTCCACCCCCTGCTGTGTCACTTGGAGATACTCTCTTCCTGGGCACATCTCTAGCAACACCTCTGCTTAAATGTTCCCAAGAATTTTGATGCCTTAATGTCCAGGAAGGCCCCTCAGTGTGGGGACCAGGAAAGCCCGCATCAGATGAGACTTTCAAAATACTCTAAAGTCCTACGTGTATTCTCCAATGGGCTATATTTTTCGTACTTTGTCTTGGGGTGCTCCTTGTCCAATAGCCATTATCTCCTTTCAGTACTAATGAGTTTTGGTGTTCTGAGGCTCTCCCAGACACTCTGACCTCAGGAGTTTGGTTAGGCTCTTGGTAAAAGTTACACGTTCCCATTTTCTCTGTTTCCTTATCACTATTCACTCTGGGCTCTGGTGCCCTGAATGAGCCTAACCCATGGCTAATCTTCAACATTGTGGCTGTTGTGTGGTGTGGGTTCCCAGACTCGTCTATTGTGCTATCAAATAGGAGCTGCAAAAGTTCACACAATCACAGGATTGGAAGGGAGCCTAGTGGCCATCGAATGCCTGAGTCACCTCTACAAATTACAGCCAACTAATTATCTAGCCTGACGGGAAACTTATTACCTCCCAAGGCGGTTCATTCTAATTCGGACAGCTCTGGCTGGTGGGAAATTCTTTCTCATACCTACTCAGTGTTGATGGGTTTCCCGTATTGAGTAAAACAGAATTCCTATTAATTAGCGCCCCCCCCCCCCGAGTCTTTCCAGAGTTGACTTAACCCAATACCTTTGGGAGGAAAACTTATTTGCATTTACAGAACCTGGTGGATGCTGCTTGTGAAATTCAGAATGCAGCCTTACATCATCAACAGACCTGTAGTGGGCATTTAATATAAAACACTTGTTGAACTAAACTGAATTATTCTCCGAAGAAAGCAGTGATGGCTAGAAGTACGGTGCTTATAGCATGCGTCATTCTTTTGGCAGCTACTGCCTTGGGCTCTTCGTTACTTTACATGCACGAATCTTGCCTATACAGCTAGTTGTTAAACTCCTGGGGGTACGGACCTGTGTATTATGTGTAGTCTCTAACAAGCTTTACTCATGACCTTGCACTCAGCTCGTGTTTTGCAAGAAAGTAAAAGTGCAAGAATTACTGTTTCTGTCACTGAATTGCTTTTCTTTCTTGTCCCACATGATGAGTGGTGGTGGTGGAGATGGTGTGTGTGTGTGTGTATGTGTGTGTGTGTGTGTGTTGGTATGAGCCCAGGACCAATTTTGTCTTATTGAAGGTTTTAGAACTAATCTCCCAATAGAAACACATTTTCCTAGACCATCCTACAAAAACCTGTTCCCTTTCTGTCTCTGACAGTGCTGTGGCATTGGCAGAGCTACATTAGGGGTTAAATTGACACTTGGGTGTTGGCCTGGCAGCCTGACAGTCACATACCAGGAACACCCTTCTCCACTCATCTGCCCGGTGCACATTTCCTCATTCTTCAGGCCTCATCAGGAATGTCTCTTTGTGGAACCTTGTTGATCTGCCCATGCAGAGGGATCGCCTTCTCTTTCTTGTCCTTGCTGTGCTGTGGACATTCCTCTATTTTTACACATGCTGCACTGCATATATATTATTTACTTCTACCACTGTCTCCTTTGTTATTTTGTGAACTTCTGGAAATGGGGGACTGAGTCTCATTTCTCTTTGTCTCCCTGTGCCAAGAGCAGTGACTAGTGCAAAGTAGGGAGATAACGAATATTTTTGAAGGAATGACTATTAAAATAAGTGAATTGTTTATGAAGACTTGGGAAATGCATTCTCAAGTGCTAGAGAAACTATTTACAACAAACTTTTGGAACATAGCATTTTTCAAGGTTGGGCATTGCTTGCCCTGTTTGTATACTCCCAGGGCTCTACCCATGATAGGCATGACTAAATAGCATCCTTTCAGTTAACTGTAGTGAGGGTCATTCAGTCTGGGGTAAGCCATGAGATGCATCAGGAACCAAGAGAGGCAGGCCCTGATGACATGAACCACCATAGATGTCCTGAGGCAGTACAGGGTGGCAATAGAACATGGTGTCCCCTGAGTATGGCAGCCAAGAACATACAAGGCAAGCAGTTGACTTTATAGAGTCGACTGGAATCAGTGACAAATCCCAAAGGTGGTTAAATAAAGTGGTAGGAGTTGAGGAAGAAGTGAACCTCATTAGTGTTGAGTGCTAATTGGTCAGCCAGCATCAGAGAATCTGACAGCGGGTAAGAGGTGTTGTATATGAGGGGAATATTGGCAAGTGCCTGGCAGAGCTCTAAACCTAGGGGAACACTGGCATAAAGCCTTTTATCATTCATTCAGCAATATTTATTGAATATTTGTGTCTTCCCAAATTAAATGTTGAAACCCATTCCCCATTGTGGCAGTATTTGGAGGTGGGAGTCCTTTGGGAGGTGCTTATGTCATGAGGGTGGAGTCCTCATGAATGGGATTTGCATCCTTCTGAGAGAGACCCCATGTGAAGACATAATGAAAAGACAGCTATGACCAGGAAGTACATTGTCACCAGACACTAAACCCACCAGCACGTTGATCTTGAACTATGAAGAATTAATTTCTGTTGTTTATAAGCCACCTGGTCTAAAAGATTTTGTTATAGCAGCCTGAATGGATTAGGAAAAATGCCTCTTGAAAATACTTCCAAGAGGAGGTGAATTCCTGATCTGGTTGTCTTGGGAAAAGAAGGAAGATACCTAGTTACCAGCATCAGGGCACATGATCAGGGCTGGACTGAATACTGTGACATGTGTGAATTCCTTGTTATGGGGCCAGAGCTCCCTTAAATGCCTTCTATTTCCGATCAGAATGTATCCTGGAGACAGGATGGGGTAGAGAGGCCAGGGCCAAGTATGCCCAGCTGTGGCAAGAAGAAGGTCTGGGGGCTGGATACCAAGGAGGGCCTGACAAATGTCTCTTGACTGAGAGAACTGCGTCTAGCCTATAACTGTCTATTAAACCATCATATATAATTCTTTGACCACACCAAATGTTGGCATTACATAGCAGAGAGCAAGAAACACTGATTTTAAGATCATCTTGCACTTGAAAAATACTCCATACTTACCAAAATACTTTCACATTTCACTATTTCAGGAGACTCCAAAATTCTTTGATATAGACTGGGATGGTGTTATACCCATTTTCTTGGGTGTATTAAGGCACTAACAGTTTAAATGAACTGCCTTACTCCTGTTTAACTAATGGCCAGGGCAGAACTAGAACTATGAGCCCCTTATTGCTCTTTTCCTTATGCCACTGCTTTGCTCAAGTGATGCTGTGATATCTCTTAAAGGATCAAGTTCACTGAGAATTCGGTCCTGGTTTAATTGACTTCTGGGACAATAGGGTACTCTCAGCAATAATTGTGAACCCAAGTATTGTTTAAGATACCTGCTTAAGAAATATGCTTCAATTCTGATTAAGTGGGTTATTATCTATTTAAAGGTGGTCTATTTAAATGTAGTACAGATTAGGCACTACTGAAGATTTTAAAATGTCAGTTTGTAGTAACATGTTCCCATTTTTTTGTGTGTGTGATTTCACCAAGCTGCTGAATTACTGAGTACTTATGATGTTCTAAGCACTGTTCAAGCTTTGAGAACATGGCAATAGACAAAAGAGACAAAATTTCCTTTGTCATAGGGCTTTTGCTCCAGTTGGGGAGAGGGCGTTGGAAGAGGAGACTTACAGAAACCAAGTAAAATAAAAAGTATGACAGATGTTGATAAATGTCATAGAGAAAAATACAGCAGGGAATGGGGATAGAATATGTGGGAATTGGGAGGGACTGCAATTTAAAATAGGATGCTTAGGGAAAACCCCTCAAAAAACTTGAAGGAAATACCTACCTGTGTACAAATTCAAAGTAGTACACATCCTATGTAGTTATTATCAGTAATTATTAGTGAGTACACACATGCACACACAAATGCACACACACACATTTAAAAATGTAACCTAGCATTTACTTTTCAAATTAATTCTCAACTCTATTCATCTAAAAAATGAAATAAACTTGACTTTATGTTTGTGTAGAACTACAAGGATACGGAATTTAGCTATCACTAATCTCTGATTTTTGTTTGCAGACCTCCCACTGTTTAAAAGTGATAAAATTCCACAATAAATTTTGACTTGAAAGATTTCAGGATATCACAAAAACGAGAATGACGAATGATGGCTGTGAGATGGGGCAAATACTTGGCAAATCCTGTAAAGCACTTAGGACAAGCTTTATTAAGTGTAGAGGAATCAAATGATCATTATTGTTTTTATTTTTATCTGGGGTCAAGCATAATTAAAATAAAACCTCTTCTGTGGGTTTCCAAATTAGCCTAACGATTTATTGGTCTCCAAAGATCTTTGTAGACGGTCATCTTGGCACAGAGTTCTAAAAGAGGGCTCTCTAGATCTGGAAAGAAGTTGAAAAATAATTTGTTTAAAAACAAAACAAAAAAGTCCCAAGAAACACCGTGAAAGAATGTTTTGTGACATATTGAGGATTCGGTTGAAAGTTGCTATCAGTGATCTATGGCAGGCTGGGCCCTTGAAATAACGTTTGTCCTTGGGTTAGAACTGCAAAAATCAAGGAGGAAATGTTGTAGCTGCCCTCTTGTGGCCAAATTGAAGGTTTTTGCTTCTCTGTCTCAATACATGAGGGACAGGAAACAACAATATCTGCCCCACCCCCAGCCCCTGAGCTATTCATGAAGTAATGTAAGAGTATTAAAACATTTAAGGTTCTCAGGTGGACTCAACAGATCTTTCCCCCAAAGCAAGACCCTGCAAGTCAGTCAAACACCTGTTTTTCAGTTGAGCAAAACCCCTGGCTATTGGTACATTATATTAAAATTGTGGCCCATTCCACCACGGCTTAAGGGGAAGCCATGTGCGATTTCTGGGAGGGTATTAAAGATGAAATCCTCAAGTCTACAAGTATTTTTTTGGGAAGTGAAGAGGCAGATATAGGAAATAACAAGATGGGCTTTGGCACCTCTCAGCTGGATAATAAAGGCTAAGTCACTTAACCTGAGAGCTTAGACCTCACTTTCCTCTTATGTTAAAGAAAAGAGTTCAAAGGCAGGTTCCAATATCCCAATAGCTCTAAAACTCTATAAATCTGTGAGTTAATGAACAGAGCAAACTACTGTTCGGTCTCTGGGGTTTCTTTCAGGTCAGGTGGCTTTATGGTTAGTGAACTGAAGAGCCATGGAAAACTGTATGATGAAACCTTTGAAAATTGCAGGGCTGCAGAGAATTTTTCAGGTTATTAATGTAAGCACTGAATTTATTAAGTATCTTCTATGTGCTCTGCATTATTTTAGATGCAGGTAATACAACAGTGATGGAAGAAAAGGAGAATCCTTATCTTCAAGGAGCTTACAGTTGGAAAAATAAATTCAATCATTTTTTATGTAGCTTTACATAGTTTGCTTTTTTGTTCATATGCTTCTGAAAATAGTAAGAGAATTTACCTTAAACTTTACATGCCTCCAAAGATCTAAGTGAGATTAGCTCAAAGTTTAAAAAAAACTCCCAGTAAACTTGGGCAAGAAGTGGTTCTGGAATCGAAACTTTGAGGTAAGGGGAAGTGTGTCTTTTGATGAAACTTCTAGTGGAAGAGATGCCTGGTTATGCTTTGGTCAATTGGAAAACTGTTCTTCCATGGACCACTTTTTTTTAACATAAAAGAAATTTCTAGTGGGTCCCATATTATTTTGGAAAACGCCTTTCTGCGTCCTATTTTCACATTTATGCCATGCTGTGGAATGGTTTAATTAAAAAACAATGTTGTATTTTAAATGACTCAAAATTTTATTTAAAATTTTTATTTTACCAGGATATTTTTATTTTCCTTGTTTTTTTTTCCTCCTCAAGTCTGTGCATGCTCTCATGTTTACAGAAACAATAATAAATTTTGTAATATTAATTGAGAAATCTTGAGTTATACATTACTAGGATAAAAGTTGACTTATGTTATTAGTGTATTAGGATATACACATATGTGGTATGACCAGGTTACAGGGTCCTGATAGAAATTATTATTTCAGATTACAAGAAATTCTGGGAGGACCTCTTGATGACAGAGATTTTTTTCCTGTTGCCTTGGTATTTTTGGAATATCTTACACATCATCTACTATATGTGTCTTTGTTGTAAGTTAGAGTCTGGTTAGATAGAACATTTGAACTCTATTCAACTTGGCAGTGTAAAGAGCCTGGAGTCCAATGATTTGTCTTTAGGGCGGTGTTTGGGGAATAACAAAATATTTCAGAATCATTAAGGGTATCAAGAGGGAATTTGGGAGTGGTTGAAATGCTTTGTGTACTTCTAAGAAAGCAGGATGGGAGAGATTAGAGGAAGAAAATGGTTTTTAAAAATTTCACTTAGTGATTTGTAAATAATAAGCCTTACTGCAGGTTCATAATAAAATGATTATAAACTGGTAAAAAAAAAATGAGGTTTATTTTGATCTCAGTTTAATAAAACTGAGAAGGTAAAACAAAAAAAATTCAGATGTTACAAAGCCAGGGTTATTGATGAGTAATATTAGAACTCCCTCTTGGGCAAAGATAGATTTGTTAGGAAGATATCACACAGGGTGTGTGATATCATTTTGGTACAAATGGTGATACCATAGATCACTTCTTTAAACACGATTTTTAGGTTGATAGACTCTGAGAAAGGTAGTATTAAGTCTTAGAAAGAACATAGACTCAGCTCAGAATATGCTGGGTCAGCTGGCTGTATGGTCTTGGATAGCTCTTTAGTCTCAGTTTCTTTCCTTGTAAATTGAAGTGATTCCTTTTCTCTCATAGGCTTATACAGAGAAGGTTCCATGCCTTTTCCTCCCCACATTTTCCAGGTTTCTAGGAGAGTTTTGCTATATATCTGTCTGTTCTCCAAGATCGTGCCAATCACCAAGGCCCAAAGAGCTAAAAGAAGAAAATGATTTAGAAGTTATTGTTTGAATTAAGTAGTACATGAAAATTTAAGCTACCTTGTCCAGATATGCCAAACAAAGAAGGATGTTTTTAACATTGAAGGCGAATGGTTCTTAGCCCTATGGCCTAAAAGAAAACCTGCATTTTTTGCTTTTGGTTTAGGTGTGGAAATGTGTACAGTCTTGCACATATGGCTCAAAGGCTAATCCAAACTTAAATAAGTGGTTGTGATTTGAACCTGATTGTTGATTGCTTTTTATTCAGACTTCTTTTCTGCATTCATTTGTGCTTTCATGTCATTCCAATATTTTGACCATTGGGTGTACATTATTGAACATAGTTCTTGTATCTTTATGGACAAGAGTATGTTTAGTGCATTGCCTAATTCTGGATCACAAGCTCAAATGCATGTGCAGGTCAGAAGTGAAGCTGGGCCTACCTAATAAAACTGTGAACACTGGTAACTGTGCTGAACTAGAGAACATGTGTTTAGTCCAGAGAGTAGTCACCAGTCAGTGGCTTATTGCCACAAGGATGGCTGCATATTGCCAGATCTTCCAACTTTTTTTGCGAGAAGTCAGAAATATAGGCTCTAATGTGGACTCTCTTGATTTTTAAAACACTGCCAAACAAATAGAGCCCATTATCTGAGGACTGCTGGTTTGTGTACTCAGATTCCAGCCGCAGTTAGCTTTTTTCTCATGATCTGCCTCCTGATAGCATGATGGTTAAGAGCTAGATAACTTGGGTATGAATCACAGTGTGTGTGACCTTGGCAAGTTGCTTGGCATCTCTGTGCCTTGGTTTCCTCACTTATGAAGTGGAGATGATAATAATAGTGCTTATCCCATAGCATTTTGGGGGGAAGTTAAAATATGTAAGGAGTTTAGAATGGTGCCTGGGATGTAGCAGGTGATATAGAAATGTTTGATATTATTAGAGCCTCTTTCATGTCCTCTCATTAAAGAGGCCACACCCCTCTTCCTGTGAGGTCTGGGAAGAAGGGAGGAAAAAGAAAAGGGAAACAAACCTTTATTGTGTGCTAGGAATTATGCCAGGTGCTTTGTATGACATTTTCTCACTTAATCCTCATGCAGACTCTTGAGGCCAGTTTCATTCCCATTTTATAGTACAGAGAACTGAGACGCTATGAGACTCAGTAGCTTGTCCAAGGCAGAGTTGGGATTTGGACTTAAATAGGTCTGATTCCCAAACTCATCATTTTACACCAGAAATCTTACCATTCTCGACCCAGGAGATTTGTGAATTTGATGCCTGACAGGACCTTCTTCATACAGGGTTTTAAGAGAAATTGTCCTGTAAATGAATCTATTTGGGTTCAGATAAAGTAGGGAGAGCTTTGTTACCCATAAACCCACTCACCTCTACCCAGGCAAGCATGAGCTCATTAAGGGCAAGGACTAGGTCTTGGCTCTTTCTGGAGCTCCCAGCACATTGAATGAGCTCAAATGCTTACAAAGGAGCAAAAGAGGGGCTCAAAATAGGAGGCTTTCAACCTACACAATTTGGGAAGTCTGGACATAGCCTGCAATGGCAATTGATTAATTGATTACTGCACTAAAAGCCTCCCCTGGATGTTATAGAACCTTTACCTCCCTTTCCAGAGGGTTCCTTCTGGTGTCAGTGAATAGAATCAGAGTGGATGGGCAGAGTGAAGGTATGCATGAACGGAAGGAAGAAGGGGGGAAGAAGTATGAAAGTGGGAAATCTGTCTGTTTAGATAAAGGGAGCAGGGGTGTGAAAGGCAAAAGCCATCAAGCAAACTTCCTGTCAGCTGCACACGATGATCTTAGGCTCAGATGAACTTCCCAAACCAGGAAAGAATAAAAAATCACACACAACAATTTCTTTGGAAAGCCCTTTTCACCTCCACATGCTCTGCAGAAAACAGCTTTTGTTTTTGGTAGATGGAATAAAAGAGTATGGGAAGTTTACTTAAAAGAATATCTGCTATTATAAATCACACAGTCTTTCCCAATTAGGGCTTAAGTCACATCCATTTACAACTCTGAAGCAGAAAAACATGGACGTCTTTCTGCTGGCTGGTGATATGTTTTTAAAGGATTTCAATTCCTCTTCCATATGAGAAGTTTGAACGTCCACAGATCATGCTAATCCTCGCCTCATTGACTCAAATGTGTTAGGAGTCAGTGAAGTTATGAAAACCACAAACTAAATGATTTCTAGGTTTATTTTCAAGAATCAAGTGGAAAACAGGGGCGCCTGAGTGGCTTAGTCAGTTAAGCGTCCGACTTCAGCTCAGGTCATGATCTCATGGTTTGTGGGTTCAAGCCCTGTGTGGGGCTCTGTGCTGACAGCTCGGAGCCTGGAGCCTGCTTCGGATTCTGTGTCTCTCTCTCCCTCTGCTCCTCCCCACTCATGCTCTGTCTCTCTCTCTCAAAAATAAACATTAAAAAAAATTAAAAAAAAAGAATCAAGTGGAAAACAAATAGGCCAATAGAATTATAGTTCCCAGTCTGTCCCTTTATCACTTTGGTCTCTCACTAGAGCGAGGGGACTGTTAGATCTGCTGCAGCATCACACTGCTGCTCTTCTTCACTCTATCCAGATGGAGTGCCAACGCTATGAAGGCTGCACCGTCCCACCCCAGGCGTCAGGCAGCCTCACAGATGGGCCTTTGGAACGAATCCAGATGCAGAGCAACACTGAGCCCATCCATCCAGAGTCAAGCATCCGTGTCTGAACGAATGTCCAGCAAATGTTCTTTAATAGGCTTAATCTGGCAAGTTACTAAACCTATCTATATCTCAATTCCCTCATCTGTGAAATGGGAATAATCCTAGAACTGACCTCACATGTTTGTGATGATTAAAGGAGCTTTACTACATGTAAAACACAGCAGGACTAGCAATGCTTATTAATATTTTTAATCAAATGCTTTAGAGGTGATATTGATCACATGTGTAGGTGATCATAATTGCATTGGCAATAACCTCTATCAAAATGCTTTGGCCTTTCAAATGATTTTAAAAGGCCTTGACATGAGATCAAGCTCCTTTATTCACCTCTCTCTGACAATTAGCCATTTCCATTATAGTCAGACTTCTATCTCTTTCTGTAAACTATCCAGACTTTCAATATGGTCTTGTTCCTCAGAAGGAAAAATGGTGTAACTATACAGCAACTTCATGGAGATGAAGCAGTGGTTGATCAGATGAATTAAGCATGATTTTAAAAAAATAAGTCAAAGGGGTATGAGCTTCACTTTTTAAAAAAAAGAAACTTTGTTCTGTACTGTTTCCTATACTAGCTTATTTCTCATTTTCACTAAATGAGAGACAAAATTGTCAGGCCCAAATTAAAATGTCACAAAGCTTGGTTTCCTAGTTTATACCACAAGGTGTTTTTTTATCAGTGGAATGCATCATTGTCGATTCTCAGGGACTGTCCTTCCGACATTTCCCTATATCATATTACTGTAGGTAGGAGAGCTGATTAGCATTATAGTGGCAAAGCAGAATTCAGAATTATGCTCTGCAGTCACACTTCATTTAAAATGTTCAGTCTTCAAGATCTTCCTTTGATAAGGTTGAGATGGGGCAGTATCATTTAGAAAAAGGCTTTGACACCAAGTAGACCTGTATTTGAATCTCAGATATACCAGTTATTATTGTTTGAATATATTAATTATTCTAATAAATTTATGGAACAAATTGATCTCAAACCTTAACATGACCCAGAATCACCTAGAAGGCATGTTGAAACACAAATTGTAGACACCATTCCAAGAGTTTCTGATTCAGTAGGTTTGTTGTTTGGCCCAAGAAGTTGCATTTCTATTTTGTTTCCATGTAAATATGGCAATGATGCTGGTCTGAGGACCATACTTTTAGAAGCACCAGGATACATTATGTGCAATAAATTAGGTTCAGATGGTTCCTGAGTTAGGCCAGAGTTTCCGTATTTGTAAATGGGAAGAATACTGACTTGCAAGATTTTCTGTGAAGATTAGAGATATTGTGTAAATTCACCCAGACCTTAATGGACGGTCAATAAATAGTAGATATTATTCTCCAGAATCAGACAGCCCTGGATTCAAGCTCAGGTGCTGATTGTTGACTGAATGATCCATTATAAACTCCATAACCTCTCAAAACATCATTCATTTGTAATGTGGATGCTATGGTCTTACTTGTATCCGCCCCCCCCCCCCCCAAATTCATATGTTGAAGTCTTAACTCCAATGTGACGGTATTTGGAGTTGGGGTTAGGGGGAGATAATTAGGCTTTGGTGAAGTCATGAGGGTGGCACCTCATGATGGGATTAGTCTTCTTATAAGAAGAGACCAGAAAGCTCACATCCTCTCTTTCTCCACCACGTGAGGACATAGCAAGAAGGTGGTCATCTGCGAACCAGGAAGAGAGCCCTCATCAGTCTAAATGGCTGGCACCTTGATCTCATTCTTCTCCAGAACTTTGAGAAATTCCTGTTTTCAAGCCATTTTATGTATTTTGTTATGGCAGCCTAAGCTAATGCATATAATCCCTACCCTGTAAATTAGGGATGTATAGATGTGTGTGTGTGTGTGTGTGTATATGTATATATATAATATATAATGTGTATATATATATATATATACACATAATGCTATGTGTACAGCACTTGGAACAATGCTGGCTATCTGTAATAGGAGGAAGCTAATGTGTATTAATGGTACTATTTAATAATTGCACTCATCATTGTGCCCTGGCTTCCAATTCCTTTGCAGGATTTCTCCTCATGTTAACTTTGCTAAGAACTCCTCAAATCTGATGGTAAAATTGTTGTAGAGTGAGAATTGTTGAGGGCTAATTTACATCATTGCCTTTCAACTTGGTTGCTACAGATCAATTTCTGTCTCACATCTCATCTTTGGACCAGCACATATTTATATAAGAACAATACTATCAACCTTCTTTCTGGGTTCGGCCTATCCAAGAGAATAAGTCCTCTCACGTGGCTCATTTTCTGGTGACGTTCCTTTTGTCAGAGCACAGTTGTCTCCTGGGTGGTATCTTGCACATGTGTTTTCCATTAAAGTAGCAACTAAAGAGTGGCAGCTGTGAATCTTTTCTGGCTGGAGCTCATGTTCCGTTTTCTTCTTTTGCAATTAGCCTAGGGTGGAAGTTTTTGAAGGAAGGGAGGGGGAGGTTTATTTGTGAATTGAAAATTGGACTTCATACATATGACATTGGGTTAAATTGCTCAAACTTAGCTATGATGAAAACTTTCCCTCAGTTCTTCCTCTCTCATTAAAATTTCCTCGTTTAAAAGTAGATTCCTCAGGCTTTACATTGCTACAACTTTCAAGCATCTAATTTTGTTTAAAACATCATGTTAAAGTATTAAAAACTTGATTGCTGCCTTAAAAGTGAAAAGAAAGAAAATAAAGTCAACTGCTTCTGATTATTTTAGGGACAATATTTCATCATGGTGAGTAACATTGTTGTAATCACCTAGATGTGAATGAGCAAGCTATCAGGGGGTCGCTTTTAACTGGTTTTAGTAGTTTACTTGTGAAAAAGATATTGTGTGCAGCCACTCTGGAAAAGGTTGGGGAGTTTCTTATGAAGTCAAACATACATATACCATGTGACCCAGTAATTCCACTCCTAGGTATTTACCCAAGAGAAGTGAAAGCTTATGTTCACAACAAACCTTGTACACAGATTTTTATAGCAGTTCAATTAATAATTGTCCCCAAACTGAGAAAAACTCAAGTATCCTTCAGTGGGTGAATGGATAAAGAAACTGTGATACATTCATACAGTGGAATACTACTCAGCAGCAAAAAGGAGCAAATTATTAAGAGAGGCAACAATTTGGATGAATCTCGGTGGCATTTAGATGAGTGAAAAGTTTCATTTAGATGAGAACAAAGGTTATGTGACATTTTTGAAGAGATAAAACCATAGTAACAGAGAACAGACCAGTGGTTTGCCAGTGGTTAAAGGTACTAGTTTATAAATTAGTGGTACCAGAGAATTAAGGGGGTGATAGAATTGTTCTGTACCCTGAAGAGCAATGGTGGTTCTATGTCTCTATACATGTACTAAAATTCATAGAACTATACATCAAAACAAGTCAACTTTACTAAGCTAATTAAAAAGAAAAAAGATTGGGTGCCTGTGTGGCTCAGTTGGTTAAGCGTCTGACTTGGGCTCAGGTCATGGTCTCATGGTTCATGAGTTTAAGCCTTGTGTCAGGCTCCATGCTGAAAGCTCGGAGCCTGGAGCCTGGTTTCGATTCTGTGTTTCTCTCTCTTTCTGCACCTCTCCCACTCATGCGCTGTCTCTCTCTGTCTCAAAAATAAAAAATAAACATTAAAAAAGAAAAAAAGATTGGTGGGGTGGGGGGGAAAGACATTATGTCTCTTTCAGGAATACAAAAGACTGTCCCAGTGTGCTATGCAGTGAGGTATTTAAGTGTGTATTGATTTGAATCTGTTATGGAATTACTGTACAGGTAAGAAATGTCACAAAGAGATTTATTTTTTATTACTACCCATAACGAAGGGAAGAAAAAAGGATAGGTTCAATTTTACCCATAGTTTCACGTAAAACAACGGAAAATCATAAGACAACACAATGAGTTAACAATACTCATAGATTGCTTTTTGAAATCTCCAATCCTCACCAATTATTAACTTTCTGATCTTCATTGCATTTTCAGCATGAATTGCATCTGGATTCTGAGATGCTCGAGATGGGAAGTAGTTGGGTCAAAAGTGGGAGTTCACTTTCCTTTATACTGTACATCAGCTCTTCATATCCTACCATCTGAAACTAATTTGTTTTGTGTGATTTATTCCATAAAGTTGCTGGAATAAACAAGGCATGCACAGCTCCTCAGATGTGTATTCAACAGGGACTTGCTTGCTGTGTATGATTTTTAGCTTTCTCAGAGCTTTCGGAAATACCATCCAGCACATGGGATGTCATGTGGGTTCTCAGAGGGCCTATGATTTATTAAACCAGGGTACTTGTGTGTGTGTGTGTGTGTACGTGTGTGTGTGTTTAAAATCTGTGATTGATATGATATGGGCCATGGTCTCCATTCCCAAATTGTAAGTCCAGTTCAGTGAATTAATAATGGGGAACAGACTCGTCCACTCTATGTCTCTGGTCCAAATAAGCACAACAGGATTGGGATTGTTTAGTTAAACAGATGAGAAATTACAGCATTGTGGTCTGTCACTTGCCTCCTAAGGAAATGAAAGGTTACCTCAGATGGTACATTTTCCATGGTGGCATTTGGTTGCTGGGTGTGCCTGACTTTACTTCTGTGATATGGACACAGAAGGATTTCACAAAGTTTCTCAAACCCTTCCACCTCCCATTCTTACTGCCAGTAGCTTTTCTAAGTGATGGCATGATAGAGAGGAATAAATCACAGTCCTCATGGACCTCACAAATTTCTTCACAGTCCTTGTAATGTAAGCAAGTCCTTATCACACTACACATTCCAAACTGCATTTTGCCTCTTTTAAAGAAAGACTATAACAGGACAAATATGGGTCACATCTAGTGGTCTTTTCCCCCTAAATCCATATTTTTTTGTCCTCATAATAAATCCAAGCATTACTTAAATATTTCCCTTCTGAATCCATATGCCATCATTGTCACTTTAAGATAGAGAGTATGAATAGTATGAATAATCACAGAATATCTTAGAATGCTCTTGTCAGTCCTAGAACTATACTTTTGAGTTTCTCCATGTAGTGAAAAGACTCCTCTAGAAATCTTCTGGCATGAGGTTCTCTCTTGCTTTATGATCTTAGAGGTCATCAGTCTTTATGTTATGCAAAAGTATTTTGGGGGCATCTTTTTAAACAAATTTTCAATGTTTATTTATTATTGAGAGACAGAGAGACACAGAGCGTGGGCAGGGGAGGGGCAGAGAGGGGGGGAGACACATAATCCGAAGCAGGCTCCAGGCTTTGAGCTGTCAGCACAGAGCCCGATGTGGGGCTTGAACTCACAAACCACGAGATCATGACCTGAGCTGAAGTTAGGTGCTCAACCAACTGAGCCACCAGGCACCCCTGGAGCATCTTTTATACACCAGGCACTGTTCTAGCTATTGAATAAATAAGACAAAGTCATAGGCTTGTTGGAGTGAGGAAGAAATAGAGTCAACAAGGAGATAAAAATAATTTCAGAGTGTGTGAAATGCTAGGAAGGAAATAAGACATACCTAAGATTGAGTGTGATTATAAGGGTGGGGAGAATGCATTACTTTAGAAAACAGGTGGTCATGGATGACCTCTTTGAAGAGGTCACATCTGAGCTGCGTTTGGAAATAAGAAGCCAGCTGTGTAAAGACTGAAGGAATAACATTCTAGAGCAGGTTGTTTAATCCATTAGGCACTATTCTCTTCATGTTTGAGATAGGGGGATGGGAATTGCCTTTCTTACATTTTACTTAATATTCCACCTAAGGAATTACTTCCTCTCCTTAAAGCCTTGGGATGGGTGTTTTTGGAGATCCTAGTACCCAAGAGAATATCCACTTCCACCAGGGCACCGAAGTCAGAATTCTGTGAAATCGGAGGTTGCTGTAGTTCCTGCTTCTGTAGCTGGTCACAGGCCTATGTTGATAATCATAACATCAATTGTATTGTATTCCTTACCCTCTGCCAGAACTTTGGCTCATCAGGAATTTTTACCTGGTGGAGCAAATCAAATGTTTGCACCTAGAGAATAAAAGTCCCTGGTGGTCTTGTCTTTATTGGGTCACCACTATTTCCACTGACCAGTATTTCTGTGTTTGGGAGTACTATGGTGTATTCCAATGAATCCCTGGGTTCTAGACATAACCTTTCTTGCCCCTACTGTGTAGCAGCAACCCAATTTCCCCTTGGTAATTGAGGCCAATCACTTTGGACAGTACAAAGAAGTGCCTGTTGGTGTAGTGGTTTAAAAAGCTCACAGGAGTCTCAGTTAATAGAACTATGTTTGAACATTGATTGTTTCTTTTCCTTCCCATCTTCTGCCACATTTGAAGAACACTGGTGATGACTAACTTTGCAATTTAGGTTCGAGGTAGGTGTAACTGAATTGACATCATACCCAGTGTCAATAAAATGGGTACAGGATCTTCTGTTTCAAGGTACATGCGTTTTTCATACAGATAAAGGACAGAGGAGAATGTTGAGGAAAAACAGTGATGAATTGTACTGGAAATTTTGCATTTACCTTTCCATATATACTTTCTACTCTTCTGTGTACCAGTAGGCTCACCTCTCAGACTATATAATCTGGGCTCTTTTGCCTTTTGTCTTCCAGGTGAGTTTAACCAATGGGAAACACTAGATGGAGCTCAAAAGGCAAGAGGAGGAAAGAAGTTAGAATATTTTTTTCTGAACTCCCACACCCATCTAGGCTATGATTTCATAGTGACTTTTTCTCTCTGCCTTAAGACATATATATACTTGTCAGTGGCTCCTTTCTTAGGGCCAATTCTGGTGACCATTCTTTCTACTTTCATCCCTCCAAGACTAGTGGTATTGGATCTCTGCTACTGCCACAGTTAAAAGTCCTTGGGTCCTTCAAAGACTCTGAGTCCTTTAACCCTGTCTAGGCCTTTGTGAAGTTCCTTAAGTTACCTTTTAGAGTGTCTGTCAGGTTTCTGCTGGAACCTGAACTCCTAAATACAGGGAGCAAATTATCTGGCATAACCTGGGAAGGGTAGGTATTAATTAAAACATGCAAAGTAGGCAGCAGTAACCAGCATTTATTGTATTGCAGCTAATGTGAAGTTGAGGATTTTTGGCAGGGGAATCATGCCCCTTGTTTCTCCACTCCTCTTCAAAATATTTATTGTTCATATGTGTATGGAGGTTCTCTCAGTTGTGGTCAAGCCTCATCTCTAGGTAGCCAAGAGCAATGACATCATTACATATATTTGAATTATATTCTGTATTTTAAAAATTGAGGCATAACTGACATATTATTTTATATTAGTTTTAAGTATAAAGCATAATGGTTCAATATTTATATATATTGCAAAATGATCACCACAGTAGGTCTAAGTCATGCCCCCTCCCTTTTTTAAAATATAATTTATTGTCAAATTGGCTTACATACAACACCCAGTGCTCATTCCAACAAGTGCCCTCCTCAATGCCCATCACCCACTTTCCCCTCTCCCCCAAACCTCATCAATCCTCATTTTGTTCTCTGTATTTAAGAGTCTCTTATGGTTTGCCTCCCTCCCTCTCTGTAACTATGTTTTTTCCCCTTACCTTCCCCCCTGGTCTTCTGTTAAGTTTCTCAAGACCCACATATAAGTGAAAACATATGATATCTGTCTTTCTCTGACTGATTTCACTTAGCATAATACCCTCCAGTTCCATCCACATTGCTGCCAATGGAAAGATTTCATTCTTTCTCATTGCCAAGTAGTATTCCATTGTCCCCCCTCCCTTTTTTAATGATTATTCCAGCTATCTAGGGAGAAAATGGCTTTTAGAAATACACACACACACACAATAGTAATAAAGTAATAAATGAATAATTATTATGTTAATAGTTAATATTTGAATGCTTATTTTATCCCAGACATTGTTTTAATCACTTAAATGTATACTCTTCTCTCATCATCATAAGCTCCTCATGAGTTTATTATTTCCATTTTGGAGATGGGAAAACTGAGGCACGTGAAGTCAAGCCACTTTCTCAATAACACTCAGTAAGTAGTGGAACATTCCGACTCTAGAGTCTTTACTCTTAACAATTAAGCAGTGTCTCCCTGGGAATGGAAAGCGGGACCTGGAGGAAGTTTTTACAGAAATACAGGAGACAGGGGAACTTGGACTATGATGGAAACAGTAGTAATGATGAAGGTTGTCAGATATGGTCTATAGTTGGGATGAGCTGGAGGGAATGATACAGAGAGGGGTCAAAGTGAATCCTAGCATCATGACTTGAGCAGTTAGACAGATGCCAGTGCTTTTAGCTGAGATGGTGAAGATAGGCAAAATGCAAATTTATGAGTTCAAAAAAATAATTTATGTTCTGGTGTGTTAATGTTGTCCATCAAAATGGGGATGCCCACTACATTAGGGTTCTCCAGAAAAATGAAACCAAAAGTATCTATCTAATCTATCTATCTACCTACTGAGAAAGAGAGAGCTTTTTATAAGGAATTGGCTCACATAATGATGAAGACTGAGAAGTCCCTAGATCTATAGCTGGCAGGCTAGGGATCCAGAAGAACCAATGGTGGAAGTTCCAGCATGAGGGCAGAAGACTGATGTCCCAGCTCAAGGGAGTCAGGCAAGTGGAGCTCCCCCTTTCATGTGAGAAGTTCAGCCTCTTTTTTTCTATTCAGGCCTTCAATTTATTGGATGAGGGCTACCCTCTTTACAGAGGGCAATATACTTTACTCAGTCTTTTGATTCAAATGTTTATCTCATCCAAAAATATCCTCACAGACACACCTAGAATACTGTTTGACCGAATATGTAGATATTCTGTAGCCCAGTCAAGTTGACACATAAAACTATCACAGTCCACTCTTTGTCATCTTAGCCACCCAGCAGCATCTCCTTAATCCATACTTCATCTCCAAATAAATATAATAACAAGGTTATCATTCCACCTAACATGATAGGACTATCCTGCATATAACCCAAAATGCACAAATCCCTTCCCCAGAAGAAGGAGGTCTTCGAGTAAAGTCTACTCTTCTTGATATTCTATAACTTATGTACTATGATTTAAAATTAGCAATACTTATATGATAAGGGAACAAGAGAGAAAACAAAGATATTTGCTGTGTATGTGTGTGCACACACATACACAAACATACTCATTAAAAATAAGGAGAACCCATCATGACAATTGCAGTGTTCATTCCTGTAACTGGTTATGTGGCTAAACTGGTATTTATAATTTCCTTTTTCTCCTATCCATTCTGTATTCTCTGCCTTCAGGAAGCACCTCAGCTGATCATGGTTCTTTACCTGGTGGGGTGATCCAAATCTTCACACCTAAAGGGTCTGAGCCATTGGTAGTCTTGCCTAGATTGCATTGTTGTAGTTTTCCGTTGACTTTAATCATGGGGCATGGCAATAGTAAAAGACACACTAAAGGATCTCCTGTTTTCCAGATATACTCTTCCTTTCCTTCACTGTGGAGTAGGAGCCCAATTTCTCCTTGGGAGTGAGGATCAATAACCCCAATCAGCCCAGTAACTCTCTTCTTTGCCTGTTGATTCAGTGGCATGAGATGTTCAAAGTGGCTGGGCAAGAGTCTTAACTTTCAGTTCAATGGAATCATTGTTGTGTCTCCTGGTGGAAGCATTCTTCCCTTTGGAACAAAGACCTCTAGCTTAAGGTCATGGGAACAGGAAACAAAAGTTGTGCTAGTGAGTTGCTAGGGGTAAAAGTGAGTGGTACCACTCCCATTTCCCCCCCTTGATTCCTGGACCTGCAAATCCTGGCTATGGGAGAAACAATACCATATATGGATGCTGATTTAGAGTATATACAGTCTTCTAGAGAACCTTGCCCCAATCCTACAAGGTATTACCAGCTGATGTTGTAACTGAGTCTTCAAAAGGCCATTCCACCATTCTGTCAGGAAAGCTGTTTTGGGATGGTGGGAAACATAGTAAGACCACTTAATTCTATGAGAATGGGTCCATTGTTATACTTCTTTGTCTGTGAAATGAGTTCCTTGCTCAGAAAAAATGCTGGGTGGGGTAATACGATGGTGGATAAAGCATTCTATAAACCCATGCACATAGTAGTTTTGGCAGAAGAATTGCATGCAGGGAAGGCAAATATATATCCAGAGTAAATGTCCATTCTAGTGAGAACAAAATGCTGCTCCTTTCATGGTGGAAGTAATCCAATGTAATCAACCTGTCACCAGGTTCTGGCTGATCACCCTAGGCAATGGTGCCATCCTGGGAACTCAGTGGTGGTCTCTACTGCTGACAGATTGGGTACTCAGCAGTAGCCAGATTGGCCATGATGAATGGAAATCCATGTTGCTGAGCCCATGAAAACCCTGCATCCTTGCCACCATGGCTACTTTGTTTATTAGCCCATTGGAGGATAAAAAGAGTGGCTGGAGAAAGTGGTTGACTGTTATCCATGGAATGGGTATCTGATCCACTTGATTATTAAAATCCTCTTTTGTTGAGGTCACCCTTTGGTGCATATTCACATGTAACACAAATATCTTCACGGTTGTTTTGCCCATTCAGAAAGGTCTATTCCCATACCTCCTCCCCAAATTTCCCTGCCACCAGATTTCTAACCATGTTCCTTCCAAACCCTTGACCATCCAGCCAAAACATTGGCCACAACCAATGAATCAATGTATAATTATATTTCTAGCCATTTCTTCTTCCAAGCAAAGTGAGCAACCAGGTAAACTGCTTGAAGTTCTGCCCACTGGAGGATTTGCGTTCATTGCTATCCTTTGAGATATCCCAGAAAGAGGCTGTACTGCTGCAGCTGTACATTTTGGGTGATGTCTACCTATCATGCAGAACAACCTGTAGACCGGGCCTGAGTCTTTTCTTCCTCTGTCAACTGGTCCTAGAGAACTCTCCATGAGGCCATAGGAGCAGGCTGGGAGAGAAAAGGCAGTGTAGCAGGAAGGGGGACCAAGGGCATTTGGGCCACTTCATATAACTTACTTGTGTCTTTAGAGCCTGCTTAGGCCACATCACATATACGCCTCTTCCATTTGATAATGGAATGCTACTGTGCATGCCCAACTTTATGGCATGCTAGATCAGATGACACTCACTTTTTGAGGGGCATCTCAGGTCACATGATAACTTAGTGGTCCATGGTAAAGCATTCAGTCTCCACTCAGGCCCCGTATCAGGCCAAGATCTGTTACTCAAAGGAGAATAGTTATTTGGTGAGGTTGGTAGGGCTTTGAACCAGAATCCTAAGGGTCTGCACTGTGACTCACCTATAGTGACATGCCAAATGCTCTGAACAACATACTTATCTGACATTCCAAGCCCCATTGGATCTGTGGACCATATGGCCCAAGTGGAAGAGCCGCTTGCACAGCAGCCTTGTGCTATTGCAGAGTCTTATCTTGGTCTGGTCCCTGCTCAAAATGAACAGCATTCCTAGTAAATGGGCTTAAGTACCACACCCAAAAGAGGAAGATGTTGTCTCCAAAATCTAAAAAGGCTCACTGGCATTGTGCCTGTGCATTGTTGTAGGAGGGTCCAGATACAACTTACCCTTCACCTCAGAAGAGCTTTCTTGACATGTTCTATACTAGCAAATCCCTAGAAATTTCACTGCGGTAAAAGGCTCCTGAATTTTTTTCAGATTTATTTTCTACCTTCTGACAAGTAAATATCTTATCAATAAGTCTAGATTAATTGTTACTACTCATTTACTAGGGTCCATCAGCATAATGTCATCAATATAATGGACCAGTATGATATTTTGTGGAGGTAAAGGTGATCAAAATTTCTGTGAACTAAATTATGGCAGAAGGCTGGAGGCTTGATATACCCCTGAGGTAGGATAGTGAAGGTGTATTGCCAGCTTTACCAGCTGAAAGAAAACTATTTCTGGTGGTCCCCATTGGCAGGTATGGAAAAAAAGCATTTGCCATATCAATAGCTATATACGAGGTACCAAGGGATGTGTTAATTTGTTCAAACAATGAAACCACATCTGGTACAGCACTTGATCAAGCTTGAAATAATCCAGTCATTCTTCTAGATCTATCTGTCTTTTGCAAAGGCCAAATTGGCAGAAAATGGAAATATGGTAGGAATCACCACTCTTGGCTTCTATCAGGTCCTTCATGAAGGCACTAATCTCTGCAGTTCCTCCAGGAGTGAGGCATTGCTTTGGGTTACTATTTTCCTAGGTATATACAGTTCTAGTGACTTCCACATACCCTTTCCCACAATAGTAGCCAATTCTGATCAGGAAACTAATGTGAGAAATATGCCAGTTTCTGAGTATATCTGCTCCAATTCTGTATTCTGGAAAATGGGAAATAACCACAGGTTGGGTCTAGGTACACACTGGGCCCACTGTGAGTCAGACCTGAGCTAAAGCTTCATTGAACACCTGACCTCCATAATTTGTGGACCACAGTAACATTTTGGTCCTTATGGAATTAGTGTTAGTGTAGAGCCAGTGTTCATAGTCCCCAAAGGTCTGATTATTTCCTTTCCCCAATTCATAGTTACCCTGGTAAAAGGCTGTAGGTCTCTTTGGGAATGACTGGGAAAAAGATAGTATAAATTTTGTTTTGTTTTTTGTTTTTAATTTTTTAAATGTTTATTTATATTTAAGAGAGAGAGTATGTGTGAGCAGGGGAGGGGCAGAAAGAGATGGAGACAGAATCTGAAGCAGGCTCCAGGCTCTGAGCTGTCAGCACAGAGCCTCATGCAGGGCTTGAACTCAGTAGCCATGAGATCATGACCTGAGCTGAAGTTGGACGCTTAACCAACTGAGCCACCTAGATGCTCCAACAATATAAGTTTTTAACTGTCCTGGGGTTCTGCCTCAAGGGGATTAAGTCTCCCATTCACTCCAGGAGTTCTGGGTATGTAAACTGGTTCAAGTCTGGGAATTGATGGAGAGTGGTGACTTTTTATGGTTCAGATTAGACTTTTGTTCATGTGACCTGGAACTTTTCTGCTTAAACAGATAAATAAGAATTTAGTAGGCTTCCTATGTATTTTCCTTCTAGGAACACCATGATTGACTAACCAGTGTTATAGTCCACGTGAGTTAGACTGTTCTGATTGCTGCTTTGAATCCACTGTCGCTTATGCAAACCATGCCCCCTTCACCTTTGCTGGTTGAGCACTGCAACCCCTTCAGGATCCAATCATTCCCCTCATATTTAGGTTCCCTAATTCAATAATGGCAGTTCCCACTATAAGATCTGACTTCTAGAGGAGCTTTTCAAGGATCTATGGTTCCCTCGTGAATTTGTATGTCACAGTTGTGGTCAAGGTATGTCTTCCTGGACCCTCCTAAGGTAGGTGAGCAAGTCTTAAATGACAAATCCATTCTAACATTCCAATCTCCCTAAGACTTTGGACACTTTCTTTACATTAAACCAAGGTAAGTCTGGCATTTCTGACTCACTCATTGTAGATCACTTTTTTGGTCCATGTATCAGCCAACCAACCAAACTATTATGATCCTTTCTAACTCTCTACACTGCAACATTAAATGCAAAATCTCTACTTAGTGCGCTCATATCAATGAATTTGGCCTGATTCAGCTTTATGTTCATTCCAACATTTTTCCACACTCTTATTATCCTTTCCTACCCTATCCTCTGGATTTCTATCTGTGTAAGTTAGAGAACTCAAGTAGTTCTTCTGGAGTAGAGCACATATCCTTATGGGTCACATTTTGTACTTCACCTTTAAGGGCCTGCTGGGTGCTGGGACTGTGTCTTCTTACAGGTCTAGAAGCAAAAAAGGGTGTGGGAATTGGGTCCTGAGGAGACTCAGCTTTGTCTGGCATGGAAACTACTGTAGTAGAGGTCATTACAATTTTCTCAGGCAGTGCAGGGTTAATTCCCTCAAGTTGGAGGGAAGGAAGAGGAGGTAGAGAAGCCACTTTCACTACCAAACTCCTCAAAATTTAGAGGTTCAACGTCCCCAGCTTCATCATGGACTTCCGATCTGTCCTCATTTCAACTTTCAGGATCCCATTGCATCCAATCTATCCAATCCAAGGGGTGCCTGGGTCACTCACTCAGTTAAGTGTCCAACTTTGGCTCAGGTCATCATCTTGTGGTTTGTGATCAAGCCTCATGTAGGGCTCTGTGCTTACAGCTCAGAGCCTGGAGCCTGCTCAGATTCTGTGTCTCCCTCTCTCTCTGCCCTTCCCCCACTCATGCTCTGTCTCTCTCTCTCTCTCTCAAAAATAAATAAACATTAAAAAAAATTTTTTAAAGTCCAATTTATCCAATCCAAGAGTTGTATATTTTAGTCTAGAACTCAGGGAATAGTCAGGGCTATAGATACGAATTTGTGACTTATCAGCATATGGATTGTATTTAAAGGTATAGGGCTTGATTGTAAAACCTCTCACCCTCCCACCACCCCTTAGGTGAGACTAATTAAGGGTCTTTCTAAAATTTCATATTTAGATATGCACTATTGTTCTGAAAAGAAGAAGTGATTATTTCCAGTACAAAAAACACATTTATTCAAACAATTATTAAAAGCCCACTAGATGCCAGGGAATCTTCTACATGCTAGGGATACCTCAGTGAACACTACATGGTCCCAGCCCTCAAGCTACCTAAACTTTGATAAGCAAGACAGAGAATAAAAAAACCCAAACAAACAAAATATAATACACTAAATGTCAAGTAGTGATAGATACTATGAAGAAAAATCAAGCTGAGTAAGTAGGGAGTGACAGAAATTAGAGTTGCTATCTTATTTTTTTTTAAGTTTATTTATTGATTTAAGTCATCTCTACACCCAAAGTGGGGCTTGAACTCACAATCCCAAGATCAAAAGTCACACTTTTGTGACTCTTCCGACTGAGTCAGCCAGACACACATGTTAGTTTAAATAGAGTAGTTGGGGAAGGTGTTTTTGAAGAGGAGTAGAGACTTGAAGTGAGAGAGCTAGCTATGTGAGTGGTGGGGAATGGAGTAGCAAGCAAGGAAGAATGGAAGGAACTAGAAGAGAATCCAGGTTCTGTAGGGTCTTGAGAGGGAGAGGGGAGGGGAGAAGGGAGGTAGAAATGGGGAGGTAGAGGGAGAGAACTGGAGATTGGAGGAAAGGAGCGGAAGAAAGATACAAAAAGCCAGGAGGGCTGGGGTCCTGCAGTTGGCAGCTCTTATTGAGATTCAGAGGCTCTCAAGCAATTGTGGGGCAGTAAGAACAAGAGAGGAGATTCCTATAAGTATGTCTCAAGGTTATGAATTGCTTTCCCTTTAAAATTTTTTAATGTTTTCTTATTTACTTATTTTGAGAGAGAGAGATAGAGAGCAAAGAGGGGAGGGACAGAGAGAGAGGGAGAGAGAATCCCAAGCAGGCTTTGCCTGGTAAGCATGGAGCCCGATGCGGTGCTTGAACCCATAAACTGTGACATCATGACCTGAGCCAAAATTGAGAGTCAGACGCTTAACCAACTGACGCACCTAGGGGCCCCAAATTGCTTTTCCTTTAATGGTTTTTGTCAGACTAATGACTAGAATTGGGGATTATTTTTATAATTACTTATGGCCATTAGCTTGTGTTTCTTTTAATAGAACACTCCACTGGAAGTGGGCTGTATGACCATATTTGTTTTTTTTTTTTAATGTAATAAATGTTAAATTTGTATCTCACATTACCTGTAGGAATGACTATTCAGAGATCCTATGCAGTAGCCTTTTTTCTCTTTGGGGAACATATTCAGCTGAACATATGAAAAAAAAATATATATATAACAGTTTATGGTAAGGAACTTATTACATTGCTTCTGAAATTTAATAAGTATGTATCCACAAAATTTGCATTATTGCCTATATACAATATTGTTCCAACCATGTTAAAGCCTATCTATTTCAAGACTGTTATTTTTCTGGAAACTCTTTTTTTAAAAAAAAAAAAAAAAAAAAATATATATATATATATATATATATTTGAGAGAGAGAGAGAGAGACAGAGTGCGAGCGGGGGAGAGGCAGAGAGAGAGAGGGAGACACAGAATCTGAAGCAGGCTCCAGGCTCTAAGCTGTCAGCACAGAGACTGATGTGGAGCTCAAACTCACAGATGGCGAGATCATGACCTGAGCTGAAGTGGATGCTTAACCAATTGAGCCACCCAGGCACCCCTCTTCTGGAAACTCTTGATTTCACACAGAATGTCATAAATTAACTTTTAGTCCACTCCCTTCACTAGTATGGAAGGTATCCTTCATTAGGATAATGATTTTACTCACTCCTATATCACAAGTGCCTAGGATAGTAGCTTCTATACAATAGATGTTCAGCAAATGTTTGATAGGTGAATTAGTAAGTGAAGTAAAATGAACTAGTTTGTCAAACTGCCTCAACCTTTTAACTAAAAAATGCTAGAAGTACAAATGGCTTTAGGCTAATTAAAAGTAGAATTTAACTAACAGGTTATCTTTTATAGTAATTTCTTGGTAGCATTTTTTCCTATAATTACATTTATTTCAGTGGTAGCTGTGGGAAATAATCCCAATTCGAATAGCAATACCTATTTAAACCCCATAGACCCTTAAGTTTAAAAACAAAGCAAAGAAAACCCAAAATTTGTCTTTAATTTTTTCCCCAAGTTATAAAAATGATCAGCAACTTTAGGTTGCTTTCTTTAGTTATATATTTAGCAAGGAAAGTACCAGTGTGTTATAACACAGAACCAGATTAAGTTATTTGGTTTCAGTGATAAATTGGTAAGAGTGGTAGGCTAATGATAGGTGATTTAGCATTTTGGGACCACTTCTCTGAGAAACATTTCTCTTCAGGGGTCAATTAAGAGTGCTTATTTTACTGTCTAGCCATAAACACATCATGCACATCTAACATGAGGTGTTCACTGATGCTTGTTTAGATGCTGAAGGCAATGCATTAGGAACTGATGGTGACCCATTCTTATCCAATCAGTTCCTGATGCAGTATCTACGACATCAAAAACTCTATAATAATTATATAAAGTATTTATTTCCAAATGCAACAACTTTGTTCCCTTTGTTCCTACGTATAAAATTTGCCATTAAGTAATGCTTCTTGTCATCTGATAAAATCAATCTAATGTCACACTAATGAGTAATTTCCCGTTTACCAAGAGACACCTTGCAAACATGATGTGTATAAGACTCGTGTAGTATAATCATGTATTTCATGGCAAACTAGTGTGGGTAAGTATTTTTTCGAGAGGATATTTTAAGTTTTTTTTTTTTTTAATGTTTATTTGTTTTTGAGAGACAGAGACAGAGCACAAGTTGGGGAGGGGCAGGGAGAGAAGGAGACACAGAATCTGAAGCAGGCTCCAGGCTCTGAGCTGTCGGCACAGAGCCTGATGCCGGGTTTGAACGCAAGATCATGACCCCAGCTGGAGTCAGATGCTTAACCAACTGCACCACCCAGGCGCCCCTTAGAGAGGATATTTTAAAAACAGCTTGCCTTAAGCCACTTGTTTCTGTTTTTTGTTTTAAAGGATAATTTAAAAATATTAAAATCCTAAGGAGATTTGAATGAGACAACCTGGTGAGCATTTAGTTTTGGATTCATTGATTAGGATAAGTTGCATGTACATGTTCAAGATAGATTTATCATGTCTTTTATTCTAGAATTCTAGCTCACTGAAATGATAAGGTTAGAATTAGAATTAATAGATATAAGAGGCATAGGATACCAAGAAGAACATAATGGTCAGATACACAATTTCAAGAATGTTACTGGTTTCCTATCTTATTGATCATTTTGCAGGTCAATTTTGATGATCTCATCAGAAAATTCTAATTAGTCTTCTAAAATTCCTCCAAATATAGAATTAATGAAGGGCTCTAGTATTACCTAGAAATCCTGCCCTTCTGTCAGTGGAACTTTTGGTTTACATGGGATATTTTAGACATAAAGGATAGGGGATTTGGAAATAGAATCAAAGTGGAGATCACAGAATGGAGACTGGAAAGTCCACTGATTGCTCTCTGTCTTCATTTATCTGAATACCAAGTAGGCCTAAGAGTTAATACTTCACCATGTTTTAATTCTATCAGTGGTTTAATTTTGGAATACACTAAAACACTCTATCTAGCTTATCATAAAAATAAGTTCCATCTTATTCTCTTTCCGGAGTTCTTATCTATGATCAAGTACATTATCTCAATTGTTTAACAGGCATTTCCTTAAGGTTTATATAGAGGTTTATATAAGGTTTATATATTTTCATAGAGAGTATTTCAGTAAAGCCAAAGAACTTATAAACAGAATGGTTCTGGGGACCCTGAAGACTTCTGTTGGAGAAGCAATCCCAGGACCAGGACCTGAAAAGTCAGCCCATGTTTTCCTATAGCTCTCATGGTCTCTTATAATTTTGGTTTAGCAGGTAGATTTGACAGATTAGGGAATTAAGTTAACAACTCTAGCAGTGTCTGGGAAATTAGGTGGTATTATGTCATTTGTGAGCTAGAAGGAATGTAATAAGGAAATAAAAATAGGTGAAGAACAGGATCCCTCAAGATTTGATTGTTGCAAATATCCACTGTAATTTTCAAATAGCGTCATTTATCAAAAGTAACATAAGTCCATTTGCCCACATGTCATGATTCTAGGCTATTGGTTATTTAGAGTACCTAGTATAGTATTGCAACAGGTTTTGAAACCCCTCAGTACTGGGACATGGTGGCTGGGATGGTTGACTATGGGAGTATCATCTTTAATTACAAACTGCTACAAGGAATTCGGTGGGGAAAGAGGGATTCATGGAGTTGGATAAAAGCTCCTATACAGGCCAGTGGTTATCAAACTTGAGCATGCAGAATTGTCCAGAGGTTTATTAAAAGACTGCTGGGATACACAATCAGTTTCTAATTTAATGGCTCTAGGATGGGGCCCAAGAATCGGCATTTTTAACAAGTTCCCTGGTGATATAGTTCAGAGACTATAATTTGAGAACAACTGCTCTATCCTGGTCTGAGACTATATGGGCTATTGGAAACAAGTGATCAACCAGGACTGTGATAAAATGAGTGTGATGATCTAGAAGGAAAAAGGACCAGAATGAAGCATCTACAGAAATTCAAATCCTAGTAATTATTGGAGTTCAGGAATGTTGCTCTTTAGACATCATATTACTACAGATCTTTTAGGAATACATTTGCAACTTTCTCTTTTCATTTCCTTTCACTCCGGAAAAAAATCATAGATTAAAAACTCTTCAGTTCTCTGGATTACTTGAGTTTGGAAATAGAGCTAGTCTGCCTGTAGATGGAGCAAAATGATAGTAAGGAAAGACAACTCAGAGACAGGCTGCTATGAAACAGGAGAATGTCAAAATCTAGGCCACAGTTTTGAGCAATCTTTGGAGCATTGTATAGGCCAAGGGCATCTCCCAGTAATTGAGATGTCTCTAATAGAACGAAAAAGAAGAGGGTCACTTTTTCTGGAAGATCTCCCAGAGGTTTTTTTAGAGAGAGCCTCCTGGTATGTCCATTCCAGATGACAAAAATGTTGTACAGCTAAGTGGCAGACTTATCTGTTCCTAGAGTTGATCAAACTCCTCCCTTCTCCCAAGGTTTTCACCATGCTGTTCCCACAACTCCTACCCATTCTTCGAATCTCAACCTCACCTTGTTCAGATGAGGTCTCCCCATCCTTTGCTCATAGCAGGTAACCATCTATAATTACAATGGAGATATTTACATGATTGGTTTCACAATCAGCTCCCCACTAGGGTAGGGATGGTTTGTTTACTGCTGCATTCCCGATACAGGGCCTGGTACCTCACTGGCATTAAGTATTGGTTGAATGAAACATGAAAAGCAGCTGTACCTTACAGAGAGAACTTGAAACCAGGTTTTGTGGCCAAGCATGTTGGCTGAGCTTGGAACCTTCTCCATCCTTACCCCCTCCAGACTATCAATGTTCATTGCTAGTAGAGTGTGGGATACACGTGCAGCAGGTTTTGAGACTGTAAATTAAATAATGCCATAACCCCCAAAAGAAAGTGTGTTTTTAAGGAGAAGTTTGGGCTTCAAAAATGATTCAGAAGAATGGGTTATACAGGTACAAATTGGGTACCTGGCAAGATTACTAATATCAAAGTGCTCTAGCCAATAGAGGATTGAATCTGTAACCAGTAAAGGTTTCTTTAACCCTGCTCCACCTTCATGGAAGACAGCTCTGTCTTAGATAGGATGGACAGCTGTAGACTTCCTGAGATCTTGCAGTCATCACTGGACACATAAACCCTCTTTGTTCTGTTGTTTAGTTTTGATTTTTTAATTAATTAATTAATTAAAGGAATTTAATTAATTGACAAAGGAAGACAAAGATGGCCTTTCTGGGCATTCAACGACTATTTATTCTCCAGTAGTACAGCCTGGAGAGGGCCACAGAAAGTTCTAATCTGGATGTACAGAGAAGACAGACATTGTGAGCCTGGGGTCACTTTTAGCTTGCATAGGGGTGCTGCTAGGATGCCTTGGGCTTTTTGACTTTGTCAGTGACTTCAGAGGCCTTCTTGGTGGCAGATGGAATTTTTGCTGGCTGACTTGAGCCTGCCCACATTCCTTGCTACATACATTCAGAAGCAGAGAACGATAAAATCCTTTGAAGGCAGAAGGATGACCACCATCTAGCTAGCTTGTTCTCGTTAATGGAATAAATAAAACCTGCTGTCAAGTTGGGCTTACAGCATGGGGCTCCCTGCAGTACCTGAAAGCCAAGGTCAGCCTCCTGGGCCAGCTGAACTGCTAGCACTAATGGTCTAAGGAAGGCTGGTAATCTTACTTCACTTTTTGGGCCAGGACTGAAATGTTGATTTCTAGCACTAAGAAGGTTCAGTCAAGAGTTGTCCAGGGGAATGAGCTCAGGAGGAGACCTTCGCTCATTTGGGGAACTGAAGGTAGTATGAAAACTAGGAAATCAGTGGGGAAATCAATGGATCTCTGGACTTCTGTCACTCTGGTAGAAGCCAGGGCTTGGTGGTGGTGGGACACCCGCAAGCTTGAAGTGTACACCGGAGGACAAAGCCAGGGATGCTTAGAGAACTCTCAGGGCAAGTTTTGAGCACCACAGGTTTATGTGCAGTACATGCTGGGACACAACTGGTCAGGGAAGAATCAGGCAAGATCTAAAGAAGCAGCCTTGGGATGCCCTTTACATGGGGCCCCAAATAGTGAAGCCTGTAGGTGACACATGGTCACCGTGGTTCCTATGTGCAAAGCCAAATCCAGGTGTAGAGGTGAGGTCTGACCTGAGTAATGCTTAGAGCCACAGTGAGTTGCAATCTGTGATCAGACAGGAACACACAGGCTGGAGGATGAAGAGAGCATGGTCAGCTGCACTGAGCAGGAATAGAGTTCAGGTTTAGTGCAGCAGATCAGGATCACAGGTTCAGCACACATTTAAGGTGCAGGCCTGCAGACTGGCAGTAGGCTCTGCTTGCTTGCTCTGGGAGAGAGACCAGCTTCTTCCACTTTGATGTAGATAGTCTTCATGGTATAGGTAGTGACAAGGAAGAGCAAGGGCCATACTATAGGTGCTGGCGATTGAGGTGAGGACTTGGTTCCCAGGAGCCCTAACAAGGTCTCATATAGTGAGCAAGACAGAGCCTCCATAGGAAAAGGCTGGGAACCCTGTTGCACTCTATCCTCTATTAGCACTGTCATAAACTAATCCCATCCAACAACAATATTTTGGGTGTCTCATTGACAGAGATGCCAAAGCCTTCCCTTATTTTGATGCTAATTATCACCAGGGTGATAAAATTTTTAAGTTTTTTTTTCAAGTCAGATTCTATGTGGCTGAAAAGATACGTGATTTCCCCCCCCCCCCCCCCCCCCCCTTAAAGCAGCAAAAAAGCTAATGAGTTTTTAAAAGAGGTTGGGACTCCTAATTCCAGAGCCAGTTTTCTCTTTGGTCTTTTATACTAGCTCTCCTCTTGGTAGGAACCTGCCTGTCCTGTGGTCTATGCTTCTCAAGTTTAATTGCAAGGTTGCTATTTGGAGCCCACAACACATGTTTTTCCTTAGAGTTTATAAGTTATTAAGTTCTGAGAAAATCCTATTCGATCTATGTTACCTAGTAAACAAGTCATGCTACTTCTCTAATTAAAAAACTCTCCCCCAGTGCTTCTCAAGTCATTCACATTAAAACCCCAAATCCTTACCATGGACCACCCAGTTATTGCTCCAATTCCATCTCCTACCAGTTTCTCTTTTATTCCACTCCACTCCATCCACAGCCTTCTCGTTGGACTCACATACACTGATTCTCACCTCTGACTGCGCATTAGAATCTGCTGGGCAGCTCTTAAATAGTGATGCTCAGGCCCCACACCTAGTCATTCTGATTTAATTCATCTGTGATGAAGCCCTTGCCTTTGGCCTTTCTGAAAGCTCCCCTGGTGCTTAGATGTGTAGACAGTACTGCAAACATCTACAGTACTTACCGCATATACCAACATGACCACAAACACAATTCCTGAAACATAGTATGTCCTCATCTATTTAAAATTTTTTTCTTGTCCTATTTAATTACATTAATTTTCTTTCCTTTTGAAAAAAGAATGTATCTTTTTTGAAAAATTGTCACCAAGAATTGGAATTGGTAATTTTTAAATGTTTGATGGGGAAAAAAAGGCTATTTCAACTAGCAGGAAGATACAGATGATATCTGGAGAATTTCATAGCTTTAAAGGGCCCTAATGAGTGATGCAGATTAATATGAAGCCCTCTTCTTATCAGAGGTAAGTTATTTTCTGGCTTATATTTCAGTATTTGTCCTGTTAGTCTGGGAATAACTAGTCCTCAAACTGACTTCCTACTACCCAACATCACTTTCTGGCAAGGAAACCTAATAGGTCACAATAGCAGACGTGTAATCTAATCAGATAGACACACAGGCTTCTTCTCTTCCTGAAGATACCCAAGGAACTACATGTCAGCCAAGACCTTTGAAATAGCATGTTTAATACATTTTGTTGCTAAAGTTAATCTTACATTAATTACAAATTTGTTCCATCTAATTGGTTTGGTGCTGCTGGGTGAATGAGAAAGAGAACTGGCCTTGATTTTTTTATCCTGAGGAATCACATTTGTTCTCAATCTTTTTCCAGAATAGTCTTCTGCCCCTGTTTCCAGGGGTCACCAAGAATCGGAGTTAGGCATGGCTCAAAAAAGTCTTTGAGGCCAGAGCCACAGTTGATTCTAAAGTTCAGTATCAATTAGGACAGCTGAATGTGAAACGTTCATAGTAGGAATGAGGAAGAGACTTTCAGTGTGAGAATTTGGGCAGTTGAAGTTTGAGTAGGGCCTGGCAGATCATCCTCTTTTGGACTGCTTGGAATCTGACAGCACCCCCAGAAAGAGTGGGAGGAGCTTTCAGAAGGAAAACATTTTAGGTTTAGCTTCTAACGCCAAACTCCCTTGGTTGATTTAAAAGAAAAAAACAACAAACAAAAAACCAAGGAGCCTTAAAGGAGTGCTATAAATGGAACATGAATCCAATAAAGACAAATTAATTCCCAAGGCTGGTTGCCTTTCTCGTAGAGCAGGACTTCAGAAAAGACTTTAGTAAGATTAAAAGAGGTTGAACATGAAACAGTAACCATAGCAACTTTGCTTTTTTTTTTTGTCATGAACTAGTAATTCCGTACTGTAATTTGGGTTGCCTACAAGTCTTTTGATCCATGAGGGCAAGGAAATTGCTCTGTTTAGCATAATCCCAGAGACCACTGTGGGGGATTGTATGAACATCTCACAGTTGCCAGCTGAGATTAAGCCAACTCACAGCCATCCAGGTTAGACCTGCAAGAAGAGCATCATGTGAGCAGAGGCACATGGGTGCCTTGGGTAAAAGCATGGCACTATTCACTGAGCACATCGGCTGAAGAGTTATGTCTCCTGGCTTTTTTCTTGATGAGACATTATCAAGCTACTCCTCTTGGTGAATTGAAACCTATATTCACACGTTGCTGGTATGTGCAGCATTGCATATCATGTCCTAATTTTTGCATTTAGAAAGGATTTATTCTATTTAATCCTTACATAATAAGAAACACAAGTAAGTATAGGAGGATATAAAACCAATCACTCAAAAACCATTTATAAGCAAGCTTTATAAGGAATTTGGGAATACCAGCAACACCCTAAAATAGTTCCTCAGGTAAAAAAAAAAAAAACAACAACCAACAAACAACAATTATGTAAGTGAAAAAGGTAATGAGCATATATATACTCACCAAAGGGGCAGGTGTGATAATGGGGGTCCAGGTCTTCACCTTTTTACATGGTAGTTTCTGTGTCCTTCCTTTTGCTCATGCTGCTTTATTCAGTTACATTGGATTGGGCCATGAGCCTCCGCCCTTCTAATTCATTGAGTGGGGCTGATCAATCATGGGGATAATGATCAAGAAAGGAAGGAGGAAGAGACTGCAGAGGTTCTCCATCATCTGCTGCGGGGATTCTCAGCTTCAGGGAGTATAAGAAGCATCAGAGGACCTTGTTACAAACATAGATCCCCAGAGTCCATGTCCAGATTTTGATTTTGTATGTCTGGTTTAGGGCAAGGATTTGCATTTTGATGGGGATTTTCCCTGCCTTTCTCTCTAGTTTCATTTCATACTAGTCCATTTCTTCCCCTAAATTGTAGACTCAAGCTATAACAAACTGCTTGAAGTTCCATAATGCAATGAGCTGTATTATGCCTTTGCACATACTTGGGACAGTTTCCTCTTCCTCCCTCCCTCCTTGAACAAACACATACACACACATATGCATACATACATACCTTGTGTGACTGACACACACATTCAATCTAAGACCAACACCAGACACTTTCTCTCTTCTGTCTCCCTTCTCTGTGTTCAATTTGTACCCTCTCTATTTCCACACCTGTTATACACAATGATGTTCTTGCCTATATGTTGTCTCCCTCATTAGACTATGAGGACCGCCCTTATTCATCTTTATAGTCTCAGCCATACAATTCTCTGTATGGCCTCTACTACTTAAAAGTTACACAATAAAAGTTTGTTGAGCTAAATGAAATGTTTGTTGAAGCAAAGTATTATAGATTCCAGCTCATAACTTGTCCCTAAATAACTAAGACTTGACAGAATTAGGATAATGATAATTTGTTTGGTTAGAAAAAAGGCTTTTCAAGGAAAAAATTCAGGCAGATCTGGAGTTACAAAACAATTAAGAAAGAACAAGAGAATATAATGTTGCTTTTCTATGAACTCCTAAGTAGAAGGCTACTTGTTGAGAAATAAAAATGTCTTCTCACTGAACTTTAGCATTTAAACTATAGTCTATGTCTATTTTCTGGAGTCAAATTGCTCAGGATCAAAAAGAAATAGAGGATTTTATCCTAAGCAAAAAACAAGGGCCTATCATTTCTCATGTCTTTCTTCTCAAGGGGTTAGGATAAATCAGATCCAACTCCAAAGCAACATGCAGGCTTGTTCTTTTTTTCTTTTCTCTTAACCTTAGATTTGATTTCCCTTTCTTCCTAGAAGGTTTAACACTGAAAGTGACTGTTAAGAGATAGCAAGAATAAAGATGTAGTTCTTCTTCCCTCTACTGGAAAACATTAGAAAAAGGTCATAACTGGAAGTACTGTACATTGATGAGGAAAATAAAGAGCTGCAGGTGAACCCAAGACATAGGGAATATCATGCCCACAACTGCAGTGGGGAAGGCACTAGGGGGAAAGTATAGACACATACTTTGCTGCCTTGTCCACCTTACTGGGTTGTTGTGATGGGCATTTAAAAGGGAAAAGGAGGGCAATGATACAAAGAAGTTTTGGTAACAAAGCTATGCTAATGTGGCTGGTTAGTCCATAGGCCAGATAAACTAAAAAAATAGTAGCAAAGTATCAAGAAGTAAGCTATTTCTAAAACCATACATCCTGTTCAAGGATTTTAGGGATATTAACAAAGGAAGGGAGACTCTAAATCCATAGTAAAGTATTCCTACAGGCATCTTTGGGGGCATTGCAATGTATGCATTTGTGATCTTAATTCTGTAAACTCTTAGATCTTACTCTCTATAGATTTGTATTTGGATGTAACAGAAGTTTCTGTTAGGTCATTGGATCTGTTTAGACAGTTGCAATTTCAATATTTCTCTTAAGATCATGTTATTTACTCAGAGTCAGAATTATTTAGATAACTTCTGAAAACTCGGAAGGATTAACCCTCCTGCAATTGACTGTGGAAGATGGCATAAGGGGTTGGGAAGCACATGAGCTTTGGAGTGAGGTAGAGCAGGGTGTGATTCCTGGTACTACACTTACCAGCGTGGTGCTTTAAGTTGAATCATTTTGTTTCTTGGAGATTCAGTTTGTGCATTGTTAATACTTGTGGCTGACATTATTAACAACTAACTGAGATAATATTGTGGAAATGTCTACCTGATACAAAATCTGATACATAGTTACTCAATAAATTCTGGTTTTATTTTAATTTTACCATGATGTCCTTTGGTTAACTCAATTACTTTTTTTTTCTTTCCAACCTCTAGATTTTAGAAGAGGTGCCCAAATTCCACTCTTATATTTATGTTTACGTTATTATCTTCCTTCCTAGAAGTTTTTCTTTTCTTTTTAAAAAAATATTTATTTTTTGGGAGAGTGCAAGTGAGGGAGGGGCAGAGAGAGGGGGACAGAGGATCTGAAGCAGGCTTTGCGCTGACAGACTGATAGCAGTGAGCCTGACATGGGGGTTGAACTCATGAACTGCAAGATCATGACCTGAGCCGAAGTCGGACCCTCAACTGGCTGAGCCACCCAGACGCCTCCTTCCCAGAAGTTTTTATTTTATTTTTTTTCAACGTTTTTTATTTATTTTTGGGACAGAGAGAGACAGAGCATGAACGGGGGAAGGGCAGAGAGAGAGGGAGACACAGAATCAGAAACAGGCTCCAGGCTCCGAGCCATCAGCCCAGAGCCTGACGCGGGGCTCGAACTCACGGACCGTGAGATCGTGACCTGGCTGAAGTCGGACGCTTAACCGACTGCGCCACCCAGGCGCCCCCTTCCCGGAAGTTTTTAAAATCTGCTTCTGTGCCTTGCTCAAGTTACTGACTTATTAATGATGTACCAGGGTGCTCTAGGGTGTTGGCCAAGAGGTGTATCTATTTTTACACTGAGGGGCTTCTGAGTTTGCATGCTGCTTATGGTTTCTCTGAACCAATGGTATCCAGAGTTGACATAAGCCATTTTATAATTGTTTTCTCTTCTTTATGGATACAAGTGTTCTGTCATTTGAGACATGCTGCTTAGAAATCTAGTTCTCCCTTAGCCTTCAGGTCAGAATTCTGAAACAGCTCAGGTCTTTGGGTACTCAGATTCACACTGGTGCTGGAGTGGTACTAATTTTGTTACATTTGAGTGTCTTTTGCAATCCCTCTTTTGGAAATTAACTCAAAACAAAGGCAGAAAAGTCTATGAAAACCAACTGAAAAGGTGCTGATGGGTGAGAGGACTTATAAGAACCCCTTCAACAGGGCTCTGTTCTATATCCCAATTTCCTAGCAGATGTGGGGACCACTTCAAGTTTCTTCAAACAAACTTCCTCTCTGTGATTTCTGGGTGGGAGTCGCTCTCCAGGCAATAATCTTTTTCATGTCTGCTTCCTTTTTACCTTGCCTTCTTGTTCTTTTTGGGATCGGGACTCTGAATCCCCCAAGGCCTGAAAGATAGCCAAACATTATTTATTATTTTTGTAGCTTTGTAGGCATTCAAAAAATGTTTGGCTTTGAATTGGTTTCAATAAAATAGTTGGCTGGAGTTACAAATGAGCATTTTGGCTGGAATTTTGCTAAATACCAGTTTGAAGCTGAATTTTGGTAAAGCTGCCCTGAATACATCTATCTTTGTCAATGGATTTGTTTGTTTATTAAGTGCATACTTTCTGGATTTTTGTGGGAAGAGAAGGTCAGACAGAGGAGCATGAGGATTAGAAGTGATTACGAATAGAGAAAAGGATTCATGGAGAATGGTGTCTAGAGATAAGGCGTTACGAGAAGGGAGTCTGAGTCATACTGTGCATAAGTGGGTGTCCAGCCCAAAGCCAAAGCCAGAACTGCCATTGAGCTGAGCTTCCCATTGGCATGTTTTCCACATTCTGAATGGTGGAGACATTCTTAAATAGGTAGTCACAATTAATGACAGAGCAAAAGTGTAATTGATATAAAGAATGGTTCTCATAAAAAAGGGCTTTTTCATACTCTTCTAGTTTAAGCTTCTAGAAAGTCTTAAAAAGAAGCCAGCCCTAGTTCAAGGGACACAGTGCATCTTTCATAACTGAAGCAAAGCAGATGAATAAATAACCTCTTCAAGGAAAGCCATTAGCAAGTTGGATAATGATATTGACATGAGTAATTGGAGAGAAATAAATAAACTAGTTGCTATTAGAATATTCACTAAGGATTGCCTGTGTATAATTGGGTGTAACTCTTAAGACTTGGTGTATGCCACCTTCCATTTCTTAAAAAAGAAAGAATATTTTGAAGGTCCTCTTTCTGGAGACCAAAGACATGAGGCATTGATCATGACTCAGTGGGGTTGTAGTCTTAGTGTCTGAATCATTTCAAACCTACCTTCTTTTGTAGAGTGCACCTATAGTAAAAGGAGGAGGGAAGTTTATCCTGGAAATTTTTAGGAGACAGGGTCTAGAATTCCAGACCTCTCAAGATTCTTACAACGGAGAAGAAACTTTAGTCTATAAATTTGTCACAATTTTCCAAGATGATTCTTCATTTGGGATGATGGAGGAGATGCTAAAGGCAACAAACACAAAAGAGTAGAAGATGATTAGGTCCTTGAAGCCTGCAAATCGTTAGGTCTCAAAGATGAAACGCTGGACAAAGTTGGGACAAGGTTGACTTACCCATTGTCTGCTCCTTAGAGGCAAGGGTCAGGTTTGAGATTTCTTCTGTAGTTGGAACCCAATGGCTTCTTATTGAGGGGCCGAGTGTCATGCCAAAATCTGGCAGGATGCACATCCTGCAAGAAGGTGGTTTTTTCAGAAGAAACACATCTCCATGTTCAGTTTAATTGGAAGTGACCCGGCAAAATGGTGTAACCCCTACAAAACTCAGTTTTCTCATTTTAAAATGGGATCCCCAAATGTATTTCATACTGTTATTAGAGGCTTCAATAAGACTATTTGTGTAAAGTGCCTAACAATGACTGATACAGAACATGTAATAAATGGTAGCTGCTATTTTATTTTTCCCTCGGCATTACAATTTTCACAGGTTAAGAATTTGAGTTGACCCTACTGTTATAACAAACAAAAAACATCCTTAGCTAATCATACTATTACTAACAATAACAAAAGCTGCTATTTAATGAGTGATTACCATATGTCTGAGTATTTTACTTAGTATGTATACTAAGTATTTTATGTAGATTATTTCATTTGATTTTGACAGAATCCTATCAGGGAGGTAAGGGCGGCTGGGTGGCTCAGTTGGTTGAGCATCTGACCCTTGATTTTGGCTCAGGTCATGATCTCACAGTTCGTGGGATCAAGTCCCACATCAGGCTCCATGCTGAGCCTGGAATTCTCTCTCTCCCTCTCTCTCTTTGCCTCTCCCCCACTCAGTCTCATTCTCTCTGTCAAAAATAAATAAATGAACATTAAAAAAAAAGAAGCAATTGAAAATGGGAGAATGTCCAATAGTAGTACTTTTCAATGGCGTTGCAAAGAAACATGGGATTCAATCTGCTGGAAATACAAGTTCCAGAGGTATAGTGAGAAAAAGAGAGAAAGAAAGGAGGAGGCACAGTAATTTTTAATCCCGTGAGTTCATCTTGAAGACAAGCCTGAGAAAGCCACCCAGCCAGCACCTGGGAAAGGACAACTGAAGCTTTGTGGGCATTGGCAAGGGCAGCCGGATAACATACTGTGAGCAAAAAAGGAAGAACACAGAAATTATAGGGACCTATTAGAGAAGACAGAGGCCCAGTCAACAGAAGAAATTCCTTGAGAAAAAGAAAAAAAAAAGTGTAAAGGGAGAACATCTGATGAGAGGGTGGCCCTACAAACAATCTCTTGGATTGAAGTTGAAGAGTTAAAGTCCCTGGGGCAAGAAATGAGGTCTCCAGGAAAGGGAAAAATAAATACTCTCCTGTGAAATCAGTTCTTCTGATTGTGGGCTTGCATGTGTTTGGGGAGGGGATGTCAGGACTCTTCATAAATATGTATGTCTAAGTTATTTTATTGAGGTAAACACACTTATAGAAAAATGTGCAAATCATGAGTGTACAGCTTGATGAATTATCACCAAGTGGACACACCCATGTAACCACCACCCAGGTCAAGAAAGAGAACATTACCATATTCATAAATATTTACTACTCCTAGTTTTCACATGCTTAGTTTCTCAAATGAGTCTGTGTCTTTCTAACATAGATATTCAAAGTCAAATGCAGCCAGTTAGGATGTTTTGTATATAAAGTGAGAAAAGAGAGCTTGTTCTAAAAACAAGTTGGGCAAAACACTTAAAATCCATACAATTCCATAAAAGTGAGATAATAAAATCTAAATGAAGTATAATTATATCTTTAAATAAGGGATAATTCTATGCACCCTCTCAAACCATTGGGGCACTGAAAATTAAGTTTCAGAGGGGAGTCCCCACTAGAAAAAGGAATAGCCTGTCTTCCTTGCCTGAAGCCTTCAAAAAATACAGCATTTGGCACTGTTGCAAGCACATGGTATGCTCAACAAATATTTATCAATAACGATAATGGTGGTAAGTTACCTTTTTCGTAAAATACATGGTGATCCCTGGTTTCCTTAAACCAATAACTGGGCAAAGAAATATGACTTTTAGTTCTTCTGAAGCTCCTGGTTGAAGCCTTAGGAGAAAGAATAATCTATGAATTACTGGTGATATGTTTTAACCCCATTGAAATTATTTTGCCCTTCACCTTCCCCCTTTCCCACAACCAAACACAGCTCTGAGTTTTGCAGAGATGAGGGGGAAGATAGAAGGAAGGAAAGAAAATGAGAAGCAAGGTGGTGAGCAACAAGTATGGGAGGGAAAAACAAAAGCTGAACTAAAGCCACTCAGGAAATATCCCTTTGTACTTTTATTTGCATCAAGTAATTAATGTTATAATTTGGCATAGCAATTAACCACACTTTTTATTAGATCAGATTTCATTACGTGCTACTTTAATTTTGGTAGGTAGTCATTTGTGAGATGAAGGAAGTTATCCACAGCAGCCACTGCTGTGGGTGACCACTAAGAAAATTAAAAGCCATTTGTCAAATGGAAAGGTTATCTATTTTTTACATATTGTAATATCCTTAATGGGTCCTTCAGGTGAAATTTTACAGAAGACAGAGTTAACAAGTGACATGGAAATTGGAAGATGAGTAATGAATTGGTAACATTTACCTGTTTATGAGTGCAAATTCAAGCCTGGTCTTACAAAACCCCAACATGATCCCTGCTGTGCTACAGATAGATCTTTCTTGACTTATGATGGGGTTATATCCCAATAAACTCACTGTCTGTTGAAACTGCTATAAGTCAAAAAGGCACTTAATGCATAGAACCTACAGAAAATCGTAGCTCAGCCTAGCCTACTTTAAATGTGCTCAGAACACTTAAATTTAGCTCTACAATTGGGCACAGTCCTCTAACACAAGGCCTATTTTATAATGAAGTGTTGAACATATCTTATAATTTATTAGATACTGTACTGAAGTGAGAAATAGAATGGTTGAATGGGTACATAATGGTTGTAAGTATTTAGGTTGTTTATCCTCATTTATCGTATGCTACTGCCTACCATCATGGGAGGGTATCGTACCATGTGTCCTTAACCTGAGAAAACCTCAAAATTCAAAATGCAAAGTATGTTTTTTACTGAATGTGTATCACTTTTACACCCCACCTAAGGTTGGCAGATAGTTAAGTTGAACCATTGTAAGTTAGGGACCATCTTTATTAATGATTAGTTTTGCCATGCCTGTTAGGTTAGCAACAGAAATTAGGAAAAGCATCTGCTTCATAATGATGTGTGAATTTGATGGTTTGTCATGTCCTCAGGAATATAAAGGCATGCTTTTACAACTTACCCACTGGGGTTAAAGTATAAATAGATGCAGAATTCATATGAAACTTTCTTTCTTGATGCCCACTCTAGTGGTGAATTATAACTTAGCAGCTTTGATTTCGAGTCAGCCATTGGGTTTGTATGAGAAACTGAATAGTTTGACACTTTTCTAGGAATATAGACGGTTCAAGTAGTAACAAGTGTCATAGGGTACAAAGAAAACTGAAGTCTAGTTTCAGGCTTACCACTAACCAGTTGTGTGACCTGGGGCCACTGAACGCCTCTGGGCCTTAAAAATGGGTGGTTAAAATGATGGGCTTTGGAGCCGAACAGATCCAGTTCAAGGCCCTTATTAAACCTCTAAGAGCTTCAGTTTCTCATCTGCAAAATGGTACCATTAATAATACAAGATTGTTAGAAAGATTAAATGGGACAGTGCATGTGAAAGGCCCAGCATGCAATCAGTGCTCAATAAATAATAGAATTGGAATAAGTGGTCGCTATTTTCCATTCCAGATCTAAAATATTAAGAGTCTATGATAGAGCTTGTAAAGTGTCTGTCAGGATTGGATCTGTTAGCAATTACCGGTTCCTGAGGGGGGGTACGTTGTACCATGTTGCAGCCAAGCTCTACTTCTGCATGGGCTTTTAGGCACTGGTGTTTTTCAGTTATACATTTATTGAAAATCCTGACATCCCTTGAAAGCAAAAAGGAGGAAATCTGCTCCCTTGTCAAAAGAAGGAAAGCCTATGGGATGCCTGGGTGGCTTAGTCAGTTAAGTGTCCGACATGGGCTCATGTCATGATCTCACAGTCTACAGGTTCCAGCCCAGCACTGGGCTCTGTGCTGACAGCTCAGGGCCTGGAGCCAGCTTTGGATTCTTTGTCTCCCTCTCTCTCTGCCCCTGCCCCACTCGTGGTCTGCCTCTCTCTCTCAAAAATAAATGTTAATAAATAAATTAATTGATTAATTAATTTAAAAGGAAGGAAAGACCATGTGAACTTGCCTGGCACAGCCCTTCAAGAGAGGCTGTTTGCTTGCTTTAAAGATGTGTGGCCTTGGGATCACCAGAGTGGGACAAGGAACATGGCTGGGCCTGGGAGGGAGAATGATCAAAGACAGAAGGCCAGAGTTTTGGGAGGGGCTAATGATAGGGGCAAATTAGTATTTACAGCAGCATCCTTTCTCTTGCAGTTTTCACAGCTAAGGATGTAGTTTATGGTGGGGGAAATAGCAAGAGACCAGGCCATCCCCAAAGCTTGCCAGTTCACCCCAAGCATAATAACAATGTCCTACATTTTTCAGTTCTTTATCATTGGCAAGTGTTTTCCAAGCCGTGGGCAGTAAACAGGAAAAGTGGATACTCAGTTTGTTTTAACGATGAGGAAATTTAGACCCAGAGAGGCATAAATAAGGGAGTCAAATATTCCAAATCCAGTTTCCTGACCTGTAGTTCCCTGTTCATTCTCCATACTCTTTTGTCTCAGATGTACAGTCATGCAGGTTCAGGTATTTCTTTTCTTTCCATTTATGTTTTTCTGAACTTTAGTTTCTTTGCTCACAAAATGAGATGGTTAATAATACCTCCCTCATCAGGTTTGTGCGAGGACTAAATTAGACAATATGTATAGAGTGTTTCATGTAGGAATAGCTATTAGTAGTTGCTATCAGAGAGTTCTAGCTCTCCTACTGCCAAGGAAGATGCTAAATTCCTAGCGTCACTTCTTACTGTTTCCTCCAACGAGCCCATGTTTTGAAAGATTTTGCGTGTCAAATTGCTTATAATGGTTAATAATTTTTTTACTATCAAAGGCATTTAAGATTGCCAGTTGGGATTCCCTGATCTGCAATTCCATCAATGCTGAATTGATTTAATTCTAATAAAAGCAAAGAAACCTGGTATTTAGAGAGCCTTTTCATCCTCATCTAAGTAAATGTACTTCTTTCAGGGTGTTTGAAGTCTCTGAAACATCTTGCTGTTCTCCAGCACTGTCTTTGCAGATTCTGGACATAGCTGGGCTCTCACTTGTCAATGAATAAGCCAAATCTTATTATTATAATCTGAGTAAGTTGTCGTTTTGTGTGTGATCTAATTCAGTTTTTGAATGTTACAATTTTTTCCATCACATCATGGGAAATTGGTGTGGTCCAGAAATAATAAAAATGAATTCATTATGAATGAAACTGAAGATGAATTTTTAACACGCTACCAGAAGTTACTGATTAACAGGCATACTGACACTTCAGATACTCCATTCTGCTATACAAGAACTAATTTGTGTATTTCATTCATTGTCATTAAAGGCCAAGTTCAATTATAATTTTTAATTTGTATTTTTTTCTTTACCCTTCTGCCATGTGATTCTTATATCAGAGAGGAGAGAAAAATCGTTTTTTTAGTATACAGAAATTAGATCTTTTATAGACGAATTTAACTGTTAAGATGGGAAGTGATCAAAGGTACTGAAAAATACAAATTTCACATAAACTCATCTCTTATTTTGAAAAGATATGTTACACAGAGAATAAGTCTTGAGTCTTTCAAGATATTATTGGGTCAGGCTAAAATAATTTCATTGTGAGAGCATTTTCCTTCTCTGTGTGCAGTCTAAGTGCATATTTTGTGCTCTTAGGAATAACTTTCCAAAGCTGTGTAAAGAATGTAGCAATAAAATCTAATAAGAATTATGGCTCATGACTTGAATGATGTCAGTACCCTTTTAATCCTCCCAAACATGAAAACGTTTTCTCCTCCTAAATAAGATTTCTTAACTCTTTATTTCTAAGGAAAATTGCAGAGCTCTGCAATTCTACTGGCAAAGTAAGAGTTAAAGGAAGGTGTTTTGTTCCATTGTTAATACTTAAGCTTGTTATTAAGATAATCACTTTAGAAAAGAAATGTATCCTAGACAATACTATTTTTGTGAATACATATTCTTTTATCTTTTTTTTAATATATTACATAACATCAGAAGATTTCTGAGTTCAGTGTTTCAGCAATAATCCTTTGTTTTCTCTTTAAGCCTGTGGTTCTCAAACTTGAGTGTGAATCAGAATCACCTGGAAGACCTGTTAAAGCATAAATGACAAGTGCTCATTCTCAAAGTTTCTGATTCAGGAGGCCTGGGCTGGGCACAAGAATGTATAGTTCTAGTAAGTTCCCAGGTGGCACTGATACTGCTAGTCTGGGGATCACACTTTGCTATTAGCAGCTTTATACCATTTAACCTTCTTATCTTACAACTTAATTTGATGGGATTCAGTCATCCTGAAGCATGTATGTCCCCTTAGTTTGGAAGAAGCCGAAGTTCAGTAAGTTATCTATAGTTTGGTTATTTGGCCACTCCAGATTTATTTCAAGTCAAAGGACTGCATACAGAAAAGCATAGCTGATGAACAGTTCGATGCTTGAAGATGTCAGACTGTAGAATCTCTACGGGTAAGTGTGTGATTTCTTTAGTGACATCACATTTGCCTGCAGAGATTTTCCAGTCTGTCACTTTTGAAGTTGTATTTAAGGTGGAAAAAAGTTGTCTTCTTTCTACAGTGATCTTTCCAGGAAGGCTAGATTTTAAAACTAATTTGCCCAAGATTAAAACTGAATGGGAAAACAGAGTTATGGTTGGGGTTCAGATAGGAGTAAGTGAGAATAGATACTCTCTGATTCTGGCACACATCTCCATGGAGAATGAAGGAAAATGGAAAAGTGAACCTTCCCAAACCACAACCAATCTCATTTGTAACAGTGTTTTAGCCACACTGAAATCTTTATGGTCAATCCAAGTGAATATCCTTGAACTTCAAGCAATTTTATCTAATGGTTAGACTGTGCAATTGGGTTTCTCAGTCTTTCTTAATTTGCACACATGCCTAGCTAATCACATGAGAGATAAGTGGAAAGAGGGGGTGTGCTTCTCAATTATTTTCCCCATCTCTCTTCTACTTAGAATAGCTGTTTTAATAAGTAACATTACCTGCCGCTAATTTTTAAAATGGTGGAATAAAGTGAAATAAGCAATGTTTACTTCAGAGGCTCAATAATCTGTGAATATCATGATATCATAAAGTTTATTTACATTGTTGGGATTTTTTGATGTTGTTCATTTGTCAGAACATACTTTTTGATCAATGTTAGATGTAAATTTATTTCACCATTTGACTACAACAGGGACTTTGTATATTTTTGTTCCCTTCTGTATCCTGGCACATAATAGGTACTCAATAAACATTTATTTAATGAATGGACATCAATTTACTTTTTTTTTCAAATGCTTATTTACCATTAGAAAGGCAATAGAAATATACATCAAGTCACATTTTATTAATATCAGAGTGAACATACTTAACTTCAAACCAGACAAAACCAAAACATTTAAATATCAAAAATCTATCTTAGTAATAAAGAATATTCCTGGGGCGCCTGAGTGGCTCAGTTGATTGAACGTCTGACTCTTGATCTTGGCTCAGGCCATGATGTCACAATTCGTGAGTTTGAGCCCTGTGTGGGGCTCTGCACTGAAAGTGTGGAGCCTGCTTGGGATTCTGACTCTCCCTTTCTCTGCTCCTCCCCTGCTTACTCGTGCTCTCTCTTAAAAAGTTTTCCTGATAGTCTAATGGAACTTAAAAATTTTCCCTGATAGTCTAACAATGTTATATTATGTTTTTCTGGCATGTAGTTTTATTTCAGATGATTAGTTTTTAGTCCTGGATTATATCCAAATTTATGTAATGAATCACGAAATTAGGTTTGATTTTGTTTATACTACACAGCACAGTGTCTCGATTATCTGTTAATCTGCAATATACACATCCTTTGACCTCAAGATGACTTTAAAAGCATCCTATCAATTGCATTCTGACTTTTCTAGATAAACCATAAATACAAACTTAACCTAAAATCTCTCATAAGTGCGCAGAGGATACAACAGGTGGCTCTGATCTGATGTGAGTGCAGCTAAATAATGTGTTGAAGTAATTGGAGTTTAGAAAGATAAAAAACATCTGGTTTCAAAGGAGAACATTTCCATCCATTTTACTGCTTTTTAGAGAGCTACATCATTCTGGGTTATGTAGAAAGAAAGGGCTAGTATTAGGAACTCCATGATCCTCATTCTGTTCATCTAAGCTCCAAAGGGTGGGACTAGTATACTTGATCATGGAAGGAGGATAAGGCTTCTTATGCCATTTTTCATTTTTTTCTTTTCTAGTCCTGCTTTTTGTTTTATATGTATTTGCAGGGACTGGTTAACAGTATCACTTGTTCTTTTGAAGGAAAATTGAAGCTGTGAATGATGGAATCATAGTTGCCATGTCCCTGATTGTTGATATCTTGTTTGTTTCTTTGCTCTGTGATAACAGACCTTTGGAAGAGCATCATCATTTTAACCCCATAACTAGGCTCTTAAGATATAGCCAGCCTATAATACAGCACTCCTGTTAAACACTTCCACAGAGGAAAACTCCTTTGTAAATGCAAATATTTGATAGATAAGCATTATCTGACAGTAAGATATTACAGATGAATTTAGAATATCACACCTACCAGAGATTAAAAGTCTGAAAAAAAAATCAAACAATATGGTTACATTTTGAAAGATCAGGAGGCCAAGATCTGTCCGGTAGTTCTCAACCTTGACTGCATATCAGAATCATGTTGGAACTTATGGAATAGATTTCTATGCCCCAACCAATACCTCCTGAATCTGAACTTCCTAGATGTGAATTTGAGAAGTCTCTATTTAAAAAAAAGAATTTTATTTTTTGGAGAACTTTCATGTAGAAAAATGAGTGAAAAGTACAGAGAGCTCCCATATGCTCCCTATTCTTACACACCTTCCCTACTATGGACTTCATAAACCATAGTGATACATTCATTGCAATCAGTGAACCTGCATTGACATATCATTATCACTCAAAATACATAGTTTAAATTAGGGTCATTCTTAGTGTTGTATGGGTTTTAACAAAGATATGATGACATGTATCCAGCATTGTAGCATCATCCAAAATAGTTACAGTGCCTTAAAAATTCTCTGTGCTCTGCCTATTCATCCATCTCTTCCTCCAACCCCTCATCTTTTTACTGTCTCCATAGTATTGTTTTTTCCAGGTCAGAGGGTTAAATCATACAGTATGTAGCCTTTTCAGATTTGCTTCTTTCATTTAGTAATATGCATTTCCTCCATGTCTTTTTCTCTATGTCTTTTCATGGCTTGATAGCTTATTGCTTCTTGTCACTGAATAATATCCTACTGTTTGGATGTACCACAGTTTATTTATTCATTCACCTACTGAAGGACTTTGTGGTTGCTTCAGTTTTTGTAATTATGAATAAAGTTGCAATAAACATCCCTGTGCAGGATTCTATGTGAACAGAAGTTTTCTATTTGTTTTGGTAAATACTAAGGGGCATGATTGCTGGATTATATGGTAGCAGTATATTATGTTTTCCAAGAAACTGCCAAACTGTCTTTCAAAGTGGATGTTCCATTTTGCATTCCTACCAGCAATGAATGAGAGTTCCTGATGCTATGCATCTTTGTCAGCATTTAGGGTTGTCAATGCCTTGGATCCTGGCCCTTCTAATAGGTGTGTAGAAGTCTCTCATTATTCTTTTAATTTGTAATTCCCTCATGACATATGATGTTAAACATCTTTTCATATGTTTATTTGCCATCTGTATATCATTTTTGGTGAAGTGTCTGTTTAGGTCTTTTACCCATTTTTTAGTTGTTTTCTTACTGTTGAATTTTAAGAATTCCTTGCATATTTTGTATATTGGTCCTTTATCAGATGGGTCTTTTGGAACTATTTTCTCCCAGTCTGTGGCATGTCTGCCCATTCTCTTGACATTATCTTTTGCAGAACATAAATTCTTAATTTTAATAAAGCCCACCTTATCAATTATTTCTTTCATGGATTGTGCCTTTGCTGTTGTATCCTCAAAAGTCATTGCCATACCCAAGGTCACTTAGGTTTTCTCCTGTGTTACCTTCTAGAACTTTTATAGTTTTGCATTCTACATTAGGTGTGTGATCCATGTTGAGTTAATTTTTGTGAAGGGTGTAAGGTCTGTCTGTCTCTCTTTTTTTTTTGATTGTGGATATCTGGTTGTTCTAGCACCATTATTGGAAAAGACTATCTTTGCTCTATTGCTCCACTGTATTGCCTTTGCTTCTTTGTCAAACATCAGTTGACTGTATTTATGTGGGTGTACTTCTGGACTCTCTATTCTTTTTTTTTAAATGTTTATTATATTTTGAGAGAGAGAGTGGGGGAGGGGCAGAGAGAGAGAGGGAGAGAGAGAATCCCAAGCAGGCTCTGTGCTCCCAGTGCAGAGCACCATGTGGGGCTTGATCTCATGAACTGTGAGATCATGACCTGGCTGAAATCCAGAGTTGGATAGTTAACCGACTATGCCACTCAGGTGTCCCTGGACTCTATTCTCTTTCATTTTTCTATGTATCTATTCTTTCACCAATACCACACTGTTTTGATTACTGTAGCTGTACAGTAAGTCTTTTAAGTTGGATAGTGTCAGTCCTCTCACTTTGTTCTTCTCCTTCAATATTGACTTGGCTATTCTGGGTCTTTTGCCTCTCCATATGAAGTTTAGAATCTGTTGATATCCACAAAATAGCTTGTTGGGATTTTAATTGGGATTGGGTTTTCTCTATAGAGCAAGTCGAGAAGAACAAACATCTTGACAATATTGAGTCTATCCATTACCATGGAATATATCACCATTTATTTAGTTCTTTTCTGAAATCTTTTATAAGAGCTTTGTAATTTTCCTCACACAGATATTTTCCATCTTTTGTTGGTTTATATCTAAATATTACATTTGGGGGGTGCTAATATAAATGGCAATGTGTTTTTACTTTCAAATTCCACTTATTCATTGCTGGTATACAGGAAAGCAATTGACTTTTGCATATTAACCTTACATCTTCAACCTTGCTCTAATTGCTTATTAGCTCTAGAAGTTATTTCATCAATTCTTTTGGGTTTTCTATATTGATAATCATGTTATATGCAAACAAAGACAGCTTTATTTCTTCTTTCCCACTATGTATACTTTTATTTCCTTTTCTTATTGCATTATTTAGAACTTATAATACAATGTTGAAAAGAGTGGTAAGTAGAGATATCCTTGCTGTGTTTCTTTTTTTTTAATTTTTTTAATGTTTTTTTATTTATTTTTGAGACAGAGAAAAACAGAGCATGAGCAGGAGAGGGGCAGAGAGAGAGGGAGCCACAGAATCCGAAGCAGGCTCCAGGCTCTGAGCTGTCACAGAGCCTGACGTGGGGCTCGAACTCATGGAGTGTGAGATCATGACCTGAGCCAAAATCGGTCGCTTAACCAACTGAGCCACCCAGGCGCCCCAATCCTTGCTGTGTTTCTGATATTAGCATGAAAGCTTCAAGTTGTTCTCAACAAAGTATGACATTTTCTATAGTTCTTTGTAGATTTTTAAATAGAGTTGAAGAAGTGCCTCTATTCCTAGCTTGCTGAGAGTTTTTTAAATCATGAATTGGTGTAAGATCTTGTCAAATGCTTTCTTGCACCAATTAATGATCATGTGATTTTTTTTCTTTAGTTTCTTGATGTGAAAGATGACATTAATTGATTTTTTGAATGTTGAACCAGTCTTGCACTCCTTGGATAAATCCCACATGGTCATGGTATATAATTATTTTTATACATTGTTTATTTGATTCGCTAATATTTTCATGAGGATCTTGTATCTATGTTCATGAGAGATATTAGTCTATCATTTTATTTTCTTTTAAGTCTTTGTCTGGTTTTGGTATTAGGGTAATGCTGGCCTAATGGAATGAATTAGAAAGTATTCACCTGTTTTTTCTGGAAGAGATTGTAAAAAATTGGCATAATTTCTTCCTTAAATGTTTTGTAAAATTTACCATTGAAACTGTCTGTGCCTGGTGCTTTCTGTTTGGAAGATTATTAACTACTGATCCAATTTCTTTAATCAACAGAGGCTATTCAGATTGTCTTTTTCATCTTTTCTGAGTTTTGGAAGATTGTACCTTGTAAAGAATTTGTCTGTTTTATCCAGGTTATTAAATTTGTCAGCATAAAGTTGCTCATAATATTTCTTTATCCTTTTAATGTCCACAGGATTTGTATTGATGTCCCTTCTTTCATTTCTGTATTAGTAATTTGTGTTTCTTCTTTTTTTTCATTGGCCTAGCTAGAGACCTATTGATTTTATTGATCTTTTCAAAGAAACAGCTTTTGGTTTTGCTGATCTTTCTCTATTGATTTCCTATTTTCAACTTCATTGATTCTGCTCTAATTTTCATTATTTTTCTTCTGATTACTTTGGAATTAATTTTTCTTCTTCTAGTTTCCTATGGTGGAAGTTTAGATGATTGGTTTTAGAGCTCCCTTCCTTTCTAATATATGTATCCAATGCTATAAATTTCCCTCTAGGCACTGCTTTCACTGCATCCCACAAAATTTGATAAGTCGTGTTTTCATTTTAATTTAGTTCAAAATATTTAAAATTTTCTCTTGAGATTTCTTCTTTGACCCATGTGTCACAAAGAAGTGTGTTTGATTAATCTCCATGTACTGTATTTTGTGATTTTCCAGTTATCTTTCTGTTATTGATTTCTACTTTAATTCCATTGTGGTCTGAAAGCACATTTCTATTATTTTAAACTTGTTGAGCTGTGTATTATGGCCCACAACATGGTCTACACTGGTGAATGTTCCAATGGGTACTTGAGAAAATGTGTAATTTGCCATTGTTGCATGGAGTAGTCCATAGTTGTCAATTATTTCCAGTTGATTGATGGTGCTGTTGAGTTCAACTATGTCTTTACTGATTTTCTGGCTGCTAGATCCATTTCTGATAGAAGGGAGTTAACATCTCCAACTAAAATAGTGGATTCATCTATTTCTCCTTGCAGTTCTTTCAGTTTTTGCATCATATATTTTAATGTTCTATTGTTAGGTGCATGCACATTAAAGGATTGTTGTGTCTTCTTGGAAAATTAATGCCATTATCTTTATGCAATATCCCTCCTTATTCTGGATACTACTCAGAAGACTGCTGTGTCTGAAATTAATATAGCTACTCCCACTTTTTTTCTATTAGTGTTAACACGGTATATTTTTCTACATCCCTTTACCTTTTTATTTTAGAGAGAGAGAGCATGATCAGGGGAGAGGGGCACAGGGAGAAAGAGAGAGAGAAAGAGAGAGAGAGAGAGAGAGAGAGAGAGAGAGAGAGAATCTTAAGCAGGCTCCATGCTCAGCACAAAGCCTGATGCTGGACTTGATCCCATGACCCTGAAATCCTGACCTGAGCTGAAATCAAGACTTTGATGCTCAAACAACTGAGCCACCCAGGTGCCAAGAGGCACCTCCATCCCTTTACTTTTAATCTATATGTGTCTTTATGTTTAAACTGGGTTTCTTGTAGACAATATATAGTTGGTTCTTATTTTTTGTTATACTTTGAAGTGTCTTTTAATTGGTATATTTAGACCATTGACATTTTAAGTGATTTGACATAGTTGGAGTAATGTCTAGCATATTTGCTATTACTTTTTATTTGCTGCCTTTGTTCTTTGCTATTTTTGTCTTCTGCACCTTTTCTGCCTTTCATAGTTTTAATAGAGCATTTTATATGATTCCATTTTTACTCCTTTCTTAGCATATCAACTATACTTTTAAAAAACTTTTCTTCATGGTTTCCCTAGAATTTGCAATATACAACTAATCCAAACCCACTTTCAAATAACAATATACCATTTATCAGGTAGGTTAAGTACTTTATAATAACAAAATATTTCTAATTCCTACATACTATCCCTTGTATCATTGTTGTAATTCGTTTTACTTATACATAAGCATATATATCTACATAGCTATAACACACATAAATGTATATAATTTAATACGTTGTTGCTATTATTTTGAACAACCGTTGTTTATTAGATCAATTAAGAATAAGAAAAACAAAAGTTTTTATTTTGCCTTCACTTACCCATTTTCTAATGCTCTTCTTTTCTTTATTTAGATTCAAGGTTCTGGCTTATATCAATTTCCTTCTCTCTGAAGAATTTTAACATCTTTTGTAAGGCAGATCTACTGGCAACAAATTTCCTGAATTTGTTTGTCTGATAAAGTCTTATTTCTTTTTATTTTTTTAAAAATACTTATTTATTTTGAGGGGGGTGCTGGTGGAGGGGAAGAGTGCACTAGTGAGGGACGGGCAGAGAGAGAGGGAGAGAGAATCCCAAGCAGGCTCTGTTCCTTCTGCATGGAGCCCTATGCGGGGCTCAATCTCATGAACTTTGAGATCATGACCTGAACCAAGATAAGAATTGGATGCTTAACCAACTAAGCTACCTAGGTATCCCTCTTTTTTTTTTTTTATTTAAAAATTTTTTTTATTAGTTTTCTTTATTTTTGAGTGGCAGAGAAAGACAGAGTGCATGTGGGGGAGGGGCAGAGAGAGAGGGAGACAGAATCCAAAGCAGGCTCCAGGCTCTAAGCTGTCAGCACAGAGCCCCATGCAGGGCCCTAACTCATGAACCATGAGATCATGACCTGAGCCAAAGTCGGAGGCTCAACCCACGGAGCCACCCAGGTGCCCCTCCCTCTTTTTAATTAAAAAAAGAAAAATTTAATGTTTATTTATTTATTTTTCCTTTTTTTTTTTTAATTTTTTTTAACGTTTATTTATTTTTTGAGACAGAGAGAGACATAGCATGAACGGGGGAGGGTCAGAGAGAGGGAGACACAGAATCGGAAACAGGCTCCAGGCTCTGAGCCATCAGCCCAGAGCCCGACGTGGGGCTCGAACTCACGGACCACGAGATCGTGACCTGAGCTGAAGTCGGCCGCTCAACCGACTGAGCCACCCAGGTGCCCCAATGTTTATTTATTTTTGAGAGAGAGAGAGAGAGAGAGAGAGAGACTGAGTGTGAGTGTGGGAGGGGCAGAGAGAGGAAACACAGAATCCAAAGCAGGCTGCAGGCTCTGAGCTGTCAGCACAGAACCCATCACAGGGCTCAAACTCACAAACCATGAGATCATGACCTGAGCCAAAGTCGGATGCTTAACCAAATGAGCCACCCAGACACCCACCTCTTTTTAGTTTTTGCAAGACAATTTCACAAGGTACAAAATTCTAGGTTGGTGGGGTTTTTTTTCCAACATTTGAAACAAATTTCATTCCACTCTTCTCTTGCTTGCATGGTTTCTGAGGATAAAACTAATGAAATTATTGTACCTGTTTCTTTTTAGGTAAGGTGATTTTTCTTTTCTGAGATTTTTGAGGTTTTTTTCATCATTGATTTTCTCAATTTTGAATAGAATATGCCTAGGTGTGGGGTTTTTTGTTTGTTTTCTTTTGTTTTGTTTTGTTTTGACATTTATCCTGCTTGGTGTTTATCTGGGCTTCCCGGATTCGTGGTTTGGTATCTGACATGAATTTGGGAAAATTCTCCATCATTATTGACTCAAATATTGCTTCTGTTCCCTTCTTTCTTCTACATTTGGTACTCCTATTATGCGTACATTAAACATCTTGTAACTACTCCACAGTTCCTGTATATTCCGTTCTTTTAAAAAAATTTGTTGTTAGAGTTGATGTACACTGTTTTATTAGTTTCAGGTGTACACCATAGTGATTTGACATTTCTATACATTATGCAATGCTCACCATAAGTGTAGTTACCATCTGTCACTTTACAGTGTTTTTATATTAAAAAATATAATATGTATAATATTATAATATTATAAAATATTCCCTATGATATACTTTTTATTCCTGTGACTTATATAACTGGAAGTTTGTACTTTTTTTTTTTTTCAGTTGTTTTTCTTTGTGCTTTTCAGTTTTGAAAGTTTCTATTGCCAAGGGTGCCTGGGTGGCTCCGTTGTTTAAGTGTCCAGCTGCTGCTCAGGTGAAGGTCTTATAGTTTATGAATTTGAGCCCTGTATCAGGCTCTGTGCTGACAGCTCAGAGCCTGGAGCTTGCTTCAGATTCTGTGTCTCCTTCTCTCTGCCCCTACCCCACTTACACTTTGTCTCTCTCTCTCAAAATAAATAAACATTTAAAAAAATTTAAAAAGAAAGTTTCTATTGTCATATCCTTAAACTCAGATTCTTTCCTCTATTGTGTCCAGTCTACCAATTAACCTATGAAAGGCATTCTTCATTTCTTTTAGTATTTTTTGAACTCTAGCATTTCTTGTGCATTCTTTATTAAAATTGTCATCTCTCTGCTTATAATAACTATGTATTCTTATATGTTGTCTACTTTTTCCAGTAAATCCCTTATTGTAGTTTAAAAAAAATTTTCCTGATCTGACAATTCCAACATTCTTGCCATTTCTGACTCTGGTTCTTATGTTTGTTTAGTGTTGTCAAATTGTTTTTCCCTTCTAGTATGCTTTGTCATGTTTTGTTGAAAGATAGACCTAATGTACTGGGTGTAAAGGAACTGTGATAACTGGCCTTTTATAATATGATGATAACATGTTGGGGGAGGAGAAGCATTCTACAGTCCTATGATTAGGTCTCAGGTTTTTAGTGAGCCTGTGCCCCTGGACTGTGAACTTCAACAGTGCTTCTCAGTACCCCCAACCTCACCTTAGGTGGAACAGGATGGCTAGAAGGAGCTGGAGTTGAGCTTCTCCCAGGTCTGATAAAACCCCAGTAGAGTGTAGGCTTTGGTAAAATAGTTTCACCTGTGGGTAGGCCTTATTAAGAAGAATAGAATGCTTTGGCATATTTCAAAATGGTTCCTTTAGCTCCTACCCTAATTGGAAGTACAAGGAGGTTTTTCTCTGGTATAAAACATAAGGACCAGGTCAAGCAACTGGAGGTAAAACTCACAAAAATTTGGGGGCTCCTCTATGACTGAGTCCCACTGGAGTTTTTAGCTCTCAGACTTGTCCACGCTGAGCTTCCAGCAATTCCTCAATAGCAGTTCAGGTTTTCCTACCCTGGGACTGGTTCCCGTGGAGGTTTCTGCTGTGGTAAGTTGTGATTTTCTGTATTCACCCACCTCTTCAATCTTGGGTGCAATGGTTTGTGCTGTGAATTCAGTTCTTTAATGAGTCTAATAAGAGTTGTTGATTTTTCAGTTTATTCACCTTTTATTGTTGGGATGCAGTGGTGACTTCTGAGCTCTGTGCATGCCAAATGGGAATATGGAAGTCCGGAAATTTTTCAAATGGGTGATTGGGTTAGGAGCTCATTGGCAAAAGCCAACTTCAAAAAAGCAATATGATCTTGTTTCAGAGAATAGCTATGAATTTATAAATTTATTAAAAAATATATAAAATATAAAATTGGTAAAAGTGGACACTGTTCTGGTTGAAGTGTGTGTGTTGGTGAGGCAGGCACCCATTATTTTGTGCTCTCAGACCCTTATCTAATGACAGTCTCAAACTGCCTTGCAGAGTCCTTCATTTACCATTCATATGGCTCTTTCTGGTCTGGAATAAGCCAATGATCTCTGAAAGCTCTAGGAGGAGGGGGTTCCATGTGTGAATTTGAGTCTCCTATCAAGGCAAGGAGGGGACAGCACCTGAAGGGGCACTGACTTCAGATATTTAGCCTGTAATTGCCATTGGAAAGTGAAGAGGGTAGGAAGGTGATGCGATTGGAATCGAAGTTAGAAATCTATTTGTTGGGCAAAAAGACCTTTTTGCAATTTGCCCCCTTTAAACATTCCTGCCGGTGCAGGGTATTATTTAGTTAACCCGGCCTAAAGGGATGTTTTAAAGGTGGAGGATTGCCCTGGTGATGAACAAATATGAGAAATAAACTTCCAGTGGGGCTGGGTTGCCTGCTGACTGTGATTTCCTGATGATCTATAACAATGGTTATTCACTAACAGCTGGCGCATGTCTCCCTCGGACAAAGCCACTGGGAAGCGCAGGCGCTCAGATTGGTGAACCAGAACCGTTTCCCTGGTAACCGTTAACTAGCACGTGTTTTATTGTTTCCAACTGCTTTTCCTGGGGTATTTGCAGGTGGTGGGAGATGCTTTCTTAAAGAGGGGTCATAACCTCGTGAACTTTCAGATGTTGCAACAAATTGGGGAACAAAACATTTTTTTCTCTTTCAAATATATTAAGTAAATCTTATTACATAGCATTTTCAAGACAGATGCAGCCCAACAGTTTTTCTATTTTGCCATTATTTCCAGATGTTACCAATTTTAAAGTCAGAGTTCTGTTTTATGATCAGGATCTATAGGAAGGTAATATTAGTGATGTGTATGGCAGCAGAATATTATTTTGGCCTTTTTGGGATGTGTTCTGGTTCTATATTTTGCTGTAAAAGGGGAAATCCAACCATACAATCTGAATGTATTGTAAACTGGATTTCTAATGGTTTCTGTATTTTGCCTCTTCATTAATTTAGCTCAATGTGTTTGGCTTTACTGGTACTTTTCTTTCTTGATTTTAATGCACCACAAAGTTTGTTGTGTTGCCATAAAATACAAGACCAAATAAGCTAAGACTTGATCATGTTAGGATTTCCTTCTATATTTGACATATTTTTGAAAGGATCAGTTAATTTCCAGATGGACAGCTCCCTCTTCTGTCTGGTTTCTAGAATTTGCATCTTCTGAAACTACAGATGGAAGATGAAATATATATCATAGAATTCTGTAGCTTGGCTGAAGCTTGAATATAGTTACTGTCTATCCAATAGCAAATTCATGATAGAAATATGGAGGGTGTTTCCATTGTAATTATTTGGTTTAAAATAAAGTCATACACCTTGTAAATGCCGGCTGAAAGTAAATGAAACATTCTTTTAAGTTAATATTGAACTTTATCTGCAGATAGCCCTGAAAAAAAAAATGCAGCTCTCATTGATCACTAGTATGAACTCTGAAATACCTGGATTTGGTCAAATGAGCATTTGTCACTTGATTTGCAAAGAATCCAAACAGTACTGCAACTCAAGTCTTCTCTTGAGCCTAATTTGCAGCCTTTTCTTGGAAATGTGCTTCAGGGTACATGCAAACATGTACCTACTTATAAATTAGATCAGTGGCATTCAAATAAATGCTCTTCTCCAGGACCTTACAATGTTTAAAAGGCTTTTTTAAAAACAAGTATTTAAAAAAAATATTTGCTTGCTTGGGTCCAGTTTAATCTCTATAGGCAAGAGTTAGGGTTATGCTCTGAAAATGAATACTGAAAGATCTATAACCTAAACTCATAACCATAGAACCAAAAGAGCTAATAAATTATGATGATGAGGGCACTTATGTACAGTATTTATTTCTAGAGATACAATGAAGTGATAAATTTTGACTGTGAAGAGGAAAATGTCGATTCATTCAGATTTACCCCTCTCAGTCCCTCCAGTGGCAGGGTTTGGGGATTATATGACCCTAATCATATGAATGTATATGAAGTGAACACTCTTCACAATTCTCCACTTTGTTTTTGTTGGGGCAGGCATACCTAGGGACCCTCTGAACAAGAAACCTCATTTTCCTTCACACATTCCTGTTGGTATCAGGTCATTGTTTTAGTTTCGTTCAAGGGATTTAAGGAATGATTTGAGCATAGTGGATTGAAAATCAACAAACTATTGATTATCAATATTGGGAGACTAAAGCATACATTTAAACATTTTAAGTTACATCCTCATCTCTCAAATGATGTTCCAAGTAATAAAGTACTAGATGGTAAATTTCATTTGGAATGAGAGATTGTCGGAAACCACAGACCATACTACACCCAATTCAGCCTCTCCTTCCCTACCCATGGAGCCCAGAATGGGTAGCTGTCTTGCTAAGGGTCCTGCAGCGAGATGGTAACACAAATATTTGTTACTTGTTCATATCTGAGTGCTCTTTTGGCCAAACCACACCCTTTGCAGTGGTCAGGGAGTTCTTTACTACTTGGCTGGGGCTCCATAAATAGGACTTCTGTGATTTCTTTCTTCCTCCAAGTGCACATACTCTTCCACCTACCATTTCCCAGATTTGCATACCAGTGATTTACTGGCTGAGTGACTTTATACTAGTTAACCAACCTCTCTGTGCTTCAGTTTTCACTTCTACGAAATGAGGCTAATAATAGTGCATTGCTCTTAGAATTAATACCAGTGATAGGCATGGCACTGTGCCTGGCATATTGTAAGCACTTGGTAAACATTAGCTATTTTTATTACTGTATTTTTCAGCCATTCTTCATCCAGTGTGTGCTTTGGTCTTCTTTTACTCTGTAGCATGCAGTATTCACTTTCTAAAACAACTGAAGACTGTACCCCCGTGTTTGTAACAGCATTATTTACAACAGTAAAAGTGGAAGCAACCCCACTGTCCATGTGTGGATAAATGGATAAATACAATGTAATTTATACATATACTGGAATACTATTCAGCCATAAAAAGGAAAGAAATTTTGACACATGCTACAACATGGATGAATCTTGAGGACATTATTTTAAGTGAAATAAGCCAGTCACAAAAAGGCAAATAACTGTATGATTCCACTTATATGCAGTAACTAGAGTAGTCAAATTCAAAGAGCTAGAAAGTATAATGCTGATTGGCCGGGGTTGGGGAGGAAAGCGAATTGTGGAGTTGTTAAGGAGTACAGAGTTCCAGTTCTGCAAGATGAAAAGCATTTGACAATGGGGATGTACTTAATACTACTGAACTGTATATTTAAAAATGGTTCAGAAGGTAAAGATTATGTTAGGTTTACTTTATCACAATTTAAAAATTTTAAAAACAAAAACAACTGAAGGGTCTAGTGCAATTAGAACATATTAGTTACATTAGTTAACCCTGGATATTTTGACTTCTTGCTCCCACAGTTCTTGCCAAGAATGGGCTTAATTTCCAGGGCCTTATAGTTCATGGACTCAGATGAAATTACAGAAGCATACTTTCCCCACAGACATATGAAGAAACCCCACAGAGACTCCTCAAAAAATGCAGACACATGAAAAGCAAATTTGATTTAATAAGTTTACCATTAACAAAAATGTCTTGGCGGGAGTGGGAGTGGGGGGGAGCATAGGCTGTTAGAAAGAAGCTTAGAAATCACCTTCCTGAAAAAAGCAAAGGTAGAGGAAAAGAGAAGAAAATTTCATCTGGGTTTAGGACTTCTTTTCAAAACTTTTGTTTAATTATCATCTACAGAGATGATTAAAAGCATTATATAGTTCCAGGATAAAAAGCACAACCAGAAACAAGTTTATGCTAAATTAATATTTGATACTTTCTTGTAAGAATCTGATGTAAAAGTTGTATCCCTTTTATTTCAATTCGTAAATTCCTTTTAATCAATATTTAATATCCTTTTAATTTCAGTTCAGTAACATTTACTGAGTATAGTGTGTCAAGAGACTTCTGGGTTGGAGTTTAAAATAAAACTTAAACCTTTTTTAAAAAAATGTTCAAAGTAACTGAATATACTAGAAATAATAATCATCCTTCAAAATAATATCTCTATTATGATCATGGGACTTATATAAACTAAATATTTGTGGAGGAAAATTCATCAACTATATTGTAGCAAGAATATCTTCTTTCAGAAATGCTAGTAAGAAACAGTCACCACATGAGTGGATGGGTCTGCTCAAACCAGCTCAAAAAAGGGACAAGATATGCTTTTATCAGTTTGTCAAAAATAGCAATGAAAATGCTTAGTAACAGGACATCACTAAAGTGTGTCCTACTACGTCACTTTCAGAATGCCACATTTTAATTTTACTTTGTACTTTTGGAATAAAAAATGGAAAGTTTTACTTTAAATGTTTAAATTAAACACTAACATACAATTATTAGCTTATTCAGACACACTAGCACAGTCCCAATTTCTGTATCATCTTAATAAAAAGCCTGGCTTTATGAATCTACCAAATGGCCGTTTATTGGAATCCAAAGAGGTCAGTAACAATCTGGAAATCACAAAATACACATGAAGAAAAACATAAGACTTACCAAGAAAAATAGCTGTAATGGTGCAAGACAAAAGGCCAGTTTGATGACATTATTCAGTCTTTCAGCATCCACTACTTTCTCCGACCATCTGAAGGCTCTACACATAGGTGGGGAAAAAAGGGGGTGGTTTTAATATTAAGAGGTACAAAAGGTGAGAAAAGGACTCTGACAAACACATCTAAACACATGCTTGTATTTCACAATAGAAACATTTTCTTTTTCATTCTCAGTATTGCTAGTTGCATAAGTACCCACCACTACAAGGATTTGTAATAGAAACATTTTACCCTTTTGAGAGCCAGACATCATTAAGTACAGTTTGAAAGGTTCACATTTAGCTTTTAGCCAAAAGGGAAACTTTGGTGGCTTTCCAGTCCTTTTCAAGTCACGAAGCCTTAGAGAGAAACTGAAGTGAAAGAGATCACATCTCGGCCTACCTCTTTTCGCCCTTGAGAATTCCTTTTCCAGGTAGTTCCTCAAATAGTGACGCTGCACTGGAACCCTCAGTTCTTCCCCTTGGAAGTTATTAAATCGGCACAAAGACTCACAATAATGGCATATGAAATCTAAGTTTTGTATAGGAAACGGACAGGCGGTCTACACTTTGTTATTCACTTGATAGACAGAGCCATTTTGACAGCCCTAACCTTGGAAACCACAGGTCCTGCTGAGCTCAGCAGGAGTCAAGCGCTGAGTACCATCTGTCAAAGCTTTATTCCCCCTCCTTCTTATCCAGGCCTTTACTAGAAGATGCTGAAAAGAGCACTGAATGAAAGTCTGCTACCTACAGTTAAACTTGTGTGCATCGTAGTACTAATGTTGGTGTAAAAATTTCACCCTGTGATCTGCCAAATTTGAACTGAATTAGGTATGCTATGTCCTTTTCTAATGGTTATCTGCAGAAAAAAGTGTGGTTTGAGGAACTGTGTAACTGCCCTCCAAACAACTAACACTATGAAATAAGGAAATTGCACGTAGTTATGGTTTTTGCCAACTCTGTGGCTAAAATCATGGATGACTTGGAAAGTTCTCCATTCTAAAGATTTGTGGGGTTTTTTTTTTTCTTAATTTAGTTTAATTAAACCTGTATGAAACAACAAATTTACTTCTTTCCAAAAAACAGAGATTTTAATGGGCTAACCTCTTGCTTCATAAATGAAATCTTAGAACACATCCTCTTTCTCCCCCTCTCTGTAGCATAATCAATTCTAAAAAATTAACAAGCCTAATCAAAATAAAATCAATTAAATCATGTGTGCTGTAGCTCATCTGTACTTGTATAGAAAATGGTGTATCAATTGATAATATAAAGGAGTTGGAAATGGCATTGCTTTTGATTAAGTGCTACCAAAATTCTACATAATTTTTGAAGTACAAATTTATTTTGCATTACATTAAAATTGTGCATATTTAATAATTTTAGATGTCTATTTAAAATCTTTACATTTAGTATACCATTTCTAGCCTACATGGTTCATCAGGGATTTCAAAAGATTCCATGAGCACAGAATCATAAAATAGAAGTTTTGAGTTTAAAAGTTGAAAAAAGTAAGGTCTTTTTTTTAAGCAAATTATTCCAAATTGAAATGTTCAGTTAAATTTTGTGCTTTATTCTGACTTATTCTTTGTTTTATCTGATTTTCCTTCCAATTTTCTGAAATGCTAAAAATAATTTAAGATAGTATGTGTCATGATAATAATACTATATATACTAGATATACTATATTATGGTAATTATTCGTAGTTTAATGGGTAATTACAATGTCAAGAAGACATCGTAAAATATGTATTTTAATTAATTGCTTATATTAACATGAATATGTACTTTTTACATTTTATATTTTGCTCAATGTGCCATATGTATGTTTTGCAGAGATTTAAGAGCCCTTAATATATAAATGCTTGAAATGCTTTATGAAAAACTGTTTTTAATACACCGAGAGGTGATTTTGTTATTTAAAGTGACCAAGAAATGATTTGCTTTGCAATGTCAAAACTAGTTAACTAATAACAAATTGTTTCTAATTATTACTAGATTGAATTTTTGTGCATCCTTTTTGCAAGACCCTGTAGCTGTATATGCATGCTTTGGTAAACACAGGCCAAATGCTTTTGAACAAAGTCTGAATAGGCAATAGTTGAGTTGGGACTTTGCCCCTTCTCTGAGCTTCCCTCACAGGCCCTTCCTCCTAGGAGGTGCTGATCTCATTCAGAGGCTGAGAAAGGAAGTCAACTTTGCAGGCAGCCTGGGTCCCTGTTCAGTAAATACCTCTTCTACCAGTGTGTTCAGCCTGAAATCCTTTCTCCTGGGGCAGGAAACAACTTTGACCACACTGAGAAAGAAAATTCGAAGACCAATGCCTCGAGGGAAAAGCATATGGATTTAAATTAACCTTGGCTGACCATTATTCTGAGAGCAAAAACAAGTAGAGGAGAGCAGGAGGGGAGGCCCTCCAGATGGACAAGAGGAGAGGCAAACTTGGGCTTTTCAAGGTTTTACCTAGGGAGGGCCAGTTAAAGTGTCCATAGAGTTACCTTGCTTGGCATCACACGTGTGTAGGTTTTCTTGATTCTCACTGTTAGGCTGTTAAATTGTCATAGTATCAGAATCTCAGAGTTCAAGGGATGTTAAGGATCATTTGGTGAAATTCTACATTAATAGAGATGAGGAAAGTGAAACACAGACATGCCTACTCTATGGTTTATCCAAAATTTGGTAAAAAAAAAAAAAAAAGCTGTTTTGATGTGATTTGACTGTTTAAATCCTTCCAGAGAACTTAACTTAATAATTTGCTGTACAGTCTCAGTAACAATTATACCTTGTATTTTATATTTTATGCATATGTTTATACTGTACCTGTTTCTAAAAAGTACTGTTCTATACTGTACCTATAGTGTAGAGGCAAGTCTACACTAAAATTTAGAGTTTACGAAATGCTTTTTTACATTGATTTTTTTTTTTGCTTTCTTAGTTGATCTGGCATAAAAGCCTTTTTTTTTCCTTTCGGTGGGAGAGACGAATCTAAATGTCATGTTTATTATTTCTGTAGTTAGTTCAAGTCTACTGGATTCATGGAGCATGTGCTAGTCACACAGTTCTGTGTCAGTCTTGGGGGTGGGTAGTCAGAATAATATTCAGTCATTCAACAAAGATTTTTCCAAGACCTGCCATGTGCTAAGAATTGGGGATACTAAAAAAAGCCTCTGTATAGAGGCTACATTATAGCAGGTAGGGTGGAAATGACAGGACACACAGAAACATTAATTAGAGACTCAAGCAAATAGTATAAAATTACCACTGCACTAAGGAGCTGAAGGAAAAGAGACATGAAGTTCCGAGTGGGTGCCACAGGGTGAGCTTTTCCTGCCAGATGGATCTTCAAGGCTCCCTGAGGAAGTGGTGAGGGAGCTGAAGCATCCCGGGGAAGGGCAGAAAGGAGAGAGATACCCAAGCAGAGGGCACACAAGTCAGTGTGAGGATCTGAGAGAAAGCTGGTATGAGGGCAGCTTGGAATGTAGAGTGGAGAGCGACAGGGAGGGCCAGACCCCACAAGGTGGTTATGGACTGTGCTAGGGATGACGTGGCTTTATCCTAGGGACAACTGGAGACAAATGGTTTGCAGCAGGGAAGAAGTGTGGTGACCTGACTAGACTGGGTTTTAAGATGGCCACTTTGGCAGCAGTGTGGGAAAAGGCTGACTGGGTAAGAGTGGAGCCTAGGCTAGGAGGAGCTGACCTGCTTGTTGGGCTATCAGTACCAACCATGTGTTCCCATTGCACAGATGGGGCAGCTGAGGCCTGAGAAATGACACGACCAAGTTCAGAGCTCATGTCTCTTGATTTCTAGGACAGATACTGCTGGCACCTTTATCCCACCTTTATCCTGATAAAACCCGATAGGTTTCACAAATGTTTTCCATTGTTTTCTAGAAGGGTACCCATCTCAACATAGTTGGAATTGTAATGTACCACAGTTTTATAACTTTCTTTTCCTCTTGACATTATAACAGAATTTTTCATGCTGCTGCCAAGTCTTGGCAAATATCATGTTAAATGAGCAAATGTTCTGTAATTTCATTAGCCATATCCTGAACAGAGAGTATTTTGGTTGCTTCCAGTTTTTTTTCTGTTCTAAGTAATAGTCTCATGATCATTTTAGTACATGTAACGTTTTCTTCTTTGGCAATATTTTCTTAGGATACATTTTCAGAAATTAGATTACAAATTAAATTAGGGCTTGAATATTTTTGTAGTATTTGCTACTTATTACTAAATCATGGCCCTACCCTTCTATTTTTAGTTTCATAACCTTATTTTATAAATGCTCTTTGTTTTATTTGGCCTCTGACCTATTTTTTAAAGAAGTGATTTGTCCAAAGTCATGAGGGTGAATAAAGGTAGAACCAGTACTTGAAGGCTTCTTTCCATTCTACCAGTGATGCCAGTGGGAAGGAAAACTCTCGTGGCCCAAGTATGAAAGAACCAGCCCTTCCTTAGGGACTATCTGAAGCAGCAGAAAGGGCAGAGATCTAAGATTTGGGAAATTTGAGTCTGAGTTCTGTGACCACCAGTCACCTTCTATTTGACTTTGGTCTTCTCAACTATAATATAGAGTCACTGATTCTCGCCCCTGTTTCCTGGGAACTCTGAGGCTTACATAATGCCCCAGAGTGCTCTTGGAACCGTGTAAACATTGCATTGGTGTAAGGGCAGCATCTTGCTCTCTGAATCCTGAGCATGGAGTTGCTCTAAGAAGCTGTAGTAAGGTGCTTCTCAGACCCAAATCTACAATGAATCGTTTGGGGGATCTGGTTAAATGGTTAAAAGCAATTTAAATAGGTCTGCGGTAGGGCTGAGATTCTACGTTTCAAGCAAGCTCTCAGGCGGTGACTCCCGCTGCTGCTGCTGCTGGTCCAGGGTCCACGCTTTGAGAAGCTGGCTGAAACAGCCACTGTGTGGTTGTTCACTCACACAGGTGACTGTGCCCACTGTGCGGAGCACCCTGCCCACAGAGCAATTTTAGTAAGTGGAAAAGAATGAGAGTTAATATTCAGATGTTCCTGAAGTGGGGTCTAACATGCTGGAGTGTGTGGTGTGTGAATATTCCTGACTTGTTTTGGGAGGAAGCATTCTCCGATCTGTTTCCTCTTGAATGCTGGAGAGCCCCTGAACATAGGAATGTCCCTTTTCCTGACATGCGGTAGGAAGTGGAAAGCAGTAACGTGGAATAATGGAGTAATATGGAAAGGTCCTAGCCTTTCATTATTATTTCCCTTATCTGAACGCAAACCCAAGAATGAATTTTCCCATCCTTGTTTTATATTGTTGGTGATCCCACCAAAGTCCCCTTAAAAGCTGGCCAAGAAAATTTGCCAGCAGCAACTTAGGAGCCTTAATGCATTGTTACAAATCTTTCCACACATCTGCCGCATGAAAAAGAAAAGCAAGATCTTGCAATGGCTGAGGGCAAGAGGGCATCTCCGAAGTGGGATGTCCCAGGGCTGCTCTGAGGACGCCCTTTCTCTGTAAGCAGGCTGCCCTGGGAGGCTCCAGCACCTGTTCTTACACATTCCTGCTGGCTTCTGTTGTTTGCAATCGCTGTCAAAAGCATCCCAGGAGAGGGCTGGGACGAGCCTTGTCAGGGAAGAAGAAAAGCCGGGAGTGTGGCAGTTGGCCTCACAAATGTGAGGATGTTCACAGTCCCAGTAGGGACTCTCATTTCTCTTTTCACATCACCACACGCCTCATGTCAAAAGGAAATCTTTTGAGTTTAGGTACTGTGGCAGAGAACGTTGCTTTGAAACACAGGTGATCTTGATAGCCTAGTTCCATTTTTCTAAACCTGAACCGTCACGAGCAGGACCTGCAGGTACACAGTCATCCGCCTTGTGGGGTTACTGCGTACAGAGCTGTATGGTACATTTTCCAGAAAGAAAGAAAGATTCTGAGGTCGCAGCACAGGAAAAGGTAGTCCACCTGCAAATCAGACTTGAGCCTTGAAAGATTATTGTAACTTTTGAGGGAACAAACATTCAGAGGGAGGATAAAATAAGTATATTTTTATTTTTAATTTTTGCCCTCAAGGCCTCCTTGGGAAAACTGCACAATTACTTCAGTTTGATAGTGCAAATGGCTCTGTCCTTAAAGGTCATTATATATCTGCGTCTTAGGATGTGTGAACAGTTTTTGATATAATAAAGACAGAACTTTGAACATTTTTTGTATTTATCTTATGCAGTATAGAAGTAGGATTCTTTTGTCTCAAATTAAAAGTTTTTCTTCTTGTCCATTGATCATCAAAGTCTCAGTTTAAAATTTAGAGCACAGGTGTACCTGGGTAGCTAAGCTTTGGACTCCTGATTTCTGTTCAGGTCATGATCTCAGGGTTTGTGGGTTCAATCTGGCTCTGTGCTGACAGTGCAGAGCCTGTTTGGGATTCTCAACCTCTCTCTCTCTCTCTTTCCCTCTCTCTCTCTGTCCCTCCTCTGTTCTCACTTTCAACATAAACAAACAAACAAACAGTAAAATAAAAAATTTAGAGCACAGAAAATGGTTTTTGAAATACAGAGAACAACTTTTAAGAGGATTCTTAGCCAGCAGATTTTATGCAATTAAAAGTTAACTCAGTAAAAGATACATTTTGGCATGATAAAACATAGTGTTTACAATTAAAAAAATGCTGCCTTTGTTTTACATCAACATCCCTCATCCTAATGTCTTTAGGACAAATGAAGATACAAGCTGTATTTCAGAATACAACTTATTCATCAAAAGACGTAATCACTATCAGGGTCCCGAAAGTTTGAATTTTGAGTGAACTCAAAATATTAACATGATTGTCTTAATTAAATTTTGATTGCAATAAAAGGTGTTTGAGCCACACTGGTTTTTGGAGGCTTTAAAAATCAAAATAACAGGAAAACAGTATTACAAACTTATCTACTCTATTTAATCTAATACAGTTTACATTTAGACCTATATTCTGAGTAAATCTGCTTTAAGCAGGCAGCAAAAACTCTGAAATTTTCTTCTCTTTCGTCTAAGGTCAATCACTGGATTTTGGTTAAATGATATTTATTAATCCCTTCGCTCTATGTCAGGTTTTACATACACTTTAAAATAATCTCTTCTATAATTATTTCTTTAGGAAACTATAAAATTTTGTCTTTAACATTAAAATCAGGTCATTTGGCTACCAAACAAACCACTGTTTTTTTACCTTTGTGGTTCTAAAATTCTGTGTTATTAGAATGAGATTAAACATTTTTTTCTTTAATGTTTGTTTATTTTTGAAGGAGACAGAGTGTGAGTGGGGGGGGGGGGGGTGGGGCACTGAGAGAGAGAGAGAGGAAGACACAGAATCCGAAGCAGGCTCCAGGCTCTGAGCTATCAGCACAGAGCCCCACACGGGGCTCGAACTCATAAACTACAAGATCATGATCTGAACCGAAGTGGGATGCTTAACGGACTGAACCACCCAGGCACCCTTAGAATGATGATATTTTAATGTAAATTATAAATCTATGATTTTATGATGGTTATCAATTGCTAGTGAATGTAATATTAATTTAAAAAGTATTTTTGAAACTCATATGATTCATGTCTGATTTTCAAAATGGCTGGTTTTAGCTGTTGTAGAATCTTTGAGAAGTCAATGTAAAAGATACATACAAGGCAAAATACAGAATAAGAAAATTTGGTTGCCTTCCTCACAGGAAACAGTTGGAACACATAAGATTCAAGGGGTCTGCCTAAAGGCCTGTGCCTTTTCACTCTTCTACAGACACAGGAATGTCTTCTGCCAGAGGAGATTCTAGCAAGTTTTTTGTTTGTTTGTTTGCAAGGCTTCCTCCAGAGGACATTGCCCTGTTTCAGTTCTCCTTCCCCATCCTTTTGGGTGGGAGTCATGGCTAAAAGCTTGGTTACCTGGCAGCAAATGGAGGAGCTCTCCAAACTTAGGGTAATCGGTGCCCTTGTCAAAGGAGATGTGAAATACTTCCAGCGCTTGCTTGCTCTTGTCTAGGGGGCATAAACTGCAGGCTTTGCTTCCAAGCTCCTCTTGCCCTTTTTAGAGTTAGCACTGGGATACTGACTCCAAAAAGGGACCTATCATTTTGGGGAAGGAACTGGGGCTGTGGGATTTTGAAGCATCTCTCCATTTTGTCCAGAGGTGGGAGCTTCAGAGATACTGCTGATAGCCGGCAGCCTGATTCTGGGGGAGAGGTGCCTTCAGGTGCAAAAGCCCCAGTAAAGGGATGTCTTTTCTACATGGGCAGCCAGACAACCTTCACATTTTTTGATTTTCTTGGAGAAGCTCTGAAAAGAAATAAATCTTTCATCGTAGGAAGAAGTGCCTATACTCCAGTGTGCACTAGTCAAACCAAATTTAGTTTTTAGGTGAAAATAATTATGATATTGTACTTCCCAAACTTGTATATTTTTGAAACATCTGGACAGCACACATATTCATTTGTAAGCTCACGTAGTAATTGACTTACAGAGACCTTTGAATATGGTCTTTAGTAAAATCCTGTTTCATGGCATTTATTCAGCCTATAGAGTTCTCCCACACAGTATCCTGGCAATGTGTATATTGTCATTTATTTGAATGTGCTTTATGGGGTTAAGCACTTCTGGTATATTTTTCATGCGAGACAACCTAAGGAAGTGAACAGAGGTATGGCATGATTAAGCTTATAGGTCACAAGATAAATTAACATGGAGAGCCAAGTTTCCAGCTTTAAGCAAATGACTTATCTGTAATGTGATGCAAGTACAATGACCTTTCAAATGTTTGTTGGGCTTCAAGTGTCCGGAACAATCAATATGTACATTATTGTTTAGATTTTATGTTCCTGATCCCATTAATGTATGCCTACAGAGTGCCGGGACACCATTAGTTTCTGATACTTCTGATGCTACTGGGTGGCATTTATCAAACAGAGAGGCAGCACTTATTGACTTGTGACAGTTTTTGAATTTCTTGAGCTCAATGTTTCATGAGCTGCTTATCTAGTTTTGGTAAGCAAGGCTTTTATTGCTCTGAAGCCTCCTCAATTAAATAGTAATGAACCAATTTGTTTAAAACGAATCTTTAAGTTGCAGACTCATTAATTTCTCCATTGTGAGTGTCAGAAGATGTGTTCTTGGGCAAGGGGAGACCAGGGAAGCGCGGGGTGATGATTGCTGGGTGTGGGAGCTGGGAGGATGGGACCATCTCTGACCCACTTGTGACCTTGGACAGGTCTCTTACTGTCCCTGAGCCTCTGGTTCCCCAAGAGTGAAGGGGGTGAGGTGGACCAGATAATCACTAAGGTTGCTTCCAGCATGGACATTTAACAAGTAATGGAATATCAATATGCAAATACGTCAGTTGCAGTGCAGCCTTACCAGTAAGTGCAAAACTGAGATGTGAGGAAATCCTTCAACCATCTTGCCCCCGCCTCTGAATAAGGAAATAAGGGAAAACTGCATTCCTTCCTATTTTCCCAGAATAGAGTAGACTCATTATGGGTGTCTGGGAGAGAGGCATTTGTGACGTAAATATACACATAACAAAATACATAGAAGCATAAGCATATGTAAATAAATACATAAAAATATACTTCAACATAAATATACATAAAATAAATATAAATATATAAATATAAACACCTCACAAATATATATATGAAATTATATGCATATAGTTGCACATAGACCTATAATTATATATAGGCCCCTCTTTTTTTCTACTTCACTTTCTCCCATTCTACATACCTTATCCTCACCCCACTCCAAAAATGCTGCAAGGGAAAAGTGCCACCTGTTATTGAGGCAGAAAACAGGAACGCTTATTCATTGAGGAGATAGGAGATAGCTACCCACTTCTGTATTAATTAACTCTCTCTTTCTAAGGTTTTATTATTGGAGAGTCTAATGACTTAAAATTAACCACCCATGGTCCAATTAAAAAATCATGAATTGATGAATTGGTTTCTAAATTCTCTGTGTTATCGACAAGTTGCTGCATCACTGAAGCTATAAGACATGTCATCCATTATTAACTTTGATGGCATTAAAAAAGATAAATTAGATCTTTTAGGTAGAAATGAGTTCTCACAAAGGCTGCCCTTCTAAGGGGACATGGTCTCAATTTTCTCTGAATTTCAGCCCACTTATTTGTTTGAGTTTATTCTGGTTTCACTTAGATTTTATTGATTGTTTAGTAAACATTAACTGATGGTAGAGCCTTCTTAATATGAGCAGATAATAGATAATCAATGTGTAATGCAGTTTAAGTGATGAAATACTTTTGCCAGGAATATAAAATCTGCCACAAGGACCGGAAATGCCTTATTTAAAGAATTAAAATTTACAATGAAAATTTTAGAAAGTAAACCTATCTCTTCAATGTAGAAGAAGTTAAATTTACTTTTAAGATGACAATAATAGATAAGAACATATAAATAAAGCGTGCTGTTTCTAAGGCACATTGAAAGTATAAGCATACCCATTTAGGAATAAATTAGCATCCTTTGAGCTCTTGTAGTTTGTGCTAGGACAAAGGCAAAAGGCAATAATAATAAATACAATTCAAAATAACACTAGAAATTTGAGCTCAATAGTTGATTTATTACAGAGGGAAAATGTTCTTACCTTGGCTTTTGCAAAAGTCCTTATTCTTACTATTATTTACTTCTTCAACCTAAAACAATCTTTTGTTTCATAGCCAGAATCTTATTTCCCTAACATTGCCCATTAACGGCTCCACTATCTGCTGCAACACAAGATGTGTTGGGAAAAAAATGACTTAGGCAAGTTTTTAATACCTCAAATTGGACCCGCCCTTTATCCCACAATCCCCTTTGTGTGTCTCATTATTGATCAGACATATGCTGGTTTTTGAAGCCTGGGAATTACCAGGGCAGAGTTTTATTTGACTATTTATCTCTTTAGCAAAATTGTTGCCATCTCTGACCTTTCAAAAATGTTTATGACAAGGTGTTTGCTGTTAATTGCACACAGGAAGGAGTGAAAAGCCTCCCGGTTGGATGTTGTATTTACCGGTAGATGAGATTTTCTTGTAAAATCAGTCTTACAGGAGGTGGATTTGGGATGTTGTTTTTATTTGTACGTAGCAATATAGCTTGAGAAAATTACTATTTTCTAATTAGCAGACCAATTAATAGGATAAGTAAAGATATGGCTTTATAGAAAGGATGCAATAGCTCTACTGGCCTAGATCTGTTTTCATACCTAGTAGAAATTCAAGAATAGAAATATGAAATCACAGGCTGGAAGGGACCTTAAAGATATCTAATTAAATCCATTTTATTTTGCAGATGGCTAGACAAATGTAGACAAGTTAAGGTACTGGTCTTCTGTCCCTTAAACTATAAGGACCACTTCAGAGTTCCCTGACTGCCAATCTAGTGTTTTATTATTGTTAGTTAGACGCAAATCTCTACTTACAGATGTAAGTAACTATGTTATGACTTAGGTTGCCTTTGTGGAGACAACAGCTTGCTAAAAGTCCATGAGGATGGGCAAGTTTTTTTAGTTACTTGCAAAATGGGGAGGCATTCTATATTCTTATAAGGCCCCACCTGATTGAGTCCTGCTCATTGTTTTGCCTTCATTTCTTGCCCCTTTCCCCATCATCTGCCCTTTCTTGTATTCCCAGGACCCTCTTGGGTTCTTTCCCATCTTGGCTTTTCTTCAGCCTGGAATGAGTTTCCTCCAAATCTCTCCTTGGCTGGTTTCTTACAACCATTAAGGTTTCTGCTCAAATGCCATTTCTTCAAATAGGCCTTTCCTTACCACCCAATGTCAGTATAATGAGAAGTAGTGAACCAGTCGTGAACACTGAGCTTTTAATTAATGCCAGCCACTGTCGTATGCACTTACTGAAAGTATTTATTAATTCATTCAACCTTCAAAACAGCCCTATGAGGTATGCTTGTTTGCTAGTTGAAATGATCCTGTTCAATTTTTTTTTCTCACTTATGATCTATCTCCCCTCCACCCCATTAGACTCTGAGTTCCCTGAGAACTGGGACCTTAGCTCTCTTATTTATTGCTGTTTTCAGCTAGGTCTAGAATAATCCCTGAATCTAGTGGTTTCTCAATACATACTGCGTAAGTGAATGGATGAGTTTGAGAAAGGGCAGCAAGACAGCGAGAATTGAAGAGGCTGTGGGCTGGGGGTTGACTCCCTGGTGAGTGTGGTGTGAGGTTTCTCCCAGGAGCAGAAGCCAGAACGATGAGAGTGGGAATAAGTGAGTTCGTGCATCAAGGATGGGCTCAGTTTTCAAGAAGGTTGGCAATGAGGGCAGTGGGGTGCTAAATGGCAACAGTGGTTTTATGCTTTTGTCAGAAAACCTAGGAGGAAACTTCCACCCTTGCAATTGAAGAATGCCCCCTCATTGCTCGTTAATGATTACAGGTACAAGAAGACCTGCCTCTGTCTCATTTTCCCAACAGTATGACCAGCTGAAAAACTGAAATAATGGTTTGACCGCAGTTATTGTCCACTGGCATCATTTCACTGCCGGTGCACCTCTGGGCGGTCATTTCCCAGGATTATCCTTGGGGTAGCAGAGCTTCCCTCCTCTCTTTCTGTGCCATCATCAAGTCTATAAAATACCAGGAATGTGTCTTTGAATCCCAGTAGGCTTGTCATTCATCCTTTTCTACATACTCGGAAGTTGCCAAGAACATTACAATTACTTCTTTTCCTTGACTTTACACCAGGAAAGAGACCATAGAAATAGTGAGTGCTTACATGAGTGGCTTCAAACCATTCCCACTCTGGTCTGTGCCCTGCACCGCCAGCCAGAAATGTTTCCATTACCTTGTTCTAGTTCCTAATGGGTGCAGTAAGTAGCCCCTCATCCCCTCCCTAGCACTTAACTGCCATCAAAAGGACAGTACCAGCAATGTCACATGTAAAAGCTAACCCCTTTGTAGGTGGTTTTGGGTAGCAGTCCTCTGGTCTCTCTAACGAAACGTTGGTATGAAATCCTGAAACAGCAGTGGGAAGGGACACTTTGTTTTTACAGAGACTCTATTATGAAGCCAGATACCACTACGATTTCAGGGAAGAAAATACTGCTCTCTTTTCAAATGTAGCAAAATATCTCTCTTTCCCAGCATCCGTTACACATAAAGATTCTCGGTGACATCCTTTTCTTCGTGTGTGTCTTCTCGTTAGTAATTTAGAAAGGTTAATAATTCAAACAGAGCTGGTATTATGAATCAGAGAATAAATATTAAGGCTAAAGTGCAAATGTTGTAGCATGACACAGTCTGGCCTGGAGGTGCTCATATGAGGTGCCACAGGCATCCAGGGATCAACAAGTCTTCCTCATGAACAGCTTCCCCAGGCATTGCAGGATGTGGAACATTCTGGGTTCTGGGTCACAACTTCCAGTAGCACCTTCCAGTTACGGTGATGACCAAAAACATCCTCATCCCTTGCAAAAGACCTGTAAGGGTTGGTAATATATCCTCTGGCCATGACCTAGCTCAGGAATCTTTCACACACATGCCAGAGGCTAACATAGCATAAATGTGTTAATCTGGCCCCATGTAAGGCAACAGGGAGAGGTGTTCTGGGATTGCTGGAGAAATGTGCATGGTTTGCTTAGAGGTGTTCAAAATGAAAGTTGAATAGACATTAACTCCTTGCAGCTTTTCTCAGTGTGTCAACCTCACCCCTTCCATCTCCAGCCTTTGCTTTTCCATCTGCCCACTCTTTGTTTCCATCACCCTGACCATCTCCTTTAACCATGGTCTACCCGTTACACTGTGTTGTAGTGCACTAATGTCATTTTTCTCTGCTGAGCTGGGAGCTCTTTGAGGGCCCCTGTCTAACTCTGGCCCTGTAACTCCGGCATCTAAAGTACTACTTGGCAAAGCATAAGAGACTCTTAAAAAATGAGAACAAACTGAGGGCTGATGGGGGGTGGGAGGGAGGGGAGTGGGTGATGGGTATTGAAGAAGGCATCTTTTGGGATGAGCACTGGGTAACCAATTTGACAATAAATTTCATATATTTTTAAAAAAATAAAGTACTACTTGGCACATGGTAGGCTGCCTTAAATACCAGTTGGGTGGGTGAGTGAATGAATGAAAGAAAATTATTCTCGGCCTTCAACCAATTTCTGAGTTTATGAGTGATATTGATATTTTAAATTTCCCCTTAGTCCACATCAGCTGTGCATCCTTAGGCATATCTGGGTTTCCTATATGTCTTCTTCCGGCACGTAGACAAGGGGTTATTTTCATGTCCCTGCATCTGTTCTGTTTGTTCGGTAATGCACTGGTTTTGCTGCACAATTGGAATAATGTAAACCTGAGATTGTAAAAACTCGTCTCATGAGCTCTCATTGCTGTGCTTTGCCCAGGGTCACATCCTGCTCGCTCAGATATGTGAAGGTGCAGTGGCTTGTGATTCTTCTGTACTAGTAATGTGCTCAGTTTCTTGTTCCAGTTCATGGCAGGGGAGTAGCAGTTGCCTCTGTTCCAGGCAAATGAGCCTCATTGGTGTTGGGTATGATTTCAGTGGAGATAAAAACTTCAAAATCATGACTTCCCAGAGTGTCTTTTAGATTCCCCTTCCTAACCTCCTTCCATTTCTCCCTCTCTTTTCCCTCCATCCCTCTTCCTTCTTTCCTCCCTCTCTCATAATTCTAACCTGTTCCTTTGTCTTGGAACTATATGAGAAATCAATTTTGCTGATTCTCCACCCTCTTCCTGCCATTTTCTTTGGCTATAGAGCCCCTAAAAAGAGCAGGATATGAGACACTGAAAAGTAATGCAGTAGGGTCACTTGGGTGGCTCAGTCACTTGAGTGTCCCACTCTTGACTTTGGCTCAGGTCATGATCCCAAGGCTGTGGGATGGAGCCCCAAGTCCAACTCCATGCTGAGCATGGAGCGTGCTTAAGACTCCCTCTATCTTTTCCCTTTGCCCCTCTCCCTTGATCTCTGTCTCTAAAATAAAATAAAAAAAACATAACATAGTAAATTTCTCCATTCCCAGGAGCTGAAGCAACCAATCCCTCAGGATTTTATGTAGAAAATCTTTTTACTAGTGGGTTAAAGATTCCTAGATGCTTATAGCTCACCTCATTTTATTTCCATTCATATTATTATTTCCTGACATTGTTTTTACACATGAAGAGGTATTGTTAATTTAAACACTTCTTTCTCTTCACATGGTCTGCAGTTTGGGGTTTGGTTGGTTTTTAAAGAAAGCACACACTTGACCAGCTGTTGGGTTTCCCACAGCCAACATGCACACGCCCTGTGATTTTCAAGGCCTGGCTTTCTTCTGATAAGGTCAGCAGCATACACAGTTTATCCACATCTGCTGTGTTCCTCGAGGTCAATCAAAATATTCTTCTGGGACTAATGGGAATCTCCCAGAGAGAAACAATTATTGCATTAGAGAAATCTATTGATCTACATTGTATGGTTCATTTGGTATTTGGGGTTCGGGGATACTTTTTGAAACTGGGAGATCAATTCAGGGGATTCAGAATGAGAATACACTAGCAAATGCATCTGTGCTATCCCCTTGCAAGTATTTGCGGCTACTGCTGTTAGAATGGCAGAATGCCGCATTCGTTTGCCATAAAATGTCAGCAATGTAGGTCACCCTGCATTATTGACTTCATTGGGTGAAACTTAAGTTCATGAGAATAGTATCGGGCTCAGTCCCAAATCAAAAACCGATCAATGGAATCATGAGTGTTTCCGTTGGTGTGATTTCCCATTTCCTCTTTCTCTTTGTTTGAATTTAGGGTACTTTTTTTTTGATATATATGTCCTAATGCTGATCTGGATAAAAATACGAGGAACAAATGACTCTGTGTTGCAGAAAGCAAGAGCGCTGGGCTGCCAGTCTTTACATTTCACTACTCACATCGCCCATGTTGAAATTTTCAAAAGAAACTTGGGACCAGGACACCATGTTCTGTGTCGCCATCTAGATCCAGGAATTGAATAAATAATTAAAACCCTTCAATAAACTACCCTTTGGCTCTTTGTTTCAATATATTCAATATATTCTTGTATTTGTATATTGCAAAATACTTTCCCCCCACAGGTGCAGGCTGGTTAACTGGTGTCCTATTCTCTTTTCCTCCTTTTGGAATTAGAAGTAGAGCTATATCCCAGTCACTGTTCTTACCAGCTGTGTGTCTCTTTGATCTGGGTTTATAGATGTACACGATGAAAGGCAGTGTCTCATAGTTATATTGTGAAAGTTAAATAAAATAATTCACAAGTCACCAGCATGCTATCTGGCACACAGTGGACTCTGAAAACACTGGTCTAATTTGTATCTTTACATTCTGTAGAGTCTAATGAGAAATGAAATGACCTAAATGCTGAAGAAGACACTGACTAAGCCTCAAGGTGATATCATTGAAGTTTTGTAGGAAAATACTTGCATATGAACTTTTGTTCCTTATGAAGATATTTTCTGAAGGCTGAAGAGGTGAAAAATTGAAAGCTATTACTCCACTGAGGTAGAGAACTAAAGCAGTTTTCTGAAGATTTTGTGTTGGGGCATTTATTCATTGCTCTTACACTCTTATCTATAGAGGAGCCCATACTGTGTTCATTGATTGGTAGCCACAGTCTTACCATCTGTGAAATGGGGTTAGTAAGTATAACAACCTCGTAGGATTTAGTGAGGACTGAGTGAGATAAAGTATATAGAGAGCCTTGCATAGCACCTGCCACATAGTAAGTGTTCAAGAAATACTTGATTTAGTATTATATAATATTAATAATATAATATATAAAATATAATATAATGTATAAAATATATATTCAATAATATAATATAATAATAATCAGCATTAATAAAGAGCCTGCCTACCAAAGAGGCTGTTGCATTTCCATACAGAGGTTGAAAAGGATGGAACAGATTATCTTTAAGCTCATTCTAACTATAAAATATACACTTTTGCAATTTTGATAAATCTAAGATAATAAGTACCAGGATAGTGTTGAAAGCTCCATTTTTTGGATTTGGATAATTCTAAATGACATCTCTCAATATGAAAATCCACACTTTTAAATCTCAAAATGTTGAAAAGCCCTAAGACCAACACCTAGTAGCTTCTAGCCATTTCTCCCTTTCAGATGGGTGTAATTTAATGACACCTCATCCGTTTCACTTGCAGAGATCCTCAGATCTGTTTTAGGAATTATTCCCTTTTTTTCTAGAAATATAATAAGAAACAAATGGAAATAAACCAGTCTGTATGAACTTTTTTTTTTTGCTTATTAGAGAACATGATGGCTTTGGTTGTTTGCAAGGCAAAAAGTGCTGATGCAGGAAGGCCTAATTGATTAGAACAATATATGGGCTGGCTTAATGCTTTAGGTCAAATCCTTGGGAAGTTTACATTCCTTATGCAAAATTAAATGTGTTGCAAGCATCTTTCTTGTCAAATACCATTTTTTTTTTCCTTTTGTCCACTGGGCTTCGAGTTTGACTTGTGGGAATGAATCATGGTAGCATTGTTACAATAGATTCAGAGGCTGTTCAGAGACAGCAATTAAATTCTATTACTCTCCCTACTATTTTTGTATTTTAATGTCTCCTTTGCCATTTGAACAGCTCAGCATTTCTCATTCTCCTATTTTGGTAGTCTGCAGGTTGTGGTTTGGACCTGTTATAGAATGGGCTTTCTTTTTTTCCCCTCTGCGTGATTCACACTTTCATCACGTGCTTGAGCTCCCTGGTAGATAGAGAGTAATAAGGTTATGCCCAACCCATTCTTACTGTATCAGGTCCTCAGAGAAGTTAGAGGTGACTTCACTCAAAGTGGCAGGTTTCTCATCGCTATTGCCCTTCCTTGTGGCCGTATGTCTTTGCAGCTAACTTCACTGGGTTGGGCTGTTCAGATGAGACCAGGTGACCGGCAAGCCCTTTGTTCCCTCTTTCAGCTCTGCAATTCTCAGAATCTATGCCAGTTCATTGTGGATGGACCCTTGCTGATCTAGAATTGATTGGATATGACAAGTAGATGGATGTGAGGATGAGGGAGACGGGGAAATTGAAAATAACTCTTAGGCTTATAGATTGGGATACGGAGTCGATGGGGCTTGCAATACCAAGATAAGGAATGAGGAAGTAGGTGGATTAGGAAAATGAGAAGTTCAATTTGGATATGAGCTTGCTCTGTGTTCAGATTTTCCTTCAGTGGGGATGCAGTCAAGAGGCCACTGGAGAGAAGATCTATAGCTCAGTATAGGTAAGGCATTAGAGGACCACTGCTCAAAGGGAGCGTCTGTGCCTTCAAGTTATTTTGTTTTTAAAAACGGATTCTTTAAAAATTACAGGAAAGCAGTGTAGGTTGTGTGGAATGTGTGAGCATCCTCATTAATTAAGAGATCCCTCTCAGATGTCACTTTTAGCTGACAGAAGCCGATACCACAATCTCTTTTCCCTTTTATCATGGCAAATTTCAAACATCTACAAAAGAGAGAAACTAGTGTAAAGAACCCCCCCCCCCCCCATCACCTGGCTTTACCAGTTTTTAACTCATGCCCTAACTGGTTATGCCTCAACCACTCTACCCATTTCTCTTCTTTTCCCAGGATTATTTTGAAGCGAATCTCAGACATTGTATGTGCTACTGAATCTGTGCACATTTAAGCATGTTATCTCTAAAAGATAAAAATGTATTTTAAAAACCAAGTAATATATAATTATTGCATCTAAAAATGAATAATTCCTTAATATTGTAAAATATCCGGGGGTGCTTAAATTTACTTGTCTCATAATTTCTTTTTAAAGTGTATTTATATATTTTGAGAGAGAGAGAGAGAGAGAGAGAGAGAGAGAGAGAGATGCATGAGTGGGAGAGGGGCAGAGAGAGGCAAATCGCAAGCAGGTTCCACACTGTCAGCGCAGAGCCTGACACGGGGCTCAATCCCATGAACTGCGAGATCACGATCTGAGCTGAAATCAAGAGTCAGACACTCAGCCAACTGAGATACCCAGGCGCCACTCCTTGTCTCATAATTTTTAAAAGTTATAATTTATTGAAATTAGTATGAAGTATGTTCATACATTGTAATCTATTGCTATATCTCAAAGTTTCTTTTAATGTATAGGTTTCCCTTTCCATGACTCCTTTGTTTCTTCCAATGTATGTGTTGAAAAAAACAGAATATAAGCAGTTTATAAATTTCGGTGCTGAATACAAATGGCTCTCAAAAACTGCTGCTGCTCTCAAATAAGCCAGTGTCTCAGAGTTTCAGAGAGTGGGAGTCAAGGACATCCATTCCTAAGCCCAGCAGTACAACTGGGCATTACAATCACGTGGCAGTGGGAAGGTGCCTGTAGATGGGGAGCTTTTCCACACACGAAGTAGAGTAGGTGGGCAAGAGACAGTTCACATACAGGGCCAGGGTGGCTCATCTCATTGTGATTTGTGTGACTCCACTCAACACCTCTCACTCAAATCAACATTAAATGCAACACAATACATATTACATTGCTTGAGCTATAGTGTTCCTCATCCTAATCACTACCAACATGCATTTATTAAGCTTTTCCTACCTTTGGATACTCAGATTATATCGCTGTCCTGGGTTTCTATTGAGGTCTTTAGTTGTGAAGGTTTGAGAGTGATTTTTTTCTGAAAATCTCACTCTCTTACCTCAAGAAAGGGTGATTAAGTGGATATGTCAGTGTGGGTTGGTGTGTTAACAGTATTTTGAAGAACTTTTGAAAACCACTTTTATATTTGTGTCCTTATCATTCATCTTCATTTTTAGGTTAGGGGCATGGACCTTGGGATGCTATGGTCTCTGTAAAACTTACTGCCATTTCTTTGGTTGAAAACAGGTAACACTAACTCCCACAGATTCAGAGGTGATTACTGATTGGGTTATGGGCATTTCAAATAGCCAAGGAGCCTGGGAATCAGCACATTGCTGTGAATTCTTCTGGGCATTAAAGAGTAACAGAAGGATGATGAAGGAATTTGGCAATGCTGCCATTGTATGAGAAGTGTTTTTATGAAAACGTGCAGGGATGGACTTTGGGAAATCCTCTTGGGGTCTCTTTTTCGGCAGCTAAAGTAAGAATGTTCTCATTGTACAGATGAAAAACTGAATTAGAGAGAACCTCACAGAGGGCTCCAGTGACGGGGCCAGCATCACACTGCACAGAAGTGGCAGAGGAGGGTGAAGGGAATGCTGGCATGTTGATGCACGGCTCTTGTCAATACCTCATTCTACCATCCATAAAATACCACTGTCAGGAAAAGGAGAACATGTGCTTCCTTCACTCTCTCTGTTTAAGTTCTGGAAAGGTTGTGCACCCACAGCATTTCATGACTTTATTCTTCTGTCTTCTGGCCCCATTTCAAGCCCCGTAAGAGAGACAACAGTGGACACTGATTAAGAACTCTGCACTGGAGTCAGCCAGTCCTGGGTTATGCCTGCTCTGCCACCTACCAGTTTTATGACTTTGGCCAAGACACTTAACGTCTCCAATCCTCAGTTTCCTTATCTGTAAAGTGGGGAGAATAATGTCTACTTGGTTTTGTCAGGGCTAAATATGTGATAATCCCTGTAAAGCACACAGTGTGGGGCTGGACATAGTGATGTCTAGAAATGCTGGCTGCTGTGGTTGTCATCAGCTGAGCACTCCAGAGAGGTGAAATGAAGTGCTTCATATCTCACTTGTCTGAGTTGTGCTTCACAATATTTAATATGCTCAGAGACCTCTCCCCACCGTTTTTATCTAGTTTTCTCTTTCCACAACCTCAGCTCTTGCTAACATTATACACAGTGTAAAGAGAGCAAAGCTTCTTTGCTTTGTCTTTTCACCTTGTATTTCTTCTGCCTTCCTGCCCTACTTTAGAGATGCTCTGGTGTCGGGGGTGGGGTGTTTATGCTCACTCTTGGGTCTTTGGCACCACCCCCTACACCTATTTAAAAAAAAATTCTAAAATGTTTATTTATTTTTGAGAAAGAGAGAGAGCATGAGCAGGAGAGGGGCAGAGAGACAGGGAGACACAGAATCAGAAGCAGGCTCCAGGCTCTGAGCTGTCAGCACAGAGCCTGACACAGGGCTTGAACCTGCTGACCATGACCCGAGATCATGACCTGAGCTGAAGTCGGAGGCTTAACTGACTGAGCCACCCAGGCACTCCTCTGCCTATTTAAATCCCCAGGCCCCCTTTTCAACCAATCAAAACTTATCCATAGATACCTTTCACCTAGCAGATATAGTTTCTGGTCTGTAGGTTGGATCCAGCCTCAAAATTATTTTCTTTGGCCAGCACAGTTTAATTTTTTAAATTTTTTCTAAGGTTATTTATTTATTTTGAGAGAGAGAGAGAGAGAGAGAGAGAGAGAGAGAGAGAGAGAGAATGAGCATGGGGGAGGGATACAGAGAGAGGAAGAGAGAGAGAATCCCAAGCAGGCTCCACACTGTCAGTACAGATCCCGATGCAGAGCTAGAACTCCCAAACCATGAGGTCGTATCCTGAGCCGAGATCAAGAGTTGGATGCTTAACCAACTGAGCCACCCAGGAATCCTGTGTTTAATTAAAAAAAATTACTGAGGTTTAACAGTCAGGAAATTTCATATAAAAGCCAAGAAATGTTAGGTGTCATGGGGCCCACACTTCCTAATGGCAGTCAGCAGCTCCTCTTTAGACAGGTTGGTGCTACTCAAGTTCACCACAGTCTCTACTCATCCCTAATGCCTTAAACCTAGTCTGCCTTATTATTTGCCTTCCTCTTGACTCAAGAGTCATTTGCTTTTGTAACCTAACAAATTTAAATCCCCAAGGGTAATAACTGGTGAACTGGCAAAATGAAATACATGACTTTCCAGTGTTCCCCGTATATTTGACACCAGTATATATGAACTGCCTTTTTCATGCTGAGTTAAGATAATGAACAAACATTTCAAGATGATGTGTAGTGTGATACTATCCACTAGTTTAGACTTGGGAATATTACTGTCTCTACTATATCAGCATTTGGATGATATATGAATCTTTGTTTAACTCTTACATTTTCTATTTAAAATGTTATAAAAATTAATGGAGACCATAAAAGTGCTAATACCAATGTTAGAAAGCTTGAATCATTCAGTGCAATACTTGTTAGGCTGGTTCAGCCCCACATTGGGATTTAAGCTGGAAACTGAGAGAGGGTATGTCAAATGTAAAAAAGATATCATCAAAAATCAGGTCTATAAGAAGAGAACTTTTTTCCTAATATTTTAGCTTTCTGAGCATGAAATTGCTCTTAAAGCATCAAAGTTCTAGTCCCCTTTTTCTTTTTCAAGAAGTTTTGAAAGAAGTTTTAGGGGACATTGTATATAGTATGTACTATATATATTTGTTGTTGTCATGTTGTTGTTTTTTAGAGGACTGCTGAAACAGAAGGCATTACCCAAAGGGAAAAAATTTCATTGGTAGATTATTTTTTTTAGGGCCTGACATAAGCCATTGTGAAAGATTTGGTGGGGATATTTATTGAGTACCTAGTAGCTATAAGGCCTTCTGTCACAGGGGTCCTGAAAGTAGGTACTGTCCCTGTTAAATAAGGTCCATTTCCTGGTTCCTCTACTGACTTGCTTTGGAAACTTGAGCAAGTAACATAACTTTTCTAAGCCTCGGTTTTATGATCTGTAAAATGGGTTGTTGTGAGTATTACATGAAGTAATACGTGTTAGCATGGTTAGTGCAATTCCCAGCACAAAATAAGAACTCAACAAATGTTGGCTGTTGTTGTTATTTAAAGTAGAGTCTTAACTACTTCCATTTTGGACAGCTGTCTACCCTTCCTCCAGGTAGATCTGGGCTTAGCCTCCCAAAGGTAGAGATGGATGTTTCTGGTGTCGGATGGCCCCCTCCCCCTATTCACAGACCATCTGTGGAAATTGCTTGGAACTGGTGGCTTGTGCCACTCTGGTTCCAACTTTGGTCCCTCCCTTTCTCACTCTGACCTTGCCACAGCTTGACTTCCCGCCTACTGCCTCTATCTTATTTAAAATGAAATTAATTTCCCCCTCTGACACCCTTCTCAGTTGCCTACTTGTTATTTCCCCATAAAGTTCAAATGATTTCAGTGTTTTGGGGAACTTTTTAAGGTGAAAAAACATGGAACTGATAGTCCTCAGCCTGGCCAGTTTAATTAGAATGACTGTGGAGTGTGCTGTTAATTAAATAAGGAGTTATTTTTAGATGTGGATGTTCATTAGTCCTCCTGAGCACCTCTTTCCTCAGATTGTAGAAAAACAGGTTAATTTATGGCCTGGTGAGAAGTCATTAACTCTTTATCTTCACCGTATTCAGCAAAATCACTCATGAGGCTTCTCTGTTTCTAGAAAATAGTAATGAAGGTGAGATGAACATCACATTTGGGAAGCACAGCTGCCTTTCTTCCTATAGTGCATTCTCCCCAGTGGTGCCTTCCAAAGGCAGTGCTTTAGGCTGTGGAGATTTGCTCCAAATACTCATATTAGGTGCCTTTCAGCTTCATCATAGAATCCAGCTCTCAGAGCTATTGAGCCATTTAAAAAGCACAGAGCTCTGCTATCTGGCGGGGAATGATTCACCCTTCAGACCACACTCTGGCAATTTTGTCCCCAGGGCTGTCTCTAATGTCCTGCTGTAGATTGAATCAAACTGAACTTAGAAACACTTTATTTAATAAAATTCGAGGCAAGATTATACCATGTAAATTTATGAATGTGGAGAGATATATATAATTATATAAAATATATGTATTTTACATGATATATATAAAAAAGGGAAATATATAAAAGACAGGGAATTCTTTGTGGTATGGATCAGTTCTGTAATTTGATTGTGGTGGTAGTTACACAAATGTTTACATGTGACAAAATTTCACACAATTCAATGCATGCGCACACACAAATAAAGAAAAAAAAAGAAAAACAATCCCAACAAGATGATTATGTGTTATAACATGCATCAAGTCAAATATATATAACTACAACAAGTAAAGTAGAAAGAAAATAAAACATGTATTGCTAAGATGTGGAGCAGATGTACTGGCTGTAGCTGGACAGGCAAACGAACACGTTTAACCAAGTCATATTTACACTCAATGCCAGTTGAAATTGTTTCTCTGAAGTCGTCTACTTTATTGTAGCTTTTAGTACCTATTAATGAATAATAATGCATTTGAGTTGCCTACAAGTATGTTATAATTTCAGTACCTTGCATTTTGCTTTGAGCTTAGTTAATAATTTCACGTGGCTCTATGATCAAGGCATAAAAACTTAAGTTCAAAAGGGTTTGTTTTTTGTTTTTTGTTTTTGCATTAGAATAGAATGGAGAAATCTTTGCATGAGTTTATAAATGCTCATTCCTGTTGTGGACATTAGCCTTTGTGTGGTCAGTCATCAATAACAGAATATGGGAAATATCTTTTTTTCTCTTTCCCTTTATCACCATCACCCCACTTCGATATGACCATTGACTCAGATTGATTTTTAAGGGTGTGGGGGTAACTGAGAAGACCACCTTTCTGTTTCTGACTCTTGGTTTTCTTGATAACATTAACTCCTTATATACCCCCAGTTTTGATTGATTGTGAGGAGTGTAAGCTTATTTTATAGGATTCTTTCTCCTGCCCTTTGTGCACATTGTCTCCCTTGTGATGATCCTTCACACAAAATTCTCAGTGCCTTTATGGGGTGGGGGTCCTGTTTATCATAGTGGAAAGTGACCTGATGATTTAACATGTTGTCATGTTATTTACTTATCTATAAATGATTTCATTTTAACTGAGATGGTCAGAAAAAAATAAAAGCAATCTATTATAGTAATTTAAGTGATTCTTATATTTAAAATGTCAGCAATTAAATATGCCTAGGAAAATCTAAATAATGACTCATTAGCATTGGAAGGAAATTGGAGCAGTGCTTAACCAAAATAAATGAATTTCTAAAATATAGTAGAATTTCAGTCGCTATGACACCTAGGAAGGAAAGATAAATTTTTTTAGGGGTACATGAATTTGACTTTTTTTCATACCATTTGTTATGATAAGCAATTGCCTAAATCAAACATGAAGCTTTTCTTACTTCTGTTCAATATGTTGAAATTTAGATATATTAAATTTATATACATAAAATAGAATTTGGGTACTCAGCACCTCTTAGCATCTCTACTAGACTTTAAGTTCTCTGAGAGTAGGTGTTATGTCTTTGATAGCTTTGTGTCTTAGTACTATTTAAGATATTTAATATACTTAGTATGTTTAATAGTAGACATTTATTTTTTATTTTATTTTAGAGAAAACGTGAGTTGTGTAGACGGGCAGAGGGAGAGAGAGAGAAAGAGAGAGAAAGAGAGAGAAAGAGAGAGAAAGAGAGAGAGAGAGAGAGAGAGAGAGAGAGAGAATTTTAAGCAGACTCCTTGCTCAGCGTGGAGCACAATGCAGGGCTTGATCCCAAGACCCTGGGATCATCACCTGAGCCGAAATCAAGAGTCAGAGGCTCAACCAACTGAGCCACTCTGATGTCCCAAGAGTAGTAGTAATCTTTAACAAATACTAGTAGATTTAATGAGTATGTTGATATCCTCAAAAAATTTAGATGCAAACATACTATTATACAGGTAAGAACAGTCATTGATTGCTATATTCATTGTTCTCAGATCTCTGATTCACCTTAACTAAGATCACATTCAGCAACAATATAGCATTGCTTGCCTTGTATTTTTTGCTTTGATATTATTTAAGAGGTCATTTGGGATATTAATGTTAAAGTTACATACACATGAAAAAAATTCTATATATTCATTTCTCAAACATGCTTCCTCACTTATGAAGAAAAACATCTGTCCTTTGGGAAAATGCCAGTCTGTTCTATAATGAGTATCCATGGTTATTGCTCAAAGAGAAAACTTAATATTGCTTTTCAACAAAAGTAACTGATCTACAACCTATATCATTTTCTATAATGTTTTTACTACATTTCTGGGTTTATATTTCCAAATTTCATTCCTAAGTGTAGAAAGACAACCAGATGTTATTCTGCTCTAAAAAGAATCCTAAATTCTGAATTCTGAAATTATAGAAGAAAAAGGTTTTAATTTAGTAAAAAACAAAAACAAAAACAAAAACCCCACCAGTTTAGAAAACACAGTTCATCAAACTTTTTCTGTAAAGAGACAAGACAGTAATTATTTTTGCCTTTGCAAACCAAATAATCTGTTTCTGGGTTCAACTACTCAGCACTGTCCTTGTAGGGAAAACAATCATAGACAATATGGAAACAAAGGATGTGACTGGTTTTAGCTCACAGGCTTTAGTTTGCATACTCGTTATAGGCACCGTGAAATGGATGTCAAGCAAAAAAAAAAATAAATAAAAAAAATAAAAGTAAGACACTTTTTGTTTTTTGCTTATTTTGTGGAAAAAACAAGTGTTATAGAGGAGATTCACCTGAAATATTTCAAAATACTGGCAATAAATGAATATTTAGGAGATTAATAATAAAATCTGCAGAATCTGCAGGGACACAGTCGGCACTAGTTTCAAACAGAAAAATTAGGTCCTCCAGTGCCCAGATGAAAGGAAGATAATTTTGTTCTTAACCTCATTCTAGTACTATCTGTTGGTAAATGTGGATTGCTGCTCTCTCAAGGTGATGTGTATGGAGGAGATGGTTAAGTTCCAGCACAAAGCCAAAGGCTGAGAAGTTTATTTTTGATTGGTTACTCATTGCCACCTCTTTGATACCAAAATGGGTATCAAATGGATATCAAAATGGGTACCATGGACACTCACTTTCTATATTAGATAAAGGAAAAAAAATAGCAATCCATTGTTCTTCCATTTAGACCAATCTAAATTGATTATCCTCCTCATCTCCCATTTACCCTGCCACATGTCTCTCTTAAACCATAATTTCAGGAGTAAAAGTATTTATACATTTTTGCTGAGTTCGAGGATATAATGTGCTGAGCAACATATCATTCAAGAGCTGACCTGCAATTTTCTGATGATAATGGAAATGTTAATGTATTATTAGCCCTATTATTTTTGGCCTAAAGTGAGCTACTAAATAGAATCATTATGTCATGTCTATAAAGTGTGCAAGTAAAAGGGAAAGCCTGGAAGTTAAGGTGTATTTCTCAAGTTAATTATAATATGGGAAAAATGGAAGGAAGGGAAAATCCAATTTTGGACCCTTTTGCTGGTAAAAAAAAAAAAAAAAAAAAAAAAAAGGTAATAGGATAACCAGTTCTGAACTTTGTAATGCTATTATTTGGATAAGTTTATCACAGAAAGTTTTACCCATGAACCCATATATTATAATTTTTATCATTATAATTATATAATTATAGCAGCAACACTTGCTGTTGGGGAATCTGAGATTACACTGAATGAAACCCACCACTCCTCTGGACTTGTCAGTGTCTCTGCCCCGATGCCTTCATGTTGCTGTGGCATTTCATGGAGCAGTCACCCAGTCATGTTAGGCCTTAGAGCATTCTGCCTGCAAGACTCATATGGAGTCTAAAGGAGAGTGAGAAAAAGGAAAGAAAAAGGAATCCAGAGATGGTGCCCAGGAACTGTCCTGTTGCTTCTCAATCCATGGGGCAGGTCTGTGACATGCATTCTTGAGGGAGGGGTATTGCCCCTGGCAAGGGCGGGGGTCACTGTGTGAGGGACAAAAAATTGGGAGCATTACAATGTCCTGTGTTCTCCAAGGGGTCACAGTACATACACAAATATACTCTGTATCCGTGGCATTAAAATGTCAAGGGGGAGCAATTCGGAAGAAACGTCTAAAAAGAATCCTTAGTAAGGCGATAATGAAAAAAAAGGCTAAGAAATTGCTCTGTGAGGAAGAAGGAGGGGGTCCCTTTCACCTTTTTGCTCAACCTTCCCAAATCACCTGGTTTGATCAAGTGAACAATGGCCACCCGTTTGCTGGTCTCAGTGTCTAAGTCTCAGAAGTTCTCTGTGTCTGTCTTGATGTGGGAGGGAGAGAAGCTTAGTGCCTCACTTCTCCACCAGACCTAATCCCCAGAGTACTGGTCTACCCATAGTATCCTCTGGTTATGCTTCTCCAGATCCATGTGCTAGTAGCCTGAGAAACCAACCGAATACCAGCTGCAGTGTTCTGAGCTACCATTTACCATGGCCTACACAGAGCCATTTGTAAGGAGAGTCTGAATAAGACTTGGAAATCTGGGGAGCACTTTTATGCCGACCAGTTTTGCTATCCTTAGAGGAAATGATTGGGGTTTTCCTTTTCACTAGAATAATTTAAACTTTTTTGTAATTGTCAAAATTCCATAATTCTGACATGGGAGGGGAAAAAGAATAAACACATTACCAGTCTTTCCCTGGTCCCACCTTCTCCTTCTGTGGGGATGACAAGTTTCAGTGAAAACTGAGTGCCCCACAGTGGGGACATTATCCCAATCCTGTCTCCTTTGCTCCAAGTCATCCCAGCTCTCTGTTTCTTGGGTAAAACAGCAGCTGTGCCATGTGGACCTTGAACAGCCTAAGGTCCAATTAACAGAGTCTCGGACTGACGTGTTCACACTCAGACACCTCTTGGAGGCAGGCCACATGGCAGTTACCGAAAGGATGTTCTCACCTCTGGGGCTGAGTTCTGTCAGTCAGAAGTTGATTAAGGAAAAAAAGCATTTGGTGAAATTCATGAAAGACATTAGAGTATAATTATCTCTTTTCTTTGCCATATGTTTTTGCAGAGTGAATCCTTTTACAGCATGGGAGAAGATTAATTTAAGGTCAAGCAGATATTTATCAGTGCCAGGCAATGCTCCCGGCATTACCAAGAAGTAAAAAGCAGTCTGAGTGTGAAGGAGATAAGAAAGTATAAGGCCAACTGCAATAAAAAAAACAAAAACAAAAACAAAACAAAAACAAAACAAAAGGAGTCAAGTGTGTGTGTCATAAGAAAGGCACAACAAAAAGGCTGTGGGTTATCAGAGAAAAATAGACCACATCTGATCGGAAGGACTAGGCAAGGCCTCCTGGAAGAGGTGGCGTGTGGGGTAAGCCTGTAGATAGGAGTAGGATTTGAAGGAGAGACAGTGGGCAACGTGTTCTGGGGGAGGGGAGGATGTGGGCAGAAGTCACTGCCGGGAAAGTAGCAGGTGCATTAAGGGAATAAGCAGCGGCTTTTGGGACCGGGAAGTTACTGGTGATGTTTGGAGAGTACAGTTTCCCTGAGTGGAGGGCAGATGTTATCTTACAAATGTGGAGGAAGAAGGAGGAACTGAGTTGGCAGAGGCTGCAAGGTCTGATGGCTCTTTAAAAGACCCCAAATAGAGGGGCCCCGGGGTGGCTCAGGTGGTTAAGCATCAGACTACCAGGTCATGATCTCATAGTTCATGGGTTCAAACCCCACTTTGGGCTCTGCACTGATGGTGTGGAGCCTGCTTGAGATTCTCTCTCTGCCCCTCCCCCACTTGCTCTCTGTATATGTCTCTCTCAAAATAAATAATAAATAAACTTTAGCAAAAAAATGCCCCAAATGGAGTTCAAGGACAGAGTAGCTCATTCTGCAGTGACCACCACCCCCCCCCCCACCACCACATGCATCTAAATTTTGAAGGAGGTGCAACCTGACTCCCTTGATTGCAAGGGCAGGCATCTCGGTGTGAGAGACCCTGCACTGGAGAGGCATGGAGGAGAGCCTCAGAGAAAGAGCTTCCTTTCTCTGTCACTACTCAGAATTTGGTGTCTCTCTCCAAACCTAAGAGGCCATCCTAGAAAAAATGTGTGAGTCAGGTTGGAAAGGTTGCAGGATACCAGCCTGGAGGCCCCTGGTCTTGCTGGAGAAGTAAGACTCATCCATTGGCTTAGATGCTGGTTTTATTGAGTGACTCCCCCATATTGAGTGACCTCTCTGATCTTCCTTTTTCGGGTGTAGAAGATGATGCTATGACCCTCCCAACGTATGCAAGATCCAATTAAAATCTAAAGTGATCACATCTGTGAAAGCACCTCGAAAAATTTTATTTTAATGCTAGCATGAGCTAGTAGTTTTGCTTCATACATTATAAATTTTTGTAAACTCTTTGCTCCATTGGTCTAAAATACAGAATCTGAGCCCTCAAGGGTCATTTGAAACTCCTAGATCAATAGAATTTAAACATTAAGAGGGACTTGAGTACTATCTCCTTACTTGCTGAAAGGCGGCCCACTATAATGCTCTCCAGAGTGTAGATGCTGAAAATAGATTATGTCCAAATCCCATCCCTGCTATGTACTATTTGCACGACTTTAAGCAAGACTATTTTTACTTCTCTGTGCCTATCAGCCTGTAAAGTGGGTGTGAACAATGCTCTCTATCTCACAAATTGGTTGTGATGATTAAGTGAGCGATTATGTGCAGAGCCCTGAGAATCTGGACAGAGAGAGTACCGTATGCACTGTTAGGGCTAGTTCAACTGACTCCTTTTTCAGAGGAGGAAACTGAGTTCTGGAGAGGCGAAGTGACTTGCTCAAGGCATTTATTTGTTTGGTGGCTAGGCCAGGACTTGAACGTGTTTACATGACTTCCAGGTCAGTGTCTTTCTACTTCCTCCCATTGTCTTCTGTTTATTCTTCAGTCAGCAAGACTTGCTTCTCACGAACACTTTGAAATGAAGACAAATCTACCAAAATCTTTCAGGTATTTTCAAGGGAGGAAAAAATCACATATCTTTAGGGAGAAGGAAGAGCCTCTCAGAAAGAACTGTAAGATCATGTCCTAACCCTGCATAAGTTCCCTGAAAGCCCTTCATACTGAATCTGCTCCCTGTGTTGCCTTTTCTTGCCTGCCTGAGGCCCTTACATCACACCTGCTGGTCTGGGTCTCTGGCATAATGAATGAGGATTACACAAGGTTCTCCCTGGGCTATAGGAAGAAATAAATTATGGGCTGTTGCCTTAAGAGTAGAGTCTACATTTCTAAATGCTTGTATTCTAAGACTTAGCACAGCATCTAATAGGGACTCAGTAAATGTCCACTGAATTGACAGGGAACAAAACAGTGTTCAGCTTGTGACACTGGAGAGTTCTGTGTGTACAACCTCATTGCTGCCTGGTAGAGACATTCGTTTTATATTATTCCTACCCTGTCCTGGGACTCAAATAGGAGGTAGGGAGAGCTCATTTCTGGGTCCCTAGGGAGAGCCTCTTGACCCCTTGGGACCTCAATGCCCATGGGAAATTGACAGGGAAATAACAATATGCACAACATCCTAAAGATAAATGAGCATCATCTGCAAAATGCTTAACCAGCTGAGGTGAGAGATGCTGGGAGGCAAGGGGATGCTGGGAAGTACCACCTAGGAGCCTGAGGCTGGGGCCTGGTTGGACCCGGATGCCCACCTCAGATAGGATGTGAGGACGCTGCTCAACTGCAGAGCAAGTGGGGCTTGGGAGGGACCTTTGATTCTTCCATTCCCCAGAGACTCAGGAAGGGCAGGTGGCCCTGGGATCCGGGACCTGGAACAGGCATATCCCTGCCCTGCTTACCTATCCCAAAAACAGTACGAAAGCCCTCTAGAGTGCAGGGGAGGCCAGCTCCAAGATCATGTGAGTCAGGGGTTCCCACTCAGATTTGTGTACCACTTGGCATTCCGTGGTAATGTTTTCCACATTAACAGTATAACGAGAAGCCTGTGCAGTGTGCGGATATGTGTATGTGTGTGCAAAGCATGCTTTTTATTCTCCTGATTTGTGTTCTTACTTCTTAATGATAAAATGTCTTTTATTTCATGGAATGTCAGTGTTGATAGATGGTAGACAAAAACAAAAACAAAACCACTTTATTGAGAAAAAAAGTTGGTGCCTGATTTGAGCCTCTTGGGGGGGATATATAATTAATATATATAATACATATTTATATGTATTAAAATTTATATGACTAAATTCATATATATATATATATATATATATATACATATATATATATATATATGAATTTCCTGGTGTGTGAAATCCCAAAGTCTGGGTACCACCTATGGAAACAACTTGTCTAGGTCTCCATGAACACAGATATTAAGTAGTGTTGTTACTTTATGGAGGCTGAAAGCCCTGGGGGTCTCTTTAAGGAGCTGTTAAGGGTCTGGAGTTCAAAGTCAAAGGCAAGACTTATGTTCTAACCCCATAGGGCAGACCTGCATAAAGGGCACTATATTTAATATTGTTTGTAGTAGTCATTGGTTGAGTATGTTCTCGAAGAGTGCTAGGAAGTTTATGTATCTTTATTTTTAAGTCTCATAACAATCCTGGAGGGTGGGTGAATTATCCCCGTTTAAAAATGAGGACACTGAGGCTGAAAGATATATTAATTTGTCCAAAGAAGCAACTGGGATGGAATTTTAAAGCCTGTGCCATTTGTTAATAACATGGGCTTTGTACAATAGTACCTACCATTTATCCAGGTCTTACTGGCACTTTGCTAAGCTTTTTTTTTTTTTTAATGCATTACGTTATTAAAATATTGTCATAACTCTCTGAGGTATGCATGTGTGTATTGTTATTCCCATTCTGCAGAAAAGTAAGTTGAGGCTAAGGAGGGCTAGATTATTTGTCAGCTAATAAAAGACCTGAACCCAACCTGTCGGTCTGGCACTAAGGCCCATGCACTTCCCCACTACATTAAGTAGCCACCCCACAGTACAAGCTTCCTGAGAAAGGATTATGTAACCTTGTGTATCTTGGCAGTCTCTTAGCTCATCTAAAATGGGAGAAGAGAAAGCATCACCTGAGGGCTTGTAGAGATGTGAAGATTTGGAATATGTCAAAGGGCATTCTGTAGATACAGAAGATTAATGGAGGCAAGGATATTTTTCTGCCTTAATAGCAGGAAACTGGAGTTGCCTTGAAGATGAATAAAAATACGAAAAGTATTATTCTTAAGGGCCCACATAATCCATATAGGCTATGAGAAAATGAAGTGAAAACCAGAACAGAGATGCAGGAAAGTGACAGAGTGGTGTGTAGAGACCACTAGCGTTAGCATTCTGAACAAGTGAAAGACCGTTAGACCAGTGCAAAGGTTGTGGTACATTTTAGAGGTAGAAGAGTGATATCCAGAGAAGGGAAATCTCTCTCCTATGCATGCTAAAATGTGAGCAGCCCTGTGCTACCATCTTTTTCCCAGGTCCCATTTTGTGTTAGCCTTGGAAGGGCTCCAAGCTTTAGGACACCACATCCCCCAGCTGTCAATGCTGGACTCCTGAGCACTCATCACTCATTTGGCACCCAGGCCTGAGGCTCTGGACCATGACGCTCCCCTCTCAGTCTCTGTAACAACTCAACGGCCGCTAGAGAAATGTCTGCTGTAGGTTCTGTAGGCGATAGCCTTACATCCCACATCTGAAGACATCGATTCGAGGAGATGGCAAATCGCACCTTTTTCTGGCACACGAGGAAGAATCTATTGTGATTGTGAAGATTCCTCTATGTTAAACCTTTTAGTAACATTTTCTCCTCAAAATGGGAAAGAGAGAAGTCAGTAGGTAGGACACAGAACCCAGGGGCCCTGGATTTCAAGAGGAAGTAAAAGAGCTTTAAGAACTAGTAAGAAAACGCTAAGGGCAAGTGCTTGAATTTCTTGCCTAATGAGGAAGAATATTTGTGTCCACTTTGGAATGAATGAAAGCGTGTGACCTGCTGTTCTTCAGGAAGCTTTGACCTTATACATCCCAGACACTTTCCTTTCAATTTGTCACTGGCCCAGAGAGCTCTCAAAGGGTAATCTGGCAGGATCTAGCAAAGCAACACTTACTTCCAGGTATCTCCCTCACCCAAATCCAAATTGCCTGAAATGCCCTCATTAGAGATTCATTGCTTATGTATTTCATCCAGGCATTTTTTTTTTTTTTACAGATCTAGGGCAAAATATGGCCTGTTGACATTACAACCTGTGTGAGATGGGACTCTGAGGAGCTGAGGTGTCTGGACATATGATGGCAAGGAAATTAGAAAGGGGGAGAAATTATGCAGAAAGGAGGGGCACCTGGGTGGCTCAGTCAGTTGAGCCTCTGACTTCGGCTCAGGTCATGATCTCATGGCTCATGGGTTTGAGCCCCGTGTGGGGCTCTGTGCTGACAGCTCAGAGCCTGGAGCCTGCTTCAGATTCTGTGTCTCCCTCTCTCTCTGCCCCTCCCCCACTCATGCGCATGCAAGCTCTCTCTCTCTCTCTCTCTCAAAAATAAATAAACATATAAACATTAAAAAAAGGAAAGAAAAACACCTTTCCTAAGGTTGACCTGGTGAGAACTCATCACTCTCCCTAATGCTTCTGTAAGTCCCACTGAACCAGCTAAGAGTCAGCTTTAGGACTCGACCACCCTACCTTCATTGAGTGCCCTTGACCGGGGAGCCCTGACCAGAGAATGCAGCTGGTCCTTTTAGCTTTGGTCTATAATTGAGGAAAGGACAACTTCTTTGACTAGTGGGGGACACTGTTGTCAACCAGCTGTGGGCAATGATAGTTTTTCTCCTTCCCTCCCTCATCTGGTTAGATGTCTCCAGGTCACATGCCAGATGCTGCCACATGCATCCTTGAGTTTATCTCCTTTTACAAATATTGTCTCCACCACTGACCATTCCACATCCAGAACATGTGCTCTATGGGTCTTAAAGATGTCAGCAATCCCTTCTAAAATAAAATATCCCTGGGTGTGCTTATACTTTATTATTTTTTGTTAACTTCTTAGTTATCAGTTAAAATCAATAGAAATTAGTTGACAGTCATTGAGAGCAAGAAGGTGATTATTTCAAGGAGCTTGTAATATGATGATGCCAAAATGTTTTGTTCTCAAGAATGACAGTGATGAGGACTTTGTAGACACGCAGAAAGAACAGAAAATAAAGAAAAGTGAAAAAATAGAAGCAGCCAAGATAAATACTGAGGGCAATTATGTGATAAATTGCTTTATGTAGAACAGTAATGTTGTAAGAGGCCCCGAATTTGTAAATGGGGGTAATTTAAGGTTTGGATTTATAAAAAGTTGCTTAGTAATAAGATTTGATATTTAGATGCATTTTCTACAGCTTTTTCATTGTACAATCATGTATATGATATATATAGTAGATATTCAATATATTTTTGGTTAAATGTATTTAATTTACTTATATGTAGCAGAGGATAAAATGTGGAGGAATTCCTGAAGGAACGAAATTAAAAAAATATTTTTAAATGTTTATTTATTTTTGAGAGACAGAGAGAGAGAGAGAGAGAGAGAGAGAGAGATTGAGAGCGTGAGCAGGGGAGAGGCAGAGAGATGGAGACACAGAATCAGAAGCAGGCTCCAGGCACTGAGCTGTCAGAGCAGATCCCGACGCAGGGCTCAAACTCACAAAATGCAAGTTCATGACCTGAGCTGAAATTGGACGCTTAACTGACTGAGCCACCCAGGCGCCTTGAAGGAACTAAATTTTAAACCAATCTTTCAAAGAATCAGGAATTAGAGAGGATTGGGATTTATTTTATTTTTTTTTAAGTTTATTTATTTATTTTGAGAGAGGGAGAGCAAGTGAGAGCGAGGGAGGGGCAGAAAGAGAAGAGAGGGAGAGAATCCCAAGCAGGCTCCCAGTGTTGTCAGCAGGAGCCTGATGGGGGGCTTGAACCCACAAACTGTGAGATCATGACCTGAGCCAAAATTAAGATCCGGATACCTAACCAACTGAGCTGCCAGCTGCCCCTGAGGACTGGCATTTATTGAGGATGGTCTAAATCCCCAGAGGGTGAAGTCACACACAGGAGGCCATAGGCTGCTTATCTAAGGCAGAGTGTCCTGTGAGAGGAGGCTGAGACATGGAGTTCAAGCCAAAGGAAGGGAGCAGCTCATGGAGCAACCTGCAGTGGGAGCCTTGGGAGACAGATCTGGAGGGTGCCCAGTAAGCTCAGGAGAAGGATGACTGAGTATATAGAATGTGAGGGAAGGGCTGGAGAGGCAGCTAGGTCAATGCTAACATGGAGGTAGCAGACTGGAGGGAAGTAAAATGTCTGGTTGTTCTCAGATCACACATGGGTGAATCTGAAAAAACAGGCAGAAACAATGTCTCCACCTGTCTCTGGGGTTGGAGTCAGGGGTCTGCTCTAGGTTCCCCTGATGCTCTTCTCATCAAGGCAACTTCTCAGAAAAAGATGATGTGACTCAGGGGGAGTCTTAGCCTTTGGCTAAGGCTGAGAATTGGTCAAGTGGCTCTTTCAGATAGATGATCTTAACCCCTCACCTATGAAGGGGCTCAGGCTCCCTTCTGTGCACCTCTATTGAGATGAACCACCAGCAAAGCCATCATGTTCAGGGAGCCAAAAGTCTCTGTCTGATAGTAAAACAATTGCAAATGAATCAAATTGGCTGGCACCTTGGCTCCATTTTTGGAGGAGTCCATAAGAATCATTTCTTGAAAAAAAAGAAAAGATTGGTAAGTAGAAAAAAAAAAGAATCATTTCTTGAAAATTGAAACAAAGAGCTAAAATCTCAAAGTGGCTCTTCAAACAAGGGGCAAAGTGTTTTAAGTATTCAGTGTCAAAAGTCTCCCTCCCCCAAATTATTTTAGAGGCTGTCTTTCTCTGAGAATAGAGAAGCAAAGAACAGAAACTCATTTTAATCTGATTTGCTCTCAGTTCAGAGGGACAGGGCCACAGTTGGTAGTTGAAGGGGGGCGGAAATAGAGCCCCAGATGCTTCTTTGGAGCCAGGAAAGCTTCCATTTTCTTCTCATCTTTATAGAGCACACCCTCAGGAAAGTGATTGAAGCCTGGGAAATTATGAGCATCAGATTAACTGACTCAGAAAACCAGTGGACAGCTGCAATTTTCTGCCATGAGTTTTTTGTTTTTGTTTTTGTTTTTTCTTTTTTAATTTAAGGGATAGGAAACCTTTTACACATTGGATTTTCCAAATTGCTTCCAAGAGTATATTATGCTAATAGATAGTAGCTTACAAAATAAAAAGACCTTCGGCTTTCTATTCTGAATTTCAGGCATGGGGGTGGCATCACCACTGTTCTATCATACTTATTCACTCTGATGAAAGAAAAGAAGATTGAACATTAAAAGCTGAAGGTCATCCATACAGTTGTCCCAATAGCAATCTGTGTACCTTTAACCCTGTGGAGGAAAAGTAATTACCCTTTGGCTTCTGGTGACCTCAACTAACCTTTGTTGAAGGGCCAGAGAAAATAAAGGCTGACCATCAGCCTGCCCTGGCTGCCCTGGGCTTACCCTGCTGTGTGAATGAAGAGCAACCCAACAAAAGGATGAGAGGTTGTTGCCATGGAAATAGCCCTGGACGAAGGAGCAAAAATCAGAAATTTATCACAATTAATTGTTTTATTAAGAACCTCCCATCTTTTGGATTATTCCCTGGGGAGGAGGGAAGATGCACTCTCATTTAGATCTTGGGGGAGAAAAATTCTGTTGAAATAAATGAGGCAGCCCATACAGTAAAGCCATCTAAGTGGTGGCTAGGACTAGACAGCTTTTCGAGAGATGAAAGGATCTATATCTCCACATAATCTATAAAGATGCAAATGCAGACAACAAGGATGAGGGCCTAGGAAGCTCATGCTACCAGGAAAATTGGCTGAAGTGAGGGTTTGGGCATCTGTCTTTTAATATTTTCAGTAGACTATTGCCTTGTCAAGGTCTGCAAAGGACAGGTACCAACATTTAATAGTGTATCAGTGAGCAGAAAGGCAATGTCACATTTTGTTGTCCTTATTTAAACTTTCTGGTAAATAGAAGCCACCCTCTATGTGCTTTTAAGGTGAGCTCATTTAGATTAGAGAATAGAAATTTGCCACCCAATTATGTGCAGATTAAACTAGACTAACCCAAGACACTCTGGTTGCTGTGGACTAATTGAAGGAAAAAGAAATGAAGGGAGTGAGAAATGTCTCTTTTATGGAGAACCTACAAGTTATCTCTTAGGCATAGCAGATTTATTTAGAAATAATAACATTTTATTTTTAACATTAGAAGTTTTCCTTTTTACCTTAATGCAAGGGTGAAATTAGATTTTAGAAAGTAAAAATGTGGAATTTTCATTTATTTTTTTATTATGTGGATTAAGTTGTTGCTAAGTAAATGAGAACTCAGTATCACCTCATCTTTCTTTTTCCTTTTTTGGTGGATGCTGGAATAGTGATGTGAAACATTCATTTGCTGTATTTCCTAAACAGTGAGTTATTTACATTAATCAGTTTTTAAAATAATTTGAGGTACTAAAACAAAGCAGGTGGTTAAGCTCAGATATTGATTTTCTCTTTAATGAGTATTTCATCAGTGAAATTGTAACCGCCAATGAAAGAGAATAAACCATAGCAGGTGTTCACTGAAGACCCTGTTTACAATGAGATTTGCTTTTCTGTCACGGCAGAAGATGCCAACCTGAGTTTCACTGATACATTTTTACCTCCAGATGTTTTAGGATATTAATCTCCTATTGGGCAGAGGGGTTATTTGGCTTTTATTAGAAACTGGAAAGTTATGTTTAATAGACATAAACTTCTAAAACAAAAAGACCATCTTGGTGCTCTGTTAACTGACAATGAAATCCAGTTCTTGGGCTTCTTGTTTACAGACCTCCTACCTGCAGTTAGTTTTTCACTCATTTTGTGCGTTGCTCCTATTGTTAGCACCAGGATTTTCTGCTTCCTAACACACCAGGTACCTCTGGTCATAAGACCCATCTCAAACAATGTAATAGACGTGGCTAGACTCATTAAACACTCTCTGTGGCCTTTTGCAGGCTTTTAATCTTTTTCTCTGCTGTAGATAACAGTTTTTCCTAAGTGGCAGCAAACATCCCTGAAAATAAACGTGCAACAAAGTCCTGCTTGTACTTACCTTGGAGTTCAGCAGCACCTTGCTTGTCATGGTGCTTCTTCATTTCCATGTGCTTCGGTGTTGGGGTGAGTTCAGACCTGCTTGTAGGTGCTAAGAGCATTCCTCCTGGTTTTGTGGTACGTGCCACGCTGTGCTTGGTCTTCACAGCCCTCACTGTATTTGGATCACATCCAGGTTTTCTGTTTTTATTAACCCTCAGCTGGACAGCTTGAGTGAAGCAGGATAACAAAAAGTGAAGATGGGAAAGGGTTTCTGTTGTTTTACCTGTTTGGGCCAATAGAAGATTGAGAGAGAGAGAGAGAGAGAGAGAGAGAGAGAGAGTGAGAGTGAAGGCCTGAAGCCAAATGTAAAAACTGAGGCTCATGTGTCCTATGTGGAGGCAGCAAATATCTCCTTGGTCTCTCCCATTCAAGATGATTATGCGTGGTTTCTGCTGATTTGGGTAATCAGTTTGGTATTACAATTACCAAAAGATATTTCACTACATATAGTTTACTTGGGGAGTGCATTTTTATTGTTCTCATTTTGTTTAAAGGAAAGATACCATGGGCATTTATTTACTTTGAGCTTTCCAAAATTATTTTACAAGGAAAAGAATAGACAAAATCTCTCAATGAATAGATATTTTAATGAAGACATGAGAAAACGTACTGACTTAAAACTAACAGTGCTTCAACTCAGCTGCTCCTTAATAACACCCATAAAAATGGTATGAAAGTAGGAAGAGTCATTTAAAAGAGGACGACTGAGAATAGTTTGTTATATTTTTCTAATTTTCTACTCTTCGAATCCTTCATTTTATGTATGCATACTCAGATGCAATATAAATGTACAAACTGTGCATTGTATATGAGGAACTAAATACGATATGCCGGGAACCAAAAAAATAAGTATGTAATAAATTAAAGAAAAAGTTAGGTAAATATATATGTGGAAAAATGCTACAAATTGCCATCCAGTACACTTTGAATATGTGAATTAGAAAAACAATATGGAATTTTGTTAGCAGAGTTTAAGATAATTTTTATAGGGCTACAATACATATTTTAAAAACCACATGGAATTTTGTCAACAGAGTTTAGCATACTTTGAATAAGGTAAACATACATATTTTAAAATAACATGGCATTTTGTCATAAGAGTTTATAATAATGTTAGCTTGAATGGATACTTTCAACGAAGGGGGAAAAAGCTACTTAAATAGCTTATGGGTGTTAACACTACCAGCTCCAAATTAAGCACACATTAATGGCATGGCATTATTCTGCCATACTCAGTATTTAAAATATCTTTCCATGTATTATGATTCAGTGTAGTGGATCGTATATAGAATACAGGATATTTATGGGGTACACCTAACTGTATATGAGTTAAAGGATGCAAAAACATTATAAAAAATTATTTGGCATCAGTTTTCCTGGTAAATGGACACAATTCAGTCTTCTTCAACAGACTGATGGAAATACGATGCTCTCAAACTTCCTGTGGTCTCAAGCACAATGCCGAAAGAAGGTAAGTTAAAAGAAAATTAGGTCTATCTAAAGACATATCAAAAACAAAGGTATTGCAAAGAAATGGTCACATATGCCTATCACAAAGTCTTGCATGGTTCCTTCTGAGTTTAAAGCAGGAGTAGGAATTTTATAAAACATTCCATTTGAAAATGTATATCATGTCATTCTAAAGCAAATGATTAACCCGGTTTAAAGTCACAACCACCAGAAATCAATATACAATAGTAGCATGTATCCAGCCGCAAAGTAGCTGGGTTTGGTGCTGTTTGCACCTTCACACCACAAGCACATAACTACAGTTAGCATCTAAGCTTCGAGCAAGAGTAGCGGCTACCCTAAAAGTTACCTGCAGGATTAAATACCTTTAAACGCTGCCGCGCCCTGGATTTCCAGTTAACCAAACTCTATTTCCAGCAGAAAGTCCTGAGGTACTGAGTAGTTCTCGTCTGTAAGCCCTTCCTGCAGGTCTTCTCGGGAAGCGGTGCTGGAACGTTTATGTTTTTAATCCTGTTTGATAATTGGACTCTCTGTCAACTAGTGCTAGTTGACTCATTACTAGCCTTGCTTAGGGTTGAGATGGCTGGAAGGTTGAAGGACTGCAGGCCATGCATCATTCTCCCCTTCTCAGTATACCTTAGCGTGAGCATGGCATCATGACTCTGAGGAGAGAAGGAGGAGAGCTGAGCCATCATATAGTCCTCAAATTGCAGTCTTTCCCTATGTCCTGCGGTGCTGGAGAAGGGATTATTGCTGCAGGAAAAAAAAATCTGGCCACACTGTAGAAATAATCACCGCAGTTCAGCTCGCCCCCCACCTCCCTCTGTGCACTCTCTCTTTCTCTGTCTCTCCCTCTCTCTTTCTCGCTCTCTGTGCGAGGCCCCAGCTGATTCAGGCTGCATCCATCCATACATAAATCATTCCCCTTATTCTATTGGTTACATGGTACATGGCAAGTATTGATTTTTTCCGTTGCCTCATTGCTGGAGAACACTTGGTTTTTGTGAGACAGAAAACACACACACACACACACACACACACAGACCACAAAACAAAACCTAAACCAACCAAACAGACAAACAAAAAATCCTCACCAGAGTTTGGTCTGGACAAAAAATAATGAAGCAGATTTATATCATGCTAATGAGAAGCATGTTCTAAGAAAAACATACTTTGGGGTGGTCTTTTACTGTTTGTTTGCATGTGCTCATGGTATATACCCTGTCTCAAAATAAGAAAGAATTGTTCCCAGTCATCAAGAGCTCTGGGTTCAGAAAGTAGGAACCACACACACAGAGTCTCCCTCTGTAATCATGCAGGGCAAGGCGATACCTAATTGATTGCTAACTCGAGGAAAAAAATAAAGTTTAGTTAAGACACCACTCACTCAAAGAACAAGAATAAGAAGGCAAAAATAATGCCTCATGGCCAGATGACATGCACAGGAAGAAAGAGATGTTTATCTAGATTTATTTTGCGTGATGATAAAATGCGCAAGTGTGACTTGTTTGTATCAAGTATCAACATAGAATGTGCCTCAGCTGTCAAAATATTGTGTCTTTTAATACTCAGAGGCAGGACAGAGCAAAAAAAGTGAATACATCATAGTGTAGGATTCTGACATTTGAGTATCAGAGATAGAGTGTTCTTCAGAAGCCAACTTAAAACACACAGGAATCTTAATATATGACTTGTCACAAAGACCAATTTGTTTTAAAATGGGAGTGGCTCTTGGACTCTATCCAAAGGAACGTTATATTCCTGAAATATCAAAATGACTTCTTTATGAAGTAATGCTATCTAAAGAATTGGTCCAATATACAAGGAGATTGTTAAAATGAGGAAATCGTTATAAGAAGGTTATAGTGCGACTATATGGCTTGAAAAGACTGTAAAAAGCCCATTTTAAGTTTTATGAACTTATGCAACAATTATCAGTCTAACAAAGGGTGAAGTTTAGGAACAAAAATAAGTCAGCATGTAACGGCAGGTGACAGGATATTTTTCTTTTAGCTTTTACTTAGAGCCATCACATAAGAAATTTATCATACACAAATTGTAAATGAGCAGTGTAAAGGCTTCTTTAGCCTACTTTATGGCTAAAAAGAGTTCTTTTCTACTCCAAACACTCTGTGTGTGAACAGAGTCTACAAAGTTAAAGAACTCTCTTCATTTGCCTCACACAATCTGTGCTGGGGAGTTCTTTTTGTCCATTTCTTTTCTTTTTCTCTTTTTTTTTTTTTCTTTTTGTCCTTTTCATCTATCAGTTTACTGTGTGGTCCTTGGCCCTTGGTTCATGTCTGTGACAGGGTGCCCAACGAAGATTCTGTGGAACAGAGCTGTAAGGAGCACGTCCGTGTGGAGCTGGGGCCAGCCTATCTGGGTGATTCCCCTTTCGGTGCACACAATTTATATTTCTGCTTCTTCTCACTGTTAAGTTCTTTTTACTGAAATACTCTGAACATCTCTGTTTGCATCTAAATTGTCCTTTCAAGGGAAACTCTGCAACTTAAGGTGCAGGAGGAGGCCTGCATGGAATTTTGCCCAAATAAATGTTTTGCTGCTTTGTTTCATTTTGTTTGTGTGGCTGGTAGAGTTTGGGGCTGCAATCCAATTTCATATCCATGTATGGGGATGGTAAGCTTGCCTATCTATCTACCTACAGGGTGAAGAAGTCCATAAAGGACTTTGTACATTTTAGGTTTAAAAAGAGAACAGAGAAGAAAACAACAGAAGCTTTAGGAAACCCTTTGAACATGACCTCTTCTTTTCTCTGCCTCATCCTTTCCTGCTTCAACAATTTGAGCAAATGTTTACGGACCACTTACTCTGGACTGGTGATTTACTGGGGTGAGGGAAAGTTGCAAAGCTGAATGCCTGTGCCGGCTCCCAGCTCAGGGAACCCGCTGAGCAAACACACAAGTGTCCACCCTGCTCCCCAGGCAGGGGCGGGTCACTCGGGCGGTGAGGCTTCTGCTCTGTCACTGCTTTCTGTCCTCTATAGGCCTGTTTCTCTAGAAAAGTCATATAGTTACATTAAATAATGAACACCCAGAGCGGTCTTTGTTTTAATGTCTGCTCTTCGTTAAACTCCAGCAAGATTTTAAGTGACCAGCATAAAGCTTTGCCCATACACAGTAGGCAATTTATTAGTAGTATTTTAAAACAATGTGGGTCAAAAAGGCGAGAGAGTGATAATCAAAGCTAACAATTTATTGTGCAGTTAGGGTACTAATGCATTAGATTGTATAATTTTCACAATAATCCTGCTCTTAAATAACCTTATTTTATGCCCATTTTATTTCTTTTAGTGTTTGTTTATTTTTGAGAGAGAGAAGGAGAGAGAGAGCGTGAGCGAGCAAGCAAGTGGGGGAGGGGCAGAGAGTGAGGGAGACACACAATCTGAAGCAGGCTCCAGGCTCTGAGCTGTCAGCACAGAGCCCGATGCCAGGCTCGAAGTCAGGAGATGTGAGATCATGACCTGAGATGAAGTCAGACATTCAACCAACTAAGCCACCCAGGGGCCCCATATACCCATGTTAAAGATAAGGAAATTGAGGCAGAGAGAGGTCAAATAACTTGCCCAAGATTGCTCAGCTCATAAATGGAGGAATCAAGTTTCAGACTCCTGCTGCTCTTAACTGTTACTCACTGTGGAGGAGCAGTGGCAGCTGGCAGAGGCACTTAAATTCTGGCTGAGAGTCTTGAGAGGGTGTCACCAAGGGAATGGCTTCTGTGCTGGCCTTGAGGCATGGTGTATCCCATAAATTTTGTACCCTATAGATATACTTGGATTCACTATGAAAAAACAACAAAAAGGAAATCTATTTTAAATCTGCTAGTGGAGATTGCTATTACAAGGAATTTTGGGAAGGGGAGGGGACCTTTGGGGAAAGAAAATATTTACCTGTCCTGACAGACAGGTCTGGATATTTGTGAATGAAGTTTACCTAAGGTGAGGCTTGCCCATGGAAGTGACAGTGACAGGGCCCAGCAAAGGCAAATCCCAGGCAGAATCCAAACATGGCTTCCCAGGAACAGTGACTTTCCAGAACAACTGGCAAGTATGCTCAGTTGAATTCATAGGTTTTTAAGAGAACCAGGACATGACTCATTTCTTTTCTACTCAAGCACTAACAGGTGAGACTATAAAAATAGTGAGTAGAATTTGCCTCTGATATTCACCTGTTATATTTCCTGACCTCCTCACAAGTTTTGAGGTAAGAAATATGCTTGTGGAGTAGGCTGATTAGCCTGTTTGCAACGAATCCATTAGAGAGAGAAGCCAGTTCAAACCTGTCCTGAAGGGATTGACCTGAGATTTGCCTGCCTGGATCTCCTTCTCAGAGCTCTTGGTCTCTGTAACACACAGTGATTTACTTAAAAAGCTTTCAGTCAAGTTTTGAGGGCGAGGAAGTATTTCAAGATATAACATAATAACGACAATAATATTGAGTTGATACTGATATAGGCAAAACATCATCAGGCACACATTTTCCTTCCTTTCCATGAAATCTCTGTTATTATTTTTGCTCTTCTCTGTGACTGTCTGATATACTGGTCAGTCCCCAGACTGAGATCCAGAAGGTGTGTGATGACAATGGCAACCAGAGAGCGCACCCTGATAGACCCTGCTCCCCAGTCATTTGCTTGTTCCCAGCCTGCAGGAGCAGTACATAAGTCCCAGCAAGCAAGGGCTGTCCAAGTTATCACATTCATTTCATGGCCTGGGAGAGAAAACAAAAGAGGATTGGGAGCCTGTCAAGGATACAACCTAGCCTATACCCTGTGTTATAAAACTGGACCGATAAGAACCAGGGAAAGGTTGTTTTACCTGAATTTATTGCCTAGCAACAAAGCCTCTACCTCGAGAGAATGCTGTTCTGTGGGTTACCAAGTAACTGGCTGTGACAATTACCAAACAGCTGGCCAACTAATCTACATACCCTTTAACCCCAGCCAGCTGAACAAGGGACCGTGGACGGCTCACTCACAATAGACACAACCTAATATTTTATTTAAGAACTGACAGAAGCCACAGCTGTATGGGTCCTGCAGCCTTGTGGATTTAACAATTTTAATTTGGACGTGTGGTTCTTCAGGATCCGGTGTGCTTAAAGTGTTGTTGAACACGAGAGATACCCACACCGGTTTACATCAAAAGGCTACCCTGTGGAGCTTTTGGGGGAAAATATTTCTTATGGCCGAATACAAAGTGCAAAGTTTTGTTGAAAGTGAAGAACTTGTAAAGACGGTCATTTAGAGAAAAGCAAAATAATGTCTTCTAGGTAAATGCTGAGTTGGCCTGGCTGTAGAATATAACACATACACAATGGATTAGATTCTTCCAGTATGGTTAGATGTGGACAAGTATTTTTTGACATGAGGAAGATCGGACGTAGATATTCTTGCTCTAACGGACCCTATTATAAGCCATATTTACTTACCAAATAATTTCTGTTCTGGACTCCAAAGGGGGGAAAAAAAAGAAACACAGCCATAGGTAGATTTGTTTGCATACATTATTCACATGCATATCTTTAGGATTTTTATTTATATCTGAAAATACTTTCCCCTGTATCTGTGAACCCCCAAAATATCTATGCCTCAAGTTGCAGGCTTATACATTTTCCACCCACAAACAGCTATGGAAGGTGAATGTTGCACAGTAGAATACTCAGAATAATTTAGAGGAGACTTCATTACAATCCCTCCCTAGGCTGCTTCCACAAGACCCACTGTAGGCACCAGAGAGAGCCCATTTCTAGGAAATGGAATCACGAGAAAGTGAAACCCATCTTTTATTTTATTTTTTTTAAGTTTATTTATTTATTTTGAGAGAGAGAGAAAGAGAGAATTCCAAGCATCTCCATGCTGTCAGTGCAGAGCTCAACACGGGGCTCAATCTCAGGAACCTTGAGATCATGACCTGAGCTGAAACCTAGAGCTGAATGCTTAACAGACTGAGCCACCCAGGTGCCCCAAAAACCATCTTTTAAAAACAAACATACCAGAACCTCCACATGCAGTCAGGAGTGGTCATTTTTGAAAGCTTTGCTTCTGTTTCAGTTATGCTCCTATGTACTGTGACAGACATTGCCAGAACACTTCAGAATTAACTTACCATCACTTAATAAAGCCCATGGTCTTAATAGCCACATTCCATTTTGGACCAACCAGTTAACTGAGCTCCTAGAATCGTTGTCACACAGCTGTCTTCAATATGCACTTGTGGAATGAACGAAAGAACGAACCCAGTTTCCTCCACTAATCTTAATAACCAGAAAGCTCTATGTGAACTTGGCTGATTCAAAATTTAAATTGGCATCCACTTGGTGGAGATTTACCATTTTTGAGACTATTTGAAGGAATCTGATGTTCCTAAGAACGCACATTGTTCATTCTTTTATTTATTTAACAACAAATGTTTAGAAGGTGTCATCTATGAACAGGTACTACTCTAACTCTTGGGTTACAGTGGTGAACTAGACAGAAGAGCTCTTGACTTTCAGAAAGGGAGACAGAAAATGATATATGATGAAATATAATAAAATGTCAAGTAATAATATATACCAATGGGAAAAACAAAGACAGCAAGACAGAGAGAGAGAGAGAGAGAGAGAGAGAAGGATGGGAGGACAGGTGTCTCTAAGGAGATGGCATTTGAGCAGAGACCTGAAAGTATGAGGGGCCAAGACATGTGAAATCTGGGGATAGGTCTTTAAGGGGAAGGAATGGGAAGTGCAAAGGCCCCAAGCTAGCTATTATAATTTAAAAATTAGTGTAAGCAACTTAATAGTATTTTTGTAGTAACTAAAAAAGTATTTACTTTGTGGGAGAAAAATATCTACTGCATGCATAAGTATTAGACATTTCTGTATAAATCTTATTAATCCAATCCTAGGATGGCTATGGTTGTTATTGAATAGTTTTTCAGTAAGCATACTGAACTTTCTTCTTACGTGATAATCTTTGAGCTGCCAAGAGTCCTTTGAAACCATATAATGTTTTCAGGGTGCTTAAAATTTATGCTTTGTGACATGTATCCTGCATGACCTAATGTTGGAGTTCTTTGTGGATTTGTCATGCTTCCCTGCTAGAGTGGAAACTCCTGAGGGGTATGGACCCCATCTTCACCTTTGTATCCTGTCCACTTGCCAGTGTGGGGTCTTCTGTATAATAGGTGCTCAATAAATATGTATTTTGAAAGTGCATGAATATAATAAAACAAAGTATTTAGCACACAACCAAGCGGACTCCATGCCCCCCCTCACACTTTCCACCCGAGTGCACCCATAGCAAGTGCTGTCCCATCAGAGCCATGCTTTTGAGAGGATTTCATTTGATCCAGAACCAGTTTTTTACTGTCTTTCCTTGGCACATCACATGCCAGACAAGAAGATGAATTTCTCTGCCTTCTAGGTCTGACCTATTCCTTCCTCTTAGAATGTTCTTATTGATAAGTGGTCCATTGTGTTTTGCCTTGGTCACAACAAAAAAACAAGGAAAAATCTGACCCCAATTACCAGAACATTGCAATAGCAGAGTTTGAGAACCTGAGGCCTGTTTAGAATAATGTGCTTCTATCTTGAAAAGGAAAACCAAAACAGGAGGCATCACAATCCCGGACTTCGAGCTGTATTACAAACCAGTAATCAACAAGACAGTATGGTACTGGCACAAAACAGACACTTGTATCAATGGAACAGAATAGAGAACCCAGAAATGGACCTACAAGCATATGGCCAACTAATCTTTGACAAATCAGAAAAGAATAGCCAATGGAATAAAGACAATCTCTTCAGCAAATGGTGTTGGGAAAACTGGACCACTTTCTTACATCATATGCAAAAATAAACTCAAAATGGATGAAAGACCTAAATGTAAGATAGGAAGCCATCACAATCCTCGAGGAGAAAGCAGGCAAAACCTCTGTGACCTTGGCCGCAGCAACTTCTTACTCAATACATCTCTGGAGGAAAGGGAAAGAAAAACAAAAATGAACTATTGGGACCTCACCAAGATAAAAAGCTTCTGCAAAGCAAAGCAAACAATCAGCAAAACTAAAATGCAACTGATGGAATGGGAGAAGATTCTTGCAAATGACATATCAGATAAATGGTTAGTATCCAAAATGTATAAAGAACTTATCAAACTCAACACCCAAAAAACAAATAATCCAGCGAAGAGATGAGAAAAAGACATGAATAGACACTTTTCCAAAGAAGACATCCAGATGGCTAACAGACACATGAAAAAATGCTCAACATCATTCATCCTCAGGGAAATACAAATCAAAACCACTATGAAATACCACCACATACCAGTCAGAATGGCTAAAATTAACAACTCAGGCAACAATAGATGTTGGCAGGGATGTGGAGAAAGGAGAACTCTTTTGCACTGCTGGTGGGAATGCAAACTGGTGCAGCCACTCTGGAAAACAGTGTAGAGGTTCCTCAAAAAAATTAAAAATATAGCTACCCTATGACCCAACAATTGCACTACTAGGCCTTTATCCATGGGGTACAGGCGTGCTGTTTCAAAGGGGCACATGCACCCCAGTGTTTATAGCAGCACTGTCAACAATAGCCAAAGTATAGAAAGAGTCCAAATGTCCATTGACAGCTGAATGGATAAAGAAGATGCGGTGTGTGTGTGTGTGTGTATATATATATATATATATATATATATATATATATATATATATGATGGTGTATTACTCGGCAATCAAAAAGAATGAAATCTTGCCATTTGCAACAGTGTGGAGAGAACTAGAGAGTATTATACTAAGCAAAAATCAATCAGAGAAAGACAAATATCATATGACTTCACTCATATGTGGAATTCAAGATATAAAACAGGTAAACATAAGGGAAGGGAAGCAAAGATAATATAAAACAGTGGGGTGACATAAGAGACTGTTAAATATAGAGAACTGAGGGTTGCTGGAGGGGGTTGTGAGTGCAGGGATAGACTAAATGGTTAAGGGGCATTAAGGAAGACACTTATTGGGATAAGCACTGGGTGTTATACATAGGGGATGAATCACTGAAATCTACTCCTGAACTCATTATTGCACTATATGCTAATTAACTTGGATGTAAAGTTTTAAAAAATAGGAAAAAATTAGAGGAAGGTATTCTGCATTGGAAGTTGTCATTTTCTACATTATGAGTTTCTGTAATGGTTGAATTTATGTAATAATTTTTATTTAATTATAACATTGAAAAATAAATAGTGAAAAATAATGTGCTTCTGAAATGGTGGGTTGGGTGCTAAAATTTGATTGGACATCCCCATTAATTCTAATGTCTTGATTTCACATAATTTTCCAGTCCTGCACATTCCAGAGGTAATGGATTTTCTATGTTTTTATAAAAATCTAATGGCTATTTTTGGTGACAAAATCCCTCTTAATGTTTTGAGAAATAATTCAAGTACCATGTATTTTCCATGAGTACACAACCCTCTGGGTATTTCAAACCTATTTCATCAATCAAGTTAATAATCCCAATATGAATAATAGCTGTCATTTATTAAATGTGCCAGCCACTTTATATGTATTTCACTTTTCATCCTTAAACAAACTCTGCATGAAATATTGTCATCCCTATTTTCAAAATAAGGAAACTGAGGCTCAGAAAAGCTTAACAGTTTGCGGGAGTTCAAAACTGGCCTATTGGGCTCTGAAGTTCATGTTTTTTCCAGTATATTGCAAACATCTTATTTTTCTTAGTAAAAAAATTTGGGGGCGCTCCTGGGTTGTTCAGTCAGTTAAACGTCTGACTCTTGATTTCAGTTCAGGTCAGGATCTCACAGTTCTTGGGATGGAGCCCCTTGTCAGGCTCTGTACTGACAGCATGGAGCCTACTTGGGATTCTCTCTCCCTCCCTCACTTTCTACCCCTTCCCCGCTCTCTCTCTCTCTTTCAAAATAAATAAATAAAAATTTGAAAATTGGGAGAGGTATGAGAACAATTTGAAGTGTCTGACTCTAATTCAGAAATAATCCCCTGAACTTTCAACATTTATTCAGCAATACATTCATTAAGAACCTACTCTTGCTCGCGTCCTATACTATCGGCTGTACAACAGCATTAGTAGGACAGAACACCTCCCTAAAAGGAGCTGTAAGTGTAGTTGGGAGGACAAAGGTATATTCAGCCTATGAAAACAAGGCTGGTATGAGGGTTGTAGTGCAGCTACAAACTCACGGCCAGAAGGCACAGGTGAGGTTTTTCTGGGACAATGGCAGTTAAGGAACTGTTTCATCCATGGTTTGAAGGGTGAGGGGTATCCACAGGGCAGAGAAAGTCTGGTGAATATTCTAGTCCACATGACCACAAGAATGGTGGAGAGGATGCGAGTGAGCGTGGTCTTCAGAGAAATGTCTGTCACTTATTGAGGCTGGAGTGTAACAATGACTGTGGAGGGTGGTGGTGAGATTGAAAGTTGGAACATGTCATGGGAAGGGACCTGAGAGTTCAATGTTGAATACTTGGCACTTAGTTTCCAACACCTCTGTTTTTCCTTCTTTTGGTCTTTTATTCTCTTTCTTTCCTGATTATTGGACTTATGCATGTCTGTGGGGGAAATTCTGGGAAGTACAAACAGGTGTAATAAATCATAAAAGTAAAAAGTCACCCTTGTCTAGTACTGCCAGCACACTATGCTCTTTTTCTTCACATATTGGAGTTAATTTTGACTATGAAACTTTGCAGTAGGCTTTTCTTATTTAATGAATCTCCATGTTCACATCACAATACCATCAAATGTGTAGTAGATGCGTCTATGGTGTCTGCCCATCCCATGTCCCTGTCTTTGGAGTTATCTTGTACCCAGAAACAATTAGGTCTCACCAGTTCCATGTCCATTGGACATTTTTATGCCCAGTGGCCATATCTGGCTGAACTATGTACGGACACCTGACCCAAGCTGGGCCTGTTATATATTCTTCTCAGAAGATTAGAATGAAGGCACTGAAAGACTGAGTCAGTACAATGGTGTTGGATTCTGGAGCCAGATTTGGCACCAAACAAAGCCTGTTAAAATCACATGCAAACTAAAATTGTAGAGTAGTGGGCATGGTTCCCTTTCAGAAGAGAGAGTAGAGGAGGAGTGCAAGGGCCAGAGAAGAGACCATGTAGACCGGAGAGAAATGAAGATGAAGAGGGGAAGCTGCCTAATCACCTTCCTATTCCCATGAATCTACCTGTGCTTACTATACTTCATTCCAGTTATATTCTTCATCAATTTTTCACAGGAAGTCATTTAAATAGACACCCATTACTTTCAACAGAAAACATTCTTAATCATTGCAACTTATTTAACTTTTTTTTTTAAGCCTTAAGATTTTTTTCCCCAATTTTTGCTTTTGGTGTTTTTAAAAAATATATATGCTTTACAAATTTTGATAGTTATATCGTTGATCTTTTCCTTTGTCATTACTTCCATTGCATTTACTCTTAAATATGCTTTCTCTAATCAGAGATCAGGTAAAAATTCACCCCTACTTTTTTTTGTAGATTTGAAAAAAACGATGTCACCTTTATTCAAATCTAACCCATATGGAATTGATTTTGGTGTGTATGTGACACAAGGCTGTAACTGAAACATCTTTTAAAAATGCAAATAGCTAACTAGTTGTTTCAGACTTATCCTCTCCTTTCCCACTGATTTGTGTTATCTCCTTGATCATATGTGAAATAAATATATTCCACATGGGTCTCTTACTAGGAGATCTATGTTATTTATTCAAAAGAAAGTTTGTTTTAAATAAAGAAAATATTTCTAGTTTGTGGGCAGTAATGTTCCCAGGAGAAACAACTGGATTTAGAGAAGAATGGTGCTAAATTAAAGGACTTATGTTATCAGGTCATTTTATTCTTATGACTTTACCCTCCAGACTCTGAATGACAAGTTGATATTTATATTGGAATACTTCTATCTTCTTCCTGAGGCAGCTTGGGTAACCCTGGCAATTTTAGTAGTTTTTAAAGACTTAATATACATTTTCTATTACAGAATTTCAACTTATGAAATGGTGTTTTATTTTAGAAAACATAAAACTATCCAGAGTTTAAAAATGTGCTAAATTTGAGCATCTGACAGAGATAACAAACACATACTGTATTTTTCTTTTTTTGGTTCTGTAGTAAATATGTTAATTAATTAGGGTCTCCCTTACTACTGAACTTGGACACAACACCAGAATTCTTCTTCACACAGTGCTCTAAGCAACTGCTATTACCAGTTGGTATTGCCTGGTAAAATGTAATCTATTTTCAGATTAATTCTAGCAAGAAATATAAATTCCTAAGTTAAAGATAAAATAGAGGGAAAACGCTCAACAAAGTATGTTTAGAGGGAACATACCACAACATAATTAAGTCTATATATGAAAAACCCACAGCTAAAATCATACTCAAGGGTGAAAAACTAAGAGCTTTTCCCCTAAGATCACGAACAAGACAAGGATGCCCACTCTCACTACTTTTATGCAACATAGTACTGGAAATCTTAGTCATAGCAATCAGACAAGATAAAGGAATGAAGAAAGAAAAAAAGAAACAAAATAATAAGTAAAGAAAAAGACATCCATATTGGTAAGGAAGAAGTAAAACATTCACTATTTGCAAATGATATAATACTATATAGAGAAAACCCTAAAGACTCCACCAAAAAAATACTACTAAAACTGATAAATTAATTCAGTAAAGTCACAGGATACAAAATCAATATGCAGAAATCCATTGCATTTCTATACACTAATAATAAAATAGAGAAATTAAGAAAACAGTTTGATTTATAATTGCAGCAAGAATAATAAAATACTCAGGAATAAACTTAACTAAGGATGTGAAAGGCCTGTATTTTGAAAACTATAAAACATGGATGAAAGAAATTAAAGGTAACACAAAGAAATGGGAAGATATTCCATGCTCATGTGTTGGAAGAACAAATATTGTTAAAATGTCCATACTACCCAAAGAAATCTACACATTTCATGCAATCCCTATTAAAATACCAACAGCATTTTTCACAGAAATAGAAAAAATAATCCTAAAATTTGTATGGAGCCACAAAAGACCCTGGAGTGCCAAAGAAATCTTTGAAAAACAATAACAAAACCGGAGGTGTCACAATCCCAGATTTCAAGACACACTACAAAACTGTAGTAATCAAAACAGTATGGTACTGGCATAAAAACAGACACATAGATAAATGGCACAGAATAGAGAGCCTAGAACTAAACCCATGATTACATGGTCACTTTATCTTTGACAAATGAAGCAAGAAAATGCAATGGGAAAGATTCTTCAACAAATGGTGTTGGAAAAACTGAACAGCTACATGCAAAAGAATAAAACTGGACTACTTACTTACACCAAACACAAAACTAAGATCAAAATGGATTAAAGACTTAAATTGAGACCTGAAACCATAAAGATCCTAGAAGAGAGCACAGGCAGTAATTTCTCTGACATCAGCCATAACAACATCTTTCTAGATATGTCTCCTGAGGTAGGGAAAACAAAAGCAAAAATAAACTTTTGAGGCTATATCAAAATAAAAAGCTTCTACACAGCAGAGGAAACAATCAACAAAACTAAAAGACAACCTACTGAATGGGAGAAGATATTTGCAAATGATATATCCAATAAAGCATTAGTATTCAAAATATATAAAGAACTTATAGAACTCAACACACAAAACCCAAATAATCCAATTAAAAAATGAGCAGAAGACATGAAGACATTTCTCCAAAGAAGACATACAGATGGCCAACATCATTAATCATCAGGGAAATGCAAATCAAAACCATCATGAGCTGGCACCTCACACCTGTCAGAATGGCTAAAATCAACACAAGAAACAACAAGTGTTGGCAAGGATGTGGAGGAAAAGGAACCATTGTGTACTGTTAGTGGGAATGCAAACTGATGCAGCCACTGTAGAAAGCAGTGTGGAGGTTCCTAAAGAAATTAAAACAGAATTACTATATGATCCAGTAATTCCACTACAGGGTATCTACCAAAATAGTGTGAAAACACTAATTCGACGGATGCATGCACTCTTATGTTTATTGCAGCATTATTTACAACAGCCGAATTATGGAAGTAGCTCAAGTGTCCATCAATAAATAAACGGACAAATAAGAAGTGGTAAGTATACATATATACAAAGGAATATTATGCAGCCATATAAAAAATGAAATCTTGCCATTTGCAACAACATGGATGGGTCTAGAGAGTATAATGCTAAGTGAAATAAGTCAGTCAGAAAAAGACAACTATTATATGATTTCATTCATGTGTGGAATTTAAGAAGCAAAACGGCATGGGTGGCTCAGTTGGTTAAGTGTCCAACTTCAGCCCAGGTCATGATCTCATGGTTCATTGAGTTTGAGCCCCGCATCAGGTTCTCTCTGTCAGCACATAGCCCGCTTTGCATCCTCTCTCTGTCCCTGCCTCTCTCTGCCCCTCTCCTGCTTTTGATCTATCTCTCTCTCTTTCAAAAATAAGTAAATATTTAAAAAAAGAAGAAAAACAAATAAAGAAAAAAGAGGCAAACCAAAAAATAGACTCCTAACTATAGAGAAAAACTGATGTTTACCAGAGGGGAGGTGGGTGGGGAATGGGTGAAATAGGTGAAGGGGATTAAGAATACACTTACCATGATGCGCACTGAGTTATGTATAGATTTATTGAATCACTGTATTGTACACCTGAATCTAATATAACATTGTATGTCAACTATACCAGAATGTTTTTAACAATAAAATAGAGGAGCTGTATTATAGAAATGGCCGGAATAGATTTAGGTTAGCACTCTTAAAATTTTTTTGACTACAATCCATAGTAATTAAGATATTTTACATTTCACATTTAGCCATATAAATAGGAGGACAATTGGACAAAATATATATATATATATATATGTATATATTTTAAAAAGGTACTTTATGCTAACTCTGCAATATTGGAATGAAAATAGGTTAGCCTTTAAAAAATTCTTATTATTCAGAAATAAAACTCCTATGTTTAATATTCTGAGATTGGTATAATCAGACAGAAATATTTTGTCCCAGTCTCTTTGTGATTAATCTGAAGGAAAAAAAATCTAAATTTTTATTTCCCTGAACTTAGGAACCCCTTCAAGGTTTAGAATAAAATTCTTAGAGAAACTTGCTAATATGTAGGGAAAAAGTTTGTATAAAACTCATCAGTTTTTAGCTCAGGAAATATTCATTTGTTTTGAAGTAGATGTATAGGTGTGAGGATTATCATCTCCCCATATGCCTAATCATTTAGTTAATAAAACAACAATTCTGGACTGGACTCTTAATATTGCAAGCCGTGTGACCTTACCCAACTTACTTAAATTTGCAAATTTGAAGCTCTACAATAGGTTTATATTACTTAAAAATATATGTGCTTTAAAAAAAAAAAAAGCTATTATCAAACTTGAATGTCTCTTCCTTTAAGAAATTTTGATTTTTTCAATTACAGTTTGCACTTTGTCCTTCTCTCAGTATTTGTTCTTCTCTCGGTTAAACCAAATAAGATGACGTGATGCTAAGATATGTTAAACCAGGCGAGGTGAAATCATGCTAGGGGTATGTTAAACCAAGCAAAGTCAAGTGAAGGTAATGGTATGTTTAGAGACTGGATAAAGATGGAGAGTGGAGAAAAAATATGGTAACCTTGTATCTTCCAAAGCAGATTGTACAGCATTACCTTTTATCCTCTAGTGATTTAGCTTTGGCTTTGGCATTTAAAGTGGGCAAAGGGAATATTTCTAGGATTTAATGACCATTGTTTCCATCTTTGTCGTTAGAATCTAGAAGTATCTAAGATTGCAAGTGCTCCAAAGTATAATCAATACCCTCTGCTAGAGCTCATAGTTGGAATGTCTTATCAGGATTTCAGTTCTGGCAGCTTTTTCTTTTCCGGTGGTTCCAAAATGAGAAATCCTTGGATTTAATCAGCGCACCTTATTGAAGAGACCTACTGAGAGATTTATGATGCTTGGTTGTAAGATAAGATGACATTCATAGAAAATTGGTGATTCTGGCAGGAAAGACAAGCACGCTGTTGGAGACAGTTCAGAAGTATCTGCTTTTGCAGCGTACAAGGTAATACATGCCAGACTTGGAGAGTGCCAGTGAGGTGGCTACTGACCTTAAAGCTGAAAACCATGGAAATGTAACCTGGCTGTCAGGCTTTGATCATGGTATGGAGTCATTGCCTCACTGGTTGAGGATTAGAAAGTTAAAAAAGGTAGGGGCGCCTGGGTGGCTCAGTCGGTTAAGCGCCCGACTTCCGCTCAGGTCATGATCTCACAGCTCCTGAGTTCCAGCCCCGCGTTGGACTCTGTGCTGACAGCTCAGAGCCTGGAGCCTGCTTCCAATTCTGTGTCTCCCTCTCTCTGCCCCCTGCCCTGCTCACACTCTGTCTTTGTCTCTCAAAAAGTGAATAAACATTAACAACAAAAATTTAAAAATAAAAAAAAAAAGAAAGTTGAAAAGGTAGAGAACTTGGGACGTTATAAGTCAGGATACTAATGAGAATGTTAAAAGTGTGTGCTTATGGAAGTAAAACTTCAGTCAAAGGTGAGAATGCAAAATGAAAAGTATGTCTCTTTCCTTTAGACATAGCCCTATTCCCAAGAGGCGACCACCCACAATATTTTCTGTTTTTAGCTCTTCCAATGGTTATCACTTTTATAGAACTTTAAATATCTATTTTTTAGCTTATAAGTTCAAGTTTGTCTTGTAACTCTACTATAGGAAAATATCTATCTCAGCTCACATTCACCAGCCCTCTTTCTTTTTTCATTCTCCCGTTTTTTTCTTTTTCTTTCTTTGCTTTTTGCCCTCCTGTTGGTTATACTTTCAATTACGTATTTGGCTTTTATTTCTTGTTCCATCAATCTCAGACATAGCCATAATATGAAATATGGTAGAGTTGGTCACACCTACACTTCCTCTCATCTCTTCTCAATTGCTCTACTGCTGGTCAATTCTATCATTTTTACATTTCCAAATTTAAAGCATTTACATTCTGAGTGGTAATTTTAATTAAGTCTTCCATGCTTTTGCCTATATATTGATTCTGAAAACCAAAAAGAAATAAACATCATTGACAATATTATACTATTGCTTGATATTATTTACTTCAGAACCAGAGTGTGACTGTAGAGATGTAACTTATGTTCTTAAATCAAGTCTGCTTGAAGTGTAGAATATTTTAGGTTCCAAGTTCAAGATTTTCTTTTCTTAGACTCTGTAAATTTATTATAATCATGCTTCATATTTTAGCCATGAATTTTTATATACCACTTTATTTTTCCTGGAATTTCTAGTTTCCTTTAATTTTTCTTATTGACATCAGGAACATAAACTTTCTTCATTATGCACCACCCAAAAGCCAACCCACATATTTTTCAGTCAGCTGCATTAGTGTCTGCTCAGTTCCAGGGGTCATCTTGTGAAATAACACCTCTCACCTTCATTGTAGCTTCTCTTGATCCTTCTCTTGTACTCTTAGTACCTTTTCCTCTCTTCTGTTTAACCATGAGTGTAATCTCATATGCATTCATCCTCAAAAAAGTTTTTTATACCTTTGGCCCACATATGTTCTATTCTTCACTTCTTAGAGTATTTATTTATTTATTTATTTATTTATATTTAGTATTTTAACTGTCATTTCAATTAGTTTGAGAAATGAGGGGAGGTAAAAGTATTTTCCAGATTCAATACATTGTATTGGGAGCTCCCCAATTCTTGATTTACTGGCAAACATTGATATCAAAAGGGAAAATAGATGCCTAAACTATAAAGATTTCCCCCAGCAGGTAACCTAGAGGGGAAGCATTTACTCTAAAGTGCATGAAAGTTCTGTTTTAAAATTGGAGTACCCTTTCCATGTATGTGATCTCATAACGTGCTTAGAATTAAGACACCAGTTGAAATTAATGGAGCTGCAAAGATTGCTGGTATTGCATTGGCCCATTGCAGGCATTATTATCGTAAGCCCTGGAAATGGGGCCTCATTTCATCAATAAAAGAGACTCAATGACTGCAACTCCAGAGTTGTCTGGGGACAGAGTACAGTTACTGATAGGGCCTTTAAATACAACATTTGAGTTTACTGGATTTTGAAAATCACTATATAGGGCCAAGGAGTTTGGGGTATTTACTGAAAAAGGAGCATGTGTTGCTGCTGGTCATTTCTTTCTTTCTTTTTTTTTGTAATTTATGGTAAACTTGTTTTAATTAACTTTTGAAAAATACTGTTACATGGTAAACAGTTAAAATAGTACAGAAAAATGAATGTGCAATGAAAGCTAAAAATTTCTGTTCCCAGTCTTACTTTGTAGAGTTAATCATTGATAACAGTTTTATTTTGTTTTATTTTTTATTTTTATTTTTTATTAAATATAATTTATTGTCAAATTGGCTGGCCATTTCTAAGAGGAGTTTCAAGCTTGTTGAGGAGGTTGTTTCCTCCATTCTCAAGTGTAAGAATTGTTTCCTTAAAGAGTTAGTGTGGGAAGGAGAGACAGAGACAGTTGATTAAAATGATGCCTTGGGAAGTCTGGAGACTAAGTTTGTGTGTGGCAGCCAAGTGGGGAAACAGAAGTGATGGGAGGTGGATCCAAGACCCACTGGATTAGGAATGTTATTTATGTGTTCTTGGAAGAACTCTTTTATTTGTCCATTTTGAAATCGCTTTGTGGTGCCTGGAGAAAGCTGAAGAGCTTTTTATGAAATATATGCCCTGGCCAGTGATAGTTCTAGAGGGTAATGGTGGCATAGACTAAAAGGAGGTTTCAAAGCAAAGACCATCAATGTTGTTGATGCGTCTCCTCCTAACATGCCTCTCTTGGCTGCCTAGGTACAAAGAACCAAGACCCTCTCTCTACAGACAGAGATTGTTTCCATGCCCTTAAAGATCTCCGAAAAATATTTGGTGGGTGGGTGGGAACAATGATAGGACTAAGGTTGGATAACATCAACAGACTCTATTAGGCAAAAAGCCAGACTAATACGTGGTGTGAATGTATAAAAACTGCAAATCAAAGAAACACGCTGTGAGCACCTGAATTCTAACTTGATGTAAAATATTGCTATTAAAATCCTTTGGGGAGAAATCACTCCCCAACTCCTACCAGTTAGAAGCTTGTTTGAATCAGTACACTACTAGTTAAATGTGCCAACAGTCTCTTCCTTTTAAGTAAAGTTTTTATTTGTTTAATATAAATAAAGTGCCCAATAAATTTTTACAAAGTGAGCACATTCTGTACCTAGTACTCAAATCAAGAAACAGATGTAATTGTAAATGGAATTTTCTTAAATTTCTCTTTCTGATAGTTTGTCATTAGTGTATAGAAATCCACCAGATTTTTGTGTATTGATTTTGTATCCTACAACTTTACTGAATTCATTCATTACTTTTAAGAATTTTTGGTGGAGACTTTAGGGTTTTATATATATATAATATCATGTCATGTACAAATAATGACAGTGTCACTTCTTCCTTTCCAATTTGGATGCCTTTTTATTTCTTTTTCTTACCTAATTGCTCTAGCTAGGACTTCCAAAACTATGTTGAATAAAAGTGGCAAGGGTATTGACACAAAGACAGACATACAGTCATTGGAACAGAATGGAGACCCCAGAAATAAACTCATGCATATATGATCAGGTGATTTTTGACAAAGGAGCCAAATTTAAATGATGGGAAGAAATAGTCTTCAATAAATGGTGCTGGGAAAACTGGATGTCCAAATGCAAAAGAATTAAACTCTATTTTACACCATACACAAAAATCCATCCAAAATGGATTAAAGAGTTGAACACAGATCTGAAACCATAAAACTAGAAGGAAACAGGGGGGTAAGCTCTTTGACATTGGTCTTGGCAATGAGTTTTTCAATTTAATACCAAAAGCAAAGGGCAACAAAAGCAAAAATAAGTAAGCAGGACTACCCCAAACTCAAAAGCTTCTGCACAGCAAAGGAAGCCATGAACAAAATGAAAAGGCAACCTCTGGAATGGGTAAAAATAATCTGCAAACCCATCTGATAAAGCTTATCTAAAATATACAAAGAACTCATATAATTCAATAGGAAAAAAAAAAGAATCCAATTTTTAAAATGGGCATAGGACCTCACTAGACATTTTTCTAAAAAAGACTTATAAGTGACCAACAGGTGCACAACATCACTAATCATCAGGGAAATGCAAATAAACCATGATGAGGTGTCACCTCACACTTATTAGAAAGTCTTTTATCAAGGAGGCAAGGGATAAGAACTGTTGGTGAAGATTCTACATCAGAATTGGTGAAGATTCTGTGAAGATCTCCTGTGAAGAAGAGAACACCTGTGCACTGTTGGTGGGAATGTAAACTGAGCCACTATGGAAAACAGTGTGAAGATTCTCAGGAAATAAAAAAAAATAGAACTACCATTTGATTCAGCAATCTTGCTTCTGGCTGTATGTCCAAAGTAAATGCAGTCACTCTCTCAAAGAGATATCTGTACTTCTACGTTTACTGCAGCATTATTCACAATAGCCAAGGTATGGAAACAAGTTGTTTATCCATTGATGGATACATGGATAAAGAAAATGTGGTACATACACACAATGTAATATTACTTCGCCTTAAAAAAAAAAAAAAGAAGGAAATCCTGCCACATTTAACAATATGGATCAACCTGGAGGGCATTATGCTAAGTGAAAGAAGTCAGATTGAGAAAGACAAATACTGCATGGTGTTGCTTACATGTGGAATTTTAAAATAAAAAAGAAGTCAAATTTAACAAAACAGTAGAACGATGATTGTCTGAGACTGGGGAGGAGGAGAGAAATAGGGAGAGGCTGGTAAAAGGGTACAAACTTTCAGTTATAAGATGAATAAGGCCTAAGGATCTAATGTATAGCATGGTGGCTACAGTTGATGATACTGTATTATATAATTGAAATTTGCTAAGAGAGTAGAACTTAAGTGTTACACAAAAAAGAAGTATCTGTGGTGATGCATGTATTGACTCAATGTTGAGAATCCTTTTGCAATGCATATGTGTATCAAATCATCATGTTGTTCACTTTAAGTGTATTTCAGTTTTGCCAGTTATACATCAGTAAGCTTGAAGTATAAAAAGAAAATAAATAATATTTTTTTATTTTTTATTTTTTATTTTTTTAAACATGAAAATTATTGTCAAATTGGTTTCCGTACAACACCCAGTGCTCATCCCAAAAGATGCCCTCTTCAATACCCATCACCCACTCTCCCCTCCCTCCCACCCCCCACATAAGCCCTCAGTTTGTTCTCAGTTTTTAAGTCTCTTATACTTTGGCTCTCTCCCACTCTAACCTCTTTTTTTTTTTTCCTTCCCCTCCCCCATGGGTTTCTGTTAAGTTTCTCAGGATCCACATAAGAGTGAAAACATATGGTATCTGTCTTTCTCTGTATGACTTATTTCACTTAGCATAACACTCTCCAGTTCCATCCACTTTGCTACAAAAGGCCATATTTCATTCTTTCTCATTGCCACGTCGTATTCCATTGTTCATACAAACCACAATTTCTTTACCCATTCATCAGTTTATGGACATTTAGGCTCGAAAATAAATATTTTGGCCTGGAATTATAACATTGATTTCTTTTTTTTTAAATTTATTTTAATAGAGAGCTCATGTGCACGTGAGCAGGAGAAGGGCAGAGAAGAAAAGAGAGACTCCCAAGCAGGCTCCACACTGTCGGTGCAAAGCCCCATGCAGGGCTCAATCCCATGAACCATAAGATCATAACCTGAGCTGAAATTAAGAGTCAAGACACTTGAACGACTGAACCAGGTGCCCCTAAAACATTGATTTCTTAAGCCATGATTGAGTCCTTGTATATAAGTCCCATCTTTGGTTAAGATTTGGGCTGATGGCAGCAAGGTTAGTAATGGTGTTGGTTGTAATGCTACTCTAAGAGGAAGACAGAGGGATGTTCTGGAAAAGATCATGTCAGTTAGTGATTACAGGGATTATGTTTGCTCTTTGGTTAAACATTTTATAATTTTAAATTTAAACTATATCGTACTTTAATCTAATTAGGAAACACTGACTACGCAGCATTGTTCAGAGCTAGGCGTGGTGGACAATATAAAGATGAGTCAAACACATACAATCCCTCTTAGGTAGAACCGTAAGAGAGATCTAGCTCTCAAATTATTACAACAAATAAGGCAGGAAGTAGTAAGTATCATAGGAAAGCTACAGGTAGGTGAGATTTTCCCATAGAATCTAAATTCCATTTCTTCTTTTAGGGGAAGGATAAAATTGATGAATGTGACTAAGTGAGGGAAAAAATTGGATTTGGATCAGAATCCAAATCTGAGTTATGTCCTGCTTCTTACATTTCCTAAGTATGTGGCCTTGGAGAAGCTACTCAATCTTTTCCATCCAGATTTTACTATCTCTAAATTAAGGACAAAAGTACTCTTCCTGCATGTAGCATAGAGGGCTCATAGGAGACAATAGCAATAGTTTTTTATAAATTTTTTTTAACGTTTATTTTTGAGACAGAGAGAGACAGAGCATGAACAGGGAAGGGTCAGAGAGAGAGAGGAAGACACAGAATCTGAAACAGGCTCCAGGTTCTGAGCGGTCAGCACAGAGCCCGACGTGGGGCTCGAACTCATGGACCGCGAGATCATGACCTGAGCCAAAGTCGGATGCTTAACCGACTGAGCCACCCAGGCGCCCCACAATAGTTTTTTATAAATGGCTTATGCAAAATAGACTTTTTAAAAGGTATTTAAAAGGTTATATATATATATATATGTATATATATACACACATGTATATAATATAAATATATATTTAATAAAATAAAAATTTATATATATTTTTAATAAAATATATTTTTAATAAAAAATGTTAAATTTTTAAAATTTAAAATCTGACAGTGCAGAGCCTTATGCGGGGCTCAAGGCTCATGAACTGAACCATGAGATCATGACCTGAGCCAAAGTAGAGTCAGATGCTTAACCAACTGAGCCACCTGGGCATCTCAAACTTTTTTTTTTTTCCCAGATAACAGCCAAATATTTGTTTTTTAAAACAAAAGATTAAGGGGCGCCTGGGTGGCTCAGTCAGTTAAGCGTCCGACTTCGGCTCAGGTCATGATCTCACAGTCTGTGAGTTCGAGACCCGCATCGGGCTCTGTGCTGACAGCTCAGAGCCTGGAGCCTGCTTCAGATTCTGTGTCTCCCTCTCTCTCTGTCCCTCCCCCACTCACATTCTATCTCTCTCCCTCTCTCAAAAATAAATAAACATTAAAAAATATTTTTAAAAAACACAATAGATTAATTCATCCTCTCTTCTAAATCCAGTGAGGAGTTATCATAGGCCAATCCTAGGAGTAGTTTCATGGATTCAATTGAGTTATTTTAGGTAACACAACATAAGGTAGCAAAGAACCCTTTATGGTGCCCCCATCAAATGTCACTGTCTTACTGCTTGGTGAGAGCCAGTGATTTTGACTATGACACTGACTGGTTTTAGAAGCTGCCAGGCAGTTTGCCCAAAGTTTAGCTTTCCCACACACGCTGACATTTGTTTTATTGTCTTTGATCCTTTCCCATTCTTTCCAGTGCCCAGTGTTTGCTGAATGTAGCTGATACTTCAGATTGTAAGTGGGCTGAGATGGGAGAGAAGCATCTGAACCTGTGAGTCTCAGCCCTGAGTGCACATTAAAAGCTTTAAAGACAGGGCGATGGCCAAGCCCATCCCAGAGATTCTGATCGATGAATCTGGGGTGGGCTAGGTTTTGTTACTTAGCAAAATCTTCCTGGGTGATTCTAATGCCCAGACACTGCTAAGAGACACCTGTACATTGGTTCTGTAACTTTGGAGTGCACCAGAATCACACGGAAAACATGAGGAAATGCAGGCTCTGGTCCTCACTGAACCAAGAGACATGGGATGGAGCCCACACATTTACTTGTAAATAATTCTGAAGCAGGTGATTTGGTGACCACACTTTGAGAAATGCTGTTTTAAATAGTATCTTAGAAACAGCTAGTATCAATGTGGCAGTAACCATTTTGTGACCACCCTATTACATGGATTAGAAGCCACCAGAGGACCACACTTCTCCATACTTGGAAATTAATTTTTTAACTTATTCATTCAAAACAATTTCTCTAACACCTTTCAGTTCAAGGCACTGTGTTGGAGCTGCAGGTGATACCAAGGGTGAATCAAACATAGATGTTATTTGGGGTGCCTGGGTGGCACAGTTGGTTAAATGTCTGACTCTTGATCTTGGCTCAGGTCATGATCTCACAGTTGGTAAGTTCGAGCCCTGCATTGGGCTCTGCGCTGATGGTGAAGAGCCTGATTGGGATTCTGTCTTTCCTTCTCTCTGCCCACCCCCCACCTTGTGTGTGTGTGTGTGTGTGTGTGTGTGTGCGCGCACGTGCGCACGCGCTCTCTCAAAATAAATAAACAAAAATTTTTTTAAAAACATAAGATGCTATTCACTAAGAACCTACAGGCAGATGGGGCCAAACAGGAAACTACAATTCATAACTTACATAAAGGTTTACTTCTAAGTTGGTTATGAGTATAGGTAAAAATCATAACTAGAAAAATCACTAAGGAAGGCAACATTTTGGAGACCAACGTGTTGTCTTCAAAACACAGCATAGGCCATTCTCCAACTCTGGGACAGAATGCTGCTTCTGCAGTTGAGCCCTACGTGTGGCTAGCTTGCATTTAGGGATAATGTCTGAAAAACGTATATCTTTAAATACTGAAATCATATTCAGTGCCCAGGACATGGAAGATTCAAGGCTCCCAGCTCAGGCTCACTCAGTCATCTGTTCTTTGGGTAGAGTAGAGGGAGAGGTAGCACGGGGGAGGGTGTTGCTTGAACTATTTGAATAGGATTTCCTTCTCATCATGCTGTTACTCTCTTCATCTTTTGTTTGTTTATCTAAAAGTTTTTAAGGTCAATGGGTGCCTGATAATTTGAGACGTTTTTCTACAATGTGAAAGGTGATTAAGGTGTAAAGATAGACACAGGCAGGCAGCTCTGTGATGAATGAGAGAAATGTTAGCCAACTTCAAAATAACTGTAAAAATTGCCAAAAAGAGAAGATTTACCGGACTTTAATAATTTTTGTTTACTAATGTATCATTGTGTGTCAACTATACTAAAAAAACAAACAAACAAAAAAACCAGTGTGTATTTATGAGGAGTAAGATAAAATCCAAGAGTAACATGGTTTTGGAAGATTAAATGAAGTCAAAAAACGTATCAAAAGATTGACAAAATGTATACAAAGAGTTAGACATTAATGTATAAATGAAAGATTAGTGCATCTCTCTCCAAGGGCTCTGAAGTGAAAACTAAACATAGCAGAATCATGTTTCACCATAGCCTTGCTTAGACCATTGTGAATACCCTGCACTGAGCCAGACCCACAAAGACCTTCCAGCCAAGCAGGGAATTGCAAAGCTGATTGGCTTTAAGCCTCAGTACTGTTGGGACATGGCAGCCCCTGGCAGGGCTTCTGAACCTGAAAATTCCCTTTGCTATTTTTGCATCCTTTGTACTTTGCACACAGGCAAAACTCCATCCACACAGAACAGTCCTTTCAGGAACATTTGGCAAAGCCAAATTGGTCTTCCTTGATGCTGGCTCCATATGTGGAAACCGTCTCCATGGACTCATGTACCCCCATGGACTCATGTACCCGTGTGATTCCACCTGAGACTGACAGCATTCAAGAAGAAACAAATTCTGACTTTAAGAAGACGGAAAGGGCTTATTTTCCTATACATACCTTGTTGGCTTCAGTTGTTTTATGTTAACTTTTGGTGACTCAGACACTGGCCACCCCTAACACTTCAGCACCCAGGATAAGAGACTAACATACTGCTAAATATGTTTCTTTTTATTTATTTATTTTTTAATGTTTATTTATTTTTGAGACAGAGAGAGACAGAGCATGAATGGGGGAGGGGCAGAGAGAGAGGGAGACACAGAATCGGAAGCAGGCTCCAGGCTCTGAGCCGTCAGCCCAGAGCCTGACGCGGGGCTCGAACTCACGAACCGTGAGATCATGACCTGAGCAGAAGTCGGACGCTCAACCGACTGAGCCACCCAGGCGCCCCTATGTTCTTTCTTTCTACTGTCTGCTATGTACCTTTATCATGAGAAATAAAAAATAATGTGGGTAAAGCCATGTTTTTTACATGATAGAAAGTTGGCAAATGTTAAAGATGACTAAATTTAATTATTGTGCATGCCTTGGTATTATGGTATGGGCTAATGATGTTTGGATGAGTAATAAAATATACACATGTTTTATCAATTGTTGTTTTATCAATTTATTCTGTCAGATATCCTTTTCTCTTTATTTTAGCAAAATCACTACTTATATTGTTATACCTAATGCTGTTCATGATTTAAATGCTATTTACAGAAATGAGCTAAAGGATTAAAAGCAAAATATATTTGTACTCAAAAGTGTACAATTGATTATATTTTGTCAAAAATCTAAATTAAATTAAAAAAATAAAAACATTAAATTCATTTATGTCTTAAAAGTTACACTTAACTTCAAGATTTATTAAAAGTAAGTTAAAAATACAATTTGTAAATTGTAATTTACAAATATAACAATTCTTAAAAGTGGCATTTAAAATTTACTTTTAAATTCTGAGCATTTTTATAAACATAAAACTACTCATGATTCCAATGTTGAAAATTCATATGGCAGCTAAAATAAAGAGTTTTCATTATTCTTTACACATATTATGTTTAGACCTACATAAAGATAAATTTAAGAGTAACATGAATTGCTTAACATTGTAAAACATTCTTCAACCTCTGTCTGCAACTATTGAAAATATAGCACTAATTATATCTTCCAAATCACAGATTGGTACTTGAAGAGAAGTAACTCTTCATTCAATCTACCACATTTATTCTGAGAGGAAGGTTTGATAAGAGAATTAATTTGTCCTTTTTTTTTTTTCCTAAGTGATTTTGCTGCTCAAATTCTATTTTGCTCTTAAGCAATGTCCATTTGTGCCTTAGTGATGTCACAATCTATAAACCTTCACAGCATTCGGACACTGTTGCCTTTTGTTTTGAGGACATAGGACAAAAGATATGGGGAAGCCTAAATGGTATTAGTCATGAGACAGTAAGTTCAGGGTCTGGGTGGTACTATGCCAGTACCTACCGAGTGTCAAATCCTGAGTTGTGACAGAGGTGCTCATGTGTTTCTAATACAGTGTGTGTGGTGGGGGTATTGGTGTGGGTGTATGTGTGCAGGTGATTGTGTGTATGTAAGGAAGAGTTCTTGGTTCAGAGATAACATAGCCAGTGAGTACCCTGAGAGCAGGGATTCTGTTTCATTCATATTTGTACCCACAGTACTCAGCTCCGTGCCTGATGTTTCGCACATGCTCAATGGGCATTTGGTGAGTTAGTAGATAAAGCACTGCCTGATAAAACAAAGCTTCAGGAAGTGTAGCCTTCTCCTTTGATTCTAAAGTCATGCGCTATTCACATTTTAGTCCATCTCAGGGATGGAGATTCAGACCAGGGCAGACCCAAAGACTCTAATCCTAGAGTTCAACTACTACAGAACATCTGACCTAGGGACCGCCTATCATGATCCTAGATATAAATCTGAAGCCGTCCTATAGAGTCTCCTTCTATCTCATTAGCTGCATGTTATGTAGAGTTCCATCATTTCTTCTCTTTCTTATTTCTTATACGAAGACAGCATTTTGGCCTGTGTTTGTGTGTCTGGGGAGGAAAAAAAATAGAGCAGCTGGTGGAGGTTGTCTCCCTCTTTCTGAATCCAGTTCAACTTCAAGGCCCCTACTCAAACCTCCCTTATGAGCATTGGAAGAAGTGGAACCTCAACAAACTGAATCTAGATTGTGGACTGGTGAACCAAGCACTGGGCAGGAAGGAAGGAGACTTGGGTTTTATTCTTTCTCTCTTATTCATTGGCTTGGACTTAACTTCTTGGGAATCTCAGATTCCTCATCTATGAAATGAAGGGATTTGTACTAGATATGCAAGATCACACTTGTTCAAAAATTGTGTGATTTTTTTAAATAACATATTTGGGCAAAATATTTTTTAAGCTTTGCATATCATGATGAACTATGGCAAGGACCTTTTAGGACTGCGAGGTGGGCAGACAGCAGGTTGAATAGATGCTTCCAGTGTTTGTATAGCTTGTGGACTATGACTAAATGGTATTTGCTCAGTGACTCATTAAGAACAAAGAAAATCTACTTGAAAATCATTTATTCACTGCCGTCCATGTAAGGTGTTGTAGCTTCAGAGATGAAGAAGCCAGAGTTCCCGCTCTCAAGAAGTATGCAAACAGGGGCACCTGGGTGGCTCAGTCGGTTAAGCGTCCGACTTCAGCTCAGGTCATGATCTCACAGTTTGTGAGTTTGAGCCCCGCATCAGGCTCTGTGCTGACAGCTTAGAGCCTGGAGCCTGCCTCAAATTCTGTGTCTCCCTCTCTCTCTGTTCCTCCCCCACTCATGCTGTCTCTCTCTCTTCTTCAAAAATAAATAAAAACATAAAATTTTTTTTTTAAATATGCAAACAAATAACTTTAGTAGAATGTGATTATTGGCGTTACTGCGAGTTTTTCAAAGTATAGGAAGGAGGCACAAAGAACAAAGGGGTTCCTGCTACAGAAGAGGGCTGAGGGTGTCAGAGAAGGCCCCCAGGTGGGGAGATCCTGGAGGGGAGTACTAGGTGATTTTCATCTCTAAGCTCCCCAGTAGTACAGGAGCTATTTGAGCAGTAGCTTTTGATCAGTCTACTCTTTTTAGCAAACTGCTATGGTATCAATGATTGGAATTACTATAGAGGATGAGCCAGTGAGTGACAGACTTTGCTGTGGGCATTTGATGCATGTACTTTTCTATGGTAATGGATGGTTCAGGTTTCAAAGGGTGCATATTTTCCTGCAGTGGGCCCAAGGGAGGTCATACTGTTGAGCAGAGCCTTAGAGATGGATTTACGGGCACATTGCTCAAGCTCTTAGATTACTTGTCTCATTAGCAGTGGCGGGAATGGCTAGGGGTAGAGGAAGGAAGAGGTCAGAGATGCTTGGTATGCAAATGATTTCATAGTCATAGACTCAGGGCTCTGAGAGGAAGAAATTTCCATCTCTGCTTATGAATCATTTCAGCCAAGAAACTTAGTACTGAGTCTGCATATAGCAAATTCTCAAAAAATATTGTCTGCATCAATAGTCACTAAATGCCTACTATGTAACAAGAACTGCTGTAGGCACTTAATAAATATTTGTGAAATAAATTAATTTCACTTAACCAATAAAATGCAAAGGACAACCGAACAACCTATGTGAGCATTTGGTTGCCTCGAAATAGAAATGAAATATTGATTAACCTCTAACCACACATTATATAAATGCATCCCTCCCTGAATATGTAGCTTGCCCATGCCATCCAAGGGAACAATAACTTTTGCCTCTGTAAAATGTTTACTTGTTTGTTAAGTAAAGTAGGAAATGAGATTTGTTTGACTTTGTATCTCTACTGGGTACTCTGCTAGTGGTCTTTCTCTAATGGTTTTTCTCTTATATCAGACAAAAATATTTGGGGTCACATATGCAATACTATGGTACTAGAGACCAACAATTAATATTCTAAATAAATCAAAGGTAAACAGACTATCCTCTCAATAATAATGCTGGTATTCAGGTGGGGGGACTATAAACTAGGTAGACGTTTGAATTATTTCAGAACTCTAAGGGAGCAAAAACAAATGTGAACATCTTTGTATTATTCCTGGAAGGTTGAGAAAAGAAAAGACATTGTTCATTTCTTAATCTTTTATTATAAGGTTGTACTGTTATTAGTAAATGACATTTGCAAACTATAGTTTTTATTATGAATACTCACTTTTTTTTTTGTCACAGAAGAATAAAACATTCATCAGGCCTAGTCTTTAGCCATCTGATGAATGATTGGCATTTAGAAATCATGTCCAGTAAAGATAGAAAAGCTCCTTTTTTGTATGTCAGAGAACATTGTCTCCTCCAACATCACCCAGACCAAAATATCACAATTATGTGTCCAAGGTCTCCAGATCAACCCAAAGTCTACCTTTTGGACCAGCCCTTTTCCTTTCAAAGCATTCATAGAAAAAATGGATAGGACCCAGTAGAACAACCTTCTCTATTTGAAAATGGCCAAAGCAATTCTTAGAAATAAATTGGTAAAAGATAGTAATTACCTAGAAAATGAGAAATGGAGAGAATGAGACCTATCTATCTCCTTGCAGTCTCAACCAGCCTGTGCTTATCTAGGGAAGGAAAAAAGTTGCATTGGAGCAGAGTTTTAAGCAGCTAGGCTCATCTTCCGCTCAGATTACTAATGATGCTAATTCAGTATATTGAGCTCAAGGCCTATACCTGGACCAGATTTCCCTGCTGAAGGTTCAGGCCTTCCTTTGAACTTTGTTTTATCCTTTATCACCTTTCTCAATTTGAATCTCACCCATCCTCTTTGAGTTCTGAGTCCATTGCCTTTTCCAAGTGACGTTTCCTCACTCATTGGGTAGCAAAAAGGGCTCTCAATGTTTATGGGTGTTTCTGGGCATGAGACACTTTGCTGGCTGAGAGGTGAGCCCACAAGTTACAAACATGGTAGGAAAAGGTAGAGAGAAGGAAATTGCAATAAAAAAAACAGTGTTTACTATCAGATTCTTAAATATTTGGAGAACATTTAGAAGAATAAATGAGCTTCTAAAATTGTACAGTTTAAATTAATTGTGATGAAAGTGCTAAAATAAAAGTCAAGAGTCGCTTGTTCACCTGGGATTCAACTACAGGTTAAATAACAGGTATTTAATTTCTTAAAAAAACTTATTTGTGGTGAGTCAAAACTAATATAAGCTATTTTTTATCTCCCAAAACTGTGGTGTGAGTAAAGCTTGGTATTGTCCTCTTATGGCCTGCCTTTAATATTTATTTATAAATAAATATAAATATATGTATATATATGTACACATATATATGTGTGTGTATATATATACACACATATGTATGTATGTGTGTATATATAAGTCATATATATGTGTATATATATGTCATATATATATATATATATATATATATATATATATATATATATATGTATATGTGTATATATATCCCTAAGGGGTAAATAAAAATCTGTTCCTAGTATCCTGTTCCCTGAATATAAACTGTTATGGTATTTCTTGCTTGTAAGGACCCTTTGAGTTGCTCAAAGAGTAGACAGTACCTCGCTGTGGATGAAGAAGAGGACTGTCAAATACAACTTGAGTAGAAAGTGGGGGGATGCTTGGAAGATGCCTTAAAGCAGGGTATCAACCTTAAGTGAGCCTCAGAACCATATGGAGGACTCCTCAAAATACCCATCACTAGCCCTTATGCCCAAAGTATCTGGTTCAGTGGGTCTAAGATGAGACCCAGGCGTTTGCATTTCTAACAAGTTTCCAGAAGAGACTGAGCTGCTGGTCTAGAAAACCAGTGGGAAGCATTGGTCTCAAGTCTAGAGGGATATGAAAAGGAAAAATGGAGGAGTGGGACTGTCAGTACAACACAATGAGAAAGGTTGATTCATTTTGCATGCTAGCATTTTACTATAAATACATTTCCACCATTTTTCTATTTTTTAGTGTTTTGTTTTAAGATACAGTTTGTTTCTTTTGAGCATCAGGAACATTGTGCCTCCTTGACATTCCTCTTCTAGGAAAAGTTGAGTCCATTTGCCTTCAGGCTGCCTGTACTTGTAAGTCCACAATATGCCATCAATGGGGGTCACCAATAACTTGGACCCTGCAGAGGTAAGGACACTCATGCCCAACTAGGGCTCAGGAAGAACAGACCATTTTTGAAGTCCCCATGCCTTTAAAAAACATGTACTTTGTTTAAACAGTTTTGTCTAATTGTGGACCTCTCCTTTGGAGTTCATAATGAGTTTGTGGAATAAACTACATGGAGATAATTTGTAGGTGTTTGGTAATATAGGAAAGAAAAAAGAGCTTTCAGTGTGAGAAAACTTAGGGTAAATGATAAATCTATGGTCTGCTTGAGAGATGATGTAGAAGCACTGTGGCTAGAGGCATTTGGTTTGTGGGGTGATAATGTCTGTAACATCAGGGAGAGATGGGTCTCGGGCAGCAGAAAAAAGCTATCTGAAGAAAAAATATAAAATCTGAAATTGAGTGTCTTCTGCTTTGAGTGTGTAGAGAGATCAAGCAGTTCTTATTGTCATAGCTGGCATGTCGGGACTAATGTTGAGTTCACCAACTCGGCGATGTGGTCTGCTGTGAATTCTTTCAGATACCTGAAGCTCTATGCCGACTGGATAAGGGTCTCTTTCCAAGAGGAATTGTGTAGTTTTAGTGGTGAGCCTCTCAGGCACCTGAAATGCTTAAATTTCTCAGGCTGTGTTCAGAAGCTTGAAGATCATGTGTACTAGACCATGACAAATTCCCTAGCCCCTCCCAGATGGTTGGAACCATTTGGGTCTCAGGTCACAGTCCCTGTGCCTGAAGTGGCACTATCATCTCCTCTGCCTTAGATGACCATGGTGCTGGCCTGAGCAACTGGTACATTAAAAAGAAAGAGTTGTTGTTCCTAGAGGGTTTATGACTAGAAGAGTCACTGTGGTCTAGACTGGGAAGGAACTTTGCTCAGTCTAGTGACCCCCATTCTATCCATCAGAGTCACCTGAGTGAACAAGTGCATTCTGGAATATAAATGCACATTGGGATATTTGGGGCTAGTAGTTAGTCATCTTGATACTATTTGCCTTAATCAGATCAATATTTGGCTTAGGTAATTAAGATACTGGAGTTTCAAATTGGATTGGGAAAAGAAAGGAAAAAGAATAGAAAAAGGCATAGGCTTTTGAAATCAGTCACATCTTTAGGTCTCCAATTACAAAATCAAAACACAAACAGAACAATTAATATACTTGCTTCCCACTGATAGATGTCACTTCCTTTCATTCTTTGGGATGGATATTTAAATTTGGTTCAAGTTATATTGAAAAATAAATAAATAAATTTGGTTCAAGTTTAGACAATAATCTTCAAATAGATCATGATTTATTTTCCAATGTATCTTTATAAAGTACAAAATTTATATTTTATCCCTAATTTCAACGTGTTTAAGATTGCAAAATTGGAGGCATAACAAAACAAATCTTGAAATTCCACTTACTTTGGATTTCCCAGAAAGTGAAATCGAGATGCTTATTCAAAACAGCAGAAATAGATCCAACATCCTTAAAACACAGAAGGCTATTTTTAGAATGTACCAGTTCATAGATACAGACAAAATCTCAGTAATATGTTCCTAGGGAAAACACAGAAGATAAAATGTTTCTCTTAGTTGTTATTTATACTTTGGTATTTATCATCTGTCTATCTATTGATCAATCCAGCGATCTACCAATCGATGTATTTGGGTCCACAACTGGGAGGGAAGCATCTTCTCGCTGCACAACTGACTGGTAGGAGTGGCAGGAGGATAGGGCACTGAGCCCATCCTGATGTGCATTGTCTCCTTTCCTACAATGTGCAGTGATCTGCCTGGATGGTATGTGTGGGGAGGCCACAGTTATACAATTTTGTCCCTAATTGGACCAACAAATTAGTTTAAAAAAATTCTGGCCAAGACCTAACCCCATTTTCCATCCAGCCTTATCAGTTTATGAGTTTATACTGTGTTATGACTCTTTGACTTTTGTGTCTTCTTTCTTTTAATGAGTTCCAAATTCACAGCAGACTTAAGGAGGTGAGCAGTCATCACCCTAAAACTCCAAGAGACAGTGCTGCTGAGATTCCTTGAAGAAAGTCATTTTAAGAATTACTCTTTATAGGGTTCCTGAGTGGCTCAGTAGGGTCCAGCTCCTGATTTTGGTTCAGGTCACCATCTCATGGTTTGTGGGATCGAGCCCCACATCGGTCTCCACATCAGCACAGAGCCTGCTTGGGATTCTCTCTCTCCCTCTCTCTCTACCCCTTCCCCCCCATAAGTAAACATTAAAAAAAAGAATTTCTTTTTATGATAGAGCTTTATTTTTCTTCTACTCCTTAGTGTGTTCATGAGTAGAGAAGAAGGGGTGTAAGAACCTCACTATTTACTTGACTCCTATTCTACCCCATCCTCATCTATGCCCTACTATAGCTACCCACATCACACTGCTTTTCCACCTCTATCCTCCCTTCCCTGTCTCTGTACCACCAGGTACTATGTTTTCTTTTTCACCATCTTTTGACCTTTTCTAAATTCTTTCTTTCTGTCTTAACCCATACAAATTTTCTGGCTCACTTACTTTGAGCTAAGAGTGTCATTATTTACCCCCTTCAAGTGGGATTTATCGCATTCTGCTTTGCAAGTTCACCTACAACTGTGTATTGTAGTTGTAGTTTGGATTGTCTTTGTGTTGTAACATTCTGTTGTTATATAACAAGGCCTGAAAACTCTTTGGAGGCAGGCACTTGGATTTATACTCACTAGTGTGTCTCAATGCTTTAGAAATATTAGGTACTTCATGAATATTAGTTGGTTGATTTACCTACTGGACAGTCTTTGCCGTGCTGTTTTAGGGTAAATGTTAGAAAAATGGGGTCTCTGACAGGTGATTGATTCATTTTAGCCAATAGTTTCAAAATATGCAAACTTGGGGTGCCTGAGTGGCTCAGTCAGTTAAGCGTTTGACTTTGGCTCAGGTCATGATCTCATGAGTTTGAGTCCCGCCTCGGGCTCTGTGCTGACAGCTCAGAGCCTGGAGCCTGCTTCACATTCTGTGTCTTCCTCTCTCTCTGCCCTTCCCCACTTGCATTCTCTCTCTTTCTCAAAAATAAACGTTAAAAAATAAATAAAATATGCAAACTCTTATTAGTTTTACCTTCAATAAGTTGCCATTGGAGGCTGAAAGAAAGTTGTTTCTATTTTGACTTAATACAAATAATAGTATATTCTTGAGTCCACAATACAAGAGTCATCAAGCTAAACATTTCTAGATATTAATCTCATTTAATCATTACTTAATTGTGATGCTGCTGCCGTCATTATCCATGACTCGCTAAGGAATCTGGGGTTCCAACATATTGCCAGGTTGTAGGTATCAGAGCTGGGATTTGAACTTGAGTTCAAAGCCCCAACTTCTAGCCATGCTGCCGGAAAGCTTTTCTATGTCTACTCTCAAGAGGCTGCTGAGGCATTCAGCAGGTGTTTTGTGCTCTTCAGCTGTGGTGTTAACCGGAGGAAATGTGTAGGATGCTAGTCTGGTGGTTGAGAATATTGTTCTGAGATCAGCTGGGCCAGGGCTTGATTCTCCTCCTCATTACATAAAAGCTGGGCAATCAGGAATGGGTTCCTTAACCTTTCCAATTCTCAATTCCATCATCTAAAATATCAAGATAGTAATTCTCTCAAATGAGATAATGCTAACAAAACACTTAGCACTGAGCCTTAAGTGCTCAAGAAATGTGAGCCGTTATTATTACAATTATAATCCTGCTGCAAACTACTAACGATTACATTAGTGAAGGAGGTGAGGAAATCAGCCACTGGAGTCCTGTGTAAAAGAGATACTTGGAAGGACTGACAGAACTGCAGTCTCCCCAGGGGCTTAGAAATCTATGGCATACCAATGTTTTCTGAAAACTTTATTCTTTTCTTTAGACATAAGAGGAATTGCATGGCACCTGCCAGTTAACTCAGTGAGGCTGCCGGTGGATCAATAAAGTCATACATTTATGGACAAGAAAAGATATGGGGAAATAAAATACAAGCAAGTGTACATGTGACACACACAGCCTCCCCACGTGCTATTTCACTCCCTCTGTCTAGGGTTTTAGCTGAGCCTTGTGCACCGCATGTGGAGAGCTCTGAGGCTTCTGTGTGGAATGCTGTCCACAGGGAAGAAGGTAAGTCAGGAGTAACAAGTCTCATTACATGGCACCAGAAAATTTGGAGAGCTTTTTTCTCTTTTACCCTTTCTGTGTTTCTTTAGGTTCTGGGCTTTGCTGAATGAACTTAGGTCTGTGATGGCTTTATATTTGAATGACTGTAGTACCAGAAAAAAACATCATCTATAGAGTGAGCAGATCTGGCTTGGGATCCCTACTCTCCCACTCACTAACTTAGTGACCTTGGGGACATCCCTGACTGGGCTGAGCCCCTGTCGTCCCTAAAGTGGGGAGCACAGTGATGTCACTTCCCTTTAACGCCCAGGATTGTCATCATGGTCAAGGAAGGCATGGGTGTGAAGTCCTGAGCTGCCCCAACATTTTACTGAAAGAGGTCATACAACTGCTTTGCACCTTTGTCGCTCACTGATTCTCTTTTCTTTGGATACTAATGAACTTATAGGATATGTTCTCTTGTTCCCTTTGCTATTTCCTCCTAACCTTCCCCATCCTAAGTCTGTAAAAAAGAATAGGAAAGTTTAAGGACTGAAAACACTCATCAGCATATTTGTGCTGTTGGCCTTCACCTGCCAAGGCTGAGCGAGCATCTTGGTCCAGCCACGACCCAGCTGCCCTCCTCTACCCACCATCCTCCTGGAGCTCCTGTTGCAGCTGGTTGGTATGGGGACACAACTGTGAACATTTTGGTTTTCTTCCATGTCTCCTATTCCCAGCCTTGGTGTCTCCTTTGAGTAGTTAGTTCACCCAAGTCCTGCCATCAAGCAGGAGATAATGTGTCACAAGTGAGGTAGCAAGGCCTGGAAAAGGAAGTTACTAAGCTGAGGCTAACTGAAGGAGCCAGAAGCAGACCTTTGCATTACACCATACTGTGTTTCCCCCAACCCAGGGGACAAGGGAAGGGCAGAAAAGCCAGGCCTGAGGAGGGGGAGAGTTAGAGGAGTAGACATAAAATGAAAAGTTGAAGGGGCTACTTAATTAATTTTTCCAGTAGTGAAAGCATTTATGCAAATATATATATTCTTTTTTTTAATTCTTTTTTAAATTATTTATTTATTTTTGGGAGACAGAGAGACAGAGTGCAAGCAGGGGAGGGGCAGAGAGAGAGAGGGAGACACAGAATCTGAAGCAGGCTCCAGGCTCCGAGTTGTCAGCACAGAGCCTGACATGGGGCTCGAACCCACGAAGCATGAGATCATGACCCCAGCCGAAGTTGGACACTTAACCGACTGAGCCACCCAGGTGCCCCAGCAAATATATACATTCTAATGTGTGCATGATAGAGTATACAAACAGCTATGCAAGTTCCCCAGCTGCTCAAGACAAAAATTCTTTTTAAATTCTTTTTAAAAGTTATTTACTTTTGAGAGACAGACAGATAACGAGTGGGGGAGGGGCAGAAGAAGGGGCTGGGGGACAGAGGATCTGAGGCAGGCTCTGCACTGATAGCACAAAGTTGCTCCAGGGCTTAAACTCATGAACCCGTGAGATCATGACCTGAGCTGAAATCAGACACTCAACTGACCGAGCCACCAAGGCTCCCCAAGACAAAAATTCTTAAAGACCAACCTAGAGCTGGGAAGATCTGAGAAAAATTCTTATTAGATATCCCTCCCTGGTCCAGCTCCAACCTTTGCTCTAAATTTTTTTTTTTTTTTTGAAATTTAAAAAAATTGCAGAAGAACAAAGATAAAGCTATAATAATGGTTAATTCCATGACTTAAAATGAGCCATTATTAACACCTTGGCATGTCTGCTTCTAGTCTTTTTTAAAATGAAAGTACTGGGGCACCTGGGTGGTTCATTCGATTAAGCATCCAACCCTTGGTCTAGGCTCACGTCACGATCTCACGGTTGGTGGGATCAAGCCCTGCATTGGGCTCTGCACTGACAGTGTGGAGCTGCCTGAAATTCTTTCTCTCCCTCTCTGTGCTCCTCCTCTACTCATGCACATGCTCTCTGTCTCTCTCGAGATAAATAAATAAGCTTAAAAAAAGTTAAAAAAAATGAAGGTACTTTATCATTATGTTCATAAAATTATAAATGCTTTTTGGAAGTAAAATGTATTAAGTTTAATGTTACTTGAAATTATAGAAGTAAGACTAAAGGGACAATTGAACTTCAAATACATATTTCTTCATCTTGAGGAATATTGTTCCATGAAAGGAATTTTTTAATTAAAAAATATGTCAATGTTTGTTTTTTGAGAGAGAGAGAGACAGAACATGGGCGGGGGAGGGGCAGAGGGAGCGGGAGACACAGAATCCAAAGCAGGCTGCAGGCTCCAAGCTGTCAGCACAGAGCCTGACGCAGGGCTCAAACCCATGAACAATGAGATCATGATCTGAGCTGGAGTTGGACGCTTAACCCACTGAGCCACCCAGGTACCCTAAAAGAACTTTTTAAAGTTAAGAAAACATGAAAAATATTAATGTTGGAATCAAGATTTTAAAAGTTCTAGATTTTCATTTTCAACCTTGTAAATTTACTCCCTGCTATGAAAGAATAGGGCCCTAGTACCACCACACATCTTCATACCTCTGTCTCCTTTGCCTCCATTTTTTTGTGTTTTATTATTATTTGTAAATTTGGGTTTATAACATTGCATTTTATCCTGTAACTTCAATTTACATTATGTTAAGAGTTAATATTTAATGGAATGTCCACCATTAGTCTTTTTAAAAAATCATACCTTCTCCATTTCTGAGTTTATAATTTTAATTGAAAATGAATTGGCCGGTGTTCATTGTCTAGTTTTTTGTTTTTTGTTTTTTGTTTTTTTTCAGAGAGCTCATGGGTAGCATGCTCCTTGTCCCTCCATGGTTCATAATGCTTTTCTATTTGACTGTCACCTTGGGTGTAACATTATTGGGTCATGCAATTTTCACATCAGAACAATTGTTCCATTGTCTTACAGCACTGATTGATCTAACGAAGTCTGATTTTAATCTCTTGTAGGCTATTTGCTTTTTCTGTCCAGTTGCCTAAAATTGTTCTATTCCTGAAATTTTAGGAACCTGGCTAGAATCTGTCTTAGTGTAGTCCTATATCAGATTTTCTCAGAATACATGTTCTTTCCAATGATAGATAATTAAAAATTTTTTTCTTCAACTCAGATAAGTTTTCTTGTATGATATTTTTGAATACATAACTAGTCCATATATCAGACTTTTTTCAGGAATACTAGTTATCCTGCCTTTCATATCGACTGTCTTTTTTTTTCATTGCTATAATTTATCTTTTTAAATGTACATGTACTTTAATGATCTCAAACCTTTATTCTATGCCAGTAATTTGATTATCAGTGGTATTTATTTTGTACTAATTTGTTTCCATTGGTCAAAGTTTTCTTTTTTAATAATACTCTTGTTTCACCATTTTATCTTTGGCTCAATATTGACTTTCTATCATTGTTAAGAAGATATTCTGTATCAAGAAGCATTTGTGAGAAAAGTTTATTGAGACACGTTTCTTCAAGGGTTTTTTTGTTTGTTAGTTTTTTGTTTTTTGTGTTGTTTTTTTTGATGTTTTGAACAGTATGCTGCTGCTTCTCTGATCATGGAGAAAAGTCTTCCCCAACTGAATTGAAACAAAAAAGCCCCAAATTATCTCAAGACATCTGCATTTTTCATTCTGATTTTCTAACCAAACTCTCAGAAACCAGGAGAGCAAAAGGGCTTTGTACCTAACCAGGGTGAACACAAGCACCTCATAGAAAGCTCACACTGGGTCACCAAGTGTCTCCTTATCACGAGTTGTTAGTTTTTATTTCCCACTCTGTTCAATTCCCAGGCCTCTTTGTAGACTTTGTGTGCTTTTTGCAAGAGAACATTTCTAATTTTAGATTGCTGGCTTGCTTAAGCACATGTACTCCCACAGAGAAAGATGAAAAAACCTTCCTTTAAACCGCATTTTCTTTGTATGTTAACTAGAAAATAAATACAGTAGAAACTTCTAAATTAAAATTTAAATTGTTGGCAATCTTCTCTATAACATAAGCAACTTCACGCATCTGACAATACTTCTTTTGGCATCTGAAACTAAAAAATATCTAATTAGCTGAGACAATGAGGTACAAAGAAATAAATGCACAATTAAGTCTTTCTAAGGGAAATACCCAACATATTCAAAGGCAAGATGCAAAGACTTAAGACGTATATGGTATTTAAACTGTATTCAAGTAATAGCAAGATTATGGTAAGATAATTAACCACTTCCATTTATAAGAACTCAATTCAGTGTTTTTACATTTCTCCTCATAGTTAGAAGGAGGCAATCCATTTCGATTACATGTGCTAAATTTTGTGGTCTTCTGAAATGATATACAGTAATGGGCTGTTTCAGCAAATATAATAAAATCGTTTCATTTACTTTAGCATGCAAATTCAAGCTCCCTACTGCCATTTAAAACAGAAAAAAAAGTTGCTGGCATGGCATATGCTGATGGCTTTGTTTTATTCTCCTTAGGCTGAGAGCAGGTAACAGAGTTAGCAGATAATTTTGGTAATTTTATATGGAAAACATTACAACAGCATGCAAAATGTTTAATGGCATAGTGATTTTTGCTTAAGGTGTTTACTGACCAGAATCTCCTTTATAAATTGCTACCTTCTGGAAATATTTTAAAAAGCACACAAAATTTAAATTTTGTGAAACGTTGCCTAGGAGTTGATTCTATACACATTAGAAGGGGAAAATCCAACTTTCCTTTCATTGTTGAAAAGGAAGAAATGCAAAAGCTAGAAAAAAAATTAGATATCATAAATAATGTTTCTCTTTTCTGGTAGCTCATGATTCATGGAACCTTTCATTCAGAAGAATCACTGTGGAAATCTGGGCCTTCTGAGATGTAGTCACAGAATGAAAGATACCCTAGTCCCTTTCCTTCTCTTTCTTGTGTTTATCAAACTTTACATTTTCTTTCATTTGAGGCTGTAACCATGGGCTAACTTAAAGTCTAAAATATGTTTGTCTCAAAAAGCCATGAGTAATGGAAAATAAATGTATCCACCCAAAAGATGTGGTACCAATCAGAATAAGAGGATTTGAGGGGCGCCTGGGTGGCTCAGTTGGTTAAGCATCTGATACTTCATGAGATCAAGCTCCGTGTTGGACTCCTCACTGGCAGCACAGAGCCTTCTTGGCATTCTCTCTCCCTCATTCTTTGCTCCTCCCCAACACCCTCTCTCTCTTTAAAAAATTTTTTTTTTAAAAAGAGGATTTTATAAATAGGAATGGTCATTTAGCTCCACTTTCAGAACCAGAACAAGTATTTGCTTGAATGCTACTGAGATGGCCATTTTGCCAAACTCCTGGGGGAGAAAAGCAATGCCTTCCAGAATAATACAGAGCAATGAACAACACTCAGAATTGAGTGAGAATGTGTGGTTCCACAGAAAATAGCAGTGGCTACTGCTTCTTTTGTGTTTTGTTTTTTTTCTGGGACTCCTTGGTCCTCCTGGAAATCTGTGGGTCCAGCCTTAGTGGCTATTCAGCAAATGCAGTAGAACCAGATTGTGTCTCCAGGAGAGGAACTGGAATGCTTGGCAGGAGGGAGGCAAGTGGATGGAGTCCTACGGATGAGAGGTCATCTTTATGGTATAATTTCCAAATTCATGTCTGGTCAGGTCTGTGAGCTCCCGTCTTATGTGTCCATCTACCTTTTTGACACACCATGCCTCACAGACATCACAAAATGAATGTGTGCCTGAAACAGGACACCTGGTTATCTACCCCCTGCTCTTTTTTACCTCTAGTTTGTAAATGTGCCTAGAATTTATCTACTTCTTTCCATGGGTCTCATCCACCATTGTCTCTCATTTAGGTTAAAACAACAGTCTCCAAATTTGCAATCTGTTTTCTTCCCAAACCTAACTCATGTTGTATGTGATGGCAAAGTTAACCTTTTAAAACAAACATCAGGCTATGTTACCACCATGATTAAAACCTATCATCAGCTTCTCAACAAGTTTAACAATAAAGTCCAGGCCCTTTTTGATGGGCTACAGAGCTATTCATGGTCTGGCTCAACCCTGTCCCTCCACCCCCCACCCATTCCCTATTCCCCCCATTCTCAGTATCTCAGGGTCTCATGCTGACCTCTTTTCCACCTGAGGACTTCTTCCTTCCTTCCTTGATGACCTCTGTAGTAGTCCACATCTCAACCTCTTGTTCATTTTCTTCATTATACTTATTTCTATTCCATTACACTGGAATTATTTTACTCATTTGCTTGTTTACCTATTTCTTTCCATTTTCCTGGTGGTATATAATGACTATGAGGAAAGAGACCATGATTGTGGTCCTGCTCTTATCAGCAGTACTTAGAAGGAACTGATAAATGTTTGTTGAATGAATGGATGGATGAATACTGTGAAGCAGGCAAGACTGAGGTATAAAGATGCAGTACAGGCTCTGCAGAGGGAAAAGCCTGAGCTAAGACATGGGCAGAATCTATAAAATGATGAGTCAAAAGGAAAGTGCAGCTTGGTTATCAAATCCCAAAACACTGGGTTGAGGAACCTGCCTTTAATGTTTCAGGGAGGTGATTTTAGAACAAAAACTTGTGAGACTCATTAATTAAGAGGTAATATAAGGAGGATATATAAATGAATGGGAATAAATATCAAAAAGGATTGGACAAATTTGCAAAAGATAGTGTTATAGAAGGCCACCAGATGAGGTCTGGATGGCAGGAATTGTTATAGTTGAAGGCCAAGGAAGATTCACCATCAATCCCCTTTATGGAAGGCCACAGCTCTTGTCAGTCTGGGTTTATTTCAAGATGAACAAAAGTAATCACCACGTTTTCTTGTTTTGTTTTGCTTTAAACCAAGAACTATACCAAGTTCTTTATCCTCCCATCTGTATTTGGTGGATGCCCCTCTTTTACTTGGGCAGAGGCTCAGGAGGCCAAGTAACTGGCTGTAGGTCACATTTGGTGAAGGGAAGAACCAGGGAATGAAAGCAGCACTGTCACCAGAGCTCTGCTCCTACCTTCTTTCCTGAGCCTAGTGAACATTCAGCCTCCTGAGCCCCGGGGAAAATGGCAAGATAGACACGTTTGCCTTTAGCATTTACTTCTCCACCTTTTACCCTTTTAGGAGGTCCCTGCCCAGGCCCTCCCTGGCTAGAGTCCCTTTAGAAAGAAAGAAAGCTGATAAGTCATTAACACCTTAGCATGAATTAGCTAATGACCCTACAGGGAATCTACTGAACTTCATGAGGTGAAAATGTTTTACAGAAGCCTTCTCCTCCCCCTCAAATCCCAGACTCAGAGCTGCAACTCTTGGGTCCATGCTGGCTAATGAGCATGTGCAGGCAGAGGAGCTCAATAAAGATTGACTGATTTATTGATCGATGGGAGTGAGGCCGAGCTTAATCTTCCTTTGCAGCTGCTCCTTTCCTTCCCTATCTCTGGAGAAGTGTATTTGTTCCCACCCAACCCCATGCATTGTCCACCCCACTCTTTTGAACAGGGCCTTAATGGGAGTTTGGTGTGAGGTTAATCAGTGGCAAAGAAACATCTAGAAGGGAGAGGATGAAACTGCAGCCCCAGTGCTGGGATCCTGGCAGGAATTTCCCTAACACACAAGAGGAAAGCTAGCCAAGGGTTTCCCCACTGCCAGAGGGGCACAAGGGGAGCAGCCTTAATCCCCCAGAGAAACAATATGCCAAGGCATCTCCGGGCTCTCTGCCTCTGTGTATGAGGCTGTGAGGGAGCTGGCAAGGGCTCATAGACCCTGGCATGGTAGGAGGAGACGTGATACTGGAGCTCCTGGGCCTCCTTGCATCCAGACTAGAAGGAAGAGAGGCCAGCGTCAGAAGGACACTCAATTGGTAGGTGGAGAGCCCCTGGCATCTGGCATGGAGCTGGGCATGTGGAGGCCTTATAGGCTGAGGGGCTGCCTGCCACAAGATGCTGAGGGTGTGGTGTGGCTGTGGCAAAGATGGCAGTGGTGGTGAGGCTGCCCACAAACAGGAATGTTTGTCTTTGAGGCCCACACTGACTATCTTATGTGTAGTTCTGGAAGCTGCACTTTGCAAAAGATACATACACATAGTATGGAGAGGGAGTTTCACATCCTGTCATATGAGCAACCATGGAAATAACTGGGCCTGTTTATCTTTGACAAAAGAGACCTAGAGGGGGACCTAAGAACCAGCTTCACATACAGAACAGAGCTTTGACTTATTCTCTCCCCAGGGGTTAGTATTAGGACCAATGGGCAGAAGCTAGAGAGAAGAAAGATTGGCTTCTAAGCCAAAGTCATCTGAAAGTGGACCAGGCACTCCCAGGGGCTTGGTGAGCTGCTCACTGTTGGGGGCATTCAAGAAGAGGCTGAGGGATTAGCATGAGCATTATATGAGGTGCTCAAGCAAATGGTAAGAGATTAGACTAGACTACTGAGGGCCTCTGCAACTTTGAGGTGTAGGGTTCCGAAGGAAGTCAGAATGGTAGAGTTGGGAATCCATAAAACTCTCTACCTGTGCACAGGTGGCTGAGCACCAAGGCCTTGCCTGTTTCCCTACAGGAAAAGACTGGCTTTAGAACTCAAAAATTACCTTTCAGCAATGGGGCTAAAGGTGGCTTCCGAGTTCGTTTCCAAATGTCTATAAACCCCAAGGCATGGAAGGACACTTAGTGAAAGGAATGTGCCTTTACCTAATATTTACCATGTTTTAGACCTCATATGGCAGCCACCCTCTGCAAGCAGTTGGCATGTGGCTTGTTGTCATTGAGATGTATAATATACATAGAATATTTCAAAGATTTTGTATGACAAAGATAACTCATATATTTTATACTGATGTTGTTTGGTAATGATGTTTATATATATGTTAAATTAAGTTCACTTGTTTCTTTTCCTTTTTTTAAAAAATGAAACTAGTAGAGAATTTAGAATTACATGTGTCTCTCATTATATACCTATTGGACAGTGTCACCCTAGACCCAGGACAATTCTTTCTTTCTTTCTTTCTAAGTTTATTTATTTATTTATTTTGAGAGAGAGTGAGAGTGTGAGCAGGGGAGGAACAGAGGGAGAGAGGGAGAGAGAGAGAATCCCAAGCAGGGTCTGCACTGTCAGCACAGAGCCTGACATGGGGCTCAGTCTCACAAACTGTGAGATCATGACCTGAGCCAAAATCAAAAGTCAGATGCTCAACCAACTAAGCCACCCAGGTGCCTCTAGACCCAGAACATTTTTGTTCATTATCTTATTTCATCCTTAGAACTATTCCATGAGGTAGGTGTTGTTATCGCCCCCATTTTGTTCATGAAGACACTAGAATTTAGGGAGGTTGAATAACTTGTCCAAGGCCACACAGCTAATAATTTACAGACCGCGGATTTGAACCCAGGTCCCCTAGACTCTGTGAGCACATTCTCTTATTAACTGATGCTGCTGTATTGACATCCACTTTAGGGAATTGCTATGTTGTAAAACACTGAAGGAAGGACCATAAGAAACGATTATGGAAATGCTGACAACAGCTCAACTACATAATTAAAAATGCAGCAAGGCCTCCGAAGTATGTGCCACAGGGGCAGGAACAGACAGCGAATCTGGCTGTTGGACTACAAAATCCGGGCTGTCCCGTGAGGGAAGCTGTAAATCCAGAACCTCGGAAATGCACATCATGCAGGGAACTGTACCGTTTCTGAGATGTGGGTGCCTCCAGGAATAAAGCTTCCCCAGATCTGAGGTCTGTGGGCTGGGTTTAGCCTGAGGTGGGAACACCTTCTACATCAGGAGAGGTTTTAATATGAACAGTTTCTGCAAGGCTACTTGGTAAGGTTGCTGATGGATTAGGAGGGAGAGATAATTAGGAGGTGTTTTGGGGAGAACTTAAGCAGTCCCTTCAATTCTGGCTCAACAAAACTCTCATAAATGACCATACTGTATTTGGAATTGCTTTACCAGACTCAAGAAGGTATTTTTTCTTCTTTATTTCTAATTAGTGTAGTAAGGGAAATTTGGAAAGGGTTCTTTGCATTCTAGATGCACAAAAACCCATCTCTCTCCCCGTCCAGCCCCAGTGCCTCCCTTGAGGACAGAGTGTTGTTTCCCCTGGCCTTGTTGTATGAAGGGGGCATCTCCAGGTCAAACTGTGGTATGGGCTGAGGGCTGCATGTTGGGGGGCCCTCTGGGGCTGTGCCTCGGGAAGGTTTTTTTGTGGGGATCATCTACCCTTCACTCACACTTAGGAAAACAAAAGGCGTCCCAATGCTGTGGAGGGCGGGGAAATCAATGATGGGCCTTCTGCTGCTCTGAGTTAAATAAATAAGTACAACCCCCCTGCCACCACCACCACCACCAAATAACATTCAGTTGAGAAGATTCATGAGCCATGAGGTAAATGGCCTGTATAAATGTCTGGCTGAGAGGAGAAAGGAGCCATGGTAATGATTTTACCTGCCCAAAGGGAAGAGGAACCAGAGTTGGAAGGAAAGTGATTGACTTATAATTACACTGACTAGGGCCCCTGGGGTTGTGACCACAGAAAATTACTCAAGTTTTCCATAGCTTAGAGCAGCAACAAAACCCCTAATGCCCAAGGCTCCGAAGTCAGTTGGCTGTGGTCACCTCTGGGTCTCTCAGGAGGCCGTGGGGCACGTGCAGGGGGCGGTAGGAGGTTGGCCAGTTCAGGAGGTTCAGGGCAGAGCTGCATTCGGGGCTGTTTTAAGAACCTCCCACCACCCAGGACTGTGGAAGGGGGTGAGGGAGGCAGGAGATGAGTCAGAAAGGGCAAAGTTTCCATGTACCAGCTATAAAGAAAATTTGAGGGTCCCATCCTCCCGGCTTCCAAGGTCTCTGGGATAGTGCGGTGGGGCCCAGCAGATAGGACAGATGAATGACTCAGCTCAGACCACAGTTCCTTCAGCTGTGCACTCTGGGTCTGGGGGAGACACCCAGAAGTGACTTGAGGGAATGCAGCTGTTCTGGATGGCCTCAGAACACTGGGGCTGCACCTGCAGACTGACCCTCACAGACCTGCCTGTGGGGAATTTTTCCAACCCTTTGGAACTCACTTTTTACTTCTAGTGCATAGTATTGTTAGCAGTAAAGGGTGTAACCAATTAGGGGTCAGAATGGAGTGGGGTAGGTCAAAAACAGCATCCTTTGGCCAAACGCTGTGCTAGGTGTCTGTTCTAATCTGTGGTTCTGTTTCAGAGGCCTGGGGAGAACAAGGCTGGTTCTAACCCTCTGAAGAGAGTCCCCAGCTCCGATTAGCCCCAGAAAGTCCATCAAAATTCTTACCAGAGTCCTAAAAAGAAGGTAATGTAATAAACTTGAGTTTTCTCTCTGTGTATTTTCTCAGCCCACAAAGTCAGCATGCTTTGCAGCTAAGCTTTTCCAAGGGCCATTCATTGCATTCCCTCTGAAATAAGCAAGCAATTGCAAGAGAGACTTATTGAACCAACTGCCTTTCAGATGGTCCTGCTTTCTTCAGAGTCTGCCCTCCATGGCATCACCAGTGAAACATCCATTGAGCTATGTCAATTCAGCCAGAAAAATACACAAGTCCCCCTTCTCTAACAAAGGGAGCACATTATTTTAGGCTGCTTAGGTGAGTCTTCCAGAGTTCCAGACAGAGGCTGAGCAAAGCTTGCCTTTTGACAACAGCTTCAGTAAAGGCATCGGAATGACAGCAATGATTTCAAAGCCCACTGTGAGATGCACCCAGCATTAAAGGAGGCTTAAAAGTGAAAACTCGCTCAGTATCTCCCTCATGGCCCCACCTCTTCCTCAGAACTGTATAGAAAGTAAACCCCCCTCCAGATCCAGCTCTGCCACACAGTGTTAGCGAGCAAAGTGCAGAGCAGGTCACAGTATTTCTAATTCAGATTAATGACCCCATTCAGCCCTGTCTCCTTAGCAGGAAATTAGAAAGTGTAGGAAGGAGCAAATAGTGATTCATAATGCGTGACTGTGGGTATTGGCAGTTGTGCTCGTTAAAAAGCTAAGATATTGTTTTGATATAAAATAATTGAGTCTGACTTATTTATGGGATAAAGTGTTCTCCATAATGGGAGATCCCTCTTACAAAGCCAGCTGGTTACATACCCATATGCTTGAAGGACAGGAGAACTGACCTTTGTCCATTTTGTGTTTGCTGCAGCTCTGTTGGAAATAGCAGCTTGGGGTGATAGACTGGTGGGGTAGTGTACTTTTCTTATACTCTGCTTTAAAAAAAAACAACAACTTTTTTCAAGTTTTTGTTTAAATTCCAGTTAGTTAACATGCAGTGTAGTATCAGTCTCAGGTATATAGATTGATTCTGTGTCTCTTCTTTCTTCCCTGGCCAGCTTCCCTCCCCCCACCCACACATACTTCCATTTGATTCACATAGGCTTATATAAAATCAGGCCCCTTGTTGTCCTGATGTAAATTCCATTCCCTCTCCAAGTCCCCATGGGTAGCCACGCATATCCATTCTTTCCCTCCTATGTATCTGTATCTTGTCTGTCACCAAAAGCTCTTCCTTCCTCTTTGGATTCAGCCTTTTTCTTCCATTTCCACACTCAAGATGTAAGCTTGGTTCAGGCTGTTGTATAAGAGGGAGAAATGAGGGGTGCCTGGGTGGCTTAGTCAGTCAAGCATCCGCCTTTCGCTCAGGTCACGATCTCACAATTTGTGGGTTCGAGCCCTGCCTTGTGCTCTGTGCTGACAGCTCAGAGCCTGGAGCCTGCTTCAGATTCTATGTCTCTCTCTCTCTGCCCCTCCCCTGTTCGTACTCTGTCCCTGTCTCTGAAAAATAAACATTAAAAATTTTTTTAAAAAGAGGGAGAAATGATTTCTTTGAATGACAATCATACAAAGCTCAGTGCCTGGCATGCCCAATAAACCTTACCCTGTGAGGATGCAGTCCTTATTTTGTGTTCCAGGGATATATCTACTCTCAGATCGCACACCAAAATACTGTTAATGAGAACTGAGAAAAGTTGGATGAGCTTTAGAAATAAGGGCAACTGAGATGTCATTTCCAACCTGGATGTGTGTTGGAGTCTCCAGGGGAGTTTTTTTTTAAATGCAGATACCTATTAAATCTGAATTTCACCTCTTACCACTTTCTGTTGCACACACCCCTTCTGCCACAAGTCCACCAGTGTCCTTAGTTCTCCTTGAACACACTGAGCATGTTTCTGTCTCAGGGCCTTTGTACTTGCTAATTCCTCTTTGGAACACTCTTCATCTAGATGTCCACACTGGCTTCCTCCATCACCTCTTAGGTCTCTGCTCTGATGGATACTTCTCCTGAGAGGTAAACACACCACTAAAATAGCATCCCTCCATCTGCCCACTATTTTTTTTTTGTCTTTCTTTGGATCACCTGTCACATTGTATATTTATTATTTCTGCTTGGTTGTTCCTTCTAGATAGTGAGCTCTGTGAGGGCAGAAATGTTTTCACCTTAGATTAAAGCTTTATCCTCAGAACAAAAAAGGAGCTTCACATATAGTAGTCACAACAGCAATGTCTGCTGAATCAGTGAATATAAGATGAATCAGAGAAGCTGAGTTAATCCAGGAAGGCTTGTTCTAAAACACTGGTTCTTAAAGTGTGGTTCCAGGACCAGCAGCTTCAGCATCACTTGAGAAATGGTTAGAAGTGCAAATTCTTGGGTTTCACACCAGTCCTACTAGAGCACAAACTTGGAGGTAGCCGTGTGTGTTTCAACAAGTCCCTCCACCCCCTCTGCTGGTGCACATGCTCTCTCTCTCAAAAAAATAAGCATTAAAAAAAAAAAAAAAGAGCATGAACTTAGGAGTCAGACTTGGGTTGGATCAGGACTTACTTTGATAAAATGGGCAACAATACCTGCCTTAGAAAATTAGTAACACTGGTACACAGTGGGTACTCCATGTAGTTGTTAATAATGATAACAAAAATTGGCATTTTAAACACCTGTAATGTTTATTATGCTGGTGTGTGTGTGTGTGTGTGTGTGTGTGTGTGTGTGTGTGTAATTATTCAGGCAGAAAGAAGACAGTGGAAAGTATATTTTAGAACATTTGTTCTCACAAAGTGGTCCTAAGACCACCAGCAGCAGCACAACCTGGAAATTGTTAGAAATGCAAACAATTTCTGGGCCTCACCCAGATCTACTGAAACAACTCTAACAGCAGGCCTACTATCTGTTTTAATAAGCCTTCCTAGTGACTGACGTATGCTCATCTTTGGAAACTCTGCTCTGAAATCACACACACACTTCCTCTATGTGGGTTGCCTCTCCAGGGAAATAATCTAATAACAAATGGAAGACACCAAGGGTGGTCAGCAACTAGAGAATTTCTCCTGAGGGACAAGTCAATAGAATCTGAGTCATCTGAATTTGGAAAAGGGACCCAGTTCCTGGTTTCTGTAGCCAGCCCATTCAGTGGACTAGCTTTCTGACAGGGCGTTGAAAAATGAGGTCCCCAGTAACAGCCCTCTCTCCCTCAAATGTTTCCCTGGCTGCAGCAATTAAACTGCTGAGCAGGAAACTGGACCTGATGTTCTGTTAACCCTTTGTCAGCCAAAGCCCAGAGGCAATTTGTCTCGCTGGAGAGATTTTCTTCTCAACTTCTTTCCCTCCCACCACACTACAAAGGAAAATGCTCTTAAACCATCTCCTTGCCCGTTTCGTGTCTGGGTGATTGAAACAGCAGGGTCAGAGTTCAACAGAGGGGAAAGGTCATTGCAAACTAAATGCAGCTGCTGAATCTCCTTGTGCTTCTCCTTGGTGTCAAGAAGACAAATAGCAATTAAAAAAAAAATTCTCCCAATGAAACAGTTCTCATTTTCTCCTTTCTCATCAGCCTCCAAGCATTTCTTAATGAACTACAGCTCAATCATCTACGAGCCTGATGGTTTTTAATGCGAGCATAGCCCAGCTAGAAATGATCAGAGTACAGTTGATTTAAGCCAGCTTTCTGAGTGTTTTTGTCCTTGAGTTCTTAAGATTGGGTCTTCACCACAATCTAGGTCCTCATTGTTACGACTTAGGACAATATCAAACGAATACATGGTCATGTCAAGCCGGTCCTTCAGGGCCAGGCAGGACTGGGGCTCTGGCCGGCACTTCCTGGCTACTGACAATTGTGCTGTGTTTCCCTTTGTCTTTTACATACCTCCATTTTGTCATTGTCCACATGCGCTTTATAGATTTTCTCTGTAAATTTTGAATTCTAGACCAGCATCGCCCACCATCTACGCAGAGATTTCTCAGCCAATTTGAATGTGAGTTGAAGCAAAATGTAATTTGGATCATAATCTTATTTAAGCCACATCTGTTAGAACCCAGTTACTCTATTAAAGAAAGACAATCCTGCCTTCCCGTTTCTCAGTGTCTAAAGTTGAGAAGAGTTTTGATTTTGGCAAACAGAATAAGGACCATTCAAAAATATCCGAATAAGTACCTCTTTAGTGATAGAATCTCCTGTACTCAACCCAACCTGATTTTTGTGAGGTCTTTTGTTTTGTTTTGTTTTGTTTTGTTTGAGAAAGAGAGTGCAAGCTGGAGAGGGGCAGAGAGAGAAAGAGAGCAGGAGACACAATCCGAAGCAGGCTTTAGGCTCCGAGCTGTTAGCACAGAGCCTGATGCAGGGCTCAAACTCATGACCTGTGAAATCATGACCTAAGCCAAAATTGGACATTTAACTGACTGAGGCACCCAGGCGCTCCTGTGAGATCTTCATTATTGTCAGCATAGTGTTTCCTGACAGATGCCAGACACTTTTTTTTGGTTCACTATTATTTCATTTCTTTCTTTCTTTCTTTCTTTCTTTCTTTCTTTCTTTCTTTCTTTCTTTCTTCTTTTTCTTTCTTTCTTTCTTTCTTTTCTTTCTTTCTTTCTTTCCTCTGATTTTCTTTCTTTCTTTTTTCTTTTTAATACAATTTATTGTCAAGTTAGCTAACATACAATGTATACAGTGTGCTCTTTGTTTCCTGGGTAGATTCCTATGATTCATCGCTTATATACAACACCCAGTACTCAACACAAAAGTGCCCTCCTCAATGCCCATCACCCATTTTCCCCTCTCCCCCACTTCCCCATCAACCCTCAGTTTGTTCTCTATTATTTTCAAATGTGAATTTTAGCCACAAAAAGCATAAAAACTGGAATGGAGATATAAGAGGTGGTGATATCTGATTTTACAGTAAAATGAGAATTTATTAATCATATTTGGGTTTCTACTCTGTTGATGCAGATGATGGAAGAAAGAATTGGACTCCTGCTTTTAAATGAAAATATGTATATAAATCGGCCAATATGGATCCACTCCTGTCATGGTAGTGCTCAATGAATATGACTTTTCTTCTCTCCCACTCAGTAGGTGATGTCTCTTCCACATGCCAATGGGAAATTGTACTAAAGAGTGGGCAGGAATCAAAACTTCAGTCATTGGTTTTCCACTTTGGCCTGTGAACATCTGCAGGCAGGGTGGGCAGGATTGGGGGAGGGGTGGCTGGAAGGTTAGCAGAGTATCTGCAAAAGCTTTGAAATCCCTATGTGCACTGAGCATTGCATACAGATGGATTAAACACTATCTTTTATACAGAGTTCTTATTCTTTCTCAAATATCTATATACATATCATTATGGTAAATAAAACACCTATTTATCTATAATCATACAAAATGAATTGTAATTTTTGGCCATCCTGCATTTTCTCAGCTGCTATCAAGTGACGTCTGAGAAATTTTTTGAATAAAAGGTTTCCTCACACTGAAAAACAAGGGGAGCTGCTATTCTAGAGCATTGCTTAAGGCAGGGCTTCCCAGGTGTGGTCCTAAGACTCTGTGGTATCTGTTTAATGAGCAGTTTGCCTGGCTCTATCCCTGACGGTCTGGATTCGAATCTCCCAGGGCAACTGGAGATCTGCTTTTTAAACAGATTTCCTAATGCCAATTTTTCCTGTGCCTTGACATTTGAGAACCATGGGTTTAAGGGAATTGGAAAATACCTTCACACAATCAGGAATCAACTTCAGAAGGTTGAAGCTGTGCTTTTTCAGTGTCACCTGAAGATGGAGTGTCTCTTTCCTCTTTAAATCCTTGCATACTTTCCAGAAACTTGCTAGAGTATCTATCAATCATGTCACATAATCTCCTGACAGTTTTAAAGCACTGTATCCCTTCTGGAACTCCAACAACAACAACAAAATGGTTTTGGACCATCTACAGATGTGGCTTAGTCGCATGGCTATTTGCTTCATTGTGCACTGAAATACCATGTAAATTAAATTACAGTGGGCAGAGGAGCTCGACTACAGATCTGAAATCATTAGTAACTCCTGGGGGCATTCACCTGATTTGCGTGTATTTAAATATAATCTCCAATAAAATTAGGAAAACTTTACCACCATCTGTGTTGCCATAGCAAAATGCAGGGCAGCAAATATCCGGTCTATGTTTTGACACCCGCTTCTCTAGCTGCATGGCAGCCACACATTTCTAATCAATTCCAGCAAAACATCCCCTTGAATCACAATATTTATGCCTCAAAATGCTGTACCCCAGGTGACTATTAGCAGATGGGATGACTGGGCGATGAAACCTATTTGCTATGTCTGGAGTGGAGAAGGGTATAGGCTCTGTAGTCAAATGGGATTAGGAGGCTCAAATCCCAATTTTGCTGCTTAGAAGTTATGGGACCCAGAGCAAGATATTTCAGATATTTAAGTACTCTGGCATTCTCGTTCTCCTCATCTGCAAATGCAGGATGTTCGGCCCATCTCACAGGATTGTTATGAAGGTGACAGAAAGAACCCATGTGAATTGCTTAGTTCCTAGTACATGCTGGGTGCTCAGTACATTTTAGGTACTGTTAATTTTAATAAAGCTTGAATGAATGTAGTGATGAACACAAGGAGAAAAGAACCCATTCTGAGGGACGACTTGAGTTCTGTAAAGCAAGTATGAAGGATTTTATAGCAAAGTGCATCCTGATTGTAGCCCCTTCTCTGGGATTATGGCTTATATGGCTCACATTTATTGAGGGCTTAATAAATTCCAGAAAGCATCCTAAGCACTTTATGAGGGGTAACTAATCCTCACAAGAACCCTGTGAAGTAAATGTGCTTATCCCCAATTTATAGATGAGCCACCTGGGGCATAAAAGGGTTCAGTAGCTTAGGAGGGATGGAATTTGACCCGTGCTGTTCAGAATGAGGACCTTGGCCAGAAACCCCACTGGGAACTGTGAAAAATACAAACTCTTGGGTGCCACTTCTGGGCCCCCAATCAAAAACTCGGGGGTGGGCCCTGAAGTCTTTGTTGACCCAAGCCCCCCAGGTGATTCTGAGGTGTGTTAACCTGTCAGAACCTCAGCCTGGAAGGCAGAGGCTCCACCAGCACTAGCAGAGAAGCAGTAATGAACGGGCAGGAGCAGCATGATGGGGTCAGAGAAGGCACATCCCTTCTGGATGCCTTTTCACAAACTTTTCATTCCTATCTGTGTTTCTTCCACAGAAAGCACCCTGGAATCCTATATGTATTTGTTTGTTTCTTCTTTATGAGGAAAATCGGTTGGTTTGTGCTATTGCTTTTTCACTTTGTGTTACAGGTTCAGTAGAACAAACGAGAAAACCCGTCTCTCTCTGAATTGTATAGGAACTAGTGTGAAAGGCACCCATGTCTCTTTCAAATCCCTGCTGTCTTTGATTTATGCAGATGTGAGTTCCTGCATTTCCCCTCTCTGCAGGCTCTTGTCTTTTCCCTGTCCTTCAGCTCAGTTCAATATCTTCTGACCATCACGGGAGGCTTGGAACACTCTCTGCTACATGAATTTGAAAGAGCCTGTGTAGAGGCCTGCAGCATATAATAAAAATTATAATAAAAATCTAGATGCGTAAGAAGCTTGGTGTTCAGGACTGTCCAGTCACTGCTTCACGGAATCTTTGTAAGGATCTTAATGTTGCATGCACTGCCATTATCATACCCCATGCAAATGAGACCACTTACCCACCCTTAGCTTTAGGAGTTACCTAACCTTCCCAGAGTGTGAGCCACAGGGCCAGGATTCAACCCCATGTCTGTCTGACACCCAAGCCTATTCTCTTAGCCATATACTTTATGTGACAGAGGAGGAAGGATTGATGGAAATCTGAGATCACTGATGTCACTAAGGTAGAAAATCCAGAACCTGCTAGAGAGAAACTGGGTGCTGGGATTTAGGGACTTTCCCTGGTGATTTCATCCTGCTCTGCTTTTTAACCTTGTCACATGATCATGAACCCCAGAAGGCTCTCTAGCTGTTATTTGTTGAGTGGGTTCCATCTGACTGCTGTTTAGCTTCAGAAAGACAGAGTGCACTTGGGGACGAGGGAGGATCTGTCCCAAAAGCCTGCTCATCCTTTCCCAGTGACCTCTGGGGTAACGTGCACTTTGGGGGAGGGGGAGGGAAGGAGGAAAACAATTCATCCTGAGCCTACTTCCATCTGCCACTTCCCTGTCATCTCTCTAAGGGACCTGTTCTGCCCCTGCCAACCCCAGCTGGTAATACACGAATACCCAGCCAGAACAAGTTAAAAAGAACAAAACAAAAGCCAGCCACGTGTTGCCCTGTATCTCTGGAATTCAGCCAGACTTTCTCTTGTTTTGGCCACACAGACCTTCCCTAGCTTGCTTTTTGCTTCTCCAGCTCCAACCTCCTTCACCGCAGTGTTTTAGTTCTCCGTGTTCATTTCAGACTTTTCCTAACAAACGATACTGGCCCTTTATCCCCAGGCCTCACTCTTAGCATGCTCTGGGCATGCTTATGAGATTCTCCCTGGGCCCATGCACCCCGGCTGTGGTAAGGGTGGTCACCGAGTTCTAGCATTGTGCCAGAGCTGGGAGGGGATCAAATATCTCATGGGATGGAAAATTCCAAGCTCTCAAGATCTGAGCAGTGGATCTGAAACTTCAGAGTAGCTAAGAATCTCCTGGGGATTTTATTACAATGCAGATTCTTAAGTCCCTTCTCTGTGAATTCTGATTCAGTAGGTTTGAGGTGAAGCCCAGGAATCTGCATTTTAATGAGCAGCTGGGTAGTTCGTATGCTTCACTTGGGGAATAGAGGTTTGCCGGTAGCATGAGGGTGTCAGATCATGTCACATCAAGCCTTTGGTTAGCAGAGGACCTGGGAGTGTGTGCGTATGTGGTGGGTGGCACAGTGGCGCTAAACTGATAACCAAACTGGGAAAGTCAGCACTGTCGGTGAACAAGAAGGCAATGGACACCCTCACACTCTTCCTCCCCTTCTATCACTTCCCCATTGCTTTCTCTTCCAAAAGGTATTCTTTAGAGGATCTCTTCCAAGAAAACTTGATTATACGTAAAATAGCTGCCAACAAAGCTGTGCTAGTTGTGGCTGAGGGGGTTTCAAGGGCTCCAAGCTGACCTCTCTTCTATTTTATCCCTTGAGAAAGTACCTAAAGTAGATCCATGGACCCTTTAGGGTTCCTTCAGGATTCACTGGAAAAGTCTTAAAATTTTGTTTTAAGCTTATTTGTTTTGAGAGAGAGTGTGTGTGAGCAGGGGGGCAAGAGAGAAGGAGAGAGAGAATCCCAAGCAAGCTCCGTGCTGTCAGCACAGTGCCCGGTGTGGGGCTTGAACTCACAAACCGTGAGATCGTGACCTGGACCAAAACCAAGGGTTGGACACCTAACCGACTGAGCCACCCAGGCACCCTGAAAACAATTTTAATCTAACGCCCATTTTACAGGTGAAGAAGTTGAGACCCAGATAAGGGAAGTGACTCTTGTAGAGCTAGCTGGAGACATAACTGGATGATTACTGGATCCACTCTGAGGCCACTGAGGTTTTCCAGGCCGTGCTCATTAGAACACCAGTGTCCAATGTGAGGTCAGTAGGAGTTCTGGGGGACTAAGGTGTGAGCTGTGGCCTTATACGTAAGTTTGGGCAACACTGGATGTAGCCATACTAAGCAGATTTCTTTATTGCAAGATTTCACAGGCCCCTGAATATTCTAATGAGAGTTGTGACTCTCCAATAAATGTTATGGAGGCAGAATTTTCCAAACCCATTTAATAACAGACACTTTCCTCACCTTTGTAATGTGTTAGTGTCTCAGTGGACACTATTGCTGTAATACACTGTGTTGCCCTGAGACAAGACAGAGAAAGTCCATAGTCACCAAAGACTAGAATCCTCAGAGGGTTATCAATCACATAGACTTGCTCTGGATCAGCCATCCCTGACAGTTAAGGTGCCACAGCTGGGCTCCAGGTGGACCAGTGTTACCACTCCAGGAAAAAGAAGCCACAGGCTGAAACAGCTGTGAGCTGGCTGACAGAGTAGCTGTCAGCCCCATTCCTGATGGATGCAGAAATCCAGCTCTTATGGGGCGCCTGGGTGACTCGGTTGAGTATCTGGCTGTTGATTTCGGCTCACATCTGATGTCACGGTTCATGGGTTCAAACCCCATGTTGGGCTCTGAGCTGACAGTGCGAAGCCTGCTTCGGATTCTCCCTCTCCCTCTCTATGCCCCTTCCCCCACTCTCAAAATAAATAAATAAACATAAAAAATTAAAAAAAAAAAAAGAAATTCAGCTCTCAGAATTGCTTAGCTTACAGGACAGTGTTGATTATCTCAGGGAGGCATAATCAGCTCAGTGTCCCTTTGAAGACACGTGGATTGTTACAGTCAAGGATGGAGACAAGGAGGTGCCAGAGAGGCACCTCACCAGCTACCTGCTTTCAGAACAGACACATTACAGGGAAATCAACTCTGCCAAGAAGTGCTGGGGCCTCAGTCAGGGCACAGACTTGAGTTCAGGAGACAGGCAGGAGCTGACTAGTTAGCTGGTCAACAGAAAATTATGCTGGCAACTTTGCCTTTTCTGCCCATTTTTGAAGCTGTGGCTGTGACTTGTGGACCTCTGCAGCCCATCCTTTGAAGACTACCTACAAGTGAGCAACGTAGGCTCTGCCTGCAAATGAACCAGAGACTTGGTAGCAAAAGGGGGATAGAAGAGAAGCGTGTACTAAATCACAGTCTGGGAAAATAGACAGGCTGTTTCAAACCAACAGTGATTAGATCCCTGTCATATAACCTTAGTTCTGGAGCAGACCACCCAGTGAGGGTTCCCAGGGAGGGCATGAGCTGAGCCAGCATGAAGGAAGGTACCTCTCATGGCTGGATAGTTGCAGGGTGATGTGTCCTGAAGGCACTTGGCCCAAAGAAAGCTGACAGGCTCGGAAACCCATGTTAACCCTTATAGTGGACAATGCACCAGGAAGCTCCCATGTCTTGCTAGGTAATCATGTGTTGAAGAAAATTTGGTTTCAGATCTGATTTTATCTCAATCTTTAATTTTTTGTTTGATTAAAAAAATAAATACATTTTCTTTATTAGTGAAAGGCACCAGAGTGTATTGTTATGAGCAAGGTCTTTAGAAATTGAGTTTGAGCCCAGAACTCACAAGTTGTATGACTTTGGGCAAGTCATTTACTATTTCCTGTTTTGTAAAATGAGAAAAATTACGGTACCTGCCCCAAGTGGTTGCTATGAGGATTTAATGAGACAATTTATGTAATGTCCTTAGCAAAGTCTCTGACATGTAGTAAGCACTCAGATTTTAGCTATTATTCTCATAATCAATGTAATTACCAACCCTGATGATTTGTTAAAATATGCTTTAGTATATTCCTTTTCAATATTCTAATAATTTAATCACACATTTATATCTTTAAATGGGTAGGATCATATTAGACATATATAACTTCGTGTCCTGCTTTTTTCAATTAGTGTTCTGTCCTATGTGCCAAGTTTCTAATGGGGTAGAGATAAGGGGACTGGTTTGGAAGTAAGCAATACTGGGTTAGAATTTAGCTTTACCACTTATAGACCCGGATGTATGGCTTTGGGAAGGCTGCTTAACTCTTCTGAGACTCAGTTTTTCAGCTGAGTTGGTGTGATAATTGAGTTCCTTCACATATGGTTATGGTAAGGAAACTGAGATAGTTAACATTTGTAGCTAAGAGCCTGGTGCCCAGAGCAGTTGGATCTATTGTTTGCAAACTTTTCTTTTAGGAGTCCCAAGGGTTTCAAAGATGCAATCTAGGGGCCACAGAGTGGGAGTGGGCTGGGCCCCATATCCGTGTCTGCCTCTTCAGGCTTCAGCACTTTGAACTGTCAGCTGTAAGTAGAGCAGCTTGCTTCTATTTTATACATCAGAATTTACATACAATTTTATTTGAAGAAAGTCATGGCACTTAAAAACAAATTTGAACATTGTTGCTTTAGAGGATGATGTCCAAGCAGGGTCAGTTCTAAGAGGAATAGTCCACGGATTACACTTATAATTGTATTTTGCGGGAGTTATATATGGCTGCAATTAACAGCCACAGGCACGAAATATGATTGGAATGGTTCTAAAAGGTCATGAATCCTACTAGCCTGTTATTAATGGAGGAGATTTCTCAATTATGGACCTATTCATCTGGGTGGAAGCATTGTTATCAGTGTAGAGGACTATTATCATAACTATCATTATGTTTGCCCTGCATGCCTCTTGACCCACCTCTTTGTGGCAACAAAACTCCTATTTTCAGTGGGGAGATCTTTCCAAGTGCTTTAGGGTCAGTATAGGACGCAAGGCTGACTAATCAGAATCCGCAATCCACCTGGCTATAAGAAAGGATGTAGGGATGATACGTGATTAGGCTAGGTCAACCAGAGTGGGCCCTGGGGTTTGTATTTGGACCACTAGCTGGAAGGACAAGGTAGTATAGAGCTTCCTGTGATCCTCTTTGCTAACACATAGGGAGCCTGCATCTTAAAATGAAATTGAGACCAAAAATGGCAGAGCTGAGAAATGGCTCTAGAGTTCCAAAGACACTGTCTAAACCCCTGGATCCAGCTATTCTTGGAGTCAGTTTCCCCTTGAACTTCCCATCTATGTGAATTTCCTTTGTGGTTTAAGTGTGAGATGAGTGTCTATCTCTTACAGCTGAGCGTCACAACCCAATCACATGATTCTTGCTGATAGATGTTCTGAGCAGCATTGTTGGAGAAAGGGAAAAGTGTGGGGCCCCTCATAGGGAGCAGACAGTATGGAGAGGAGCTGCAGAACTGTGGAGGCAGCTTGGAGGCACTGGCCACCTGATGGCAGACTGGAAGGGTAGAGCATGAAAGAAGAGGGAGGTGAGAGGAAAACTATTTCCCACTCTTACCCTGAAATGTGAGTACTTGTCCTTTGAATGCTTCACTCCTGGGTATATAACTCCATCGAGGCATTTTGCCTCCATTTCTATGCACACACTAAAGACCCATCTAACACGGTATCAGAAAAACCTTGTAGGAGTCAGTGTCTGGGGCTGTGAGTGCTAGTGAGTGGGGTATGGACAGTGAGCTGACTAGAGGGTACTCTGACAGTTACCTGGGGCAGGACTGACCCCCCCCCCCCCGGAGCAGTAGAGCCTGGAGGAGATTTGCAGATGGCAGAGGGCTATGCTGTTCCTGAACCCGAAACAGACAACTCCTAGAGGCAGCAGAAGATCCAGTGAAGCAATGTCAAAAAAAGTCAGAAGTCTCTTCCCACTGTGACCCATGTTAGTCTTTCAAATCTGGCTATGATTAAATTAACTTTGTGATAAAGTGGTCAGGCAGATAAACAGTCACCAAAATTCATCATGTAGATGTTACTAGTATTTCTAAAACTTACAGGTCAACATAGTTTTGGCTCTGAGCTGTGCACTCTGTGTTATGTTAAAACAATTCAAAATTAGTCCCACCTGCCCTATTCTACTCACTCCCACACCCCAAGAGGGTGGTATTATAAACCTAGTTCATACACATCAGCCTCCAATTTTTATTCACCTACTGCCATTTCAGAGTCCCAAGTGAGAACAAGGGTAATCAAGTTACTGGCAGGAAATGGGTTTCCTCTGTGAATAGCTAGAGTGTTCCTGAGTTGCTGTTGCTGAGAGAGGGGCCAGGCTGGGACACATAACATCTGAATGGTGGGCTGGGCCCAGCAGCTGGTTCTTCACAGAGGCTATCTCTTATTTCCATGGTTCCCAGTGGCAGCTTCAGGAAGATCTCAGGAAAGGATAACTGGGAATAGAATAAATGTTGCAGCTGAAACGAATGCAAATAAAAATCTGCAAAATCGCCTGCCCAGGATCAGGGGGTGAAAGCAAAGATGGGAACTCGATGCTTTAAGTTAATAGACTGGCGGGTTGTAGGAGGGCGATCCCATTGTTAGAAACTGCCTATTGTCACAATCCTGATACAGTAACGGCTTCTTTTCTTCCCTCCGAAGCTGGGTATATCAGAAACCAAAAATATCCTTAGCATAAATCATTCCTTTTGCAGCATTTGACAGCCACTGTCTCAAACTCAATTAGTCATCAGGCACAAGAAAAGCCGAGATCATCACAGATTCACATGTGTTTAATGGGTAAAGCACGACTAGGGGGAGATTTCTTCTGTTTAATATCTGCTGTTCAATGTGCATTAGTAGATCACATGGCTATTAAAATAAATAGGACAGTAGAAGTTTCTTTTGGGCAGGGTTAAGCAGATGTGTTCTATTTCAAAAGATTGAATGAATTTTATCTCAAAGAGACATAAAGGAGAAAGCAAATGGAAGAAAGAGTCACAGGCGGCTATACAGGGTATTCAATCAAAAAGCTTGTCTCATTGCTTGGATGACTCTTTCCAACAGGAAGCTTATTTCTGAACCTGAGCATGTGAGCACTAGCACAAAACCAGACCTCTAGGATACCAAAGTCTGACTCAGACACTTCTGGAGAAAGTGCTAAGCAAGAGATATGGTTTCACTGATACTAGAAAAATGGAATTGCCTGGATCATTCCTATTAATCCTGTTTAGCAATTCTCTAGGCAGTGATGTCTTTACTTCCTGTGTCCTCTTTCTTGGAGTAATAATGATGGTCATCGTTTTATTATACCAAATGGGGTTTATCAGTGGTTTCTTAATGCTGTACTGCTGATTGGTTCTAGGCTGGAGGCATGAATATAAATCAAATGTGGGAATCAGTTTTAAACAGTATCTTTCTTTTTAACAATTCAAAATATTTACTTAAAGCCTTCTAATTGCTTTACTTGTCTGGCTCAGCATTGCCTGTTTTTTGCTTTTTTTTTTTTTTTTAAGTTTATTTATTTTTAGTAACCAACATGGGACTCTAACACATGATCCCAAGATGAAGAGTCACATGCTTTTCCAAGTAAGCCAGCCAGGAGCCTGCTTTGTTTTGTTTTTTAAGCTTGAAATCAAAGAGACTATTTTTAAACATAGGCAAGGGTAATGTTGTATAGAAAGAGGTTCTTAGTATCACAACACTCTTCTTCATAGGTTTATGAGGTTGTTCTGAGGAGTCTGAATACCCTAATGATGGGCAAGGGCAGGGATCACTCCATTTTAATATGGAAATAACCGAGGCCCATGGAATTGAACAGTTAGTGCCAGTTTCTAGATTGTCTGAATCTCAGGCCTGACTCCTGGCCAATATTGTCCATCTGACTTACTGGGGAGTGGACTCGATTTTGTGAGTGCCTATCAGAGCTCATAGGGGACCTGAGGAACCCAAAGGACAAACCAAGACAAAGTCTGTAGCTAAAACCTTGATGATTGAAGATGTTTAAACATCATGTCTACAGGGGCTAAACACAGGATTAAATGAAGAGATCAAAGCCAAAAGTCAAGATTCAGAAGAAGATGGATTCAAGTATGGCAAACTGAAAATGCTCAGGTTCTGGGACAGTTGTCTGAAACTGCAGCTGGGTGGGACATGGGTGGTAGGTCTTAATGAAGGACCAGGGCTGGCTCTCCTGGAGGCAAGTCCTTGGCAGGTCCCTTCATTTACAGGACTATTTGTGTCTACCCAAACTCAGGGAGGCTTGTCATTTGAAATCTAATGAATTAAGGTACAAAAAGGAGATAAGAAAATCAGGAACTAGTTATTTTTCTTCTTGGTTCTTACGAGTATTTTAGATTTGGCAAATGGAAGAAAAGCTAAATAAACCACTTGGCTATATCAAATTGGCTTTCTGTTTCTCAGTTCTTTCAGTCATGTATTTATTTTAGTCAAGGTTATTTATTCATTGTTTTCTCTAAAAGTACCCATAAGCATTGCTGTGTATAACAACTGCTGTACCAACTCAGACTCATGGTCCACTTGGGCTACCATTTTACTGGCTAACAGGGACCTGAGGGTCATTCACAGTGTGGCACTACTTCCTTCCTTCACACCCATCCTAGTGTTCCCAATCTTTTAGAGATCTGAATTTCATTTGGGGCCATAAAAATTTCCTCCACCCTCCTAGGTGGGATTGACATAAGACAGATAAACAGGATTTCATTAATATGTAGGAACTATCACAAGAAAAATGAAGATCCAAAGAAATGGTCATATACTGGCTTGAACAACAACTGGAAAATATGGAAGTTTACTAAAATATATGGGGAGAAAAGGAAAATAAGAGTTATTTTAACAAGGTCTGATTTTACAGATTTCTCTTGGCCTTGACTCCCTGTCTCTGGTGATAAGAATGTTTCTTCCTCTGGTACAGTGAAGGCACCCTTCACATGGGAAATTAATCCCCTGTTTTCAGGAAGAAGAAAGAAGGTCAGAGTGCCTTTTTGCACCTATTGTTTTTCAAATGCCTTTAATTCAGAATAATCAATATGCCAAAGTGGCATATTTTGAGGTAGCATGTTCTGAACTCTTTTATATCCAAACTTAAAAAAAATCCTGCTAGTTCCATTTTGGGGGTAACAAGTTTATTACTATTTGTAAGAAGCCAAGGATTTCCTTCTTTTGTCCTAAAACACCTAGAGAAGCCCTCAGAAGGTAACATATAGCTTGATGCATAGACCCCATCCCTGTTTGAATATTGAAGGAAGATGGAAGCCAACGAAATCAGGAGCATTGTGAACTTTGAGGAGATATAGGAGGCCCCTGGCATTTCTAGTAGTTGAAAGTAAATCTCACTTCTTTGGACAATAGAGTGACCAGCATGTCTCTGTTTTCCTGGAAGCTCCCTGGTGTTTGCACTAAAATTTCCACATGGTGGGAAACCCCTCAGTCCCAGAGAAACTGGGATGGTTGCTCAGTCTATTGGAACACCACAGTGTTGGTCCATCTCAGATGTTCTATGCATTTCTAGATCCTTTCTCTTCTGTGTTCCTAAGTTGGTTTGGAAGCTGGTCCTTATCCATATGTTACTGGCTAACCTCCTAAAAGTCCTGGCTTAAAATTTCTGACTGAAGTTTGGTGACAGTGTCCCCCACAGGTCAAATATCTCTTCTTGGGTTCCATAGCTCCTGCAAAAAGACTTGCTTTGGCCACTGCTGTAAGCCTGGTGCCTCTTTATGGACTCAACAACTCATTTGATTCACCAACTTGTGTGCATGAAACTAAAAGATGAATATTTGTTGTCCTTTCTGGCTTGTGGCATTTGAGGCAGCCTATGGCTATCTCTTCTTCTGTAAAATGGGGATAATAATCATAATATTCCCATAGAGTTGTTTTAAGAATTAAATAAGTTATTACAAAAAAAAAAATAATAAGTTATTACAAGAAAAGTGCTTAGAAGAGGGACCAGCATAGAGCATCTGCTAAATAAATATTAGGAAAAAGAAAATTTTACATAATCCTGTAGAAATAGAGGCTCTTGATAGAATTGCCCTTGTCATCCTAGTTTGCCAGTTCCCATGGCAGTTGCTATCAGGCTGTGGAGAAAACATGTTGAAGATTAATATGAAAGTCATTCAGAGTCAGTGAATGTTTGCCCAAGGAAGCCTAACCTGGGAGTCAGGGCATTCCCCTATTGTTTAACTGAAACTGCATCCTCATAGCCATAGAAAGCCACTGAACTGGGCCCATAAACCAGTAGACCATCAAAACTACGTTTGTATCCTGGCCTGTGGGTGAAGCTTCCACCACCAGAGGGAGCTACAGGAGCAAATCACTGAAAACCCAACTCGAACTGGATTAGGCAACTAGGAAACTTAATCGTTCACAGTAACCAGAAGTCTAGAAGATCATGCAAGTTCAGGGTGAACTCAGCTGTGAGAAATAAGGGAGTTAGGGCAAGATTTTGATCCTTTCTCCAGGCACAGGGAAGTGGGTTAATGGGGTGGGCATAGGGGCTGTGGGGTCCATCTCTTACCTGGAGAAGCCAGGGTGCCCAATCCCAGGAGTTTACAGATGCTAACAGCAGTGGGGGAAAGAATATCACCATAATAATAAGCAGGGTTTGAGGTAGATTTTAGTAGATTTAGTATAAAGTTTTTGGAATCCAACATCTGAGATGAGAGCGGGTAAGGACACATCAGTCAGATTTGAGGTGGTTGTTGGTTGGGCTGGGTGTTACATGTTTGTGCGTTAACCCATGCATTAAAGGGGCTAGCTGGCAATGTGTAAAGAACCAGGAATGGATTTCCCAGGGAAACAGTTCAGGGCTTCCCTGCCAGTAGGGATACAGGAATGCATTCAGGTAACAGCTAGGGATGGTTTTAGCTCCAAGGGTATCGGATAGCCAGGCCTGTCCCAGGAACTCTGGGCCAAGGCAGCAAGGCCAATCCTGGTAACACCTATATGGATAGTAACAGGGTTCCTATTCCACTGCCAGGCTTGAAGCAGGGGTTGGGTCTTCATGACCCAAGGCTGGTGAGATCTTTGCTCACCTTCTTACTTTTCTCAGAAGTTAAACTCAAATTTCTGAGCTCATGTTTCCCACTGCTAGAGGACTTTCCCATTTCATTTACTGGCTTTTGTTTGCCAATGTACTAGAATAAATTCTTCCTACAATATGGGCCATGCTCTACCTTCCAGCCCCAACACCATGGCAAAAGCAGCCAGCTGGGAGACAGAACACATGGCTGAAAATGAAGCAATGAGTGGATGAGTCCTATTCTTTCCAAAATAATTAAAAGTGAATGGTCAAATTTCATCAAGTGTGGAATATTTGGAAATAGCCTTTCGAAGGGGGAAAAATCCCCAAACAACTCTTGAGTGTGAGGATTATCAAGGAAGACGGTGCTATTGGGAAGGGATTGTTAAAAGCAGGCAAGAGTTTTTTTCTCATGTAGTCTAGAAACTGATCATGAGATTATTTGCCAGAGAATGATTTTCTAAATGTTTTTTAAAATATCAGGGTGGCAGCATAATTTGAACAGCTGTAATTTCAAAGTTTCCTCATTTTGAAGGTTAGCACTCAATTCCAACGTACAACACAATCTGACATGTCCACATCAAAACGTTCTAATTTCATTACGACACCTTCTATGTAGAACCTAATTGTTTAAATTTTAGAAAAATCAGTGAATATTTTAGGTGGATGATTAACATCAAGTTCCTCTTATTTATCAGTGTTTGGTAAATGTTCCCACATGCTCTTCACTCTGTTTATTTTCTAGACTATCTGCACTTTGTAGGCAGCAGGTAATTAAAGTGGCAATGGAGTGCCATCTACTGGGGAAAGAGAACAATAGATTTAAAAAAAGACTTGATGGGGGTCTCATTGCAGAGGAATGAATACTTAGAAAAAGAGAACTTGATGAATATGTAAAGACAAACATGGAAAGAGATGGAAAGTTTACATTTTGCTTAATCTGGAAAAATTTTTTTTGAACTCTCCTGTGCTTCCTTTAATAAGATACTGTGTTTTACATTAGATCAAACATTAGTTGTCAGGAGAAGCCCTAAGTCTATACTTAAAATGGTAAACCTTTGTCAAACAGCTGACCTTTGCAATCACTTAGTCCAATGTCCTCATGTTACAGATGAGAAGCAGGGGTTCAGAGAGAAGGGATGCCTCCATGCTCCCCAGCTAGGGAATGGCAGAGCTCTAGGTCCTCCCTTATCCAGGTGGTCTACTTAGATGAGTGGCCATTTGGTTATACATTATGATTGAAGGGATGTCCAGAAGTTATCCAGGGCCCAAACCATCATCTCTGTTGCTGGCTAGGCAGACTGTAAGAAAGTCTCATGATTAGAGTTGCTCCTTTGAGTAGAAGCTGGTGCTTCTTCTTTTGTACTGTTTCCATAAACACCTTCACACACACAGGGTTTTTCTGATTAGCTGTTATTTTATTTTATTATTATTATTTATTAGCTGTTTATTTTAGCTGCTTATTTAGAACATAACCAGCAGAGGGGTGCCTGGGTGGCTCAGTCAGTTAAGCGTCCGACTCTTGACTTTGGCGCAGGTCATATCTCACAGTTCGTGGGTTCCAGCCCTGCATCAGGGCTTGGATTCTTGGGATTCTCCCTCCCTCTCATCTCTGTGTTCCATCCTTCTCAAAATAAATAAATAAACTTGAAAAAAAAAAGACACTTACAAAAGACAGAAATGAGTGCTTGAAGCCAGAGATGCGAGGCAAAACCGGTATTATGCAGGCTTTAATTCCTATGAGCTTATAAGAAGTGCTCGGGGCAACAATAACCATAAAATTACTTTTAGAGTTAAGTCCTGCAACAGGTGGGGGCATGTGTGGGTCTGATATGTGAAGGGATTCTTGTGTTCTGGCCAATAATACACACACACAAAATCAGAGCTCCTCACTTCTGTTCATCTTCATTGTTTATAGAACAAAAAATGATCTTTGGGCTGAAAATCATAGAACAAACATTGATAAAAGGAAAACGAAGTCCAGACTGGAGAAAATGTATGTCAGAGAGTAGCAGAAACACATCTGAATGCTTCCTGCATTCAGTGTTTTACCTGCATGATCTCATTTAATTTGTCCACTAACACTACAGTTTCAGGCACTATCTTATTTAGTTAGATACTATGAGCCGTGCACTTAGGGATGCAAAGCTGATTTGTTGAAGTTTTGTGTCATTAGTAGGAGGGGACAGGGCATCATTTACATCCTGGTCTTCAGATCTGCAGCCCCAGAGTTGAGCTGCTCAATGACTGCCTGTGGACCTCCCCAGGGAGGTCAGGTCTCCTGACGCAGACACAGGACATCCCAGCTTCTGTGAGAACCTGCAGAGGTACTGTGCGTCATGGTGAGCAGCTGGAGATCCAAGGATGGGAAAATGGGTTTTTGTTTTTAAACTTGTTTTTTTTCCTAAAAAAGGAGACTATAGTTTATAGAATCCAGGAATGGATTCTATAAACTTCAAAGTAGTGTGCTTTATGTGATTCTGAGTGAAATCCTAAGAGACTACTAAAGGATTATTTTAAACACCTGGGAAAGGATGCCACTGATACAGGCACTCAGCAAGCACTGTTAACACAGTCATTTAGAAAATACTGGAATCCTGGGGCACCTGGGTGGCTCAGTCAGTTAAGTGTCCGACTTTGGCTCAGTTCATGTTCTCATGGTTTGTGGGTTTGAGCTCTGCATAGGGTTCTGTGCTGACAGCTCAGAGCCTGGAGCCTGCTTCGGATTCTGTGTCTCCTTCTCTCCTCTGCCCCTCCTCTTCCCCTGCTCATGCTTTGTCTCTGTCTCTCAAAAATAAATAAATGTTAAAAATTTTTTTTAAAAACGAGAAAATACTGGAGTCCTATCCTGTGCCTGTTGCTTGGCAGACTCCCCCCCCCCCCCATAAACAGAGGCCTCCCCTCAAATTAGTGATGACCAGCAGGGGAGACAGGCCCACAGATGACTGCAATGCTGTGGAAACACCAGGTAGGTGCGAGCACATGAGCACAGCTGTGAGGGGGGCCCAGGGAAGCACACAAACCAGATTAAGAGAAAGGGACAGAGAAGTTTCCTTGGGGGATGGGGGGGGGGGTTGAATTTATTTTCCTTTCATTAAAAAGGTTTTTTGAGTTACATTTCTGTTAAATTTTTACGTTGAATTATATGAACATATGGAATTGCCTTTTTAAAAAGCCATAAATGTCCAAATACTGGCAATTTCATATGTTCCAACCTAACCCACATCTTAAAAGTCCAACAGCAGCACTAACAACTCTTGATATCAAAAGACAGGAGTTCTCTCTCTCCACCTCCCCATCCCAGACTTTCCTCCCCAAGGCTGTCTTGTTCAACTCTTGGAGCTGTTTTAGCTATTTTTTGGGCTACTTATTGCCACCTAATATGTTTTATTGTCATTTCTTGACTTGCCATTTTAACACTGTATGTATTGAATTTCTATTATAAAGATGTGGATTTAGGGGCCCTTGGGTGGCTCAGACCGCTGAGTGTCTAACTTCAGCTCAGGTCATGATCTGATAGTGGGTGAATTTGAGCCCCTTATCAGGCTCTCTGCTGTCAGCGCAGAGCCCATTTAAGATCCTAGGTCACCCTCTCTCTCTGCCCCTCCCTCACTTGGCCTCTTGCTCTGTCTCTCAAAAATAAATATAAACATTAAAAACTTATTTTTTAAAAAAGATGGGGATTTAGCTGTCTTAATGTCTTCACTAAAATAAACACCTGCAGTCCCTCACACTTCTTACATTGCTCTATTATAATTTCTGGTGAAATTGCTATGTTGGTATTGTTAGTGCGGGGGGTGGGGGGGTGGGGGGGGTGGGGAAGGGTGGGGCGGGGAGCCTGTTCTCTGCTCTTAATGTTTTCTTCAATGAGGTGGGATTTCCCCTACATATTTCTGTGTTCTTTCTTCCCCTTTATTTGGTTATTACTTTGCTTCTCTCTAGGGGAGGAGCAGATTCCTCTGGGTGGTAGACTTGGATCAGCCCTGTATCCTTCTGCCTGCTGGAAGCTGTTTGTTGCCAAAGAGCAACTTTTCCCTGGAGCACTTCCCTGTCTAGGTGGGAAAATCTGCCTAATTCTAAGGTTCAAAGCCCATTTGGCTCTCAAAACTAAACTACATTAGCCAAATAAACCTTTGTCATGAAGAAGAAAAACAAAGTGATATTTTGTCCTTCATCTGAATTCTTTACTTTTTTTTTTAAATCAAATTATTTAAAACCTGGGTGAAGAAGAGGAAAATGATTTATGAGGTTGTTTGGAAGGACCCTACCATTACAATTATGTTTCTCTAAATTTACCCCTCTTCTCCTCTAGATGCCTTTGTTTTCTGTAGGGCTATTAACTGGCTCTGTTTATTTATTTAGCTCATCCCTAAAGGACTGAAGGCTGAAGACCCTCTATCAAGTCATCTCAAGTAATCTCTTGCACAGCCACCCTCCTCCACACCCCTCTGACCTTTCACCCTTTTCTAACTTTGGGCCTCTTCCTGTCCCTGTTCCTGTCTGTCAAGTAGCTATCTTCTCTCTCCTCTCTGGACCAAGAGCTCAGCTCCCCTTCACTAGCATCCTGGGTATTTTGCTTGCTTCTCTCTGGTGTTGAATCCCAATTTTTTAGATGACATGACTTTCTTTTTCTTGGTCTACATTCTATCTTCACGCTTAACTAATAATTTTGCTAAGTATGGAATTCTGTGTCAGACAGAATTTCCCTTAGACTTTGAAGGCACTGTTCCATTGTCTTCCATAATCCTAGAGTTATACAATTTCACAGTGATGGATACCTGGTAGGTCCTTTCAATTTAGAAACACATTCTTTTATGTTCTGGGAAGTTTTCATGCATTATTTCTTTTATATTTATATTCTTCTCTCCATTTTCTTTGATCTCATTTTCCACCCACCTATCCGTAGAACTTCTATTCTGATGTTTGACCATCTGGATTGATCCTCCAATATTCTTGTCTTTTTTCTTATTTTCCATCTCTATGCCATCTTGTTTTACTTTCTGTGAGATTTCTAGATTTTACCTTTTAATATCGACATTGTATTCAATTCTCCTGTTTTCATTTGACCATCTCACTCCTCCCTATTCTTGGTCTTAGATCCCCAAGTCCTGAGCCCAGAGTCTGAGACCTGCCACATCTGCAGAAAGGAAACCACTTATTGGTTCTCATCAGAAGAAAAAAAATTGTAAGTATGCAAGGTGATGGATGTTAACTAGTCTTATTGTTATTATTTCACAATGTATAAAAATATGGAATCATTATGTTGTGTACCTGAAACTAATCTAATGTTGTGTGTCACACCTCAATTTTAAAAAATTAAAAATAAAAATGGGGCACCTGGGTAGCTCAGCCGGTTGTGTGTCTGACTTCAGCTCAGGTCATGATCTCCCAGTTTGTGGGTTTGAGTCCCACGTCAGGCTCTGTGCTGACAGCTCAGAGCCTGGAACATGCTTCGAATTCGTGTTTCCCTCTCTCTGCCCCTCCCCCACTCACTCTATGGCTCTCTTTGTCTCTCAAAAATGAATCAATATTAAACAAATTAAAAAATTAAAAAAATATAAAAAGAGGAAACCATCTGTCTCTCTTGAGCAAAGTCAGCAGAGGGGGGATGGGAGTGGACTGTGTAGCCTAGCTTCATGGGTTTAGGAAGCGGATTTAATTCCCCCCCATGTAACCTTTCAATCAGCACTCCAGTTTCCAGCCTTATTCCATATCCTGGTCTTCAAAATTAATTTATGCCTCCAATTTCTTCAGAATTAACTGATGCCTCCAATTTCTGAGGCTTTCTGGAGGTTTCTGGAGTGAAAGTATTCCATCTCGTCTTTTCCTACATGTAGGCTTGATCTTCAGCTTTCCTCAGTCTGCTAGGGTAAGGTGACACTAAGGCCTCTAGTTTCCAGCATCCAAAATTGTGTTGACATCTCCCCTTTGATGTGCTCTCTTTTCTCATAGTATTTGTCCACATGGGATTATGTCTTTTTTTAAAAATCTTTTTATCACCATTTCATTGGAATTTGGGGGAGGGATAAAAGAGTGTGCTTAATATTACATATTTAAAGAGAATGCTCCCTGTTCCTTCTCTTCCTTCACTCCATCACTTTTTAGTTACAACTTTATTAAGGTATAATTCACATATCATGTAACTCACTCATTTACAGTTTGCAATACAGTTGGTTTTAGTATAGTCACAGAGTTGTGCAACCAACACCACAATCAATTTTAGAATGTTTTTGTCAACCCCAAAAGAAAACCTGTACCCATTAGCAACCACTGCTCACTCCCCCCCCCATCCCTCCAGCCCTAGACAACCATGAATCTACTTACTATATCTATGGATTTGCTAATCCAAGCATTTCATATGATGGAATCAGACAAATATGCAGTCTTTTGTGACTGGCTTCTCTCACTTAGCATGAAGTTTCCATGATTCATCCATGTTGTAACAGGTCTCAGTATTTCATTTCTTTTTATTAATGACTGTTATTCCATTATAATATTGGAATGGGATAATCCATTTTCCAATAATATTAATATCATCCATCTGGATAAAGCACATTGTATCCATTGATATAACATTGATGGAGATTTGGGTGGTTTCCATTTTTTGGCTATTAAGAATAATGCAGCCAGGGGCGCCTGGGTGGCTCAGTCGGTTAGGCGGCCGACTTCGGCTCAGGTCATGATCTCAAGGTCCGTGAGTTCTAGCCCCGCGTCGGGCTCTGTGCTGACAGCTCAGAGCCTGGAGCCTGCTTCATATTCTGTGTCTCCCTCTCTCTGACCCTCCCCCATTCATGCTCTGTCTCTCCCTGTTTCAAAAATAAATAAACGTTAAAAAAAAATTAAAAAAAAAAAGAATAATGCAGCTAGTAAACATTTGTGTCCAAGTTTGCATATGAATACATGCTTTAATTTCTCTTGAGTATATACCTGTACCTGGAATTGCTGGGTAATTATATTTAATCTTTTGAGAAACTGCCAGACTCGTTTCCAAAGTGACTGCACTATTTTATATTCCTAGCAGTAGTGCATGAGGGTTCCACATACTCTGCATCCTCACCAACATTTGTTATTGTCTATCTTTTCCATTTTGCCATCCTCATGGATGTGAAGTGATATCTCATTGTGGTTTTCATTTTCTTTTTCCTGGTAGATAATGATATCAAGAATCTTTCCATGTGCCTGTGAGTCATTTTGTGTGTCTTCCTTGGAGAAATGTCCAAATACATTATCCATTTTTAAATTGGACTACTTGTTTTTTAAATTATTGGGTTGTGATTACATATATATATATATATGCATGTGATATATATATATATATATATATATATATATATATATATATATATGTGTGTGTGTGCATGCATGTGTAAAATGTATTCTAGTGCCTTCTTCATTATATAATTTGCAAATTTTCTTCCATTCAGTGTGTTGTCTTTTCATTTTCTTGGTGGAGTACTTTTGCAATACCAAATATGTCCAGGGTACCTATTTTTTCTTTGGCTATTTGTGCTTTTGGTGTGATAGGATGAGTTACGAAGTGTTTCCTTCTACTCTTTTTTTTTAATGTTTTTATTTAGTTTTGAAAGACAGAGAGACAGAGCATGAGTGAGTGGGGGAGGGGCAGAGAGAGAGGGAGACACAGAATCCAAAGCAGGCTCCAGGCTCTGAACTGTCACCACAGAGCCCAACGCGGGGATCGAACCCACAAACTGCGAGATCTTGACCTGAGCTGAAGTCGACACTTAGCCAACTGAGCCACCCAGTGCCCCGTTCCCTTCTATTCTTTGGAAGAAACTGTAATAAGTTGGGATTAATTCTTCCTTGTTCTTTTTAAAAAAATTTTATTTAAATTCTTGTTAGTTAATGCACAGTATAATATTAGTTTCAGGTGTACAATACAGTGATTCAATAACTCCATACAACACTCAGAGCTCATCACAAGTGCACTCCTTAATTTCCATCACCTATTTAACCCATTCTCCCACTGACATCTGTCTGGTTACCATCAGTTTGTTCTCTGTAGTTAGAGTTCTTGGTTTATCTCTCTCTTTTTTGCCATCGTTCATTTGTTTTGTTTCTTATATACCACATATGAATGAAATCATATGGTATTTGTCTTTCTCTGGCTCATATATTTCACTTAGCATAATTCTCTCCATCTCTGTCCATGTCATTGCAAATGGCAAGATTACACTTTTTTTGGCCAAGTACTATTCCATTGTATATATATACCACATCTTCCTTATCCATTCATCTCTTGATGAACACTTAGGCTATTTCCATAATTTGGCTATTGTAGATAGTACTGCTAAAATGTCAAGATGCATGTATCCCTTTGAATTAGTATTTTTGTATTCTTTGGGAATACCTAGTAGTGCAATTGCTGTGTCATAGGGTAGTTCTATTTTGAACTTTTTGATGAATCTCCATACTGTTTTTTCAAAGTGGCTGCACCAGTTTGCATTTCCACCAACAGTGTAAGAGATTTCTCCTTTCTCCATATCCTTACCAATACTTGTTGTTTCTTGTGCTTTTGATTTTAGGCATATTGACAGGTATGAAGTAATACCTCATTGTAGTTTTGATTTGTATTTCCCTGATGATGATTGATGTTGAGCACGAACATCTTTTCATGTGTCTGTTGGCCATCTGTATGTATTCTTTGGAAAAATGTCTGTTCATGTCTTCTGCCCATTCTTAATTGGATTATTCATCTCTTGAGTATGGACTTTTATAAATTCTTTATATATTACATACTAACCCTTTATCAGGTATGCCATTGCAAATATATTCTTCCATTCTGTAGGTTGCCTTTTTCTTTGTGATTGTTTCCTTCACTGTGCAGAGGCTTTTAATTTTGATGAAGTCCCATTAATTTATTTTTGCTTTGGTTTCCCTTATCTCAGGAAACATATCTAAAAGGAAGTTGCTACAACTAATATCAAAGAGATTACTGCCCGTATTCTCCTCTAGGGTTTTTGTGGTCTCAGGTCTTTAATTAATTTTGAATTTATTTTTGTGTTTTTACCAAACACAGAAGTGGTCCAGTTTCATTCTTTTGCATGTTTCCGTCCAGTTTTCCTAACACCATTTGTTGAAGAGATGGTCTTTCCCATTGGATATTCTTTCCTGCTTTGCTGAAGATTAATTGACCATACAGTTGTGGGTTCATTTCTGTTAATTCTGTTCTACTGATGAATGTGTCTATTTCTGTGCCAATATCCTATTGTTTTGATCACTTCTTTAATTGTTTTGAAAGAATTCACCAGTGAAGATATGCTGGCTTGCACTGTTCTTTGTGGGTAGTTTTACAATTACTAATTCAATCTGCTTATTATAAGTCTCTTTAGATTTTCCATTTCTCTTTGGGTTAATTTCAGTAGTTTGTGTCTTTCTAGGAAATTTTCCATTTCATCTCCTTCCATTTATGTCTATTTTTCCGAGACATCAGGAGTAGAAAAATCTAGGTCAAGGTAATATGGTGGTGTGTCTGGGCTTCAGTATTCTGTATGAGATTGTGCAGGTTGTAATGATTTGAGCTATCCTCTTCTAAGTTATGTGGTGCACAAGTTGTGGGCAAACATGGTGGAGATCTTAAATAGCAGATGTGTTAAATGTGCCAACTTTGGAGACAGACCATCTGGGTTTGAATCCTTTTTCTACCACTTCCCAGAGGCTTTGGGAAAATTACTTAATCTAATTAGTTAATAGTTTTCTTCTATTTGGGGCACCTGGGTGTCTCAGATGATTAAGCGGCTGACTTTGGCTCAGGTCATGGTCTCACAGTTCCCTGAGTTCGAGCCCCACATTGGGCTCTGTGCTGACAGCTTAGAACCTGGAACCTGCTTTGGATTCTGTGTCTCCTTCTCTCTGCCCCTCCCCTGCTCATGCTCTGTCTCTATCTCTCTCAAAAATAAACATTTTTTAAAAAGTTAAAAAAATAATTTTCTTCTATATAAATAATAGTATTTTCTTTAGGGTTTATTATCTGTGAGGATTAAGTGACACAACACATGTAAAGTGCTTAAAATAATGTGTGATTCAGTAAATTTTATTTCTTATTTGTATTTATAGCCTTCACTATATGCTTCCTGAGGTTAGAAATGGGATTTTTTTTCCTTTTTTTTTTTTTGTTGCTGAAAGCTTGGTACCTATCAAAATGCCTGGTCCATAATAGGAGGTCAGTATTGTTTGTTTAATGTTTTCATGTCAAAGAACTGGACTGAAGGACAAACTGCTAGTTTAGGTATTGATTAGAGCATTGGTTGATAATGAATGCCAACTAGAAGAGACCAGAGGTATGATGAAGCTAGCTTGGCCCTTGTTGGGATTAACAGAGTTATACATGGCTTAAATAAAGTTGTGGAGCATATACCTATAAAATTTGCACTTGACATAAAGTTATGTGGGAGAACAAAGTTTGGGTAGGTATGTATTTGTGTATACACATTCCTCTTCTTGGGTCCTAAAATAACAACTGCATAAGTAAACAACAGAAATGGGTGATTTACAACAACACAAAAAATTCTAGGGGTTCTTGCCAATAATAAATTCATTATGAATTAACGGTTGAGAAACAATAGCAATCTGAAAGTACAATCATTGTGTGTGGAACAAGGGAGGGGACAGGCACACACAGAGGTGTATTGTGGCTTCACCCCTTTGCAGCATTTGAGGGGAAAATTTTACTATTTCTTCTAATAAACTAGATATAGACCCTCAAGCAACAGGCAACAGACAATCTGTTTTATGAATATGATAAGTGTATTATTTCTTATGCTCTTAGCAGACAGGTTGCTGTATCCTAGGTACAGCATGTCCTCATGATTGATATAGGGATGCATTCTCCTGTCACTGAATTATCACTGAATGGGAGTTGGCCTTTTTTGTAGGCATAAGACTTAGGCTCCTCAGATTTCACACAAAGTTGTCAATCCTATTTTCAGCCCAGTTGAACTGAAACATGGAACAAGGGTACCTGTTAGAACTCACTAGTACTCAATTTCTTTCAAAACTGGAACCAAGAGAAATAATATTAATGGAAATCTAACATGAAGGCTATGTAATCTATCCATACACACTCTAAAATTTGTCCCTGAATGAAGCCTATGAGAGAGTTAGACTTGGAAAGCAGTGTTGTGTGGTTCATGTGGAATTGCTATGATTTCATGGACTTTGGCATGAGAGTATCAAACTGTATATATTAAAGATTGTTGTAGGAAGCAACCTTATGAGGTATGTCTTTGACTTTATATTATTCAACATTTTTTCATTATAACATGGTTTCCTAGAATAATTGTTTGAATTCAGCCTGGAAGAGAGGTTTTCCTGGGCAAAAATGATAGAGGATGTAGTGTTGGGGAGGGACAAGGAAGCATTAGAGGTGAAAAAGTACAGTGTGTACATGGGAAGTGATGGTTATCTCAGTGTACCTGGAATGAGGCATACAACTAGGACTGGAAAATAGAATATACCTATATTGAATACAGGCCAAAGAATGGATGTTATCTGGGAATAAAAGCAACATCACTCATTTGTAAGAATATGATTTCAGTGCTTACTCTTTGACAGGTACTGGATGTAGAGTGACAAATAAATGGACATAATGCTTGACACCCTAGAGCTATTATGACCAGTGAGACAGAAAATAATCTAGTAAGTAAAATCCAATAAGGAAATACTTACGTTCTCCCTTTGGATTCAAAGAACTGGTTGCTAGGAGAGAACAGAATGAAAGAAATCTTTAGAAAGGGTGAGTTCATCTCTGAGGAGATGACATTGAGCCAGAGACCTGAAGGATGAGAGGTGGAAGCAGGCAGAGAGGGGTGTTGGTGCAAAAAGGAACAATGGTTGAGAAGGCACTGGAGTGGGAACTGCTCAGGGAAGGAAAAAGACCAGCAAGGCTGGAATATGGTGAGGGAGGAAGGAAGCAACAGGGAAGATGGGAAAGTAAGCCACACCCAGTCGTGTAGAAAACATAGTATTGACTGGGAATTATTCTAAGTACAGGCACGTGGGTGGCTCAGTCGGTTAAGCATCTGACTTCAGCTCAGGTCGTGATCTCGAAGTCCATGAATTTGAGTCTGATGTGGGGCTCTGTGCTGACAGCTTGGAGCCTCAAGCCTGCTTCAGATTCTTTGTCTCTCTCCCTCTGCCCCTCCCCCATTTTCTCTCTCTCTCTCTCTCTCTCTCTCTCTCTCTCTCAAAAATAAATAAAAACATTTTTTAAAAAAGGAATTATTCTAAGTGCAAGGAGACGCTTTTTACAGACTTTTTGAAAATTCCGTGTGTGTTTTGTGTGTGTGTGTGTGTGTGCGTGTGTGTGTGTATGCACGTGCATGCATGCATGTTTGTTAAGATCCACTGATAACTCAGTACAAGGTTTGGATTAGGGCATTTTGTAAAAAGCAGGAAGAATTGGATAGAAGTTAAGGCTGGGCAGTCAGAACTTTTGCTAAAAATGTTAGCAAACGTTTTTTGTAAAGGGCCTGATAGCAAGTATTTTGGGCTTTGAGGTCAGTCTGTCTCAACCGCTCAGCTTTGCTATCATAGTGTGAAAGTACCCATCGATGACCCAGGAATAAATGAGTGTGGCTGTGTTCCAGTAAAACTTTATTTACCAAAGTAGGTGGGGGGGGCAGATTTGGTTCTGGGACCTCAGGGCATTAAAGATGTGCCAGTGGGCATGAAGAGCAAGGATAGTTCAGGAAGGAGCTAGGGTGAATTGTGAGGCTTCATGACTCCACACAGGAGCTGAGATGGAAGGCTTCTAGAGATGGGGTTTAAAGCCTCGGTTACAGAGAATGGTGGTATTATTATTAGCAGTAGTGGGGGTCTATGGAAATCAGAACCAAAAGCTGCTTTTAGAGGCAAATTATGCATTTGCTTTTAGTTTCTACACAGTTTCTACCAAATTTTCAATTGCATTTGGCCAGTGTGGAAACATCCAGAAGTCTGGCAGTTGGAAATTATATCCAAGGCTCATGCAGGTTGTGAGCAAACTGTGTACTGGATCCCTTGTCTCTTTTTGAAGGCGGGATGATTTCTCTGATTTGGCCCACAAATGGCTATGATATGACTGTCCCTTTTACCATTAAGGGGCACTCTCTGGAAGGTAAAGATTCAGCTGAAAAAATGCTCTCCTCTCGAAAGGACTTTGAAAGTTTTATTCTCTTTACAGTGATGCATTTGTGTGTGAGTGAATGTGGTAAAAACCATTGCAGAGGCCACGGAAAGTGTCACCACCTAGACTCTAAGACCTGATCTTTACTGCCCACCTGCTTATACTCACCAACCTTTGTCCCACGTTTTTCCTGAAAAGCAAAACCACCCCTCTGATGGTAAGGACTGCCCTGACAAGACCTCCTGCCAGACCAGACCACCCAGATCACTTTGAACTTAACCTCTGACACACATCTGCATAGATGGAACATGGAGTGGGCTCTAGAATGACTAATGACTACCTTTACCTGATTATAATATTAAAATCTGTGTCCAGGAAGGAGCACAAGCATCGTTTACATAACATACAATGTGTATATAAGCATGTTTCCTTAAGATGCATGTGTGACCTTATGCCCGCCTCCGCATATGATGACAAGGCTTCCCTATCTGAATATTCATCATTACCTGAAATAAAATGAATCCATTCACCCTTGCTCAAGGAATCCCAGGTCTGGATTCCTGGAGTCACAGCCAGTCATTCCCTGTGTTCTCCTTACTTGCTGCAAATAAAGTTTATTTTGTACAACAACTCAACCTGGTGCAGTTTCTGACTCACCAAGGGAGTGAACTTATGTTGGTTCCGTTACAAAAGGTCAGTAATGCTTCTGGCTCTCTGCAGCTAGCACCAATCACCAGATGCCACATGTGATTTGGACGCCTTGTCTTCCCCAAAGAAAACTGTCTCCTGGAGTGGTTTTCCCAATTTGGGGTCACCCTTAGTTTTAGCATATCTGTGTCTTAAAATATATTGCTATCCATCACACTGATACACTTTGCATTTGTTTATTATTTAAATCCTGGAAGATACATTTGTTTAGTATAAGATGCAAAGTATGCCTGAAAAATAACCTGAAGCTATTGTAGCAGAGGATGGGAATCAGGGGGTGGCTTTGCTTCGGATGGCAGCATGGTTCTTACAGAATTCTGTGCTTTGCGTTTTATGGGTGGGTTTGGCAAACTGGGGGGCAATTGTACTCTTTGATGCAGCCCTAGGGTTAGAAAACTGGAGTAGAAAAAGGACAGGTGTAGTTAACATCAGGCCTCTTATACACCTTAGGATAGTTGTCTAGCATAGTGAGACCTTTCATAAATTCTTGCCCTCCCTTTTCCTCAAACGTCTGTTCTAAAACCTCCCTGTATCCTATATTCTCATTGGGGTGGCTGACCCTTACAATTTGCCCCTAGTGGTCATGTCTGAGCCAAGTTATATCTTCCTTTTCCTGTCCCCTTCTTTTGGAGGAAACTCCTCCTCTCCCACAACCCCTCCTCCTATGATATAAACAAGGACTGTCATCATTTTACAAGTCCTTAGCTCCCTGGCCACAGTGATGGGTCCAGAAATGGCCCATGAGTTTTCCCTTGTAGGTTTTTAAATGGGAATTGCCCCACTCTGGTGACAGAACAGGGGCAAGTTTGCAGCGGTTGTGCCTTGTCCACAGCTGGGTAACAAGAGCCTGTGTGCAGACAGAGAGGATGAGGAGCGCCCCAGGAGAAAAGCATGAAGGCAGGGCCGGGGGAGCCCAGGGGATGCTCAGGTATCTGTTTTCTGCTGAGGTCTTTAGGGCCGCTCTCCCTGTTCTGCTCAAAGCTGGGGAGATAAGCTTTCTCTTTGATTCTCTGATTCTCTGAATCTTACAGCAAATCCCTTGTTTGCTTAAGTCATTTAGAGTTGAGGTTCTTTAATTTGCCATTTTATAAGGTTTTGGAGTATGGGACCAAACATCATAATAAAGTATTCTTCCACAGTCACACCATCAAAACAGTCATCTATTCTGATTGTTCTGAATGGATGAGTGGAGGCACCACCTTCATGTAGTTTATCAGAATTAGCCTCATGACATTCAGAATTTGAGACAGGGGCTGTCCCTGAGAGCATAGGCCACTAGAACACTTGGGACAGGTCTTGTGATGAGAAATCCCATTCTATAGCCTAATGATAGCTAGCTAAGGAGGGATAAATGGGGGAGATGATCTGGAGTCTGTCTCCCCAGAAAGGGTGTTTAGTTCTGACTTTGTGCTGGGAGAAAGACCAGTTCGACTCTCTTGGTTTTCCTTCAAGCGGCCCCAGTCCATTGGTCTATCTTTATTGTTCACTACTGAGACAATCTGACTACTGAAACTTTCCCTGAAGATGGCTTCTGCTTTCTTGCCTCTGTCTTAAAACAGAGTTCCCCTCCTCCCCTCACTTCTACACCTACTGAAATCCTATGTATACTTCAAAGCTTATTGAAGTTGACACACTTTCTATGAAGCCAATCTTATTGATCCAGCTAAAACTAATCTCTGCCTCCTTAATTTACAATAGGGATTTTATAGTTCCCTTAGCATTTATGTATTACCTCTTCCAGTAGTCACAGGTACTCATTCTCATGCCAGTTTGTAAAACATTAGGTCAGGATGTTGGCCTATATAATTTCTCCTTGTTTTTTTTTTCGTTTAATTTATTATTTTTTTTTAATTTACATCTGAATTAGTTACCATATAGTGCAACAGTGATTTCAGGAGTGGATTCTTTCATGCCTCTTACCCATTTAGCCCATCCCCCCTCCCACAACCCCTCCAGTAGCCCTCAGTTTGTTCTCCATATTTATGAGTCTCTTATGTTTTGTCCCTCTCCCTGTTTTTATATTATTTTTGTTTCCCTTCCCATAAATTCATCTGTTTTGTATCTTAAATTCCTCATATGAGTGAAGTCATATGATATTTGTCTTTCTCTGACAGACTAATTTCACTTAGGATAATACCCTCTAGTTCTATGTATGTAGTTGCAAATGGTGAGATTTCATTCTTTTTGATTGCTGAGTAATAATCCATTGTGTGTGTGTGTGTGTGTGTGTATACCACCTCTTGTTTATCCATTTATCCATCGATGGGCATTTGGGCTCTTTCCATACTTTGGCTATTGTTGATAATGCTGCTATAAACATTGGGGTGCATGTGCTCCTTTCAAACAACATACCTGTATCCCTTGGATAAATACCTAGTAGTGCAATTGCTGGGTCATAGGGTAGTTCTATTTTAATTTTTGAGGGGCCTCCATACTGTTTTACAGAGTGGCTGCAACCAGTCTGCATTCCCACCAGCAGTGCAAAAGAGATCCTCTTTTTCCACATCCTTGCCAACATCTGTTGTTGCCTGAGTTGTTAATGTTAGCCATTCTGACAGGTGTGAGGTGATATCTCATTGTGGTTTTGATTTGTATTTCCCTGATGATGAGTGATGTTGAACATTTTTTCATGTGTCAGTTGGCCATCTGGACGTCTTCTTTGGAGAAGTGTCTGTTCATGTCTTTTGCCCATTTCTTCACTGGATTATTTGTTTTTTGGGTGTTGAGCTTGATAAGTTCTTTATAGATTTTGGATACTAACACTTTATCTGATATGTCATTTGAAAGAATCTTCTCCCATTCCATTGGTTGCCTTTTAGTTTTGCTGATTGTTTCCTTCGCTGTGCAGAAGCTTTTTATTTTGATGAGGTCCCAATAGTTCATTTTTGCTTTTGTTTCCCTTGCCTCGGGAGACGTGTTGAGTAAGAAGTTGCTGTGGCCAAGGTAAAAGAGGTTTTTGCCTGCTTTCTCCTCAAGGATTTTGATGGCTTCCTGTCTTACATTTAGGTCTTATATTCATTTTGAGTTTATTTTTGTGTATGGTAAAAGAAAGTGGTCTAGGTTCAATCTTCTGCATGTTGCTGTCTGGTTTTCCTAGCACCACTTGCTGAAGAGACTGTCTTTATTCCATTGGATATTCATTCCTGCTTTGTCAAAGATTAGTTGGCCCTACGTTTGTGGGTCAGTTTCTGAGTTCTCTATTCTGTTCCATTGATCTGACTGGTTTTGTGCCAGTACCATACTGTCTTGATGATTACAGCTTTGTAATACAGCTTCAAGTCCGGGATTGTGATGCCTCCTGCTTTGATTTTCTTTTTCAAGGTTACTTTGGCTATCTGGGGTCTTTTCTGGTTCCATACAAATGTTAGGATTGTTTGTTCTAGCTCTGTGAAGACTGCTGGTGTTATTTTGACAGGTATTGCATTGAATATCTGTAGATTGCTTTGGGTAGTATCGACATTTTAACAATATTTGTTCTTCCTATCCAGGAGCACGGAATCTTTTTCCATTTTTTGGTGTCTTCTTCAATTTCTTTCATAAGCTTTCTATAGTTTTCAGTGTATAGACTTTTCACCTCTTTGGTTAGATTTATTCTTAGGTATTTTATGGTTTTTGGTGCAGTTGTAAATGAGATCAATTCCTTGATTTCTCTGTTGCTTCATTGTTGGTGTATAGGGATGCAACTGATTTCTGTGCATTGATTTTATGTCCTGTGACTTTGCTGAATTCATGGATCAGTTCTAACAGTTTTTTGGTGGAATCTCTTGGGTTTTCCATATCGAGTATGATGTCATCTGCAGAGTGAAAGTTTGACCTCCTCCTGGCCAATTTGGATGCCTTTTATTTCTTTGTGTTGTCTGATTGCAGAGGCTAAGACTTCCAATACTATGTTGAATAACAGTCTTGTTCCTGACCTTAGGTGGAAAGTTTCAGTTTTTTTCCCCACTGAGGATGATATTAGTGTTGAATATTTCATATATGGCTTTTATGATCCTTCTATCCCTACTTTCTTAAGGGTTTTTATCAAGAAAGGATGCTGTATTTTGTCAAATGCTTTCTCTGCATCTATTGAGAGGATCATATGATTCTTGTTCTTTCTTTTATTGATGTGATGAATCACATTGATTGTTTTGTGGATATTGAACCAGCCCTGCATCCCAGGTATAATCCCCACTTGGTCATGGTGAATAATTTTTTTAATGTTGTTGGATCTTGTTGGCTAATATCTTGTTGAGGATTTTTGCATCCATGTTCATCAGGGAAATTGGTCTATAGTTCTTTTTAGTGGGGTCTCCTGGTTTTGAAATCAAGGTAATGCTGGCTTCATAGAAAGAGTTTGGAAGTTTTCCTTCCATTTCCATTTTTTGGAACAGCTTCAAGAGAATAGGTGTTAACACTTCCTTAAATGTTTGGTAGAATTCCCCTGGAAAGTCACCTGACCCTGGACTCTTGTTTTTTGGGAGATTTTTTTATTACTAAATTGATTTCTTCACTGGTTACGGATCTGTTCAAATTTTCTATTTCTTTCTGTTTCAGTTTTGGTAGTGTATATGTTTCTAGGAATTTGTCCATTTCTTCCAGATTGCCCATTTTATTGGCATATAATTGCACATAATATCCTCTTATTATTGTTTTTATTTCTGTGGTGTTGGTTGTGATCTCTCTTTTCATTCTTGATTCTACTTATTTGGGTCCTTTCCTTTTTCTTTTTTATCAAACTGGCTAGTGGTTTATCAATTTTGTTAATTCTTTCAAAGAACCAGCTTCTGGTTTCATTGATCTGTTCTTTGTTTTTTTTTGGTTTCAATAACATTGATTTCTGCTCTAATCTTTATTATTTCCTATCTTCTGCTGTTTTTGGGTTTTATTTGCCATTCTTTTTCAAGCTCTTTAAGGTTTAAGGTTAGGTTGTGTGTCTGAGACCTTTCTTCCTCCTTTAGGAAGGCCTGGATTGCTGTATACTTCCCTCTTATGACTGCCTTTGCTGAATCCCAGAAGTTTTGGGCTGTGGTGTTATCATTTTCATTGGCTTCACTGTACTTTTTAATTTCTTCTTTAACTTCTTGGTTAGCCCATCCTTTCTTTAGTACGATGTTCTTTAGTCTCCAAGTATTTGTTATCTTTACGAATTTTTTCTTGTGGTTGATTTTGAGTTTCATAGTGTTGTGGTCTAAAAATATGCACGGTATGATCTCGATCTTTTTGTACTTGTTGAGGGCTGATTTGTGTCCCAGTATATGGTCTATTCTGGAGAACATTCCATGTGCACTGGAGAAGAATGTATATTCTGCTGCTTTAGGATGAAATGTTCTGAATATATCTATTAAGTCCATCTTGTCTGTGTCATTCAAAGCCATTGTTTCCTTGTTGATTTTCTGTTTAGATGATCTGTCCATTTCTGTAAGTGGGGTGTTGAAGTCCCTTCCTATTATGGTAGTATCAATAAGGTTTTTATGTTTGTGATTAATTGATCTATATATTTGGGTGCTCCGCATTTGGAGCGTAAATGTTTACAATTGTTAGGTATTCTTGGTGGATAGACCCCTTCATTATGATATAATGCCCTTCTTCATCTCTTGTTGCAGTCTTTATTTTAAATTCTATATTTTCTGATATAAGTATGGCTATTCTGGCTTTCTTTTGTTGACCATTAGCATGATAGATGGCTCTCTATCCCCTTACTTTCAATCTGAGGGTATCTTTAGGTCTAAAGTTGGTCTCTTGTAAACAGCATATAGATGGATCTTGTTTTCTTATTTATTCTGTTACACTATGTCTTTTGATTGGAGCATTTAGTCTATTGACATTTAGAGTAAGTACTGAAAGATATGAGTTTATTGCCATTATGTTTCTTGTAGAGTTGGAGTTTCTGGTGGTGTTCTCTGGTCCTTTCTAGTCTTTGTTTAGTCTTTGTTGCTTTTGGTCTTTTTTTTTTTTTTTTTTTTTTTTTTTTTTTTTTTTGTCTTTTTTCCCCTCAGAGAGTCCCTCTTAAAAGTTCTTGCAGAGCTGGTTTAGGGGTCACAAACTCCTTTATTTTTGTTTGTCTAGGAAACTTTTAATCTCTCTTTCTATTTTGAATGACAGCCTTGCTGGATAAAGAATTCTTGGCTGCATATTTTTCTGATTCAACACATTGACTATATCCTGCCACTCCTTTCTGGCCTGCAAAGTTTCTATGGATAGGTCTGCTGTGAATCTGATCTGTCTTCCCTTGCAAGTTAAGGACTTTTTTTCCCTTGCTGCTTTCATGATTCTTTCCTTGCCTGACTATTTTGTGAATTTGACTATGATATGCTTTGTTGATGGTTGGTTTTTGTTGAATCTTATGGGAGGCTTCTGTGCTTCCTGGATTTTGAAGTCTGTGCCTTTCCCCAGGTTAGGAAAGTTTTCCCCTATAATTTGCTCACATAACCCTTCTACCCCTTTTTCTCTCTCTTCCTCTTCTGGGACCCCTATGATTCTGATCTTGTTCCTTTTTAATGAGTCACTGACTTCTCTAATTCTTAAATTGTGCTCTTTTGCCTTAGTATCCCTCTTTTTTTTTTCTGTTTCATTATTCTCCATAAGTTTGTCCTGTATATCGCTGATTTGCTTCTCTGCCTCATCCATTCTTGCCACTGTGGCATACATTTGAGATTGCAGTTTAGTTATAGCATTTTTATTTCATCCTGACTAGGCTTTACTTCTTTTATCTCTGCAGAAAGAGATTCTAATCTATTTTTGACCCCAGCTAGTATTTTTATTATCGTGATTCTAAATTCTGGCTCAGACATCTTGTTTGTGTCTGTGTTGATTAAGTCCCTGGATGTCTTCTTTCTTTTGGGGTAAATTCCTGCTGAGTTCTGTGGTTTGGGTTGTGCAGATTGTTGCGTTAATCCTCAAATCAGTTTTCTAGGTGTGCAGGATGGTTTAGTGTTGATCTGGCTGTATTTCATGGACATGAGATGCAAAAAAAAACTTCCATGCTGTTCTGCCATCTTGGCTCCTCTCCCCTATAATTTCTTTTTATTTTTAAGTTTATTTATTTATTTTGAGAGAGAGGGAGAGTAAACATGAGTGGGGGAGAGGAAGTGAGAGAGGGAGTGAGGGAATCCCATAGCAGGCTCCCTGCTGTCAGCTCAGAGCCAACTCGGGGCTCGGTCTCATGAACCATGAGATCATGACCTGAATTGAAATCAAGAGTCAGATGCTTAGCCAACTGAGCCACCCAGGCACCCCTGGCCTATATAATTTCTAAACTCTTGCAGTAATTCTGTAATTTCTGTAATTCTATAACTGTTCACAAACTTAGGGTGCAGATAAGGCACATCTTTTTATATTTTTAATGATTACCATAATACCTCTTATCTCTCATTATTTTCCAGCTTTATTGAGACATAATTGACATATAACATTGTGTAAGTTTAAGATATACAACTTGTTTATTTGATATACTTACTGTTCTCAAGCAATTACCACTAGAGCATTAGCTAACACTGCCATCACCTCATATACTTTCTTTTCTTTTTCTTTTTCAATTTTTTAAACATTTTATTTATTTCTGAGAGACAGAGAGAGATAGAGCACAAGTGGGGGAGGGGCAGAGAGAGAGGGAGACATAGAATCCAAAGCAGGTTCCAGGCTCTGAGCTGTCAGCACAGAGCCTGATGTGGGGCTCAAACCCATGAACCGTGAGATCATGACCTCAGCTGAAGTTGGATGCTTAACAAACTGAGCGACCCAGGCACCCCTGCTATTTATTTTTTTGTGATGAGAACATTTAATATCTACTCCCTTAGCAGCCTTCAAGTATATAACACTATATGGTTAACTGTAACCACCACACTGTACATTAGGTCCTTTATTGTCAAGAGTTTGGTATGTCTTCCTTGATACTTCCCCTCTTCCTGAAATACCCAATAACTAGGAAGGCTAGTTCCAATAGAGCATTCTGCCGTGAACATAACCACATGTGGCTATTGAACATTTGAAATGTGGCTCATCAAAATTAAAAACTCAACTTTTAATTTTAATTAATTTGGATTCAAATTTGAACAGCTACAATGTTTCATCCAACCTCTGTACCCAAGTGGAATATCACTGGACTCAGTAACCACAGTAGCTGATGCTTCCCATCACCAACTAGGTTGCTTAGTGAAGTTCAGTGCTGCATTGCCTTCTTATGATTGCTGGTCACTTGCTGTGAAGGGAGATATAATAGAACCCTGTTTTCCTACTGCAGATCTTGGGGAGTATGAGCCTACTCCCTCAGGCTAACCTTGGCTACACTGATCATGGTTGGACTCCAAGGCTGGTAGTATTCTTATTCATGTTTCTGTGCAAATCTACCACCCAGGACTCGAAGCAACCAAGTCAGCAACAGAGGTGATTCAGTTGTTTATCATCTCATGGACCCAGAATTACAGACCCTTCTTTGTCTAGGTATCCATCACTTAGAGGCAGATGGATTTCCCTTTTGAATCCTCAGAAGAACAAAAGATTTGTCTTTGGATTTCTCCAAACATAGACCTTTCAACAAGGATTCAGCTATCAGGAGTTTATTTAGGAGGTGATGAGGAAATATCAGGAAGGGGTCGAGAAGTAAAATAGGGAGGTGAAGAAAGCTGGTGAAGGATAACGTATCAGTTTCCCCAGGCCCCTGAAGCTCAAACCTCCTCGGGAACTCTAGATGGTAGTGTAAAACATGCTTCAGAGTTATCTCAGCTCAACGAATAAAATGGTTTGTATCCACCCACTCCCCACTGGTCATTTGCTGAGGCCTTCTCCTGCAGGCATGACCTCCCAGCACTCTCAGCATGATCTGAGTGTGGCAGAGTGTGTTCCCACTGCTAGAAGAAAGACTTTAGGCAGAGTTACAATAATTTGCAGTAAGAAGTCACTGGAACGTAGGGTCGCCTGAGTGGCTCAGTCAGTTAAGCATCTGACTTTGGCTCAGGTCATGATCTTGCAGTTCACGAATTTGAGCCCCATGTCGGGCTCTGTGCTGACAGCTCAGAGCCTGGATTCTGCTTTGGATTCTGTGTCTTCTTCTCTCCCTCTGCTCCTCCCCTGATCAGTCTCTGTTTCTCTCTCAAAAATAGTAAATAAACATTTTTTTAAAAAGTCACTGGAGCATAGAGGTGAATAAGGGGTGACGGTACATGCTCCAGGGTCCTGGACAATGGAGTCCTCATACTTCCTTCTATAAAGACTGGCTGCCTTAACTGGTTCTGGGGTGCTCACACCTCCTTTCTATGGATGGCACCCCCAGAAGTGTCTCACAAGAGAAACAGAATCTGCTTATAATTGTAAAACAGGGAATCATCTCTGATAAGCTACCCCATTTCAGCTTGATTTGTCTGTTAGGTAATATACTGACCATTCAATAAGAACATCAAATAAAACTTGTATGTGGTCTGAAAAGCACAATAAAAATTAAATTGAAACCACCATAGGTTCTAACAGTAGCACCAGCTTTGTGTAAAGGAAAGGGGTTTAGAAATTGAAGATTCTTACAATTTCCAACTTTAAATGCACACATTTTCATAAATACTTGCCTTCTCCAGTTTCAGTAGAAATGAGCAGTGTTTTGCTGGCAGAAGGTGAATGGGATATATGAGGTCCCACGTGCACAAAGTGCAAAAAACAATTTTTGAAAGATAAATCTGTTCTTAAATAAAGTCAGGTAGAATTTAGTGATATGAGAGTCACTCTGGAGGTGAGTCAGTGTTCCTTCATGGGAAAAGCTTTTAGCTTTGTTTAATATGGATCATTTTAGAAAGCTTATTGGTGACGATATCTCTTATCACTACTTCCCAAGACCTGGAATAAAAGGATTTTTGAGTTTACATTTAATTGCAAATTTAATTTAGTCTATATGCAAAGATTTATAATCTCTCCAGATAGGTGAGGTATCAATAATAGGGGGGCTGCTGGGCAGTCTGCCACTTCTCATTGAATATTCAGTGTGTGATATGCAGATTTATCTTATAAATATCACTGCTTATAGCCTTGTAAATTCAGAGATACATCATCTATAGTTCAGCTTTGAATGTAGAGCAAATGAAGGAAGAATGGATTTTTTAAATGAAAAGATCAAAAGGATAATTAATATTTCATAATCCTAATTACATTTTCCACTGCACATTGATTTTTGATGCTACTTGGGGTGTAAGGTGTGATTATTGCTTTCACAGACAAATCAGATAACCTGGTCACAAACCCAAATGTAAAAAAGGTAATGTGAACATCTTGTTTGTCTTGAGAAATTAGTCATTAAGTTCCTCAATTAGCTCTGTGCTTATTCTGGGGAAATTGCATTACACAAGTGAAGAAGATTGTAAACTTTTAGAATAAGAAGCAAGTCATTAAGCATCTTAGTTTGGAGCCCGCTGGTGACAAATGTGTGAAGTGGTAGGTTGTGGGGGGAAGAGGAACCCTGACCCGAGGAGCATGGAATAAATCCTGTGCATTTACAGGCAAGATAGGAAATTAACAGATCACCTGGTACAGTAGATTGGTCAGTGCTTCTGTGCTAGTGAACACCTGATCCTTGAGGCCAGCCAGAATTACCTCTGCAAATTTACCCACTGATCCAGTAGAGGTGAGCTACATACACCAACCAGGGCTAGAGGGAATTTCCCAGGACTATATGCTTTTGATCATGATGCACTTTCCCTTTGGCCTCATTGTTCTATCCTGAAGCATTGGCTTTAAGACTATAAGACTTTAATTCCTACTTCTGAGCAACTCTTAGATTTAGCTCACTTAACCCACTTTCTGAAATCTCAACTCTTTCTCTACTTTACCCTTCCTTCCTCCAGTGACTCTCTGCATTAGCTGAAAAGTCCCTGCTTCATTCTCTATTCTGGTGACTTAGCTAATCTCCAGCTGGGTTACCTCCCAACATTTTGGGGGTTGAGGTAGGATTTGGGGGAGAAAGGGAAGGAGAGATGCAGATCACAAACTCTTGGAAGGTGACTAGAACTTCAGATTCTGCACCTGCTGCAGAGTGTGCTAGGATCAGAGATGGCAAGACAAGATGGGGGCCAATGTGGGAATCTTGGAGACTTAGACAGGAGTAAGAGACCCAGTTCTAATTTACAGGCAGAGATTGAATTTTATGTAAATTAGAATATGCTAGGTTGCACTGTAATAACACACAGCCAGGAATAAGTGTTTTGACATCTAGAAGTTTACTTATACAACGTATCTAGTGTGGTGAGGTGTAATGATCTGCTTCACACAGTCACTCAGGAACCCAGGCTCACCAGGGCTCTGCTATTTTAGTAGCTGCAACATCTGAGTGGTGTAGACTTTGCACTCCACAACAGGAGAAATTAGACCAGAGACTCTGGCATAGCCTTTATCTGCCTCAGTGTGAAAGTGATATTTGTCACTTTTGGTCACATTTTACTTGCTAGAACTAGTCAGAGTGCCCTGTAATTTTAGGGGCATCAGGAAACATAGAAGAGTAAGTATAATATTTGGTGACAATTATGTCTCCACCATGAGATCCGTGGGTGAGAATCCCCTCAGGGGTAGGCAGGGGTGCTGCTGATGAAGTACAGGCCAGAAATTTGGAGAAGTAAGTACAAAGGAATCCATCAAAAGAGAGGTGGAGGAAGGTAACAGGAGAGCCTGGTCTGGGAGGAAATACCAGGAACTCAGCTAGCTGAGTTCTCAACCTGACCGCGAGGGTGGCCCGGGTCAGTACTGATATGCAGGATCTGAAAGTAACTTTCTTTTTTTTTTTTTTTTTAAGTTTTATTTTGTTTATTTTTTTAAATGTTGATTTATTTTTGAAAGAGAGAGAGATAGAGACAAAGGGAGGGAAAAACAGATAGAGAGGGAGACAGAGGATCTGAAGTGGGATCTGCACTGACAGCAGAGAGTCTGATGAGGGAGGGGCTCCAACTCACAAACCACAAGATCATGACCTGGGCTGAAGTCGGATGTCAGACGTTTAACTGACTGAGCCACCCAGGCACCCCTGAAAGTAACTTTCAAATGTCATTTTTGCACATTACTATGAAGGCAGTGTAATAAGTGATTCCTGAATGTATAGAGAATGCATGTGCCTGTAAACGCCACATGCATTCTTGTGTAATGTTTTAAACCAGTCAAACATCATCTCAGGAGGACATGTGCCATCTTCTGGGAATCACTTGGTTGAGAGAGTCACTTCTCCTTCTCAGTCGTATGCTTCACATATAAAATGGTGCTAAGTTTTGATGAATTCTTGCTACCATTTATACATTAAGTACTTTGTGTCCATGGTTTAGAGTACTTTATGTAATCTTCTCTGTAAGCATAGAAGATGATTAGCAATCCCCCTTTACAGGCAAGACTACTGACTTTCAGAGAGGTTAAAGTTGAAGAGCTAGTATGTGGCAGAGTTGGAATTCAAATCGAGGTCTCATCTCACTCCAGTGTTTCATATCTAACTGCTAGAATTGAATAGAATATAATGTGTCTGGCATTAACTATGAGCTCAAGAATGTTAATTTTTTTTCTTTTCTCTTTCCTTTCCTCCTTCTCATCCTGGGACTCTAGACAAATAACTCTTTACTTGTTGGGAATTTCTCTTTTGAGAACAGCCAGAAATGTACTGACACTGTGATTTCTCAAGCTGAGCAAGTGATGGGAGGGAGAGCTGGTGGTAGAGATGATTGGGCACATGCTCTTGCTTCTGTTCCTCCCCCCACTTGGGGGCTGGGAGAGATAGGTGGAGGAGGGGTCCAGAAAGAGTCCTTTGCCTCTTTACTTCCTCAAAACTAAAAGTAAAAGCAGCAGTCCTCACCCCTTCCTTCTCCCATTTTGTAGTATTTCTGTCCTTTAGTGCTGCTTTAGTTGTTTGTTTGCAGCTGGAGAAAGTGATTCACTTGGTAATAGAAACATTTCTCCTCTTTAAGCAGAGGAAGCTCTACCAATTGCCGCTATTCTCAGCAATGAAGTCATTTTGACATTCTTAAAAATATGTAGCTCCATCAGCCAGGGTCTGGCATGTATCCTAAGAGCTAGGTTCCTTGGGCAGTGGGGTTCGAGGGTTGGAGGTGGGAGGATGTGGTTCTATGTCTTGAAAACAAGACTCTCTCTGTGTGTTTTTAAATTTAGAGGCAAACAGGAGATGCCTCTTTATGGAACCCAGCATGGAGCCTGGGGATATGTCTTTTCCTTTATCTCATTCTATAAATAAACTGGATGACTTCCAGGCAAAAAGTAATGTGGGGCACGACTCTTAGTGTCTCCTATAGTGAATTACTCTGAAAATTCCGGATGCCGCTTGGTGTGAGTTTCAGAGCCTCACAGAGTATTTTGAGTCTTCAAGCTTGATACTTTGTCTTCTTCATCTAGTTTTCACTTAAAAATATCAAAAGACTCAGAGAATGATTTAGAATCTTTCTGTAATCAAATGCTGACCAATAATCCACATCAGCAAAATGTACTGCTGATTTGCTTATTGTTTATGGTGTGATGGGTGATAGGCTATTTTCTTGGTAATTCAGAGGATAGTGATGATTCACTATCACTAGTCCAACAAGACCAAATTCTTAAAGTTTACATTCTGCTCCGACGTAATAACAGTAACATTCTATTACTGACTTTATAACTGAGGTATAACCCTAAGAAGTGCCTACCTGCTGGTAGGAAACCAACCAATTTGTTAGTTTTTAGAATTTGGGCCTCAAAGATGGTTTTGGAGCCTCACATCTTTCTGTTCCTGCAAACTGCTCTTGAGGGTGAGGACACCTTAAATTTCTTTTGAGTTTATTTATTTTGAGAGAGACACAGACAGTGTGAGTTGGGGAGGGGTAGAGAGGGAGAGGGAGAGAGAATCCCAAGCAGCCTCTGCACGGTCAGGACACAGCCCGGTGCGGGGCTTGAACTCATGAAAATGTGAGATCATGACCTGAGCCGAAACTGAGAGTCGGACACTCAACTTACTGAGCCATCCAGGCACCCTGAGGGTGAGGACACCTTAAATCAGGATGGCCAGACTTTGACCATGGTGCACTGAGCCTTCAAAGAGAGGATATATTACGTCTCCCAGGCAGCTTAAAGGTTTAGAAAATCATTCTCCTCCATCTGCTTTGTATATGATGGGGTGAGGCAGTATCGAGAATATGACTTTATTGGGGGAATAGGCAACTATCCTGAGTAGCTAATCTGATAAATCTACAGAAGACCACAGGGGAACTTGTTATGAGAAAATAGAGGAAGAATAAATGAACTCTGCAGAAATTGGTTTTCTACCAAATTTCCTTTTAACCTTATAGGAAAATCTTCCCCTCTTCCTTCTGAATCTTTATGCTCCTATTATCAAAACCATATAGTTGGCAGTGGTACTTGTCACATTCTGTTCCTATTGTGAGTGGGATTTTCGTGTAAGAATCTACTATCTCAACTGGATGGGACATTCCTCAAGGCAAGGGACTCAGCTTTCTAATCCTTTGTGTCCTTGCATCTTCCAGCTTTGAACTTCATACATAATGATGCCTAATGCACTAATCATTATTATGAATTATACATTGTTATTGTGGATTATGATTATGATCATTGTTATGACTCATTATTTGTACTTGATGAAAATTCAGTCGAAGTTAAAAGTACGCAAGATACTTTCTTTCCCATGGATTTGTTTAGAGTCAAGACAAGTTTATCTTGACTTGGGACCCAAAGCTCCTGTGTAGGGAACTTTCTTTATAGAAGGCTTATATTTAGAATGCAGTTTATTTAACTCAGTGAGAATTTACTCAGCTTCTGCCATGTGAAGGTTTATAGACTATAGAAAAGAAATAAGATAGTATCCAAGCACTCAATGAGTTTATAGTCTAATACATGAATGGCAAACAGATTATATATATATCTATTGATGGTGGCTGCTTGGATTGTTGACAAGGATTATAAAGTTTGGTCTAGGTTCAGTAGGACTGAATGCTGTAATCAAGTAATAATCCACCATTTATTTAGGAATGGAGAATGGTAGCACAATGCCATATATTTGCAATCACCAATTTGCAAAATGGATTCAAAGTCTAGATAGTAGAAGAAGCTTATATATTTAGTAGAATCCAATCAGTTAATACCTTAATCAGATCTGTTTGTATACACAGCACCAATAAAATATATAAATTCTGTGAAATAATTATTTATCAGTATGCTTCGGTCACCATAACAAAATGCCATAAACTAGATGGCTTAACCAACAGACATTTATTTTCTTATAGTTCTGGGGGTTAGAAGTCCAAGATCAAAGTTCCAGCCAGTTCAATTCTTACAGGGCTCTTTTTCTGGTTTATAGACAGCTGCCTTTTGTCATGGGCCTTTTGTGATCAGACCCTATGGGATCAGGGTCTCAGCCTTATAACCTCATTTAACCTTAATTAATTCCTCAGTGGCCCCATTGCCAAATATAGGAATCCCTAGCTGTCCAAAAGTAGAGTGTTCCTATCCTGAAATGGCATAAATCCAAGACCATTGTCTGCTGTTGGAAAGTTCTTGTTACATCACTTCACTTTTACAAAAGACCTACATTATTGCCTGTCTTCACTAAGTGAAAAAAATCTGATGAGGATTTTCACTGTTACTAAAAAAGAGGATTTTCACTGTTACCTACTAGTATTGTAGGTCTTTCATAAAAAAAGTGGTATAACAACTTTCAAAAAGTGGGGTATACTCGTATTGCTGCATTGGGGGTTAGGGCTTCAACATAGAATTTGGGAGAACACATTCAGTTCATAACAGTATGTCGTATAAGAGATTTAGGTCTCAGATTTAGAGAAGTGGATATCATAGGAGCTACAGATCTACACATGGTTACTATTTTTGAAAAAGCATGACATAAAAATTGATTTCTTAATGTTTTTTACATTAGTTGCATTTATGAGTTTTAAACATATCTGACCTTATAGGCTGTTCATTATAACTCAAGCAATCTATATAACACAACTTAGTAGTTCAAAGGAACAGGTGGTCGAAGGATTTGCAAATGCAAATTAACAAAAACTTATGTACTTTTCTAAACCTTAGTGATACCTTAAAATAATAACCAGACGTTACAAAATATTATCCTCCAAATGATGTTAACTGCAAACTTTTTGCCTTGGAATATGACACCTTTCCTCTACCAACATGCTTTGCCTTTGTACTGATGTGTGCTTAGTAGACTGAAAAGATCACATTTTTTTGTATTGCTATATCCATAAAGTAGAATTAAAAAATATGATTTCTTAAGGTAACATCTACTCTCAGTAAAATTTAAATCTGGATCCAGACTAGTTTTTGTTTTGTGGGTAAAGTTTTTTTTCCCCTCAAGAAGATTCAGTTATTGACGTGACAAATTACTGGAACTAGCTATTATCTCAAGAAAAATAGAGAATATATTGGTGTTGGATTTTTACCCCATCCAGCTCTTGTTTATCCCTCTATCTCTTCAAGGTTTTATATTTCAGAGTAAAAAAAAATGTTTAAATGACATTTATTCTTGATTAGTAAAGTAAAAGCCAAACTGGGTTTTAATATAACTCTTAGCTTCATATGGGTCATAATGCCTTGTCATTTTTTTTTTGTCCTGACATGACTGAACTGTACAACAATCACACTGATGATAAGATGGATTCCCTTGATTTTAATCACAAACAGAACCTTCATAAAATGTTTAATGGATTCTTGGTTCCAATTTAGAAAATTGACAAGAATATTGTGTTTATCCACAGTCCTATCTCAAAATGGTTTTCTCTTTAATTATTAATGTGGGAATAATGCAGTAGCTCAGGGTGACACAGTGAAGTATGACTGAGTAATGATTGAAGCGCACACATGAAAAAGACCTGCCAATTCTGTAAATAGGAAAGCATACAATTTAAAAAATTCAGTGTGGAAAAATCCTTTCATGCCTTTGAGATATAGTATAACAGGTGAAATTATAATCTGATATACTCATTGATGTTTGTTATTGTAGTATTTTCCAATTAAAATACATACCCACTATAGATAAGAACAAAAAAATATAAAAACCATATATAATTTCACCACTCAATGTTCATTCAATTAGTATATTAATAAAGAGATACCTGCCATGAACACTTTATGTACATCTTTCCTATTTTCAAAATTGGAATTTTATGGCATATTTTAGAAGGCTGTATTTGCTTAATAATCTATTACAAAATTTTTCTTATTATTACATTTTTTAAATGTTTATTTATTTTGAGAGAGAAAGGGAGCATGAGTGAGGGAGGGGCAGAGAGAGAGAGAGAGAAAGGGAGAGAGAGAATCCCAACCAGGCTCCATGCTTTCAGCACAGAGCCCAATGAAGGGCCCGATCTTATGAACCATGAGATCATGACCTGAGCAGAAATCAAGAGTCAGTCGCTTAACCAGCTGAGCCACCCATGTTCCCCCTTATTGTTACATTTTGACTATATACAACTCTATCGAATAGGTAATATAATAATTTATTTACCCAGTCCCCTACTGCTGAACGTGTATGTTATTTGCAATTTTCTGTTATTTTAAGTAATATTGCCTCAAACGTCAGCTTATAGAATTTGTACATAAGTTACTTTTCTTATGATAAATTCCTGAAAGTGGAAGTTGTGGGTTAAAGGCTATAAATATATTTTTGGATCTCAATAACAATTGCTTTTCAGAAAGATGTACCATTTTACATTCCTATCAGTAACTTTAAAGTGCTCCTATCTCCACACCTTTGCTAACACAGAGGGTTACAATTTTTTCTGTTTGTTCATTTGTTAGACAAGGCATGCTATATTATTGTCTTCTACTTATAGACTTAACTCGGGGCTGAGATCAGAAAATAGAATATGGAAGGATAGAAGGAAGCCTTGTCCATTTGTCTTATGGCTCTAAAGATGAATTTTAGATTGGTGCCTTTTCATTAGTCTATTCAACAAATGTTTTCTTTGCATGCCCCTTCAAGAAAGGAAAATGAGATATAAAATTTGTATTTGACAACCTAGTAATATTCCTCACTTGATGGCACATTAGCACCATGGTCCATCCTAGGATGCTCTCTTGTTTTCTCATTTCCCCTCCTTTCATCTGGATCCCCACTCTTTTCCCCTGCTCTTCCATAAGCAACTATTCTAGTATGTTTAACATACATATTATATATGCATGTTCCTTGAAGGATATATAGTGTTTTGTGGTTTTGAGAATATGTGTTTTTAACTTACATAAATTGCATTCCTAACTGTTGTGTTATCTTACATTCTCCACTCCTAAACATTACATTAAAAAGAGACTCTATCCTTGTGTTGCAATCATGTTTAGATTTTCGCCTGTAATTGCAGCAAAAGATTCCATGGTGTCTACCTGAGGTCCAGAAAAGAAGGAACTTGTGCTCACTTCCAGAGAAGAAGATCAAATGCACATTTATGTGTTGTTATTTCTTGAACAAAGGACATCATGATCACTTATGTGGCTACATACATCTACAATGGATCTGTAAGTTTCTGAAAGGGCTGCAAGAACTCTTAGAATGATTACATTGATAGCACCCCCTTAGAATATCAGCATTCCTGGGAAGAGTAAGATTGTTCTGTCCATCCTGCACACACACCCAATGGGGCATGTGCAGCATCCATTGACTTTAGGTGGGGGAAGATGGAGTCATATTGGGGTTTGCCTCTCCAACCCTCCGTGGGGCGTTGCAGCTAGGAACACAAGGCTAACCTCACATCTTGTATCCTCAGCATCATTCACAATGACTGGCACATAGGAGGCACTTAAAAATATTTGTTGAATGAATGAATGAAACGGATCAATCTAGGATGAATCTTAGGCCAATAAGATAAGGAGACAAAAGTCCTTACTGCTCAAGCAATGCAGGATTTCCAAGGAAAGAGCTCATAGTTCATGACATAGAATTTACCCATGTCTTGTTCTCCTTTCCTTCGTGAGCATGTAGAGTACTACACTCCTAGCCCTCTTGTAATGAGGTAAAACTGTTGGAGTAACTGAAACTGATGAACTATGCAGGAAACTGGTATGTGCCATTCCTACGTCCAGGCACATTAGAGCCAGTGTGTCACTTCCAAGTTCTCTCCTCCCTTCCCTGGTCTAGGAGGTCACATCTTCCAGATAGTGCAGCTACAAGGTGGCAAAACATTCAACAGCCTTGGACCCCAGGGGTAGTGTGGGGAGAGACCGCCCGCCTCCCTCTCTTTGCCAATCCACATGGTGAGGGGGTTCGGAAGTGTTGGAGAGGGTGTTACGTTTTAAGCAGTGTGACCAGGGAGGCCCTTATGGTGATGTTGAAGTTGAGACTTGAAAGCCTGAAGAGTGAGGGAGTGAGACACCCAGGACAGATGAGCAGAGGGAGCAGCGAATGCAAAGGCCCGAAGGTGGGACTGAGTTTGGTGCTTTAAAAGAAGTGGGACAGAGTCAGTGAGGCTGGAGCAGAGTGAAAAAAGGGGAAAGTAACAGAGACAAGGCAAGACTGGCAACCAGAGCCTGGGAGAACAGATTCTAAGGCCCAGATAGGTCATTTTAATGACTCTGGCTTTCATTTTGAGTGACCTGAGGGCATTAGAGTTCTGCATATTGGAGTGATATGATGTGATTTATATCTAGGCTGTGTTGAGAATAGACCAAGAGGGGCAAAGGGAAGAGGCAGGCTGTGCAGTTAGGAGGCTGTGGCAATAATCTAGGCAAGGGGCATTGGTGGCTTGGGTTAGGGTGATAACAGGAGTGATGTGAAGCAGCCACATTCTGGGTTTATTTTGAAGGCAGAGCCATTAGAATTACAGATGATTAGAGGAGGGGTGTGGGAGAAAAAGTCAAGGATGAATCTTTTGGCTTGTGTAGCTGGGAGAATGGAGCTGCCATTTGCTAAGATAGGGAGTCTGTGGGGAGAGTGAGCCTGGGAGTCTGTCAGGAGTTCAGGTCCAGACAGGTGAGGTTGGTGGTAGCCATTGGACACACAAGTGTGCATGAAGGGAGGCATGCCAGCCTAAGTGGCAAGGCGGCTAGGCTGGTGAGGAGGACAGGGATGGTGACACTCTTTACCTAGGAGACTGAGGTCCAAGCTCTCCAAGTGGAGACCTGAATCCTAAGGGTACTCAGGAGCCCCGTCCATGATTTCTGTCGGGCAGGCTGGCCTGGAACCAAGTTTCCCAACCACGGTGATTAAGCTGAGCTTCTATAAAACTAGCTGTTGATGTAGCAGCACATACATCTCCATATGACAGTGATCCACTTGGCAGTCAGAAGGCCAGAATTTTATACTCTGAGCCTAGAAAATCACCTGAAAGCACCATTCTCAAAGTTTCTGCCTCCTTGGGTCTGCGTTCATTTCCAGGTTTTCAGATCTTGGGGGTGGACACTGACAATATATTTGCAGGTAAAGCAATTTCTGCTTATTCTTCCAGCATAAAAAATTGCATTTCCACATCAGAGTCATGTTCTAAACCTGTTACCATAGCAAGAACTGTATTTCCCAGCTTTCCCTGGTGGCATTGTTCATATTTCTTAGCCAACAACATCTAAACCTTTTTTTTTACTCACTTGGAACTGCCATGTATTCCAACCCTTTGCTTCATGAAACATTTATATATTGTACGTGTGAGCCTTAAATGGGGAATTTTACATGCCACCCCCTTCTTTTTGGAGACATGATAAAGGTAGGTTTTGTGTGTTTTCCGAAGCTGGTCCTACATCATGGTTCTCCACACACTGAGCATTCCACTCCTAATTGTTGCATATGCATTGAAACTTGACAGCAGCCTGTCCAAGGCTGGTAAACAATGATTCACTCCATATGCTACAGTTCTGTACAAGTGCCATTTCTGGGACTCAGTACTTATCGAATGCTTTGTCAGTTGTTATTTCTGTTTATCTCCTTGTTCATTTACATGGTTCCTTACTTTGAGGGCTTATTTTGTGTTTTCTTAGTCCTCTTCCTGCTGTTTTAGATTTCCTCTGTTCTCTCATTCCTTGCTGAGGGAAAGCTGAAAGTGTTGCCCAGACATGCCAGTCTTGGGGGACGCTGTGCTTCTCTCAATGAAAGGAAGGGTTCAGCGTTGTATCCTTGACCTATGGAAGTCATGTAACTCAGAGGCTTGTGTGGGTGATCCCAGGTAAAAAAGAGAGGCTGTGTTCAAACAAACTGTAACATAAAATACCCTTAGTGGGTTTATTATGTGGAGCCCAAAACATGATCAGTCCAGAAACTCTGTTGGGATTGAAGGAGCCACAAAGGTAGGACTACAATGTCCCTGATTCTGGAGAAGAGAAGAGGTCATTTCTTACAGCAGTCCTTAACATGGAGGGCAGGGTCACCGTGTGTTTGTTAATGTAGATTGTATTCTACACCAGTGTGCCCAGGTGATGGGCAGATGGGGATTGGAATGCAGCCTGTGGTCCACCATGCACCCTACTTGTGATGGTTAATGTTATATGTCAATTTGACTGGGTCATTGTGTCCCAATATTTGGCCACACATTGTTCTCGGTGTGTCTGTGAGGGTGTTTATTGATGAAATTAATATTTGAAACCGTAGACTGAGTAGAGCAGATTGCACTCCTTCATGTGGGTGACCCTCATCTAGTCCACTGAAGGCCTGACTAGAATAAAAAGTGGAGTAAGGGAGACTTTGCTCTCTGCCTGACTGGGACAGGTCTTGAGCTGGGACATTGGTCTTCTGCTTTTGGACTTGGATTCAGACTGAATCCTACACTGTCAGCTTTCCCGAGTCTCCATTTTGCTGACTGTAGATCTTGGGACCTCTCAGCCTCCATAACTGTATGGCTAATTCCTTATGTTACGTACAAGATGAGATACACTACTTAAGATACCACTCAAGAAAGGGGTGCCTTTTGCTAATTCACATGCAGTTTTCCAGTGGCTCTGGTAATGGGCATGGGGTTGGGTAAGGAGAGGTGGGAAGGGGGCTGAAAGGCATAATTTGAAAAATGCCCCATCCATTTCCATGTAGCTTAGAGTTGGCTGTGCTGTAAAGCTCCTGGTCTCAGCATGAATTTTAGAATACGGGTGATTCTTCCTGAGGAATAGAAGCAATTAAGGGCTTTAGTTTCTCTGCTACATTAGTGGTGAACCCTGAGGATGCCTTTGCTTGCTGGAGGGAGATTTAGCAAAACAGAGATGAGTAGTATCCACAGAAATTACTCAAACTTTGCATTTTGGTTATGCAATTTACACTTTTCAAAACAAGCTCCTCTCATTGTTTTAATACAAAAAAGGATGACTGATGCTTGTTATCATTCTCATTTTAAAGGTGTGCAAACAGAGCTGCAGAACAGACAGCTGGATGTCCCTGTGGCTAGGTGGTGGCTAGAGGTGAAGTTTGTCCTCTAGCTGAGCAGCTGTCCAGGCTCCTGCACTCTTTCTAGCCTTCCATGCAGGCCTGATGGAACTCTCAGAACATTAGTGAATTCTTTCTAAGCATTTCACTAAAAAAAAAAATAGAACAGTATAATCGGGAACATACTTTCCTTAAAGAACAAATACTAGAGATCCCTGCTGGTACAGATTTCTTTATTTTTTTTAATTTCATGAGAAAATGGCCATATTTATTTGGGCTGAATTATATATTTTAATCTAATTTTCTACTTTCATTGTCCAAAGTCTCTTCTAATTGCTGTACAGTCAAGAACCCACACATATACAAATGCACACACACTCACATCACACACATGTATCTCGGGTTTTTTTCAGTAATTTTCTAAAAAAGCTCTCAAACTGCACATTCTCAGGACACTGTGATATTACACAGATAAAGGCAGTAGAGGCTAAATGTGAGGTCATGTTGGTAGTACCTGACATATTGCCCTCAAAATAAGAATTATTGCTGGTGATTATCTGTGGGGCAAGAGGTGGGGAGAGGGGAAAGAGTACCAGTGATATTATGATA